>NC_081842.1:24164978-25364978 GCF_963259705.1 Myotis daubentonii | reverse complement strand
GCTCATAGAACAGCAGACATGCCCCGTTCCCCATGCACCTGGGTGCTCCCATTCCTCATACTCATCTTCTATAAAGAGAGGAGAGAGCCCTAACCAGTTTGGCTCAGTGGATAGAGCACCAGCCCATGGACTGAAGGGTCCAGGGTTTGATTCCAGTCAAGGGCATGCACCTCTCTCTCTGTCTCTTCCTCTTCCCTTCCACTTTCTCTATAAATCAATGGGAAATATCCTTGGGTGAGGATTAAAAAGAATACAAGAGGGGAGGACAGTTAAGGATTGACCATTGGCCCACATTTTACTAGCGGGTGCCTTTTCCTGAAAGGCTTGCAGCTATTTTCTGATGCTTCTCATTCATGTTGTTTCTTTTATCTAATTAACTAGTGGCCCAGTGCATGGATTCATGCAAGGGGCTTGTCCTTCGCAGCCCCAGCTTCGTCCAGAAGGTCGTCCAGAAGGATGTCTGGTCTAATCTGCTTTTATTATTATAGATATGGCCCTGGTTCTCTGGAGCAAATCCACAACATTCTGTGTGTCCCAGGAGTTTCTCCTAACACTGGGAAGATAAGTCTGGTTAAAGCTTCTCCTCAGGCCCACCCATCTTCATTTCAAAAAAGCTTACTGAGGCCTTCTGGGCTTGGTAGCTCTCTGTCCACTGAGCTTCCCTGAAGAGCTTGAAAAAGACATATCGGTCAAGGGTTCGGTCAGAAAAGTAGAAAGCACTTTTACTTAAAACAGAAGAATGAATGCAGGGAATTAGGCTGCCATATCGTTGGAAGGCCTGAGGAGACCGGAGGGGAAGGAGGTATTACCAGAAATCAGCACTGACAGGAAGCCAGGCTGCTCTGCCCTAAGCAGTGGCCTTGGGACGGGCCCTCCCCGGCTCTTGTAATTCCCCCACAAAACTCTGACACAATCCCCTAGAAAGGCTGGGAGGGCTGGATAGACAGGCCTCCCTTCCCCCTTAGCAAGTCAGTGGCCCAGGGCTGGCTCACAGGCAGCCAGGCATGTTCAGAGACTTTTCTGAAAGGGGTCACAACAGAGGATCTAGCTGATGCAGGTGCTTCTTCAAGCCCCTTCATTAAAAATATCTCCCTGTGGGAAGACTTCTCACCCCCTGGGTTCTTTTCCTGTCTCCCCTCACAATGTCCCAAGAAAGTGTTTTATGGTGTTGACTATCTTCTACTTCAACCAAAGACATGGTTATGCACTCACCTCCCAAACTCTTAGAAGAGGATGAGCTTCAGTCCTGCCGATAAATGACTATCCATCTTCTAATTCAGTGGTTCTCAACCTTCCTAATGTCGCAACCCTTTAATACAGTTCCTCATGTTGTGGTGACCCCCAATTTCATTGTTACAAATTGAACATAATTAAAGCATAGTGATTAATCACAAAAACAATATGTAATTATAG
Organism: Myotis daubentonii; assembly: GCF_963259705.1. Classification (NCBI taxonomy): domain Eukaryota; kingdom Metazoa; phylum Chordata; class Mammalia; order Chiroptera; family Vespertilionidae; genus Myotis; species Myotis daubentonii. The sequence goes on along the minus strand of NC_081842.1, from coordinate 25,363,565 downwards.
ATGTGTTTTTCCGATGGTCTTAGGCGATCCCTGTGAAAGGGTCGTTCAACCCCCAAAGGGGTCGCGACCCACAGGTTGAGAACCGCTGCTCTAATTCAAGGTCTCACCAGTGAGAGTTGTGGTCCTTCTGGTTCCTTTCACATTTGACCTAGAAAACAGCCCTCTGCTCCAGCCAGCGTAGCTCAGTGATTGAATTTTGACCTATGAACCAGAAGGTCATGGTTCGATTCCCGATCAAGGCACATGCCCAGGTTGCATGCTCAATCCCCAGTGTGGGGTGTGCGGGGGGCAGCTGATCAATGATTCTCTCTCATCATTAATGTTTCTCTCTCTTTCCCTTCCCCTTTCTCTCTGAAATCAATAAAAATCTTTTTTTAAATAGCCCCCTGGAAAGACTGATGCAAAGGTGCCTGAGGCTGCTCAGTCCATAGCTGAAAAACCCCTTACTGCACCTTCATCTTCAGCCTCCCAGGACACTCATGATCCCCCAGTGAGAGGCGTGGACTCTGGGTTCCCAGGGACAAGTTGGAACCGTGGTAAAACACCACTGTCACAATGTTCTAAGAAGCCACAAATGGGAGGAGGGGAAGGCATGCTTAGGACAATCCTTCTCAAACTCCTTTTGAAAGGTACTTAATTCATTTGTATTTGAAAGAATAGACAGCATGCCTGAGGGGAGGGACCCATGTGGCTTAGTTATCTATCTTCTTGGAAAAATCACTAAAAATTCTATAAAAAATAATTCCTGAATGCACTCTACTCTACTCTATTCTTGTGGAGTAAACTTGGGAATGAATGATATGATAACCCCTGTCAACAGAAAACAAAACTGAGATGATAAGTGTTTCATTGGTAACTCTATGGTGCCATCTATGCTGTAGAAACTGGAGTTCTCATTGAAAAGATACTGGACATACACACTTTGGTCCAGAAGGGTTCTCTGAGTCAGTTTACTGAAAACCTGTGTTCATGAGCAAAGCTGCTGGGCACAGCCTCTACCATCAGCAGGAGGAAATGAAGAGATATTTCAGAGTTCATGTAATCATCTTTACCCCCGTTTTCACTTTATTGAAGTACACAATTCAATAACAAGAACCTGTTTTAGTAAAGGAAACTGGGATTTAGGCAATGAATGATGACATCTAAAGAGAACAGGACCCTGATGCTGGTTTTCTCTCGGTTTCTTCGTTTTCTGGCACAGTGTGGCTGCAGTGGTGTTTCTAAATCACAGGCAGATGGCTAAGCCCAACACCCTGCCCTTCCTGGGGCCAGCCAGTTAAATCCTTAGAAACACCACTTCTGTTCTATTCGTGTTTCTCTAAAATGGCATCCCGTTTGTGGTGGTAAATTGTTTTTAAATGCTTGGTTCTCTGAAACCAACAATGCATGAATCCTCCTCTTGAAGATTGCTATTATTTTCCACTCCATCGGCCTCACTGTGGACGGTGGCGGCCGCGCGGAGGGTTCGGCAGGCTGGGAACCTGGTGAAGCCAGCCCTCTGCACCTGGGCCCATTTCAGAGCCTTCATTTAAAGAGAGTCGGGTCGGACAGAAGAGGTTTGCTTCAAACGCCTTGCTGCGCTGCAAGGCCAATAACCGGGCAGCGCCGAAAATAGGAACAGGGCTACAGGCCCCCAGACAGCTCATCAGAGAACCTGGATTAGTAAATTGGAAGTCACGCCCCTGAAGAAAGCAGGGCAGTAAGTGCTGCTGTAAAGGTGATTTAAAGGAACTCTGCTCCCCGGAGGGGGCTTAACGCTTCCCCTGCTTATTCACATGCGCTGCTGTGTAACAGAAATAAAGGAAACATAATGGTTAGAAGTCATTTGGGGACGAAATTACAAATCTCTCAAAATATGCGAGCGAAGGGTGTGAATAAACATGCCACTGTTTATGGGGTGTTAACATGCCACAGCTTTGCTAGACTTTAATTTAGGTCCAAGTGACAAAATTGTAAATGAAGTATCTATGCGTCTTTTTTTCTTCCCCCTCACCTTACTGACTACCCACAAATATGGGAAAGGTGCCAACAGATTACAAAATTAAATCAGAAAGTATCACTGAAGGTGAAAGAAAATGAGATTTCATTTCATATTTAAAATAACAATGTTTGGCCCTAACCGGTTTGCTCAGTGGATAGAGCATCAGCCTGCAGACTCAAGGGTCCCAGGTTTGATTCCAGTCAAGGGCATGTACCTTGGTTGCGGGCATATCCCCAGTAGGGAGTGTGCAGGAGGCAGCTGATCAATGTTTCTAACTCTCTATCCCTCTCCCTTCCTCTCTGTAAAAAAATCAATAAAATATATTTTAAAAAAAATAAAAATAAAATAACAATGTCTGGCATTTAAGTGAAATTCTACCTTAGAATACAGTGGATGTTAAAAGAAGAAAAGCAAGCTCTCTTAGCTTGTGGAGGGGGTCAGATGGAGAATTTCTTCTATTCCTCAAAACATTCAGTGTGATCACTGTACATCATTTTCTCCTATGTCACATGTCATGTATGATTCGATTAAATTATAAATGTTAACATCATGTAAGAATTTTGTAGAACCTGTAGGATTTCTACTTGATTGCTGTCATAAACATTTCATATAACCCAAAGATTCTATACAACAAGTGAATAGAAAATGGTATTTCTTACCCAGGAAAGTGCACTTGATCTGATAAAATGACGTCAGGTTACAGAATCACCAGATGTCACCAAGGTTGTCCTAGAGTAGAGCCTGCTCTTCATCCTTAAAACAATGAAAAATAGATTAAAGAAATTTAGCCATATTCTTTACTTTCATAGAAAATGTCAGCTTTATTAGGTGCATTTCTCCCTGTTATGCCAGACTCAGCCGATCACCATCTGCGGGGGGTGGGGGGAGGGGGGACATATACATGCAATCAGTAACCCCTTGGTTGAGGTTCTGGAGACTGGACGGCAATTCAACCTGTCCCCACTGCCATCTTTGCCACTCCACATTTTACCTAAAATGATGATTAAATCCTGCATACTTAGACGGGTATTGGAATAAGCATCTTGAAATGACCATCAGTGAACTTAAATTCTAGCAATTCCGAATCTGGCAATGCCTGCCAAACAGCCTGGACCCGAATCCTGAGCATGACCTAACACCTGCGCTGCCTCGGGATCATCACTTACTCCCCTGAGCCTCGGCGTTGTTGTCTGTAAAAAGGAGAGAACTGTGTCAACAGTGTATGTCATTGGGATCACAGGTCATCTACGCAAAGCGCCCAGCACCAGGCTGGCACGTGTCCTCGCTGCTCACTCGGTCACACCTGTTAAACCCTGGATGCTGTTAGAAGCCAGACTCTCTCGTGTTTGCCAATGGCACATTGTCTTCTTTTACCATTAAAGAAATTATAAAAATTTTTTTAAAAGAGGAGGTGATTTTGCCCTCTCTTTTCCAGGTCAATTCCGCTGCTTGATCCCATTTGGGTTGGAAGGTATATTTCGTTTGCTGGGGCTGCTGTAACGAAGTACCACAAACAAGTGGCTGGGACCACAGAACTTCACGGTCACAGTTCTGGAGGCTAGGAGTCCAGGATCAGAGGTCAGCAAGTTTGTTTCCTTCCGAGGCTGTGAAGGGGAATCCGGCTCAGGCCTCTGCCTGGCTTCAGGGGCTTTGCTGGCCATCCTGGGTGTTCCTGGGTCTGCAGACCATCACCCCAATCTCTGCCCTTATTGTCACATGGCGTTCTCCCTGTGTCCAAATTTCCTTTTTATAAGGACGCTAGTAATATTGGATTAAAGCCCACCCTGCTCCAGATGCAACCAATTATATCTGCAAAGATCCTTTTCAAATAAGGTCACATTCTGAGGTGGGGGCAGGACTTCACATATGGCGAGGGGAGAAGGGCACAGTCCATTCTCTCACAGAGGTTGTGAGCCTCTCATCATTTCTGTGAGCTTTCTGGACTATGGACTCCAAAGGAAACAGGCAGGAGCTAATTATAACTCTGGCTGTCAGCCGTTTTACGAGTACATAGCAACCAATTTGCGCTGGAGCCTGAATGTGTAGCACTATGGACACTCAGAGAAAGGATCGGGCCTTCCTTCAGAACAGATCTTTCGTCTGATTTTTTTAAAGTGGAAACATCACAATTGATGTCTTACATGTATTGTTCACTTGCTTCTATTGCAATTAATAGTTCAGCTAACGATCACTTCATTGGCAAGGAGGGGTTTCAGAAACGCTGCAGTGGGAAATAAGACTCGTGGCGCAGCTTGTCCAAAAGCCCCAGGGTGGGCGTCAGCTGAAAACGCGACCATGCTGATGCTGCTCAAAACAAGGGGGCTGAGCCCGGCCGCCGTGGCTCAGTGGTTGAGCCTCAACCTGTGAACCAGGAGGTCACAGTTTGATTCCTGATCAGGGCACATGCCCAGGTTGTGGGCTCAATCCCCAGTGTAGGGCGTGCAGGAGCTGAACAATGAATGATTCTCTCTCATCATTGATGTTTCTCTGTCTCCCTCCCTCTCTGAAACCAATTAACAAACAACAAAAAAATACATGGGCCCACAAAAATAATTTTTAAAATTTTAAAAAGGAGGGAGCCAGACTCTGAGGCCTGCAAGTGCTTTTGTCATGGCAAAATATTTTTATTGTGGTTTTCTGTTTCTATTATTTGAAGAAGTGGTCCACACGCAGAGATTTTGTTTTTGTTTTTAATGGGGGAGCACAGGATGCAGAAAAGGTTTGCAGTAAAAATAACGCAGTCTTCCCTCTGTGCCTCCCAACCACCAGTTCCCCTGCCTGGAGGCAGCCGATGCTGCAGGGTCTTTAGGCCCCACAATTAAAAACATGAATGCAAGGAAACTCACACCACAGAATGCTGCTTCTGCGGACTGGCCTGCACCTGGCTTTTTTTCCTCTTTATCTTGTGTCTTGAGGACCCTGCCCTGTTTTATTTGCTGCATTTATGGTATTTCAGAGTCAGATTCCTCTTTGGTAGGAATTTTATCTTGGTAAGCAGTACAGTGTTTCAACAACACCAAAATGTGCCCCCTCCTTGTCCCCGCCTCTGCTGACGACCCAGAAGGCAAGTTCCTGCGGAAAACACAATATCTGGTAGGAAAATGGACATACTTACCCACGGCTTTCAATGGTGCCATTGTTTTAGAGAAGTTGGTGACTTGCAGTTAAAAAAAAAAAAAAAAAAAGACTAACTAAAAATCAGGTTTAGGAATTCTGTTTCCTTACCCAGCCTCCCTTTCTAGTTCCTTTGCTAATAAAATTTACAAGTGAAAAAAATCATTAATTCTACGACGCAATGGTTGATAACCACAGTGACTCCATCCTAGGACTGGAATGTAATTTATCTGAAACTTTCCTGTGGTTGCAGATTGAGGTGGTTTGTAGGTAAGCATTCAAAACAACTCTGAAAGGCACACGGTGTGATTGCATGCACACATTGTCAAATTGCCCCCGGGAAATAATTTGGACATTTGTTCTTAACATTGGGGACCTGGGCCCCTTTGAAAATCTGAGGGAACTGTCATCTCTCCTCAGGAAGAGAAGGCAAACACACAAAAAGGACCCCAGGCTGAGAACCAGTACCAACTTCTGCTCCTACCAACAATGTCAATGCCTCTTTTGCTCACACCTTCACTTTATTTTCAAGCTTTTTAACTGATTTCATAGATGAAAACAATACCACTCTTTTCTTAATTTACATTTTTTCATTGTTTATAAAATGTGAATCTTTTTCTGTGTTAATCCTCACCAGAGGATTTTTTTTTCTCCATTGCTTTTCAGAAAGAGTGGAAGAAACGGGGAGAGAGAAGTGAGAGAGACACTTCAACTGGTTGCCTCCAGCACATGGCCTTGACCTGGAATCGAACCCAAGACCCTTTGATGCACGGGCTGAGGCTCTAACCACTGACCCACATGGGCCAGGGCTGAACACTTTTTAAAAGTTGATTGGTCATGTCTGTTTTTTGGTACATTAATTATTTAAATATTTTATATTATTCCGATTTTAAATATTAAATTATAATTTTTAACTCAACACTATAAAAAGCAGATGATAAATTGGAATCATCAATCCCTAGGTATCCCCTGGACTGAAAGAATGGAATCCTATATCAGGTTCCAGTACTGCATGTCTCATCTTTTCCACTAGAGGGCAATATTAACTTATCTATCACAAGCTTCTACAGCAGGCAGCCAGCTCAATTTATGTTCCCTAGAAAGTATTTTTCTTAAAAACACCTACAAAGAGGAGAGTTACAAATATTTCATTATGTATCTAACACCTGGCTATATAAAAAATGACTAATTTTTTTCTATTTTATTTGTTTCAACGCAAGAAAATGTACAAATGGAATTTCAATAATTAGATGGAAACTATGACCTTATTAGCATTCCTTACTGCATAGATTTACTGAAATTACTATTACTTATAGAATGGTGTTTAGAGTATGACTTATAAGCTGGAACTTCATAAACCATTAGTGGGCATTGAGGAAAGACAGTTGACTCCTGGAAAGCATCTTAAAAGACAACCAGATTCATTCTTGACTCCAAATATTTCATAACCTCGACTGATCACGTCCTACAAGAGAAAGCATGTGGGTTGTTTTTTTTTCATTCAGTAAATATGTTCTGATTACCCACATGTGCAGGGCATTCTTCTGGGGCCTGCAAACAGGAAGAAAACAGGAACCCCTCACCTCCAGGAGCTTACACGCTAGAGGGGAGGGGCAGGGAGGATATTGGAGCGTGCATGGCATATATACACACTAGGAGGCTGTAGGTGCTGAGAGGAAAATGAAGCTGGGAGGGAGAGAGGGCACTGGGGGAAAGGAAGTGGCCAGCGCAGGCTTCATGCATGGCCAATCTGAGCAGAGAGCTTAGGGAGTTCTGAAAACAGATCTGCCGCACAGAGAGGGAACATCAAGTGCAAGGGTCCTGGGGCAGGAATGGATCTGCCTGGTGAGAAGCAGCAAGAAAGCCAGTGTGTGTGGAGAGAAGTGAGGCGGTCAGGGGCGGGGAGCCCCGACAGCCAGCATCAGGACTTGGGCTTTTAGTCTGAGATGCAGAAAAGCTGGGGTTTTAAGCATAGGCAAGGTATGATCTACATGCATAAAAAGAATCACTCTGACTACTATTTCTAGAAAGGCCTGCAGAGGCACAAGGGTAGAAACAGGAAGACTAGTTAGGAAGCCACTGAAATAAATTAGGCGAGAAAGGATGGACCAGGGTGACACAGCAGTGGAAAGAATTTGATATGCCTCTGAGCTATTGAGTAGGTAGTTATATATGGGAGATTGGCATTTAAGGAAGAGGTCTGCGTTGGAAACGTGAATTTGAGAGGCCTCTGGGATGGACTGAGATCATAAAGAGAAGGAGTGCAGAGAGAGAGAGAGAAGAAAAGAGGTCTGAAAACCAACCCCTGTGACATCTGTCTAGAAGTCAGGGCAATGAGGAGACACCAGCAAAGGAGGCTGAGGAAGAGGGTCCAGTGAGGTAAGAGGAAACCCAAGAATAAGGTGTTTGGAAGCAACTGTTTGCAGGAGCAGAACGTGGTCCATTGTCACAAGCTGAGGGCCAGGACTGACCCTGGGTGTTAGCAGGGCAGGTCACAATGGCCTTGACGAGAGCAGTGCTCCCGGGGTGCTGGGGCCAGAAGCCTGGCCAGAGAGGACGGCAGAGACAACGTGTGAAATAGGAGCCAGGCGGCACCGCAGTCACTGTAAGGAATGTTGATAGACAGGGGACCCAGAAAGGAAGCAAGAGCTGCAGAATGATATGAGGCCGAGAGATGATTTTCAAAAGATGGGAGGGATGACAGCACGAGTGCATGCTCTCAGCAGTAGCCAGGGAAACCTGGAGGCTGCCAGGAAGCCAGGGACTTTCCAAAGCCAAGCCCTTCAGTAGCCAAAGGGGATGGGATCCACGTGGCCCAGATGCTGGGAGGTGGGAGCATTTGATTAAGAAAAGTAAGTCACTATTCCCCATGGCCATTGATTCTGTATTTTGCTGGGGAATGTGCCTTGTACGAGCTTTTTATGTGTTAAAGCTAGTACCATGTCTAACTGAAAAGCGACACTATATAGCAGCCTGATTCCTCAGCGCTGATGTTGGAAGAACAGCACATTCCATGGCCACCTGGACCTGCCTTTCAGGGGGGAGGAACCCCGAGTTGATGACGGCTGCTGCAGAAACCCCTTTGCTTACTGATGCTCTATAGTCTCTTCTATTCCTTGTGGGCCCCTATTCCACTAAGAAAGACAAATACAAATAGAATCCAATTGGTAAACTCCATTAAGTAAATAGAGTCTTCAGGTAACTTGGGCTTCCTGGGGAGGCTGGGCATTTTAAACTTTCTCCATTTCCCCTGCTCTTCTTCAAGGTGGCAGCTCGGTGCATGGTGTTGGGGCTGACATGCACCTGCTCCGCCTTCCGTCTACTATTCGTAATCGCTGGATCCCCCGCCTGGCATCCACGGTCAGGTCTGGCCCTGAGGAACTGTCAGGCCTGATGAGGTCTGATCTTCACCTTCCACTCTGTCTCCAGCCAAGGCAGGCAGGCCACCCTACCCTTGCTTAGAGCGTCACTTTGTCCTAACCACATTAATAGCTCCCCTGCCCCTTGCCCTAACCGGTTTGGCTCAGTGGCTAGAGTGTCAGCCTGTGGACTCAAGGGTCCCAGGTTCGATTCCAGTCAAGGGCATGTACCTTGGTTGCGGGCACATCCCCAGTAGGGAGTATGCAGGAGGCAGCTGATCAATGTTTCTCTCCCATCAATGTTTCTAACTCTCTAGCCCCCTCCCTTCCTCTCTGTAAAAAAAAAATCAATAAAATGTATTTTTTTAAAAATAGCTCCCCTGCCCCATTAAGTTCACCCATCCATGCCTTTAGCTATCTAGATAGTACACTATACCATTCATGGAAACTTACAGAAAAGGGTAGTCTGAGGACTCAGGCCCTCACTCCACCTACTTTTGCCCACACCTGCAGTTGCTCATGAAAAGAATCATTCCACGAGATGTCCCTTCTTTCACCTCTGCTTTCACCTCGGCCCTCACCCCACCTGAAACGCCTCCACACTCAGCCCTTGGGCCTAGACGGAGTCACTCGGACACCTTGTCTCACCAGGTGCTCCCTCTGCCTCTGTCACCTCCTTCTTCCTAGAAGGATGGGCTCCCCCTCTCTCCTCCGTTCTGACCAGGATGTACCTGGCAGAATATGGGTGATGCGCTTAGTCCAAAGGGTGCCTGGATGGGACCCACCCTCCCTTTCCCTGCAGCTTTTGTCAGCATGGTTCAAACCTGAAGGTCAGAGACTGGAGGAGGGAAAAATGATCACAGAACAAATCAAGAATCTACCTGTCAATATTTCCCCAAATGTGATTCCTTTACATCCATTTTCTCGGAAGCAGCATTCTGAACACCTTTCAAGGGTTTCTTCACAGGCTTCCTAATTTGCCAGTAAGCCAGCAGCATTCCAAAGAGACCTTTTCTTTATCTCATTTAAAAAACAAAACAAACCCACCGCACCGGTTCTCCCAGCTTTGATGTCGGACCAAAGCAGCCAAGAGTGAGGGCTGGAGGCTGCAGGAAAGCCATGTGTGAAGATAAACACAGGATGCCATTCGGAGTGGCTCATGGAATTTGGGACAAATAAAAGCGTGCCGGGGAAGTTAAAGGCCAGCCTTATTAATGAAGTGGACTTGTTTCGTATGGTGGTAAACACACATCCACGATTACTTTAATGATCTTCAACATCTTATCGGAATGACACACCTACCAGCTTCGCAAGGTGAGCACTGCTATCATGTAAATCCACTTCTCTCTGGCTTCTTTTGAAAATTAACCTCCCCATGTGGTTGCCTCGTTGAATAAAGCTATAGTATGACTCAATTTCATTTGGGTTTCTTTAGAAATTCAGTCCAAATACTGATGTAATTTTGGCACAAACAGCCATTTGCAAGGTCATGGGGAACGAACGAAAAGACTTTCTCATTGTCATTTCCAAATAGCATGTCTTTTGGAATATTGATTAGATCTCAGGAAAAGTTGGAGATCATTTCTAGAGCTTTGTTATTAAAATCCCCAGTATGTTCATGTGCTGCTTAATGACGGGATACATGCTGAGAGATGTGTCGCTGGGCAATTTCATCGTCATGCAGATGTCATAGAGTGCACTTACACGCACTTAGACAGCCTGGCCCACTACTGCCATTGTACATGCTATATTTTTACAGTGGATTTGTTTACACCAGCATCACCACAAGGACAGGAGTAATCTATATACTAAAAGCCCAGCGACCATTACGGCTGAACGACCAGAATGACTGGTCACTATAATGCACACTGACCACCAGGGGGCAGGCACCCTGGTGGTCGGTGCACTCCCACAGCGGGAGCGCCGTTCAGCCAGAAGCTGGGCTCACAGCTGGCCAGTGCAGCAGCGGTGGCAGGAGCCTCTCCTGCCTCTGCCGCAGTGCTAAGGAGCAGTGAGCCAAGCAGTAAGGAGTGAGTAGGCAGGCGATTAGGAGCAAGCAGGCAGGTGGTTAGGAGCGAGCAGGCCGGACGTTAGGAGCGAGGGGTCCCAGATTGCGAGAGGGCACAGGCCGGACTGAGGGACCCCCGCCCCCACACGAATTTCATGCATCAGGCCTTTAGTTGTAATATAAGCCCCGAAATCTGGCTTTTCTTTTTGTAATGCAAGTGCCTGACATAATCTTTGATTGTCTAGGTGTTCACTACTAACAGGTACAGGGCAAAAGGAACCAGGCTGCCTCCCTCACTGAGTTCCTTTATCTTAGAGATCTGGTTGATTTGAGATATTTGACCAGTTGGGCTACTAGTTGTTTATTCTTCCTGTGCTTTAAATTCCCACAGTTATGTTTGAAATTCACCAATGAAAAGTGAACCCTATACACCCTCCAGGAAAAGAGTGAACATAGAGAACATACAAATTTAAATAGAATTTGGAATGGAGTCACTTTAACTAAGTGGCTACTGACTTATTAATGTTATGAAAGCTGAGCCATGAGAAAACGACTTTTTTTGTCTTAACTAGCCTAGGAACTCAAACTTTCAACTTTCCAGTCCTGCGGTGATGCCTAGACATGCATTAAACTGCAGATGCCCCTCTGATTACCCACTGAGGGACTCAGGATGCGACCAGACTCCTGGCACTCATCCTCCACACCACCTGGTATCCAGCATCCAGACCACCTGGCATCTGGCTGGTAATCATCCTGAGCCAATCCTAGGACTAAGAATTCAGGATTGATTATACTCAAGGATGTAACTTTTACAACAAGAACTCTTAACTTTTCTTTCTTGGGAACATGTCTGGGTTTTTGCCTTGCTGTATTTCCAGTTTGCAAACTCTAAGACCCTTGAATAAATCTTTATCATTTATTTCTAGCCAAAGCCCCCTGGCTCTTTCTGCGTACATTCAACATTCTAGGCAATCTCTCTCTCTCTCTCTCTCTCTCTCTCTCTCTCTCTCTCTCTCTCTCTCTCTCTCTCTCTCTCTCTCTCTCTCATCTCGCAGTTGTAATAAGAACCACCAGAGCACCAGAGTAGGTCCAGTTATAACATTGGTTCAGATAGGAGTGCTGTCTGTAGGAAGCTCACACGGGACCCAGGCATTTCTAGCTGATAGCTTTGCTGTGAAGAGACTGAGATGACCCAAAACAGTAATGTGTTGCTCTCTAACATTACGATAGCTATGATGTCATTAGGCGATAGGAAATGTTCAGCTCTATTTAATCTTCTGGAACCACCATTGTAAAAGTTGACCAAAACATTGTTATATGGCACATGACTGTAGATGCCAGGTGAAGATATTTGCTTGGTGACTATTACGGGCATTATTTTTTAAAGTCATCCCTAAGCAAGATAAATTTAATTTAATTAAATTGATAAAATTCCCATAATGTATTGTTTTTAGCAGGTCTTCAATATTTTCATAATAATTTCACTGTCTTTTTTTAAAGGTGTTTTTGTTGTTTCAAGCTTACCAATAAAATTTGTTATTTCCCAATATCAGGGTGTTTTTTTTAATCTTTTTATTTATTGATTGATTTTAGAGAGAGGAAGGGATTGAGAGAGAGAGAGAAACATCAATTTGTTTTTCACTTATTTATGCATTCATTGGTCAATTCTTCTATGTGCACTGACAGGGGATCAAACCTGCAACCTTGATTTATGGGATGATGCTCTAACCAACTAAGCTACCTGGCCACTGTCTTTCATGTCTGACTTAGATCCACAATCAAAAAGAATAAGTCTTTGCTTTGGTACTGCTATAGTTTTAAGGGGGGGAAAGGAAAAGTTATGAAGTGATGAGATATATTGAAAAATATAGCTATGAAGGAATTCTTGTGAAAACAAGAGTAAATAGGAGTAATAAACTGAGAATATCAGGTTTACGTAAGCTCCTTAGTTAAACTCCCCAGAAATTTAATGTAATTGTTAACAGGGTGCAAAATGTCACTGAGAAAACAAGTTTTATAAGAACTGTAGTCTATTCAGTCCCTTTTTGTAAAATTTCAAACCTACTTTTCTATAATGAAGAAACATGAATACTTCTCTATAAACTCCCACTGCTCTTTGTTGATATGCATATTAATATATTTACCATAAACAAATTTCTGCATATGCTTACATACCTACCACCACTACCCCAAATACCAGGTTATAAACTGGCAAGGATTATATCTTAATATTTTTTAATCTTCCATAATTCCTATCCAAAGAATAAAAGCAGTAAGTATTTAGTGAATGTTGTTCCAATTGACCTAAGTTTGCTTTAATGGCTTAACATTTTAGCTCAAGAGAGAATTTCTAAATAAGATCTAAAGGACTCCATAATGAGGCGGCTGATCAATGTTTCTAACTCTCTATCTCTCTCCCTTCCTCTCTGTAAAATCAATAAAATATACTTTTAAAAAAATAAAGATAAAAATAAAGGACTCCATAATGTTATGGTACACTACATAGTGGACAGACTAACTTTTTTTTTCTCATTAGTTCTGCTATTATACCTAGGTTCAGCAGAAATGTTGCTGATAAGTCAATATGGTCTATTTCCAGAGTGTTAGATTGCCTGTTCAAAACCCAAAGCTATGTTGACAAAAGGTGTATCAAAGAGACTGATTGCACTGGCTTCTGATGGAATTACTGCTGGGTAAGCTTTATTGCTCCTTTTTAATTTCTCAACACAGAAGGCTCAGTGCAGAGGTTGGATTTAATTGCACTATATCAGGTTTCAGAAAGTATGGCTGGCATTCCAGATTCTACCACTTTTCCCTCTAGAGCCATTTCCTTTCATTAAAGAGATAAGTGTCTGGTCTGTATGGGGTTTTGTTTTCTGTTTCATTTGCTTTGTTTTTCTATCTAGAGTGGCTCAAAATGAAAGAGAAAGAGCAATGCACATGTGTGAGATGAGGACCAATGGATACAGCTTTGAGGAAGCGAAGAAACTAGAAGAGAAGGGGAGAGGGAAGAAAGGGGAGCAACGAAGTGAGTGAAAAATACTTCAGTGAAAATGAAAAACAAAAATAGAGAAGTGAGTTTTTGTGAATTTAAAGACATTACCTAGGCAGGGCCGGGACACGTCTCTTCTAGAATTGGCTACCAGAAGCATTTATCACCCTGCCTTGCCTTTTGTGCATCTCAGAAAACAATAATTATGCCTCTCAAAACTGAGCATATATAACAATCACCTGGGGCTCTTATGAAAATGCAGATTCTAACCCAGGGTGTCTGGAGTACATGCCGAGAGTCTGCATTACTCACAAGCTTCCAGGTGATGTTGATGTTTTCTGGGGACCACACTTTGCATAGTACGGTGTTAGTGGACCCACAGAAATGTAGAGTAGAATTTCTCAGCCTTTTTGGCACTCTTGACATTTGGGAATGGATGATTCTTTGTGGTGGGGGACTGTCCTCTGCATTGTAAGATGTTTATTTTAACAGCATCCCTGACCTCTACCCGCTAGATGCCAGTAGCAAATGTCTAAATTTTGACAATCAAAATTGTCTCCAGACACTGCTAAATGTTCCCTGGGAGGCAAAATCACTCAGCTGAGAATCACTGAAATATGCAATGTGTTGGGGATGCTATAGGGGAAAGGCTGGTAGATGAATGCAGGCAAGCAGCCCTGTCTTTCAGTTCTTTGCCAGCCCTGACCCTTATCCAACTGTGGCCTTCCCTTAAAAATAACGGGGGAGAGAGGAGGGACAGTGGTGGAAGCCTTCATGCCAACACCTCAGATGAAAACATTACGACTCAGCCAAGTGCAGCCTGGCCTCCCTCCAGGGGGACCTGTTGTCCAAGAATCACCCCCTCCATCTGCCACAGAGCTGGCAAGATCTGAAATATTCCCAGCATCTACAAGAAATAAACTTCTTTGTGCCTATTCTTAGGGTTTAGATAAGTGTTATAATAGTGGATATTTTTACTATTTCAGCAATGTTAAGTCTCTCTCACACACACACACACACACACACACACACACACACACACACACACGTGGTTTTAACATCACCTATAGGATGTATCTCAGAAACTCCTTCCTTCCTTGTATTTGTTGGGGAGCCGGAAATCCTGCCCCCACCTTTCTTTAGTTTTTATGGTTGGACTATCTATATATATAAAAAGCCCAGCGACCGAATGGCAGAATGACCAGAACAACTGGAATGACTGGTCACTATGATGCGCACTGCAGCGGCCAACCAGCCTGATCCGGCCTGATTGCCCCCCCCATAACCACCCACGGCGCCTCCCCCTGCTGGCCCCACCCCCATCAATCCCCATCGGGGCGGGCCAGCTGGACCCCACCAGTGCATGAATTCGTGTACTGGGCCTGTAGTAATCAACACTAATAAAAGAGAAAAATGGTAATTGGCGTACGAGGATACCCTTTTCATTGGCTAATCAGGGCTATATGCAAATTAACTGCCAAGATTGGCAGTTAACTGTCAACAAGATGGCGGTTAATTTGCATATGTAGGCACAATGCAAGGAGGCGAAAGGGAAAGCAGGAAGAAGCCCCCTGCCACTGACAGTGATTAGAAACCCAGGGGGGAGCTAAGAGCTGGGGGGCAGGGCAAAGGCGGCCCTGGGGCCGCCTTTGCCCTGCCCCCCAGCCATGATCGGAGAATCAGGTGCCTTTTCCGCCCTGGCCAGTGATAGCAGGAAGTAGGGGTGGAGCCAGCTATGGGAGCTGGGCATGGTCGAAGCTGGCAGTCCGAGGAGCTAGGGGTCCCTTGCCTGGGCCTAAAGCGAAGCCCACGATCGCGGAGCTGCTGCAGCTGCAGGTCCCCGCTGCCAGGGCCGGACGCCTCAGCCAGAGGCATCCTGCAGGGGCAGGGGCGGAGCCCGCGTGATCGTGGCGCCCCCCCCCCTCCCGCTGCCACTTCAGGTCCCCGCTGCCCGGGCCGGACGCCTAGGCCAGAGGTGTCAGGCCTGGGCAAGGGGCCAATCCTGCGATTGGAGGGTGATGGGGGTCAACGCCTGAGGGCTCCCAGTATGTGAGAGGGGGCAGGCTGGGCTGAGGGACACTCCCCCCACACACACACCCAGTGCACGAATTTCGTGCACCGGGCCCCTAGTAAAATAATAAAATGGACACAATACTAGTTCAACAGGAGAAAAACCAATTTAACACATGCACATGGGAGAATCAAGATATGATGCTCAGATCATGAAATGAGGTTCAAGGAAATGATTGAGTTAGGTACCTTTTTAATACTTTTTAGACAAAAATATACATAAATATGTGAGAAATTGAGAGGGCAAAGAAAGTTAGTGCTCATCTGAAAGTCATCTAAGTAAGCTCTGGGCTTGGGCAGTGAATTAGTGAAGGTGCTACAAGGTTTGTTTGCCCCAGCTGGCTCTGATTCTGTGACTCTTGTGACCTGGGTTGTCTCTGGGCCTCAGGAGCAGGGCGGAACCTGTGGCACGGAGGGCTGCTTCCCACAGTTAGAGAGATGGAGGAGCGTCACAGAGCTGCTCCTGCAGCTTCCCAGGAGATTTTAAATCTAAATAATCAATATGCCATTGTGGTGCTAGCTGGTTTGGCTCCGTGGATAGAGCATCAGCCTGCGGACTGAAGGGGCTTGGGTTCAATTCTGGTCAAGGTCTCACACCTTGGTTGCAGGCTCCTGGCCCTGGTCGGGGCTCGTGCAGGAGGCAACCAATTGATATGTCTCTCTCACATCGGAATTGATATGTCTCTCTCATATCGGTGTTTCTCTGTCTCTCCCTCTTCCCTTCCACTCTCTCTAAAAATCAATGGAAAAATATCCTCGGTGAGGATTTAAAAATAACTTAATTAAATAAAAGCTGTTGTATTTTTAAAATTTTAATTTTTTAAAAAAAAATATGCGCCGAAACCGGTTTGGCTCAGTGGATAGAGCGTCGGCCTGCGGACTGAAAGGTCCCAGGTTCGATTCCGGTCAAGGGCATGTACCTGGGTTGCGGGCACATCCCCAGTGGGAGATGTGCAGGAGGCAGCTGATCAATGTTTCTCTCTCATCGATGTTTCTAACTCTCTATCTCTCTCCCTTCCTCTCTGTAAAAAATCAATAAAATATATATTAAAAAAAATATGCCATTGTGAGGTACATTGGGGTGGCCTGCCCTGGGTCCTGACACATTTTAAGAAGCAAATAGCAAATATTTTTAGAATATTTCAGAAATGTGGGAGAATCCTATCCCACCCTGACAAATACTTCAGAAACATAGGAGGTTGTAGGATATATTTTAGTTTTTTCTTTCTGTCAAAAGGCCAGTAAAATAATTGTTTATCATTTCAATGTTCCCCTTGTTTTTTCTTCTCCACTTAACTTCCAAATTAATCAAATTCTGTTCCAAAGTGTTTTTCCTTTACTTTCTTTACTCCGTATTGTTCAATTGCATTGAAAAAATTTAGCTGAATATTCAGTGGGCTCTACTAAGCTACCAGCTGGTGGAAGACAGAGAATCAGATGTTGTCTCTCATCTCCAAGAAGTAAATTATCTATTTAGTTAAGGTAAGACTGATACAAATAAAGCAACTAGTGAACAATGCAAACAGTTCCTAGCTGATTCAGCAGCTATGTCCAGCACACAGGAGACTCCCAGCTAATCCTTGTGGAGTGAGGGATGAACCATTAACGCTCCAGGTTCCCAACGCCATCAGAGATGACAGGTCGAGCCCCATGAGCAGCCGTGCTGGTCAGAGGAGGCCCCATGAGAACTGCAGAGCTCCCTGAACCTCGGCACTGAGACACCCAACTCCAGCCTGGCTTTAGCAGCATAGGCTGTCCCCAGGACGACACAGCTCCCCATAACGATGTCTGCCTGAGCCCAGCCGGCATGGCTTAGTGGTTGAGCATCAACCTATGAACAAGGAGGAGGTCGAGGTTCTATTCCAGGTCAGGGCACATGACCGGGTTGTAGGCTCAATCCCTAGTGTGGGATGTGCAGCTGATCAATGAGTCTTTCTCATCATTGATGTTTCTATCTCTCTCTCCCTCTCTCTTCCTCTCTGAAATTATATATATATTTAAGTCTGCCTGAGAAAGCTCGCCTGCCAGGAAAATTACTGCTTTTCTAGCCAACACCTGAAGATAGGCCTCGACCTCCCTTTCTCAGAGCATTGACTAAAAAGGGTTTACAGCTATGAACCCTTCCTCCCTCCCTGCCAGCTGTTATAGGAAATGTATCTCCTACAGCTCAGGAGGTCTGTCTCCAGGACCTGGGAGCCATTTCTTTGGAATGTAGCCATGAGGAAGGATAGGGTAGGGCCTCCTTGTGCGAGGACAGAATCCCAGCTTTCCTCATTGCTGCCCAGCACCTACCGCTGCCCATCTCCTTCACACTGACCAACCCTTTGTCATTGTCCACTTGTGTCCCTGCTCTCTCCCGTCCTTAGTGGGACAAGAAGGCAGGATTTCCTGCCGTCAGTCCCTCAGTCAGTGTGCCTTCTTCCAGTCCATTTCTTAGGCACTGGTCAGGGCCCCGTATTCCAGCCTCCTACAGCCCCTGTCATCGCCTACCTGCTCCCACTTCTCTGCTGAGTCTTTCCCCCAATCAGCACCTTGGAAGTGTGGTCCTTGGGCAGACTGGCTGTGCACCCCTGCAGGGGCCTAGCATCTGAAGTGGCCCCCGCTGCATCTAATTCCCCAAAGTGCTCAGAAACTGGGGCCCACACCAGGAGCCTCTACCAGCTGAAGAAAGAGTGAAGAAGCAAAATGGAGCCATGTAGTCCAGCTGCTAAAATACTAAAACCAGGTATACTGGGGAAATGGTGCTACTCTTGCTTTAACTAGTCTGGGAACTTAAACTTTTAGACTTTCCAGTAATGACTGGTTATATACCTATACCTGTCCGTGTCTATGTCTATATCTATCTATCATCTATCTATCTATCTATCTATCTATCTATCTATCTACCATCTATCTCATATAGTCAGACATCAAACATCTAGAAAATTATCATCTCACACCAATCCAGAAGCTAAGAATGCAGGACTGATTCTTCTCAAGAATGTGCTTTTACAAAAAGAACTCTCAGCGCAGTTGGTTAGAGCATCATCCCGATGTGCCAAGGTTGCAGGTTTAATATCTCTCTCTCTCTCTCTCTCTCTCTCTCTCTCTCTCTCTCTCTCTCCCTCTCTCTCTCTCAAAATAAAATTTAAAATCTCTTAGCTTTTTTTCTTCTTCAGAACACGCTGGGTATTGCCTAGTTGTATTTCCAGCTTGCAAACCCTAAGACCCTTGAATTAACTGTTATCCTTTATTTCTAGCTAAAACCTCCTAACTGATTTCTATTTTGTTGACGTGGCAGATTAACTGGCATGCCTGCTCCACCCAGGTGTGGTGGGGAAGGAAAGGCCTTTCCGATGGGAGGAGATGAAAACACTGTTCGTGGTGCTTCCTCCTTCCCCTTTGTCCTGCATCCGTAGGACCAGGGATGTCAGAACTTGAGGTGACCTGGGAGCTCCTGTAGGACCGTCTCCTCGTGCAATAACTCAGGAGAGTGAGACCAGGGTCTCCAGGCCTATCACAATCACCAACTGCTGCTTTTCCCTTTGCACACAGGCTCCGCACCAGGAATTATTTCAATGCTCCAGAAATGACACTGACCCCCTCTGATAACAGAGGAAGACGCGTGGGCTCCAGGAAACTCCAGTCATGCCTGAGGTTATGCAGCCCACAAGGGGCAGAGCTGAAATTCAAACCCGCTTAAAAAAAGTTTAACCACATTTCCAAGCCTTTCACAAATATGAGATTTAAAAGAAGCCACAGTGCTCTCTCCCAACTTGAGAAAAGAAATGAGACCACCACCTCATTTTGTTAGATACATTATTTAAAAATGTGTACAAAATGATTAGTCCTGAAGATGTGGGTGAAAAGGGCTATGACATGTATTTAGAAATTCATACAAAGTTTCTGGAGATTTACCTATAATCACATGTTCTTTAAATTTGGCAACATTTCAGTAACAGTTGATTTATTATATAAAAATTATAACATGCTGCCCTGAGAAAAGCTAATGCTTATAAATCTTAATTTGGTAAAAAATAAAAAAAATAAAAAATGAATTGTGCAATTATCAAAAGCTCCAGAAGGGGGCAACATGCAGCCATCACATAGGTGAGACATTTCCAAAAAAACCTGATTCCTCTCTTTAACCTCAACATTTTCTAGAACTTCAGCTTACTCCAAAAATAATATTCTAGAATTGGGTTTTAAAAAATATTTCCAGGAATTGCAAGCTCTGTGAAACCTTCCCAGTGATCATCAGAGCTAAATATCAAAATTAAGGAGAAGAATTGAAGTTAGAATTTGGGCAAGTTTCCTGCCCTTTGGGTCTCCTCATTTTTGGGGTATTAGCAGGGCTAATATCACCTTCACTGCTTTCTACAGAAGGCAGGTGTGAATTTTCTAATGCAGTGCTATGCCTGCCCCTGTAAGATTTGATTAAAAATAATTAATTCAAATAGACTGTTGCACTACATGTTTGGATCCAAGATCCTCCTTTTTTTTTTTTTTTTTTTTGCTTTGCCTGGAGGCAAAAAAAAAGTGGAGATAATGTCCTGCAACGTGAGGCCCCAGAACCCTGATGTCCAGAGAAATCAAGGCCTCAGGTAACACCCATCTTCAACAACAACATTCCCCTGACAGGGATGAGGGACCACGGGGCAACATTGCCCAAAACCAGTGGACCCTGGGTGGACAAGCTCATCAGGGACCGGAAATTTCCAGTGAGTCTCAGGAAACTTGGTAGCCTGCATCCACATCTGGGCCAGTAGCCACAGATACATCATAGATTAAAAGTATATATTTTAAAATGCCCCTGATATAATCAACTGTATTGAAGATGATTGTATGGGTTTTTATGAAAATGATGCTGTCCTAGGTGGGTTGCCTAATAATTTATTTGCCTGCTCTTCACTTTAAAGATGGAAACTTTAGGTATTGCTAAATCATTGCACTCCCTGACAGTCCTGGTGTATATGAATGATTCAACAATGCATACCTTGCTTTGCTTGGTTTATATTTAAGAACAACTAACTGTGTATAGTGCCTTAGAGTTTATGACTTTATGTAAGTAAACTGCTTCACAGTTTAGGATTTTGTGCACATGTTTATCTCCAGAACTAATCCTGAAAGCATTTTGAAATTCCATCATTTTTCACCAGTCTCAAAATGAGAACACTGAAAATCAAATGGCTAACACTAAAGTCTCAAGATGAGAGTATGTACTAAAAATCAACATGGAAACTCTCAGCAAATCCCCTCGTACCTGATGTAAGTCAGCAGCAGGGGTTGTTGAAGAAGAGATGGGTGAGACCAGGATTTTAGCCTCAACCACAACATGAATTTTCTTTTTTTTTTTTAATAATAGTTTATTGATTTTTTTTATCACCCAGATAAAAAGGGAGAGAGAGGGAGAGAGAGAGAAAGGGAGAAAGGGAGAGGGAGGGAGAGAGAGAGAAACATTGATGTGAGAGCATAACATCGATCAGCTGCCTCCTGCACAATTGAGCCAGCACCTGGGCATGTGCCTTGATCAGGAATGAAGCCAGCAGCCTTTCACTGCACAGGATGACACCCAACGAATGGAGCCACACCAGCCAGGGCCATGAAATGAATTTTCAAAGGGGGTCCCTGGGTGATAAAAAAAAAATCTGTTTAGCATTTTTCATGGAGGTTAAATATTGTGGAAATTATCGCATTCCAGAAAATTTATCAGTTGAGTTATAATAGGCCCAACCCTTGAGGGAAAAAGTAACACAGAGCTTGTTCAACCTGGGTTCATCCATCTACTGAGTCAATATTTGCAATTCAAAACTTGCAAGTATCATATGTACATATTTGCCTTGAAAATAATATTTGGACCTGGAAAACATTCTATTCTTAGCAGCAACCATTTGACATCTCCTGACTTGTTCTACTACACATGAAAATTTCTCAAAAGAATTTTAATTTTTACAACAGTAAGGGTTCTCATTATTGTGATGAAAAATGCGTAGCTAGAAACAAAAGAATTGTTACATCTCTGGGCCCCACACTCCTCTACAAAGCTTTACTCTGAATTTGATTCTGGGGACTGACCTCGCAAAGTGCAGTCTCAGGAGGCAATGAGAGAAGGCAAAGTGGAAGGGGAAGGTAAGAGAAGGTGAGGGGACATATCCTATTTGTATTAAAAGAAAACATGACAGTGGTGTTGTGATAGAAAAGAGCTATGTTTTGGGCACCCAAAATTAAAGCATAGGGTATAATAAATATGAATGCTATTTGGGGAACAGTTAAAAGAATCTTTGAAATCAGAGCTGTCCTACACCCAGGTTTTGCCTTTGGAGTTAACAGACCCTTTCATAAAGCTCTTTGGTGTGTGGCTACAGGAAGTCAGCATCATCTACAGTCTTCTTTTCTTAGACTCCATCTACACACACACACACACACACACACACACACACACACACACACACGTGAAAACCATGGCCAAATTTCATCAAACACTTTAGCTTGATGCTTATTGAAATGTTCAGACCAGTTTTTGCATGTAGATGAAGTCGTAGCCTCCTGCAATCCCTGCTAAGCCAGTCTTTGCCCTAAAAAGGTATCGGTCGTCAGCTTGGTTTCTGCCTCTGAGCTCTCAACCTCATGACCTGTGTGCTAGTTTTCACTGGGGTTTCTACCCACCTGAGCCCTCTCCCTGGCATTAGTGTGCGCCCTTCTCAGTATGTTTCTTTCTCATCACATACCAGTCTGGAAGCCTGCTGTTGTGCCACCCCAGAGAACATGGGGATTGCCCACAGCGATCCAACCCTCCCAGTATGTCTAGCAGATAGAATGCATCTTCAGCACCAGCTCTCCCAACTTACCCTTCACTTCCAGTCCTTCCCTCTCCCTTTCACATCCCCTCCTCCATCTCACTCCGTCCAAGCATCAGGACAGCCCTCCATGTCCAAGTCCTGCAGGCTGCACCGCCTCTGCCCTGCGACCCCATGGAGCAGCTGAAATTGGATTCTCTGGTGGGCCTCTCCACAGGGGTGTTTGCTGTGTTGGAAAATAAATTCAAAAAGATACAGGACACATCCCCCATCCTTGAGCTGATTACCATCAAGTGTCAAAGGTAATCTCAAATTTAACAAACTGTTCTCATACCATTTCCTCAGGCATGAAGAAATGTTGTAAAACAACCAGATTGTCAAGAACAGGTTTTATGCCAGTGGTTTGTAGATAAGCCCCAAAAGGTAGGTTACATGAGAGCAGGAATGTTTTCAATACCAAGGAAAGAAGTTCAACTGGATCCGATGGGTCATGGCCATTGATAAAAGTTGGGGGCAGGGGTAACACATATGATGTGTGACTTAGTAATACTATGCTGCAGACAGCTTACCAGACTATTTGGAGGCAAAGTGTCTAAAACAGAAAGACTAACCGGAAGTCTGGTATGTTTCTTCAACAGGGAAACCATCAGGGTCTGAGCCAGAGAAGGGCAGAGAAAATTAAGAAACATGGAAGACCTTGCCCTAGCCAGTTTGGCTCAGTAGACAGAGAATTGGCTGGTGAAACTGAAAGGTCCCAGGTTCAATTCTGGTCAAGGGCACATACCTCAGTTGCAGGCTTGATCCCTGGTCCTTGCTGGAGCGCATGCAGGAGGCAACCAATCGATGTGTCTCTCTCACATTGTTGTTTCTCTCTCTCTCTCCTCCATTACACTCTCTCTAAAAATCAATGGAAAAAAATATCTTCGGGTGAGGATTAACAAATAAACAAACAAACAAACAAACAAAAAGAAATATGAAAGGCCTTGCAAAGGAAGAAGCCACAGGAACAGGACACAGAGTGGATAAATACAGTAAAGGCAAGACTTAACTCCTGGTTCCAGGTAGAGGAGCAGTACCATGAGCAGAAACCCTCCGTGAGCTCATGTAGATCTGTTCCTAAGACACTGAAGACCTCTGATTCCCCCAAACAGAAACCACTGAGACCTGAAACGTAAATCCTACTTTCCCTGGTTGTTAGTCCAACAGGCATTGATTTAGTACCTCAGATGTGCTAGGACATTAAGTCAGAAATAAATAAGGTGCAGACGTCCTAGGAGTTCCTCAGCCAATCCCATGACATACAGGTAATGGTTTTGGTTTCCTCATCTCCAAAACACAGAACTACCATTCAGTGTGTGTTTCTGATTTCCCCCAATAACCAATTACTGTGCATCTCTCATGATGTAAATGCATGCTGTCCTTGAGCTCCCACTGGACACCGCTGAGGGGTGAATAATTTATCATGCTCCCCTTCCTAGCTGCATTGTCAAGGAGAACACAGTGCTTTAAAGAACCGCATTTCAAATGGAATTTCAGACATTACAGAGGACCAGAGGCCAAGGTCCTTCGCAGTATTAGCAAAGGGTATCCTTCTCTGCTATTTCTCAGGTGGAATTCTGTGCATCGTGAGGATGGGAGTATTCTATGCTATACTTCAAGCCACCGGTCACAGGGTGGGTGTATTATTTGGGAACACCTATTTTATGTGAAGATTTGGGGTAATTTATTGATTTGAGTTTATATTAAGACACTTACACCAAAACATTATGCAGTGGGATATAAGTTTTGCACAAATTTTCTATTTAAATCGGAATTAAAAGCAGATTCAGTGCTGGTCTTTGGGGATCATGTAAAAGAGACTGGGGGAGAAGAGAGAGGAAGGTAAGTGTATTGACTCATGCATGCACTCCAGGGAGCTTGCGCTAGTTAGACTCCACACAGGTGCAGGTGAATCCCGTCTCAGCCAGGAATCCTGGGTGAAATCCCTCATTCCACCCTGCCCTGCCCCAGCAGCTCCGGGCAGCCACTTGGGTACTTAGAGGACAAGACTCATCTAGGGGAGCATGAGGCTCCTTCAGCTCCAAGAAGGGAAGAGCCATGGGTGAGAATGGCCAGCTGACTGTGGACATAGCTTAGTTTATAACTTTAAAATATTGAGATATATGGTATATGGCCTGTTACCATACTGGTGAACCTCATCAAATGTTAATAATCAATTTCAAGAAACACTAAGTCAGAAAAACATGTTAAACCAAAGTATGGGATATGAGGGTTCATGATACCATTCTCTCTAGGTTTACATAGATCTTCTTTCCTTTCTTTTTTCATGCCTTCCTTCCCTTCCTCCCCCTTCCTTCCATCTTTATTTTCCTCCTCCCCTTTCTTCCTCCCTTCTTTCTATCTTTTCTTCTTTCCATCTTTCCTTCCTTCCTTCCTTCCTTCCTTCCTTCCTTCCTTCCTTCCTTCCTTCCTTCCTGGCATATTTATACACTAGAATAGAAGAAAAATAGGAGTAGTTTTTGCAAATAAATTCAATGTCTTTAGATATTTGAGAAACTTAAATTTTTGAGACAAATGTTTACCCCCTGTTAAATGGGAATGTTACTTATATCAAAACATGTAAGTACTGTACTCAGACAGTGTAGGAGGGAAAGCAACTCTGAATCCAGAAGCAACTTAAATCTCACCTTAGCAGCAGGGCGACCTTGAGCAAATCATGAAACCTGGCAGAACCTCAATGGCAGTTTTCTCACCTATCAAACCATACGAAAACCATTTTGTTTTGCTTTGTTGTAAAGATCAACGAGAATGTTTGAAAAGTGCCAGTAATATGACAGGTTCTCAGTACACAGAAGACACAATGAGTGATTATAGACAATGTTGTTCCTATTATTTCTGCAGAGTTCTGGACTTTAAAACTTTCGCATTTTACCATTTTATTAAAGACTAGAGGCCTGGTGCACGAAATTTGTGCAGGGGGAGGGGTGTCCCTCAGCCCAGCCTGCATCCTGTATAACCTGAGACCCCTCAAGGGATGTCCCACTGCCCGTTTAGTGGGACATCCCTCTCACAATCCAGGACTGCTGGCTCCCAACCGCTCACCTGCCTGCCTGCCCCTAACCACTCTGCCTGCCAGCCTGATCACCCCCTAACCACTACCCTGCCTTCCTGATCGACGCCTAACTGCCCTCCTTGCCAGCCTGGTTGCCCCTAACTGCCCTCCCCTGCCAGCCCGATTGCCCCTAACTGCCCTCCCCTGCAGGCCTGGTCACCCCCAGTTGCCCTCTCCTACAAGCCTGGTCCCTCCCCCCCCCAGCTGCCTTCCCTTGCAGGCCTGGTTGCCCCCAACTGCCCTCTCCTACAGGCCTGGTTCCCCGCAACTGCCTTTCCCTGCAGGCTTGGGTCCCCCCCAACTGCCCTCCCCTGCAGGCCTGATCGCCCACAACTCCCCTCCCCTGCTGGCCATCTTGTGGCAGCCATCTTTCACCACATAGGGGTGGCCATCTTGTATGTTGGAGTGATGATCAATTTGTATATTACCTCTTTATTATATAGGATTTTGTAGCCTTTAGTATTATGAAAAATTCCTTTAATCTGAGATAACTTTTATCTTATTCTTACACCAGCTTCTGACTACTTTCTGTGTATATGTTTATCCATAAAAGTAAACCTATTAGTTGGCATATGCAAAATCCATCAGCTCTTGAGTTTAACAGTGTGAATGTGAAGGAGGAATGTGTGTCCTCAGCACCACAAGCTGCCTATCCCGGGAACCTGGAGAAGTGTGGTCTCCCATGGCAGCCCATCCTCCAGTAGGGCTCTGCTCCCCGCCCCTCTTTGTCTCAAGGACATCACTCCAGCAAGTCTCCCTCCTCACCTGCATCTTCAGTTTCTCACTCACTACTAGGGTATTCCATTGAGCATTAAATATATCTTCATATCATCTATTTGCAAATTTTTTCTCTTGACCCCAAGTTCCCATCAGCTTCTGCCCCACCCATCAACTCCTTTTTATAGCAAAACTCTAAGATTTGACTGATCCTCACTTTTCACTCTCTCTCCAACCACTCTAATCTTCTTTGACCCCCCACCATGCCCACCAAACAACTCTTTCCAAGGACCTTTGGTCACACCGAGCCCCATGTTTAGTTCTTTGTCCACATCCAACCTGATCTCTCACTGGATTTTGACCCAGCTGTCCACACTCATCTTTATGAATCATTTTACCTCTTAGCACCCATGGTTTCTCCTAGTGCTCCCACTCCAACTTACTTTTTCTTCATTTACACCCAGTTTCTGAGTATAGAAGCCCAAGAAGTCTTTAGCCTTATTCTCTTCCAGACCTTTGCTCCCACCCCACATCCCACCCCCACCCTACAGAGCTCATCTAGGCCCATGATTTTAAATGTTATCTATTCATTCATGACAACCATAATGTTATCTCCGGTCCTGATTTCTTTCCTAAGCTTTGGCCCATAACTATAATTATGCAGCCAACATCCACATTTGAGTATCTAATTGACATCTCAAAGCTAACAACATGTCCAGAGGAGATTACAAAATTCCCTTTAATAATCTCCACCTCTTGATTATGTGCATGGTGGGGGGAAAGGATCTAAAGACACCAGTAGTTTTTCAAAAGTCACTTTAAAAATGTTTAGGTTCTAGAAATCATTCATCATTACATTATAGACATGGAGCTGAGTGCTAAGGATAACAAGAGGGATGAAATAAGACTTCCACCATCAAGCAGCTCATTATAGTAGAAAATGAAAGCTAAATGCTCTGCCTTTGATCTGCAAGTTATCAATTGTCTAAACTTGACAACTTAACACTTGCCTTCAGTTTCCTCATCTGTAATATGGGGATAATAATAAAAATTATACTTTCCTCATATGGTTGTTACAAAAATCAAATAAAAAGCACTTGATAAATGTTAACTTTTAAACAGGTGGCTAAAATTGTATGTTCTATTATCACCTGACATTCAAAGTGTTGTTTCCTTTATGCCTGGAAGGGAGACAGACATGGAAATAAATACAAAAATTATGCAGTACACTTGGGAATATATATATATATACGCCCAGCAACCGGAATGGCGGAATGACCGGTGGCTATGATGCACACTGCGGCAGCCAACTAGCCAGATCTGGGCCCTGATTGCACACCCCCCGCCTCCACCCCCCCCCCCGCACCAGGCTGGCCTGGTCCCCAACACCCCAATCAGGGGCAGGGCCAGCTGGCCAACCGCCCATGGTGCCTCCCCCCAGCCAGCCCGGCCAGCCCCCACCTGTGCACTGGACCTCTAGTAATTCATAAAATAACATAAACTCTGAAAGAAAATGTTCTCCAACAAAAAGCCCAAACCAAACAATTGCCACATAAACATCCACTGCAAGGGATGCCTTTTGCTCTATCCTACGGTCACTCCTTTTACTTTATGCATTTTTATGTTCTGATCATCCCCTTTCTCTCAAGCATTCTTCATTCAAAAAGGGACCCCATATTCATGCTTCCTCCCACACACAAAGAACCTGTCACAGTAAAAAGCTGAGGCAGCAGAATGAGGTGTTTAAAGTCTGATTATGGAAAGCTGTGACTAAAGCATGTCATTTAGCTTCCTATATAAACGCTGTGAGCACTCTGATTTCACCCATGAGCACTGTTTGTCCCCTCCAAGCACAAGCACTGACCCTGAGGAGCATGTTCTCTCCTTGGGAATATCGAGGGAAACCTTACAGGTAAGTGCTGTGAAGCAGGGATGTTCTGCAAAGCAAGTACTCATGGAACCATTTGAGATCAGATATTTTCCATGTTGGTTGAAAAGGCTCAGTAACATCAAGAAGTCTCCGACATTTCTTTAGGAGCTCTTACTAACCACGCTAATCATCCAACCCTAGGTTATTCTATGACTCCTCCCAGCTTCTACTATGACCAGAGTTTAATGTAGTCTGCTATTAAGTCATCCACACATCAGTCTTCTCATAGGTTGTAAGGTTGTCTTGGATGCATAGTTAGCCTCAAATTACACAGTAGTCACATCAATATCACTCTTTTTTTATACCAAAACACTTTCTCCTTCTGTCTTC
Organism: Myotis daubentonii; assembly: GCF_963259705.1. Lineage (NCBI taxonomy): Eukaryota > Metazoa > Chordata > Mammalia > Chiroptera > Vespertilionidae > Myotis > Myotis daubentonii. The sequence goes on along the minus strand of NC_081842.1, from coordinate 25,335,176 downwards.
CCTGCAGGTCCTTTAACCATGCGACCTCATTGGCCTCCTGAACATTAGCCTCCTGAAGATGCTTTCATTTTTCTTGAGCAGAGATGAGGGAAAAACAAAGTGACGTCAAAGAACACTAGCTGTATTCCTTTTCCCCGCTCTCTTAAAGCGAATGAACCCCACCGTGTCCCTCCCCATTGCTTTATATTTGTGAGCACTTCACTGACAAGTAAACCTTCCCTCTATTCAGTCTATAAATAATGAATTAGTGTCTCCAGCGATAAAGGGAGGATTAGTTCTTCCATACAGTGGAAATCCCACAGCAAGGTCAGGCCACGTGGTAATATTCCCTCAAGCCCATCCATGACAGAATGCAGAAGGGCAAGTTCTGAGTCAGAAAATTCCTCACCGTGACCTGGGAGGGAAGCATTAAACTACCTCTTCTACAGCTGGAGAAACAGACTCGGAGAGGTTGAATTGACTGAGAGCTCCCACAGCTAACACGGCAGAGCAGGGATTCAACAGAGACCTGTCTAGTATGCCCCCGTCCTACGTCCCCATTGCACTGTGGAAGACAAAGCTGCTCATCCTCAGGTCATCTGAAGATCTGTAATCTAACCCAATGTCATCCAGATCCCGTGCTCTTGTCTGTTCCAAACTTGGGCCGGCCTCAGAAACCCATTCACTCCCCCGAGAAACTGAGGCTTTGCCCATGGCTACTCCGGAGTAGGGCTGAATTTCTGAATTTTGGTCTGAGTCTTTCTCAGTCAAAGATGAGGGAGAATCAGATCAAATCCTAGAGTCAGACAGGGCAGAACTCCTTTTAAAGACAGAAACAAACTGGCCTTGGAAAATGGGAGAGAAGCAGAGGCCTCCTCCTGGGTTCATCATTTGCCAGCAGTGGAACCTTACATTGCCTCACTTCTCTGAGCCCCAGCTTCCTAATTTAGAAAATGAAGGTAGTAGCAACTTCTACCTATCTAACATCATTATACTGATGATCAGAAGAAGCAATGGAAACAGCCCAGGTGTCCCTCAACAGGAAAATGGGTAAACAAACTGTGATATATCCATACAATAAAAATTACTCAGCAACAAAAAGGAACAAATTTCTGATACATACAACAATACATATGTTCTCAAAAGCATAACACTAAGGGGGGAAAAAGTGACAAAAACTTCATGATTCAATTTTTATAAAGTTTTCTATCAAGAAAAGCTAACCGATGAGGATAGAAATCAGGGTTGTAGTTGCATGAGGCTGAGATGGGGGGAACGGACTGAGGGGAAATGAGGAAACTTTTTGGGTGATAGAAATGTTCTATACCTTGATAGAATTGTACCTATTTGTCAGGACTGATAAAAACACACTAAATATCTACACTTTTCACCACATGTAAATTGGCAAAAGAAAATGCTGAGATGCCGTAAATTACATTACAGCTGGCTAGAGGGTGAGAGGAAGAGACAAGGGATGTAGATCAGTTAACGGGGCCACCTACAAAAGACTGTTCACATTTCCGAATGTATGTTCAAACTCCACGTCAACTTCCAGGCAGCTATTTCAAGTGTTATCTAGAAAGAACAGCCAACCACCAGATGCCGCCGCATCTTGCTTATACAGGAACTTTCTAGATTGTTGCCTACAACCAATCCAGAACCATCTACTGCTTGCTTATGAATTTACTCTGCTTCACCTTTTCCCATCCCTAACCGCCTTATCTATAACCAATGTAAATTCTTTAAAAGTAACATATCTTTTTTCCCCCCAACCCCATTGTACAGAAGAGCCCTGTCAACCCCAGGATAGCAGACAATGATGTCTTTTCCAACTGCTGGTGGTTCAGGCTGCAAGGCCCAAGACCTGGGCCTTTTCCTGGCATGTGACTCAATGAACCCCATTTTTCAAGACACTTTCAGTGTTGAAGGTTTTGTTTGACAAAAATTGCACCTCAATAAAAAGGATAATAAAATGTAAAAACCTTGGTAAATAGAAGAGCTTTGTACAAACGTAAAATGCCACAGTTGCTTACCAAAAAGTTAAATCCTCTTTACACCCCTGCTTGGGTGACTTGTGGTGACCCCCAAAACTGCACTTAATTGAGGTTTCTTTCTTGTATTATCCAAAGTTTATGACTGGATCTGAACACAGGGATTTCTGAGAAAAGAAAATAACATACAAGTAAAGCAACAATAGATTTAGAAATAATGAGTCATATTCTAATAGCAAATTGGCCTATGGCCATTCTACAGCATATACACATTTCCTCTAAGCTGGACTCCCTAGATTTCCATAGGAAAGGGAACTTCCTCTTTAAAATTTAGTTCAGGAAAAGCAGGCAGCAATAAACAGAATAATGGCCTTTGTACTGAGTATATCAACCTCTTTCAAAATGTTATGGCTTCTGCTCACAGCAACCCCACAAAGAAGACAGCATTATCTCCATTTCCCAGATAAGAAATTAAGGCTTATGCCATAAGATACACATCAAGAAATCAAACCTGTGGGTGTCTGACTCCATAGCTTCTTTACTCTATCCTGACAGACCAAACATATACTTTTCATTCTTACTTAGTGTTCTGATTAGTTATCTTCACAGTTGTATGTAATTTTCTCATTACACAACAGCTATAATAGTAATAGCTAACATTTATTGAGCATCTATAAAGTGTCAGGAATTTAACAGGTACCAGTATTAACCCATTAAGTGCTCAAGACTTAGTAAGAGGTACACATTATTACTAACCTGATTTCACATATAAAGAACTGACCAAGAGGAGTAAAAGAATTTCCCAAGGTCACACATGTAGCAAACAGCAGAGCCAAGATGTGTGCCCACAGAAGCCCTCCAACCATGCACTCTTTTCTCGATGCTAGTCAATGGGCAGCTTACCTTTGAGAAACCCAATGTGCAAGGCATTATATACAATATGACTAAAACCTTCACTTCAGAAAAGAGTAGAAACATTTTCAAGTTTCCTGGGAGAGGTCTGTAGCCAGAGGCTAGTCTGAGATTGTAAAACAGCATATCTTCACCTATTTCTGCCTGACTTATACGAACAGTTGGGGCTATCAGTGTCCCTGCCGTGGAGGCACAGACAGGAAACTTTATACGCCTTTATGAACAAGTATCCTAAAAAGGTCACAAGGTCAAGGCATGACTCCATCATGATTGATTGTCTCTTAGAAAATTTCATTCATCTAGTCCAATGGTTCACCCTGCAGTAATGGAAGTATTCAGAGGGGTGTAGGAAAGGGAAGAGAGAGCGAGAGCTTGAGAAAAGAAGAAACCCAAGTGTTTCTGATGCTCTCCATCTCCTTCTAAAGAAGCACTGATCGAAGGCTCAAATTCCTGTACAGGACTCTCAGATTTTAGCATACATCAGAACCACCCAGAGCAGGGGGGTTTCTAACAAGTCCCCAGGTGCAGCTAATGAATGCTACTACTGGTCTAAAGACCACACTTTGCGAACCACTGCCCTACGATACAGGGTGTCCCCTCACAAAAATACTTTAATAGCTGAGAGCTCAATTTTGAAAATGAAATGCATTTTAATAAATACTGCCTTTATATTTATTCAAAGTGTATGTATACATGTTGAGGGGACACCCTATATTAATCCCTACCAAACCTCTGCTTAAACATCTCCAACTGCAATGGGCACTGAAGTAAAATTAACACTGCCCACCCAACAAAGCAGGAAGTCACAATTTTATTTATTGACAATGAGGAAATATTACCAAATGTTAAGTAGAAAAATACTTTGCAAGAATAAATGCTAAACACATTTCCTTCCAAAATGAAGTGACAAAAGTTGCTATATTTCACAAAGAAGTAAATTGGAGATATATATATATATATATATATATATATATATACATACATATATACATACACACACACACACACACACACACACACACACACACACTAGAGGCCCAGTACACAAAATTCATGCTCGGGGGGAGGGGGGTGTCCCTCAGCCTGGCCTGCACCCTCTCCAATCCGGGACTGCCGGAAGCCAGTCCATCCTTGCTGCTTGACACAGTCGCTGCAGGGAGAAACATCTGCACAGCATATGTTTCAAGGGACCTGGCGTATATGGCATACTGTTCTTAATATGTTTGCTCCCCTTCTTAGCACTATGTGTTTTAAACAAGGACACCTCTCCGAGAAAGGTTGTTTCCCCAGGTGGGGATTTTTCCCAGAGTTAGGGATTAACAGGACTAAGGAAGGGAACAAATCAGTAAAACCCCTTAACTAAATGCCAGGCGGGTAGTTAATCACTTTAACTACGAACAATCACGCTTAAACTACATAATCTTTACTTAGGATAATCTCCTTCAGTTACTTTCTTGTAGCTTAACAGAACAATAGAGTAGTGACCTTGGAATGGAGATAACAAACACCCTAACCTTTGGAATAGAATGGATAGGATTAAAATCAAATGGTATAAATACAGATGTAACAGGAGAATAAAGAGACAACCTGGCTAGAACCTGGCTAGAGAACCTGGCTAGGCTGCTGATCAACTGCACACTGTCTCCATGTCATTCCTTCTTTGCCAACTCCGTCCACACCTTTGGGAACCCCTGGACCTGCTGGGGTTGGACCCCAACACGGGACCCTTCAGGGGATGTCTGACTGCCTGTTGAGGCCTGATCCCACGAGGGCAGGGATTAGGCCTACACCGGCAGTTGGACATCCCTCTCACAATCCTGGACCACTGGCTCTTAACTGCTCAACTGCCTTCCTGCCTGATCACCCCTAACCACTCTGCCTGCTTGCCTGCCCGATACCCCTAACTGCTCCCCTGCCTGCCTGATTTCCCCTAACCACCTCTGCCTTCAGGCCTGGGCACCCCTAACTGCCCACCCCTACTGGCCTGGTCACCCCTAACTGCCTCTGCCTTGGCCCCTGACACCATGGCTTGGTCCGGAAGATGTCCGGTCTAATTAGCATATTACCCTTTTATTAGCATCGATATATTAAACTATCAGCAAGCCTAGTTCAAAAGTGTTCATGGGCAATGTTTCTGCCAGATCAGAAGAAGACCCCTCAGACCCCAATGCTAATTGCAGCTTCTGCATAAACATTGACAGCCAGAGTCTCACCTGAGCTCACTGAGTTTAACAAATCTGTATCTCCCCTCACCGTGAGAAGCAGAGATCAATAAAAGCTCCCTAATGCTTTCCTGTTAGTCTCTAGACTTCCTTTGTGCAAAATGATGAAGGATGAGCAAGGGTAATACTGTGATGGACATGACCCATGCCTGCCTGCTCATTGGAGCTCATTATAGGTACATAGAGTCACATGGCACTTTTTGAAGGGTTTCTGTGTTTTTCTGGGTCTTTGTGGAGAGACACCTCCCTTTCATGTGTTACTAATTCACCAAATCCTAGATATGAAAAGGGGCCTTAGACATCTTTTTAGGTTAAATTCCCATCAGCCTATATTGCAAGAATCTTTCCTATTATATTCTTAGGAGACGAAAATATAGCAGTCTTCAAAACGATAAAGACAGAGATCTCCAAGACGTCTCTCTTTCAGAGGAACATTACCTGGCTCCGTGGCCTACTCTTCATATGATATGATTTTTGTTCAAAGTGGAGGTATCTAACACAGCCTTAGAAGGGAGTCAAGACTGCTCAATTAATTACCATCGCAAAAAGCTCCATCAAGAGAAGTCAGCCTGTGATTGTCACCACTGTGTGCCAGAGTGGGCACATCAGGACATAGGTGCCCAATCAATGCTCATTGGATAAATTAGTGAGTGGTTGAGATCATCATAAGTATTCATAGCTGTAAAAACATTTTGAAACTTTCCAGAACAACCCTAAATGACTTATTCTATTGCTGAGGTTCCCTTGAGGCTGCAAAAACACAAGTTTTGACTTCAGATGAGAAGGAACTGTATTTTATCACTAAAATACTTGCTAGTAATATCAAAGGGACACTCAAAATAGCCAGAGGAAAGTGTATGAAGCCCTAAAGGCAAATATGAAACATTAAATTAAATATTAGTGTTGTAAAAGTAGAGCGCCATATGACCCAGCAAGTCCACTTCTGGGTATTTATCCAAAAGGGGAACAAATTTAATTAGAAAAGATAAGTGCACCCCTTTGTTCACTGAAGCAGTATTTACAATAGACAAGATATGGAAATAACCTAGGTGTCCATCAACAGATAAATGGATGAAGAAGATGTGGCACATATATACAATGGCATATTACTCTGCAATAAAAACAATGAAATCTTGCCATTTGCAATAACATGTATGGACCTAAAGGGCATCATGCTAAGTGAAACAAGTCATGATGTGAAACATACAGAGAAAGACAAATACTGTATGATATCACTTATATGTGAAATCTAAAATGACAAAAATGAATAAATAAAACAGAAACAGACCCATAGATATAGAGAACGAGCTGATGGTTGCCAAAGGGGCAAAGGGTGGGAAGAGATGGGCAGAAAAATGATTTAACTGAAGAGAGAAGCCAGAAATCATTGCGAGGGAGGGGGCTGGTGTTTTGTCAAGTGTCTGTGCATATGGCAGACTGTATCCACCTTCATTAGGTGCTGGCCACCAGGGTAGCTCATCCACCCCTAACTATTGATGCTTGAATGTTTCCATGACCAAATAACTTGCTTATCTGTGCTCAATGCACTGACTTAGGTCAGCTCACAGAGCAATTCAGAAGGGAACAGGGCATATGCAGAGAGAAGCTGGGGGCTGGGGGAACCATCCCCACTGGGGCTCAGTTCCTGTGTGCTCAGATTCCCCTAGATTCTCGAGGCAGCGTGCTGACGCTGACCTGCCTTTTCCTTGAACTGTTAGAATGGATTCTCTGACAAGAGCAAGCTGGGCTTGGGCATATGAGGGTGCAATGAAGGATATCCTTGGGGAAGATGGCATTTCAGGCAGCTCACTCCCAGTATAGGGTCAGGAGCTAGAAGAAAAGAAGGTAGAGACCTCTGAGCAACTGATTCTAAAAGATTATCTCTGACTTCAGGAAGAGAAAAATTACATATATACCAGAGGCCCAGTGCATGAAATTCATGCACTTGGGGGGTGTGCCCTCTCACAGTCCAGGAGCCCTCGGGGGATGTCTGACCGCTGGCTTAGGCCAACTCCCTGCCAGCAGTCAGACATCCTTAGCGCTGCCACAGAGGCAGGATAGGCTCCCACCACCGCCACTGCACTCGCCAGCTGTGAGCCTGGCTTCTGGCTTAGTGGCACTCCCCCTGTGGGAGCACACTGACCACCAGGGGCAGCTCCTGCATTGAGCATCTGCCCCCTGGTGGTCAGTGCACATCATAGCAACAGGTCGTTCCACTGTTTGGTCGATTTGCATATTAGCCTTTTATTATATAGAATAGTGTGTGTGTGTGTGTGTGTGTGTGTGTGTGTGTGTGTGTGTGAATATTTTTGAATTTTTAATGTTAGTTGGATCTTAGCAAGGCCATCTGCATATATGAACATAAAATCTACTCAGAGAAAAAAATTAGAGTCTTAGTCAACCCATTTAGCCCTAGATTATAATTTTGCCACTTAAAAAAACACCTTCCACTATCACTTCACTGTTAAGAAAGTAAAAAAACACTAATAACCACCGAGCACCTGCTATGGCACAAGGCCATGGGACAGCCCCCTTTACAAACATCACCTTCTTCATCACGTCAATAGGGGCTGACCTTCGGACACCAGGTAATCTAGATGCCCAAACCTCCCGGACAACTATCAGGCCACGTGTGTGTTAAATTCAAATTAACACGTGCCTTGCACACGTATTAAATGACCAGACTTAGAGAACATAAACATGGGCATTAGTACATATGAGTAGAAAAGGCATTTCCCAGTCATGTCAGGAATGCTATCTGGTATAACTGGAGAAGACTATATGCATTTTAAAGAATGTTGATTATTTCCTCATAAACAAACAAGTCAACTATCAGAGCTGCAAGGTATATTTCAAAAGGATACAGGGAAGAGAAGGATGGCCATCCCATCCTTCACAGGAGGCACAGAAGGTCAGAAACCTCCCCTAGTTACAGGAGGGCTCAAATAAAACTGTGCTGCTTACTATGGTGGTTAAAATGCAGGTGTCACCTGAGGGCATTTGCCAATAAATCTTCCCCTCCCCCCTTCTCATTCTCCATCCTGCCTCTCTCCCTGGCTGAGCCTCTTTTTATCCTTCTTTTCATTCTAGGGGAGAACTGTCTGCTTGCAACTACTTTTCAACTCCCCCATTGGCATTTTCCACTTTTTCTCCCTCTCTCCCCTAGTGGGCATGATGCAGAACTAAAGTTTTCTTTTATTATTATTATTATTACTAATTTTTTTATTGTTTAAAGTATTACATATGTCTCCTTTTTCCCCCATCGACCCCTCCCTGGCCACTCGCACCCCTCCCCCGGACAAACCCCCACCACCCCAGTGTCTGTGTCCATTGGTTATGCATGCACACAAGTCCTTTTCTTTTAAATTTGTAGGTGTTTATTCAATTGTCAAACCCACTAAATAAAAGAAACCAAGTAATTCATAAACCAATGTTGACAGTATATCATAAAGCAAGGAATATTACTAATAAAATTGTGGGCACCTGAGTCCAAAAAAATAAAAAAGTAAAATGGATCAATGAAACAGAATAAAGTCAAGCAACATACATAAGTATAAGAAGAATATAACAACTAATAAAAATGTCATTTTGCCCTGGCCAGGTAGCTCTGCTGGTTAGAGCATTATCCCAATATGCTAAGGTTGTGATCCCTGGTCAGGTCACATATAAGAATCAATCTATGAATGTATAAATAAGTGGAACAACAACTAAATGTTTCTCTCTCTCTCAAAATCAAACAATAAATAAAAATTTTAAAAATGTTATTTTAAATCATTCAGAAAGAATGAATTATTTAATAAATAGTATTAGCATAATTGACTATCCACTATACATTATCTCACAACATGCAACCAAATGTATTCTAAATGTTTTTTAATTGAAGTTATTGGGTTGGCATTAGTTAATAAAATTATATGAATTTCAGGTGTACAATTCTATAATACATAATCTTCATATTGTATTGTGTGTTGACCACCCCAAGTCAAGTCTCCTTCCATCCTCACCATTTATTCCCCTTTACCCTCTCTTGCCTCCCCCATCCCCTTTCCCTCTGGTAATCACCATACTGTTGTTTATGACTATGAGTGTTCTTTCTTAATATAGTTTTATTGATTTCAGAGAGGGAGGGAGAGGGAGAGAGGGATAGAAACATCAATGATGAGCAAGAATCATGGATCAGCTGCCTCCTGCAGGACCCCCACTGGGGATGGAGCCTGCAACCTGAACATGTGTCCTGATCATGGAATCAAACTGTGACCTCCTGGTTCACAGGTCGACACTCAACCACTGAGCCACAGTGGCTGGGTTGTCTATGAGTTTAAAGCAAAATAAAACAAACAAACAAACAAAACAAACTGAAGTTTTCAATTTGATAGTCCTTGATTGAAAATTTTTACAGTTCTCCCTTAAGAATGCCTCCACTTTTTTAAAAAAATGAACTCCAGTCTTGTTTAACACTTTGTTTTTATAATTACTACTAAAATTATCTTGAACCCTGCAGAGTCCTGAAAACCTTGTTCTAGCCTCCCTGAAAGATAACTTGAAGATGGATTGGTAAAAAGCAGATTTCTACAGGCCCAGAGAAGGAGTACGCACTGCAAGAGGGTATGTACCTAGGAACCTTTGACCACATGTAAAGCCAACCATTGAATTAAAAACATAAAAGGCATGATGAAAGAGAAACCTCAGTAAAGATGATTTGGGGCAAATACAATGCAACATCACTGTGGAATAGTGAACTCAAACTATTACATTGTTTCAGTATAAAGAATGAAAGCCTGAAGCAGGAAAGAAAAAAAAACACAGTCTAATATAAGACATTTTTCAAAAGTAAAGGGAAATTCCAAGTGCTCATTTTGGTTCAGCTATTGATCTACTTCTTAATTGCTCCTTCCTTTTTTATTATTGATTTCGAAATCAAAAGGAAGGCTTAGCATTTATTCATTTGTGTATCCCTCAGATGCCTGCAGGGAGAAGGGGCTGATAGGAAAAGGATATTATCTTCTTGCCTCTGCAGCTTCTAAACTTAGAGACAGTCTCAGAGCCAAATGCCTCCACGGGGAGGACACAAATGTTGACATACTGCTGACTAGAACGACTTGCCCTGGGCTTCAATATATCAAAGAACAAAAATCCGCGCTCCAGGATTCCTTGCGGCTTCAGAGCCACCACCAGGTCCAACCATGGCTCTAAATTCACAGTTGTGGTATTTGTTCCTCCAAATAGGTCCTTTATTGCTAAATGCAATGAGTCCCACTCTCGCTCTCTTCTCCCGGGACCTGAAAAGATCCTTACTCCGTAGAAGGACTTAGGCTCGGACTTGCAGTGTCCAATGACATCCCAAAGAGACTTTAGTACGCCCTTCCCCAAAATGTGTTGCTTCCAAAAGCCACCACAGTAAGAACAGTCTTCACCCTTATAACCTGGAACTGATCACTTATGGCTCACCCAACAGTTCGAGGAAAATACGTAGGTAACCTATGACTCAAAATCATGTCTCAACTTCCCTTAGCAACAACAAAAATCAGATTCTTTTCTTTCTAAGAAACTATCAGCTTCCTTGAAACTAAGGTGAAAAAAATAAAGTCTTCCGATTTTTATTTAATTTGCTCCTGAATTAGACTTGGACACTTACTATGGACATGCAGCTTCATGACAAAAGTCTTCGCCTTCCTCCTAGTTGTCACCTCTAAGAAACCCCTCAAATAGAAATGTGGAACTGCTCTCTCTCCTCCATATAAAGTCCATTTTCTACGTTAAGGGAAGATAAGGGTAACGTGAAATAAGACCCGAGTAGTTCAAATATGTTACTGTAAATGTCAGAGCAGGCAGCTAGAAAGATATGAGCTGGGTAAGGCAGCTGGGCTTGGAGGGGATGCCGGTGAGACGTGACAAACCACAACGAGACAATGGAGGCGCCAGGCCCCTCTGTGAGGAGAATTCCAAGGCCCTCCAGGATGTGGTCTAACCCGTGGCATAACACCTGGGTGAAGGAGCCCGATAGTTTGGCGGGGGGGGGGGGGGGATATTTTTTGAGAAATAAGGGAGGGGCAGACTTACTTAGGGACACTCCAGTAGGGGTATAAGTTTCCCCAACCCCAACTGAGGATGGCACTTGCTTAGGTTTCCACCGGCTGGGTTGCCTGCTCAAACTATATCTGAGTGCATTCCTTTTTTTGCAAATAAATTCTGTTCTGCTTTTACTGCTGTTCGCTGTCTCGTTTGAATTTGTTCCTACAAGAAGATAGGAGCTGAGGACGCAGAGTACTGTCTCCGACCAGAGGCCCCTGACCTCCGCTGACACCAATATCCATGCTACCTTCTACCTATGTTCACCAGAGCTGCTGGCAAATTAGAACAAAATCAAAACCAACAAAAATGCACAACTTTTTATCCTCGATGTACTAATCTATCATTCTGTCTCTATAAAATAGGAAGTTTTTACCTTGAAGCTAATTTCTACTTTCAAAACCCAAATATTTCTATTTCTTATCAACTACTATTTTAGTAAACATCTTTAAAGTGATAACGGACGTGAAGAGTTCTGTCTCCGAGTCTGCGATACGGGGTTAAAGTATGTTTGATATTGGTCTGGAATAGGAGGATAAACGATGTGTCTCCCTAGGGAAAGAATGGTTTATAGAACACAGAGTTGAATAAGTCACAGGTACTTGGTACCAAAAAGGGGGCGGGGAGGAGAGGGGGTAGGGAGAGAGAGGGGGAGAAAGGTGTATCTGTATATGGTTGCATTACAATATTGTAATATTGTTGTATTACACGAGTGTCATTTAAGATCATTTTTAATGGTCTGGATGCAAGGTCTCATATCCATGTCCCAAACCTTTGGCAGGAAGTGAGACCTGTTTCTTCCCCAAATGTACAACCCCCTGGGGGTGGGGTGCGGGTGTCACGATCTAGTGAGAAGCCAGATACCTGCGAACCAGTGTCGATAGTATTGGCCCTACCACAAAGCAGGTTTTGTGACCCTGGGCAAGTCACTTTGGGGGCTTCCAGTTTCTCTTCTCTCCAGATGGGGGCGATCGTGTTTGCTTTGCCAAGGTTATGGGGGTTGTCAGGAGAAGCCAGGAGCTAAGGCATATGAGCAACACAAGTGATGACGAAATCTAAGACATTTAATCAACAGCGGTTGCTAATATTTAGATACAGGAGAAGGGAAAGAGAACGATGGAAAACTTCCAACACAGGCTCCAAGGCGCTCAGTTTCTATTGGTTCCCTTCAGCTCCCCTTGGGGCACCCCGCTTCCGCGTGGAGAAACCCCAGCCCAGTCACAGGAGTCTCCCTCTACTGAGCACCGGCGGCTTGGAACCTGCTGGAAGAATGTTGGGAGAATGAGCAGAAAGCTGCCAGCAGCTGAAACTCGCGCTTCTGCCGAGTCAGCTATGGCCGGGCATGTGCGGTGCCTCCCCCTCCTCCGGCAGTGCCAGTGCGGGCTGACTGTCGGGTGTCGCCCAAACGCTCATTCATCAAACGAGGCTTTCTCCCCCGACGCCCCTTGGGCCCAAAGCGGCTCGGCTACGCAGACATCAGGGGTGAGAGCCTCCAGGGCCTCTGCGCTCGCAGCTCGCAGCCACCGCGTTGAATCCAAGCAGTTCCCTCGGTGGAGAGGGGATCGATGGTGTCCGCGCGGGTTTCCGTGATAGAGGTTCTTTGCGGGCCTGCACCTCCGCGGGAAGACAACTGAGCGCTGTGTCTGCAGCACCCAGCCCCCTCCCCGCACTCTGCCCAGTTTGCTTCCTGCTGCAGTCCGGGCCCACATTAACTCTCCCCACTTGTGAGTGCGCACACACGAGTTCCCCAGGGCAGTCCTTCCATCTGTCTCCCTGGCGAGTCCAGCTTCTCAGCATTGACCTCCAGCTACGGGGTGCAGGGAAGGTGGCAGAATGGATGGATTGCCGGGGCGGGGGGGGGGGGGGGGGGGTGCGGTTCAAAGGCACAGAAATTAGCTGCCGGTGCAAAAGGGTTTGCTTTCTTCTTCGGTTTCAGACACACAAAATAGCAATGGGATGCCCGTTGGCTAACTGCTGCCCTCCGAGCCCTGGGATCACTTCGCAGGCTGCTGACTTTCCGACCACAGTCCCGCTGGGCGCCCCGGCTTCGGCCCCTCGCCGGTGTCTGCGGAGGGATGCGCCCGGGCACTGGCTGTCTCCCGGCAGGTGAACGCCGGCCTGTAGGCTAAAGCCCCAGAGCGTCCACCTCGCGCCCCCAGGTTTTCTGCTCCTCCCCAACCCCTCCGAAGGATGTGCCCCTTTAGCAGTGTCGGGGCTCCCAGCCCGAGGGTGGGGGGAGGGCGCCTCCCTATCCCTCCTCCCCATCCCCGCCTCGGCTGCGCTCGGGCTTTTACTGCAGTAGCCGGAGGTGACAGGGACGCCTCAGCCTCCTCGGCTGCTCTCAGAAGCCGCCTTCCCCAGCCTCCCCAGGGTCCTGCACCTGAGAGGCCGAGCCCGGGGGTGCTACGAGCCGCAGGAAACCGAATTTTAGAATGTGGAAATCGCAGGGCGGCATTCCTCCCGGGACCAGCCCGAGCGCCCAGCGCTGACAGCCAGAGGCAGCCTGTGGGAAGTTGGGACCGTAGAGCAAAGGGGGAGGGGAGTGGTGCAGCTCTGCGAGGAGTCGCTGGAGCAGCGCGGTTGGACACAAGTTTGCGTGGGAGTGTTTTCCTTTTGTCAATAATTAATCGGTCTGGCAGATTGGAGTTTTGGCAATAGGGCAGGCGGCGGGGCCGAACACCCCACTCTGGGAGGCTCGGAGGCGCCGGGCGCAGGGGGAAGCTCGCACCATCTGGAGAGGCGCCAAGGCGCTGGCGCTCACCTAAGCCGCAGAGAGGTACACCCAACCGGGAGGTAAGCATCTTCGGAAATATCTGCTTGAAACATCATTTTAATAGGATACAATTTCTGCCTTTATAGGGGAAAAACAGTACCGAGCTTTAATGCCATTTATCAGTGTATTATTTAACTGCATTAAAATTTTAAGAATTCAAAGGGTGTTTTTTTTCCATTTGCCTTGAACCATGTGAGAAACTATGATGTTTCACTCAACAGACACCAAACTTTATTACAAAAACTTTCCAAGCCAAGAGAAGAGAAAATTACTTTGTAAATGACTTTCATTACTTATCTTTGTGCAGTTCAGAGATAGCTATTCAGGGAGATATCATTGGGAGGTGCTTGGTTTCATTCTTAAATATTCCTCTTTATCTACTTTCAGACTCTTACGCAATACCTTTTGCCCATAAGCTATTTCAGACAATAATACACACGAGTGAACTGCCCCAAGAGTGATGGATTTCCAAGAAATACATTCAACATTTTCTCATAATTATTAATAGTGTGTATTTTCTCAAGAGTGCTTAACTGATCACTTATAAGTAACCCAGACTTCTAAACCCAAGAAGGAAGGTATGATAGTTAACTTTGCCATTGGGTTGTGGGAATGGAGAGAGAAAGATTTTCGATATGGGCAGAGATTCTAATTCAGAGATCTATTTCAACTCAAGTGAAATTCACCTAGTTGGCAATTAACATATGAGCTCAGCCATGGATCAAATAAAGAATTGGAAGAATAGTTAAATGTAAGTACTTGCCCTAAAACCACAAATAAATGCATCAGGAATGTTGGGAATGTTGTTTTTCTAAAACTCTTTGTGGCACGGTAGTTCTTTGCATGAAACAAAAATTAAGAAATACATGGTCATTTTTGTTTGTCAACTTTTTAGAATATTGTATAAAACTAGTGAGGTATTAGGACCTTGATTTTCACATCAGAATTAATTATAATCCTATGCTTTTGAAAATAGGCATCATTTTGAATGCTGTTTCAGTAGTTCGGATGGCTTTGTACATATATTACTAGAGCAACAACAAACTTTCATATGAAATGCAGCCACCTTCATTATTCAAATATTTCTATGCAACTATTTAATAACAATAAATTAAGAATGGTTTGTCAAACCAAATGCATAGGCAGTCTAGAATTTGACTGGATTTAAAGTTGAAAGTCAATCAGCCCTCAACTTCTATCAGGTTTCTTAACCCCCTGTTTGTAAAAACTTCTGTTACAAATACTTTTGTAAAAACTGTCCCTCCTAATTCTATATCTACTATGTCAGCATAAATGATTTTACCACCAAGTATACAAGATGCAAAATCTTCATTAAAAATTATTCAAATGGGACTCAACCTTCAGAATGTTGGAATGAAGAGCTCCGTAAACCCACTCTTTAGCAACACAACAATAACTGGTGCAAATTATAGGCAAACAACAATTCAGTCTCTAGAAATTGTCCTGAGAAAATGCAACAAATACAGAAAAATTATTCAACACAAACTACTAAATTTCAGTAAGAACAGCAAGAGTTCCACAACCTACTTCCCTGCCCCCCTCCAGGTGGGTATGATGGTACTCCAGGTAGGAGCAGCCAAGAACACAGGGCTCCTTCCCAACCTCAATCCCAGTCTAGAGCTATAGTATATTTCTGAGAAAAGCAGGCCACCAGCATCTAACCCTCCCAGCTTTATGTTGCAGAAGCTCTAATCTAGCCAAGATTAGGTGAGAGGTCTGAGGCTGTCTTCCTCCAACCATCCCTCATTCTTAAGGCAAAGAAGAAAAACTAGACAACGAAAAGACCAATAACCCATTTTAAAATGGGCAAAGATTTTTTTTATTTTTAAATATATTTTTATTGATTTCAAAGAGGAAGGAAGAAAGAGAAAAAAAACATCAATGATGAGAAAGAATCATTGATCAGCTGCCTTCTGCACGCCCACGACTGGGGATCAAGCCTGCAACCCGAGCATGTGTCCTGACCACGGAATCAAACCGTGACCTCCTGGTTCATAGGTCAATGAGCAACCACTGAGCCACCCCTGTCAGGCACGAGATTTTAGACAATTCTCTAGAAACAGAATTTCTTCAAAGATGTCCAATCAACACATGAAAATGTGCCTACTATCATTACTTTTAGGGAAATGAAGATAAAAACCACAGAATATCACTTCACACCAACCAAATGGCTATAATAAAAAAGCATATAACAATTGTTGGAGCGGAGATAGAGAAATTGGAACCATCATATATGGTTGGTAGGAATATGAAATGTTGAGCTGCTGTGGAAAATAGCTTGGTAGTTCTGAAAAGGTTGAATATAGAGGTACCATATAACCCAGCCATTTCACTCTTAGGTTTACATCTAAGAGAATTGAAAACCTATGTCCATGTAAGAACTTGTACACCAATGTTTACAGCAGCATTATTCAAAATAGTCAAAAAGTGAAAACACCCAAGTGTTGACTGATGAATGGATAAAGTGTGATATGGACTGGAACAATGGAGTATTATTCAGCAGTACAAAGGAATGAACATTGAAAAGATTATGCTAAGTGAATGAAGACCACATATTGTGTTATATTCACAATAGGCAATCCCACAAAGACAGAAAGTAAACTCGTGTTTGCCTATGGCTGGAATGGAGGGTGGAATTGGGGAAGAATCGGGAGTGACTGCTAAAAATGCAAGGTGTCTTTTTGGAGTGATGAAAATGCTCTGAAATTGACTGGTGATGGTTGCATAACTGTGAGTATACTAAAAACCATTGAACTGTGTCCGTTAAATGTGTAAATTGTGTGGTATATGAATTATATCTCAATATAGATTTTATAAATTATCCAAGATATTAGAAACAATAGATGGTTTAGAACTTGAGATTCATGAATCCCCATTTACCACTAGACCAATATTTTACATGAGGCTTTTTCCCAAGAGTCACATTGAAACATAGGAAGTAATAAAATGTGGCACAGGTGTTACACAGCTATGTGATTTGCATGTGTTTACACACCTGCCAAGGCTCTCTTCTGGTTAGAAACAAATCAAATGTCATTCATGTAGTCCTATAGAGAATTTTCTTGCAATGCCCTATCTTTTAGGATGCACTCACTCACTCATAATATTAATCCAAGTCCATTGAGGCCAGGTGTTCCTCCTGCTTCTAGATAAGTCTAGTCTTTTATCAGTTCTGCAGGACACACTGAACGGGAGAGGGAGGTTACCTGACTCTCAGATTACACTAGACTGGCCCTGGAAGTAGGAGTCACGGGGGAAAGGAAGAGCTGTAGCAGCCACTATGGTCCTCAGAGTACGCTGCCATGTCATTGCTGGGAAGCATGTCCTGTGATTATAATGATGTCAAGTACAAGGAAACTCTCACATAATTACTACACTCCTCTTTTCATCTTTTATGTTTTGAGTCCCAGTAAACTGCCTGATCCTGTACCGAGAATTTTAGAATTGGACGATAATGCTTTGTCCAGAAATGGGAATATAAAATTAGTGATCGTGTTTCATGAGGGTCGTGAGCAGCACATGAACTTGTTATGAGTACACTGAGCCAGACCACACCCTTTGTTTTAGGGATTCATGTAAGTCCACCTTCATCAGAAGCCACCAGATTTCCCATTCCCGCCGGCACAGGCTTATCTTCCCACGTCTATGTTTAGAAGCGCATACCATGCTGATGAAAATGGGTTCTGTGTGGTTTTTGACCATCAACTGCTTTGTAAATGCCCAACTGCTGTCTATAAATTAAATACATGTAGAAAGAAACTTGATCATAGTTGTTATTTATTAATATTGCTTTGATCAGGATTAATAATTAATGTATTCAACAGATATTTATTGTGCATCTACCCAGTACCAGGACAATTCTAGGCCCTACATGAATAAACAAAAGAAGCAAAAATTCCTGTCCTTAAGGGAGCTTATATTTTCCAGGGGATGTCAGACATTTATGTAATAAAATATAATAATAATAAGTGAGGTATGTAGCACATGAGAAGGAGATAAGGCTCTGGAGACAAATTAAGCAGGGAATGAGGTACAATGTTAAACTGTGGCATCAGGCTAGCAAGTAAAATTTCGTAATTAAATAATACAAAGCCCAACTGGTTGGCTCAATTGGTTGAACATCATCCCATGCACCTAGAGGTGGCAAGTTCAATTCCAGGTCAGGGACACATGCCCAGGTTGTGGGCTCAATCCCCAGTAGGGGGAGTACAGGAGGCAGCTGATGAATGTTTCTCGTTGATGTTTCTATCTCTCTCTCCCTCTCCCTTCCTCTCTCTGAAATCAGTAAGAACATGTTTTTAAAAATAAGGTAAAGATCATTACAAACCTGGCCACTGTGACTCTGGGATAGGCCATAAGGATTACCAACTCCAAGTTAACTTACCCCTTAGGAGCTTTGGCTTGCCCTTCCCTTCAGGGCGTGTTCTTTTTGTTGTTGTTGTTGTTGTTTTTGCTGCCTTGGTTTTACTGCTATTTCACTAAAGAAAATATTACCTTAGCCACAACACATTCCAAGCTGACACGAGGAAGACATAAATGTAATACCTGCTCTACAACTAAGAACTACAACCTAAATAAAACACCACCTTATGATAACAGAATTTCTCATGAAGGAAACCATTAGCTTAAGCTTTCAGCCTTCTGTTGGCCTTTCTCTTCCCCTCTGCCCTGGAGTCTTGCAGTCTGCCAGAGGACTGTGTGGTAAATAATTAAGAACCACTTTCCCAAAATTAATACCATTTGAAAAGTGAAAAGGTAGGGAAGAGGTTGAGGGGAAGAAAAATTCCCAAGCCATCCTGGAGAGGTGAAGAGAGAATAAATCTTTTCTAACTGCAGAGGAGAGCATGGAATCCCACAGGGGAGCTGGAAAAAGGAGGGGCAAAAGCAATCAGAGTTTCCATTCTCCCAGAATGTCCTAGAATCTCTAGTCAGAGTACCTGTTGTAAAAGATACTAGAGGCCCTCGCTGGTTTGGCTCAGTGGAGAGTGTGTCAGCCCTGGGACTAAAAGGTACCGGGTTTGATTTCCATTAAGGGCACGTACCTCAATTGTAGGCTTGATCCGTGTGGGAGGGAACCAATAGATATGTCTTTCTCACATTGATGTTTCTTTCTCTCTGTGTCTCTCCCCCTCCACTCTCTCTAAAAATCAATGAAAAAGTATTCTCCGGTGAGGATTAACAAAAAAAAATTTTTTTTAAAGATACTTGAGGATACAGTGTTCTAGTAGAATATATTGGGTGCGGTAGCTTTCCCAGAATAGAGCTTTTAGAAAATGGCTTAAAAGGGAGCACCGACTTGATTTTTTAAGTCAAAAGGGAACATTTATTTCAGGCTTAGACAAGAAGCATTTGAGAATGTCTAGAGTCATTAAAAATAAGTTAGAAGACTCCCTGGAATAGTGGAGTTATGGAGCATAAGAATTCTCATTTATTCACACATTTTAATTGAGCAGTCACTACGTGCCAGGCCCTGGGGGAACGACACAGAGGAGGACCTTGTCTCAAAGATCTTTCTTTCTAGAGGTTAAGGCATTTGCCTTTGGCTGCAAAATAGATGAAGCACACAGTGTTGAGGACAGAACTCTTGGACCTGCCTGCCTTGACACCCGCTTCCTGACTGGGCTAGAGCCTCCTTCTGTGCCCCTGCACTGCACTTCCCAGGCATGATGAGTACTTAGCACACTGTGTGCAGATGCTTGCATAAGTGTCCCTCCTCCTCTCTGGAAAGCGGCCTAAGAAGCTTGTTGACTATTTTATTGGACGGATGGATGGATGGATGGATGGATGGATGGATGGATGGGTGGGTGATTTGCCAGGTTATGATCAGAGCTCTTTGCATAGAGAGGCAGTTTGACAGAGTAGTTAAGAGCATGTGCTCTACATTAGCTGTGAGACTTTGGGTCAGTTTTTCAATTTCTCAATGCCTCAGTTTCCTCATGTATAAAACGAGTATAGAAATAGTGCCTTCATTATAGTGTTGTTAAGGGAACTGCATCAAGTAATACATAGGAAGTGGTTAGCAAAGCTCTGAGAGTTACTCAATAAATATCTGCTATTATTACCAATGTGGAATGACAGTCTCCTGGGTGGCAGTTTGCTATTCACATATTGCATCCCTGCCCTTTCAGCTCTATTATAAGATCAAAGGATGTCAATGAGGAAGCTAAAGTTATCACTTTGAGTTCAAGATCTGGGAAAAGATTAAAAAGAAAATTTGGAAATGCATATAAGTAGGATATTGAACAATAAAATTTAAAAAAGTTCAAGGGGCATGTCTAGAGCAACATTTCTCAGGCAATACAATGGCTCTCCAGCTCTCACCACACCCTCCACAAATATCAGAGCACCAGTTCATCTCTGTTCTGGAACACACTCGGTATGCCTCATAGAATGTCATGCCCAATAAGCATCAGTGAAAGTTCACTAATGCAGAAGAAAGAAAGAAAAGTGGAGGGAAAAATTCATTTGAAGTAGAATCTTATCTAAACCTAAGAGTATTATATTATCTTTGTTTCTTTTGAAAATCTAATAATCCTCTTTTTGTGTAAGACCTTGAGTAGAGTTATCATACTACTTCCTCATATGCAGTTACGTATTACCTTCTAAATGCTTCCTTCTACTTCTATCAGAGGAAATTCATTTGGCCTCTTCCCCAATTATGAGGGAAGTATCATTTTTTGTATCTTTTAGTCATCCAATTTAAAGTAATTTTTAAGTAAATTAGCTTATTGTCATCTCACTGATAGAAAAAAATAGGCATAGAAAGAATATGTAACTGACCCTAATACTTTACTTACCAACTCTTTTTATTCCTTGAGGCCACAGATATTTTATCTACTCCACAGGGACAGCTTGGTCCCTACATCCTATATAAGAAAAGCCTAATATGCAAATCAACCGAACAGTGGAACAACCAGTCGCTATGATGCACACTGACCACCAGGGGGCAGACGCTGATGGTCAGTGTGCTCCCACAAGGGGAGCACCACTCAGCCAGAAGCCGGCTCACAGCTGGTGAGCGCAGCAGCGGTGGTGGGAGCCTCTCCCACCTCCGCAGCATCACTAAGGAGCAGCAAGCAGGTGGGCAGTAAGGAGTGAGGGGTCCTAGACTGCGAGTAGGCACAGGCTGGGCTGAGGGACCTCTGCACCCCCAGTGCACGAATTTCATGCACCAGGCCTCTAGTTTTTAATAAGATGTTTCATTGCCTAAAACTTTAAACAAAGAAAAAATTAAATTGTGTTGGCCTAGTTCTAGTTTTGATGGGCAGGAAAATCAGTTTATAATATAGGACAAAATGTTGTTCCACTGGTTTCCTCCATTTAGCAGGAAACAAACACTGATGTGAACATGAACAGGTGATATGGTATCCCATGACCTTTGGGATGAATTCGTTCTTCCAGACCAATGGGAGTCACCATATTACCCTCTTACATCAAACTCTCTGAAGGTTCAATAGAGTCACCTGAAACGAATCTCTTAGAAAGAGAGGAAATAAAATGCAGGTAGTGAGGAACAGAGTGAAGAAATAAAATGGAGTCTCTATGGTCAAGCTGCTGAATTGTTAAAATCAGGTAGGCTAAGCCTTGAAAAATGATTCTATTCTTGCTTTCACTATCTGGGAACTTAAACCTTTGAACCTTCCAGTTGTGCCTGGAATATACATGTATAAATCCTATAAGATAACCTTCTAACAGCCCTTAAGGATTTAGGGGGAAAAAATGTTTAGTTGACCAGACCACCTGGCACCCAGCCTCCAGACCACCTGGCATCTATCATACAGAGCAGGGGTCCTCAAACTTTTTAAATAGGGGGTCAGTTCACTGTCCCTCAGACCATTGGAGGGCCAGACTATTGTTTAAAAAAAAAAAACTATGAACAAATTCCTATGCACACAGTGGCGGCAAAAACACCCAGCGGGCCGGATAAATGTTTTTGGTGGGCCACAAGTAGCCCGCAGGCCGTAGTTTGAGGACCCCTGATACAGAGTGACACACAACCGGACACATGGCATTTGGCTGATAACTCTCCTGGATCAATACAAGGGCCAATAATGCAAGACTGATTATTCTCAAAGATGTGACTTTTACAATAAGAACTCTTAACTTTTCTTTTTCTTCAGAACAGTTCTAGGTTTTAACTAGCTGTGTTTCCAGTTGGCAAACTCTAAGACCCTTGAATAAATATTTTATCATTTTTTCTATTAAAGCTTCCTGATTCATTTATGCTTGATTGATATTAGAAAAATAAGAGAAACACAATAATAATTGTGATAAAAGCAACCCTCAGAAGATGTTGTCCATTATCTGTATAAACAGTTTCCCTAATGGAATTCTCACTACTTCAACCAAGCAACCTCTTCCCCTTGAGGTAGCTCATATTGATTAAAGGTTTTCTCAAGAATCATCTCTGAAAACAATAAAACTATTCCAAGCCTTCCCTTCCATGACAGCTATAATACCACTTAAAACATCTTAGATCTATTAAGACCTCCATGACATGCTCTTCCCCCTAACCTTTTCTCAACATTTCCTGTTGGAAATATTCCAGACACTCTCCATCTAGCTTCCTAGGGTGTCTGAAGTGATGGTTTTTAACAGCTGGAAGAAGGATTCTCATCAAAGCCAAGAGCGGTAGCCCCCTTTTCTCAGCCATGGCACAGTACTTCTATAAATACATACATAAGAATATTGGTACTATGGTCTGAATATGTACCCCTAAAATTCATGTTGAATTCTAACTCCCAAAGGTGATGGGAAGTGCTTAGGTCATGAGGAGGGAGCCTTCATAAATAGGATTAGTGTTCTTATAAAAGACGCTCCAAAGCCCAGCAGGTGTGACGTAGATGGTTAAGTGTCTTCCCATGCACCAAGAGGTCACCGATTTGATTCCCAGTTAGCGCACATGCCTGGGTTGCCGGCTCAATCTTCAGTAGGGGGCATGCAGGAGGCAGCGGTGGATGTTTCTCTCTCTCTCCCTTCCTCTCTCTGAAATCAATAAAAAATACCTTTAAAAAAAGAGAGGGGGGGGTTCCAGAGACATCCCTTGCCCCATCCACCATGTGAGGACCCAGCAAGAAGGTGCTGGCTATGAACCAGGAAGAGGCCTTCACCAGAATGCAACCAGGCCAGCAACTCGATCTAGTCTCCAGAAATGTGAAACATTTCTGTTGTTTATAAGCTACCCAATCTGTAGAATTTTGCTATAACAACCCCAGATGGACTAAGACAATTGGATCATTTATTTATTTGCCAACCATATCACAACACTATTGGCTCATAATGAGCTTGAAGTCAAGTAAAATTTCTTAGTCTTTTTTACTTAAACTGGCTCACAGGCCACATTTTCCCCCCATATTACCCTTGGGCAGTTGACTTTGTGAACTAAAGAACAAGACTTTATATTTCCCCCAAAGTTTTACCCTCAGTCATTCTCTTACCTGCTCAGTCTTTTAATTCCACCCCATAACTTGGGTTCATCTGCACATTTGACCACCCATACTTCCTATGACTTAATTCAGGTGGACACTAATGCTGCCATGGTCAGAACAAAATACATAGCCCTTGGGCTCACCACTAAAGACCCACTCACCATCTTTATAAAACACTTCTTAAAATTATTTCATTTAATTCTTACAATGCTCCTTTGAATAAGATGCTATCATCATTCTACATGTGAGGACAGAGATTCAGAAAAGACGACCTGAATTGCCTGATGTGATACAGCTAATAACAACAAATAAGAAACAAGCCTTGCCCTGCTGGAGTGGCTCATCTCTCTGTCCCACCTGGGACATCCCCTCAACCTTGCCCTAGATCAGTGATGGCGAACCTTTTGAGCTCGGCATGTCAGCATTTTGAAAAACCCTAACTTAACTCGTGTGCTGTGTCACATATAGAAATTTTTTGATATTTGCAACCATAGTAAAACAAAGACTTACATTTTTGATATTTATTTTATATATTTATATATTTAAATGCCATTTAACAAAGAAAAATCAACCAAAAAAATGAGTTCGCGTGTCACCTCTGACACGCCCTAGATGGTAATGTGACACCTTACAGTCCTTAGAGTACATTGGGAAGTCACTAGCCAGGTGCATGTCCTCAAACTGTAACCTTTTCTAAAAGTAATTTTTAAAATAAGACTAGGTTGTCATCCCTTATTTTTATAATGCATTCTAAAATTTTGTGGGAGAACACCCATCTAAGAGGTTTAATAATCTTTTACAGGGAACACAAATGTTTTAAAATTTGAAGACATCTTTGGGTTTATTCAAATGTTTGTTTTAACAGATGAAGAAACAGCAGCCCAGAGAGGAGAAGTAACCCAGAATTATTCCGTGGAGGAGCAAGAACAAGAACCCAAGCTTGGACCCTCCTAGGCAGGTAAATTCTTCTAATCACACCATGGAGTTTCGCTTTTAGAAACCTGATCCTTTTGATTATAAGACAACATCTTTAACAAGACGAAGTTTCTGGTTCCCACTTAAGTAGCTAACAAAGACATATTATATACTCAATGTTATAATGGCATTTAAGATGACACAAAGGGGTCAAGTGTGGCAACTAGCTTTAGTAGTGAGGCCTTGAAACATTGGCTCTTAGTTAACAGGCATTACACAGGTTCCTTTGAAGTATATGCAGAAAACTTCATGCAAAATTTGCAAATATTCCAAGGAGCTCATACATGTTCCCCATGCTACCCCCAACTTTTGGCCTCCAGGTTAAGAACCTCTGGCCAATGCCAGTACAAGTGCCAGTATCGGGCTTGCATAGCACCAGCTGCTATCTTATTTCTGGGTCTGTTGGTTAGAGGCTGCTTCTGTGTCGACAACCTTCATCTTTTATTTAAATGGAGCAGCATCTTATTCTGGAGGAACTTCGATGAAGAGAGGAGTAATGTTTTAATAAGTTATTAGTTAACCAGATGGGGCAAATTAATAGAGAAATATAAGATGAAAACATTTTCTTTCAAAAATGTTAACAATAAAAGTGGGGATGGTCAGTGTTCATAATAGGAATTTATTTTCTTTCTGTTTCTTTTTATTTTAAAAAAAAAGGAAACAGAATTTTTAAAAAAATTAGATTACCACTAGCTGCCTACTCACTTTTATTAAACCAATAGCCAATGGGGAAAAAAAGAGTTGGGGGTGTGGAAAAAAAAAGAAATAGATGTATCTTCTGAATGATTGTTTCTTAATCCTTCCCTTTTGCTAGAAAAGATTTATGGTTCTAAAATGGTTTACAACAATTTCTTCATTTAAAATAGTTTTCCAGCGGGCATAGCTCAGTGGTTGAGCATCAACCTATGAACCAGGATGTCATGGTTCAATTCCTGGTCAGGGCACATGCCCAGGTTGGGGGCTCAATCCCCAGTTTGGGGCATGCACGAGGCAGCCGATCAATGATTCTCTCTCATAATTGGTGTTTCTATCTCTCCACCTCCCTTCCTCTCTGAAATCAATAAAAATAAAATAACCAGAAAAAATACTCTGGGCAGCTCTGATATTAAAGTTATTGATAATAAGGCTTGATTTTACTAATTCAAAAAGTATCTGATGGACATGCAGCATTTGGACAGCACTGCTACGGGAGGCAGTATAGTGTGATGAACCATTTTGGAGCGAGAGAGTCCAGGACTGAATTCCAGTATTACCACCTCCTTAGCTTTGACAATAAATGAGGTACAAAAACTTAATGAGCCCCAGTTTCCTAATCTTTGAAATGAGGTCATATATATTTTATCTCCTTTATGACATTATGAATAAACATTTTGAAGAGTAACCTCTCTTAAAAAGACTTGTAATTTAATAACTAATAAAGCTCCTATGTTGTGCCTTAGAAATGATCTCATTCTCCTTTATTCTTTGCCTGGTATTCATAGCCTTAGCAATTGTGCATTAGCATAATGTGTAGTAATCATAACAGTTAACATTCATTTAGCCCTTCCTATGTATTATCCTAAATACTTTACACTTTTTAATCTTCCTAGAAATCATATGAAGTTCTATTATCATTTCTATTTTCCAGTCGAGGAAATAGAGTCCAAGCTGTGGAGTAGCTTAGCCAGGGTCAAACCCAGACAGAATCCAGAGCCAGAGCTTGTTAACGACTCTCCAACTTGCCTTTTGCCAGGATTCTCACCCAGCTCCCTGTGTGTTCATCATGGGGCACATTAACTAAAGGGGTTCAAATATATGGTGACAGGTAGAAACTGAACTTTTGCCTGTGAACATGCAATAGAGTATACAGATATCAAATTATAATGTTGTATTCCTGAATTTATATAATGTTATTAACCAATTTACCTCAATATGTATAGTTAATTTTAAAAATGGGAATCATGCCCTGGCTGGTTTGGCTCAGTGGATAGAGCGTCAGCCTGCGGACTGAAGGGTCCCAGGTTCGATTCTGGTCAGGGGCACATGACTGGGTTGTGGGCTCGATCCCCAGTGGGGGACTTGCAGGAGGCAGCCAATCCATGATTCTTTGTCATCATGGATGTTTCTATCTCTCTCCCACTTCCTTCCTCTCTGATATCAATAAAAATATATTTTTAAAAAATAAAAATAGGAATCATTTAAGTTAAGCACCTTGCCAGTGCCTGCCACAGTGGTACTTAATAAATGCTGTTTCTGTTCCTGAAGACTTCTACATGATAAGATTCATGTATCTTAATCCAAATATCATTTTAAAATATATTTTTATTGATTTCAGAAAGGGAGAGAGAGACATAAACATCAATGATGAGAGAGAATCATTGATTAGCTGCCTCCTGCACAGCCCTTACTGAGGATGGAGCCCTCAGCCCAGGCATATGCCCTGACCGGGAATTGAACCATGACCTTCTGATTCATAAGTCTACGCTCAGCCACTGAGCTATACTGGCTGGGCTTAATCCAAATATCTTTATGTCTTAGGATATTCCCTCTGGTATACTTGACAAACAAACCCACACTCATTCAAAGAGGGAAAAGAACATTTCGTCTCACCCAGTTTAGGCCTGTAGTTTTATCAGTTACAAAATTTTTTGGTTGAAAATATTTCTCCTAATATGCCCAGTTGTTGTGAGCCTTCTCTACATTTACTTGAGAATGAACAAAGTTTTTAGGAAACAAACCATTGTTACCCATTTAAAAGAACAAGTTGGAGTTCAGCACTTCTCCCCTTTTCACTACAAGCGTAGCCATCGCCAGGCACTTAGAAGGCAAAAGAGAAGGAAACCAACAGTAAATACTGTGTCCTCACTGTTCTTCTCAGGAGAATGAAAAATCCACTTTGCTAAATTGTCAGCAAACTTTTTTTCTTTTAGTAAAGTTTATCATTTAAGTAGCTCACTTCTAAGTACAAGATCACAAAGTGTAATTAGAGTACGTAATGTAATTGCCTAAAAGCAAGTTTTGACATAACTCTATAAACTCCTGCCTTTCCCTTCTTTCCTCCTCCCGCCCCCCATCACTTCAGTAACTAGCTGACCTGGAATGCTAACCAGCCCAGTAGGGAAATGCCCCTGGATCTGGGGGTTTTCAGAGAGAACATGGCAACAATGCAGACTCCTAGAGAAAGCCTAGCTCTCTACTCATTCTCCTAAACACAGTAATAACTGAGATACAGAAGTAGGTCAGCTGAGGGCTGTGAACAAGTACAGGCTACATTGCTATTGTCACAAAAATCACTCCTATGAAAGATCAGTGTTGCTAGTCACCAAAATAGAACAACACTGAACTCGTCACTAGCAGTTTCCAGATTGTGGAATAAGAAATAAAGAATATGCCAGAAGAGCCCTAGCCAGTTTAGTTCAGTGGATAGATTGTCAGCCCATGGGCTGAAGGGTCTCGTGTTCAATTCCGGTCAAGTGCACGTATTCAGTTGCAGGCTCCATCCCAGCTCTGGTGTGGGCACATGCAAGAGGCAACCAATGGATGTGTCTTTCTCACATCAATGTTTCTCTCTATGTGTCTCTCCCCTTCCCTTCCACTCTCTTGAAAAATATTACTTAAAAAAAAAAAAAGAATATGCCAGAAGAATGAGGAGGAAAAGGAAAATGAACAACAGGAAAACAAAAGGTTTTAAGAGTAAACGTATTCAATGTTACCAAAAAATAATTACAAAGAAAACAGAAAATTAGTATAAGAAAATTTTATTGGAAGAGTTTTGGTTGATCAACTACCTATGCAACCAGATTTCCTTTGATAGAACTCTGGGAACAGGGCTCAGTGGGTATGCATTTGACAAGTCAGTACTGCAGTAAGTTCCCGTCCTGGCCCTCAGTTTGTTCTTTGAACAAAAGTCTGTTTCCGAAGACCATCAAATATAACTGATAGATAGAGGTGACATAAAAGCTTAATCTTTCATGGTCTGACGTCTAGCTCCTACGAAAACCAAGTCCTTAGAACCACATGGTAAGCAAGTAGTTCCTTTCCCAAATCCTGGGTTTGATGGCCAAGAGCTGGTAATGAAAGAGAAAGGCAGAACTGCTAAGATATGCATGGAACACAGTTCTCAGGAAAGGGGTTTGTCATGACAGAAAAGTAGTTTCAGCCGAATGATTTAGCCACTTTTCCCATTCTTACTCCCTTTCAAGTGCAGTGAGTATTGGGGTCTTATGAGCCCCTTATTTCACATTCTTTAAAAATATAGATGGGCACATTATAGAATTTATCATTTCCACAAGTACTCTAGGAGATTAAGCTACTAGAAGTTCACTGATGCCAGGAAGAAAACTAAACATGTCAACCCTCTTTTCAGAAGGTGTTTTGGTACTTTGGCAGCTGCCAATTTTCACAAAAAGAAGGGAACCCCAACTGGGAACTCACAATTATTATTTGGAGATCTTTGGGGTTGTTTACTCAGTTTTGGATGGTACATCTATGAAACTTTGCCAAATTAGTAATACCCCATTACAAATTAAGAATCTCAATGAATTTTTAAAAATATTATTCAGACTATTTCTAAGTATATTTTTCAATTTCAGTCCTTCATCATTTTTAGAGTTATTCATTGATATTTAATTTTTTAATTCTGGTAAAATACATATAAAAGAACCGTTTATTATTCTTACCCGTTTTGAAACGTGCAGTTCAGGAGTGTTAAGTATATTCACATTGTTGTGCAACCACAATGTTCTCATCTTGCAAAACTGAAACTCCATTCCCATTAAACAGCACCTCCCAGTCCTGTTTCCTCTAGCCTCTGGTAACCGCCACCCCACTTCATCTAGAGTTCGACTACTCTAGATGTGTCATGTAGGTGAAGACAGACATTATTTATCTGCGTTGCGACTGACTGACTTCACTTAGCATAATGTCCTCAAGGTTCTTCCATGTCGTAACATGAGTCAGGGTTTCCTTACTTTTTAAGGATGAATCCTATTTCATTGTATGTACCTACCCCGCTTTGTTCACCCACCCATCTGCTGGTGGGTGCTTGGATTGCTTCCACTGTTGGCTACTGTGAATAATGCTGCTTTAGCATGTGTGCACATTTAGTGACTGACTTCATTACCAGCCGTGGTGGGTGCTGCAGCTCGGTTTACTTTTCCCTTCTAAAAACAGCGTGGTAGTCCTTGGGAAAATACCTTCAGAAGGAAAAAGCCACCCAGAGCTATACTCTTTCCTCTTTCCTTATTGGATAACAGGGTTTCTTTTTCTTTTTTTCAACAGGTTTTTATAAAGAGATTCATTCTAAGAAATGACATCATAGTTAAATACTTGGCCCAGAAGCCCTACTTTCCCCTCCAATATTGGCAGAAATAAACAGGGGTAACTGCCCTGTCTTTATATGAGTAAATGAAAAGTCACTAGGAACAGGACAAGATATATCAGTCCCCCATCACAAATTTCTCTTCCTAGTCATAACATCTACTCAACATTAAGGTACCCTATCTTCTTTTTGATAGCCACACAACACTGAGATTGATCTAATCTGAATTTAATAATTATTAAATTACTATGAAATATCTGTTAAAGTCAAATTCTAAAATTTCTTCCCAGACAACAAAAGTCCTTTATTCATAAATACCTCTGGAGTCTGAAAACAATAAAAGCAAAAATAATAATTATAGCTTTGAATACACAATTACTCAACACATGCCATGTTGCTACATGGCCTCAAATGATAGTTGGACAAGAAATACGTGTTTCCTATTGTTCTGCTTTTGTTAGTGTTAATAAAAATGAGAGGCAGTAAGGGGTTCAGATAGCCACAAAAACACTCTGCTCTTGTATATAACTCAAACCAAAACTGTACCAACAACAACTTGGATAAATTGTTGGTGAGACTGTTTCTTTTTTTTTTAATTAAATCTTTATTGTTCAGATTATTACATTTGTTCCTCTTTTTTCCCACCATAACTCCCCTCCTCCCAGTTCCCACCCCAGCCTCCGCCCTCACTCCCCACCCACTGTCCTCTTCCATAGGTGCACGATTTTTGTCCAGTCTCTTTCCGCATCTCCCACACCCCTTCCCCCCTCCCCCAAGAATAGTCAGTCCATTCCCTTTCTATGCCCCTGATTCTATTATGATCACCAGATTATTTATTCACTTGATTCTTAGATTCACTTGTTGATAGATGCATATTTATTGTTCATAATTTGTATCTTTACCTTTTTCTTCTTCTTCCTCTTCTTAAAGGATACCTTTCAGCATTTCATATAATACTGGTTTGATGGTGATGAACTCCTTTAGCTTTTCCTTATCTGTGAAGCTCTTTATCTGACCTTCAATTCTGAATGATAGCTTTGCTGGATAAAGTAATCTTGGTTGTAGGTTCTTGGTATTCATCACTTTGAATATTTCTTGCCATTCCCTTCTGGCCTGCAAAGTTTCTGTTGAGAAATCAGCTGACAGTCGTATGGGTATTCCCTTGTAGGTAACTGAGTTTCTTTCTCTTGCTGCTTTTAAGATTTTCTCTTTGTCTTTTGCTCTTGGCATTTTAATTATGATGAGTCTTGGTGTGGTCCTCTTTGGATTCCTTTTGTTTGGGGTTCTCTGCGCTTCCTGGACCTGTAAGTCTATTTCTTTCACCAGGTGGGGGAAGTTTTCTGTCATTATTTCTTCAAATAGGTTTTCAATATCTTGGTCTCTCTCATCTTCTGGCACCCCTATAATTCTGATGTTGGTATGCTTGAAGCTGTCCCAGAGGCTCCTTACACTATCTTCATATTTTCGGATTCTTTTTTCATTTTGCTTTTCCGGTTGGGTGTTTTTTGCTTCTTCGCATTTCAAATCTTTGACTTGATTCTTGCGCTCCTCTGGTCTGCTGTTGGGTGTCTGTATAATATTCTTTATTTCAGTCAGTGTATGCTTAATTTCTAGTTGGTTCTTTATCACAACATCGAGGGTCTCATTAGATTTCTTGAGGATCTCACTACATTTATCGGCGGTCTCACCAGTCTTTTCGAGGGCCTTACAAAGTTTATCGGCAGCTTCTAGACAGTTCTTGAGAGACCTTAAAAGTGTGGTTTTGAGCTCTATATCTTCCATTTCTGACATTTGCGTCCTGTTTCTTTGTCTCCGCATTTTTTTTTTATCTTTTCTTGGTGCACCCCCTAGTGGTCTTTGTGGGCAGTCTTGTTGTAGTTAAGCCTTGATTGTTGGCAATACCAGGGGTGATTTGACCTCCAGGCTAACTGGCTATGAGAGTCAGCTGTGTCTGCAGTGGGAGTGCTTCTGTGCTGGATCTCTAGGGTGGTGCTAATCTAGCCTTTGCCTGAGGCTATCTGGCAAATGGCTCTGCGCAGGGCTTGGGCGGGGCGGGTCCCTGGGGATCTACAAGGCGGGCGGAACAAGCAGTTATGGCTGCTCTCAGTCCCGTCCGCAGAGGCTCTGCCTCTCAGAGTCCCAGCAACTGCTGCAAACCTCGGAGAGAAAGCTGCCTTCGAGTTCCGACCGGAGCCAGACAGTCCCGCTTCTCCCGTTTGAGTCTGGGTCCCTAAAGACTCGCCCGGATCTGGAGCTCAGAGTCTGAAACTCCCTCCCGATTGAAAACAACAAGTGCGCCTTCCGCCGCCAGCCCGCTCTGCGCGCACTCCGCACCTGAGTATTTCACTTCAGCACTGCGCCTCCTCTGAGTCTGGGTATGATATTCTCTTTCCTCCTAGTTGTAGAATTTCCACTCAGCCAGCCTTCCTGTGGTTCTGGATGATGTCTGTTCTGTCCTTTAGTTATATCTCTGAAGTGGTTGTTCGAGGCAGCAATCTCCGGCGTTAACCTATGCCGCCATCTTGGTTTCTCGACACTAATCAGATTCCTGTTTCTTTTTAGTACATTATTTCGTAACTCACTTCCATGTAAAAGATTATAAAACTTAGGAATAACTTAGTTGCCTAAAAGCAATAATATGCTTTGACTTACAATTGATTGTTTTTTTTTCCTCTCTGAGGAGTCTATAGAATTGTCTAAAAATTTCATGAATGGGTAAAGAAAGTTCCCTAACTGCCCTATGGCTGTTTGATTTTCTTCTCTGGCTTTGCTTCATTACAGCTCTTAATGGTTTTCTTAGCTTACTCTAAGATTTGGGCTCTGAATCCATCACGTCTGGTCTGACTTCTAATATTCAACCTGGTATCAGCATGAGGAATTGCTTACCTAAGGACGGCTGGAGAGTACTCTACGATGGAAAGAAAATTCCCAGGGAAATGTTAAGCAAGGATGGAACGTTCTACGGGGCACAGAAAATACTGTAGTCACCCACAGAAAACTTAGAGCAAGATATCTGGAAACGGTGAAACCAATAAGCTAACATTGGGCCTGACTCTTACATGGATCTGAGGTTTTTCCATTAACCACAGGACCTGAGTCACCCTAAAAGAGCAGCTTGTGATTCATCCCCCAGGACAGGAGCCACCACGTAAGACTGTGCAGTACACAGCCCACTCGACGGTGTATGGTGGCCCTGACCAAAACACACTTGAAAATTTGTTCAGAGATTGCAGTGCCTTTTAAGTAATGATTTGTGGTAATGCATTGGCTTTTTTGTTTGTTTTTTACTGTCCAAGCACTTCAATTAGCAAGACTAATAAAGGGCCAAGGTTTTTTATTCCTATAAAGTATACAAAGCACTTCATTTTTAAAGTAACCGTTATGGAATATGCCACAAGGACTTTTTGACTTTATAATTTAGTAAAGTGTTGCAAATAGTTTAAAATTGTACCAATTCACAAGGAACAACAATAAACACTACTATCACTATTACTATTACTTCTGAAGAGTGCAAAGCCTTTCCCTACACTCCTTATCTCATCAGCGAGACAGACTTACCTTTATTTTACACAGGAAAGACATGACAGGGAGATTTGGAACTTTCCCAAAGACACAAAGTAAAGTGAATGAATCATTGAATGAATGAAGAGAAATAGAGAAAAAAAGAGAAGTGAAAAGTAAGGAAAAGAAAAGAAAATAAGCAAAAGAAAAAGCTGCAATAGAATTCATGTCTCCAGATATTACCATCCTGGGATATTTTTTTCCCATTAGAACCACTTTTCTACCTACCAATTTTAAATTATTACTCACATAGAGTACGTATTTGTAAAGGCCATTTTAATGGAATTTAACATCACTTCACAATTGGTTTTTCCCCATGAGTTCATGAACTGAGCCACACCAGCCAGAGCAAGGTGTTTTTTTATGAACAAAGAAAATAACAAAATACAGTAGAAACTAATCAAATAGAACAGAATGAAAAAGAAAGTATCAGCATGCACCTATTTTGAGATGTTTGTTTTACACTCCTGAACTGTCCATTTCATAATGGGTAAGAATAATAAACTGCTATTTTATGTATGTTACCAGAATTAAACAAACTATTTTGAGATGTTTGTTTTAGTTATATGGTTATGTGTATAAATGTAGCCTGCATCACACTGTAAAATGTACTTTTCCTCTGCATTGTGTTTAAAAATGTTTGAATGCCAATCCTTTGTGGAAGGGTATTATTGAATTCTGTTAAGAATTTTTAGAAAAAGTTTTCCAGAAGTTCAGAACAACGTAAGCAAAGTTCACTGGAGTTTGAAATAGGGATAACTCTGGACCTTTCAAACATTTCCTTTGTTTTTTGTTGTGGTGGTAGGGTTTGTTTGTTTGTTGTTGTTGTTTTGCCTTTAAAAATATTTAGTAGATTTTATTGTTAAGAACAGTTTGGCTCAGTGGATAGAGTGTCGTCCTGCGGACCGAAGGGTCCCAGGTTCGATTCCAGTCAAGGGCACATGCCTGAGTTGCAGGCTTGGTCCCCAGTAGGGGGCGTGCAGGAGGCAGCCGATCAATGATTCTCTCTCATCATTGATGTTTCTATCTCTCTCTCTCTCTCCCTTCCTCTCTGAAATCAATAAAAATATATTTTTAAAAAAGAACAGTTTTATATTTATAGAAAAAATTGTATAGTATAGAGAGTTCCCATATACGCTCCATCCAGTTCCCTAGTAACAGCTTACATTAATAAACACTATCATTAACTAAAGCCTATACTTTGCCCAGATTTCCTTAATTTTCACCTACTATCCCTTTTCAGTTCCAGGATTCCATTCAGGAAAACACAATACATTTAGTTGTGTTTCCTTAGGCCGCTTTGGGCCGTGACAGTTTTTCACATGTGGCTTGTTTCTGATGACCTTGAGCGTTTTACGGAGCACTGGTTAGGTATTGTATAGGAAGCTCCTCTATTGGAATTTGCCTGATGTGTTTTTCTCATGATTAGACTGGGGTGTTGGGTTACTGGGAGGAAGATTAACAAAGCTAAGGTACCATTTCACGGCATGATACCATAGGTACGTACCATCAGCAGGATTTATCACTGTGGATGTGGGCCTTGATCAGCTGGCTGAGGTGGTGCTAAGTAGCCTTCCCCACCATAATTTTACTCTTTTTTAACCCTCTTTCCACACTGGTCTTTGGGAAGAAAGCACTCTGCTCCTTTTTAAAATAAATAATTTAATTAAAGGAAGTCTGAGCTTCAGTAAGTCATGTTGAGTTCTTTCCAAAGAAAGCTACTTCTGAATACACCATCCCTTTTTAGATATACCTTTTTCGGCAAGAGGAGGACACTTTTTTTCACGTCTTAGATGTTCAGGTTCCAAGTATGAAGCACACAAAAAGCTGAGTGATTGATGTGGAATTCCGAAATAAGTTGAAGCCCTAACCGGTTTGGCTCAGTGGATAGAGCGTCGGCCTGCGGACTCAAGGGTCCCAGGTTCGATTCCGGTCAAGGGCATGTACCTTGGTTGCAGGCACATCCCCAGTAAGGGAGTGTGCAGGAGGCAGCTGATCGATGTTTCTCTCTCATTGATGTTTCTAACTCTCTATCCCTCTCCCTTCCTCTCTGTGGAAAATCAATAAAATATATTTAAAAAAAATAAGTTGGAAAGAAGTTAACCCAAATCAATTATAGGTCTTTTTTTTTTTTTTTTTTTTTTGGTCCTTTTTTTGTTAATCCTCACCTAAGGATATTTTTCTATTAATTTTTAGGGAGTAGAAGAGAGAGTGAAAGACAGAAACATTGATGTGAGAGAAACACATCAATTGGTTGCCTCCTGCATGGGCCCTGACCAGGGCCTGGGCCAGGGAGGAGCCTGCAACCAAGATAGATGTCCTTGACTGGAATCGAACCCAGGACCCTTTGATCGGCAGGCTAATGCTCTATCCACTAAGCCAAACCAGCTAGGGCAATTGTAGGTCTTTCTGACTTTTCTCTTCAACTCCAGATTCTGACATTTTAGAAGTAAAGTTAACCCCAAATATGTTGGGGGGTTTTGTTTGTTTGTTTTGTTTCTTTTAACATTCCTTTATACCTAGTACTTAGAAAGGAAAACATCTTACTGAAAAAAAAAATCCAATAACTTGGAGTACTTTCTTTAGGTGGAAGAGAGCTGTAGGATCAAGTCTTCTGAAATATTCCCCAGGTAAAGTCCACCCTACCCAAACATCTGCTACTCATCTTTCATTGAGGTTGCCTAACTTTCTACCACTCCTGTTCCCATGGACAAAAACAACAACAAAGAGCGTCCTGAGCCATCCCAGTCTCTGCTTTTGTTACTTCTCCGCATATTCTCCCTGCAGTGCCCTCGTTTCGTGACTCACATGTGGGCTCATGTAAACACGTGTTGTTTTTATTGCTCTATTTATTTTAACTTTCTCCTCCATTCAGGCCAGAACAAAGCCCTCCCCCTGAGTAATGTGGATCATAAGTCCAGGTCTTCTCCCTTTCATTCTGGGAAAGGAGAGGAAATTTTACCTCCTCCTCCACTGTACACAGATCTAGTGAGAGGAAAATGTCATTGCTTGTTGCTAAAAGAGCAGTGACATTCAGCAATGAAAGACAGACTCTTACTCCCCAGCCAGGTATGAAGTTATTCTTAGTGGACCTTCAAGTCCTTGCTATTTCCCACTGTCCTAGTGTCCCCACCCAGTCACAGGGTTCCCTTTAGGATTCAGTCTCTCCCTCTGGCTCCCCAAACTCATAATCCTCCTCCCTCTCCTTCCCCTCCATCTGGCAAAACTCTGCTTTGGGTCTTTTATCCATGTGAAGATGAACATTACTAACAAGAACCTTAGCTTTGTCATTTCCCAGTAATATTTGCAATAAACAAACCTCCAGATCATCCTTCAGCTTGGAGGAGAATCTGAACTCTGTGGTTTCAGGAAAGTCATGAGTAAGGAAATAGTAGTGTCTGGGGAAACAGAGAGGGTGGGGCTGAGGTTTTCCAGATTTCCTACACACCTGATTCCACTGTCCTTGCTCAACTTTGAGTCTTTGCAAGACTATGGCTCTCTTACATCGATCTTTCTCCCTCTCTCTTCTCTTTTTCCCTCCTCTTCCTCCCTTCCACTCTCTCTAAAACTAATGGGGGGGAAATATCCTCAAGTGAGGATTAACAAACAAAACAAAACAAAAACATGCAATCGCTGACTATATTTAGTCAGGGGCACTGACCTCCTTCCCCTTAGATCGTCAAATGAAAAGCTGACAACAGCCAGTACAACACTATCTGTCCAGTGTGAATGAATCAAAATTATACTTTTTTTCCAGATTGGCAAAAAAAATATTTTGGTGTGCCGCAGAATTTTAATAACTAGTTTATGTGTGCCATGAGATGGAAAAAGGTTGAAAATTGCTAACCTACAAATGTAGAACCTAAATATAGTGCATATTCTAACAATAGGTTGTAGCAGAAGGTTTACCAATAATAAACAACTCTCTCTCTTCTCACCTTTTCATAATAAAAAATGAATACACAATCTTTAAAATTGCTGTTCATCAACAAGAGGGAAAAGAATCAAAGGGGAAAATCACTGCTTTTTATGGACTGACTCTAGATTTGATGAGAGTAAAGTGAGATGTGACAATATAAAGCATCTTTCATATGTCTGAGCTGGCTACTGAAAAGGCTGGAAAACAATACAGGGAACCATAGGAATGGGCAAGAAAAAAAAATTTTAATCTCAGTTCTTTAAATTGCTAGCAGTATGTGACCAAGGTCTCACAAGGCGTCCACCTTCGGTGCAATGAATGTTTCTATGGCTCAGGTGTCTGGGCATGACTTAGCTCAGTGCCTCAGTCTCAGGGTCTCTCAACAGGCCTGCAGGCAAGGTGTCCATCAGGGACGTGCAAGCAAGAAATTTAATTTTAGAGGGGAAAGCAATGGCCAGGCAGTTAACTTGTGCATTTTTAAAAGCTAAACTGTATAGAGAAAAAGTAAATAATATTTGTAAATGAGTAATTTATCTCATATATGAAATTGAAAAGATCATTAGGACTATTTTAAATGGATTTTCAGTACAGGGTTGATTGTAAATAAGTAACGTCCATAAGAGAGCAGAGGCATTGATTTTTCTGAGATGACTGTTATTCAAAATCATTTCAACTTGGCTTTAGAGTGCAGGGAAGGCAGCATGTCCATAGGAGCCTAATGCCTCATCCTCTTTTAACAGCATTCCCGTGTTAAAAACCTCACTTACAGGATAAAGAGCAAGTACTCAGCCTATCCACTAGGCCCTGTAGTGTCTGGCCTCACTCTAACCATTCCCTCCCCTTCATTTTCTCATACTCCCAGACTCCCTCACTAGATTTCTACGCTCCCTTACCTGCCCCCCTAGACCACCTACCAAGCTCCTTCCCACCTCTAACCTTTGCATAAGCACTAGTTGAGCCCTCTGTTTTGGCCACTCTCCCTACCTGACTACCCATTGTTCTGTTAGACACAATCATCCCTTGGATCTTATCTCAAACATCTCTTCCTCAGAGATATGCTCACACTGGATCAGGTTTCCCATAGCCTCTTATGCTCAGCTCTTTTCAATAATGTAATTGATAATTATATATATGTATATATTATTTTTTTAAATTAAATCTTTATTGTTCAGATTATTACATTTGTTCCTCTTTTTTCCCACCATAACTCCCCTCCTCCCAGTTCCCACCCCACCCTCCGCCCTCACTCCCCACCCACTGTCCTCATCCATAGGTGCACGATTTTTGTCCAGTCTCTTCCCGCATCTCCCACACCCCTTTCCCCCTCAAGAATAGTCAGTCCATTCCCTTTCTATGTCCCTGATTCTATTATAATCACCAGTTCATTCTGTTCATCAGATTATTTATTCACTTGATTCTTAGATTCACTTGTTGATAGATGCGTATTTGTTGTTCATAATTTGTATCTTTACCTTTTTCTTCTTCTTCCTCTTCTTAAAGGATACCTTTCAGCATTTCATATAATACTGGTTTGGTGGTGATGAACTCCTTTAGCTTTTCCTTATCTGTGAAGCTCTTTATCTGACCTTCAATTCTGAATGATAGCTTTGCTGGATAAAGTAATCTTGGTTGTAGGTTCTTGGTATTCATCACTTTGAATATTTCTTGCCATTCCCTTCTGGCCTGCAAAGTTTCTGTTGAGAAATCAGCTGACAGTCGTATGGGTATTCCCTTGTAGGTAACTGAGTTTCTTTCTCTTGCTGCTTTTAAGATTCTCTCTTTGTCTTTTGCTCTTGGCATTTTAATTATGATGAGTCTTGGTGTGGTCCTCTTTGGATTCCTTTTGTTTGGGGTTCTCTGTGCTTCTTGCACCTGTAAGTCTATTTCTTTCACCAGGTAGGGGAAGTTTTCTGTCATTATTTCTTCAAATAGGTTTTCAATATCTTGGTCTCTCTCATCTTCTGGCACCCCTATAATTCTGATGTTGGTATGCTTGAAGCTGTCCCAGAGGCTCCTTACACTATCTTCATATTTTCGGATTCTTTTTTCATTTTGCTTTTCTGGTTGGGTGGTTTTTGCTTCTTCGCATTTCAAATCTTTGCCTTGATTCTTGCACTCCTCTGGTCTGCTGTTGGGAGTCTGTATAGTATTAGTTATTTCAGTCCATGTATGCTTAATTTCTAGTTGGTTCTTTATCATAACATCGAGGGTCTCATTAGATTTCTTGAGGATCTCACTACATTTATCGACGGCTTCTAGACAGTTCTTAAGAGACCTTAAAAGTGTGGTTCTGAATTCAATATCCTCCATTGACAGTTTTGTCCTGTTTCTTTGTCTCCGCATTTTTTATGCTTTCTTGGTGCACCCCCTAGTGGTCTTTGTGCCCAGTCTTGTTGTAGTTAAGCCTTGATTGTTGTCGGCAATACCGGGGGTGATTTGACCTCCAGGCTAACTGGCTATGAGAGTCTGCTGTGTCTTGTATATATTATTTAATTGCTACCTGTCTCCCCAACTGGACCAAGTTCCCTAAGCAGAGGGTCTCTCCCTGTCTGAGTACATTCTCCCATCTTCAAAATTAGCCTGGAACTTGACCCCTGAAGAATGTACTCTCATGTACTGATCAGCTACCTGGCACCACCCCAGACCCTATCTAGATAATGAAGAGGGAGCAAGTATGGGTCGCCATGAATAAGATTTTTAAAAAATTAGGTTGAGTTTGACATATACAGTTGTCTAGTAAGATAGCCTAAAAGCTCAAACAGTGATAACCTATAATTTTCTGTGGAAAATCCCAGTTGCTTAAATAATTTCACTCACTGAAATGATCACTCCTTCTGTCGCTCATTTCCTTCCAGACCTAACAGCATGGGTCATTGCTCTTTCTCTGCAACCAGAGCTAGGAGTCCAAAAAAAAATAATCATTGGCAGTCACTTCTCACCAAGGTCCACCTACCACAACAAGGTCTTTACACCCTACTTAGTTCCCACTCTGGCTTTGAGGGAAGATGGGAGGCTGACTTTTCTTTTCATAGGAAAGTAAAACAACTCCAGTTCTTTTATCTGCTCATTTGAATTATCCTGACCATTATTACAGAGAATTACGACCTGGTAACACAAAGACTTGCCATCTTAAGTTTTTTGCCATCTTAAGTGGAAATTATCCTTATCCGAAAGTGTTATTTATCAAAGCCAAGCTACTGAAAGTCGACAGCAGTGAACCATATGCTATTTAAGCTGGGACTCTGAGTGACCCATATTTTTTTTAAGTTGGTGACTTGACATTCATTCCTTAACTCATTCACTCAGCAAGTATTGACTGATGACCATCTCTGTGCCAGGCACTAGGATCATGAAGGTCTCCCCAAAGTCTGAGACATTGGAGCAAAAAACATCTTGCCTGACTCAAAGGAGAATCAGAGAAAAAAGAGACAGCTTCAGGTCAGAAGATAGAAATGATCTTCAAAGAAAGTTAACTGTGATTTGAATAGTAAATGTTATCAAAATGGACCTAGATGAGGTGGCACCATTAATCTCAGGAGTAAGCGAAACAACACAATGTTCAGCTTGTTCCCCACAGACACAACAATGTCAACGAAAGTCGGCAAAACCTTCCCCGGGATCATTTTCTTTCTAGAAGATTTACATGTGATTATAGCTGTCCTATATGGGGGGGTAGGGGGGGCAACAATCACAAATGACTACTCAAGGGTACACGTTGTGCTTCCCATTTGTTTCAGAGATCCCCAATACAACCCAGGTGCTCGGGGACTCACTAGAATGACTAACAGGACTCAACATACATTGTATCCACAGCTATGGCTCATAGCAATGAAAGGATATGCAATGGGATCAGCAAGGAAAGAGAGACACTGGTGACATCTGAAGAAATCCATTTACAGGCTGCCTATGCTCTCTCCTTCCCATGAGTAGACATGGCGTATGCTCCCTTCTCTACCAGCAAAAAGTGATGCATGTGCAATGTTTCTGCCCAGGGCAGTCCATTAGAGACTCCACACCAAGATTCTTATTGGAACTGGTTATGTGGCCATCCTCTGCCTGGCAAGGAGCAAAATTTCAGGCTCCCAGAATAAAGCAGGTGTTCACCATTAATTACAGTGTTTGCATAATCTAGGCATTGTGAATCATCTTTATCCATCAGAGAATAGAGAGAACATTCCACAACCCAGGATCCCAGGCGCCAGCCAAAAGCCAAACTTGCACCAGGCCCTTCTAGAGACAGCAGCCTCAGAGTCGCTGTATTAACTCTTCTGCATGCAATTCTTTCCATCTTCTTTCAGAACATGTTGTAGAGAACAGAAAATGCATGTTTCTCTCTCTCTGTATACATGGCTAAAGAAAGTGTGGTCAGCTTCAATTTTTAGATTGTTATCGCTAGAGTTATTACTAGGAATTATCATTTTTGGATGAATGTTACATTAATAACATTGTTGCTGTCTAGTGTTAATGATTATAGTGGCAATGTTATTAATTTCTATGATACATTATGTATAATATCTCAATATAATATTCATATTAACCCTTTCCATGATCATGTTAAAATCATGACAACCTCAACAGATTCTGTGTGTGGCTCCTTATCGTAGTTTTTTTCTAATTTGTTGCCTTCTTTAACAGGACGGGCCTTCTGCAGCTTGAAGGAGCCAACCATGGATTTCAGGCGTGTGAAGGACTATTTCTCCTGGCTCTACTATCAATACCAAATCATCAGCTGCTGTGCTGTCTTGGAGCCCTGGGAGCAATCCATGTTCAATACCATCTTGCTAACCATTTTTGCTATGGTGGTGTATACTGCCTATGTTTTTATCCCAATCCACATCCGCCTGGCTTGGGAATTTTTCTCCAAAATCTGTGGCATTCACAGTACACTTTCGAGTTGATCTTGGTTGCGTTCTGTGAATTGGCAGTGCACATGTATATATTGCTTACAACTCCTTGTTTTAGGTGATTACTGTGTCTTCTTTCACTTTCTGATCTAAAAAGCTCTCACTTCTCTATGCACTCTTAGGTCCTGCCTGAAATTTGAGATAGATGCCTCTTTAGGTTCTTTTGTACATGTTACATTGTGCATCAGACCAAGATAATACAATGACCTTACCTCACGTACCATATTTTCTCAACTTAAATCTATGACTTTAGTTGTTGTTTTTTTAAATCAGGAAATTTCATATAAAATTTTTCTGTAAAGTAGGCTTATGAGACCTATCAGAATCGTGTTTAAAATATCTGCTCCCTTGATACCTATTCTATACTAAAGGATATATTTTTAAAAATGTGTTCATAGGCTACTGTCAAAAGTATCAGATCCTTGTTTACAATATAAAGATGTGAATAAATTATATGGGCCCCCTAAAGTATTGTTTTTTTACTCAACTACTGATACCTAAAATCCTTTTATTCCAAGTGCAAAAGAATAGGCTGAAGGCAATTATCTGCTTTCAGACATGGTTCCTGAATTGTTTCAAATGTCTCTAAAAGTCTGGCTTTATAACAATTTAAAACCAACAATGTTGATTTTAGATAACCCAGTAATTATTATAATACGAAATAATTTTTACATATAAGAAACAAAATATAATCAGAGTAAATTCAGACATTGTGACTGTGATGTTGTCTTGCCTTGCATGATGCTGGAAGGGGAGGAAGGGGGAGGGAGAGAAAAGAAATTGTTTTTTTTCTGTGCTTTCACTCAGTGGAGGGAGAGCATGTATTGCGCTACAAGAAGAAAGCTAATAAATAGGCTGGGAGTAATATTCTACCAGCAGGAACTTGACAGCTCCAGTTAAATACTCCTTTGCAGAGCAAAAATCAAGATTTATTAAATTTCCTTCAAAGTGTTCATTTTAAAAACAATTGCTGCACTAGTTGGTTTGGTTCAGGGGATAGAGCATCAGCCTGAGGACTGAAGGGTCCCAAGTTCGATTCTGGTCAAGGGCACATGCCTGGGTTGCGAGCTGGATCCCCAGTAGGGGGTGTGCAGGAGGCAGCCAATCAATGATTCTCTCTCATCATTGATGTTTCTATCTCTCTCTCCCTCTCCATTCCTCTCTTAAATCAATAAAAATATTTTTTTAAAAAAAAAAATAAAAATTAGTCCAGCCGGCGTGGTTCCATGGTTGAGCGTTGACCTATGAACCAGGAGGTCACGGTTCAATTCCAGGTCAGGGCACATGCCTGGGTTGCGGGCTCGATCCCCAGTGTGGGGGTGCAGGAGGCAGCCGATCCATGATTCTCTCTCCTCATGGATGTTTCTATCTCTCTCTCCCTTTCCCTTCCTCTCTGATATCAATAAAAAAAATTTTTTTAATTAAAATTAAAATTAAAAAAATAAAAACATTTGCAAATTTTAATTATACTGCTGAATCAGATGTGAATACCAAAGATCAAGTTTTTCTTTCCTCTCAATAAATATCAATATTAGTAATACTGGAGGGTAAAAGTATAAATAGTTTTTGGACAGTATTTGCACCCTTGTTTGTGTTATGGAGAAAAAAAATTCCAAAAAGAGCTAGAGAGAAAGATGTTTGGCATGCCAAATTACCTTGCACGTTTGTTTTAAAAAACACACACAAGCACATGGTTTGAAGATAAACCAGATCTGAACATGTATTTGTTGATTTTTGCAAAATAAAATTAGGTTTCATTTTATAAATAAAATATCCACTTCAGATTTGCTTTTTCCTCCTATTGCACTAGATGCTTACATTCATATTTCTCCCTCAAATTATCATTTCTTATTAATCCATTGTGGCAACTGATCTTAAAACTAACATTTACCAAGGGTCTTCTCCATGGTGGACATGTTTTACATGTTGAGGTAGGTGTCACGGTCTCCCAGTTACAGGTAAGGAACATAGAACTTGGAAAAGATACATTTCTTGTTCAAGGTCCTTTAGCTACTAGAGGCAAAGCCAGGAAGCAGATCCAGGTCAGGACCACACAAAAGCTCATGGGAGGACAACGTGAGCAAATGAAAGCTGATGGAATGGGAGTCACCACGTGTTAGAAAGCAGAACCCCGTCAAATGAAAGGAGACAGCTGAGGTCAGAGACACAACAAGCCCAGGACCCAGCTTCCGCCTTTGCTGCCTCCTCGCGTACTGTGCTCATCATTTCTATGCTGTCCAGGTCCATATGCCTCTTTTGAAAGATTGCTTTCACTTTTAAATATTTAACAGAGGATTCTCAGTTAAAGCATGAACTTGGATGCAATCCCAGTTCACAATGATTCAACACCCTTAGTACGTGGACCCCTGCTAAGTACTCTTGGAATGCAATCACAAAGGTACTGCACTGACCTTAAAATCCTCCTTCT
Organism: Myotis daubentonii; assembly: GCF_963259705.1. Classification (NCBI taxonomy): domain Eukaryota; kingdom Metazoa; phylum Chordata; class Mammalia; order Chiroptera; family Vespertilionidae; genus Myotis; species Myotis daubentonii. The sequence continues at coordinate 25,290,695 of NC_081842.1, read as the reverse complement.
AAAAAGAAGAATTAAAATAAATATGAACAGACACAGCAAGCTTGATAAAGGATATTGCAAACCACAGCCCCAGGATGTCACTTTAAAGGTAAGCATTTCCTCTAGGCAATCAAAATAACAAACACAGGGTACAAAACATACAATCAAATATGATTGGGGGGGGGGGGGCAATCTGCGGAAGGGAAGTCTGCCTGCCCTGCCTGCTCTGTCAGACGAGGCAGAAATGCTCTTGTCCTTGACCATAGCCTGGATTAGAAACACTTTTTACATGCTTTTCCCTGGCTTCTGTTATGTGTATGTTTCAATGGTTATACAACGCTTTAAAAAAAAAAAAGGCCAAAGTTTCATAGTTGAAATAGGCTTGCATGTGTCATTCACTAAACTAGGAATCGCAAAATGTTTCTTCATTGGTATTAACCAAGTCTATAGTTGCTTTTATCTACTTGGCAACAAAACAAAACACAAAATGTCAAGAAATAAGGCAGTTTTAACATCAAGATAACACTGGTCATCTTTAATTAAAAGTCATATATGAAAAAATATCATTAGTCCACATTTTTTATTTTCTTCTTTCATCGCTAACTTTTTCTTCCTCTCACAAGTAGAGCATGTGCCCCTAGAAGGCAGGAAATCTGACCTTATCTCTGAATCCCCAGTGTCTACCCCAGGCCTGGTACGGAGCTTAGCAGATACACATCCCAGGGAACATAACAGTTCCACACGGAAACAAGGAAGCTCACTTTGCACTGGACCAACCTCAGAATGGACAGTTTCTGGCTATTGACCCAAAGAATAACATTCATTTATTCATTTTGCATTCAACAAATGTATTAAAAGTCCACCATGTATTAATAGATAGAGAAATAGAGAGATGAAAATAAGTGATAAAGTACAGTAGAAACTAGGTGGTAGATATTAAGGTATTAATTGTAAAGTTCTCTCAACTTTACTGGATGTTTGAATTTTTTATTTAAAAAATGCTGAGGAGGAAGTCTACCATATGCTATTCATTGAGCTTACCACTAGGAAACAAAGATGAACAAGACAGAAACAGAAAAATCCCTGAATTCATGAATCATACAATTCTGTAGGCAAGATGATACAAGAAAAAATATGCAAACAAAATATTTATGAATTGTACGATCTTATGAAAAAAACAGCAGAGTGCTGGAGAAAAGGCAACAGAGGGCTGAGGATGGTGGAGCACCTGGGGGCTGCATTTGAGTAAAATCCAAACTTCTCTCAAACTTTTAATCCATATGAAATTCAAAATTCAAATGGCTCCTTTTAATTATTGTATTTCTAACAGAGGCGCTGCTTAATCCAGATGTCTGATTGTGGCAGAGGGGGAGACTGCAAAATAGAGGAGAGCCCCTCACGTCCCACCCTCCCAGCCCCTGCCTGGCACAGCCACACAGGGCAGGTGAATTCCCTGGCTGGCACTGTGTGGATCACTGGGACCAGTGATTGAGGACAGCCTGTTGTCACTCAGCTCTGACTCCCACTCAGTAGTGAGATGGAAAAAAGGGAGGAGGAGGAAAGGGAGAGGGAGAGACCAGGGAGGGAGGAGAGGGGAGAGGGAAGAAAAGGAAGCATTATCCTCTAGTTTCTACATTCATACTGGAAGGCCCTCGCTTCCAAGTAAATTGCAATACCTCTCTTCCATCTTAGTTCCTCCATGAACTTCCCTGATCTCGCATATTTTTTCCCTAACATGAACCATATCTAAATTATATCTTGTTCATATTAATTTTTTAGTTTCTTTTGTTAAATTAATTCACTTTTGCCCCAGGTAAGAAATCTTCTGCACAACCAGGCAATTGATTTTCTCTCCACCCTCCAGTCGCTCTTGCCTTCCCTCCAAGGCCTGGTTTACAAGGATCCCTCTGCCTTTCACCATCCCCAGCCCCTCTCCATCACTACTTCTCAATAACCTCGTTAGAAAATTGGGGACTGAAGTCTCTCAGCAATTCTTCCCATGAAAAGGGCAACAGTCCATGACATTCTAGTGATTCAGCATTTCAGCTTTCCTAAGCGTTCCCTGGTGATTGAGAGGACCCTGTCCCTGCCCTGACAGTCTAAGGCCTTTGTAACCCTAACACTATTCATCCCTGCTGTGGGAGAAAGGGAATGCAGTCCATAAAAGCAAGCAAGCAAATACACAAAACTCCAAGCAGCAACCAATCGGTTCTTTGCCTGAGAACTGGGAGAGAAAATCTAGTTCATTTGGTGGGTGGTGGGTTAAGGGGAGAGGCTTGCATTTCAGTAGCCATCCTACCCACCCTACTGGGAACCTTCCTCTCATTCCCCCACAGGCCCTCAGGCCTCTTAACCTCTTCCCGGCCCTCACCTGCCTTCTACATGCAGCGCAAGTTTACTGTCCTTCTCTGCAATCTCAGTTTTCACCAGGAAAAGGGATTGCGTGTGAGGACGGGCAGCTCTGAACAGAATAAAAAACAACAACAACAACAACAGGGAAGTGGTTCGTGCTCTGGTCTAGGCAATAGGCAAAGTATCCAAGAAAATTAGCTACCTGTCAAATGTGACCCCATCTAGTAGCTTATCTCTTGCACCTCATCATGCAAAGGGGACACCACTCCCCAGCCCTGAACATTTCCCTAACGCATCCCGCTCCACGGAAGGAGGCAGGACAAGCAGTCTGTTGCCCACTTGGGCACATGCTGTGCCGCTCCCGCTCAGTTCCCAGTTACGCAGGCGCTGCTTCCGGAGAGCATGGACCTGTGTGTTCCCAGGAATTCTGGTAAAAGCTCACTAAATGCACAGAGAGATGAATACATTCATGAACTTACTATCCCAGTTTAGGCTGCATGGAGTCCTATTCCAGACATGATTTGTGTAGAGTGGCTCACCTATAAGGAGAGTTTTGAACGTCCGAAGGAGCAGTGAGGATGTTGTTGCTGGTCCTTGAGTTCTCCTGCCTGTTGCTTCTTCTTTCCTGCTGAGAATTTACGCTCCAGGCAATCCCCACGTGAGCACTGTTAAAAAGGCGGAGGATCAAAATAGGTGTCTTGCTAATTGATATTTGCTCCTCAAGTACCAAACCATTTGTTCTCGTCTGTGGCTCTACATTAGAATCATCTGGGAGTTTTAAAAACCGCTGATGCTTGGCTTCAGCCAGAAACATTAAATCGAAATCCCTGGAGCGCCCCTGCCCCAAGTCTGATGGTTTAAAAAGCTCCCCAGGTGACTCTAATATTCAGCAGAAATGGAGAACCTCTTTACCAGGGTTCAGTGAATGCTAATTAAGTCACTAAAATGCAGCCGAGAGCTGGACACTCCACTGACTCTCTCCCACTCGCCGGTTCCCTGAACATGTCTATGTTATGGTCAAGGCCCCACCGTTTCTCTACATACAGTCTTAATTGCAACAGACACGATTTCCCTGCTGTTCCCTGAGTACAAGTACTAAACACCCCCACGAGAGCTGGAAGTACTAAGTAGTTAATAATATCACACTCCCCGCTGGATTTTATTCCGTGTAATGATGTCTTCAATCATTTCATCACGCATCATTTAAAAGCAGTAAAATATCCCAATTTGAGCTTGTAGGCATGAAGCTCCAAATGCATGCAGCCCGTGCCGATAAGCCTGGTGGAGCTCTTTCATTTGCAACCTGAGCACAAGATCACGTCAGGATAATTGGGTTAAGCCAGACAGACAGAGCCATCAGCACTGCTCAGAGCCTGCTGGGCTTACTCATCTCACTGGAACGCTGAGCATCTTGCGGGCAAATGATGGTGCCCTGCTTCCTTTTGTTTTCAATCACTGGCAGCTATACATCTTTAATGTGTGGTATATTACATACATATGCACGATGTATATGTGATATTGTAAATATCAAAAACATATGGACACCAGCCTTGAAAATTCCCTGAGCAGACAGAATTAGGTGACTCATTCAAGCAAAGCGTAATTTAGCTTATTGTGCAAGACTAACTTCGCCTGGGTCATTTCTTGCTTATGCCTCTGGAAATCATAAGCAAAATTATTTCCCAAAAATTGGTATCAGGTAACCACTAACCAATTCCCTATCATTTTAAGAAAAGTCTAATTTGATAACCAATCACTGTGAAGAAGAAACAGTCACGACCTTCCCACTCCATAAAATGCTTTACAAGGACACACTCTGAGCCTCAGTCCATGTTGTGGTTTGAGCTTTCCCAGGTCACAAACTGTCTTTTTTTTTTTTGGTGTATGCACAATACCCTTTTACTAATTACTACTTTGGTGATTCATTCATTTCACTTCTGTTACTTATAAACTTTTAACTATATATACACACATACATACACACAGGCTCACATATATATAAATACTAGAGCCCCGATGCACAAAAATTCATGCAAGAGTAGGCCTTCCTTCCCCAGGCTGTGGGCACCAGCTTCCCTGTGGCACCCGGAACCTGGGCTTCCCTTGCAGCCCCAGCTTCGTCCAGAAGTATGTCTGATCTAATTAGCATATTACACTTTTATTATTATAGATATATATTTAACTGTCTAGTGCTACACCAATGTAACTGGTGGCAGAAGCCATTCTAATTAGAAACTAAGCTAGCCAATGATACGTGTGATACAAAAAGAAACACCAGTCATGTACGATGGAAAAATAACTATTAACCAGAGAGGAGTAAAACCCAACTTCCAGTTCTCCCTTCACCTTTGTAGGCTCCAGGTTTCCCTACTGTGAAATGAAGGACTCACCTGGGGATGGCATCTGTGTTTTTATCTCTCTGGTCCCTCCAAACTGGAAGGCACTCCCTGAGGAACCTGTTGAGACACATTCTGAGGTTGCATCTGCTCACCGGAAAGAACACTATGATCAACACATCAGTGTCAGTCATGAGGCCAGGAGAAAGCCAAATACCCAAAGAATTACTTCTCCAACGCATGGAAACCAGTAGAAATAAAATGAATGCAACTATTTACACTACCTTAACTGCTTATCTTTACAGCCATATAAAAATGTGTGTTACACACTCACTGGCATATAGCTGTCTTTACCCAGTCATGCTTAACCTTCAGCTCCAGTTCAAATTCTACCTCTTCTTCTAGGCCAACCACATTCCATGATAATAAATGGTCATTGTGTAGCATGTGCTTTGTGTCAGGCACTGTTGTAAGCACTTTGTGTATGTAATGCATTTAATCCTGTTAGGTGGATGCCACTATTATTCCCATTCCGCAGATGAGGAAAGCCGAGGCCCCGATTGTTAAGGGATTTGCTCACGGTTACACAGTCAGTGGGAGAGTTGGAACCCAGGGAGTCTGCTCCAGAGAAAATGTATTTAACCATTGGATGAAATGGTACCCAGAGTTTTTAGGGTTTGTTTTGTTTTTGCTTTGTATTGTTTACTGATGCTCTGTGATTATAGGAGATCAATCGACATGGTAAGCACTTTGAGATTTAGGCAGATCTTTATAGAGGTGACCATATATCCTGGTTTGCCCACCCAGGGAATTTGGGTGCCGATGGGGATATTCAGAGAAAGCTTCCTGAATGAAGTAATGCCTGAGTTACATATTAAAGGATAAAGAGCAATTAGCCACATTGAAATAAGCAATTAAAATCAGTTTATTCTCTAATAAACATTCTCCCTTGCCAAGTGTGTGGGTCTCAAAATACATTCTTTTGTAAATGGGGTTGACCAGCCCTCCCCAAAACTCAAAGAAAACATTAAATGCCTGCAAGAATAAAGTTCAGTTTTGTCATAATTGTGGTAACTTGCTTTACATATGAAAGGCTTAAAATGTCACTTAAGGTCCTAACCAGTTTGGCTCAGTGGATAGAGCATCGGCCTGCGGACTGAAGGGTCCCAGGTTCGATTCCGGTCAAGGGCATGTACCTTGGTTGCGGGCACATCCACAGTAGGAAGTGTGTAGGAGGCAGCTGATCGATGTGTCTCTCTCATCGATGTTTCTAACTCTCTATTCCTCTCCCTTCCTCTCTGTAAAAAATCAATAAAATATATTTTTTTAAAATGTCACTTAAGGTGATATTCTTAGGTTATTAGGAAGGGGGGGATGGATTTAATAAAACTCTTAATTAGGAGAGGAGAAAATATCTCAGGACATCAGAGAGTAAGGGAGAGTTCCCTCTTGCAGTTGAGAGCTTCAGACACTTCAATAAATCAAAGGTAATGAGCCGATAACACCATGAGAATGTGAGGGAAAAGATGCTACATCCTGGTGAGTTTCAGACAAACAAAGAGTCTCCACTTATACACTCTGAAACCTACTTCGGGGGTGGCTGAGCCAACAGGAAAGCACACTGATCAGATGGAGAATAAAATGGGTCCACGTTGGAATCCTAATTTTACTTGTTTCTGGTTTGGTGATCATGCCTTTCTACCTAACAGTCAAATTTTTCAAATGTATTATAATAATGAATAATTTCAACCTGATCATGATGACTGGATTCCATGGTCTTGCAAAGATACAAGACTTGAAAGACACGTTCACCTGTAGACCTGAAAGCACTTAGACGCTCAGAAATGTCTGGGAAAACAGCTGGCTTCTCACTTCAAAGCCACGCCCAGATAACTCTGGGTTCATTTCCATAGTAGAACACTTGATCCAACCTCAAAAGTCTACCTGCTTTCATATAAAGGGGCAGATAAGGGGCATCTATTCCTAGATAAGGGGTAGGGGAGAAATGATGAAACATCAGATGGTGGAAGCCTGACTCTCCAGAGATGGAAACCAACTTAGAAACAATAAGAAACCAGGCAGGTTAAAAACAGAGATCATGGTCTGGGCAAAAAAGAAATAATTAGGAGTTAGGAGAACAGAAATAGGGTGTTAAGACCAAGTGACAAATTCCAGAGGCTGGAGTGGCAATGCTGCTGGGGAAACTCAATAGATCCCCCTGGTAAGGAGCATTTTGGGGTACTAAATTCCAGGCTGCCCCTGAGAGGTTGGAGTGGAGGAGACATTTGGTCGACCTGACTCAGCTCCCCAGGCTCAGGGCCAAAGCAGCTCCGTCACTTTCAGATCTCACTCTTGGCACCATTCTTGACTTTGGAAAGATGCCTTTGATAAGTCAAAAGATTCCAGAAGGCAGCAGAACAAGCTTCCACCTGAAGTCATCTAACATTAGTGCCCACAACCAAGTGCCATAAAAGTTACAGCAAACCCAGTGTGCCCATTTGCACACTTCTCTGAAAACTGGAACTTTAAAAAAAAAATGTTCGTGGCTTTTCCTCTATTAATTTGTTCAGTAAAACTTTTGTTCACAGGGCAAAGGTGAGCTGGAGCACAGCCCTGTTTGATCACAATTTTTCATAATATGTGACATAATTCACTTAATGTCAGTTCTCCCTGAGACAATACAGGGCAAAAACTATCTATTTTTGTCTCCCACTGTAGCCTCATCACCTGAAACACTATCTGGCACCAACTAGCCCTCAATAAATATTTGCTAAATAGATAATATCCACTTAAAAAGTTGTGAGGGTAAAAGAGAAATGTACCCATCACAGTGCCTGGAGGCTGAATCAGTATTTTGTGAATGGAGTTAACAAGTGGAAAAGACTACTTCACTCACTCACAGCGCCCCCTCTGGTTACCTTCCCATTTTTTAGCTTTCTTTTATTACCATACTTTTCAAATGAGTGCTCAATGTTTTCATTCCCTCTCTAGTTGTTCTCAAAGGTCTGCCCTTTCCACTCCACTGAAACAATCCCCTGCAAGCCGTTTTGAAACTCAAACAATTGGCAAACTCCACTCCTTGAAAACTCTTCACCGTCCATGGCACCAGGACAGAGTCTCCCGCAACTTTCCCAGTGCTTTCTCCCTCGCTGACTCCTGACTTTCTCCCACTCCCTCACCATTAATCTCAGCAGCGCTCACACCTGGGCCTTCTGCCTTTTGTCCCTCATGAAAATTGAACTTAGCCAATCTAGGCTTCCACTTAACACTTCTTGCTGATGAGCCCCAAAATTTCAGATCTTCCATATTTAACTGGATATCTAGTCCCCGATTCCCAATACCTTGGGAAACTGTCCCTCCTTTGTGCTCCTAGAGCAGCGGTTCTCAACCTGTGGGTCGAGACCCCGTTGGGGGTCGAATGACCCTTTCACAGGGGTCGCCTAAGACCATCGGAAAACACATATATAATTACTTATTGTTTTGTGATTAATCACTATGCTTTAATTGTGTTCAATTCGTAACAATGAAATTGGGGGTCACCACAACATGAGGAACTGTATTAAAGGGTCGAGGCATTAGGAAGGTTGAGAACCACTGTCCTAGAGCCTTTCATCCTCTCTACCGTCATAGCATATATGTCCATCTTTGTCAGACTTCTTTAGGATAAGACCCACATCATGGGTTTTTGTATCTCCGGCATCTAGCATAAATCCTGGCAACAAACAGGCAATTGTTGAATAAATGAGTGAGTTTTAAAAACTACTACTAAAACATTTTTAATTTAATCTCTTGCAATATCAGACTTTACACCGAAAAGATGTCCTCTTGCATAAATTCCTTTGCCTGCTGAATTTCCTGCTGACAGTGTCATTGGCACTTAACCTACCTAAGTATAAAATCTTCAGGTCCTCTGTGACTCCTCTCCATCTCTCTCACTCATCACATTTTTAATATTTCCTTTGATATTCTATGTCCTATCCATTCCCCATCCCCGCTATCAACATGCAAACCTAGCGAGGCCTCAGGTCCCATCTGGATTACTACAAGAGCCTCCCTGTTCCCAAACTTACAAAGATTCTCTATTATCTGCTACAGGTTTGTAATCTAATATCCTAGATCTCATTGTTAGTTGTCTCCATAATCCACTCTCTCCTCTTCTCCTACTACTGGCTACTGACCCAACTTCAGCTCAACTTCCACTGCTCACGCCAGGCAGGCTGTTCATTGACCAGTCGAGTAGTGGCGTGTCCCCTCCTAATCTGGACTCCTTTCCTCCACCATCTGTGGATTCTGCCTACAATTCAAGACTGACAGCAAATAAGTTCTTTTTTTAATGGCTTTGAGATATCATCAGCATATACAAATTGTATATATTTAAGGCATACAACTTGGTGTTTTGATATTCAAATAATTTCTATGCAGATAACTTATTGTGACCATTCCAGCCCCCTTTACCAGCCCTCCCACAGTGCTTAAATTCTGCACCATGACCTTATTCAGAGCTTCATTTAGGGTTTTGCCCTGATTTCTCTATATTCACCCTGTTCCCCCAAAGAAATGGTGAGCTTATTGAGGATTGCAGCTATGTTCCAAGTTCTCAGCAAGTGGTAAGTAGACATTGGCTGATTAATTATACCAGATTCAGATACACTGTGACTCATTTAAAAGATGACATACAGTCCCTGAAAGCAGACTACCACAAATAACTGGGGGAATCAAAACTCATTTCCTCTCCGTGTAAAGTTGAAAATGAGTTCTCAATAGGAAAAACTGTGTGCTCAGAATTTTATAATGATAACATTTAAAATACAACACAATTTTTAAATTGCACTTGTCAAGGAAAAGCAAGATATTTTGGTGGAGAATGGGGAAAGGAGGACAAAATAAAATCAATAAAATTCCTCACCCAAACTACAATATGTTCTCAAAGATCTTTATCCTGTCAATTTGCCTGACCCTCCAAAGATGGTCTTAAACATTTCAAACTTTTCTTCCCTTGTCAAGAGGAGAGAGTCTCTGTCTTGAGTTTTTGGCTTTTTCAAACTTTAACTTCTCATTTGGAAATAATTTTAGGCTTGCCAGAAAGTTGCAAAAATAGCTCAGAGAGTTTCCTGTTCCAAATATACTCCCTTCACTCAGCTTCCTCTAATGTTAAAGTGTTGTGTAACCATAGCACACTCATCCAAACCAGGAAGTTAATATTGGCACAATACTATTGGCTAAACTACAGATCTTATTTGGATTTCTCTAGGGTTTTGTTTGTTGGTTTTGTCTTTTCTGTTCCAGGATCAATTCAGGATTCCAAATTGCATTTGGTTGTCTCCTTAATCTTCTCCAATCTTTCCTTGTCTTTCATAACTTTGACACTTTTAATGAGTATTGGGCAGCTATTTTGTAGAATATCCTTCAACTTGGGTTTATCTGATGTTTTCCCATGATTAAATAGAGGTTTTATATCTTTTTGGCAAGATTATTGCCAAAGTGATGTTATGGCCTTTTCGGTGCCTCATTATCAAGAGGTACATGATGTTGATATGTCTCAGTGATTTAACTTTGGACATTAACTTTGACTACTTAGTCGCTGTGGCATCAGTTGTGTTCTCCATTGCAAGTTACTATTTTCACTTTATAATGAATAAATATCTTGGGGGAGATACTTTGAGATTTTTGCTAACAATCCTGTTTCTACTTCAACTTTCACCCACTAATTTTATCCATCAGTGGGTCTTGCCTGCAAAAGTTATTACTGTGGTATTTGATTTACCTAATGGTGGTTTTATATTTCCCTCATTCCTCCTATTTTTATTAACTGGAATTACAGAATGCTGAGTGTCTCTTGACTTAGTATTGATTTATGTACCTCGAAGATAACTAGTATGAAGAGCACAGTCCTGAGATACTTCTATATAACAGCTTCATCAACTTGGGAATATGTCTGTTTCATACTTCTGGATCAAAAGATGCACCTAAAGGACATCTTTCAGGAAAAAGAAGAAGATGGAGGAAGAGAAAGAGAAGGAGAAGTAGAAAGGGAGAAGAAGAAAAGGAGGGAGAGGTGAGGGGGCTAGAGGAGGAGGTAAAAAAATAAAAGAAGCATTAACATTTTTTGTCTTTTTCTGAACTATAAGTTAATTTGAAAACAGTATTTTATTTTTTTAATTAAATCTTTATTGTTCAGATTATTACATTTGTTCCTCTTTCCCCCCCCCCCATAACTCCCCTCCTCCCAGTTCCCACTCCACCCTCCTCCCTCACTCCCCTCCCACTGTCCTCATCCATAGGTGCACGATTTTTGTCCAGTCTCTTCCCGCATCTCCCACACCCCTTTCCCCCTCAAGAATAGTCAGTCCATTCCCTTTCTATGTCCCTGATTCTATTATAATCACCAGTTCATTCTGTTCATCAGATTATTTATTCACTTGATTCTTAGATTCACTTGTCGATAGATGCATATTTGTTGTTCATAATTTGTATCTTTACCTTTTTCTTCCTCTTCCTCTTCTTAAAGGATACCTTTCAGCATTTCATATAATACTGGTTTGGTGGTGATGAACTCCTTTAGCTTTTCCTTATCTGTGAAGCTCTTTATCTGACCTTCAATTCTGAATGATAGCTTTGCTGGATAAAGTAATCTTGGTTGTAGGTTCTTGGTATTCATCACTTTGAATATTTCTTGCCACTCTCTTCTGGCCTGCAAAGTTTCTGTTGAGATGTTATGCCCAGAATTCAAGATCCCCAAGAAACCACGCCAGGGAGCCAGTCTGATGCAAAAGCAGAGGATCTCTTATACAAGCTCACTTGGTCCCCCCCTTGCCTCCATTACTGGGTGCAAGAGAGAGCCCCGAATCCCAAGAGAACAAAGAATTTATAGGGCTTGGGGTCGGGGGTTGGGGCAGGGTGCAGCTAGGGTCTGGTTACACAAAGACAGGGGGGGTGGCCAGCATACTTTTGGCCTTGGGCTAGTTTCCCCCGCTTTCCCATTGGCCGAGATAAGGGCAGGCTGAGTAACTTATACACCCTGCGGCTTCCATCAGTCCTGCTCTGTCCTTTCATTCCCCCCTTGTCTTGGAACTTCCGGCTCAATCATGAGACGGACTGCATTTCTATTCCACCGTTGCTAGAGGCCCGTACTGGGCATACAGAAATGGTCCGGTGGAAGGGAAAGAAATTATTTTAGCTTTCTATTGAAATAGGATTTTTCTTCTTAAAATTCCTTCATGGCTATTAAAAAGCCAAATCAAGATTAATTTATCTACTGTCCTGATGTTTGCATAAACACAACAAGAATGGTAACTGACTACCTTTGCTGGAATTTCATGGTTGAACTTTAATGTGCCCCGTAGGGCCAGGAAGCCAAGCCATCCAGATGCCATCAGGCCTGCCTGCAGTATCTGCTGAGTTAAGTGAATCCCTCACCTGTAGCAACTCCACCTGAGCCCACGCTTCAGGCTTTAAGGCCCATCTCAGTAGCCCTCCTACTCGTTGCGGCCCAGAGTGTGTGGGGGTTCTGCAGGGATGCAGAGGCATCTTTACTGCTCTCCTTTTATTTTTATCAACCGCCAGTGATGGTAGGGCATGGGCCTGACGCTCCAGCGCCAGCCATCTTCAGGGCTCCCAAGCAGGATACCAGGCTTTCTTCGTGGCATTCTTAGTGGCTTCAAGTCTTTAGAGCTCAAACAGGGCTTTTTAAAACATGATATTCCAGTCAAAGTTTTCCATTAATAAAACCATTATTAGGAACCAGTCTCATTGGATCTATGCAAAGAAATGTACTTATTTAGCATTGCCAGATTTCGGAGGAATTACATAAAGAGAAAAACATACTGATCTACTCTAAGATTTTCTGACTTTCCTTGCTAATTTCTTTTCATGGATTTAAAACAAAACAGTAATTGTTGGTATAAAACCTTCTTTCTATGCATAACCATGCCTCAGACTTTCTAGTCTAAACAGGCTTTTTCCAGCTTTACTACCCCTGACATGGGCATGGTCACGCAGGCCTGCAAGACAGTATTACAGGCTGTCAACTGTTAGCTGTCTCTCAACAGAGACCAAAACCTGATGGGCACCCTTCCCTGCCCAGTTGGGCACTTGTCCTCTTGGCAGCTAGACACCCTTTACTTTTGGGGGTCACCCCACACAGCTTCCTTCCAGGACAGCCAACATACATTCAAATCTGCAAAAGAATCAAAGGTCAATATAACATAAACATAATATTGGCATCATGGCCGCTTCAGGTAGCCAAATCTTCTACTAAACATGTGATTCTATAAATGGTCCTTGTCTTTTTGGAGCCATGTTCATGAAAATGCAGGCATTATCTAAGTGTATTACACAGTATTGTGGGGGCTCCTGGTGACAGGAGCGATCGCGAGTCATGTTACCGGCATCAGGCAGGTCAAGCACTCCGTAGCTTGAGCTTGAGCAGGTTGCGTTGATCTTGATCGATTGATGCTCCATTTGGTGATGAAGTCTTTCTGGATGGACCCAGGTCGTGATGCCGTCTACCTTGAGAGCAGTGGGGGTCGTCAGCACCACAATGTAGGGACCCTTCCAACTTGCCTCTAGGGTCTCCCGGCGGTGCCTTCTGATGTAGACCCAATCTCCTGGTCTGTGCTGATGAGGAGTTGGGGTTGGGCTGGTCTCATAGATGGCGCGGAGGCATGGCCAAATGTCCTCGTGCGCCCTCTGGAGCCCTCTCAAGGAAAGAGATAGTTAAAGAAAAGCCACCCAGTCCTCACCAGTCTCTGAGTCAGATTCCTCCTTTCTTGGAGAACTTCAAAGTCCTGATGGCTTCTAGGTAACCCTGTTTATCAGTTACAGCGCTCTGCTTTCTTGCCTTTCTACCAGTTCCTTTTGGCAGAGCAGCAACCAGGCCTTTTTCAAGGGAGTGCGCTAGGAGGGGTATCAGCCCCTCCTCTGCTAGCAGCAACAGGTACCAAACCCTTTCAGTACATTTGACCAGCTTCATTCCCGCGCACCTTTACAGATTCTAAGGCCCATTGTTTTCCTTTAACCAGCAAGCTAAATGACACTGACCTGTATTATTTAATTCAGCACAGGCAGGGGGAAGGGCCCATGGAATCTCTGCCCTGAGGAACTGTGAGCCCCACCCTTAAATGTTCCAATCAGACTAGAAAAGCCACAAATACCTTTTAAATCTATCCCAGAATTCCAAAATCCCAACCTAGCACAGAATATACTTTCACATTTACATGAACAAATAATTATACCCAAGTAGACATACAAACATCAAATAAACATTCATACTTACATCCTTTCAGTGAACAAATACTTTTACAGTCTTCGGATCTTGAGCAGACAGGAACAGATGGGGAGGGCTCTCTTTCTCACATCCACCATTTGTGACCAGTCCCAGCTCACTGGTATACCATTCATTTAATATTTTTTTTTCCTTTTATTATATTAAGGCCATGCTTTTCAGGTAGCTAGAACTTTTAGCCTTAATTCTTAGGTGATTAGCAATACATTTTAAGAGACACAGAAAAAAGAAAAATCTTTCTTGGGTAACCTAGGTAAAACTTAGGAAAACATTTTTAACACTTAAAAACAGTTTTTAATATACTTTTAATTTGTTTATGATATTATGTATAACTGTGGTTCTACTGCTATCATACCACTGAAATTATATTAAGACCGTGATTGCTAATTTATTAAGTATTAAATAAATCTGCGAGGCTAGCACACTTTTTGCCCCATCCGCATTTCCGCAGTAAAACTCCGCCTTAAAACTCCACCTCTGAAATTCTATCCTCCCTTAGTAAGCAGACACTCCTTTTGTGATTGGTTAAGTTAGAGGGCAGAGCCTTTGTTGTTCCAAGATGGCGGCCCCCAGGGGTGCGGCACGCCATGTGGCTGACATGGCAGCTGCCAGGTCACACAGCTCAACATTGTGGCTGTCCACTGTTCTCTGACAGAGCAAACCAAAACCCCTAAAAGGTAGATGGCCAACATTATATTGTCTCATTAGCTGTTTATATTTTTTATAATTATCTTCCAGCCAATAAGCCTGGCATAGCTGCTAAAATGGTCACAATTTTCCTGTTGGGGAAGTCAAGAAACAAAACCATAGCTATTCACATGTAAACTTGACTATCAACTTCCTGGTGGTACTTACCTCAGGGCGGGAAATTTCAAAAGAGCTACTTTAAATCGCCTTGGGAAACCTGTCTGCATTTCTTTCTCAGGTTCATCTTCACCGTTTTTGAGGCCAAAACAGTCTCGGGATTTTATTCTGTACCCAGCAAAAGGTCAAGTTCAGCTCAAAACTATGCGCACTCGTTTTTAAGCTGGCCTTTTCCCTTTACATGTGCACAGAAATCCCGGATGCATTTATAAATTTGTAAAAGCTTTTCAATTACTGGAAGGATCTTAATTTTAGAATACTTGGGGAGGGGGTGACCTGTTTCCACAGACCCTCACTCAGGCAGCCGCCCAACCGCCACACAAAGGAGGGGTGAGAGCAGTCCCCCTCCCTTCATATTCATACACTTTCACCAGACATTCATTCAGAGTTTAAACAATCCATTCAATTCCTAACAACTTTCCCATTCCTGAGGGAGCTCTAAAGCCTCCCCCAATCTCCTTGAAATTATTAATCCAGCAAGTCCACAAAATAAAACGGAAACACAAACAACTAAAGGGCCCAAAGAAATACAGCCTTCCAACTCCATGGAAGCAAAAAAAAACAAAAAAACAAAACAAAACGAAAGCCAGACGTTGGCTGCGCGCCAACCAGCAGGAGCGACCCGCCTTTTCTCAGATTGAGGGGTTCCTACAGACCTTCCGACTCTGCGGAAGCAAAATTTCCCCTCTTCAGATGGAGGATCGGGGCGCCCCCTGACTCCTCCTGCCTGTCTCAGATTAAGGGGGTTCCTACAGACCTTCCGACTCTGCGGAAGCAAAGCTATACCCCTTCAGATGGAGGATCGGGGCGTCCCCCAGCTCCTCCCGCCTGTTGATCCCGTGCATCCACTCAGATCATTATTACAGGCATTTACAGGCATTTACAGATTTCAGAAGTGAGCTCACACCGGATAGATACAAAACAAAACACACGACACAAACAAAACAAGACCTACCGCAGTCAGTCAGGCCCTCCGAACTGGGAGTTCCATCGATGGTGTTGGGGATCCTGGACGAGCCCCCAAAATGTTATGCCCAGAATTCAAGATCCCCAAGAAACCACGCCAGGGAGCCAGTCCGATGCAAAAGCAGAGGATCTCTTATACAAGCTCACTTGGTCCCCCCCTTGCCTCCATTACTGGGTGCAAGAGAGAGCCCCGAATCCCAAGAGAACAAAGAATTTATAGGGCTTGGGGTCGGGGGTTGGGGCAGGGTGCAGCTAGGGTCTGGTTACACAAAGACAGGGGGGGTGGCCAGCATACTTTTGGCCTTGGGCTAGTTTCCCCCGCTTTCCCATTGGCCGAGATAAGGGCAGGCTGAGTAACTTATACACCCTGCGGCTTCCATCAGTCCTGCTCTGTCCTTTCAGAGAAATCAGCTGACAGTCGTATGGGTATTCCCTTGTAGGTAACTGAGTTTCTTTCTCTTGCTGCTTTTAAGATTCTCTCTTTGTCTTTTGCTCTTGGCATTTTAATTATGATGTGTCTTGGTGTGGTCCTCTTTGGATTCCTTTTGTTTGGGGTTCTCTGTGCTTCTTGGACCTGTAAGTCTATTTCTTTCACCAGGTGGGGGAAGTTTTCTGTCATTATTTCTTCAAATAGGTTTTCAATATCTTGGTCTCTCTCATCTTCTGGCACCCCTATAATTCTGATGTTGGTACGCTTGAAGCTGTCCCAGAGGCTCCTTACACTATCTTCGTATTTTCGGATTCTTTTTTCATTTTGCTTTTCTGGTTGGGTGGTTTTTGCTTCTTCGCATTTCAAATCTTTGACTTGATTCTTGCGCTCCTCTGGTCTGCTGTTGGGAGTCTGTATAGTATTAGTTATTTCAGTCCATGTATGCTTAATTTCTAGTTGGTTCTTTATCATAACATCGAGGGTCTCATTAGATTTCTTGAGGATCTCATTAAGTTTATCGGCGGCTTCTAGACAGTTCTTGAGAGACCTTAAAAGTGTGGTTCTGAACTCTATATCTTCCATTGACAATTTTGTCCTGTTTCTTTGTCTCCGCATTTTGTTATGCTTTCTTGGTGCGCCCCCTAGTGGTCTTTGTGTGCAGTCTTGTAGTTAAGCCCTGATTGTTGTAGCTAATACTAGAGGGGATTTGACCTCCAGGCCAAGTAGCTGTGAGAATCAGCTGTGTCTGCAGTGAGAGAACTTCTGTCCTCTAGGGAGGTGCTAATCTGGCATTTGCCTGAGGCTATCCGGCAAATGCCTCTGTGCAGGGTTTGGGCAGGGCGGGTGGGTCACACAGGATCAACAGTGCGGGCGGGAGTGAGCAGTTATGGCTGCTCTCAGTCCTGTCCCCAGGGGCTCTGCCTCTCTGAGTCCCAGCAACCGCTGCAAACCTCGGAGAGAAAGCTGCACGCTCCGACCGAAGCCAGACAGTCCCGCTTCTCGCTTCTCCCGTTTGAGTCTGGGTCCCTAAAGACTGGCCCGGATCTGGTCCCGATTGAAAACGCCAACCGCGCCCTCAGCCACCAGCCCGCTCTGCATGCACTCCGCACCTCAGTATTTGACTTCAGCACTGCGCCTCCTCTGAGTGTCGGTATGCGTTTCTCTTTCCTCCTAGTTGTAGGACTTCCACTCAGCCAGCGTTCCTGTGGTTCTGGGTGATGTCCGTTCCGTCTTTTAGTTTCACTTTTGAAGTGGTTGTTCGAGGCAGCAAACTCCAGCGTTAACCTATGCCGCCATCTTGGTTCTCTGAAAACAGTATTTTAAAGGGACACTTTCCTTTTAATGAGTTATACCAGTAATTTTCAACCAATGTGCCCCAAGAATTTTTAAAGCATGGCCTGTAGGGGATGCCCAGTAGATAAAAACCATATTTTTACTCTAACAAGTATTACTATTAATATTAATACAGTTGTTTTATGAGATTAGGTTGACTTTGGCAGTAGCCAACTGACCTGTCTGGCCCATGCCATCTGTTTCTGCTGGACATCTGCTATTTGCCCCTTCGGGCTCACATTCCGGCCTTCTCTACCTGCTCCGTGCTTTGGGGAGGCTGACCCTTATGAACAGTATCAATGAACTCCTGTGTCTTCCAGTTTCCACACAGGTTCAGGCAGTGGGTGCACTGGCAGGAGACTGAAAGGTGGGGTAAGAGGAAACTCTGCTATTCACTTTCACAACTCCCTCTTTTCCAGGGAGCCCTTGGTTAGATGCCCCTGTATCAAAGTTCATAGCTTCTGTCCTCGGCCCTCTCTGGGTTCTGAACCCTCCCTGTCATTGCCCCTTCAGGGACAATGGGTGCTGCTAAGGTTTTCCCAAGGTTGCTAGTCCCCAGGTTCTGCACCATTCTCTGTTGTTTTGCCTAACTCTGTAAATGGTCCTTAAACTTGTCAAATGCAATTGGAGTATAGCATCTGTTTCTTCCCAGATTCCTACATAGTCACTGTTCCATAGTTCCAGTAGGATAATCAAGCACAACACAGACAACTGCACTGCTGGAAATTTCCACCAGAAATTCCTGCGAATCTCAGTAGACCAGCCTTACACACAGGCAACAGAGGGAGACTCTTACATTGTGCCATTTCCATTCCTTCTGTAGGCCCGAAATTCCACCACTAGAATAACCACAGTTTACTCCACTAACTGATGGTCATAAAAGATGGAAATTTTCTAATTGTAAGTTATAATTCCAAACTGCCTATTCACAACTTGTCTGATGGATAGAATCTCTGATATGTAATTTTCTCATCCCCACTTTCAAGGTCTTAACCCTGCCCATGGTGGCTCACTAGCATATCTTACACAGGCAGCACACCTTGGGTCAGTGGGAATCAGCTCCACAAAAACAGTAGCTGGAACTGGACCACTTGTCCTGCCTTTATTACAACCTCTCACCCTGCTCCAAAACACCACTTCAGTGTTCAAAAAATCTACA
Source organism: Myotis daubentonii (assembly GCF_963259705.1). Lineage (NCBI taxonomy): Eukaryota > Metazoa > Chordata > Mammalia > Chiroptera > Vespertilionidae > Myotis > Myotis daubentonii. Next base: position 25,271,994 of record NC_081842.1, on the reverse strand, counting down.
ATGGACCCTCATTTTATTTAACAATTGCTGCTGTGGAACTTACTATGTTCTGGGTATAGGCAATTTATAAATATTAGATTATTTAATCTTCACAATCTCTCTATGATAGACATTTTAGATAAGGAAACTGAGGCACAGAGATATATTTTTAATTTTTTGAGGAGCCTTGATACTGTTTTCCATAATGACTGTATCAGATTACAATCCCACCAACAATGCACAAGGGTTCCCTTTGCTCCATATTCTCACCAGCATCTCTTGTCTTTTTTATAATGGCCATTTCGACAGGCATGAGGTGATATCTCACTGTGGTTTTGATTTGCATTCCTCTAATGATTAGTGATGTTGAGCAGGTTTTCATGTACCTATTGCCCATGTGTATATATATATAAAGGACTTCAAAAGCCCAGCATACAGTGGGGTAGACAGTCTCATAATGATGGCTAAGAATGGGTTTAACTGAGCAACTGAGGTATGCCCAGGCTATCATAGGAGCACTTCCTGAAGGAGAAGCAGGTGGCTGACTCAGACTAAACTCACAGACGGGGGTTTCCATGCACCAGATGCCCAAGAGGATAATACATGCACAAAAAATACTTGGGGTTTCAGGCAATCGTATTAAGTAAATACGATCAATTTGTGTAAAATTTTAATTGTTCCCTCTTTGGGTAATGAGACAGTTTTTGAGGGATTTCAAGTTCAAAATCCATCAAATTCAAAACGGCTGGATAGGTACCTAGAAGAAGGCAAACATCCTGTATAAAATATAAAGCCTGGACCATGCTACTTTATTCAGGAAGCAGCTCACACAACTGCAGCTTTAAGACTGTGCATCTCTAATTTACATGTGGATCAATTCCACCACCAGGGAATTTAATCAATAAGAATGCATCAATGTCTAGTCTAGTAGGGGACCTTCATGGTGGATGGTGACAGCCTCTCCCTCAGTTCGACTGGCCATGGGGTCCCCAGACTAAACATTATTTCTGGGTGTATCGGTGAGAGTGTTTCCAGATGAGATTTGCATTTGAATCAGTGGGCTCAGTAAAATACACTGACCTTCCTGATATGGGTGAGCATCATCCAGCCCAGTGAGGGCCTGAATAGAACAAAAGTCAGGAGGCCCTTGCTGAAACCGGTTTGGCTCAGTGGATAGAGCGTCGCCCTGCGGACTGAAAGGTCCCAGGTTCAATTCTGGTTGAGGGCATGTACCTGGGTTGCGGGCACATCCCCAGTAGGAGATGTGCAGGAGACAGCTGATCGATGTTTCTCTCTCATCGATGTTTCTAACTATCTCCCTCCCTTCCTCTCTGTAAAAAAAATCAATAAAATATATTAAAAAAAAAAAAAAAAGTCAGGAGGCCCTAACCAGTTTGACTCAGTGGATAGAGTGTTAGCCTGCGGACTAAAGGGTCCCAGGTTCAATTTTGGTCAAGGGCATGTACCTTGGTTGCAAGGAGGCAGCTGATCGATGTTTCTCTCTCATCGATGTTTCTAACTCTATCCCTTCCTTTCTGTAAAAAATTAATAAAATATATATATTTTGAAAAGGCAGAAGGAGGAATTCACCCCCGTCTCTTCCTGCCTCACTACTTAAGCTGAACACCTCATCTCATCCTCTCCAGACCTTGGACCGGGACTTACACCATCAGCATTTGGAGTTAGACTGAATGATACCACTGGTTTTCCTGGGTCTCTATTGTGTAGACAACAGATTGTGAGACACCTCAATCTTCATAATTATGTAAGCCAAATCCTCATAAATCAATCAATCTCAACTGCGTGTGTGTGTATACATATATCCATACATACATAAACACACATATACATATCCTACTGATTATATCTATACCTACAGACACAGATATCCTACTACTCCAGCCGTGGGCAAACTACGGCCCGCGGGCCGGATCTGGCCCGTTTGAAATGAATAAAACTAAAAAAAAAAAAGACTGTACCCTTTTATGTAATGATGTTTACTTTGAATTTATATTGGTTCACACAAACACTCCATCCATGCTTTTGTTCCGGCCCTCCAGTCCAGTTTAAGAACCCATTGTGGCCCTTGAGTCAAAAAGTTTGCCCACCCCTGTACTAGTCTGACTAAGGCACTCAGGAGGGTGAATGTGGACTCACAGAGGAAGCAGCAGTGGGAGCAGCACTGCCAATCCTGAAGGGAATCAGAACTCATCAATGCCTCACAGCAGGCACTAGAGCAGCTCAGGCTTCCTGGGCAACACTGAGTGGCGTTCTCTTTGAGGGGGGCCTGCTGGACATCCAGCTTGGATGCTGGATGCTGGGGGAGCCCCAGTTTTTCAGGGTCACTGTTGACTTTTGTAGTAAGCTGAATAATAGTCCCTTAAGTATATCCATACGCTAACCTCCCCCCAACCTGTGAATATGTTACCTTACATGGCCAAGGGGATTTTGCAGGTGTGATTAAGTTAAAGATCTTGAAATGAGAAGATTATCCTGGGTTATCCGGAAGCCAAAGAATGCAGGAGGCCATGGGAGCTGCAAGAGGCAAGAAAATGGATCCTCCTCTCCAAGCTTCCAGAAGCAATCGGCCCTGGAGACTGACTCTTGACCTTAACCCAGTGATTCTGATTAGGGAGGTCTGAACTCCAGAACTTAAAGACACAGTTGTGTTGTTTTAAGGCATGACGTCTGTGGTAATTTGTTACAACAGCAATGGAAAAGTAATTCCAAGATCTTTGTCCTCTGACACTGTGGACCTTATGACTTAGGCTCACTGAGGAACAGACAGGCAGTGGGATGGGGTTTCTGCATGAGCACACAGGAGCAAGAGCAAGACTCCCACTCAACCCCTGCGACAACTGCTGAGCCGGGAGTACAGAAAACTGAGTGCTACTGGTCCCCTGGCTGGCGGGCATGCTGGGAGCAGAAAGCCTAGTTCGAGGGGCTGATCGCAAGCTGAGGATGAGGACATTAGGCAGACAGGGAGTGTGGGCTGAGTTCACACTGCTTGTCACACAAGGAACTCAATTTGTTCATAAACTCTAAAAGGAACAAAGTATTGGATTCTTACATAAAGGAAAATTTGTAACATAACAGAATGTCTTCAAGCAGCAGTTTTATAGAGATGTTCTTAAACCTCAAGATAATAAGATCATACTCTTCAATTTAGCCTGGAAAACCACGTTTTATAGGTGCAAGACAAATTGAATCAGAATATATACTTGTGGTAATCCAACTTCATTAAAAAAATCTAGAGCATTTAGCCAGGCTAGTGTGGTTCAATGTTTGAGCATCGACCTATGCACCAGGAGGTGACAGTTTGATTTCCAGTCAGGGCATATGCCCGGGTTGGGGGCTCGATTTCCATTTGGGGGCACTGATCAATGATTCTCTCTCATCATTGATGTTTCTATCTCTCTCTCTCCCTCTCCCTTCCTCTCTGAAATCAAATTATATATATATAATCTAGAGCATTTAGAGCCCCTGAATGAATTACTCAAAGTGATTCGAGGGAAATGGCCTCATAACTTAAGAGAAGTTGGCTTTAAAAACCAATGCATTAACAGTGACTTCTAATCTTTTTTTTTAACAGAGAAAAATTGAACAGACTTCACCTGTGTGGACAGAACCTGCATCTGTTTATGCAACTACTAAATCATGGAATTATAACTATTGGACAGATTTGAAGATCTTTTCCCAGTGTGGTAGCTGAGGGCACTGACCCCAGGCAGTTCAATTCTAACTGCCCATTGCAGGATTTACACTCTAATAATCTAATATATAGGGTGCCCCCCCAAAATGTATACACATTTTAACAGCTAATAGCTCAATTTGAAAATGAAATGTATTTTATAAATACTGCCTTTATCATTTTTCAAAGCGTGTGTATACATTTTGGGGGAAACCCTATAGTTATGCTCATTAGAAAGTAATAGGCACACAGAGTACACCACACCCATGTAGAATTCTAGTAACTCATTTCTCTGGGAGAGAAAAAATGAGAGTATATTCTGACCTGGTTAAGTAGCCAACTCTAGCAATCAGGAAATCCTATGTCTTCCTTTTACAATGCCCCAGTATCAGGTGGGAAGAGGAGGGGTAGAAATTCAGATTTTTTAACTCCTTCCCCAGGCAGCACACAGCTCTCTCTAACCCCATGCTTTTCATAAGATAGCAGCTGGATCTGAGCCCAAAACCAAAAATATGTTTTCTTTCTTTTATTATTTTTTTGCTATTCTTTCTATTTTATGATCTTTATTTTTTGAACTCAGATTCATTTCTGTTTGGGGCTTCCCACCTGGTGGGCAGGGAGGAAATGAACTTTAGGCCGGGGCTCCTCCCCTCTCATGCTGGGGTCCTAGAATCATAGGCAGAGAAAGACTGACTCACAAACATCAATCATGGCAGGGGGTGGCCCCGAGAACGTCAGGGTCTTTCCACCGCTGCCAAACCCACCTGGGGCCTGGGAGTCTCTGTGAAACTGCCTGAGCAGCTTTCTCAACCCCAGTGTCTTGCCACCCTCCCTACGCCCTGCCTGGAAATTAAGCAAGCAGTTAAGGAAAATGAAGCCAGCTTGCTTGTCCAGGTTTATGTTCAAGTCGGATACTTGCTAGCTATGAGATCAGCAAGTTACGTAACTCTGTCTCAATCTCTTCATTCGTAAACTGGGAATATAGTATCTAGCTGACTGGCTGTGAGAAGTAAACACAGGCCATGCACTTGGAATAGTGCATACCACACTCTCATACATCACTAAAATGTAAGCTCCCTGAGGACAAGAATCTTTACGCATTTGTGCATTGTTCTTAGAACAGCGCATGGTGTGCACAGTTGAATGAATGAAGAATGTTGAAAAGTTCAGGGCATCATCAGTAGATGAATGGATTAGAAAACTGTGGTACATCTACACGATGGAATACTATGCTGCTGTAAAAAGGAAGGAACTCTTACCATTTGCAACGGCATGGATGGAACTGGAGAGCATTATGCTAAGTGAAATAAGCCAGTCAATAAAGGAAAAATACCACATGATCTCACTCATTCGTGGACAATAGAGACCATTATAAACTTTTGAACAATAATAGATACAGAGGCAGAGCTGCCTCAAACAGATTGTCGAGCTGCAGCGGGAAGGCCGGGGAGGGTTGGGGGGCAGGAGGTAGGGGGGTAAGAGATCAACTAAAGGACTTGTATGCATGCATATAAGCATAACCAATGGACATAAGACACTGGGTGATAGGGGAGGCTAGGGGACTGTCTAGGGCGGGGGGATAAAATGGATACATATGTAATACCCTTTGTAATACTTTAAGCAATAAAAAAAAAAAATTTATGAAAAAAAAAAAAAAGAAAAAAAGAAAAGTTCAGGGCATGTTTTATCTCTGTCCCAGGACTTCTGAGCTCTCTGTTCTCCCCATGTTGCCCCTTTCCAGCCCTGAGAAATCTCTCTCTAGTCTCTGAGAGATCTTTTTTCTTTTGGGTTTCAGGCGAATATGTTGTTTCTGTGCTTTCTGACCCGCATCCTGCCCACTTCCCCTAAAGCCAGAAAGACATGCAGACTTGCTTACTTTTTTCCCAACCATATCCCTCCATGGAAGCAAAGAACAGACGTGATTTAACTACCTGCTTCAACGGAAGGAAGAGAAAGGAGGAAATATAGAAGGCAAGATTTAAAAACTCAAAATAGTCTCCTATCCCAAGAGCTTTAACTTGTTGTTGTTGTTGTTTTAAATGTTGGAGTTCCTAGGACTCATTGTGCAAAAGTATAGGGCTTTTTCTTGTAATCATTGTATGAAACACAGCTCACGCCTGCTCACACATCAGCTGGATCTAACCCAGGTGTGATTCACATACCCATCACCACATTGCCTTGCTGGTCAGAACACAGCCTCCCCCTGGCTCTCTTTGGCAGGATGGGGCTGGCTCTTGGGTGGCCCTGCTCTTGGAGTCCTATCAGTGAGCACTTTGCCTTCTTTGATAAAAACCCTACTCTGGTTGTTAAGTACACACACAGCCCACACCCAGGCATACAACATCCAGTTTCTAAACAGAGGTGGGGACAGCACCAGAGTGGCAGCTTCCTGCCAAGTCAGACCTGGTAGTAAGACGCTCCTTCTCCACCCGCCCTCCCACACAGTTTACCATCCTTAGCTCCAGGCAGGGCAGAGGGTTTCCAGCCTCCCCTTTATTAGCCAAAGCAGCCTGGGCCTCTTTGCCAAAGACACACCCAGGGAGGCTCACTTGCCTGAATCCAGACGCACGAGCCCTGACGCCAGCTGGAAGCCGCCTTCACGTCCATGAAGAGCCTTAGAATCTGGACCCACAGTTACCTGGGCTTCATCTGGGACAGCAGCACCAGAGCTGACAACTCTCCACTAACATTCACTCCACTGTTTCAGTGCAGACCCCACGTTGTTTAGGGTTTTGTTTTGGACAGGATTTTCTGGCTCTTGGTTTGGCCAGGTATGGCTGAGATTAAAATTCAGTCTCATCAGAGCTGCCTGGAGCTGAAGATAGTGAACTATATACTTGCTAGCAAAGACTTCTCTCTCTCTCAACCTAAATGTTTTCTAGGGGTCACTATTATACCGTTCTTACATGGTGATATTGTTATGGATGGGTAGTGACATAATATGAAGGGAAGAGCCTTGGAATGATATCAAAACCATGGATTTGTACGGGTCTGCATCCCAAATCATGGCCTTGGCACTACTGCCCTTGGGCAAGGCAGTGACCTTGTCTAGATGCAGCTTCCCCATCTGCATGTTGTGAGATATTTTTGACATACATGCATATCCTGTAATTATCTTTGCCTATGTAGCCCACTCATTGACTAGATAGCAGCCATCCTTTTGGGAGAGCAGATACCTCCTAGACCAGTGGTCGGCAAACTGCGGCTTGCGAGCCGCATGTGGCTCTTTGGCCCCTTGAGTGTGGCTCTTCCACAAAATACCATGTGCGGGCACACAGGTACGGTGGGATTGAAACTTCATGGCCCATGCGCAGAAGTCGGTTTTCGGCCTGGGCGAGTCTATTTTGAAGAAGTGGCGTTAGAAGAAGTGGGGGGTGTTGGTTGGTCGGGAGAGGGGAGACACGGCACAGGCGGGCCGCAGGATACACAGTGAGGGGGAGGCGCGCGTGATTCATGCACGAGTTGAGTGAGCCAGTCAGTCAGCAGTCTCACTGTGCAGTGGTTAGCGCTACTCGCGTCCGCAAATCGCGCACGGGTGACAAAAGTACCTACTCGAAGCATAAAGTTACCTGCATTTTTCCAACCAGCTGCAAATCCTACAGGTATTTTTGTCATCAATTTAAGAATTGTAATTATTTTGTGATGGTGGCTTTATTATTATAAAATGAAACATTTTTTAGGTATGTTGAGAAGGTTTGGATATATAGAGAGATGAACGAAAGGAGATAGACAAAACAAGTATACAAGACGAATGTGGATGGGAAAGTTGGAAAGGGTCGACCTCAGCGAACGTACCTCAATCAGATTGAGGACATTTTTAGCAAAGGCCAGCTTAAGAGTACCCTAATTAAGTTAATAACAATGTACCTACCTATATAGTTTAAGTTTAAAAAATTTGGCTCTCGCCGAAACCGGTTTGGCTCAGTGGATAGAGCGTCGGCCTGTGGACTGAAGGGTCCTGGGTTCGATTCCAGTCAAGGGCATGTACCTGGGTTGCGGGCACGTCCCCGGTGGGGGATGTGCAGGAGGCGGCTAATCGATGTTTCTCTCTCATCGACGTTTCTGACTCTCTATCTCTCTCCCTTCCTCTCTGTAAAAAATCAATAAAAATATATTAAAAAAAAATTTTGGCTCTCAAAAGAAATTTCAATCGTTGTACTGTTGATATTTGGCTCTGTTGACTATTTGCCGACCACTGTCCTAGACCAGTGATGGCGAACCTATGACACACAAACTCATTTTTTTGGTTGATTTTTCTTTGTTAAATGGCATTTAAATATATAAAATAAATATCAAAAATATAAATCTTTGTTTTACTATGGTTGCAAATATCAAAAAATTTCTATATGTGACACGGCACCAGAGTTAAGTTAGGGTTTTTCAAAATGCTGACACGCCGAGCTCAAAAGGTTCGCCATCACTGTCCTAGACCAAAGGGTCAGCATCCATGCCCAAAGCTGTTTCTTGTTAAAATGCATCGTAATACATAGTAATTCTAAAATTTCTAAGTTCTTCCAGCTTCCTTTATATAACAAAAGCAAGCCTTGGAGTAGGGTGACCAACTCATCCCGCTTTGCCCAGGATTTTCCCAGTGTTAGCACTGTAAGTCCCACATCCCAGAAGCCCTCTCAGTCCCAGGCAAATTATGGTAATTGGTCCCTCTACTTAAAGATCTGCACCTACAGTTTAATTATGAGCTATAATGTAGAGATTATTTAAGATAGAAGAGAAAGCTTGGTAAGAATGTGATGTCTAGGAAGAGTGAGTACTCCAGTCATCTATTAACAAACCACCCAAAAGAGTGGCTTAGAACAAAGGCAATCATTTATTTTGCTCAGGAATCTGACCATTGAATGGACTTAGTGAGGTGCTTCTTTCTCAGAGTGTCTCTTCGGGTTGAGGGAGACAGTGGTTGAAACTGATATGATCTTGAAGCCTTAACTTGCATGTCAGCACCTGGGCTGGGCACACTCACAGCTAACAGCTCAAGCTCCTAGAACCCACCCACCCTCCAATACATCCTCTCTCTCTCTCTCTCTCTCTCTCTCTCTCTCTCTCTCTCTCTCTCTCTCTCTCTCCTCCCTGCATGGTGGCCTCAGGGTAATGGACTTCTCATGTGAGGGCTGAAGGCTCCCAGAGCAAGTCCCAGAAAAAGCTAGCACAACTTTTTCTAATCTAGCCTTGTGTCATGCTGCATCACTTCTGCCATATTCTTTTTATTAAGGAAGTCACAGATGTCTACCCAAGTTCAAGGGAAGTGACATAGACTCCACTTTTTGATGAAAAGAGTATCAAAATTTTTGCAAATATGTTTTAAAACCAACATAAGGAGGAAGGACACTACCCCTTCCAGCTCAGAAATTTACTAGAAAGAGAAGAGAGATAGACAGGGAAAGCAAGCTGTCAGATGCATGTGTTATGGATCTGACTACATGCACCTCCACACCTCCCCAGACCATAAGATGAGAGGGGCTGGTGTCAGACACGACAAGGGTCAAGAAGAAAGCCAAGAGCTGCTACCACCTCCCTTTTATAGCTCTGGGAAGATGTCGCCACATAGGACGTCAACAATGAATGTCTGCAATAAAGTGAAAATGGCAGCACATCCCGGTTATGCAGTGAGAGTGCTTAGTCACTGAGCCTTGCTTGGCTCTCACGTGGCACACAAGAGACCTAGGGGTTCCTGCCTGCCTCTTGAGGGATGTCAGAAGAAGATGATGTTTCTGCTGACAAAGATGCCACAGAGCACTGGTGAGGCGACTCTGAAGTGCCTTAAGTTGGGAGTCACAGGAGCCCTCAGACCTTAAGGAGAAGGAACTGTGGCATCACAGTAAATGGAAGTAGGGGTGAGTCTGCAGGAAAGACCTTCAGGCCAACCAAGCCCAGAGAAGAAACTAAGAGTTGAGTTCTCCAAAGATGGTCAACCAAGTGCCCTCATCCCCGCCACCTGATTAGACAGACAAAGACAGGAGCCGAGGGCAGTAGACAACTGTGTGTGGACCTGAGGCCTTTCTGTTCCCTGCCACCTTGCAAATGCAATGGAGTCATCTGAAAGCGAGGAATGTGCCATAAATGGACAGGTTAAAATTTCTCTTTTTTTAGTCTTATCTCCTATTCAGGATGTCAGCTGTGAGGAAAATCAGGTCAGTTTAGATGAAGAAAAAGCAATATTTCTTCTTTCCCATCTAAGCTATAGTGTTAAACCTGTTCCTGGGCAATGTGAACAATAGCAACCACTCTCTTTGAGTGCCTCACTCCCTGCCCTGCAGCCACCGCAGCTTCTGTGGCTACCTCTGACTTGCCATTTCCTCCCTGTGCCTGTGGACCTGTGGTTCCCTCTATCTGAAATGTTCTCTCAGCTGGCTCTTTGTGCCTCTCAGACCACATCTCTGATGTTAGCTTCTAAGTGAGGCCTTCACTTACTGCTCCACCAAGATGGATCTGCTCCTGTTTTTCCAGATCTCCATACCTACTTTGTTTTTTGGAATAAATGATTCCTCCCCACCCACACTCTCAAAAATCCACTCCCTTCCAAACTCCCCTTTCAAGGAAGTGGTCTTACCCAACTGCTTAAACCAAAAACCCCAGTCCTGATTCTTCTCATTTGGCCCCATATCCACATCCAATCCAACCATAGTTCTAAAATATATTCAAAGTCCATTCACTTGTCTCGCTCCCTTGTGCCAATCCTCTACTCTAGGCCATAAGCTTCTTGCCTGGCCTGACTGCAGAGCTAATCTCCTGCTTCTGCTCTTGCCTCCCTACCACTCCACATCACACTCAACAAAATATAAATCATATCCTGCAACTCCTGTGTTTAATCCTTCAACGCCTAAGAAGTCTTCTCCCGGGGCCTCAGGCTCATCTCCCTCCGGACCCACTGGTCTTGCTTTTCACGCTTTGAACCTGCCAGTCACCTTCCTGCCTCAGGGCCTGGGCACCTCCTCCACCTGTGACAATCTCCCCCAGTGTCTCAATCAGATGGCTTTTTCTAGTCATTCAGGTCTCAGCTTTAATGTCATCTCCTCAAAAAGGCCCTCCCCAAGCTCCTCCCACCTCCAGGAGAGTTCCTTTCCTACTTTTCTTTACAGCACTTAGCACTGTGATGAAATTGGCAGGTAATTTGTTTACTTTTTAATTATCAAGTCCCACCTTCACAAAAATACTTATGAAAGCTCCCTGGGAGCAGGTCCCTATAACTCTAATACCCAGAACCATATCTGGCTTATGGTGCTCAGGGTTATTGAAGAAATAAATGAATGAATGAACCAACGAACGAACGAATGAATGAATGAATGAATGAATGAATGAACAGTTTGAAAACTACTTATTCACTGAAGAAGGAGCATTTTTTTCTGGTCTCTGTTTCCTTACCTGTGAAATGAGGCTCTTGAATAAGGTGATCTCCAGGGTTCCTTTCAACCAAATGTCTGGGGTTCTTTCTATAGTTACCCGTGCACTCTAATGGCTGGCCCTGCAAGAGCATCTTTTCTCAACAGCTAGCTTAAAGGGCTCTTTCAATCTTCTCCTAAAGTATGCATTCATGTCTGCCAAAATTTCAGAGTAAAATTTCACGAGGTACATAATACAGTTAACATTTGTCAATAAGGTAAAGCAGGGCCAAGTAAAAGATAAGTCCCTTATCACAACAGATGATGGAATAAATTGCCTGGGCTCCGGGTCTATTTATATCTGACACATAGCTTTCCTTTGAAAATTGGCTTCTCTGGGCTGGAGTCCAAATTTATGTAAATGCAAGAAAATGTTGAATCAAGACTCTATTAACTGCAAATGGCTGTTGTGCCCCTACCCTACCAGGGGTTGGGGGAATATTCAGCAGTACTTTGCTTTCCATTTCAATTCATGTTTCACGTTCTTCTTAATAAAAAAAAAACTATGAGGGTGAAAAAATACTCTTTTATTTTGGCAGGGTTCCTAACTACACGGTTGCAGCTTGGTACCTCCACGCAAATGGCAAAAGAACCCAGGACTTCAAGTTCTCCCACAAAGTAATTCTGTTTGAAGAACTATAAAGTAAACCCCAAACAGTCTTTGAACTTCAAAACAAGTACATTTCAATCCAGTTCCCATGGTGCATTATAAGCATTTAGAAACACATCTAGCTTCAGAGGCTAAAGGCATGAAAGATTAAATGTGGAGAAAAAGTAGAAGTTTGATCAAGAAAATCCTAATCTGGCCCCGGCTGGGTAGCTCCAAAAAAAATCTAAGATGTACATGAAATCCCTCCTCACTTTCTTCTGGACCTTCAGCATCAGACTCGGCCTTCAAGGCTCACTACAGAAATCACCTCCTCCAAGAAATTTTTCCTCAGTCTCTCAGGCCACTTTGAAGCCTCTTTCTCTCAATTCCTGACATACGTTGCTTGGAATTACTCAATTTATTTGACTCAGATTATATGTGTGTGTTTGTGAGCTCACCTCCCAGTAGACAATGTGCCGCTCACTGAGCTATGTTCACTGAGCCATCTTCCCCACTGCCTGGAAGCACCTCTACCTCCCCCAGAATGTCCAGCCAGGCCTAAAATCTTACTCCCCTCTTTTATGTTCAAAATCATTATCACATCTATTCAAATTACTAATGAAATACAGTTTTTTTATAAGAACTTTTACTACTTAGTTTTTTACACTTTTTATTTTGAAACTAGAGGACTAGTGCACGAAATTCGTGCATGGGTAGGCCTGGTCCGCTATCAGGGCCAATTGGGGGCCTTCCAACTGCCGGCCAGGGCCTTTCTTTGTTCTGCATCACCCGCTAGTGGTCAGTGCACGTCAGAGCAAGCAATCAAACTCCCAATCTCCCGGTAGAACTCCTGAGGGGACAATTTGTATATTAGGCTTTTATATAGAGAGATATTTATTGTGCCCTTCATCCTGCTTCCCTAAATGATAACATCTTGTATACAATATCAAAATAGAACATTTCCATTGATACAATACTATGAACTAGGCTACAGACTGTGCATGGCTTTCACTACTATTTACATGCACTCATTTGTGTGTTTTTGTGTACAGTTTCTATGCAGCACATGCATATGCAATCCCATGTACATATTTATGTAGCCACCACCACAATCAAGATACAGAACTGTTCCATCAGCACAAATGAGCCCTATCATTCTCTCCATGTATATTCAATCCCCTCCCAACACCTGTCTCTACCCCATCACAGCTGCTAATCTGCTTTCCATTGCTATAGTTTTGTCATTCTAAGAATCTATAATAATAAAAGTATAATATACTAATTAGACTGGACGTCCTTCCAAACGACCTTCCAGACAAAGCCCGGGCTATGAAGGAAGTCCAGGTCCCGGGTACCTGCCAGTGGCCAGAGGGAAGCTGAATCCAGGTGCCTACTGGTAGCCAGAGGGAAGCTGGATCCAGGTGCCTACTGGTGGCCAGAGGGAAGCCCGGGTCCTGGGTGCCAGAGGGAAGCCGGTGCCAGCAGCCAGGGGAAGGAAGGCCTACTCTTGCACGAATTTCATGCATTGGGCCTCTAGAGTGATGTAACTGGAGTTACATTTATATAACCCTTTGAGACTGACTTTTTTCAATGAGCATAACACCCTTGAGACCCATCCAGGTTGTTGAATGTATCAATAGTTTGTTACTTTTTACTGTTGAGTAGTATTTCATGGTACAAATTGCTAGTCACAAAACAATCATAGGAGTGAAAAGTACAGCATAGGGAATATAGTCAATAATATTGTAAGAGCTATGTATAGGGCCAGGTGGGTACTTAAAATATCAGGGGGACCACTTTGCAAAGTATATGATTATCTAATCACCATGCTGTACACCTGAAATTCATACAAAATACCATATTTTTCAATGTATAAGATGCCCCCATGTAAAAGATGATGTATTAGATGCCTCCCACTTTTCCAACCCAAAATTAAGAAATCCATATTTTAAACATTTTGCTGGTTTTCATTTTAAGGCCTTCTTATTTTTTGGCATCTTAAGGAGTTGTTCTTTCTATTTTCTCCACTGTCTGATCATACACACAGTGGGAGGCGGTCAAAATTGTCTCTCTGAAGCTCTTTTCTATGCTCTTTTGCATAGCTGATTACATTCAGTTTAAATTTTGCAGAGTAAGACAATCACTTACCGGTATTTATCTTTCTATTTTTTGCCATCTTTATGGGCTCAGAATGTGTGGGTCCCTGTTGCACATCTGTGCACTCTCCACCTCCACCTCTAATTATGGCATCAACTGATGTCAGTAACAATAAGGTTCATGATTGGAGGAATCCTGATTGACAAGGTATGGGCAGCTACACACCCACATGGCTCCCTCCTCAGCTGAATTCCATGTATAAGACGCCCCTTGATTTTCAGTCTAATGATTTTAGAAAAAAAATAGTATCTTGTACATGGAAAACTACGGTAATATTGAATATAAACTATAATTGAAAAACAAAATAAAATTAAAAAGATCGATTGTGCCAGGCATATAGTAGGTACTCAACAAGTGTTTCTTAAATGGATGTACTTATAATTCATTACCTTATAAAATACTAGAGGCCCGGTGCACGAAATTCATGCATGGTGGAGGGGTCCCTCAGCCCAGCCTGCATGACACCAGCGTCCCTCACCCCAGCCTCCAGCATAAAGGCCTCTCCCCTCCCTTCGCATGGCTGATGCGTGAACGCTAGGCTCGTGTTGCCAGGGCAACACCGCCAGCATCCCGCCCTGGCCACTATGGGTGCTGCCATCCTTGTTGCGGAGTGATGGTTAATTTACATATTCCTTTTATTAGGTAGGATATTTCTTGAACACCTATTGTATGCCAGACACTGTTTTCTATGTGGGAGTATAGCGCTTCACAAGGCATACATAGTCCCTTATATTGTAATAAGGAAAGGAGACAGACAATGAATAAATACTTACATACATAAAAAGGTTGCAGGTGGGGATAAAGTATGTCTACAAAAGCAAAGCAAAGTGAATGAGTGAATGAATAAAGAACTCAGAGCTGGAAATCAGGCCATTCAGACTACTGCCATAGAAGCCAAATGCACTGCGATAAATTTGAATTTGAAATTACATGGATTTATTTCCTAATTTGTATATATCCTACAAATATTTATTGTCTTCTAGATGCCAGGCATTGCTCTAGGTCAGGGGTGGGCAACCCCTGGCACGCGTGCCAAACATGGCACACCAGTAACTTTTGCTGGCATGCGAAACCCTCTCTTATAATCTTCCATTTACAATTTTTTTTTTAATATCGACTTTTTTATTTTTCAGATAAATTCAGTGTAGGTGCATCTTAGATAAATAAATAATTTTACATAACAAGTTATCTTAAAGACCATAGACATGGATTGACGAGAGAGGGGAAGAGCAATTTCTATGCCTCTACCTTAACTCTCCCTGCCTTCCTAGATCCGACCAGTGTTTTGGTTTCATCCACATACGCTTGTGAATCTTTGTTCTCAGTGATGAATTTTGTTAAGTCTCGTAATAAAAGTAGCCTGACGGATGAAAGTAGTAGCTCGTGCATATCTCTGAAGGTCACGAAATATAAACCTGATGTAAAATCTCTGTCATCAGTGATGCAGCAGCAAAAGTCCCACTGATAATATCAAACGGAGTCATAAAGTTTTCTGTCGGACTATCAGTGTACATGTATACATTAAAAAATAAATGTATTTTTCATCATCATATACTGTGTTTTTGTCGCTCGAATGAATTTTATTATTTCTTCAAGGTTCTTCACATACGTACACCTTAAGAGATATCAAGTATATCTCAAAAAATTAGGGTTGGCACGCAGAAGAATTTTGAGTCAGAGATTTTGCTGGTTTTGGCACGCACTCACAAAAAGGTTGCCCACCCCTGCTCTAGGTCTAGAATACGGAAGGGAATTTTTATTCCTGTCCTTGTAGAGTTTATATGGGAGTGTTAGCAAGTAAATAGTACTATCAGAGGCCAATAAGCGCTCTGAAAAAATCAAGCAAAGAAAAAGGCAAAAAAAAATCTTTGAGAATCTATGGGGGTAGGGGTAACTGGTATTTTAAATAATCAGGAAAGAACTCACAAAAAAAGTAGCATCAGAGCAGAGGACTGAGGAAGGTGAGAGAGCAAGCTAAGGGGGTGTCTGCGAAATGAACTGGCCAGATGCAGAGAACAGAAAGTGCAAAGGCCCGATGCAGGGGAGGGGCCTCTGAACCTGAAACCTGCTCCTAAGATGCAGCAGAAGTACAGATTATAATGAGAGTGAACTATGACTGAGAGCCGGACAGACCTGGCCTGAGCCTCACAGACCCCACTTACTGATTTTATGGCTTTAACCACGTTTTTAATCTCACATCTCCAATTACTCATCTGCACAATTAACACCTGACTAAAAGGGTGGCCATGCTACTCCAGCATCACGAGGGACCCATTAACTGTGTTCTGTAAACTGCGGAGTATCTCAAGTGTCAGTTTTAATTATCTTCTCATATCCCTTGTTTCCTAAGATTGCCAAGAATGTTAACTGGATAATTTAATAAGGCAGCTATAATGATCTGGTTATGATAAAGCAGCACTTGTTATATCTAAACATGAACTTACAGAATTTTCAGCTTCTCATGGTTGCACTATGTAGCTACTTGTTATTTATATAATGTAACTTGTTTAACATGTTTGCAATCTCAGCACTTATTGAAAGAGCTATCATTTCCGATCACTAACAGTCTCTAGACTTCCTCTGTCATTCAGCTAAGCATTTTTAAAGATATTTGAGTTTATTGCTGCAGTATATGTATATCCTCTGTCAGACTGACATTGATCCCTGATCCTAGATATTGATCAGATTATGCTTTTCATAACTTTGGGATTTAAAGTTGAATCCAGCTATTTATTCCTTAAACTCTATGTGGAAAAGAGTCCTTATCATTTCAAGTCAGATAAACAGCACAGAGGAGTTTAGATTCAAGGTCTCCTGGATGCCTGGGACAGGCCTGACAGACAAACCTGGTTTCTGCTGGTGCCTGGAGCAGTGGGAGGGTCTGATCTGGTGGGACAGTTGCCTAAAGGGTGGCTTAAGCTTTCATTCTAATTTCTCATCAGAGTTCAATCTATGTATATAAAAGCCTAATATGCAGTGTGTCCCCTCAGGAGTTCGACCAACTAGGAGCTCGATAGCTCACTATGAGTGTGCTGACCACCAGGGGGCGGTGCGGAACAAAGGAAGGCCCCGGCCAGCAGCCAGCAGCTGCTAACGACCTTACCTGTGCATGAATTTTGTGCACTGGACCTCTAGTACTATATATTATGACATATATGTATCACAATATAGGTGCAAAGCTACATTTGTACATGTTATGAGGGATTTTTAAGTGTAACTTTGTACTATATGAGTTCTTCAGAAAACAACCTATGTGTTCATGAAAAGACAATTCACAAAACAAGGCAGCATGTGACAAGTAACAACTGAGTAGCACAGACAATGGGAGGTAGAGGGACTTCAGAGGAGGGAGGATAGTCGACTAAATTGGACAATCAAGAGAGGCATGCATTGGGTTGGGATATGATTTACTGCATCTGATTCAGAGGAGGAAGATACTTCCAGAAAGGCATGGCAAAGGCCCAGAGATGGTACAAGGAGGATGTTTGAGAGACACTGAGCAAAACAATGGAGCTGAACTGAGGGCAGATCTGAAATAGAGGCTTTATACAGAAATACATTCTGTATAATAAAGGGTGAAAGGAAAAGTTGGTTAGAAGAAAATGTGGAAGGCCTTGAATGATTTGATCACTGATACATATGCTGTTGGTGGGAATAGTAGATTGATAAAAACTTCGTAGGGGACAGTTCAGCAATATTTTTCAAAATGCATATACCCTTTGACTTACTTTTAGGAATTTCTTTTAAGAATATAATTAGAGAAGATCTCAAAAGACTTTTGTAAAAGGATGTTTACTGAATATAATAGGAAAATAAAACTGTCTCCCATACCAAATTGATGACAAATAATATCTCCACATATGGAACCCAGTGCAACCATGAAGGGAGAGTTCTCAGGGTTACTGAGGAGATGGAAAGATAATGTAAACATGAAGTGAAGATGGAAAATCACAAAAGGTCTTCATATGATATGATTCTCCTTCCCTTAGAGCAGTGGTTCTCAACCTTGTCTGCACATTAGAATCACCTGGGAATCTTTTTAAAATCCTGATTTCTGGGCCTCATCTGGAAATTCTGTTTCTTTGTTATGGGGTGAGGCCACAATATTAGTAACAAAGAAACAGCCAAGGTTGAGAACCACTGCCTTATAGGTTTTCTGGCTGACCTAATAATTCAGTTGACCTAAGACAGAGTAACAAAAGAAAACCAAATTTAATTTTGTACACACATGAGCCCATAAAGAAAATATGAGACCAAAGCAAGCAGCTTTTTTACCTGCCTGAAAAAAACAACAACAAACAAACAAATAATAAATTAGTAAAGAATTGACAAGATAAAGGTGTTGAGCTTGGGGCAGTAAATTAATGAAGAAGTAATGAAGTCTGTTTATACAATCTCCTGGGCCCTAAGTTCCCCATCTCTGGGTGTAAGGATGCCTTCCACCCTCCTGGTACAGGTCGGGTACCTTCCGCATGGGAGACTGTTTCCTGCTTTCAGGGGGAACAAAGGAGGGTCAGAGTGTCCTTGCACTGTCTCTTTCTTTAGGACTTTTAATTCAAAATAATCAATATGCCAAAGTGTCATATGTGGGGGTGGCATATTCTCCTCTTCTTCAATTAATTATTAATTTCAGAGAGGAAGGGAGAGAAAGAGAGAGATAGAAACATCAATGATGAGAGAGAATCATTGATCGGCTGTTTCCTGCATGGCCCACACTGGGGAATGAGTCTGCAACCCGGGCATATGGAACCGAATTGGAGTCCTGGTTCATAGGTCAACGCTCAACCACTGACCTATGCTAGCTGAGCCACTTTTATTTTTTTTATTAATCCTCACCCAAAGATATTTTCCCCCATTGATTTGCAGAGAAAGTGGAAGGCAGGGAAGGGGGGAGAGAAAGAGAGAAAAAGATATCGATGTGAGAGATACACATCAATTGGTTGCCTCCCATAACCACTCTGATTGGGCCAGAGATTGAGCATGCAACCGAGGTACTGCCTTAGATCAAAGTCTAATCTGAGACCCTTCAGTCTGAGGGGGCGGTGCTCTAACCACTGAACTAAACCAGAAACTATCAATAGTTCCTGTCTGGCGCTCCCTCCCCTCAGGGCTAATCTGATAACCAGTAATAATGTGGTGGACCCTCAGTGCAGTGCAATGCGGATGGCTGCCTCTCCCATGGGACACCATTCTCTTACAGCAGGCCCTCCTGAAACCAATGCCTGAAGCCCAAGGCACAGTGGCAGGCAAGCAGTGCAGACCATTTATTTTATTTATTTATTTATTTTTATATATTTTATTGATTTTTTTACAGAGAGGAAGGGAGAGGGATAGAAAGTTAGAAACATCAATGAGAGAGAAACATCTATCAGCCGCCTCCTGCGCACCCCTCACTGGGGATGCATGCCCTTGACCGGAATCGAACCCGGGACCCTTCAGTCTGCAGGCTGACACTCTAACCACTGAGCCAAACCGGTTACAGCAGTGCAGACTATTTAAAAGGAGGTAAGTTTTCAGTTTCTCAGATCACACCAAGGGTTTTAGTTGTCATTTACTTGGGAGTCAGGCCTTGTGCTTGCCATAGATGATTTCATTTAAACCCTCAACAGTCCTATGAGTTAGGCACTGGTATTCTTCTCATTTTACATATGGAGAAACTGAGGCACAGAGAGGTTAACTGACTTCCTCAAGTGCTCACAACTAACAAGAGATGGAAGCAGGATCCAAATATAGACAATGACAGAGCCCATATTGACTACTACACTCTCCACTCCTTTTAATAGAAGACAAGCAGGAAATATCCATCCTACACAACCCTTCGTGTAGGGCCCCATTGCAGTGTCCTTGGTGGGAGTTAGGCAGCATACCATCCAAGAGGAAAATTCTGGATGGCACCCCTAGGTCTGGCACATCTGTTACTAGGTCTGGCACTTACTAGCTTTGTAACTTTGGGCAAGTCATACACCCCCCAGGCTTGACTTTCTCATGCATAAAAGGGAAATAATATTATCTGATCTGTAGGCCTCCCAGGATAGCTGCAAAGATCAAAGGAGACAAGACACATGAAAGCCCTGTGAACACTGTCGAGTGCCATACAAATAGAAGGTATCAGTCATAATACTAGCATGGAGCTCTCAGAGCAGTGAGATCGGACACCTGATTGCTCTGAGAAACTCCCCAAGGTTCGTTCTCAAGGACTCTGTCATATGATCCCACAGACAGTCGCTCCAGCTGTGGCTTGACGACAGTGATTTGCAACAAGGCACCTGATTTGCACCACGACGCACATACCATGTGGAGACATCTACCCATGAGTAATGGACAATGAGATGAGCTAAATAACGATTCACACAACCCAAATCCTGGCCTGGAAAGCCAGTCAGGGAACTTACTCTGCTATTCTGGCAGAAGGTCTTTTTGATTCTTGAGACAGAATGATAACAGGCAGATAATGATGTTGCCCACCACATACCAGGCCCTGCCTGCACTAGGCCCCTCATAAATATCTTCTCTAAGCCTCACAGTACACCTGCCATTATCCCCATTTCACAGTTTAAAACACTGAGGCTCAGAGGGGGTAATGCACTTGCCCTCCAGACAACTTAGGGATAAAGAGAAAATCAAGGGATGATGACACAATTTTGTTCCTCCATTTCTATTGCTATAAAGTTACCTACACTCTTTTTTTGGTTCAGTCCTTCCATAATGTGGATAATTAATAAATCATATCATTTCCAGGTTTTTTGTTGACATGTTAGATGATAAAACTGACATTGATCCAAAAGATTTTACTATAATATATATCATTATTTTGAGACCAATGCATTTCTGCTAGACTCTTATGAAAATTATGTGAACTTCATAGGAAAGGGTTTGATTTTTTTCTCAATTAAGAGGGAAAGGTTTTTGATTTTTAATTAGAGAAATGAAAGAAATATTTACACATTAAAAAGATTTACACATGACACATTCTTCATGTTGTCAATAATAAACAGCTTATGTAATTCTATGTTTGTTTAACACATAAACAAACTGCCCCCCCAAATGAGCAAACAGCTCACAAAGAAAACAATATGTAAATTTTTATCAAATATATGGGAACTCAATAATAAATTTAAAGTAAAACAATGAGAGCCCACATTTTACATATTAAATAAGTGGAGATTTAAAATGGTTAATATTTAGTGTTGGTGAGTGTGATCATGGGTTTGTGAGTGTCATGTGAGTAGCTGGTAGAGCTGCATTTCAGCACAACCTTCTGGAAAGTGATCTGTGATCTGGTGACATATAAAGACCCCTCAGCGATACTCTTTGACTCTGGCAGATTAATAATGGCCACAAATTATCTGTCACTTCCTTCTGTACCTCCCTCTGGGATCCAGCCTGTGACTGCTTAGATCAAGAGAGCATTCTAGAAGACAGTCTGCGCCAGTGTCGGGCCAAGCCTTTGAGAGAACTGGCAGTTCCCACCTCCTCCATCTTAAAACCCCTTGAAGAAACCCACCTGGTGGAGAACCAAGGCCCCAGCCACCAGCCAGCACCAACTTGTCAGTCATGTGAGTCACCCAGGAAGTGGGTCCTCCAGCCCCAGTTAGACCACCCAGCCAGCTAACCTCGCAGAAACAAAGCATTCCCAGATTACAAAGCTGTGAGGCAAAGAAAGATTGCTGTGGGTTACGTGACGAGGTTTTAAGTGTTGAGGACATGCGACACAGCAATACACACCTGAGACTGACCCTATAATCTTACTTCTAGAAACTGATCATCAGACACCAATCAGAAATGCACACAAAGGCTTACATCCCCGAACACTGCCGGCAGAGAAGCTTGGAAAACTTTACTGTCTAAATTAGGAAAATAAATATGTAGATCGTAGTATATCCGTTATGAAAGTGATATAAATGTTAGCAATATGGAGAGTACTTATGATATGCTTTTAGGTGGAAAGGTCACATAAAGAAATATATGTACAAAAAGGAAAAAAATAAAATTTAATAGTGGTTATTTCTGGGCAATAAGATGATGAGTGATATAATTCTGAGCTTCACATTTGTGTGATAATTGCACAATCAGAAAAAAACTTAAGAATGAGAAAACTATCAACTTGTGAAATCTGTCCACAGATAAAATAAATTTAAAAAAATAAAACTTCATCTTTACTATAGTTTTAAACTTTTTTATAAAACCATTTTACTAAGGCATTCAGGAATAATGATGTTGAATCATCTGCTATTTCCGATCAGTGACAGGCTGACTGGCAGTTACATTGCAATTTTAAAAATCAGGAGAAGACAGACGTATTAGCAAAGGGCTTTGATTATCCATAAACGGGATGTTAAAATCCTGAATAACTAAGCAGTTCTAATGATGGGGCAGAAAGTTAAACAATTATTGAAAAAGCTTCAAAAAATCAGACTGACATGACTGAAAGTGGGTTACCTGCTCGGAGCTTTCCCACAGCCAAGCCACTTAATTCTTTCCACCGTCTTGTCTTGTGAGGCAGGTGCTGTTCGCACTTTACAGATGAGGACCTGCTGCCTGGGCCGAGGTTCCCACAGCCTGCCACTGCACAGCCGAGTGTCGGGCCCAACTTCCATGTTCTCCCCACAGCACCGAGCCACTCCACAAAGGTCAGAGTTCAACACTCCTATGGGATAAAAATGACCAAACATGCAGATGTAGTCTGAAAATGCCTTTTTTTCCCCTAACACCACTAATTAGAATATATTTAATTGGACTTCTTAACAGGATCATTTTCTTCTTGCAGAACTTGAAGCAATCCTAAAAAGTCAATGCCAATGTTATGAGAAGCCTAGACTATTCTTGAGCCATTGAAAGGGGCTCAGGGGAGCTCGGCTGGTATGGCTCAGTGGTTGAGCATCAACCTATGAACCAGGAGGTCATGGTTCCATTCCCAGTCAGGGCATGCCCAGGTTGAGGGCTTGATTCCAGAGTCGGGGGAGTGCAGGAGGCAGCCAATCAATGATTCTCTCTCATTGATGTTTCTCTCTCGTGCTCTCCCTTCTTCTCTGAAATCAATAAAAATATATTTTAAAAAGGGGGGGGGCTCAGGGGAGGGGACTGGCTTACAAGCAGAGGTACGTATGACACAGCTCCTCTCCTCCTTGTCCTCTTTCCCGTGGCACCTCTGCGAAGCCCTGACTTTAGCATGACTGAGGCTTTTAGTGATTTGGAGCCTCGTGGTGCTTGTTGGTTTTATTCTCGATTCATATTTGTTTTGTTTTGTTTTGTTTTGTTTCGTTTCCAATAGGCCGTACCCATTTGGGGAGCCAAGCTGTGAGTGATCAGAACCACCAAGAGGCCCCACAGGCATTTGACAGGTAAGATGGAGAACCAGGTCCCAACCAAGCCCAGTAGGTTTTTGTTTGTTGTAATTAAATAACTATAATAACAATAACAGGTAAAGTTCCCACGTTACATGCAATCAGCTCTGTGCTGCACACAGTACACTGAATATGATCCTACTTAACCCTCACAATATGAAGAAGTAGGCATTATTATTATTATTATTATTATTATTATTATTATTATTACTAGAGGCCCAGTGCATGAAATTCATGCATTCAGGGGGTCCCTGAGCCCGGCCTGCGCCCTCTCGCAGTCTGGGAGCCCTCAGGTGAGCCTGGCTTCTGGCTGAGCGGAGCTTCCGCTGTGGGAGCACACTGACCAATAGGGAACAGCTCCTGCATTGAGCATCTGCCCCCTGGTGGTCAGTGCATGTCACAGCGACTGGTTGTTCCACTGTTCGGCCAAAACTGGCTCTCAGACATCCCCCGAGGGGTCCTGGATTGTGAGAGGGTGTAGGCCAAGCCAAGGGACCCCACTGGTGCACGATTGGGGCCGAGGAGGGATGCGGGAGATTGGCCAGCCAGGGAGGGACCATGGGAGGGCTCCAAGGTGTGTCCTGCCCATCTCGCTCAGTCCCAATCAGCCGGACCCCAGCAGCAAGCTAACCTACCAATGGGAGCATCTGCCTCCTGGTGGTCAGTGCATATCATAGTGACTGGTTGACTGTCTGCCCCCCTGGTGGTTAGTGCATGTCATAGCAAGCGATCAAGCAACCTTAGCATATCATTAGCATATTACACTTTGATTGGTTGAATGGACAACCAGACAACTGGACACTTAGCATATTAGGCTTTTATTATATAGGATTATTATTGTTAATCCTCACCAGAAGATATTTTCCATTGATTTTTTTTAGAGATCATGGAAGGGAGAGGGAAAGACAGAGAAATATCTATGTGAGAGAGACACATCGATTGGTTGCCTCCCACATATGCCCTGACCAGGGCTGGTCCCAGGGCCTGGGATTGAACCCACAACTGAAGTCATGCCCTTGACCAGGATTGCACCAAGGACCCTTCAGTTCACAGACCAGCACTCTATCTACTGAGCCAAACCGGCTAGGGTGGTAGATATCATTTTTTATCTTCATTTTACAGGTGAAGATGCCGAGGACCTGGACCCTGGACCAGAAGTGGTCAGGGAATGAAGTTTGATCTCAGTCGATGCTCCTAACTTCCACCTGGACTGCAGCAGTCAGCGCTGGGGTTTCAAAGAGAAGCTGGCTTCTCTCCTCTTTTACCAGCTCCTGAGGGAATCAGAAATGGGCCACAGGGGTGGGCTGGGGCGAGCAAAAGGAGACATGGGCATCCCAGTCTTGAAGGTCGAGCTGGAGAGCAGTTCCAAACGGCTAAGTCTTCCTCTAACATGTATTCCACTCATTCATCATTCCCTAGATCTACAAGGATATAAAGTAGTTTACAATGACACAAAAATAGAACATGCAGTAATAAAGAAAAAGAAATGAACAGACCTTGAAATATTCAGCAACCAAGATAAATAAAATAACGACCAGCAGAGACCAGTGTTCATTATATTTAAAAATACAAACAAACAAAAAACAGCACCTCAAGACAAGCACAACTGATACTCACATTAAGGCCAGGGAGATATATTCTCCTGAAATCAAAGCGGCCCAGTGCAATGTGATGAGCAAGCCCTCCCATCTGCAAAGGACTGAACGCCCAGCTGCAGAGCAGAGCAGCTGAGCACGAGGACCCTGGAGCCAGGCGCCTGGGCTCCCCCATATTCCAGATGCGGTCCTGAGCAAGTTACTTAACCCATCTGTGCCTTAGTGTCTTCATCTATAAATGGGAGTTGGGGAAACATGGAAGACTACACAATGGATATAAGCCTTTAGGCATGCAGAAGCTGTGTCTGTGCTACTGTCATCACCAGACTGGTTTGGAACATACCAGACAGGTCCTACCCCAGGGCGCCTGTCCCCACCCTCCCCCCTCATACATGGCTCACTTCTTCCCCTCCTTCAAGCCTTTGCTCGAATGTCACTTTCTCAGCAAGGCCTTTCCAGACAATAATATTTAAAACTGAAACACTTTCCCTCCTTCTCTCCCCCAAACTAGCAACCTACGTTGCCTGCCACAATTCATTTTTTTCCTTCTCATGCTCAAATAAATTACTTTATTTCCTTTGTGTGTGTTTTTTTTGTCTGTCTTCCTCCACTAAGTGAGAGCAGGTTTCTGTTTTATTCGCTGCTCTATTCTCAATACCTAGAATAGAGCATGACAGAGTAGACACCTGAAAAAACATGTGTAAAATGAATCAACCAACAAACTCATCACTGGGCAGCCAATTGCAGATCCCTTTGAAACACTGTAAGGGTAAGCGAATAAGTCAGAAAGTGAACTTTCCAATCCTCTGGTAATAACTCGGGAAAGACTTTGAAAATCCTCCAAATTTTGTGGGGAAAGAGGCAATCTCATTGATACTTTAGGTGAGATGTGCTGTTTTACTCTCGGAGCTTAAAATCAGTGACTGGGAGTCACTCCCAGCAGGGATGAAATAGTCAGGGCAGAGGAAGAATAAAGCATGATTGGAATCAACCGTCACTCTGTCAGTTCTTAATAGAGCCAGTCCAAATAAATCGTGGGTCTTATTACCTCGTTCTCTCCTGGCAGCAACACAAGGACAGGAAAGCCGGTTATTGATGAGGACGTCTGATCTCATGCCCCAGAGGAATTAAAAAAAAATTAACAAAGGCTAGTGTTCCAGGTGCAGAACTTGGGGAGAGACCCGGGATATGCGGTCTGAGTTATGTGCCTGCACAGGCCTCAGGGATGAGGGCCGTCTTCTCAAACAGTGAAAGGCAATCTAGCAGAACAGAAAACATGCCACAGAAGGGGCAACAGAGGCCAACAAGTTGAGTCATGCCCCAGGTGGAGCTGGGAAACTCTCCCAGACACAAAGGCCGATTGACCCGTGTCGTCCACATGTGGTGAAATGCCAGCCACATAGCAGTGGCCATTTCTCTACACCACACTTTGGCCCAACAAAAGAGCCCATGCCTGAAGTATGAGAGCCAGAAATATTTCCATGGTAAATGCAATTTCTTCACAAGGTATTCAGAAGAAAGTTGAACTAAGGCTGCATTCTGAGCATTCTGCTGATGTCCATACCTTCGTTTGTGTCAACTGTGGCCTGAAGAGACTGAGGTTCCCAGCTTGAGAGAGAACTGTGAGGCCTGGATTGCTGGTTGTGAATGAGCCGGTGCTTCAAGGCTCACAAGCCTTCCCACACCCTCAGATCACAATGGCCCACCGCTGTCCACTTAGGCCAGTGATGACGAACCTATGACACGCCTGTCAGAGGTGACACGCGAACTCATTTTTTTGGTTGACTTTTCTTTGTTAAATGGCATTTAAATATATAAAATAAATATCAAAAATATAAGTCTTTGTTTTACTATGGTTGCAAATATCAAAAAATTCCTATATGCAACACGGCACCAGAGTTAAGTTAGGGTTTTTCAAAATGCTGACACGCCGAGCTCAAAAGGTTCGCCGTCACTGGCTTAGGCCTTCATCCGCTAGTCTTTAATTAAATTCAGGCCCAATCTACTCTCTTCCGTTTCTTTTTCATTTTAAGTGTGTTTCTTCTCTCACAGTTAAACTATGGATTCCTTAAAGGGCAGAGACTACATTTTAAGATTCTTCTTTTTCACCCACAGATCTGAGCATCACTGAGTTGCCATTTAGCACCAGGTGAGCTTAATGTGTACAACTTGCTGTTTGATACTCTTACATTCTGCACAGTGATTACCACAGCAGCACTAGTGAACCCTTCCATTCCTTTTGTTTAACTTTTCAAAAAGCAGCTCTTAGTTTCATTAATCCTTTCTACTCTTTCACTGGTCTCTATTTCATTTATTTCTGCTCTGATCTTTGTTATTTCCTTCCTTCTGTCAACTCTGGGCTTAGTTTTTCCTTCTTCTTGTAGTTCCTTGAGGTATAAAGTTAGTTATTGAAGATTTTTCTTTTCTCTTAATGTAGGTATTTATCGCTTGTAAATTTCCTTTTTAGGACAGTTTTTTGCTCCATCCCATAGGTTTTAGTATGCTTTATTCCCATTTTTGTTTCAAAATAAATTTTTTCCTTTTTATTCCTTTGACCCATTAGATGTCCATAAGTATGTTGTTCAATTTCCACATATTTATTAATTTTTCATCTTTCCTCCTGCTATTGAGTTCTAGACCATACCACTGAGGACAGAAAAGATACTTGGTATGATATTAATCTTCTTAAGTGAGCAAGAATTGCCTAGGATCTACCCTGGAGAATGTCCCATGCACACTTGAGAAGAATGTGTATTCTGCTTCTGTATATGTCTATTAGGTCCATTGGTCTAGAACAGAGGTGGGAAATGTCTGGCCCTTGGGCCATATAAGGCCCTCGAAATCATTTTAGCCCTTTTCAGATTTCATCTGCCTATAGTTGAGTGACTGTTCAGTATTCAAAGCACCTAACTTCTTAATACCTACATGAAAATGTCCCGTGGTATTGTTTGAAACAAATCCTCCTCATCTTTTTTTTATCATGCATGTTCCCTTTTGCATATAATAAGAGGAATGTAAACCAAAGTTTACACAAGGCTTGTAAATGTCTAAAATCACAATCTGGATAACTGTACGTAAAGGGCAGAAAAAAAAACATGCTGATAAGGAGTTCTAAGGAACAATTCATCAGAACCGAGACTTTAAAAAAAATCTATTACCTTATTTTAAAATCTAAATTCAGGAATCAGAAAGGATGCCAACTAAGTTATTTACCTGTTTGCCATTGCATGGCAAGTGCCCAGTGCCCAACCCTGAGCAAGCAGGCACTCCCTTGGCATATGCCCATGGTCCCCAGCCCTCCCTGGGCAGGTCCCACTGCACCTCATCTCTGGTCACCCATGAGCTCACCACCACCCTCTCACCCAGTGTCCCACTTGTGGCTCTGCCTGGAGTTCCAGCTCTGGTCTCACTTATTAAAGCCAAAGAAGGGCAAAGGAAGGAAGAGGGAAGGAAAGATAAAAGGAAGTTAGCTGACCAGAAAGCTCTACCTCACCTCTTTGGAACTTTGCTCAAAACTGTGATGCCACTGATACTTGTCTGTCAATTAGTTTAACACATTAGTCTTTTAAGAGTACTGTACTGTATCTTTCTAACAGTTGAACCAGGAGAAAACTCAAAGGTCTGATACTTAGGGATGAAATTTAAGAGACTTCGACACCTGAATGGAGAGACGTAGAGGTAGGAAGTTCCTTCTAAGACCTCTTATGCCATGACACCCTTTAGATTTCAAAATCAAAGCTTAATCTTGGTTACTATATGTCTTCAAGACAAGTTTTCACAACATTCATTCTAAAAGAAAACCCCAAGACTCCAGATGTCCTGTTCTGAGTATACCCCAGTCTGTTCCTCTTTGATAATCCGCAACATTTCCTGTGATGCCAGAATGCCCAGGTTCAAATCCCAGTTCTGCCATTTACTAGTACTACATGTAAGACTTGTGGCAAAGTACTGAACCCTTCTCCCCACTATTCTAGCTGTATAACCTTTAGTAAGTGATTTAACCCTCTTTTGCTTCAGCTTCTTCATGAGAACGAAGATAATATTTTTTTTCCGAAGATAATATTATTACTTACCTCATAAAGTCTTACCTCATAAAGATTACATGAATTACTGTACATAGGCACTTAGCATGATGTCTGATATGCAGTAAGCACTGTTTGCCATTATTATTTCCCCTTGAGGATAAAGACATCCTATAATAGGCCTGTGATCTCAACTAGAATTGGTTATGCAAATACCAACCATAGCCCCAGGAGTTACTGAAGATAATGGGAAAACAAAGCAACACAAAGCAATGCTAAATCACAAATCGTACATTCCATCTGGCAGTTTTAACTTTCTCTCCCTTCCCTTGATCATCCCTTTGATCACAAGAAAGGCAAGCAGCAAGAAGTAGGAATAAGAAATGAGTGTGCTTCAGGCTGGATGGTCAGCCCCTTACTGTGGAATGTTTCACTTGCCCCAGGGCTGCTCTGAGGCAGAGTTCACCTCTCCCCCACCTACTCCCAGCCACAAAAGCATGGAGGGTGGAGAAAGGCCTGTGCAAGGACTGGCAAATGTCCAGAACCACAAGATGTAGAAGAAAGGGGACCACGCTTGTCATCTGAGTCTGCCAGACCTCTGAGTGACCTAGGAATAAGTCACCTGAATTCTCTTGTTCCATCTACAGAATGAGGAATACCTATGCTATGCACCTCATAAAATGTTAAAATAGGTTGACATAAGGCATGTGAAATATGAGAAATTTTGAGAAATATAAAGTACCATAAAGGTTTCATTAATGGCAGGGTTTGCATTAGTTTAGCTTTCCCTAGAGTTAACAGAGGTTACATAAAATAAAGGTTCTATTATCCAATTAATTTAGCAAATGCTCAGTTAAGAAAATTGTCCAGTTTCTGTACCTAGGATAGCGGTTCCCAACCGTATCAGGTACATAGAGCCCTTGTTATAAACACGTATCTTTGTAACATCTCTCTCACCATCCTAAACAAATTCATAGTTATGTCCTACACAAATAGAATATCCAGAAAGCCAACAACAACAACAACATATCTTTTATACATAAATGTTTGGGACTGACTAAACCAAAAGACGTAAGTAGTCAGATACTTGCATCTATCATGTTGAAGAATCATGGTGAATATGACAGCTACTCACTGTGGAATGTTTCACCTGCCCCAGTGTACAAAGTTGTGCTGTATCAGCGACTCAATTACATGCAGTGGCATTTGCTCATAATGTGCTTTTCTGAAATAGTAAAAACAATTATTTGTAAAGCTCCAAACAAAATGAAATCCAACCTTTCCTTGACTTATACGGCCATTGTATTCCTAAGACATTCAGTGTCTACAATGATAAAATCACAACTACTTTGTGCTTATACATAAAACAGCTAGGCCAGAAGCTTAATGATGAACAGATTTTCAGCTACATGACAACAGGTACAAGTTTAAGTCCCAGGGAGCGAGGAACAACTCTTGCTTTTATGGGACTGTCTGTTTACTGCAGTCTATCTAGCATCCATGTCCTCTTGGCCAATCAGGGCAACAAAAACACTTTCACAAATTAATAATTTATAAAACATCCTCAAGGGGGCAGTATCACTCTATTGAGATTCACTTCATATAAGGCTTCAAAGAGTCTTTAATGTGATAATGTGAAGACAAAAGTAGCTTGCCAATGCTTAACCATAGCATACAATTTCCCCCAAGTAGCTTGTGGAAAGACTATAGTTTCACTATTCACACTTTGGGACATACTGGTAGTAAGCATTTTTAAGAGTAGGTCAAACAGTGAAAGCATACAGAGTACCCACCACAAATGAACACCAGTAAGGAGGTGCTGGAGATATGTTTTCCAGGGATGAAAAGCCTGATGCTTGGATGGGTCTTTCAATGTTATCAATAATGCGGAAAGGATATCCCTCAGATGATGAGAGGGAGCTCATAGAAACTTTCCAAAGATACGCAGCACAGACACAGAGCCTGACTCATTAGTGCCATTCAGGATAAATGGTATTAAAGTTTTATATTTGGAATCCAGGCTGTTGCTTGGAAGTCACTTTTATGGTCCTTGAACATATTACTTCATAAATTTATTCTTCAAGGGCTATAAATTCCTCTATGCCCTTTTCCCAAAAGGAAATGGATTTATAGATCTATCCAGTGAATGAGGTGGATGTTGGCTATTCTTTTCATTATCAATTCAATATACAAAATTACAGCAATGAAATGTTTGTTATTCCTCCAAACCTGCAGGTTTCATAAGCACTGAAAGATGTTTAAATTGGAGGCAAACCTGGCTTTAACTCAAAACCTAATGATTATTAAAAAAAAAAAAAAAAAAAGCCCCACTATTCATGGTCTAGTGAGGCTAAAAATGTTCCCATTTCTACCCCAAGTGAAAGAAATGAACTCTAGCAAATAATTAGATAAATGCTAGTTAGAGGAATCAGATAAATGCCATTATAGGACCATAGAACCTTAATTACATTGTCAATATATTTTTATCTCAACAGATTTTAAGATAAGTGTGAGAACAATGCTTCTAATTTTCCTAAGTATTTATCATGCATTGGTGCCATCTGGTGGACATTTTAAACTAAACTTAAAAAAATGATTGTTTAAAAAAATTGGGGGCTTTTTCCCCTCGCTTAAAAAAAAAAGTAGGAAAGCACATTTTTGTTATTTTGCAACATACTTATCTTATAGTTTCTGTAATTTGGGGACCAATGCATCAGTTCTATCAGCCTGAGGTCACTTACCACATGGCCATACCTCATTTTTATGCACATTTATGAATGGATTAAGTTACCACTTTATTTGTAAAATAAATACTTAACAGTACTTGAGAATCTGATAAAATGAGTGAAGATATATGCAATGTCTAAAATCAACAAGGGCTACTTACACAAGACATTTCAATAGAAGAGAAACAAAGCAAAGACTACATACAAGCACTGATCAGTGATATGAAAGGATACTCAGCATGTTATCCAGTAGTTAAAATGAGATATCACTTTACACCTATTAGGGCAAAAATTATTTTAAAAGTCTGATATTAGCAAGCGCTAGTGAAAGTATGAACAGAACCCCCAATATTACTGGTAGGAAAGAAATCTAGCAGTACTTAATGAAGTATGTGTGCAAATATCCTACAACCCAAAAATCACATTTCTACGTGTAACACATTACCCCAAGATTTAGAGGCTTAAAATGACATTTCTCTCAACGTTTCTGTGGGTCAGGAATCCAGATGTGGTTTAGCCGGGTGCCTCTGGGTCAGGGTCTCTCAAAGTCAGCAATCAAGGACGGGTCAGCAGAGGCTGCAGTGTTCTCCGGGATAAATGGGGAAGTGCCAGCGTCCAAGCTCACTCAGAGCTGTTGGCAGGCCTTAGAACTCTGACCTCACTGGCTTTAGGTCAGAGTTCCCTGCCACGTGGACCTTTCCACAGGGCAGTTTAAAACATAGCCCTCCGCTTCCTCCAAAGAGAACGAGAAACAGCAAGAAAAACAGAAGTCACAAATCTTTAGTAAAAAACTAACCTTCGATGTGAGATCTTATCATATTTGCCATATTCTATTCATCAGAAGGCAATCACTAAGTCCAGCCCACATTCAAGGGAAGAGATTAAACAAGGAGCATGCAGGCAGTAACTAAACTTACTGTGGTGATCATTTTGCAATGTATACAAATGTGAATCATTATGGTGTACATGTGAAATGGATATAATACTGTATGTCAATTATACTTCAAAAGAGGGGACATGAATCACTGGGAGCCATTTTAGAGGCTGCCTACCACACTGGGTATACACCTCAGAAGCTCTCAACAGATCAACAAAAAAGGGATGAAATTGTTCATTGCAGTATTGTGTGGGCATGGGTGACAAAGAGGAATGGGCATGATGATTTGCATGGGCCAAAATCAATATGCCATGAAATGAGCATAATCAATTCAATTCTGTGACTCTAAGGGCATTAAAAACAAAGGCCAAAAGACAAGGAGGAAACAAATGTGTCCCTGGCCAGTTTGGCTCAATGAATAGAGCGTCAACCCTCAGACTGAAGGGTCCGGGGCTCAATTCCAGTCGAGGGCATTTACCTGGGTTGCAGGCTCAATCCCCTGCCCTGGTCAGGGGCATGTGTAGGAGGCAACCAATTGAACAGCATTGGAGGGAGGAGTGGGGAGAGGAAGATGGGGCATAGGCAGAACCTTTGGTAAGTGAGCCCAGCCTGCCTCTAAGTGCAGCAGCAGGTCAATTAAGGGCTGCAGCACCTGCAGCTTCTCATCTCTGGGTAGCACCCCTTCATCTTCCTTTTTATTGCTCCATTCATCTTCCTTTTTTGTACTTTGTCAGTACAGAGAATAAAGACCATCTGAAAAAACTGCCTTTCTATTAACCTCATAATAGGACCCACAATTTTAAACAACTAAATTCCCATTCCAGGGCAGAGTGATTCAGAGATGGTTAAGTACTTGCTTGAGGGTCACAGCTGGATTTGAACCCAGTACATCTGGCTCCTGAGCCTATGGGCTTAACTACATTCTATACTTCCTTTCACACACATATATTTATTTCCCCATGATGTCATATAAAAGAAAGAAGTGTGACAGCATGGTAAAGACAGCTAAATAATGCCAGCAGCCCTTTTATTTTGTATCCTCATGCTTAGAAAGAGGAAAATGTGAAAAAATAGTTACACAACAAAGTAAACGTTCCTTGGACTAAACATACAGATCAAGTAATTGAAAGGATAAATTAAGAGTCCAAACTCTAGCACTGATTCAGTACTGACCAGATAGATGTGTCCCAGCGTACAGCCTCGAGTTCCAGGTTCTGCTGTGGCAAGCAATTAGCTTGATGCTGTTTAACATCCGAATTACACAAGCAACTCTCTCCCTCAATTGTTTCCTGGCTCGATTGACTTTTGCCTATAAAACAGCAGTTTCCAGTGCAGATCTGGCTCCAAAGAAGACAATTAATCATACTGATGTAGAAATTACTCCTATCAATAAATTGGGTTATCCATCAGCTTCCTGTGAAATTCACTAATACCAGCATTCCCAAATTGTAGCAACTCTGGAACATCACAAGAGTATTTTGAGACCCATAGCCTATTCACTAAACTCTAAAATGGCAGATTTATCAAGGCTTTATAGCTGTGCAACTCCTGACAAACAGCTTTTCTCTTAGCTACATTGCTGCACCTTTCACAACCTATTTCAACCGGTAAGTGACATTACTTAGAAAGACATGGCATCCATAAGAGAAGATTACACAGATTAATGGCCAACTATATTTTTCAGTGAAAAAAATCATGACAAATGCTTAAATAATGCAATTCCAGTTTGGAAAACTACATGAGATATTGTCATTTAAATATAACACTGATGCAATCACTTCAAGGACACAAAGAAGGGGAAAATGTTTTTATTTTCATGCTTTTTAAAGTCTTTACATAGAACAAATAAACACAGACCACAAGTGAAAACTTTAAATATGGAGACAGAAAACAAGCCATACAGGAAGTTAGGCCTTTATTCATAACTTCAGAATTAAGAAGTTCGATCTTTAAAAAAAAAAGGAAAATGTTCCATTCAGCACTTAATCAATTTCCTTTGTTACCATTTCATTCTGAGAACACTTCAAAACCCCAGCCAGCTCTTTTCTTTCAAGGATGTGGAAGGCATTCCTCATTCAAATCTGATTCATGGTTTTATAAAGCATGAAGATCATTCTTACTACTTCATCATCTATACGCTGACTTCTAATATTCTTTGTGATGGTTATGTGTTCAATGATAGAAACTTATAGAGAGAGAATCCCTTCCCTCTCAATTTGTAAACTGCCGGTCCATGCTTGCTGTTTCAAGGGACCTGGCATATATGGCATACTGTTCTTAATATGTTTGCTCACCTTCTTGGCACTATGTGTTTTAACCAAGGTCTCTGAGAAAGGTTGTTTCCCCAGGTAGGGATTTTCCCCTGAAGTTAGGGAGGGAATAAAACCTCTTAACTAAGTGCCAGGCGGGTAATTAATCACTTTAACTACGAACAATCATGCTTAAGCTACATAATCTTTACTCCCTGGAAGGGAGATAAGAAACGCCCTAACCTTTGGAATAGAGATTGATAGGATTGGAATCAACTGGTATAAATACAGATGTAACAAGACAGAACTTAGAAGACAGAACCTACACAGAACCTAGAGACAGAAGAACTTCGCTGGAGAGAACATGGCAAAAGATCCTGGACAGAAACTGGCAACAGAACGTAGAGACAGAACCTAGCAAGAGAACATGGCAAAAGATCCTGGACTGAACCTGACTACAGAAATTGGCAAGAGAACCTGACTAGAACCTGGTGACTGAACCTGGCTGGAGAACCTGGAGAACCTGGCTGGAGAACCTAGCAAGAGAATATGGACACAGAACCTGGCTGGAGATCCTAAGCAGAACCTCTCTGGAGATCCAGACCAGAACTTGGCTGGAGATCCTGGCTGGAGATCCTGGCTAGGCTGCTGATCAACTGAACACTGTCTCCGTGTCCTTCCTTCTTCGCCGACTCCGTCCACACCTTTGGGGACCCCTGGACCTGCTGGGGCAGGACCCCGGCAGTAAACCAAAATTTTAAAAGCAAAATCTTTGAAATGAAAGGAAGACATTTCAATGACATAAGCAACTACTGCCCTAAGCTGCTGGCATAGGGAAAAATAACAAAGGTACAAATTGTTATTGAACCTTTAAATAATTAGTCTATGTTTGCTACAAATCCACAAATAATTTAAATATATTTTCTTCTAATAAACTGCCAGGTCAATTTATCAACTTTTAAAGGTGTTAATAAAAATGATTACTTTCCTCCTGGATGTCCAGTGATAAACTGAACCCCAACTTCCCTACCCCAAAAACATAAAACTGATCTAAAGTGGATCAAAGTGCATAACAAGTTCATATTAAAAATGTTTCATCATATGCTCTTTTACTAAAGCAATCAATATAAAAAGAATGTAAAAGCTTGCTTTACGCTTTCAGACTTAGGTAACCTCCAAGGAATCATAACTTTTAAGCTTTTAAACCCAGCGCAATTTTTATGTAAAAATACTGTGTAAGAAAAAAAGTGAACCAATCAAATCCTACAGGTAAAATAGCCTAAATATCAGTAATAGGAGTATTCTCCATAATCTTTTATCTAAAATTTCTAAGCCATCCATCTTTTTCAATGCTTTGAGAGGGCAATCAAAATAGTCCTATTTATTTAGGTTTAAAACTAAGTTTCTCCTCTGTAAATATGAAGGCATGAATGAAATAGAAAAGGTTCTTTTATCCAACATCCTGAGCCTACAGATATGGAAACCATCCACAACATTATCTCATTATGTCATCATCGAGGCACCTTCTTCCCCCGTAGCATCTTGAGAAATGTGAAGGTCTTCAAGCATCTCAGCCAGACTAATTCGAGGTGCTCCCTCATCATCTGTGTCACTTTCCACAGGAATGGTGGAATCTAAGAAAAAAACACAAGGATTTCAAATGAATACAAATACGGAAATACGCAAATACCAGCCCCTACCATCATTACTATTATTTAACCATGTTATATCCACAGCTCTTATATCATATCTAAAGCAGACATTCAAATATTCATTGAATGACTGAGCTGCATAAGTATATGAATAAATATCTACTAGTATAGGGGTCAACAACTTGAGAGATCATCCTAGGATGCAAATGTGATGTAGCAAACATTTTAATAAGATTTATTGTTCCACAAGTTTTTTTTAAATAACACACAATAAATAGTTTAAAAAACACACAATAAAAGTCATTTATAGAATCAAAGTTTAAGGTACTGTAATACTCACTGTGGGGGAATACATCTATATAATATAGAAGACACAAAACACTTAAACACCAACCTCTGTAAATGTTTACATTTTTTCTAATTGCCTCATCTTCTTCAAGATCTTCAAGGAAATCTTGGTATTGCCTATAGAAGAAGAAAGAAACATTTAAATATTTCATCTTTACCAAGAAAGTATAGTCATATTTTCTTCATTTTCACAAGTATAAGGTAAGTGTGTTACAAGTATTACAATCTTTAAAATAATATCTGATTTTCAAATATGCATGTTAAATATTCGGATGAGTTTTTTTAAAATTTTTCTTTCGCCTGGCCAGTGTGGCTCAGTGGTTGAGCATCAACCTATGAACCAGGAAGTCATGGTTCAATTCCCGGTCAGGGCACATGCCCAGGCTATGGGCTCGATCCCCAGTAGGGGGCATGCAGGAGGCAACTGATCAACCATTCTCTCTCATCATTGATATTTCTATCTCTCTCTCACTCTCCCATACTCTCTAAAATCAACAAAATATTTTTTTAAAGTTTTTTTCTTTCAAAATTTCATATATACTTTTAAGACTATAAATGAAATAGTCAAATGCATACTTACACCTACTTAATTTATGATTACATATTTAATACATACTT
Organism: Myotis daubentonii; assembly: GCF_963259705.1. Taxonomy (NCBI): domain Eukaryota; kingdom Metazoa; phylum Chordata; class Mammalia; order Chiroptera; family Vespertilionidae; genus Myotis; species Myotis daubentonii. The sequence goes on along the minus strand of NC_081842.1, from coordinate 25,234,756 downwards.
ATTTTAAATTACATGAGAATGTTTTAGAAATACTGCTGTTTCGCACACACTTAATGACACAATTTTATTTAAACTCTTCATTTTTTTAGATATCAATGTCTTTACCATTAAGGCCACTTTTCAAATTATCTAATACACTTTACTAGAACATAATATCTTCATTTCTCCTTACATTTTTTTGAAAATAGCATATTTGATATCAATGACCCATTTTCTTTGTATCCCAGGTCATAGTACTCACTTGCTATTACTATATTTTGTCTTTTCAAATAAACTGTTTACAATAACACTGCAATTGTCAGGTCATAACCCAGGAAATAATACTTAAATCTGTGTTAAATTGCATTACACTGTTATACTGATTCTATCAAACATTGGTAAGAAAAAAAATTAGTATTGAGTGCAAGGATCATTGTGTGATGACTCTTTCTAATATAAAAACCATAAAGATTTATCATAAGAATTTCTTTTGAGACAAACACAGGTTGAAAGAAAAGTGGGACCTTTCATCATCTGTGTCCATGTTTTCTTTATCTCTTGCAAGCTCTTTCAGTTTCCAGTTTCTACGACGCTGACGTTTGGTACGGTCATAGCTCTTCTTGATTAATACCTAAAAGAAACAAAAATATTTGCAAAGTTATACAAAATGGGAACTAGGTAACACTGCCTCAAAATCCAGCGAAAATAAAAAACAATAGGTTATGGGAATGCCAGGAAGTCACCAAACTGATGACAGTGGTTGTTATACCATAGGGGAAAGGAGTAGGGAGGGATTGAGAGGCAGTGTCAAGAGAACCTTTAATATTTTTCTGCATGTACTTATTATTTTATGAGAATGCATTCAGACTTTTTTGTATAATTGTTAAAATTTACTAAAATTTTTTAGTAATTGAAAAATGTTTTCCTTCATACCAAAAACTTCAGGTGTCTGGTATGTTTTTACAGCATCATTCAGTTTTTAGGTACCATTCACATAAGTCATTCTGAAACATTATCACAGACACTTTTTCTCCCTTTTATTCCCACTAATTACAGAACTATATATATCATTCACAACGTATGTCCTAGAAGAGTTTAATAAAATTGCAGAATGAATAATTTTACACAATACAAAATCTTTTAAGACCATCATGATCTGCTTTTATGACCTACTTAGAAATACCAACTTACACCTAAGTCATGCTTCTATATCTTAATCTATTAACTAACAGAAGCCTAACTGGGTGGTGAGGAGAGGAGTCTACCTTATACCATGACTTTATTCTGCCCACAGCTAAAGGGATCAATGTTTATTTTAAAAGATTAAGGAAGCAGATCTTTCACATTTCACATTCACTATTGCTCATGACTCCTATAAACTCACTAGCGGCCCAGCGCACAATTAAATCATGCGGTGTAGGGTCCCCTAGGCCTAGCCTACCATCAGGACCATGTCCGCCACCTCGCGACGCCTCACATGCCTCGCATGCTCCTGGGGCTCTGCCGGCACACTGCGGCGCCCTGCCCCGCCCCGCCCCACAGTGAGAGCCACTGCTCATTTGGCCTTTTATGATATAGACTAGAGGCCCGGTGCACAAAAATTTGTGCACTGGGGGGGGGGGGGGGTCCCTCAGCCCGGCCTGTGCCCTCTCGCAGTCTGGGACCCCTCAGGAGATAATGACCTGCTGGCTTAGGCCTGCTCCCGGCTGGCAGAAGGCAGGCCCAATCCCTAGGTGCAGTCCCTGGTTGGGCTCAGAGCAGGGCCGATTGGGGAGTTGGGGCGCTGCCCCATCATGCACAGAGCAGGGCAGATTGGGAGGTTGTGATGCCACCCTCAGTCATGCTCAGGGTAGGGCAAATTGGGGGGTTGGGGCACCATCCCGTCACACTCAAGGCAGGGTCGATGGGGAGGTTGCGACGCCACCCCGTCACGCACAGAGCAGGGCCAATCAGGGGGTTGGGGCGCCGCCACTCTCACACTCAGGGCAGGGCCGATGGGGAGGTTATGGCTCTACCCCATCACACACAGAGCAGGGCCCGTGGGGGGGGGGGGGAGTTGGGGAGCTCCCCCCTATCAGGCACAGAGCAGGGCTGCTCAGGGGGTTGGGGCCCCGCCCCCTGTCACACACAGAGCCGCAGGGCGATCAGGGGGTTTGGGCACTGCCCCCTGTCATGCTGATCCCGGTGCCGGGAGGCATATTACCCTTTTACTATATAGGGTAGAGGCCTGGTGCATGGGTGGGGCCGGCTGGTTTGCCCTGAAGGGTGTCCTGGATCAGGATGGGGGTCCCCACTGGGGTGCCTGGCCAGTCTGGGTGAGGGGCTGAGGGCTGTTTTCAGGCTGGGAGTGACTGAAGTTCCCATCCGCTCCTTTTTTTCTTTTTCTTTTTTATTCTGGGCCAGCTTTAGCTTGAGGCTTGGCTCCAGCTCTTAGGCCTCCGGCTGAAAGTAGGTTTCTGGCATTTGCTTACAATGTTGCGAATCTGCTGGCTGAAGTCCGGCGGTATTTGTTACAATGTTTCTTAAACTGCCGCTCAGAGGCCTGCAGCGCAGGCGGGGAACGTTGGTTTCCTCCTTCACTGAGGCAAGCAAGCCTCATGTTAGTTTCAAGCTGCCTGGCTGCCGGCCGCCATCTTGGCTGACAGTTAATTTGCATATCTTGCTGATTAGCCAATGAAAAGGGTAGCGGTCATACACCAATTACCACATTTCTCTTTTATTAGTGTAGATGCTAGAATTTAACAGGTTTTTTTTCAAAGGTCAGATTCTTTCTCTAAGACTTACTAGTGTGAAGATCATTTTCAACTGCAATTATATTCCAACCAGAAAGAGTTTAACTCTAAATGCCTTCCTAACTGAACAATACATGAAATACGCTGAGCCTAAAACAGCCGTGGGCAAACTACGGCCCGCGGGCCGGATCCGGCCGTTTGAAATGAATAAAACTACTGATAAAAAAGACCATACCCTTTTATGTAATGATGTTTACTTTGAATTTATATTAGTTCACACAAACACTCCATCCACGCTTTTGTTCCGGCCCTCCGGTCCAGTTTAAGAACCCATTGTGGCCCTCGAGTCAAAAAGTTTGCCCACCCCTGGCCTAAAAGAATGAACCTGAATAACCTATAAAGGTCATCGACTTTAGCTGCAAATTTCTTTTTTTCCTCTATTAATAGTTCTTTTGGTAGAATATGATAATTTAATTATAAGAGCAACAGAAGAACTCTTTAAATCTTGGGTATTCCCCACTAAGAAAAATCATATGAAACAGCAACCTTCAACCTTTTTCATCTCATGGCACACATAAACTAGTTACTAAAATTCTGTGGCACACCAAAAAATCTATTTTTTGCCCATCTGACAAAAAAATAAATATATTTTTGATTCGTTTATACCAGACGGCTATTGTTGTGTTGCCTGTCATTTTTTTATTTGACAATCTAAGAGAAAAGAGGTCAGTGCATCTGACTAATAGTCAGGTATTGCAAATTTTAAAAAATCTTGTGGCATACTAGTTGAAAAGTGCTAACTTAAAATGAAGGCCTTTGCTATTATACCTTAAGTGCAATTTCAAAAGAAACCTCTAAATTGATTTATTTTTAAAATGTGAACTTGTGCATCTTACCCATAAGAGTTACATCAATCCTCTTTAACACAAGAAAAAAGGGAAAACTCTAAAGCCTTACCACATCTGGGACTCTATCAGAGTTCATTTTGTTGACATGTTCATCATTTACGTTACAATTTGCCAAATCAAACCTGAAATGAAAATAATAAAATACTTAATGGCAAATACGTTTTCCCTTTCCATGTAACTTTTTATTTTATGGATGATCACCTAAAATTTCTTCCTAAAATCAAACATTTAATATCCGTACCAATTTGAAAAGTTTTGCAGTGTACAAATACAGTGAACAATCTTCTACATATCATAGCAAAGATAACAATGCATTCTATATCTGAGTTTCACATATCTATTACTGTCTATCTCACCATGTATTTGTAAAGAAGCAAAACAGAATTACATATCAATCTAAAGGACTGTTAGAATTTTCCATTCAGTTTATAATAAAACAAACAAAAAAACACCCTCATTCTCTAGTAAAACTAACTAAAACCCTAAGAGCAAAAGTAATGTTTAAGGCAAGATGATAAGCTCTGCATCAGAAAGGGCTATCCTATGCCTGTAAAGGCCCTTTACATACATGGCTGCCATTTTGTAAAAGTGAAATGTCTGAGCAGCAGCATATGCATAATAAAAACTCCCCTCAGAAAGCTGTAAATATGATCTAACCATACAACCTCAGAGTTCAGTTACTCAAAATTTTGGAACAAATAACGCTTTAAGATGACGACCAAATGGAATAAGTATGGGCTTCTGTCCAATCCATAGTTTAATTTACTTATCAATAGTGGGAACTTTTAAATTCTTTTTGGAATAAACTTTAGTATTTATAGATAGCTTTGCTGATTCCAGAAGAAAATCTGCAATGCAAATTGACAACTGAAAATATTGTAAAATAATACAAACCCCAATACCAGGTCCCCAGGATTCAGAAGATGTCCCAAATGAGTGCGACAAAAATACTGTTTATCTGTATCCATTTCAGATGTTTTCTGTACCCAGACTTCCCCAAGGGTATGCTTAACAGGAAAGAAAATGGAACTCAAAATGCATTTCTTAGAAAACAAATACAATGATTTTGGTTTTCTAATTTTCATTTTAAAAACAGAAATTATTTTATTTTTTAGATCTTTGAAACACTGACAAATTAACAAATTACTCTATGAGTATAAAAAAAGATTCCTACGAAATTCATATTCTTAAGATTTCAGTCAAAGCTTTTATAAAATATACCAATGTCACCTAAAAACAGACATATGTAGAATTTTTAAAACAACATTTTTAAAATTAATTTTTAGAGAGAGGAATAGAGAGGGAGCAAGAAACATCGATGTGAGAGCGAAACAAGGTTGCCTCCTGCACTCCCCCGCCACCAGGGAATCGAATTGGCAACCTTTTGGTGCACAGGAGGACGCCCAACCAACTGAACAACACTGGCCAGGGCCACATATATAGAATTTTCATAAGAAATGTTTTCACAGAGAGATGGGCCAATACAGACTGAGCAAAGAGAGTAACTGGGAAAATAGGGGAATCTTAAGTCCAATATTAAGCAACCCCTTGTGTTTTTTACACATAAACTTAAAAAAAAAAATCAGGACTATTCAGACAAAACATTCTAGCAACCCTAGTGGCCACACTACTTACTAGAGAACCTAAAACTTTATCAAGTTTATTTTTTGGATGCCAACTATTTTGAAGTGTTAACATTAAAAAAAAAAAAAAAAAAAAAAAAAAAAAAAACCATTGCAGAAACAACAACCCAAGTTTGAAACTTTAAACTAGAAAACCAAGTCCCCTTCCAACACAGAATTTTACAAGCAATTGTAACTGACATTCAGACTTGCAGATAAGTACAGCACATGCCAAGATCTTTTACTAACAAAAACAGATCCATTAAGATCAAGAGCAATACTAAGAATTTTTGGTAAGAAAAAACTTACCAAAATTTAGAACTTACTTAGTTCTACAGATAGAACTACAGAATCTCAAAGAACTGAAAAGAAGTAGTGATAAAAGGAAAAACTGAGATTTAAAAAGTCTTAAGTTCAGGAAAGAAATTGTTTTTTAAAAAAGTGAATTACCAGAAAGAGACTAAATCCTATATAACAGGATTCACTTTCTGGCTACCAGACTGCTTATAATTACAAGAGACGTATGAAAACCAAAAATATATACTATCTGGTTTTATATTTGCCTAAGGAAAAGTGGTATTCTACATTTATTGTAAATGATAAAACTTTGCTCTTCCTAGTAATCTTATTACATTTTTTATTTTAAATAAAAATGTGAAGAGGGAAGAAACCAAGATGGCGGCATAGGTAAATACCGGAGTTTGCTGCCTCGAACAACCACTTCAAATATACAACTAAAAGATGGAATGGACATCATCCAGAACCACAGGAAGGCTGGCTGAGTGGAAATCCAACAACTAGAAGGAAAGAGAAAAGCATACCGAGACTCAGAGGAGGCGTAGTGCTGAAGTAAAATACTAAGGTGCGGAGGTGCATGCGGAGTGGGCTGGCAGCTGAGGGCGCGGTTGTCGTTTTCAATCCGGAGGGAGTCTCAGGCTCTGAGCTCCAGTTCCAGGCGAGTCTCTAGGGACCCAGACTCATACGGGAGAATCGGGACTGTCTGGCATCGGTCAGAACATGAGGGCAGCTTTCTCTCCAAGGGGCTTGCAGCGATTACAGGGACACTGAGAAGCAGAGCCTCTGAGGGCTGGACTGAGAGCAGCCATAACTGCTAGCCCCGCCCTGTTGATCCCGTGGGACCCGCCCCGCCCAAGCCCTGCAGGGAGGCTTTTGCTGGATAGCCTCAGGTATAGGCGAGATTAGCACCTCCCTAGAGATCCAGACTTCAGAGTGGGACCATCCAGCTCAAAGCTCCGTGGAACCATAAAGAACACACTCAGGGGGCAGACTCAGTGAGCACCAAAGCCTCATTGAAGCAAGTCTTGCCCCAGAGGGGTGTCTCCAGCACAGAAGTTCTCCCACTGCAGACACAGCTGATTCTCACAGCCAATTGGCCTGGAGGTCAATTCCTCCCAGTGATAACTACAACAATCAAGGCTTAACTACAACAAGACTGTGCACAAAGACCACAAGGGGGTGCACCAAGAGTGTCCTCCTCAGGTAATTGGGGAGGCTGAACCACTGGGACCTAGTGGACACTTAGCACAGAAAACCACTTTATCAACACAGGGAAGCATAAAAAATGCGGAGACAAAGAAACAGTACACAAATGACAGAAATGGAGGAAAGCAAATGACTAGATATAGAGTTCAAAACCACACTTTTAAGGTTTTTCAAGAATTTTCTAGAAACTGCCGATAAACTTAATGAGATCTACAAGAAATCTAATGAGACCCTCCATGTCGTGATAAACGACCAACTAGAAATTAAGCATACACTGACTGAAATAACGAATATTATACAGACTCCCAACAGCAGACCAGAGGACCGCAAGAATCAAGTCAAAGATTTGAAATACGAAGAAGCAAAAAACACCCAACCAGAAAAGCAAAATGAAAAAAGAATCCAAAAATACAAAGATAGTGTAAGGAGCCTCTGGGACAGCTTCAAGCGTACGAACATCCAAATTATAGGGGTGCCAGAAGAAGAGAGAGAGCAAGATATTGAAAACCTATTTGAAGAAATAATGACAGAAACCTTCCCCTACCTGGTGAAAGAAATAGACTTACAAGTCCAGGAAGCGCAGAGAACCCCAAACAAAAGGAATCCAAAGAGGACCACACCAAGACACATCATTATTAAAATGCCAAGAGTAAAAGACAAAGAGAGAATCTTAAAAGCAGCAAGAGAAAGAAAGTCAGTTACCTACAAGGGAGTACCCATACGAAATGTCAGCTGACTACTCAACAGAAATTTTGCAGGCCAGAAGGGAATGGCAAGAAATATTCAAAATGATGAATGCCAAGAACCTACAACCAAGATTACTTTATTCAGCAAAGCTATCATTCAGAATTAAAGGTCAGATAAAGAGCTTCACAGATAAGAAAAAGCTAAAGGAGTTCATCACCACCAAACCAGTATTATATGAAATGCTGAAAGGTATCCTTTAAGAAGAGGAAGAAGAAGAAAAAGGTAAAGATACAAATTATGAACAACAAATACACATCTATCAACAAGTGAATCTGAAAATCAAGTGAACAATCTGAGGAACAGAATTAACTGGTGAATATAATAGAATCAGGGGCATAGAAAGGGAGTGGACTGGCTATTCTTGGGAGGGAGAGGGGTGAGGGGGATGCAGGAAGAGACTGGACAAAAATTGTGCACCTATGGATGAGGACAGTGGATGGGGAGTGAGGGAGGAGGGTGGAGTGGGAACTGGGTGGAGGGGAGTTATGGGGGGGGAAAAAGAGGAACAAATGTAATAATCTGAACAATAAAGACTTAATTAATAAATAAAAAAAATAAAAAAGAAAAATATTAATTTTTATTAGTGTTATATTATTTTACTCATTTATTTCAGCCCTTTGTATTCAGCATGTCTCTATAGAAATAAACCTACATTTCTATGAAAATAAATAAATAAATAAATAAATAAATAAATAAATAAAAATGTGAAAAGTAACCTGTATTCCCTTTCCATTGATTTTCCAAAATTATCAGAAGTTATTTTTGCCTCAAAACACAATATTACTTCTCTAGAAATAAGCAATATAAGCACCATTAGTATACAGAATAGGGGTATCTACATACTAATTCATCGTAAAAAACAAACAAACACAGATTTATATCCTTGAAGAAATACCTGATTTCAGACATAGGGTAAGAAACTATAAAATGTGATTCTAGAACACCTAAACACTGTGGTGTTGTGCAAGAAACTAAGGATGCTTTCAAGACTAGGAAAGTCATGTCAAAAGGACATAGGAAAAGACCTATATCTATTAAAGAAATTGAATCAATAATTAATGACTTTCTAAAACTGAAAGCACGAGGCCCAGATGGATTTGCTGGTGAATCTAACCAAACATTTCAACAAGAAATTACACCAATTCTCTACAATCTCTTCCAGAAAAAGACGGAATACTTCCTAACACATTTACAAGGGCACCATTATTGTAATACCAGAACCAGACAAAGACATACCAGGCAAGCAAACTACAGACCAGCGTTCTCTCATGAACATAGATATAAAAATCCTCCACAAAATACAAAAGAACTGTATATCCTGACCAAGTGACTTATCTCCATGTACGCAAGGCTGGTTTAACCCTTTGCAGTCGTTTGTCTACTCTCAGCCACCAAAGCTTTCTTACTGTTCCGGTCGTATGTCTGCTCTCAGTCACCACAGCAAGGAACCGTACGAATCTTAATTCCATTCATGTATCAGTTCATAATTTCTCTGAAAGCTCTTAAGTGTCTAAACGACCTTGTCACGAACTAAAACATTGCCCCGACAAATCGCAGATATCGAAACTCAATATAAACAAATGCGGTCGTTCCACACTCGCCATGCAAAACACCGTGGCGAGTCAGTCGCCTTTTGAGAGTGAAGAAATTGACAAGCTTCGGAGATACTTTGGAGAATTTCAAATAAAGCTTTACAAATTATGTTTAACTGTAATTAGGCATTCTCGCTTGTTAAGATATTTCAAAATAATACTCCAAAATGGCAAAAAGAAAGTTACCGAAAGAAGTGTACTGCGAATCTGAAAGTAACGATGAAGAGTTTTATTTTGGCACCTTGAATACTGACTCTGACGCAGAAAGTGATAACGTTTGTAGTGATTCTACTAGTAGTGACGTAGTTCCAAAAAAGAATTAATAAATCTTGTTTATCCTTCATAATCTTGCATGTTATGTATCACTGCTCTTTCAATGGAAATTAATTCCGACCAGTACGACATCCATGTCCAAATTTAATACGACCACAAAGGGTTAATATCTGAAAATCAATTAATGTATTCTATCAATCATACCAAAAACAATTATGATAGTATCAATACAGAAAAAGCACTTTACAAAATCCAACACACCATCCATGTTAAAAACTCTAAGTAGGAACAGAGGGGAACTTCATCAACTTGATAAAGAATATATAAAAAACGCAGCTAATATACTTAATGGCGAGAAACTCAAAGATTTCCCCCTAAGATCAGATAAAAGGCAAGGATGCTCTATCCTATTAGAAATCCTAGATAATGTAAAAACACAAGAAAAGAAAATGAAAAATACATAGATTGGGAAGGAAAAAATAAAATTATCTTTGCTTGCAGATAATGACTGTATAGTATGTGGGAAATCTGAATGAACAAAGAAACTACCAGAATATAGCACGGTTACAGGATACAAGGTCATAAATTAAAGTCCATCGCTTTCCTATATACCAACATGAAAAAGTGGAACTTGAAACTAAAAACACAATACCATTTATATTAGTACCCCCCAAAATGAAATACTTAGGTCTAAATCTAATAAAATACATATAAGAACTTTATGAGAAAAACTACAAAACTCTGATGAATAAAATAAAAAAACAGCTAAATAAATGTAGAGAAATTCCATGTTCATGGCTAGGAAGACTCTGATGGGGGGGATATTAAGAATGGAGGAGGCTATGCATGTGTAGAGGAGGGGTATATGGGAAATTTCTGAACTCCTCTTAATTTGCTAAAACTGCTCTAAAAAAATAAAAATAAAAGCCACTAGAAAAAAATTTTTAACAAGGCACTGAAACTATTCTCAAGGGGTTCCCACTGGCAAAATTTGGGGCAATCTGAGGGGAAGGAAAGAAGGAAGAAAGGGAGGGAGGGAGGGAAGTAGGGAGGGAGAAAGGGGAAAAGGAAGGGGAAAAGGAAGGAAGCAAGCAAAGAAAAAAGTCAGGCATGCCGTAACCGGTTTGGCTCAGTGGATAGAGCGTCGGCCTGCAGACTGAAAGGTCCCAGGTTCAATTCCGGTCAAGGGCATGTATCTTGGTTGTGGGCACATCCTCAGTAGGGGGTATGCAGGAGGCAGCTGATAGATGTTGATGTTTCTATCTCATCGATGTTTCTAACTATCCCTCTCCCTTCCTCTCTGTAAAAAATCAATAAAATATATTAAAAAAAAAAAAAAAAAGAAGTCAGGCATGTGGGAAGAGCTCAGATTTACCTCAGTGCAGTGGCAGATGCAATGGCGTGAGCGCACTCCGCCTATACAAGCTTCCTCGGCACACCGGGAAGTGGCAGCGCCTGCCTGAGTAAGCCCCCTAGAGCCCCTACATAGTACCCTGATCTTTCCTACTATTGGTTGCCCTAAGGATGGTGTAAACTTCTGATTGGTCTGGAATGTTATATATGTTGCTGCACTTAAACAATAAACTCAGACCTGCGTCTTTAAACCTGGTCTCCGGAGTCGGGCATGCTTCGTTAGGACTCTGTCGGCCTCACCTCCGCGGGACCCCCTGCCTCAAGGCAGACCAGCTAATAAGGGGGGAAATTATAATATTACAATAGAGAGATCTGGCTATCAGTGAAATAGCCAACCATTACTTCTTTCTTGATACATCATAGAAAATACACAACATCACCACTCAAATGTTCTGGCCAAAAATAAATGTAAGCAAGCCTTTAGATCCACTTTCTCAAAGGAATTACTAGAGATTAAGTAGCAAGTTAAATGACATCATGGGGAAACAATGAGAGATCCACAAGATAAATGCCCTACTTAGAAAGTTGGTATCATAAAAAAAGGGGGGGGGGCTATCGCTAAATAAAAGATCTAAGAGGTATAATATTTACATTCCATGTATGATCCCCAAATTGATACTAGTTTAAATAACTCATCAAAGATACTGTGGGATAAATGAGGAAATTTTAAATAATAATGTTTATATGTATGTCTATGGTAAATGGGAACATGGGCCCCTTCCCATGCTCCAACTCCCCTTCCCACCCTGTGGGAAATAGTGAAGGCCATCTGTAAGCAGACTGTGAAACCTTGAGAACCTAACCAGCAACTCAATCTAAGAAAAGCCAAAGAGAAATGGCTTCTAGGTATGAGCCTGGCTTGTAAACAGTTACTGTTTTGAATTCATGCATGTTCCCCTCCCCTTGCATGCCCTGTTTTCTGTACTCTAAAACCTTGTGTGGCAGCAAAACAATAGTACTGGCTGCCCCTTCACCTGACTGTCCCCCCACCCCATGCGGCCGCTTCAAAAGTATACATGTAAGTCCTAATAAACACCAGTCTTTCACATCCAATCCTCCAGATTATTTCTTTGGAATCCATAAACAATATGCTGAGGTTTTCTGGAACCTCAGCATTTTGCATAACAGTATGATAACACTTTGATTATGTAGAGAATGTTCCCATGTTTTAGAAATGCAAACTGATGTATTCAGTATTTACTGATAATACAGCTTTCATAAAAGATTAACTTGTTACTTGGTCCTCTTGTACAAAAGTAAAGCAAGAAAATGCTTTTCCATAATAATAAACACTTTTTTAAATGTTTCACATTAAACAAAAAAATAAACTTACCAGATAGTGTAAGCTTGATAATAATCACCACAATGACCATGCTAAAAGCAAACAATATACAAACATGGAGTGCATTTTTAATCTAGTGTGGTGTTAGCTTTATTTGGAAACACATTTTAGAATTACTGAGACCAAAACAATAATTTGAGGGAGAAAAAAAAAAAAAAGATGTGCAAGATAGTACTTACCTTTTTTGATATCATTCCGGCACCTGCTTTGCGTTTTAGATCTTGGACTATGCTGCATTCCATTACGATAAACTCCTCTAGCTGTTTGGGATGGCATAAACTATTGAAAGGGTGACTCCAGAAAGTGCTCCCATCAACATCTGCCACTAAGAATAAACACAGATATAAAGAACAAGAGAAATGAAGTGTTTTAAAAGTCAACAAGTGTTACAAGAAGGAACAATTTGGTATGTACGAAGTGGGAAGCATCAGGTCAACAGGAACAACAGGGGCAACTCACTCTCTAGAGCAGCAGTTCTCAGCATGTGGGTTGCCAACCTGTGGTTCGCAACCCCTTTGGGGGTCATACGACCCTTTCACAGGGGTCGCCTAAGACCATCGGAAAACACATATATAATTACATGTTGTTTTTGTGATTAATCATTATGCTTTGATTATGTTCAATTTGTAATAATGAAAATACATCCTGTATATCAGATATTTATATTACGATTCATAACAGTAGCAAAATTACAGTTATGAAGTAGCAACGAAAATAATTTTATGGTTGAGGGTCACCACAACATGAGGAACTGTATTAAAGGGTCGCGGCATTAGGAAGGTTGAGAACCACTGCTCTAGAATCACCATTTAATCTTATAAATCAGCCCAAACTGCTCACAGCACAAGAGACTATCAGGTGTCAAACATTATCTTTAAATAGTTATTACCATCACACCACCACAAGGCTAAGTGACTTTAATATAAGGTCAGATCCCATCAGTTGTATAGTTGTTTCATGGGTTGACATTTTATTTAGGAAACATTAGCAGTCAGTCATCTTAGGCACTTAATTTATGGAAAAGTTTTACCTGACAGATGTTCATCCCAGTATTATAAAATACCTCTGCCTGATGAATTCTAATCTAATTGACAAGGATATTAAATGACTTTCGGGAAAATAGCAAAATAAACTCAATTTTTAATAACAGAAAACTTGTATTAGAAATAAAAAGTTGCCGAAACCGGTTTGGCTCAGTGGATAGAGCATCGGCCTGCGGACTGAAGGGTCCCGGGTTCGATTCCGGTCAAGGACATGTACCTGGGTTGCGGGCACATCCCTAGTGGGAGATGTGCAGGAGGCGGCTGATCGATGTTTCTCTCCCATCGATATTTCTAACTCTCTATCTCTCTCCCTTCCTCTCTGTAAAAAAATCAATAAAATATATTAAAAAAAAAAAAAAGAAAAAGAAAAAGAAATAAAAAGTGAAAAAGATCAAGAAGTAGGAGATGTAAACAAGTCCTGAGGAGACACCTATCAATATGGGATCTTCTTTAAAAAATAGTTTTTATCACGGAAATGTTAAAAATTATGTATAGTAATGATATTAGTTAAAATTCATACTTAAACTAAATGTTCTACTGAATTACAAAAAGTTAACTGTCCTAAACTTTAATTAGTCGCAAAAGTAAAATGAGGTAAATAAGTCAATTTCAGTAAAAATAAATGGCATATGCTCTGGCTGGTTTGGCTCAGTGGATAGAGCGTCAGCCTGCAGACTGAAGGGTCCCGGGTTGGATTCTGGTCAAGGGCACATGCCCAGGTTGCAGGCTCAATCCCCACTAAGGGGCAAGCAGGAGACAGCCAATCAATGATTCTCTCTCATCATTGATGTTTCTCTCTCTCTCTCTCCTCTCTCTCTCTCTCTCTCTCTCTCTCTCTCTCTCTCTCTCTCCCTCTCTCTCTCTCCTCCCCTTCTTCTCTGAAATCAATAAAAATATATTTTTTTAAAATTAAAAAATAAAATAAATAGCATAACACTAGTACATTTTTAAAAGTTTGCAGAATTATTTCTTCAAGTAAAAAATACAAGGTAACTTATCAAAAGCTTTAAAAATGAGTGTTTTGTAAGAAACAATAGTAAAAATGTTAACTAGTTTTTCAGAATATTATTGAAAAATTTGATAAAATTAACAATATAAATTATTACTGCTTGACAGATAGAAGTGTCAAGGAAAACAGTTCTGGAAACTTACCTTGTAGGGTATTGGGATCTATGAGATGGATGGCACTGGTTACACGAATACACACACAGATCTGGTTCATATTTCCCAGGCTTTGCGCCAGTTTTGGAGACAGACAAACAACATTATCCTAGGCATAAGAACTAACATTTAGAGTGAAGCTAATCCTAAGTAACAGTCTCAAAAAACACTCATCAATGCATACCTGATCCAAGTCCATTTGCTCAAACTAAAACATTAAATTTTTAATTCTGTGTGTCAACAAAGGGCCTAAAAAGGGAATTTTTAGAGAAGCAAAAAATAAGCTATTACCTTCTTAAAATGTGGATATTTCTCTTAATAAAAATGCTTTAATTTTTTTTCAGGACATATTCATTAAGCTATTAAATTTATTTCAAATTTATTGAAGTGTGAATGCTTATCACTCTATGTTAACATTGTACACTCTAAGCAAAGTATTAAGCACCAGAAGAAGAGTGATTTTCTAAATCTAACTGTGACTTCTTTCAATCTCCATAAAAAACAAATTTCAGGGGAGCCACATGTTTCTCTCTCATGGCTACATTAATAATATGCCCCAAACAGTAAACCTCTGTGTGTACACTGAAAAATAATACCAGTAATGGGGGTATCTATTTATAAACTGTATCAACACTAATAAAAGAGAAAAATGGTAATTGGCGTACGAGCTACCCTTTTCATTGGCTAATCAGGGCTATATGCAAATTAACTGCCAACTAAGATTGGCAGTTAACTGCCAACAAGATGGCGGTTAATTTGCATATGTAGGCACAATGCAGGGAGGCGAAAGGGAAAGCAGGAAGAAGCCCCCTGCCACTGACAGTGATCGGAAACCCAGGGGGGAGCTAAGAGCTGGGGGGCAGGGCAAAGGCGGCCCTGGGGCCGCCTTTGCCCTGCCCCCCAGCCATGATCAGAGAATCAGGTGCCTTTTCCGCCCTGGCCAGTGATAGCAGGAAGTAGGGGTGGAGCCAGCGATGGGAGCTGGGCACGGTCGAAGCTGGCAGTCCCAGGAGCTAGGGGTCCCTTGCCTGGGCCTAAAGCGAAGCCCACGATTGCGGGGCCGCTGTAGCTGCGGGTCCCCGCTGCCCGGGCCGGACGCCTAGGCCAGAGGCCTTAGGCCTGGGCAGGGGCGGAGCCTGCAACCGCGGAGAGCTGGGGGTCCCCTGCCCAGGCCTGACACCTCTGCCGGAGGCCTCAGGCCTGGTCAAGGGGCCGATCCGGTGATTAGTGATAGGAGGGTGATGAGGGTCAACTCCTCTGGCCGAGGCATCAGGCCTGGGTGGGGGGCGGAGCCGGGGGTTGGGGGGGATATTAGGGTCCCCTTGCCCAGGCCTGAAGCCTGGGTCAGAGGGGTCAGGCTTGGGCGGGGGGTGGAGCAAGCGATCAGAGGGAGATGGGGGTCCCCTGCCCAGGCATGATTCCTGGGCCAGAGGCCTCAGGCCTGGGCGGGGGCCAGAGCCAGTGATCGGGGGGAGATGGGGGTCCCCTGTCCAAGCCTGACACCTCTGGCGGAGGCGTCAGGCCTGGGCAAGGGGCTGATCCTGCGATTGGAGGGTGATGGGGGTCAACGCCTGAGAACTCCCAGTATGTGAGAGGGGGCAGGCTGGGCTGAGGGACACTCCCCCCCCACACACACACACACACCCAGTGCACGAATTTCGTGCACCGGGCCCCTAGTTAAAATATAAAAGAATATGGGTTATATTTTAAGCTGCATCTATTCACAATCATAGGTTTTTCCACTAAAAGGACATCTGTGCATCTTTAACAGTACCTATTCCAGTCCTTCCTTTTTAACTTAGAGTCTCCAAAGATGAATGAAAATACTACTTTACATGGTGTATGCATCTAGTTATCTGTATGAATCACTCAAAGTACTTTATACACAAGGCCTTAAATATGCCCTAACACCTAGATTTATATTTCCCAAGCTCTGCACCAGTAAAATGTTCAGTTTTAAATCAGGGTTTGCAAAATATGCCCCTCAGGCCAAATTTGGCCCACAGCCCACCTTTATAAATAAACTTTTACTGGAACACATCCTCAGCCATTCATTTACCTATTATCTATGGCTATCTTATGCAACAACGAGAGTTGTATAGTTGCAAAGGAGGCTACATGGCCTAAAAGTTGAAAATATTTACTATCTGGCCCATTACAGAAAAACTTTGCTAACCCTATTTTAAGCCATCATTTCATCCCTGAAATTGCATTACATTATAAATTAGCGGTAACAGCTTTAAAGCTTGAAAGTCACAGACGTAGGTACAAATAAATCCTGGCTTCATCATTTTACAGTTATGTAACTTTGGTCAAGTCATCTAATCCCCAGAAGATTCAATTTCCTCATCTTCAAAATGCTAGTATAGTTTACCCCGGTTATTATGAAACATAAAGAGGTGAAATATACTCAAGTACTTACATATTAACTTCTACAGAATGCTCAGAATAAATTATGGCACTTATTATTATTAGGGATTTAAATATCAACATATAAGATCCTATATTGCAGAGACCTCTAGAGACATAATCCTTAACACACAGCCTTCTGTACACTAGATCCTCAATAACTATTTGTTGAATTTTAATCCACTTATGTTTTTAGAAGCAAGTTTTTACCTTAGTACAATTAAATGAAATGATAACCTACACATTTTAAGTGTTATTCATATTATGTTTTTAAATCACAAAAATGATTCTATGGTCTCATTTCTACAATACTGCTTATTTTCATCATGCTAAAATCCAATTTGAACATATTTCAAAGTAGTTCACTGATATTTATTTTAATGTCAATCCCTGTATCAAAGTTTCATAGAACTGTCATGTGTCCCAAAGGATCACTAATTTTAAGGAATAAGGACATTAAAAAACTGAGACAGGCCTTTTAATTAGTACACTAAAAGAAAGGGTATGCCAATTTTAAGTGTAATTACTTTTTAACATCTTTTTCACATGGCTTAGTGTGTTAGAAATCATTTATGAAGGAAGTTATTCTAAATTTTTAACCAACCCCAGAAGAAAACCAAAAGCTAATCATTACATATACACCAATTAATTACTTGTACTCTTTTATAGACTCGGATTAATTAAATAAGAAAAAGTACCTTGCATATTGGAACAATTTCCATAGAAAAAGTGCTTTTGTAATTGTATGTGTTACTATGGATATCTTGAGAGATCAGTCTCTGTGAGGCTTTGTATCTATTAAGAGAAAAAATTAATAGTAATGAAAAGACAAATGTCTTACTTATAAGGTCTCGAAATATCAATTTTCGTCAAATCCAACCATCACTGTCAAAAGTCCGAAACAGCTTTCTGATGTCGGCTATGGAGAAGCCTAATTTCATCCACTTACATTTCAAACCTTCACCAATATGAGCACACCCTAACTATTTTCAACTTTATCTACTAAAAACCTACAAACATGTCTTAGGCTCAGACCATTCTAATCCATATGCAGTATCTATTAGAAGGTACACTAATATCCATAAGTCTTTGTTCACACTAATCTCACTTTTCAATATAAACTCTACCTTTGAAAATTTCCCATTTTAAGAGTCCTTCCTCCTCCAGGAAGCTTCTCCCCAAAGCTCTCTACCCCTTCTTTCTGTTCTCTTATTTAAAGATATTCAATCAATCGTTTCGCACTATAGTGCTTACCACAGGGTGAAGTTTATATCCCCAAAGTGATTCTTATGTGCTCTTAGGGTAATACTTCCCTTAAAGTGACTAAAACAAATAAATGTTCACTAATTGTGTAAGCATTCCTGCTACAATTTTAAATATTTTAGCATAAGAGAGGTTGTTTCAGTCTGAAGCATGGATATGACCTATATCCACTTCCCACTTGTTGGATTTAATCACATTTAGGTTCAGAACATACCTACAGGGAACTGTACATTGAAGAAATTCTACCATCTTCTGAGCGTGCTGCTTTGAAGAATAATAGAAATCCAGTCCATCTTTTAAAAAAAAAACAAAAAACATGAAAATAATTCTGCAAAATAAGATTTTCCTCTACTAACATGACTATATAACAAATCCTTTAAGAAAAGCTATTTCTAAACCTGCACTTTAGAGACTAGAATAACAATGTGCATGTCCACCAACAGCAAGCACTGTTAGCAAGAAATTTAAGAGTGTGCTAAAGAATATTTATATTTTATTAATTAAAGAAATATTCATCCATAATCTAGTTGTATAAGTATGCTACGCAACAGCAAGTGATAAGAATATGCTCTAAAGAGCCATTATAAAATTATACAAAAAATTTTAAATTCCATCTTTAAGAAATCTAATTATATCATTTGTTTATCACAATTTATTATTACTAAGTGTAGTCTTCTGATTTAATATATTTACACTAATAAAAGAGAAACATGCAAATTGGCATCATCCCGCTATGCCCACCAGCCAATCGGATGAGTATGCAAATTAAACCAACAAAGATGGCTAATTTGCATACGCAGGCACGGAGCAAAGACTGAAGGCTCCGGCCGGACTGAAGACTTATGATTGAAGAGGCTTGGCTTCTCCGCTGCAGCAGCAGCGGAGAAGCCAAGCCTCACTGTGGCCGGACCAAAGGCCTGGGTCCCAAGTGCCGGAGGAAAACTGGTGCCAGCAGCCAGAGGAAGGAAGGCCTATTGTGCGAATCTCCGTGCAACGGGCTTCTAGTCCATAATAAATGCCACTAGGCATACAAAAAACAACAGAATAACTTAGAGGTCTCAAAAATAACTTTGTTCCCATCAAAAACTGATCTCTGCTTAAAACAAATTTCCAATGAATTTTCTATCATAGCACTTGACAATCTATTAATGTAGTTACTGGTTTGCTCATCTGCTAGCTACTTAGTATACATTTAAATTAAAACAGAAAAAAAATTAAAATTCAGTTCCTCTGTTGCACTAGGCACATTTCAAGTATCCAATAGTCACATCTGGCTACTGGCTACATACTGGACAGTCCAGATAAAGAACTAAGATTTTTTTTTTCTTCCTAACAGAAAGTTCTTTTTAACAGTACTATTTTAGATATTATCAGTAAAAATAAAAGAGTCCTTAGGGTAGCTGAAATAAAATTCTGACATCATTTCAAATGATTTTACATTTTAACTCACCATGAATTTCTTTGATACGAAGTGTATTCTGATGCATTCCATATTTCAAAATTAACTGTTCCAGATAGTAGAAAGTTTTTTTGTGCAAAGTCTAAACATAAATGCATTATTAAATTAATAGATGAAATGCAAAAAAAAAAGAGCTATATATAGATATAGCACACTGATTTTAAAACTAAAATAATTTTTAAAGATTATCTAAAATGCAATAGTGATCTATTTCTAAAGGTGATGCTCCAGGGACTAGCCCTGGTGCATAAAGGATTTGGAAAAAAGGGGAAAAGGAGGTTTTACTAGCTCTTTGTAACTGAAGAAGATATACAAACTGGAGGATTCACTCATCATCTTTCATTACCTTTTGCCTAACTTGAACCACAGCCTTCCAGAAATCCTTAGCTTCTACTCTATGGCAATCTCCACACATCTGGGGCTGAACAACATAATCCACCACAAATACTTGCTGAAGGATAGCACCATTCATCACCTGATTAAAAAAAAAAAAAAAAAAATCATACTCCTTCATCCTTTCCTTTTGTTTAATAACAAATCATTTTCTTAAAAGAGGGCACTTTTAATATGTTAACTCAAAATTTTTTTCCATTAATGCTTTGAGAATATCAACAATCACTTTAAGTCATACAAATAAGTTATACTATTTCAAGAAAGATATACAGGTTTAATTTGTAGTATTTATTACTATATTAACATTTCAAATTTACCTTCAGTTGAAATGGTTGAGAATTTTTTTTACAGAATTTTATATCTATACTAGAGGCCCAGTGCATGAAATTAGTGCACTGGCAGGGTTCCTAGCAGCTGCCAGCTGCCGGCAGGGTACGCCCTCCCTTTCCCCAGCCAACCCCACCCCCTGATGAAACTTCCAGAGGAACTCCCGGTCGAGGGGACAATTTGCATACTACGCTTTTATTATATATGACAGCCTATATAATAAAAAGCTAATATGCAAATCACCCAAACAGCAGAATGACCAGTCGCTATGATGCGCACTGACCACCAGGGGGCAGATGCTCAATGCAGGAGCTGCCCCCTAGTGGTCAGTGTGTTCCCACAGAGCCGGGCTCACAGCTGGCGAGGGCAGCGGCAGTGGTGGGAGCCTCTCCCGCCTCCGTGGCAGCACTAAGGACATCCCCCAAGGGCTCCTGGGCTGCAAGAGGGTGCAGGCTGGGCTGAGGGATCCCCCAGAGTGCACAAATTTCATGCACCAGGCCTCTAGTATTTGCATATCTACTTATATAAAAACCCTGGGTGTAACATCACGGCCAGAACCATGACCAACCAGAAGGAAGTCAGTCCTGCAGGGGTTGTCTTGGAAACACAACTGCACCCTCCCCCCGAGCTGTTTCCCGGAGCTGTTCCCTGTAAGGGTGGGGTTTGAGGCAGGAACCTGCCCTCGGAGCGTGGAGGCATATCTTTATAAAGTGTGCCGCACCACCACGGCCAGGGGTGAACCTGAGTGGGGGCAGCTGAAAGGCTTAGAAAAGACAGACAAGAGAATGAAATCTGGGTCTCAGTGGGACACTGCTTCTCTGAGAGACAGCGACCATGCCCACAGCCGTGTCTTTATTTTATAGCAGATGCCACGAGGCAAAGTAAGGGCATGACCAAGATGTTTACAACATTCTCCTGGGTTTCAATCCTACTCAACTACATGCACCTGAACTCTATCAAGCCTACATCACTCAGGCACGTGGGACCACGTGTTCAGACCATAGGTTCAAGCTTACAACTACAGCCTTTGGCTATAATTGTGCTGGAAGGGCCCTGCCCTCCAAGCTGGGACTTGCATGTGGCAACAAGAGGACTGTGCCCTCTCATCAGTCCAAGGCTTGAACCTGTCCAAAACACTGTAGCGGCTCCCCACAATAAAGTTTTAATACATTATATTAGAGGTTGTGGTGGTACTGTTTTACCCACACCGTCTACAGGAATTGCTGCAAATTTACTTCTCGGTGGAAGAAACTTTCATTCCCAATATAAATGACCAATTCAAGCACTCTGAAAGTGTTTTCACTCTTAATGTGTTATACAGGGAGATATTAGAATAAGTTTAATCAATTTATCAGTCACTGTTTGCATCACTGCTGTTTTTATATCATGTTTTTGTTGTTTTCATATCATTTTTTGTTGTTTTCATATCATGTTTTTGTCGTTTTTATATCATGCCTCTGTTGTTGTTATATCCTTTTGTTACTGTTTATTAATAAATTTATATATTATTTTCATATGCATTTTACTAATTTCCTTTCATTTCTCACACTTCTATTATAGAGAAAGGGCAAATGGCAATATTAAAATATCCCCGCTAATTAATTCCCTTTTTAAAAAATATGTGTATTTTATTGTTTTTTTACAGAGAGGAAGGGAGAGGGATAGAGAGTTAGAGACATCGATGAGCGAGAAACATCGATCAGTTGCCTCCTGCACACTCCACACTGGAGATGTGCCTGCAATCAAGGTACATGCCCTTGACTGGAATCAAACCCGGGATCCTTGAGTCTGCAGGCTGATGCTCTATCCACTGAGCCAAACCGGTTTCAGCTTCAATCTTTTTCCTAATAAAAATAACTTTGAGCCCAGCCAGATGGCTGAGCATCAACCTATGAGCCAGGAGGTCACAGTTCAATTTCTGGTCAGGGCATATGCCCAGGTTGCCGACTTGGTCCCCAGTGTGGGGGTGAGTACAGGAGGCAGCTGAACAATAGTTCTCTCATCACTGATGTTTCTTTCTCCCTCTCCATTCCTCTCTGAAATCAATAAAAATATATTCTAAAAAGTAATAAAATAATAAATAAATAAACAACTTTGAAAAGATTATCTTATGGGCCCAAGTTGGGGTATTAAGCAAACCAAATAACACAAAAATAAGATTATCTTAGCCCATTAATCATAAGCAATGGTTGCTATTATTAGTGACCCAATCCTCTATGCCAGTGGTTCTCAACCTTCTGGCCCTTTAAATACAGTTCCTCATGTTGTGACCCGCAACCATAAAATTATTTTCGTTGCTACTTCATAACTGTAATGTTGCTACTGTTAGGAATCGTTATGTAAATATCTGATATGCAGGATGGTCTTAGGCAACCCCTGTGAAAGGGTCGTTCGACCGCCAAAGGGGTCGCGACCCACAGGTTGAGAACTGCTGCTCTGATTCAAATGATTCAAAAGAAAACAAAAGTTTAAATTAAGAGTGTATTCATGTCCTTTTAAGCTGTTCAAGTCATAAAGTAACTTACCAATAGCCCCTTCATTTTGACTACCTATATTTTAACCATGCTGAGAAAATTATGCATAGCTTACCTCTTTCTGAACAGTTAGTTTAACTTTAAGTCTCTTAGAATGGGGCTCAGTCCAAACAAAGCCTGCATCTACAAGCCGAACCTTCAATAAAACACAAACAGAACAAAACATAAATTACCATGAGGAGAAAAATATGAAAGAACAGTTCATTAACAAATAAATTTCATAAGATGTTAAAGAAATCTGTAATTAGCATCACTACCCAACCTAACCAGTAAAAAATAAAAATTTATCGTGAAAGGTATGGCAACAAAAACAGCAAATAAAAGGACAATCTGCCCTGGCCAGTGTGCTTAGTGGTTAGAGTGTCAGCCCTCACACTGAAGGGTCACAGGTTCAATTCCCAGTCAAGGGAACATACCTTGACTGTAGGCTCAGTTCCCAGCACCAATCAGGGCACATGCAGGAGGCAATCAATCAATGTGTCTCTCTCACATGGATGTTTCTCTCTCTCTGTCTCTCCCCCTCCTATCTACTCTCTTTAAAAATTAATGGAAAATCATCCTTAGGTGAAGATTAACAAAAAATAAATAAATAAAATAAAGAATGAACATTCATTAGAGGGCTTTTCATGCACTGAACACCAAATCCACAATGATAATACACTACTAAATACACTGCTAAATAAGCAGGATCAGCAGAGACCAAGAACAGTTTGCTATGTGAGAAACTGAACGTAGACCAATATTGCTAAAATGGGTATTTTAAAGAAGGAGGTGAGAGAATGAGAGGCAGTTTCAATAATTTGGAAGTTGTAGGTGAGCTGAACTAAGAGATGCTGAAAATAACAGAAAAAGATCCAAGATCTATTCAGTAGATAAAATCTATAGGATTTAATTACTAGATATGGAAGGAAAAAAAAAGAGCATTCTAGAATGATGCTCAAGTATCCAGCTTGGGCTTCTAGATAAAGCTATTTTTCTGACACAAAAAAATCAGATTTAATATGGAGAAGATGTTACATTTGGTTTCAGACATTTGAGTTTAAGAGGATTTATCTATGAGATGTTCAAGTGAAGCTGTTCAGTACATAAGACATTTAGTCTGGAGCTCTATGGAGAAATCTGAGCTCTAGACAACATATTTGGGAGATATCGGTGGCAGGTGATAATTTAATCAAGTCCTGGCTGGTGAGAGCTAGATTAGCTAGTATAGCTGCAGCAATACAGAATATATTGAGGTTTTACTGTACACAAAAAACTGACTCCAAAAATAAAGGAGACAAATCAGAAAATAGAAAATAAATTTTTAAAAACCTATTAACAAACCCTCAGTAAAATTCAAGAACAGAATGCATCAAGACTGAAGCTTAAAAATATTACTACTGGGGGGAAAAATCAATACAAAGACAGGAAGATAAAGAAAACTGCCAAGAACACAGGGGAAAAAAGACAAAACAGTACAACATAAAGATTTAAAGGAATACAAAAGGAAAAAGACAAAGTTTAGCAATGGTTTTATACAAGTATTTCCCAAGAAATTAATTGCATGTAAGAGGTACTCCATAAATAATGAATGACAAATTTGATTGTATATTAAGTCTTTCAAAGCAGGCAGATTTTCACTTTCATAAAAAGAATATATGTAACTTTAAAAATGAAACATTTGTAGTAGAGTGCTTACCAACAGTATCATTTAATAGTTACTTTTGAAAAACCTACTTACACAAGGATTTTCCAAAAATGAGATATTAAAAAGGTATTATTACAAAAAGGTAGCTATTTGACCTACCTTACTCAGAGGGGCTTTGATTTTTTTCAAACACAAGGCAAGAAGTTCCCTGGATTCTAATGCACATTGTATCCAAGTTCCTGGTGGCTGGAAATATCTGAAAGAGAAGATAATATACTGAAACCCAGACTTTCTCAAGGAAAAACAAAAAATTTCCATCAATATGCAGATATAATATTGATTATTAACCAGATATAATAACTCAGGGCTGATCTGAAGCACTTATCCCAAATATACTTTAGTAGTTCTAGAAAACTTCCGATTAGAAGGGTAGCTTTAGTTAAAAAGGTAAAATTCTGGGTATTTGCAAAAGATAATCTAAAATAATCTATTAAAGAGGTCTTATTCTTCAAACACCAGTAAGAGTTCCAGTGAGGATGACAAAATGATCAAAAGTTCCATGAATCTCAAAATGGCATTAAAATGATTTGTAGCCCTAACAGGTTTGGCTCAGCGGATAGAGCATTGGCCTGCGGACTGAAGGGTCCCAGGTTCGATTCCGGTCAAGAACATGTACCTTGGCTGCAGGCACATTCCCAGTAGGGAGTGTACAGGAGGCAGCTGATCAATGTTTCTCTCTCGTCGATGTTTCTAACTCTCTATCCCTCTCCCTTCCTCTCTGTAAAAAATCAATAAAATATATATTAAATAAATAAATAAAATGATTTGCAATGTACTTGTATAATGTTAGGGAACTGCTTATTTCTCACACTAAAAAGATAAATTAGTACCACATACTATGTACCAATATAGTTCAGACTATCATCTATTTCAAGTCCCTTTCCAAATTTTAACTGTAAAACTCAAGTTTTAAAATCTTTCATAAAACCTAAGTTAAAATTAAAATCCCTTATGCATGTGCTTTAAGTGTTTTAGCCCAGCCCACCCAGGACTTACAGCCATGCCCAGCACATATTAAGTGCTCAATAAATGCTCGTTAAATTAATGTGCTATTCAAATACTTTTTTGCTACACTTTTAAAGATTCATTCAAAAATGTTATACAGGTCCCTTTGTTGTAAGCATGTTTTCAGTTAGAAAGAGCTTCATATATCTATATATATAAAAGCCTAAGCGACCGGTCGACTGTTCGCTATGACACACACTGACAACCAGGGGGTAGACGCTCCGACCGGTAGGTTAGCTTGCTGCTGGGGTCCGGCTGAAAGCTAACCTGATCGTGCACCGGTAGGGTCCCTCAGCCTGGCCTGTGCCCTCTCGCAATCTGGGACCCCTCGGGGGATTTCGGAGAGCCACAGGCCAGCCCTAGGGACCTCACCGCCACCAGTGCTCATGCACCGGGCCTCTAGTCATCTAATAAAGCTCCTTCATTCTGATGAAGAAATTAAGGCTTAGAGTGATTAATTGGCCAAGAGTTTCAAAAAGCTAGTTTGTGAGAAACCCAAGGCAACTAGGTATCCTGATTCTTTGTCCAGTGCTTTTTTCATTCCACCATTCTTTTAAGAATAGCAAATATTTATCATACATTTAGCCTCACACTTGCAAAGCTTGCAAACTGTAAACCCCGAGACAGCACAAACTTTCATGTATTTATATATGTACACATTTTAAGTATTTTGCTTGGGAGATACATTTTTCAAATTCTCAAAGATTTGTAACCCCTCCCCTCCAAAAAAGTTAAGAACTACTATAATCCGAATCCATTTGAGAAATCAAAGGCATATAATTTTTACGAACAGTCTCATTGGGCAGGATTGTGTTACTCAATGGCCTACTAGATAGATATACATGGTTTATGGCAATAACTAAAGTGAATAAGAAGGAATATGAACATTAATTTTCAGGTGTTCAGCCTTCAAATCCAGTTTCATTTCAGACCATTCCAGATATGATTTACTGAGCTTTTTCCCCCATTAACTAGTCATTTTAGATAGATGGGAACATTTATAGATGTAATTTTTAAAACACATTGCTAAATTACTAAAAATATAAGGTGCTTTTTTAGCTTCTAGTGACTAAGAGGGTAAAAACTACCATGATAATAATAGTATGTCCTTAAACTGTTCACACCCTTACAAACATCAACTCGTTATATATTAACTGTATACAGCAAACCCACTAATCTCTGAACATAAAAATAACAAATTTATATACCTTTACACATCTTTACCAGATTAGCAGGGAAAACTAAGAAGTACACTATAAAATTGCAAATTCTAAAATCTTTGGCAACACTGACATAAATAAAAATTAATTCTCTATTACATGCACTCTGTTCATGTACCTTGGTAATCCTAGCACATCCTGGTTGCTCTCCTATATATAAATCTCAACCCTAAGTAGGATGAATGGTATCGCACCATACCTTTGGCATTGTTTGCAGAAAGATACAGAGACCTGTTTCGGGATGCCTTGGCTGATGTCTACTTTACTTCGCAGACAGGCCACACAAATATTAGCTGGATTTGGACTAATTACAACACCACATTCGCAGCACAAGCTTAAATAAAGAAAGCATAAAGTTTACAAATGAGATTTCACAAATGCACTGGTTACGTTTTGAAAACTATCAAACAAATAAACAAAAGCCTTCAAGTTAGGCCCATAATATTTCTACCCTAAAAGCAGCAAATAAGAAAAAAAAAAGCCATCTTCAAACGTTGGCCTGTGGACTGAAAGGTCCCAGGTTCGATTCTGGTCAAGGGCATGTACCTTGGTTGCGGGCACATCTCCAGTAGGAGGTGTGCAGGAGGCAGCTGATCGATGTTTCTAACTATCTCTCTCCCTTCCTCTCTGTAAAAAATCAAAAAAAAAAAAAATACACATACACACACACACACACACACACACACACACAGAGGCAATAAAGAACAACCTGGAATACTGAGGTTAAAAACAAAAAATTAAGGATGGCCAAAATTCCAAAAAGCCTCAAAATATATCCAAAGGGTATAGAGTCTGAATTATGTCTAACGTCCTCGGATAGCATTATAGTCCAAAGACATTTTTTTTAAAGCTTCGGCATAGCACAGGGACTGCCGAAATGTAAACATTTACCCAGAGCAGAAAATTTTTACAGGCTGCAAAGAGCAGCAAGTCTAGTGATTCCATGTAACTGATGAGAGTGTCGGGGTCCTGGATGCACTGGGAGCAGAACATGTTTAAGACTCACTGATGACGCCCTAAACGGTTTGGCTCAGTGGATAGAGCGTCAGCCTGCGGACTGAAGGGTCCCAGGTTCAATTCCAGTCAAGGACATGTACCTTGGTTGCGGGCACATCTCCAGTGAGGAGTGTGCAGGAGGCAGCTGACCGATGTTTCTCACTCATCGATGTTTCTAACTCTCTATCCCTCTCCCTTCCTCTCTGTAAAAAATCAATAAAATATATTTAAAAAAAAAAAAAAAAGAATCACTGACGATGTCCCAAAGAAATGTCCTGTAACCCGTGATGCCATGTTTGCAGGCACATGTGACTACTGAGCACTTGAAATGTAGCTCAGCACGACCGAGGAGCTGAATGTTGGCTTTTATTAACTTTATTTCATCTTCATTACTTTAAATTTAAATAGCCACCTGTGGCTAATGGCTCGGTATTGGACAGTGCCCATCTAGAAGAACGTAGGATAACTATATACATTAACACTCTTTAAGCAAATATTTGCGATAACTTTCCAAGTAAAAATCAATTCTATTTCCTCAGAAAATAAGGATTTTCTTTTTTTTTCCACTTAAGACAAAGAACTGCCCCCTCAAAAAAAAAAAAAAAAAACCAAAAAAAAAAAACAGCGTTTCTCACAGTAAGTTTCAGACCCACGTTAACATCGTTACATTTAAGGGGATGGAGGAACGGGGCGCGACTCACATGTGTCCGGGGGTGCGCTCGGCGGAGTCCGCCAGGTACTCCATGGCGCTGGTGCCCGATCCTAAAAAGAAAGAGCACATCGTGGCACCTGTCATTGGTCATGCACTTCACACACACCTTCCTCCTGCCTCTCTGATAAGGCAGCCAAGCCCGTAAAGCAGCAAGAAAAACCAATCTACTTGGTAACTCTGAAAGCACTTCTTTAATATGAAAACCAAGGAATGCCGGAGTCGCCCGTCTGCGAGACCCTCTCGGGCCCCTCAACGTGGCCGCGGACCCGACGTGTCACCTGGGCGCCCACGCCGGCGGCCCGGGCCGCTCCGGGCACCCCCCCTCCATCCCCCCGCCTCGGACCCCAGCCGCAAGGAGCCCCTGGACGGCGTCACTGCGCCGCGGGCCACCCTCCCGGACCCGCAGGAATCCCCGGGCGGTGTCACTGCGCCGCGGGCCACCCACGCCCCCGGACCCCGCACCCCGCATCCGCCGCGGAGACCTCGGATGAAGACCCGCAGGGAACACGCGGCGCGCACGCGGCCAGAGGCCGGCCGAGCCCGGGGGGTGCGCCCCACTCTCGCCCCGGAGACCGCGCCACAAAAGCCTGGGACTCGGCTCCCAGAACCTACTTAGTTCCTACGGGCAGGACCCAAACGTCTCAAAAGCCGCAACAGAACTATGACCCGCCACCCACCCCAACGGCCACCGCGAACCGCCCGGTACAGGGAAGATCTCGCGACAGAAGGACCCAATTCTCGCGGCCGAGAGTTGGGAGTTAAAGAGCTGGTGTGGGCGGAGAAAGGGGCGGGCACAGCCGAGCAGCGGGGCGGGGCGAGGGGCGGGGCGAGGGGCGGGGCAGCTGCGAGCATCCTGGAGGAAAGGCGGGGTTGCACCATCCAAAGCTGCTTGAGACTTAGACCTACTTTCCAACTCTCCTGTTGGGGTATCTTCCTTACCGATTTTCTCGGGCCCCAGTTAACTCCAACCCAACCTCGCCCACTTTTCAGATATCCGGATTGGGAGCTTGCTTCTTGGTGAAATAATCATATAAAAGCTATCTGTAAACAGTGTCACATTACACAAAGAAATTAAACTCCATGGAGGAGTGCCTTTGTTTATTGTGTTCACCACCATAAGCCTAATGCCTGCCTCATCCTAAATGCTCAAATGGATATTTGTTGAACAGATGAAAGGAACAATGTAAGGCATAATTATTTGAGAAGTCTATGCTGTTTTTAGGCCACTGTAATTATGAGAATACACTTCCTAATAGTGCACTTAATGTTTCCTTATAACTTTACTAGAGGCCCGGTGCACAAAAATTTGTGCACTGGGGGGGGAAGGGGGGTCCCTCAGCCTGGCCTGTGCCCTCTCGCAGTCTGGGACCCCTCGGGAGATAACAACCTGCTGGCTTAGGCCTGCTCCTGGGTGGCAGAGGGCAGGCCCAATCCCTAGGTGCAGCCCCTGGTCGGGCTCAGAGCAGGGCCGACTGGGGAGTTGGGGCGCCGCCCCCTGTCATGCACAGAGCAGGGCGGATTGGGAGGTTGCGATGCCACCCTCAGTCACGCTCAGGGTAGGGCCGATTGGGGGGTTGGGACACCGCCCCGTCACACTCAAGGCAGGGTTGATAGGGAGGTTGCGGCACCACCCCGTCACACACAGAGCAGGGCCAATCCGGGGGTTGGGGCGCTGCCCCCTGTCATGCACAGAGCAGGGCCCATCAAGGGGGTTGGGGAGCTCCCCCCTGTCACACACAGAGCAGGGCCCATCAAGGGGTTGGGGAGCTCCCCCCTGTCACACACAGAGTAGGGCCGATAGGGGAGTTGGGGCACCACCGCCTGTCACACACAGAGCAGGGCGGATCAGGGGGTTGGGGCACCGCCCTCTATCACCCACAGAGCAGGGCTGATCAGGGGGTTGGGGCGCCGCCACTCTCACACTCAGGGCAGGGCCAATGGGGAGGTTATGGCTCTACCCCGTCACACACAGAGCAGGCCCCGTGGGGGTGGGGTGGGTTGGGGCGCCACACCCTGTCACACACAGAGCCGCAGGGTGATCAGGGGGTTTGGGAGCTCCCCCGTCACGCACAGAGCAGGGCTGATCAGAAGGTTGGGGCGCCTTCCCCTGTCATGAACAGAGCAGGGTGGATAGGGAGGTTGTGGCCCCGCCACCTGTCACACACAGAGCCGCAGAGCGATCAGGGGGTTTGGGTGCTGTCCTCTGTCACGCTGATCCCGGTGCAGGGAGGCCTCTCAGCTCCGCTGATCCCGGTGCTGGGAGGCATATTACCCTTTTATTATATAGGATCGAGGCCTGGTGCATGGGTGGGGCTGGCTGGTTTGCCCTGAAGGGTGTCCTGGACCAGGGTGGGGGTCCCTACGGGGGTGCCTGGCCAGCCTGGATGAGGGGATGATGGCTGTTTGCAGCTGGTCACACACCCTTCAGGGTGGGGGTCCCCACTGGGGTGCCTGGCCAGTCTGGGTGAGGGGCTGAGGGCTGTTTTCAGGCTCGCGGGTGACTGAAGCTCCCAACTGCTCCTTTTTTTTCTTTTTTTTTCTTTTTTATTCTGGGCCAGCTTTAGCTCTGGTTCCAGCTCTGAGGCCTCTGCTGGGTTCTATAATCGAGACACTGTATCAACTCCAGCTCTGAGATCCCAGCTCACTGAAAGCTGGTTTCTGGGGTTTTGTTTATCTTCTATATTTGTTACAATGTTTCAGACTGCAGGCTCAGAGGCCAACAAAGCAGGCGGGGAACGTTGGTTTCCTCCGTCACTGAAGCAAGCAAGCCTCATGTTAGCTTCAAGCTGCCTGGCTGCCGGCCGCCATCTTGGCTGACAGTTAATTTGCATATCTCGCTGATTAGCCAATGGGAAGGGTAGCGGTCGTACGCCAATTACCATGTTTCTCTTTTATTAGATAGGATTCCTTGAGCATAGAGCAGAACAGACCATGTCTATCCACTCTTTCCCATGACAGAGTTTCAAATATTTGAAGAGCACATGCATATTTTTTCCAAGTGTTCTCACCCAAATTTCAAGGAAAAAGCAAGATCATCTTATAGCAGGTGATCAAAGAATGTCTCTCGTCATTTATTGCCCAGGGTACTTAAAAAGTCTCCAGTTCATTATTTTTTTTTCCAGACTCCAATCCATCCTTCTAAAATGTAAATCTGATTTTTCCCTGCTGTTAATCCTCCAGTGGTCTCTGATCACCTCCTGAATTATTTCCAATTTTCTGCATAGAAAGACCTTTCAGGATCTGACCCTGACAAATCCTGTCACATTTCTAAGCACACAGCCCACAAGAAGCTCCTCACAAGAACTAGTCTACCTTTGTTTATGCCTGGGACACTCCACCTTAAAGATTAAGCTCGAGCATCCTATGTTTGTTTCCTATTGCTGCCATAACAAATATCACAAATTTTGTGGCTTAAAACAACACAACTTTATTATCTTACAGTTCTGGAGGCTATAGATCTAAAAATAGATGCTCCTCCTCCTTTACATATGGTTGTATAACATCTTGATAGGTGGTATATGCTCTATAGCAGTGCTGGCAACGTTAAATTGGATAATACAGGTTCTTTTCTGCATGTTCCATGGGCTCAAACTACCGGAGAGCAGTTTGAGCCCTTCGTTATTCACTGAACCTAACAAAATGCCTGGCACAAAACACACCCTCAGTGTATCTTGGCAAATAAATTATCCATTTGATAAAAACTCACAAGAGACAGTGTTCTTCTTATTTATTTTTTTCATTCACATTGTCATTTCCCTTAAGTCAAGTACCACTAGAAAGACTACTAGTTAGACAGATTGTGTTTATTATTCATTGAAGTAAGTGCAAACAGACCATGAGTAATCCTGGAGTGTTTTAGTAAGAGGCTGGTAGGAAAAAAATTATCATAGGTTTGGCAGGGTGACTTAGAGAAAGTCTAAGAAAGCAAGAATTTGCTGTAGATTAGATGTAGTCAGAAAGCAGGGACAATTCTATTATTGGAAATCTCAATAAATCTTGTGAGTAGGAAGAGAGGCAGAAGAATAAAGCTGCAATTGGTAAAGAAGTGGCCGTCACTGCTTTTGGCCAAAAGAGGGAGTAAGTGTCTGGAATTGTGTGGGCAGCACAGAGAGCTGGTATTTACTTATGCTCAGACAAAGTTATGCAGTGGCTTTGCTTTGTCTTGTTTTATCATGGTCTCGGAGTAACCTTGTCTGAGGTTGGTACTCTATGACATTTTTTATGCCCAACAGGAGAGTAACATGGTCTACCTGTGAGTTCAGGCCAGCCTCTGAATGTCCAAGGCAGCTCTTTTTTTCTTTCTCAACATACTCAATACCCTATTTGATGTGGCACCAAGAGCCACAGTGCCAGGTTTGTTAGGCACTGGATGTACAACAGGGAACAACACAGACTTGGTCCCTGCCCTCATGGAGCTTACATTTTACAGGTGAGGCTGATATTCCAAAAGCCTGGGTACTTTGCTGAGAGTTCTGCAGCAAGTGAGTGCAGGACCAGGAGCTGAACTCTAGTTTGTCTATCTCTGTACCTGGCACCGCCCGCGTCCCCGCCACCCACGCCTGATTCCCCGTTTGCCATTGGGTGATTGAAGGCTGTTGGCTGGGGGTGGGACTGAGAGGTTGGCCATTCCGCCCGCTCGCTGGCCCCGTCCCCACCATGGGTTGTCCTCGGTGTGTGGGGCAGGTGGTAAGGTGGGGGCCTTGGCCTGGCACCACCCAAGATACTAGTCTGGTTCCCTATTCGCCAACGGGCGATCGGAGCCTGACAGCCAGGGAAAGGGACTGAGAGGTGGTCAGTGCACCTCATAGTGACTGGTTGAGTGGTCGTTCTGGTCGTTCTGGTCGTTCTGGTCGTTCTGCCGTTAGGGTCAATTTGCATATTACCCTTTTGTTATATAGGACTAGAGGCCCGGTACACAAAATTTGTGCGGGGGGGGGGGGGGGACTCAGCCGAGCCTGCACCCTCTCCAATCTGGGACCCCTAGGGGGATATCCGACTGCCAGTTTAGGCCCAATACCTGTGGGGGCGACCATCTTGTGCGATGGTGTGATGGTCAATTTGCATATTACCTCTTTATTATATAGGATAGAGGCTCGGTGCACGGGTGGGGACCAGCCAGCCCTGCCTTGATGGGGGCCCCGGATTGGGGTAGGGGTCCCCGCTGGGGGGCGGGGCCGGCGAGGGTGAGGGGCTGCAGTCGTTCTGGTCTCTGGTCATTCTGGTCATCCTGCCGTTTCGGTCACTGGGCTTTTATTAAATAGGATTCTTGAAATGACAAAATTAAAGAGCTGGAGAATGGATTAATGGTTGCCACAAATGAAGAAAGAGGCAAAGGGCAGGAAAGAATTCATTGTAGCTATACAAAAACAACATGAAGGATCCTAGTGATGATGGAAATGTTCTGTATTTTGACTGTATCCATGTCAATATCCCAGTTGTGGTCTTGTATTATTGCTGTACAAGATGTTGTCTTTTGGGGGGGGAAGGTTAAAGCGTTCAGGAATCTCTCTGTTTTGTTTCTTACAATGGTATGTGAATCTACAATTATCAAAAACTTTTTAAAAGTTTGATTTTTTCAGATGTAGGGTAAAGTTTCCTGTTTAAGGAAAGCAACTCCCTGGTTTTATCTTTTGTAATTTTTTTCACAAGGCTTTAACACTTTGGTCTTCATCCTTGGTTGGCTGGTTAACCCCATCCACATTACACTTCTACCCAGTCTCCTCGGCAGCAGGTTAACATGGGAAGTATATTGGGCAATCTTCCAGGAAAACTTCAGCTTTCTGAACAAAAGGGCACAGACTAGGTGGGTATGCCATTTTGCTCTCACTCTTTGCTCCTTTGCCTTTTGCCTGCTTTCTGTCTGGAATGCAAATGTGATACATGGAGGTACAGCAGCCACCTCCTGACTATAGGCAACAAGCAATAAAGGCAAATGCCATTGTGATGATGTCACAGAGAGCTAGAAAGAGCCGTCCACTTC
The DNA here is from genome assembly GCF_963259705.1 of Myotis daubentonii. NCBI lineage: Eukaryota > Metazoa > Chordata > Mammalia > Chiroptera > Vespertilionidae > Myotis > Myotis daubentonii. Next base: position 25,200,456 of record NC_081842.1, on the reverse strand, counting down.
AGAGTTCTACCTATTTAAGGAGAAAAAAGCCACTTTATTGGTTTAAGCCACTATTGGCCAGGTTTTCTATTAGTTGTAACACATTTCTAATGGACTCCTCACTCAGGAGATTCTCGGCAAGGCTGATAAATGTTGCCTATCAATAAAACTATCTATTGTAAGGATGAAAAGCATGATAACTACTTAGTATTCTTTGTGTGTTTCAGGAACCAAATTGCTGTCTTTTCCTTTCCTCTTTCTCTACAGTATTTTGTGTCTCATTCCCCTCAGCTTGGCCTGAATGTGTATTATAATCAGTCTCTCGCTCTCCTAATTGAATTGGGCTTTTGTTGTAGCCAGCTCAGAATTTTTTAAAGGTCTTCCTAAACCATTCCAGCCCTGGGCAGTCGCTCCCTTTTTCGACCTCACAGTACTTAGTGTCTGCACCTCCGAATTGCAATTCATCATGCACTGCCCTGTGACATTTCTCTTACAGCTGTCACAGAATAATCGATGTGTAGTGCTGGAGGGGACATTAAAGATCATCTTCTCCAGCCACCTTAATGCATGTGAATTGTAACTTAACTCCTGGATTTTTCTTATCTCTTCATGGGTTTACAGTTTATCATCCCAACTAGATTTTAAGGTCTTAGAGCAGTGGTTCTCTTCCTAATACCGCGACCCTTTAATACAGTTCCTCACGTTGTGGTGACCCCCAACCATAAAATTATTTTTGTTGCTACTTCATAAATGTAATATTGCTACTGTTATGAATCATAATGTAAATATCTGATATGCAGGATGTATTTTCATTGTTACAAATTGAACATAATTAAAGCATAGTGATTAATCACAAAAACAATATGTTATTATATATGTGTTTTCCAATGGTCTTAGGCGACCCCTGTGAAAGGGTCATTCAACCCTCAAAGGGGTCGCGACCCACAGGCTGAGAACCGCTGTCCTAGAGTCAAAGAAATGTTGGCAACTTTTGATTCTATTCAATAAACCAATTGTATCTTTATTTTTCATCTGCCACGTTCCATATTTTCATCTGAGCCTAGCAGGTTTATTTTTTTTTTACAAACAGGAAAATATTTAATTCATTCTAAAAATAATTCAAGAAGAAAAAAGGATGCTACAGGCTTCATGGTCTTATTCCTAGAATCCTGAAGCTTTGAGGCTTAGAAGAAATGATCTTGTCCTCCAGATACTCGTAGCTACTCAGAAATAAATTACATAATCTGTGAAGGAGTCCTGGCCTGCTGAAGCTAGAGGGGAGCTAGACAGGAAGGAGAAAGAACATCATCTACAATAAACTGATCAAAGTCATCCCAGGCAGGTGGGCCCTCTGATGCTCTGGATGAACCAACACCCATAAAAACTCGGCTGGCCCAGGGATGTTCAGTTACACTGTAGTCGTTTATTTACATATTCAACAAGGCCCGGGGAAGCAAAGCCCTGGCTGGCTTCTCCTTTAAGCCCCCTGCTGGTTGGTCTCATCATCGCGCCTCTTCCAAATCTGAATGTATGCCTCCGCCAGTGTGATCATCTGGGGAAGAATGCAGGTTACCTGGAGGTCTTGTAATTCATACCATTTGCCTGTCCCGTGATGAAGCACGTGGATCCGGTAGGAGCCCTCGGAGGGCTTGCCGTCGTGCACGATGTTGGCGATCAGGTCATAGGTGGTGTTCTTGTGCACGGGCTGCACTTCCTCAGACAGGTACTCTCTCAGATGCACATTCGTAATAGGGAAGTTGACAATCGTTGGGTTCTTCTCCACAAAGAAATTGTTCTTAGTGAATCTCTTAATACAAAAGATTAGATACGGAGGCAGCTTGTGAGTTCTCCATTTGAGTCTTATATTCCTTCTCAGTGATGCCGTTGAACTTGGCCAGGAGGTTGAAGAGCGGCACCTGGGGGATGATAAGCTGCTCCTTCTCGTCCTTGTAGAGCGGTGCGGAGGGAAGGTCCAGAGTGAGGTACAGAAAGGTGGACTCCGCCATCGTCTCCTGGTACTCATCATTATGAAGCAGCTGCTCTTTTTCTTCCGCTGGCAGATCAGGATGAGGAAGTTTTTTAGTGAAGATCCTCATGGACCCCTGGAACACATCAGTCACAGTAGTTTTCTTTTGCTTTTTTGTGCCCCCCAGAGCTGAGTGCAGAGCATTCAGAAACCAGGACAAAAAGTCTACTCCATCTCCTTGCTTGGTGATCTGGAACGTCTTCTTGTTGCAAAGGACAACAGCCTGAAGCATCTCTTGGGGAGAGACGTGTGCCTTGAAATTTCGAGGGTTCCAGAGCTTTCTCATCAGCTCTCCAAAACGCTGGACCAACAAGAACATGATATCCCCTGGAGGACGCTTGATGTTCTTATAATTGTCTTCTTCCAGGAAGTAGTTCCGAAGAGGAGGAACATTAGACAGGGCCTGAAGGACAGCGTTGGCATAGTCGTTAGCCTTTATATTACTCAGGCCCACAATACCTGGAGGGTAAGTGGTACCATCATAAGCCCAGGACAATTTGGCTTGCTTGTCCAAGTTTGCAATCTGCTGCTTTGTGAAAGCGGGCTTCAACACATACGTGATATCCTCCAGGGAGGAATCGATGATCTCATAGTTGTCTGGAAGGCAGTAAAACTTGAGGGTGTGGAGGTTGAGGAAGACATGGTGGCTAAACTGGACACTGTGGATGTAGGCATGAGACTTCAAACCCTGAAAGTACTTGCCACACACCAGACAGGCATATGCATTGATATGCGAGAGGGAGATGGAACACAGTTTCTCAAACTCCAAGTCCAGCACACTCCTGTTAATGGTATCCAGGTATGGGCAGTGGCGGCTCCTCCGGTCCTCAGAAACCACTCGGCCATTCTTTGAGTGTGATTCCATTTTGTTGGGGTCCAACCCCAGCAGGTCCATGGGTCCCCAAAGGTGTGGACAGAGTCGGCAAAAAAGGAATGACACGGAGACAGCGTTCAGTTGATCAGCAGCCTAGCCAGGTTCTCTAGCCAGGTTCTAGCCAGGATCTCCAGCCAGGTTCTTTTTCTGTCTTGTTACATCTGTATTTATACCAGTTGATTCAATCCTATCAATCTCTATTACAAAGGTTAGGGCGTTTCTTATCTCCATTCCAGGGAGTAAAGATTAAGTAGCTTAAGCATGATTGTTTGTAGTTAAAGTGATTAACTACCCACCTGGCACTTAGTTAAGGGGTTTTATTCCCTCCCTAACTTCAGGGAAAAATCCCTACCTGGGGAAACAACCTTTCTCGGAGAGGTGACCTTGGTTAAAACACATAGTGCCAAGAAGGGGAGCAAACATATTAAGAACAGTATGCCATATACGCCAGGTCCCTTGAAACATTTGCTGTGCAGATGTTTCTTCCCTGCAGCGACTGTGTCAAGCAGCAAGGATGGACCGACTTCCGGCAAATTCCCCCTTTTTTATTTTTTAAATGATAGCGCATGTAAATCAGCGGCCACCTCTCGGATTGGGTTGTTTAAGACTTAGAAGAAGACTGACAAGTAATGATAGCGAGCAAAGCTATAAACATAGTGGATGGAGCGCACAAGGAGCCTTGTTCCTGTAGAAGGTTGCTGCCTCTTCAGTCAAGGGATTTCAGCTGGCCTCAAGTCAGTGGTTTGGTTGTCCTTATTGATCTGGCTAGCGGGCAGCGTCATTGGCGACGGGCTTCCCGAAGCGTCAACGAGTTGAAGGGCTGCATCAGAGGGTCCATCTGGGCCGCTTGATGGTGGTGCCGGTGTCCTGGGAGGAGTCACCTGTGCCCTCTGGTTCAGCAGGGGAATCCTGTTCCAGGGGTTCCCAAAGGTGTGGACAGGTCGGCGAAGACTATCCACCCTCTTCCTACGGTGGAGTCCTATCCGACCCGAGAGTGGGGCTTACCTCGCACCTCCCGCTCAGGCTCAGATTCTTCCTCCGCCTTGCGCTCCCGCTTCACCCCACGGCGGGCACCATGGGGGCCCGGGCCTCGTGAGCGCGCGCTTGCGTGCTCGCCTACTCGACCTCCGCTTCACGCACACCGGGCTGCCGCTTCATGCACACCGGGCTGCGGCTTCATGCACACCGGGCTGCCGCCGGCGATCTGCGCCTCCGGCTCCCGGGCTCCCGCTCTCGCTCCCGCTTGACGCGACCGGAGCTGGCCCGAGACTCGGACTCGCTTCCCGCGGGTGGAACCACGAGACTCCCGCTTGGACCGGCCGACATCGCCACTACCAGCAAAGTCGCCCTGCGCGGGGGCTGCGGACTCCCTCTAGCAGATTTTTTAATTTGAAGTTTGAAGCCTTTCAGTGGCATTACCTTTTTTGCAGAACCTCCTTAATGCTCAGTTGGTGATTAAAAGGCAAGTGTAATTTTCTTTTAGTGCTATTGCTGTTGTTTAGGTAACAAGAAAAATATTAGGTAACCAGCTTTGAAGAGTTCAATCGTATAGCTGTCATTTGTCTCCAATATAAACCACATTTGATTTTTGACATTCATAGATAGTCTCTTCATTTTTTTAAAAAATATATTTTATTAATTTTTTACAGAGAGGAAGGGAAAGGGATAGTTAGTAACATCGATGAGAGAGAAACATCTATCAGCTGCCTCCTGCACACTCCCTACTGGGGATGTGCCCGCAACCAAGGTACATGCCCTTGACTGGAATTGAACCTGGGACCTTTGAGTCCGCAGGCGGACGCTCTATCCACTGAGCCAAACCGCTTAGGGCGATAGTCTCTTCATTTTTAAAAATTCTACATTTCTGTGTTTTAAAAAGAGCTTGGTCATAATTTTAGATGCATGCTTTTAACTAATGTACAGGTTACTTTTGGGAACATAACATTTTGAATCTATACTGCTTAAATCTATGAACTCAAAATACTGCAGTGAATATCAATTTTTTTAAAAAAGCCCTAGCTGGTTTGGCTCACTGGATAGAGCATCAGCCTGAGGACTGAAGAGTTCTGGGTTCTATTCCAGTCAAGGGCACATGCCAGGGTTGTGGGCTCGATCCTCAGTAGGGGATGTGCCCGAGACAGCCAATCAATGATTCTCTCTCATCATTGATGTTTCTATCTCTCCCTCTCTCTTCCTCTCTGAAATCAATAAAAATATTTTTATAAATAAAAATAAATAAAATAAAAATATATCATAAGCTGCCCTAGCTGGCTTGGCTCAGTGGGTAGAGCATCAACCTGCAGACTGAAGGGTCCCAGGTTTGGTTCCTGTCAGAGTACATGCCCAGGTTGTGGGCTCAATCCCCAGTAGGGAGTGTGCAAGAGGCAGACAATCAATGATTCTCTCTCATCAATGATTTTATTATCTCTCTTTCTCTCTCCCTTTCTCTCAGAAATCAATAAAGATATATTTAAATATATATATATATATATATATATATATATATATATATTTATCATAAGCTATGATAATTGGTTGCACATGCCTAAAATTTTAACAAAAAACTTAAGTAGATAAATATATCTAATAAGCTCCTGTGTGTCATGATTACCCAGGCTTCTAGTCATGCAAATGATCATACCCTAAGCATAAGCCTTGAAGGGAAGGACTATACCTTGTATACCTTTGTTCCCATCAGGTCTCATACAGGAGAGTCTAATAAACATTTGAAAGATGAATGAATGGTTGGATGGATGGATGAATATGTTTCCTTTAAGGTGACTCATACATCTTTGAGTTTCTCTAGATTGTTAGCACAAGGTTTTGCTTAAAATAGAGAATATTTAGTGATTGTATGAGTGTTCAAAAGAGGAAAGGGAAACGTCTCATTTCTTACCGGGCTACGCTATTGTTCTAGATATCATGGAATATGCCCACTTGTCGCTATCAATTATTGACTGTCAAGGGCTCCAGCAAACTAGAAGTCCCCTATGCTGCCGGGAGCCGGTCCATCCTTGCTGTTTCAAGGGACCTGGCATATATGGCATATGGTTCTTAATATGTTTGCTCACCTTCTTGGCGCTGTGTTTTAACCAAGGTCACCTCTCCGAGAAAGGTTGAATCCCCAGGTAGGGATTTTCCCCTGAAGTTAGGGAGGGAATAAAACCCCTCAACTAAGTGCCAGGCGAGTAATTAATCCCTTTAACTACAAACAATCATGTTTAAACTACATAATCTTTTCTCCCTGGAATGGAGATAAGAAACGCCCTAACCTTTGTAATAGAGATTGATAGGATTGAATCAACTGGTATAAATACAGTTGTAATAAGACAGAAACACACAGAATTCAGAACACAGAATCGAGAACACAGGGCTTGGAAGACAGGACCAAGAGAGACAGAGCCTAGGCACAGAACCTACACAGAACGTTCTCTAGAGACAGAAGAACTTCACTGGAGAGAGCATGCCGGAGGATCCTGGAGAGGGACTGGCCTCGGAGCCTAGAGACAGAGCCTAGCGGGAGAACATGGCAAGGGATCCTGGACTGAACCTGACTACAGAGATTGGCAGGAGAACCTGACTGGAACCTGGACACTGAACCTGACTGGAGTACCTGTACAGAACCTGGCTGGAGACCCTGACAAGCGAACCCGGCTATGATGATCAACTGAACGCTATCTCTGTATCGTTCCTTCTTCGCCGACTCCGTTCACACCTTTGGGGACCCCTGGACCCGCTGGGGTTGGACCCCGGCACTATGCACCAACCATTCCACCCCTGACCCTTGCCTTTTCTTTGAACCTATAACAATTTTCTAAAGAATTTTTTAAAGGATAGGATGATGTATTCCTTTGATAATGAGGAGAGGGAAAAAATTAAGAAATCTAACTTGTATGGGTTCTGTTCATATTTTCTCTTCTCCCACTTCATTTATAAAGGAGCTTGTAATATCAGGGAGGTTTCAAACTGGGGCACCATACCAAATCCAATTTATGGAACTTTTTGACAGCCTAACACTGGTTTTTAAAAAATGTAATTAATTGCTCTACTACATTATATTCTTAGTGACAAGCAAGAAAAAACTGACTCTGGCTAATTTAACAGAAAAGAATTTGTGAACATGCTCTTGGTCAGCCCCAGAATCCAAATGAGGGTGGAGGACCAGACTCAGGGCCATGCAGCCAGGAACATGACTCAAACCCACACAGCAGGACCAACTCATCCCATCAAGACCACACTGTCACAGGATACATGCTACACCTACACCTCAGACAAGGCTTCTGCTGGCACCAAACTCCCTGTTTCCTGGGAACTCCAGTATGTGGCCACCACAGGGCTTCCCATAGTCCCTGCTTCTTTGCATCACTAGCTGAGAAGTTCAGGGCAGGCTCCTGCAATCAACAGAGCCCAGATCATGCGAGTGGATGAAGGAGATTGGGCAGTAACTAGAGATGGGGGAGAGTTGAGCCACTACCTGCTACTGCCTTGTTCCCTTCCTTGCTAATTTTCAAATACCTCCCTCCTGCTCCCCCACCTTTGCCCCTTCTGAGTTTAGAACCCCTAAACAAGCTTAGTAATTTGCACATTCATTGACAAAATTAACACAGTTGGAAGCACTGAGTTAAGAAGTCTAATAGCTGCCTGTTCTTGGTAAATATTTATTAGGCCATTTTTAGACAGTGGTAATGCATTCAATTAATATTTATGAATGCAAAATAGAAAGCCCTAAATGGTCTAATACAGCCCTGAATGGTCTAATGGTTATGATTGCACTCTTCCAGTAATCCTCTCAAATTCAGCATTAGAATCTAAATAGAGTCTGTGAGTGCCTTGAGAAACCAATTAAAATCTTAACCCCTCTATGGAGTGATTCTTTGCCTGCATTATGTGCTGGCTCACTGTTTCCTAGTCCATCAACGGCACTGTCAACTATGGCCCTTCTCCAATAACCTTTAATCCATCTAACAGAGTGAGCAATTGAACAGCTCAGTGAAAATTTACTTGAGTTCAACACATTCTTGGATGCACTCATTAATTTTCTCAAAAAGCTTCCAAGAGGGTAAGTGGTAGCCCAGAACATGATATTTATTCATGAGTTGCTTGGCATGTAGTCACAGCCTTAATCTCACATACAAGGAAATGCTTTTAGCTGTAAGCATTTTAACTTCTGTTCAGAACACAACAAACTCATCCTCTAAAAATCCTAGCAATTAGTTTATTGCTGAGTTTAGAGGTCTTTCAATAAAACCCGTCCATAGCAGAAGAATTTTTGTATGTGCTACATTGCAAAAGACTAAACTGTCAGATTTAGACTCAGTTTTATATTTACCTAGCATAAACTATGTGCCAAACACTTTTCTAGGCAAGGTTACAAACATTATCTTATCTGTCACTACAAACACATAAGGTAGAGTTAATCCCACTTCACTGATGAGGAAAGCCAAAGCTCAAGATCTATCTCGACTTAAAAAAAGAAATCACAGCCTGGCTGCCGTGGCTAAGTGGTTGAGCGTCAACCTATGACCCAGGAGGTCACAGTTGACTCCCGGTCAGGGCACATGCCCAGATTGTGGGCTTGATCCCCGATCCCCAGTGTGGAGTGTGCAGGAGACAGCTGATCAATGATTCTCTTTCATCATTGATTTTTCTCTCTCCATCTCCCTTCCTCTCTGAAATCAATAATAAAAATATATTAGAAAAAAAAAGAGAAAAATCACAGAGCCCATTGGTGGTAAAGTCAGGGTTTGAGCCTAAGTTCTGATCTAAATCAGCTGTCTCAGCAGAATGATCCAGTATGAGTAAGTTTCAGCATGAAAGAGTAGCTAAGTTAGACCAGGCTCTAGGAAGAGATGAGTAACATGGAGCAATTCTTTCCAGATTGAATATTATGGAGTAAGCCACTGATTAATGCAAATTGCTGGGATTTCACTGAGACACAGCAACTTGCATCCCATCTTTCAAAACTGGGTTGAAAGAAAGGACATGATCAAAGCAAATGGGTGTTTCATCTGATGAAAGGCTGATGATGAAAAATGTCTAGATATAAATTTTATCATATCTCAGTGCATAGGTTTAGAAAGCAAAAGCAAATAAACAATAAACAAAACCACGTATTTTAAAAAATGATGTAGAAAAGTTGTTTTGCAATGCCTAGTGACTACATAATTGGACAGTCTATAGCTGAGGCAGATATTTTGCACCTTTTTTTCCTTCTTCACTTTCATGATTCCTTGCCAACATACTAGTAAGTAAGTCTGGACTCGTGGATTAGGCCCAAGAGTTGGTCCAAGGATGCATTCACATGACTCCCAGCACCATCTTGGTAACAGATCCTCACTCTGGCTCCATAGCATGGAATTCAGGATTCTATCTGGTTCAGGCTGTTTTGGCTTGGAGAGGTTAAGAGTAATGAATGAGGAGTTTATTTAACCTACCCTGTTATATGACTCTGAGGTAGATGAGGTACACCTGGCCAGGGTGCAGTTGTCTCCACCATGTACCCAAGCAATGCCATGTCCCAAGCTGCTTTAGCACCCTGTGTGTAAGACTGGGTTTGAAGGGGCAGCTGAGCTTTGAAAGGCTTGATGTGAGTTTCATTTGCTCAGACTGAGCATCCGCAAATGCATATCTACTGGTGTGGTCATTTTGAGGGATCCTCAAGGGGAAGCACTTCTCTCTGTTAAAAGAGGAAATGAGAGCTGCATACCCTACCTGCTCTGACTACAATGCTGCACCTTTAAATATAGAAATCTTGTTTGATTTACCCAAGTGGTGTCTTCATGTGGTTGTTTAGTCAATCTGAGCCAATTATTCACATTTATAAGGTTGGTGAGTGTACAGAGCCAAATATCTAAAACAGTTCCAAGGTCTTTTGAAAAGAGATGGGTAGATTTATTGCAAAACTGATGTTCAGTGATGATTCTCATCCTTGACCAAAATGTAAGGCTCACAGGAACCTTCAAGAAATTATTTCTTGCCCTAGCTGGTTTGGTTCAGTGGATTGAAGGGTCAAGGGTTCGATTCCAGTTAAGGGCACATGCCCGTGTTGTGGGCTCCACCCCCAGTAGGGGACTTGCAGGAGGTAGCCGATCAATGATTCTCATTCGTCATTGATGTTTGTCTCTCCCTATCTCCCTTCCTCTATGAAATCAATAAAAATATACATTAAAAAAGGAAATTATTTCTTTCTATCACATCCATCTAAAATGATTACCCTTGGCCAGGCCAGGTGGCTCAGTTGGGTGGAGTGTCATCCCATACACCAAAAGGTTGTGGGTTCAATTCCCGGTCAGGGCACATACCTAGGTTTTGGGTTTGATCTCCAGTCAGTGTGCTTATGGGAGGCAACCAACCAATCGATGTCTTTCTCTCACTTGATGTTTCTCTCCCTCTCTCTCTCTCTCTCTCTCTCTCTCTCTCCCCCCCCCCTCTTCCTGTCTCTCTAAAAATCAATAAATATATCCTCCAGTAAGGAAATTAAAAATAAATAAATAAAAAAATTACTCTTCTAGACATATCACATATTCTTAAACTAAATTCTGCTAAATAATTCACATAGAAAGGAAAGTCTAGGGCAGAGATGGCGAACCTATGACACACGTGTCAGAGGTGACACGCGAACTCATTTTTTGGTTGATTTTTCTTTGTTAAATGGCATTTAAATATATAAAATAAATATTAAACATATGTCTTTGTTTTACTATGGTTGCAAATGTCAAAAAATTTCTATATGTGACAGGGCACCAGAGTTAAGTTAGGGTTTTTCAAAATGCTGACACACCAAGCTCAATAGGTTCGCCATCACTGGTCTAGGGCAAAGGAGGCATAAAAATTTAAGAAATGTGAAATGTGCTATAGCAGTAAAGCTTCTAGAAGGAGGGTCTTAGTGTAGCAACAGAGTCTACTATCCTTTTGTATGTAATATTTTCATGTGCTTTATAAAGAGAAAACCTTAAAAAGTAATTGATACTAATTTGAAGATCTAGGCATATAATTCTATAGGAATTAATATCTGGAAAATATTTTTGTCTGAAACACATAATGTCAAAATAACTTCTCAGCAGAAATGTGCTCCTTGCCTTCCACTGTGTTAATGGCTGATGGAGTCCTCACTCCATTTCCAATATTTATCTAACCATCTACCCATATCTTTTACTAAGAAGCACGCCTTTCCTTCTCATTTTATCAACTTGTAGCTGTTCTCCTTCTGTGGATCCAGGCCATAGGAAAAAAAAATGAGCAAGGTTATTATGTCTTTGAAAACTTTTTAAAAGGTGATTTCATTCTTATCATTAAGGTCATTGTTATTAACCATGTGGACTTTTTTTTTTAATACATTACTCTCTGATATAACTTAGCTTCATTAAAGGTCTAGCTCTGTTTAAGAATAATACAGATATTTGGTAAACTTTTCCTTTCATTTTTTGGCTTGTGTAAATCCACCAATACTGCTGTTTTTTAGCAGAAAGGATGAGTCACAAAGGAAAAAAAATCCTTTTACAGGGTCTTATAGTGAGACTAGAGGCCCAGTGCATAAAAATTTATGCACTGGAGGGGGGGGTTCCCTCAGCCCGGTCTGCCCCCTCTCACAGTCTCGGAACCCTTGGGGCAGGAGGCGACCTGGCGATCAGAGGAAGGCAATGCCCCATCACACCTCTGCTGCTGCCACTGCTGGCAGAGCAAGCCTCGGCTGGCCCTGGGCGGGTGGGCAGCCACCATCTGAGGCTTGCCTGTGGTTAGGGCCAGCCCTGGGCAGCTGGCAGTGAGCAGCCAGCCCCACCCCCTCCATGGGTGCTGCCATCTTGTGAGGGTGTGATGGTCAATTTGCATATTACCATCACATAGTACCATCAATTATTATATAGGATAATGGGACTTATTACTTAACCTTCTGGTTTCTAATCCCCTACTCCTTCTGATATAATCAGCCAACTTACTTTTACCTTGGAATTATTAGTTAGGTCATTGTTGCTGTTTTTTAATCTAGGAAGTGGGTTTTTAAAAATGTTTTAAAGTAAAGTCTATTGAAATGCAGCATTTACAGAAAAACACACATCTTAAATTATACAGTTTGATGAATTTTCACAAATTGGACACACCTCTGTAAATAGTTCCAGATAAGAAAAATAATATAAACAGTACCCCAGAACTCTCCTTTGCACTCCAATCCCATGAGGTAGCCACTCTCTTGACTCATCTATATATATAAAAGCCCAGCGACCAGAATGGCGAAACAACCAGAACGACCGGTCACTATGATGCCCACTGTGGCAGCCAACCAGCCCGATCCAGGCCCCAATCAGCGCCCCCCCCAACCACCTGCAGCCCCTCCCCCTGGCCAGCCCAGCCCTGATTGGTCCCCATCAGGGCAGGCTGGCCAGACATCACCCATGCACAAAGTCATGCACCAGGCCTCTAGTATACTATAAATGACTTTACCTATTTTTGAACATTATACAAATAAAAACATGCAGCATGTATATCTTTGGATCTGGCTTCTTTCATTCAACAATACAATTATGAGATTCATCCATATTGGTACATACCAGTATAAAAGTAGTTTGTTTCTTTTTATTGAATACACTATAGTTTACTTATTTTATTAGTGATAGATGATCGGGTTGCTTTTAATTCAGGGCTATTATGAATAGTGCTGCTGTGAACATTCTTGTATATGTCTTTGGTGAATTTATGTGGGTGCTTCTGTTGGGGATATATCCAGGACTTGTCAGGTCATGGGGCCTCACTTGGAATTGGCCATGTTGGGTCAATGGTGGGCTGGAATTGGCTCTCATTGGCTCTCAGGAGCCAACAATTAAATTTTCAGCAACTTTGAGAGCTGGTTGTTAAACACAACCATGATTTAAAATTAAATTATATACATTTAAATAAGTTATATTAAAACAAAGTAATACTAGTAATTAATCAAAATTCATTACCTCCTAATTATTTTGCTACATTTGACTATCATCTATACTTTTAAGCTTACTTACATAAGTTGTTACCAGCATGTTGTCTTTGCTCTTAATGGTGTCTTTTATGTAGAAACATTCTTAATTTTCATTTAGTACAACTTAGCAACTTTCCCTTTGTGGTTAGTGCTCTGTGTCTTTAGTTTGAGAAATATTTGCTATCCTTGAGGTGTCTGTGTTTCCTATGAGAAGCATTGCTGTTTTACTTTTCACATTTAGATCTGCACTGCACTTGGAATTGATTTTTCTTTATGGTGTCAGGTAGAAGCTAAGATTCATTTTTTGTCCTGATTAACATCCAATTCGCCCAGAACCATTTGTTGAAAAGACCATCCTTTCACTATTGTACTTCAACATTCTTTTCGTCATAACCAAAGGACTATATGTGTGAGTTTTACAGGATTATTTTATTTTTTTAAATAAACAATTCATAAGTTTTATTTATTTCTATTTACTTACTTGTTAATCCTCACCTGAGGTTATTTTTCCATTGATTTTTAGGAAAAGCGGAATAGAGAGGGAAAGACAGAGAGAAACATCGATGTGAGAGAACCACATGGATTGGCTGCCTCCTGCCTGAGCCCTTACCAGGGCCCAGGCTGGGGAGGAGCCGGCAACCAAGGTACTTGCCCTTGATGGGAATCGAACCTGGGACCCTTGGCCTGTAGGCCAACACTTTATCCACTGAGACAAACTGGCTAGGGCATAATTTTAAACCAATGAAACTAAGGATTTTTGCATTTTTCAAATATTTTATCATCTCAGTCATTTTAATAATTCATCCAAAAAAGAGATTTTATTTAGATGGTTAGGGAAAACTTGTCTCACCTCAAATCAATAGTGTTTATTGATTTTCACTATGAACAAGACCCTCAGCTAGCCTCTGAGAATATACCCTCCCCACACACAAAAAAATCAACACTATGCACGCAATTCCTTTATCCTTTTGCCTCTTTTCCAAACACATTGACACGGAAAGTCATAAAATAAACATTTCTGTCAATGTCTTCCTTTTCTAGGCATTTATCATAGATCTTTTGATAACTTTCAAATTATTTTCTTTTATAAAATTAAAGCAAATTCTGAAAACTGATTATCTATTGAAAAAAATAAATATTTACTTGTACAAGAAATCAATATTTACTTGTCTGAGAGAAAACTTAGGTGAATTTATGGATGGCGGGCATGGGTTGGGTGGCTGGAGAGGCTGGGGTGGATGCGCTGCCATATTTTGACCAAGGTTATGAAGCACCCGGCATGTGGGAAGTGGCTGCAGCACTGACGGAGGAGGAAATGCAGACACAGACCTACTAAGAACTACCTGAGCTTCCTGACAGCCCTGGATAGTTCTGCTTTGAGACAGACATAATGAGAAATGAATTTGAAAGATGGGCTGCTTAACAACCAATTGAATTGCTCAGTATGAAACGATATGAACTTCCAGCCCCTTTCTTGGGTCAGAAAAATGATATTACTGCATGGCAAGAATGTGTAAACAATTCTATGGCCCCGTTAGAGGATCTAGCGGTTCGAATTGAGAATCTAGAACTAATGTCACAGCGCAGATGCAATGCTTGGAAAGTATATAATGAAGATCTAGTTCCTATGACTGAACATGCACAGAAAAAAGCTCCAGAAGTTAAGGAAGCATATTTAAGATTTAAACTGGCAGCGAAAGAACATGCAACTCACAGCGGGATCTAACTTAAGAGAAAGGGAGTCAAATTGGGTATCCCTGGTCAGTAAGAATTATGAGATTGAAAGGACTATTGTACAATTAGAAAATGAAGTCTTTCAAATGAAGCAGCAACTCGGAGAGGACAACAAAGAAAACACCCAACAAGCCTTCTGAAAAGACATTAATTCGGTGGGTCGGAAGGAAGGCAGGTTGGGCTTTCATAGAAGATCAGGCACTGCTCTGTGCAGGTCGGCAGCATCTTACGGAAAACATCACTTGGTTTAGAAACCATAGAAAGTGGACCGTGATCTTCTATTTGTACATTAGAAAAATAAAAAGTTTCAACTTGGAAAAAATATTTACTTGTATGAGAAGGAATATATTTACTTATCAATACAGAGTGTTCGACTTTTTATCACAAGGGAAAACAAGAGACTTTGCTGATCATGGCAATTTGGTTTTTCCTATTTACAGGATAATGCGCCTTAGAAATAATTAAATAACATTCATTCAAGAAGAACATATGAATGGAAATATAATTTCTCATATAATGGAATTAACTTCCTAACTCTGTTACTGATTTTGTTGTTTAGAAAGAAAGCAAAAGCCCCACACTGCAATTGCTCAGCGGTTCTCAACCTGTGGGGTCACGACTCCTTTGGGGGTCAAATGACCCTTTCACAGGGGTTGCCTAAATACATCCTGCATATCAGATATTTACATTACGATTCATAACAGTAGCAAAATTACAGTTATGAAGTAGCAACGAAAATAATTTTATGGTTGGGGGTCACCACAACCTGAGGAACTGTATTAAGAGGTCAAGGCATTAGGAAGGTTGAGAACCACTGGCTTATGTGGAGCATTTTATAAAACAATGGATAGATTTTTCTCCTTTCAGCTTGATTGTAGAAAGGACCTAAACTTCCACTAGAGGGCGTCTTTACCCCATTTGGTCTTTTATAAAAATAGCCATCTTTTGCTTAATGCTGTTATATTATCTTTCAACTATACTTGACCCTAAGGAGCGAGTTGTGAATGATCCTGATATTAAAAGAGTTCTTAGAAATTCACACACAATCTTTTTCATTAAAAGTTTCAGTATTAATAACTGTTACTCTTATGAAATTATCTTTGGAACTAA
Source organism: Myotis daubentonii (assembly GCF_963259705.1). Taxonomy (NCBI): domain Eukaryota; kingdom Metazoa; phylum Chordata; class Mammalia; order Chiroptera; family Vespertilionidae; genus Myotis; species Myotis daubentonii. The sequence continues at coordinate 25,184,784 of NC_081842.1, read as the reverse complement.
TTGTCATTCTCTCTTACCCCCTCTCTTGCACAAAAATTAACCTTTTAATGTGGGCAGCATGGGTGTAACCAACACTGAAATAATTAGCACATAATTTATTATGTACTCGATGAAATAGACTTTCTAAGTATTATTTCAATAGAAAAAAATCACAAAGGAAAAGGTGGATACATCTGACTCAATATAAAAATTAAATACGTGAATCTAAGTTAAAAGTATAAACAAAATTGAAATGCAACTAACAAACTAGAAAAATAAGAGTCACAAATATGAAAATGGTTTAAAAGCATTAATATATATAAACATGCAGATATATAAAACACTAAGCTCTTGATACAAGTAGACATAATATAAACATATTGTTTAATAAGAACAGTTAAAAAATTAATAACCCTATTAAAAATCTAGGAAACACAAGAAGATACAATATACTTTATAATCTATTAAGTTGCAAAGATAATAGGTATTAATGAGGGTGGAGAGAAGCATAATTTCATGCACTGCAGCTGTAAGAAAGTGCTGACCTGTAGGCCTGGTCAGGTGGCTCACTTGGTTAGAGCATTGTCCCGTACACCTAAAGGTTGTGGTTTTTATTCCTGGTCAGGACACATATCCAGGGCGCATTTTCAATCCTTGGTTGGGACGCAGTTTCTCTCTCTTTCTCTTCTTTCTTTTCCTTTCTCTCTAAAATCCATAAGAACATATCCTTAGGTGAGGATTAAAAAAAAAAAAAGTGCTGACTTATAGTGTGTAAAGAATGCTTGAATTGAAAAAAAAAAAATCTTGAGAGAACCAAGATGGCGGCATAGGTTAACGCCGGAGTTTGCTGCTTTGAACAACTACTTCAAAAGTGAAACCAAAAAACGGAAGGGACATCACTCAGAACCACAGGAACGCTGGCTGAGTGGAAGTCCTACAACTAGGAGGAAAGAGAAACGCATACGGACACTCAGAGGAGGCGCAGTGCTGAAGTCAAATTCTAAGGTGCGGAGTGCGCGGAGCGGGCTGGCGGCTGAGGGCGCGGTTGTTGTTTTCAATCGGGAGGGAGTCGCAGACTCTGAGCACCAGATCCGGGCGAGTCATTAGGGACCCAGACTCAAACGGGAGAAGCAGGACTGTCTGGCTTCAGTCAGAGCGAGTGCAGCTTTCTCTCCCAGCTTTGCAGCGGGTGCTGGGACTCAGAGAGGCAGAGCCCCTGTGGACAGGACTGAGAGCCGCCATAACTGCTCTCTCCGGCCCACCCTGTTGATCCTGTGCGACCCGCCCCGCCCAAGCCCTGCACAGAGGCATTTGCCGGATAGCCTCAGGCAAAGGCTAGATTAGCACCTCCCTAGAGGACAGAAGTTCTCTCACTGCTGACAAAGCTGATTCTCATAGCCACTTGGCCTGGAGGTCAAACCCTCCCTGGAATTAGCTACAACAATCAAGGTTTAACTATAAGACTGCGAACAAAGACCACTAGGGGGTGCACCAAGGAAGCATAACAAAATGCGGAGACAAAGAAACAGGACAAAATTGTCAATGGAAGAAATAGAGTTCAGAACCACACTTTTAAGGTCTCTCAAGAACTGTTTAGAAGCTGCCGATAAACTTAATGAGATCTACACGAAAACTAATAAGACCCTCGATCTTATATTGGGGAACCAACTAGAAATTAAGCACACACGGACTGAAATAACGAATATTATACAGACGCCCGACAGCAGACCAGAGGAGCGCAAGAATCAAGTCAATGATTTGAAATGTGAGGAAGCAAAAAACATCCAACCGGAAAAGCAAAATGAAAAAAGAATCCAAAAATGCGAGGATAGTGTAAGGAGCCTCTGGGACAGCTTCAAGCGTACCAACATCAGAATTATAGGGGTGCCAGAAGATGAGAGAGAGCAAGATATTGAAAACCTATTTGAAGAAATAATGACAGAAAACTTCCCCCACCTGGTGAAAGAAATGGACTTACAGGTCCAAGAAGCGCGGAGAACCCCAAACAAAAGGAATCCAAAGAGGACCACACCAAGACACATCATCATTAAAATGCCAAGAGCAAAAGATAAAGAAAGAATCTTAAAAACAGCAAGAGAAAGAAACTCAGTTACCTACAAGGGAATACCCATACGACTGTCAGCTGATTTCTCAACAGAAACTTTGCAGGCCAGAAGGGAGTGGCAAGAAATATTCAAAGTGATGAATACCAAGAACCTACAACCAAGATTACTTTATCCAGCAAAGCTATCATTCAGAATTGAAGGTCAGATAAAGAGCTTCACAGATAAGGAAAAGCTAAAGGAGTTCACCACCACCAAACCAGGATTATATGAAATGCTGAAAGGTATCCTTTAAGAAGAGGAAGAGGAAGAAAAAGGTAAAGATACAAATTATGAACAACAAATATGCATCTATCAACAAGTGAATCTAAGAATCAAGTGAATAAATAATCTGATGAACAGAAAAAAAAAAAAAGAAAAAAAAAATCTTAATTTTTCAGCCAAAATAGTATTGATTAGTGCAGGCAAAATTTATCAATAAATGCTAAATCTAGAGGGAAAAAAAATGATGAATAGCAGAATATTTGCATGGACTCATGATGCCTTCCCACAGGGAGTTTAATTGCTTGCTATGACGTGTGCTAACCACCAGGGGGTGGTGTGGAATGAAGGAAGGCCCAGGCTGGCAGCCGGCAGCCGGGGAAGGGAGGCCCTGGCCGGCAGCCAGAAGGCCCTGATTGGCAGCCAGACCTAGAGACTCTACCCATGCACAAATTTTGTGCACTGGGCCTCTAGTTACTAGATAAAAATGTGTTCTGTTTTATGTTTAAAATATTGATTTCTTAATTTTGGGTTGGAAAAGTGGGGGGTGTCTTATATATGGGGGCATCTTATAAACGGAAAAATACGGTAATCTCCAAGAAGTTTCATAGGAGTTGAGTTGGTATATTCCTCCATCTCACTGAACCAGTCTCTTAGTCCCGATAATAGGTGAGTTCAGTTAAATAGTTGTGTCTATTTCAGGAGCCAGTGTAGGAGAGGAAAAATAATTTCCTCTACCCTTCTAGGTTCTTGGCTGACAGCCACCCTGCTCATAATAAAAGACAGATCAACAGGAGAAAAACAAATTTATTTATGTATGTACATATGGGAACCCCACAAAGATATGAGATTCAAGGAAGTGACCAAAGGAGAAAGGTTCACACATTTTAGACAAAGAAACAATACATTTGTGGAAAATTAACAAGACAAGGGGTTTAAGCTTAGGGTAATAAAATGGTGAAAAAGTGGTAAGATTTATCTTTTTTTAAAAAAATATATATATTTTATTGATTTTTCACAGAGAGGAAGGGAGAGGGATAGAGAGTTGGAAACATCGATGAGAGAGAAACATCGATCAGCTGCCTCCTGCACACCTCCTACTGGGGATACGCCCACAACCAAGGTACATGCCCTTAGCCAGAATCGATCCTGGGACCTTTCAGTCCGCAGGCCGACACTCCATCCACTGAGCCAAACCGGGTAGGGCAAGATTTATCTTTTATTTTTAGGAGGGACAAAGGAGGGTCAGAGTGTCCTTCTAGCACTGGCTGTTTCACAACTACCTTTAATTCAAAATAATCAATATGCCAATGTGGCATATTCTGAATCCTTACAGTGGTGATATAGGTGTGGTCCCTGTATCAAAGTTTGGCTCGTCTGGTTTAAGCAATCAGGTATTTAGTAAGAGGCATTACTGTAGGAACAAAACAAAAGCAAAGGTTAATAGCTGGAGCAGACTATAAACCCAGTTTCTGAGTCCTGAGAACAGCCAGTGATTTTCAGATGTTGAGTTTGAAGCATCTTTTGAAGTGTGAATGTCTCTGGTGATGCCATCAGGTGTTCAGTGAACTTTATGAGTGGCCCATGCAATAGGCACGAAGATTGCCCATACCTAAATTGTTGCAGTGATTTTTGTGAAATTTTTATCAAGTTGTCCAGCTTGAGTTGGCAGGAAGAGAGGGCAGGCTTTGTCCTTAATGGCTTCAAGTCAGAAGGGAAGAAAATTTGAAATGTTAGTCTATATAATTGAAGCCAACTGTTTATAAGCAGATAACAAAACCTCAAAGATGATTAACAGGATTAGAATCTGATATTCACTAAAGGGTGCCATCTCACAGATGGCTGAATGGTAAAGAGAAAAAAACAACTAATCATAATGTGAACAACCCATACAACACCCGGACCAGGAGATCAAAATTAACATCAGGAAAGAAGGGCAGATGGCACACACATTGTGCACCTCCAGATGTGGTCTCCTGAGGATACAATATCACTAATGTACTATTCTAGGCAGGATACATTATCTGAAGCCAAACATGAGGGCATAGTACAAAAACAAAATCAGTTTTTGCTCAACTAAACTCTTAAAATTTTTATTATGCCTCTGTTTACCTTTTTAACAGTTCATACACACTGAAGTATTAGGAGTAAATATGGTGGGAAGAAATGGTTCAGAAAAATATACATATTATTTCTCTGAGTTTAAAATATATCTATCTATCCATCTACATCCATCTGGATCTATCTATCTATCTATATATAAAAGCCTAAGTGACTGTTATGACCAGTCGACTGAATGACCGGTTGCTATGACACTCACTGATCACCAGGGGGCAGATGCTCAATGCAGAAGCTGCCCCCTGGTGGTCATTGCGCTCCCACAGCCAACCTCCCGCGGCCGGCCAACCTCCCGTGGTCCCTCCCCCCAGCCAGCCACCCAGATCGGCCCTGATCGCCGGCCAGGCTGAGGAACCCCACCTGTGCATAAATTCATGCACGGGGCCTCTAGATAGACATGAAGAGAGACATCTTATTTGATCTCCCCGTATCTCACTAAAGCAGAGGCCCCTGAAAATACAGCTGCCATTAACCCCTCTCCAAGGGAGTTTCCTGTTTGGGAGGAAACAGACCTGGGAGGTAAGAATTCGGCTGTCATAAATTCCTCTCCAAGGGAGTTTCCAGGAAAGAGACTGCCCATTTGCAGCAGGATGAGAAAGCCCAGTAAAATCTTCCATACTTTCCCACTGAAGCTCTTAACCACCCCCTCTTTTCCTCTTATTCAACTGCTAAATAAACTGTTATGAGTACTCCCACATGCATGTAAATAAACCTGGTCTTTTCTCCCATGAATCTAATTATTGTCAGCTAATTCCCAGGCTCCCACCAAACTCTGACCTAAGTTAGTAGAGAGAAAGTACCCGCCCCCTGCCCCCCCCCACACACACACACACAACAAAGAACAAAGGATAAAGCTAATGAGGCAAGATGTTAATAATAGGTGAATCTAGGTAGAGGGTATATGTCTATTCTTTGTATTATTCTGGCAAATTTTCTGTAGGTTTGAAATTATTTCCAAATAAAAGGTGTTGTTGTTTTTTTAAAAAAGAGCTACTCATTGAAATGTCTATAAAAGCAAAAAAAAAAAAAATGTCTTAAACTTTTCTGTATCCATTTAATATTATCATAGCCATCAAAACTGATGTTTTAAAAATGTTCCATTACATGGAAAAATGTTCCATAAATGTTCCTTAAAACAAAAAAATGTTAAAATCAACAATCCATACAGGTTGATCCCAATTACGTAAAAAATTAATAGCTTATGTGTTTGTCCCAGGTGTAAGCTAATATAAGAAGGTCTTAATAAATTGATTCCAATTTCAAAACTGGAAACTCAGAGTCACTCTGAGTTAAAGTGTGTCTGTGTTTGGTGGGGAGGGAGGGGTGGGGAGGGGGTGCCCCTACATTTCTCCTGGTCTTCTCTGGCTCCAAACTTTTGCTTTTGCTAAATGATTTCTGTGTAAGGATGCTTTGCTGTGGATGCCATATCTCTTCTCTAGAGAATGGTCATTTTCCTTGATTTCTTTTTAAAGCACAAAATAACATTTGCACATGTTGGGGAACTGAAAATTCTACCAACAAAGAGAAATCCCTGCACATCAATACAGAAAAGAAAAAAAACCCTGATCACTGAGTAAACACCACGGAGTAATTCGTGCACATAGAGAGCCTGTGAGTAACTACAAAGTCAGGAGGACATTTCACACAATTTGTTAAGCAAAGCAGAAGAAAGAAAAGCGGAACTTCCCTCATCTCCTTGAGAGACAGTTATTCAAGATGGACTCCAGGGTTGTGTGTAGACATTTCAAGGGGGCTTGAAGCATGGAGCTTGGACACATCTCTGCAAAGGGGAACGGGAGATGGGGCCGGGGGCTGATGTAGCCCTGGAGAGACTGATGTATGTTCCCAAAAGTGAGAGTAGAAATTCAAGGCCTGTTCTGTTTCTGAAGAGACCCTTTCAAAAGGAAAGGAAGAGGGAACATTCTCCTCTCCCTTTATAGGCAGAACATTTTTTTTTTGTTTTGTTTTTTAATATATATTTTTATGGATTTCAGAGAGGAAGGGGGGAGAGAGAACGAGAGAGAGAGAGAGAGAGAGAGAGAGAGAGAGAGAGAGAGAGAGAGAGAGAGAAACATCAATGATGAAAGAGAATCATTGATCTGCTGCCTCCTGCATGCCCCCTACTGGGGCTCAAGCGTGCAACCCGGGCACGTGCCCTGACAGGGAATTGAACCCTGACCTTCTGGTTCATAGGTCGATGTTTAACCATTGAGCCACGCTGGCCAGACAGACAAAACATTTTTTTTTATCCTAATACATATGCAGCTGCTTTTGGACTTTGGAATGAGGTATACAGAGGGTGGGACTGCATGCTTGTCGCACCTGACACACAACACAAAGGTGAATATCAGATATCCTTCTTGCTGAAGTCCTCTGGCCACCCAGCAGTCTTTGAGGAGAAGGCAGAGAGCAGTAGAGATGGACCAGTATTGCTTAACTGCAGAAATGAATTATGGTGTCCTGCCTCTCCATACCCCTCACAGAAGGCAGAAATGGCTGTCCTCAAAGTTGGTTTTAAATTATTATTTTTCTCTGATTTTTCCAATTTTTTTTTGTTCTCAGATATACATTTTTATTCATCTCTTATCTAAATATTTTTTTTTCTTATCTAAATATTGAGCTGCACCTTATATGTGTCATGAAGTGATGAAATACCACTTTCATATATGAAATTAGCAAAGTTTTTGGTTTTGTATGACCAGAGAAGTTAAAAATATATTGTCACTAACCAGCTGAGTAGTAAGTTGGCATTGATAACCACATTCAAGGTTAAACATTTTGACCTAAGCTTGGAGTCCCAATTTTCTTAAATTGTCTTCAAAAACTGTGCCCACAGAGAGCACAGAAATGGAGCTGCAAGAGTGTTCGCTATGGAAAGTAAATATTAACAATGAAAGAGCGGCCACATATAAATAAAGCTGTCTTCCGAATTGTCACTAATACAATTGCAAAATGACTGCCTGTCACATGCCAGGAAATGCTGTCAAAGGCTGGAGAAACTAGCAGAGTTTGTGGAGTAGAAATAGAATTTTCAAGGCAAGGGGAGGTTGATGTGACTCATCTGGGCTTTGTGAAGGACTCTCACTAAGATATTGAGCATCAATCTGTCAAAAGTCTCATGCTGACATTTAGTGAAGCTACTTATGCTCCCTCAAAAAAGAATTCAATTCACCTAAAGGATTTAACCAAATAGGTCACACAGTCAAAACCCTGGAATTCCATGATAAGCCTCAAAATAAAACTGTCTGCAACTGTGTACCTGAAAGCTGCTAAAGAAATGACGACCAGGAGCGCCTGTTCTTGACATTACCATGTCTCCATGCTGATCAGCAGAGAATTTTCATATTCAAAAATAGAAAAGTCCTGGACTGTAATTTCAACTGAAGGGAAAAGAAGTAATTATATAGGCACGTTGTATTAGCCTGCTCGAGCTGCCATAACAAAATACCACAGACTGGAGACCTTACTCGGTGTTGGAAACTTTCCTCAGTGTTGGAGCCTGGACGTCCAAGATGAAGGTATTGGCAGGTTTGATTTCTCCTGAGGCCTGCCTCCTGGGTTTGGAGACGGCTGCCTCTTTGCTGTGTCCTCATGTGGCCTTTACTCCATGCGTGCTCACCTCTGATATCCATCTGTGTGTTCACATCTTCTCTTATAAGGACACCAGTCATACTGGATGAGGGCCACCCTAAGAAACCCATTTTAACTTAATCACCTCTTTATTGGCCATACCTCCAACAAGTCACATTCTGAGGTACTGGCAGTTAGGGCTTCAAATGATGAATTTTGGGAGGACACAATTCAATCCATAAACACGAACTTAGGAAAGTTAGTAAGAAACAATCTAATTAACTATTACATGTACATAATAAACTATGTCCATCCCATTTCCCTCCAGGTTTATATAATCTGTTTTTTTGTAAAGACTAAGATGTCATCAAATGCAAAACTTCAAGTTAATTACTTTGAAGTTAATTACAGAAACTTTGGGAAATAGAGAAAAAATTAAAGGTCAAAACCCTACCTACATCTCCTTTAAACTTTTCTCTGTCTTCTCAAGTTTCTATAATGAACATGTATTGATTTTATTATTTTAAAAGTTATCTCTTTAAATAAATAAAACGAAATGTATTTTAGAAGGCAGCCAAAGACAACCAACCAGTCCTCTTTTCTTTCATTTATCCCACTTCCAATTGAAGCAGAGAAATCATAGTATTTCAGGATTGCCAAGATTGAAAGCAGCACCATAGGATGAAGAACTGAGTGTCTTTATCATTATGATTTTGCTGGGGTCCAACCCCAGCAGATCCAGGGGTCCCGAAAGGTGTGGACGGAGTCGGCAAAGAAGGAATGACACAGAGACAGTGTTCAGTTGATCAGCAGCCTAGCCAGGATCTCTAGCCAAGTTCTGGTCAGGATCTCCAGCAAAGTTCTGGTTAGGATCTCCAGCCAAGTTCTGTGTCCATGTTCTCTTGCTAGGTTCTCCAGCCAGGTTCTGTAGCCATGTTCCCTCGCTAGGTTCTCCAGCCAGGTTCTGTCCAGGTTCTCCAGCCAGGTTCAGTCACCAGGTTCTAGTCAGGTTCTCTTGCCATGTTCTATCCAGGTTCTATAGCCAGGTTCTGTCTCTAGGTTCTTTGGCCAGGTTCGGTTGCCAGGTTCTGTAGCCAGGTTCTTTAGCCAGGTTCTCCTGCCATGTTCTGTCTAGGTTCTCCAGCCAAGTTCTGTCCGGGTTCTCTTGCCATGTTCTCTCTAGCCAAGTTCTGTTGCTAGGTTCTCTCTCCAGGTTCTCTAGCTAGGTTCTGTCACCAGGTTCTGTAGCCAGTTTCTGTCCAGGATCTTTTGCCATGTTCTCTGGCTAGGTTCTGTCTCTAGGTTCTGTGTCCTGTTGTCTTGTTACATCTGTATTTATACCAGTTGATTCCAATCCTATCAATCTCTATTCCAAAGGTTAGGGTGTTTCTTATCTCCATTCCAGGGAGTAAAGATTATGTAGCTTAAGCGTGATTGTTTTTAGCTAAAGTGATTAACTACCCGCCTGGCACTTAGTTAAGGGGTTTTATTCCCTCCCTAACTTCAGGGGAAAATCCCTACCTGGGGAAACAACCTTTCTTGGAGAGGTGACCTTGGATAAAACACATAGCACCAAAAAGGTGAGCAAACATATTAAGAACAGTATGCCATATATGCCAGGTCCCTTGAAGCATATGCTGTGCAGATGTTTCTTCCCTGCAGCGACTGTGTCAAGCAGCAAGGATGGACCGGCTCCTGGCATGATTTTACTATTTGACTGCAATGACTTTTCTATTTTAAGAAACTCTTGCCCAAGAAAATAAATTTGTAAATAACTTTATTGTGGTTTTTTAAAATATATTTTTATTGATTTCAGAGAGAAAGGGAGAAATAGAAACATCAATGATGAGTGGGAATCATTGATCGGCTGCCTCCTACACAGACCACAATGGGATTGAGCCCGCAACCCAGCATGTGCCCTGATGGAATCAAACCATGACCTCCTGGTTCATAGATTGATGTTCAACCACTGAGCCATGCCGGCTGGACTATTGTTTGATTTTTTGTTTGTTTTTTTTAGAATTATTTTTTTTAAGCCTTGTCAAAACAAGGCCACCAAAAATTTTGGTTGCCTCAAAAAACAAAAAACAAAAAAATGGGAGAGAGAGAGATGGGTATTTCTTGAAAGTGCTAAACTAATAATAGTTGGCTCAATTCAGTTTCTCTGAGTCTTGCTTTGAAACCCTCCCCTCACTGTATCTACCAAATGTAAACTATTATATCCTGACTTTGCCAATTTTAATCAAGACCTTCCCTCCACCTCTACAAATCCTGGACCCACTTCCTCAGCCGCCCCCAGCCTGCATTTTAGGGCCCACCTTAAACCATATCTTAAAAACTTCACAAATATCCTTCCTTTGTCCTCCATGCCTAAACACTAATAAGACTTTTCAAGGTAGCATTCTCCTTTATTATTGCAATAAAAACTTTGTTTTATCAACAGGTTATTTTGATAGTATTTTCAGGGAGCCAATGCTCAACATTTGGAAGATTCTTAAGAAGTTGCCCTGTCCTACTATCCATCATGCTTGAGTCCCTCATACATTATCCCTAACAAATGATATTCTAGCTTCTACTCTGATACTTCAGAGACCTTAAATCGCACTACCTCCAGTTATTGTCATTTAATCAGTGAGCCTAAATTATTTTTCCAGTTCAATCATCTACTATCTCTGAATGTTTTATTCCATTTCAAAAAACTGTACCTTCTCCTTCATCTTGGGAATGGTGGAGTAAAAATGAGCTCCCATCTGAAGAACCAGGGTTTCTTTTATGAGAGAGTACATTATCATCATCACACCAGGCAAGCCTCAGCACTCTCCAAAGTGCTGAAAAATCTATCCTGAGAAGGAAAAAACAACCTGGAAATATGTTCAGTCTGCCAATGCTGCTCTCTATTATTAAACAGAACACATCCTGTGAACCCCTCTGCTCTAACTAGAAAAATGAAGGGAAGGACAAGACAGTGAGAAAAATAAGCCTGAAGATGGTTTGTGTGGAGAACCACTGATTTTTGTAACTTGCCTTAAGGTGCAGAAGTATCCTATCTAATAAAAGAGAAACACGGTAATTAGCCGAACCTCCGCTACCCTTCCCATTGGCTAATCAGGGCGATATGCAAATTAACTGCCAGCCAAGATGGCGGCCGGCAGCCAGGCAGCTTGACGCGAACATGAGGCCTGCTTGCTTCAGTGACGGAGGACTCCAACATTCCCCGCCTGCCACTGCTGGCCTCTGAGCTTGCAGTTTGAAACATTCTTACAAATATAGAAGCTAAAAAAAACCCCAGAAACCTGCTTTCAGCGAGCCGGGATCTCAGAACTGGAGTTGAAACAGTGTTTCGATAATAGAACACAAACAAACGAGATACCTGCTTTCAGCAGCCGAGGCCTCAGAGCTGGAGCCAAGCCTCAGAGCTAAAGCTGGCCCAGAATAAAGAAAAAAGAGATTGTTAAAAAATACTATGGACAGCTCTACTCCAACAAACTAGACAACCTGGAGGAAATGGACAAATTCCTAGAAAAATACAACATTCCAAAACTCAATCAGGAAGAATCTAAAAATCTCAACAGGCCAATAACCATGGAAGAAATTGAAGCAGTCATCAAAAAGCTTCCATCAAACAAAAGCCCAGGACCAGATGGCTTCACAGGGGAGTTTTACCAAACATTCAAGGAAGAACTAAAACCTATCCTCCTCAGACTAATACAAAAAATTCAAGAGGAAGGAACACTTCCAAGCTCATTCTATGAAGCCAGCATCACCCTAATACCAAAACCAGGTAAAGACAACACAATGAAAGAGAATTACAGGCCAATATCCCTCATGAACATAGATGCCAAAATCCTCAACAAAATCTTAGCAAATCGGATCCAGCAGTACATCAGAAAGATCATACACCATGACCAAGTAGGATTTATCCCAGGGATGCAAGGATGGTACAATATCCGCAAATCAATAAACGTGATACATCACATAAACAAATTGAAAGAAAAAAACCACATGGTCTTATCAATTGATGCAGAAAAAGCATTTGACAAAATTCAACACCCATTTTTGATAAAAACCCTCACCAAGGTGGGAGTAGAAGGGTCATACCTCAACATAATAAAAGCCATATATGACAGGCCCACAGCCAACATCATACTCAATGGACAAAAACTAACACCATTTCCCCTAAGAACAGGAACAAGACAGGGATGCCCCCTCTCACCACTCCTGTTCAACATAGTACTGGAAGTGTTAGCCATTGCAATTCGGCAAGAAGAAGAAATAAAAGGCATCCAAATTGGAAAAGAGGAAGTAAAACTGTCCTTATTTGCAGACGACATGATATTATACATACAAAACCCTAGAGATTCCATCAAAAAGCTACTAGACTTAATACATGAATTTGGCAATGTAGCAGGATACAAAATTAACCCCAAGAAATCTGAGGCATTTCTATACACCAATAATGAACTTTCAGAAAGAGAGATTATAAAAACAATCCCATTTACCATTGCACCAAAAAAATTAAGCTACCTAGGAATAAACTTACCTAAAGAGGTAAAAGACCTCTACTCAGAAAACTACAGGACGTTGAAAAAAGATATAGAGGAAGACATAAACAGATGGAAGAACATACCGTGTTCATGGATTGGTAGAATCAACATCATTAAAATGTCCATACTACCCAAAGCAATCTATAAATTCAACGCACTTCCCATTAAAATACCAACAGCATACTTCAGAGATCTAGAACGAACTTTCCAAAAATTCATCTGGAATAAAAAAAGACCCCGAATAGCTGCAGCAATCCTGAAAAAGAACAAAGTAGGTGGGATCTCAATACCAGATATCAAGTTGTATTACAAAGCCACTGTTCTCAAAACTGCCTGGTACTGGCACAAGAATAGGCATGTAGATCAATGGAATAGAATAGAGAGCCCAGAAATCGGCCCAAACCAATATGCTCAATTAATATTTGACAAAGGAGGCAAGAACATACAATGGAGCCAAGATAGTCTCTTCAACAAATGGTGTTGGGAAAATTGGACAGATATATGCAAGAAAATGAAACTAGACCACCAACTTACACCATACACAAAAATAAACTCAAAATGGATAAAGGACTTAAATGTACGACAGGAAACCATAAAAATTCTAGAAGAATCCAAAGGCAACAAAATCTCAGACATATGCCGAAGCAATTTCTTCACTGATACAGCTCCTAGGGCACTTGAAACTAAAGAGAAAATGAACAAATGGGACTACATCAAAATAAAAAGCTTCTTCACAGCAAAAGAAACCATCAACAAAACAACGAGAAAACCCACTGTGTGGGAAAACATATTTGCCAATGTCATATCTGATAAGGGCCTAATCTCCAAAATTTATGGGGAACTCATACAACTTAACAAAAGGAAGATAAACAATCCAATCAAAAAATGGGCAAAGGACCTAAATAGACACCTTTCAAAAGAGGACATTCAGAAAGCCAAGAGACATATGAAAACCTGCTCAAAGTCACTAATCATCCGAGAGATGCAAATCAAAACAACAATGAGGTACCATCTCACAGCTGTCAGACTGGCTATCATCAACAAATCAACAAACGATAAGTGCTGGAGAGGATGTGGAGAAAAAGGAACACTTGTGCACTCTTGGTGGGAATGCAGACTGGTGCAGCCACTATGGAAGACAGTATGGAGTTTCCTTAAAAAACTGAAAATGGAACTCCCATTTGACCCTGTGATCCCACTTCTAGGAATATATCCCAAGAAACCGGAAACACCAATCAGAAAGGATATATGCACCCCTATGTTCATAGCAGCACAATTCACCATAGCTAAGATTTGGAAACAGCCTAAGTGCCCATCAGTAGATGAATGGATTAGAAAACTGTGGTACATCTACACGATGGAATACTATGCTGCTCTAAAAAGGAAGGAACTCTTACCATTTGCAACGGCATGGATGGAACTGGAGAGCATTATGCTAAGTGAAATAAGCCAGTCAATAAAGGAAAAATACCACATGATCTCACTCATTCATGGACAATAGAGACCATTATAAACTTTTGAACAATAACAGATACAGAGGCAGAGCTGCCTCAAACAGATTGTCAAACTGCAGCGGGAAGGCCGGGGAGGGTTGGGGGGCAGGAGGTAGGGGGGTAAGAGATCAACTAAAGGACTTGTATGCATGCATATAAGCATAACCAATGGACATAAGACACTGGGGAATAGGGGAGGCTAGGGGACTGTCTAGGGCGGGGGGATAAAATGGACACATATGTAATACCCTTTGTAATACTTTAAGCAATAAAAAAAAATAAAATAAAATAAAATAAATAAAAAAAAGAAAAAAGAAAAAAAGGAGCGGTTGGGAGCTCAGTCATCCACCAGCCTGAAAACAGCCCTCAGCCCCTCACCCAGGCTGGCCAGGCACCCCAGTGGGGACCCCCACCCTGATCCAGGACACCCTTCAGGGCAAACCAACTGGCCCCCACACGTGCACCAGGCCTCTATCCTATATAGTAAAAGGGTAATACGCTTCCCAGCACCAGGATCAGCAGAGCCGCAAGGCCTCCAGACACTGGGATCAGCGTGACGGGGGCAGCGCCCAAACCCCCTGATCGCCCTGCGGCTCTGTGTGTGACAGGGTGCGGCGCCCCAACCCCCTGATTGGCCCTGCTCTGTGTGTGACAGGGTGCGGCGCCCCAACCCCCTGATCGGCCCTGATCTATGTGTGACATGGTGCAGCACCCCAACCCCCTGATCGGCCCTGCTCTGTGTGTGACAGGGTGCAGCACCCCAACTCCCCCCACCCCACCCGCATGGGCCCTGCTCTGTGTGTGATGGGGTAGAGCCATAACCTCCCCATCGGCCCTGCCCTGAGTATGACAGGGTGTGGCGCCCCAACCCCCTGATCCGCCCTGCTCTGTGTGTGACAGGGGACGGTGCCCCAACTTCCCTATCAGCCCTACTCTGTGAGTGACAGGGGGAAGCTCCTCAACCCCCTGATCGGCCCTGCTCTGTGTGTGACAGGGAGGAGCTCCCCAACCCCTTGATGGGCCCTGCTCTGTGCGTGACAGGGGGGAGCTCCCCAACCCCCTGATCGACCTTGCTCTGTGCGTGACAGGGTACGGACCCCCAACCCCCCTGATGGGCCCTGCTCTGTGAGTGACAGGGGGCAGCACCCCAACCCCCTGATTGGCCCTGCTCTGTGCATGACAGGGGGTGGCACCGCAACCTCCCCATCAATCCTGCCTTGAGTGTGACAGGGGCGGTGCCCCAACTCCCCAATCAGCCCTGCTCTGAGCCCGACCAGGGGCTGCACCTAGGGATTGGGCCTGCCCTCTGCCACCCAGGAGCAGGCCTAAGCCAGCAGGTCGTTATCTCCTGAGGGGTCCCAGACTGCGAGAGGGCACAGGCCGGGCTGAGGTACCTCCCCTCCCCCACGAGTGCACAAATTTTTGTGCACCGGGCCTCTAGTATCTCTATATAAAAGGCTAATATGCAAAGTGTCCCCTCTGGAGTTTGACTGGGAGATCAGGAGTTCGATTGCTCACTATGACGTGTGCTGACCACCAGGGGGCAGCATGGAATGAAGGGAGGCCCCAGACAGCAGCCAGCAGCCAGGGAAGGAAGGCCCCAGCCAGCAGCCAGAAGGCCCTGATTGGCCCTGATTGCTGGCCACACCTAGGGACCCTACCTGTGCACAAATTTTGTTCACCGGGCCTCTAGTTTAAAATAAAGAAATAGTGATTCTGCCTTTTATGGGTTGGATGGAGGAAAGCATATTGATGTGTGAACCATACACAGTTTTTAATACATTTTTTTAAATGCCACTCTGTTTTCTTTTTTGGGTTGTTTTGGAAAATTATGTTTCAGTTAATAACTTATTTGGAAATCCCAATGTTTCTATGCTACCTTACATAAAGTACATTTACATTTAGTTTTTATTATCTATAAAATTAGTTGTAGAAAATTAACTGTAAATGGCTGAGCACATAGCAACACTCCAAAATACATGCACTTGTATGAACTGTAATTTATGGGGAAAATATCAATTTGGCATTCAGTTTTCCTTTTGTTTTTCCTGAGTGTATCAGGAGAATTTCAAACAACTTCTGTCTTTTTCTCTTTCTTTCCCTTTCTCCCCAGTTTTCTATTCTACTACTAGAAGCCCGGTGCACAAAATTTGTGCACGGGGGCGGGGGGTCCCTCAGCCTGGCCTACACCCTCTCCAATCTGGGACCCCCTCAGGGGATGTCCGACTGCTGGTTTAGGCCCAATCCTGCCGGCAGTCAGACATTCCTTTTGCAATCCAGGACTGCTGACTCCTAACTGCTCGCCTGCCTGCCTGCCTGATCACCCCTAACTGCCTCTGCTTGCTGGCCTTATTGCCCCCTAACTGGTCCCCTGCTGGCCTGGTCGCCCCTAACCATCTCTGTCTGCCTACCTGACCACCCCTAACCACCTCTGCCTGCCTGCCTGATCACCCTAACTGCTCTCCCCTGCCAGCCTGATCCTCCTAACTGCTCTCCCTTGCTGGCCTGATCACCCCTAACTGCCTCTGCCTTGGCCCCACCACCATGGCTTTGTCCTGAAGGACGTCCGGAAGGTCGTCTGGAAGGTCATCCAGAAGATGTCCAGTCTAATTAGCATATTACCCTTTTATTAGTATAGACTAGAGGCCCGGTGCACAAAAATTTGTGCACTCGGGGGGGAGGGGGGTCCCTCAGCCCGGCCTGTGCCCTCTCGCAGTCTGGGACCCCTCGGGAGATAATGACCTGCTGGCTTAGGCCTGCTCCCGGGTGGCAGAGGGCAGGCCCAATCCCTAGGTGCAGCCCCTGGACGGGCTCAGAGCAGGGCCGATAGGGCAGTTGGGGCACTGGCCCCTGTCACACACAGAGCAGGGCTGATCAGGGGGTTGGAGCGCCACACCCTATCACACTCAGGGCAGGGCCGATGGGGAGGTTATGGCTCTACCCTGTCACACACACAGTGCGGGGCCCTTGGGGGGGGCGTTGGGACGCTGCCCTCTATCACCCACAGAGCAGGGCCAATCAGGGGGTTGGGGGCGCCGCCACTGTTGCACTCAGGGCAGGGCCAATGGGGAGGTTATGGCTCTACCCCATCACACACAGAGCAGGGCCCTTGGGGGAGGGTGTTGGGGCGCTGCACCCTGTCACACACAGAGCAGGGCCGATCAGGGGGTTGGGGTGCCTTCCCCTGTCACGAACAGAGCAGGGCAGATAGGGAGGTTGTGGCCCCGCCCCTTGTCACACACAGAGCCGCAGGGCGATCAGGGGGTTTGGGTGCTGCCCCATGTCATGCTTCTCCCAGTGCTGGGAGGCCTCGTGGCTCTGCTGATCCCGGTGCTGGGAGGCATATTGCCCTTTTACTATATAGGATAGAGGCCTGGTGCACGTGTGGGGGCCGGCTGGTTTGCCCTGAAGGGTGTCCTGGATCAGGGTGGGGGTCCCCACTGGGGTGCCTGGCCAGCCTGGATGAGGGGATGATGGCTGTTTGCAGCTGGTCACACCCCCTTCAGGGTAGGGGTCTCCACTGGGGTGCCTGGACAGTCTGGGTGAGAGGCTGAGGGCTGTTTTCAGGCTGGGTGACTGAAGCTCCCAACCGCTCCTTTTTTTCTTTTTTTTAATTCTGGGCCAGCTTTAGCTCTGAGGCTTGGCTCCAGCTCTGAGGCCTTGGCTGCTGAAAGCAGGTATCTGGTTTGTTCGGGTTCTATAATCGAAACACTGTTTCAACTCCAGTTCTGAGATCCCGGCTGGCTGAAAGCAGGTTTCTGGGGGTTTGTTTAGCTTCTATATTTTTAACAATGTTTCAAACTGCAAGCTCAGAGGCCGGCAGCGGCAGGCAGGGAACATTGGAGTCCTCCGTCACTGAAGCAAGCAAGCCTCATGTTCACGTCAAGCTGCCTGGCTGCCGGCCACCATCTTGGCTGGCAGTTAATTTGCATATCGCCCTGATTAGCCAATGGGAAGGGTAGCGCAGGTATGGCTAATTACCATGTTTCTCTTTTATTAGACAGGATAAGCCCTTATTTCTGAATTTTCTGAGTTTCTAAAGCCTTAGGCCTCAAAGTCTGTTTTTACTTGAGGACTAAATTAGGAATAACTTTCCGGTAACTTGGAAGCAGCACTCAGAAAACATAGCCCTTGTCCCCTCCCCAGCAAGGTCTGTGGTGCTGATAGGCAGGAGCAGGGGCAGGCAGCTGTCCAGGTGTTTAACAGGAGGTAATAACATGATGGTGATAAATATCATTGGAGCGAGTAAAAGCCTTAATGGTACATTTCAGGTTTCATTGCTACTCTTTCCAGTTAGCTGAGAAAACCATGATTAACAATTTTATGCATGTATCTCCTTTCAATCTCTTTTCATTTTCTATTTTATTTTTTCTGTGCGTCATTTTTATAAAAAGCATTTCACTTTTGTGTGTGTGTGTGTCTGTGTGATTAATATATATTTTGTATAGAACATTGTTTTGAAACTCTAAAAGGAAGTTAAGAGGAAAATAGATCATTGGAATCTGAAAAACCAAAAGCTTAGGTAATAAATAATATTTTATAAAATATATCTAACTTTACTTTCATAGCTTTGTAATTGTTTTCTATAGATTTCTGATTTCTTTATTATATTCTTTCTAAATTCACTGAATTAAAAAATTAATAAAACTAGGTTGTAAAAAAGGAAAAGGGAAAAATATAAATGGCTCCCCCAAATCTATTAATTAGAGAAATACAAACTTCTGGCACATCAACAAGGAGAATAATAGCATTGCTGATAATCGCTTTGCTGTAGAAATCAGACATTTGCCAAAAGTCCTGCCAGTAAATCAATTGAAAATCTTGCTGAATTTATACTTACCAATGAAAAGAACTTAATATTCTAATTATTTCGTGGAGGGAAAAATGTAAGAATACGTCTTAGTTAATAAGATGCTAGTAATCAGTATATAGAGAAAGGATGTGTATGCGTGCCTGGAATACTTGTTAACACCAAAATCAATTCTCTGATTCTCTGGACACTAACTGGAGTCCTACAATCCAATTTTGACAGTAACTACTTTGATTTAGCATAGACCCCCCCCACAGGTTAAGGACTTAGTCCTCCACAAGACTGCCCCCACTTCAGACACCAATCCCAAATCTGGGCCACCCATACTTCTAACCTGTACTATAAATGGGTTCCATGATTCCCTCCTAAGGTTTGATAATTTTCCAGAATTGCTCACAGAACTCAGGGAAATACCTTGCTTACATTTACAACTGTCGATGTAATAAACATCCAAACCTGTCAAGAATGTTAATGAGTTTATTTGAGCCAAACTGATGACAATTGCCGGGAAGCAAAATCTCAGTGGATTGAGAAAATGCTCTGCAGAATGGCAATTTTGCAGCTTATTTTATACATTAGAATCAAAGGGGGAGACATAAAGGGATTACCTGAAATCCACTGGTGGTAGATTAAGGGGGTGGGAGAAAGTAAAGCAGGGGAATCTCTGGAACTGAATAAAGAGAAAAACAAAGAGACACATACTTCTTTTACTAGTACATTGGTGGGTATAGGATAATTAACAATTAACATTACAGCACATAGAGATGGTATGTGGGAACAAGATATCATGGAAGGGCTCTATAGTCTTGTGCTCTGGGAGGCGGTTGTGCCCTCTGGGGTCTGGAAAAAGGGATTACTCTTGACATTCCAAAGGTTTGCTATCTCGGATGTAAAAAGACAATAGATAGACTCGCTTAAGGTAAAGATTGACCTTTGTCAAGGAAGCTACAGGCCTGGGATGAGGCTACTCACCATTACTCGCTTTTAGTTAGGAATTTTTATGTTCGGACCCTCCTATGTGGTTACTTTAGGTCTCTGAGTTTGTAAGGCTGCCAAGCAGGCCTCCCCTAAACTCATCAGGTTTAGTATGTGTCCCCTTTTTTGTCCATACAACTCAGAAACAGTCAGATGGAAGAGATGCATATAGGGCAACCTTGCAAGCCTTCTCTGGGCTTGCCACCTTCCCAGCAAGCATTTCATCTTAATCAACCCAGAAGCTCATCAAATCTCATTGTTCAGAATTTTTATAGACTTAATCTCCAGTCCCTGCCCCCCTCCCTGGAGGTCTCTGGTTGGGGCTATAAGTCCCAACCCTCTAATCACTTGGTCTTTCTGATGACCAGCAACCCCCTGAGGCCAGGCCAGGGCCTCAATCTAAGTCACCTCATTAGTATAAATTCATTTGCATCCAAAGGGGTTCATTATGAATTACAAAGACTCTTATCACTCATGAAATTCCAAGGATTTTAGAAGCTCTGTCCTCTACCTCCACCTTCTACCACACATAGTGTGCCTACACTTACTCCTCTGAAATTGAGCCACAGAAAACAAGCCTGTGATTGCCTGCCTGGGGATCACTGGGTGCATAGAAGGAAAACTAAAGGTCTGACCTCTCTAAATATTGACTTCAGGAGATTCCCATTTTCAAGACCATACGTAACCCCTGGTATCCCTAATGTGTGAGTCCTGCAGGGATTCTATAGGGCAGATGGCTCACTCTCAGCCAGCCTCTAGTTTGCCTTGACCAACAGAATATGGTAAAAATGATGCCTAAGATGTCATCCTCTCCCATTTTCCAACAATTCAAAAGGTATCCCCTACACGGTAATTATACAATTATAATATTCCTGAGGTTATGATTAAAGGACAATAAACTCACATTTTACATGAGTAGCCATGCTGAATAAAGTATTAAACACTGTGAACGTGCAAGGAGGAAAGGTTCGAGTAGAGCACATGTATTCTGGACCCTCCAAACTGCTGACAGTAAAGCGAGGAAGAGAGAGCCTCAGCTTTCTTGGCCCTATGATTATAAATCAGCGCTAGCCAGCTGGCAGCTGACCCCTTATTGCTACACTGGCTTCCATTTACTGTTTCTGCAGCTGGTTTATCAGCACTGTCAGATTGCAGGCCATTGTGTAGCCACATGGAAGTGGTTGCAGATGCAGGGAAATGTCTTTCTTGGAAATTTTAACTAGTGTGTCTGTATGAATGAGAACTGTTGATGAGAAGACTTTAAACACTACCTTTGTCTGATGATGGAGCATCAGTGCTGAACTTTTTATAGAAACCATGCATTGGTTATCCGACACCTAGAAATGTGCAGAACGCATACTTCGAAAACTCCCAGTAGATACAGGCTTTGTCCATAATACAATTACTACCAGACACTTAGCTTCTCTCTTATCTCTTGGTACCTAGGATATGGCGCTAGCCAACAGACATATTTTATTTGAACTGTAAGTGTGTTTTTTTAAATGATACAATATTTTAAAATATGGAGAATTAAAAAAAAATTTTGTTAAGTATTGTAAAAACACCCCACAGATTTACATCTTCTCTTGAAACTTGGAGAATCTGGCAACCCAGAATTCAAATTCCTGTATGAGAACACTGGGGTGAGCTGAGTATTTTCAGCTCCTAAAGGACCTGTCTCCGTTTATGTTCCTGACCTGCTCAGCCTTAAAGAAATTGTTTGAGATCTAGGCCTTATGTGATTAAAATATTATCTTGTAAGCATTATCTACCAATATATGTAAAGATGAAGTTGTTACTGATAAGACCCATGGTTTTTAAGAATAGGCCCAAATATAGGAGATTATAGAAGTAACTACTCTTTAATTAAACCCCTTCAGAAAATAGGTAGGCCTTGATAAGTGACTTTTCAGCACGTGAGCCAAAAACTATTTTTTTCTCTATTCTTCTATATATACAGGTTTCCAAAGAGTAGTTGAATATTTTTTCAACATAATGTATTTTATATTTATTACAAAATCTAGGAACTCACTATTTGTCAAGTATATTCCCAATGTGAAGTGAAAGTAGGAATGATTGTAGCCCCTAATTTAAAGAGTGACAGAATCCAGAGAAACTCAAAACAAGAACTAAAAGTTATCAGAATGTCAAAAATTGAACACATCAACAGATAGTGTAATCTATTTAAAAGAAGTCATGTCCTGACCAAAGTTCTGATAAACCAAACTCGTAATGATAATATTTATTTTTCACTTGTTCTCATTTATTCACCAAGACTATTGTATGAGGTAGGTTGTATTCATGACCTATTCCTGCATAAAAAATCCCCCCCAAACTCAGAGGCTTAAAACAAAGAAAAACGTTTTTTTGTTTGACTACCTCCAAATAAGGCTAAACAATTATAAAATTAAAGTGCTCATAAATACATTCCCTTCCATTTATCAAAATGGCGGCTTGTAAAAATAAATCTTCCTCAATATCTATATACCCATGACAAAAATCCCCATGTAAGGTACGTTTTTGAATAGTAACATTATACTAGAAACTAGAGGCCTGGTGCACGAATTCATGCACAGATGGGGTCCCTCAGCCTGGCTGGCAATCAGGGCCGATCAGGGGCCATCTTGCCCAGTCCCGATCAGGGCCGGCCGGCCAGGGGAAGGGACCGTGGGAGGTTGGCTGACCATAGGAGGCTGGCTATGGGTACGCACTGACCACCAGGGGCAGCCCCTGTGTTGAGCACCTGCTGCCTGGTTGTCAGAGCACATCATAGGGACCAGTCGACCAGTCTACCGGTCGACCGGTCGCTTAGGCTTTTATTTATATAGATACTAGAAATAGGAATGTTCTCCAGGCGAATTGCTTCCCCCACCCACCAACCACCTGTCCCCACAGTGGCTGTGGGTCCTGGGAAAGCTGAGAGCTTCATTGTTCAGCTTCCTTCCCTTCCTTCCCTCACTTTACTTTATTTTTTTCTCTATTTCCCTCATTCCTTCTTCAGCCAAAACTAATTTTAAAGTATTGCTTGAATTTTACGAGCCCAATTTTGCTTGTGGGGTATTCTACATGAATTAGAAAATAAAAGTATCCTATTTTTATAGCAACATTTTGGAGGACATTAAAGCCACACTATAACAAAAAATAGACCTGACAAATTGGTATTATAGGCTCTTTCATAATGCAAATTATATAGTTGACGGCAGTACACAGCGAACATCTGCTAACCCAAATTAAAATGAACGAGGAACTAAATTAGAATTGCTTTTTCCTTCTAATCATATAGAAGTCTAAACATATTATGACCTAGGTATTCTCAGTGTTTTAAGGCATTGCCTATTAGTGAGCTTAGTACAGTAAATTGAAGCAATAACCAAGTAATATCCTGGGGACCTGAAGGAGTTAATGACTGTGGCTGCCTAAGTGCTTAATTAAGAGTAGGGTAGAGCCACCAGGCAACTCTAATTCAGTAATGACAACAAAAGGTACAGATTTGTTCTAAATCCCAAGCCAATATTGGCTATAGTCTTTTATCTTGAGTTAAACTATTTCATGCTTTCTTGCTTTAAATACCTGTTATCAAATTTATTATCCAATACGCATATTGTCAAGGCAATTTCAAACTCATTTCTGAATTCTGAATTCTAGGCTCTGGATTAATCCCTCAAAAGCAGTAGAAAACAGAAAATACTTTTTAAAAACATCTCATTGTCAAATATTTGAAAATAGGCAGAAAGAGTGCCCATTTCTCTAAGGAGAACAGCCCATTGACTGTCTCGCTTTCCCTTTCTGTGGTTCTCCCATGGACTCATGTAATTATCACTGAGGATGACACTTGCTTGATCTTGGTGACCTGACTTTTAAATCTTTCAAAAATCCTTCCTTTTAAATATTTTTCACCATTAAAGGAAAAACAATATCCTGTTCCCTTCAGGAGTACATATGTCAAAATTGGAGCAAATCCCCAAAATGGATCAGGATGACTCCAACTCAAAATGACACGAAAACTACTCAAATACTCCACATTTTAACATTGCTAAAAATTAAATAAATGGTCTGTATCAGTAGGAATTATTTTCAATTGTATGTATGTAACAGAAAACTTAACTAAACAGTTGTCAATTAAATTGTGGTAGTGGTTTTCTTGTTTCTTCAGAAAAGCCATCAAAGATCCTGCTAGCTCTCTGCTCCGACATACCTAGCATGTACTTTCATCCTTTCACCTCTTAATACCAAAGTAGCTCTTTTCCTTCCACCTTGCATCTGTATTCCAGAAGGGGAGATTGGAGGAAGAAAGATAAAAGGCATGTGCCTGCTTAGTCAGACCGAAGTCCCAAATGGTAAACTTATAGAGAGTTTTCCTAAATCCCATATGGTAGACTTATAGCTCTTTGGCCAGAACTACGCCCGGGGTTCTGTTAGTGAGAAAGAAGAAACATACATCACGTAGGCCACTGCCACTGTCTGCTTATGGCATGAAAGAAAGACTTGAGAATATCATAATGAATGAGGAGGAGAAGGGCAAAGAGATTAAAGCAATTTCAGAGAACAGGAAAAACGAAGAACATAAAGATGACCTGTTCCATAATCGATGCTCTGAGGTAAAACTCAGCTGGAAAAGAATTTGAAAATAAACTACAGTAAAGTTTTACTGACATATAAGGACTGGATCTGTAATTAGGACACATTGTATAAGAAAAAATTGATATAGATCAAGATACAACGTGGCTACGTTATTGAACTTCAATAATTTAAAACATTAATTTTTAAAAAGGAATTTAAAATATTCTGGCAAAACAATTCATTTATAAGAGAAAAGGAAGTCAGGCTGGCCTCTGGCTTTGGTATGGCAAACTTCTAGGCCAGAAAGAAAATGGAGAACTGTCTTCCAAGAACATCACTCCACTCAGTCATAAGGCAAAGCAACAGACATTTTCAAAACCCAAAATCTCAGAGAACGCAGCTCCTATGAGTTTCTTGTAACAAATTTTTTAATATATATATATTTTATTATAAAAGCCAACTGAGAAGTAAATCAAGAGAAAAAAACAACAACCCAATAACAAGGTGACAATCATCAGATCTATTAACGTATAAAATAAAATTGGTTGGAGCATTGTCCCGTGCATTGGAAGATCAAAAGTTCAATTCTTGGTCAGGGCACATATCTAGGTTGCAGGTTTGATCCCCAGTGGGGGTGCATATAGGAGGCAACCAATCGATTTATCTCTCACACACCAATGTTTCTCTCTCTCTCTCTCAATCTCTCTCTCTCTCTCCTCTCTCTCTCTCTTCCTCCCTCTCTAAAAATAAATAAATAAATAAATATATAAATAAATAAATAAATAAATAAATAAATAAATAAATAAAGAAGAGGGTGAGGCCCCAGCAATGGGAGGTCATATATACTTAGTGCTTATTACATTCCAGGTACAATTGTAGGTGCTTTCCGTACAGTAACTCATTTAATTTTCACAATAACCTTTTGGGATTGATACTCATAGTTTTATCACCATTTTACAGAGGAGAAAATAGAAGCACAAAAGTAAGTCATTTGCCCATGATAAATCAGCGGTAAGCTGAAGAGCTTAGTCTCATATGTAGATGCTAGAGCCTTAGCCTCTCTACCACAATGCCTTCCACAAAGATGGCCAATGATATAATTTTAGTACTGGGGGTCCTTAGTTCCAGACAAAGTGGGATGGCTGGTCATCCTATTATCCTCGTGTTAATTTTGTCATCTTTCATAGCAGAAAAACATTCAATGCTAAAATTAAAACATAATTACAAAAACCATAATGACTACAAATTTTTAATGGTTTTCAGTCTTTTGTCTTGACCATAGGGTACATAAGACAAAGTATGTTTCAAAGGTGAAGATTCAAACTCGACAATTATTTAAGCTTCATTTTAGTGTTGTTGCTTTTCCTTGTATAAACATGAATTTCTTTATGGTCACAGGAAAAAAGCAATTCAGAGGTAATTTTGTTTTAAAAATTAATAATTTATTAATTCATGAATTCTAATTTAATTCTTTAAACATTTAAGTTCAGCTTACAAATTTTATTATTCCATTATAAGCCTAGCAGATTTAAACTGTCACTTTAATGACCTTCCATTAATATTTTATTACATTTTCTAACTTAGGTAATTAAACTCTTTTAAGTGTTTTAAACTGGACTTATAAATTTAATACAGTCTTTTTAAAGTCCTTCAATTGTCTAAATGACAAATAGCCCCAAGTAATTAAGTCATTCCTATGAATTAAACTTAAAAATATGTTGAAACTTAAAGTCTATTATATATGTATTCTAATACTATACATGAACAGTAAAACTACTAAAATCCATACCTTTAAATAAATTACTCAATTCTACAGTTTAATTTGTAATCACAAGGCTACCTTGTTAACCTAGTAAGTAAAATTCTTATTACAACTCGGTAATTCTAAATATATATAGAGTCTTTAGCAAAAGAAAACATTAATATGATATATTTTGGTCTCAAATATTTGTTATTCGTTCTATAATTTGTATGGGTATTAAAATGGTATCTGGTTGAATTTGGGGTATCTCTCTGGTTTTCTGACTATTTTAGTCATAGCTTTCAGAGGCATTTAATTAGTTCCTCTGTTTTATTCAACTAAATTAAACACTTTTTTGCAAGCAACACTCTGTGGCAGATGATCGACACTGTCTGACACAATTTGAGCTTGCTACAGCAACAAAGTCTAACCTATTCCGGTGTTCTCCTCTGTGAGACAAGCCGTTATATAGACTTAGACAGTGTTAAAAAATAAAATAAAAAATAAAATAAAATAAAAAATTAAAATAAATAAAAAATAATAAATTAAACACTTTTTAATAGGTTCTGGTTTTGAAAGTTACTTCTCTTGCTCTCCTCCCATGTGAATAGATGTGTATATTTGTATGTGTGCATGATTATATTTGTGTCTCCATTAGACTCCAACTTAGAGCTCGTTGCCAGAGCTGTCATGCAGCCACACGCGCTACATGGAAGTCTGGGGGACCTAGCTTTTCAGTTGGCACACTGATACCCCAAACACAATCACATTATCTTACATTAAGGGAGAAAAAGATTTTCTATATATACTTCTGTATTGTTTCCATTTTTATAATAACAATGTACTTATGTAGTATGTGTGTGTGTTAATATTTTATTTTATTGATTTTACAGAGAGAAAGGAAGAGGGAGAGAGAGAGAAACATCACTGAGAGAGAAACATGGATTGGCTGCCTCCTTCACGCCCCCTACTGGGGATCAAGTCCACAACCTGGGCATGTGCCCTAACCGGGAATCAAACCAGTGACTTCTTGGTTCATGGGTCAACACTCAACCACTGAGCCACACCTGCCAAGCTCTTTTTTACATTTAAAATAAATTCATGTATACAATGAGTGAAGAGAAGGCATCCCAGATAGAGAAAATAGTCTGAAAATGTAAAATATCCAAATGTGTAGAAAATAATTCTAAAATAATTATATGTAATAGTATATACGTTTTATTAAAAAGATCAATTACTAAAATGATCTAATAAATTCCCTATGCAACATCATTCAGTGTTCAAGGTACAGTGTTTAGATCAAGCTAAGGGTTGGAATGCAGAATTCTTTTTTTTTTTTAATCTGAACAATAAAGATTTAATTAAAAAAAATCACAAAATACTTAATCATTCCACAGTAGAGGAATTGCCAATAAAGATGCAAAAATGCTCAAAAAAAAAAAAAGCTGTTGCAAACCCAGGCTTTACAACCAGTATTTATTTATTTACTTATTTATTTTAAATATTATTTTGTATTAGTTTTAGGGTATGCATAATGGTTAGACAATCAGAACTCTTCATGTAGGGAAGAAATTGGGTTGGTTGTTATTATGGCATTCATTCATGTCCAGTTAGATGGGAAACTATCTGGGAAGAATCCTGAACCAATGCAAATGGGGAAAAAAAATCCCAGATTTGCACTTTATATTCAAATTATTTAAAAAACGCACATTAATTTGTAAATCTAAAATAGTAACATTAAAACAATGCTTGAAAACAGCAAAATTTTACCCTCAATCACTGCACAACTATTTTTAATTTTAAAAGATTCCCATCCTTCTAGTTCTTAATTTTCTACTTTGTCGACTGGAAAGCTAGCATTTGCATAAACAAATAAAGAGATGAGATACAAAGCAGTGAGGGCCTACAGAATACATAGTACAATGTGCTATCTTCTCAGTGTGCTTTTTTCCTCCCCAAATTTTATGTTTGAGAGCAGGTGACAGGGATGTGTGTGTGTGTGTGTGTGTGTGTGTGTGTGTGTGTGTGCTGTTTTTTAAAAATGTTGTCTTTTTGATGCATTGGAAGGGGAGGTTTTGGAAGACAAAGCTCCCCAAACAGATTGGGGGCTCTGGTTAGAAAGAGCAGCTGCCTGAGGAAAAGAAACAGCAGCCGCTCAGGATGAGCGTCAGGCCCCGGGGGGAAGACCAGGCCCAGAGCTGACAGGCCAAAGGGGTTCCGAGGGGTAAGGATGAGTCAGAAGTGTGGGCTGGTGAAATGTCAGGTGACCTGGGGACAAGGCAAGTTCCTCATCTCAACTGCTGACTTCTGGAGGGAGTACTTCCCCTCTTGTGTGCTTGGGGCAAAGGATGAGGAAGGAGATCCGACAAAGAAAAAGTTCTACTGGAATTTCTCTTGCCGGGGTCCAAACCCCAGCGGGTCCAGGGGTCCCCAAAGGTGTGGACGGAGTCGGCGAAGAAGGAATGTCACGGAGACAGCGTTCAGTTGATCAGCAGCCTAGCCAGGATCTCCAGCCCGGATCTCCAGAGAGGTTCTGCTTCGGATCTCCAGCGAGGTTCTGTAGCCATGTTCCCTCGCTAGGTTCTCCAGCCAGGTTCTGTCCAGGCTCTCCAGTCAGGTTCAGTGTCAAGGTTCCAGTCAGGTTCTCCTGCCAATCTCTGTAGTCAGGTTCAGTCCAGGATCCCTTGCCATGTTCTCCCGCTAGGCTCTGTCTCTAGGCTCCGAGGCCAGTCCCAGTCCAGGATCCTCTGGCATGCTCTCGCCAGCGAAGTTCTTCTGTCTCTAGGCTCCGTGTAGGTTCTGACTTCTGAATTCTGTCTCCTGAGTTCTGAGTCTTTCTGTCTTGTTACAACTGTATTTATACCAGTTGATTCAATCCTATCAATCTCTATTACAAAGGTTAGGGCGTTTCTTATCTCCATTCCAGGGAGAAAAGATTATGTAGTTTAAGCATGATTGTTCGTAGTTAAAGGGATTAATTACCCGCCTGGCACTTAGTTGAGGGGTTTTATTCCCTCCCTAACTTCAGGGGAAAATCCCTACCTGCGGATTCAACCTTTCTCGGAGAGGTGACCTTGGTTAAAACACAGCGCCAAGAAGGTGAGCAAACATATTAAGAACCATATGCCATATATGCCAGGTCCCTTGAAACAGCAAGGATGGACCGGCTCCCGGCAAATTCCCCCTTTTTTATTTTTTAAAAGCAGGCATTAAAAAGAAAAACCTGAAACGCTCTCTTGTATCCATTTTAAGAGTAGGATTGGCGCTTTCTGCTATTACCTGAGTCCTGATCTATCACCTCAGGGAGAGCTTGCCAATCCTGCACTTTCCCGGGGTGGAAAGGCTGCAGTGGGGTTAAGGATAAGGCTCCTTGGGCCTACCTTCTCCCATGCCTCTACATTTACCATTCTGGCACCTTTCCTTCCTCAGAAAAGCATGGACGTATTTCTTGTATAAAATGTTCCATCTGACTGGGAGTAACCTTAATTCCGCTGCTAACAAGCATATGTGTTAAAAGATCAATACGGAGTCTTTTTTCTTTAGACTCAGTATGGCACATCTTCTCAATCTAAGAATCAATACAGAGTCTTCTTTCTTTGGACTCAGTATGGCACATCTTCTCAATCTAAGTTCTGTACTATCCACCTTCTTACCCTACTTATCCTCTATAGGGGGGTCTGTAGCACCCTGGTGGAGTCCTATCCGTCCCGAGTGTGGGGTTCTCAATGGGGGGGGGCTTACCTAAGGGAATCCTGTTCCAGGGGTTCCCAAAGGTGTGGACGGAGTCGGCGAAGACTATCCACCCTCTTCCTACGGTGGAGTCTGATCCGTCCCGAGTGTGGGGGTTCTCAATGGGGGAGGGGGGCTTACCTAGGGGAATCCTGTTCCAGGGGTTCCCAAAGGTGTGGACGGAGTCGGCGAAGACTATCCACCTTCTTCCTACGGTGGAGTCCGATCCGTCCCGAGTGCGGGGCGCTTACCTAGGGGTCCCTGTTCGGGCGCCATATGCCGGGGTCCAAACCCCAGCGGGTCCAGGGGTCCCCAAAGGTGTGGACGGAGTCGGCGAAGAAGGAATGTCACGGAGACAGCGTTCAGTTGATCAGCAGCCTAGCCAGGATCTCCAGCCCGGATCTCCAGAGAGGTTCTGCTTCGGATCTCCAGCGAGGTTCTGTAGCCATGTTCCCTCGCTAGGTTCTCCAGCCAGGTTCTGTCCAGGCTCTCCAGTCAGGTTCAGTGTCAAGGTTCCAGTCAGGTTCTCCTGCCAATCTCTGTAGTCAGGTTCAGTCCAGGATCCCTTGCCATGTTCTCCCGCTAGGCTCTGTCTCTAGGCTCCGAGGCCAGTCCCAGTCCAGGATCCTCTGGCATGCTCTCGCCAGCGAAGTTCTTCTGTCTCTAGGCTCCGTGTAGGTTCTGACTTCTGAATTCTGTCTCCTGAGTTCTGAGTCTTTCTGTCTTGTTACAACTGTATTTATACCAGTTGATTCAATCCTATCAATCTCTATTACAAAGGTTAGGGCGTTTCTTATCTCCATTCCAGGGAGAAAAGATTATGTAGTTTAAGCATGATTGTTCGTAGTTAAAGGGATTAATTACCCGCCTGGCACTTAGTTGAGGGGTTTTATTCCCTCCCTAACTTCAGGGGAAAATCCCTACCTGCGGATTCAACCTTTCTCGGAGAGGTGACCTTGGTTAAAACACAGCGCCAAGAAGGTGAGCAAACATATTAAGAACCATATGCCATATATGCCAGGTCCCTTGAAACAGCAAGGATGGACCGGCTCCCGGCATTCTCTGATTTGCCAGAGGAAAAAGTCCTACTAATTGCAATTTGAAAAAGGAGAGTTCTAGAAGTAAAATAAAGAATTTTAAATGACATTTGCAAAGCTTCTAACCACGTGCCTTGAATAATAGCAGGTCCTCAGAAAACACTGGCCCCTCTGCCCCACTGGCTTTCGAGGCTCCCTGGTGCCTGTACAGTGCCCTACCTCGGCTAAGTGCTAAGAATATATTCCATGACTGAGGATGGGGCTCCAGGCCACAGCCTGATGGTCCTAGCAGATAACAAGATGACTTTCAGATTTATAAGCCTCACTTCCTCTATACCAGTGGTTCTCAACCTTGGCTGCACATTAGAATCACCTGGGAATCTTTTTAAACTCCTGATTTCTGGGCCCCATCCTCCGGAAATTCTGTTTCTTTGTTACTAATGTTGTGGCCCCCACCCCATAACAAAGAAACAGAATTTCCCTAGGATGGGGCCCAGAAATCAGGAGTTTAAAAAGATTCCCAGGTGATTCCAATGTGCAGCCAAGGTTGAGAACCACTGCTCTAAGCCATAGTCCTCTCCCAGCATCCCAGGTCCAAGCTCTCTGTCTTTATCACCTTCCAGAGAACTGGGATGCTATTTTCTAACGGAACTCAGCAACTTGTGGACCTTAGGACGTCTTTCCTAGTCAGCATTTTAATCCAAGATGCAACATTGTCTTTCCTGCATGGGTGTCTGCACAGCAGCTCTTTCCCTCACATCAACTCCATCACTGTTGTGGTGCTCCTGGTCCCTCACTGAGGCACCGGCTATGGCACCCCACACACCAGGCTTGGACCAAGCAGGGGGAGCCATCCTAGCCACTGGCCTGTGAGGCAGCAGTCCTCCAGGGCTCACAGGAAGTATTTATGTGTGTGTTTAAACTAAACACAACCGTGTTAACACTTCTCCACCATCATATTCTTCTTCTTTCTTACACTTAAAAATTTAACTATTTAAAAATCATGTCAGATTTTACTAGGAATATTTAGCATTTCCCCAGCATTTCAAACTCCAATCATTATGCATACATTCCGCAGTAAAGTTGTAGCACCTTTGTTAAATGTTAATTATTCATGAGCACTGTCTTCCATGGCTTTTCTCCTAATTCGGACCCTACTACATCTCATGCAGACTCACCTGCAGAAGCTCCCAGCCCTACGCCACATCCTGAGACACCTTCATAAAACACAGCTTTGATCATGTGACTCTCCCGACCACAAACCTTTGATGACAGCCCGTTGCCGAGGAGTAACACCAGCTGCCTCTCAAGTCATGCCTACGCTCATAGCACCACATCTCCCTGAGCTTCACCCCACACTTACCTCCAGGCTGTCATTCAAGGCATTCCTGACATACTAAACTACTGCATGTCCACCAAGCACAGAAAGGCTCCTACACCCTTGTTGTCTCCATCTTGCCCGCCTCCATATTCCAGGAGCTTTCTGTACTCTTATCACAATCTGTCCTTATATATGCCTCTTCTGTAAGGTTGTATCCTCCCACTCCCATGTCTTTTTGGATAATTTGACTATGCTTTCCACGGTACAAAAGTAACATACCTAATTATACCTGACCTTTGAACCCTCCTTCCTGTGGCAACAGTGGATACTTGGCCTAGGGCTAAGCCAATCAGATTCTCTTCTTCTGAATTTGAATGTAGAACATGAACACACACTTATGTAAACACACAAGACCTAGTTGGAGGATAATGTGGACATAGGACCTAAGGCATCCCTGATGGGTCATGTACAAGCAAGTAAGAGAGCAGACAGGAGGCTTACACAAAGCAGAATGAAGCAGATATACTGGCAGAGTCAGAACACCATGCAAAGAGAAAAAGGAAACAGAAGAGGGTGTGTGAGTCAACGGAAGAGAAGGAAGAAGGTGTGGGGCAGCTTTTCATGCCGGTGAGGCCTGGCTACCATCCTAGCATAGGTTTTATGAGACCTCTCTGCACCCTTACCCTTCACATAAGCAAACCTGAGTTAGAACTGCCTTCCTGTACAACTAAGGGATCCTTTTTAATACAGCCGGGCATTATGCTTTGCTCATTAAATGCTTATTAAGTTGAAGTGTTAGACAACATTACATTGAACAGAATTTCCACAAGTGGAATAGGAGGCGGGCAGCTTCAGGAATACAAGACACGGGAGGGCCAATGCTTCATGGATGATGGCTGCTGGTTGTTCCCACTGAGCTGCTCCTCTGACATGGGGGAGGGAGGGCAGAACTTTCTCCCCTGCCCCAGACTGCCTCATAAATTCTACATTACAAAATCAAGAGTCATTTCTCCAGAGCAATACACATTTTTAACCTATGCTATTAAAAATGAATGATTCGATATTTTATATTTTATTCTGGATTTTCAGTAATCTTGGGGTTAATTTGATATTGATTGATAGAATGAGCACTATTACTGGAAGTTATATATAAAATATTCATGCGCACAATCCTATGGACTGAATTAGTCATAGGGGATATGATTGAGATGTGTAGAATTCCATTTTCGCTGACCTTAATAAGCTAGCCAAAATTTAGCTCTCACTATAATTGGACCCTGCATACTGAATCAGAATTCACCTACAGGAAAATTTGGCCACTCTTTAGATATTTTCCTTTTAAAATGTCTTCCGGAATGGGAATATTCGTTAGTGCTAAAATAAATACTTTAAACATGAAATTTAGCTCTCAAACAACATAAAGACTATGTTACCAGAAACAAATTTTAGGAACACATTCCACATGTTGTTGTATTCTGTATCTATTACCTTTATGTGCAGTTAAATATGTGACCAAAATGTCTGTGCAATAATGTATGCTTCCACCACAAGGAAAATATTTAGAGACTAGTTTGATTGCTTCATCAAGTAAAAGGAAAGAATGTTTTACATGTTTCTGTTCTTTCCTCATTCCATTTTACGATTTATATGCACATTTGTGTTGCTGGTGATGCAGAACAAAGTGAAATGCAGGATCCAGGTCATTTGGGCCAAAAAATGAAAAATGTTAACCGTTTTTTGTGTGTTTTTTCCCATTTGGCATCACCACTGGCAAGGAGTCAGCCAAGAAATGGGATGCTAGTGCAGACTGAAGGAGATGCTGTTGAGTAAGAAATTAAGACATGCTTCTTGCACACACAAAAAAGAAATGCTACACACACTCACACAATAGGCACACACTCACATTGAAGCACACACATGGTGGCCGAAACACCATAACCGTGCCCCGAAATAGATGGATAGAAGATCCTTCATAGAGAACCAAATATTGGCCTTGATCTGGTGTTGGCTATTCAACTTCTCCAGTGATTACTCTGTCTCAAAGGTGTTGTCCTCAAGATGCTCTGCTCTAGCGTCCTTGCTGGTGTGTCTGTGAGTAGTGGCTATAAACAAATGCAGTGACATGGAGGGTGTGAGGCAGCACATTCTAGATCCTGAGTACTCAATAAGGGGTGGTAGTCAGAGAGCAGGTAGCCCTGATACCCCAGGAGTTGGTGACTTTCTTGATCAATCACAGTGGCCGCTCCAGGACAGTGGGGATGGAATGGGCAGGACAAGCAGGCCCATCCGAGTGATGATGCTCACCATCAATACAATGGTATCAGGTCTAGACAGTCTCATGATGGTGACAATGACCTGGGCACAGGTACATGTATGTAGATTAAGTGCCTGCAGGTGTCCTATCAGAGGGAGGGCCACCAAAAGTATTCACAGACCCTGTGAAAAGTTTCGAATCGGCAGGATGAACTGCTTGCTGGTGCTGTGGCAAAGCAGAGGCTGCCAGTTCATGTGGTGGCGGCATGTCACCAGCCATCCCAGTAGAATCAGCACCTTTCCCAGGGGTGCCTCTGGTGGCTTTAGAGCGCAGGTAGGCAGAGCTGTTCACAGGCATTTGTCTGCTGCCTGTGCTGGCTCCTCTCCACCAACCTTCTTCAAGAACAGAGTGCAGGTGAGGGAGATTCTATAAATGGGGTGATGACAATGCAGAGTCTTCAACAATGTGCAGGAGCTGCCCAGGTGAACAGGGAAGAGAAAAGAGAGAACAGTCTGAAAAGGAGATGTGAAATAATGGCTTATTTGAGGAACTTCTAGCAGCTGGGCATGGGGAAGTGCAAAGATAAGACCAAGGAGAGTAGCCTGGGTCCTCTTGGTGAAGTCCTTGCCTGACACACATAAGAGTTTTCATTTTATGCTATGGATGATGAAATATAATTAGAGGACTTTAAACAAAGACAAGACATTGTGAGATGTGTTCTCTGAAGATTGTTCCACGGCAAAATGGAGAAGAGAGAGACCAAAAAAAGGCTAGCAAATAATCTAAAGAGGAACAAGTGAGGGTCTGAATTAGGCAGGGCTGAGACAGTAAGGGGAAGCCAGATTATTAGGAGAGGGGTGAGTTAGAACCAGTGACAGATTGGATGTGGGGGTAAAGGGGAGGGAAGAGTCTAGGCTGGGTCTCAAATTTCTCTGTATTACTACTGAAGAATAGTAGGCAAGAAGACCAGAGAAGGAATGTGCTTGGGGAGTGGGCAGAACAGGAAGATATTTTCATTTAGGGTTTAGGAGACATCTAGGTGGACATGTCTAGTGGCTGGTAGAATGGTCAGGTAGAGGAAAAATGAGGATTGAGGGACAGGCTTTAGGTTACAAACATATAGAAAGCAATGAAAGTTATAGGAGAGATGACTTTGCTTAGAGAGATGCAGTGACTGGGACTTGAACCTGAGAATGTCCTGAAGTGACAGAAGGAAATCAGGACTTTTTTAAAAAACATACTTTTATTGATTTCAGATAAGAGATAGAAACATCAATGAGAGAGCATCATTGATTGGCTACCTCCTGCATACCCCACACTGGGGATTGAGCCCACAACCTTGGCACGTGCCGTGATGGGGAATTGAACTGTGACCTCCTGATTCATAGGTCAATGCTCAACTACTGAGCCATGCTGGCCAGGCAGGAAATCAGGACTTTTATGGGTAGCACTTTCTTTACAAAACTTTCACAGATTCCTGAAGCAAAAGTAAGGCTTCCCATGTGTATTAGTGTGCAAGGGCTGTCATAACAAAATACCACGGATTCCGTAGCTTAAACAACAGACATTATTCTGTCACAATTCTGGAGACCAGAAGCCCAAGATCAAGGTGTTGGCAGGTTTGGTTTCTCCTGAGGCCTCTCTCCTTGGCTTGCAGATGGCCACCTTCTCACTGTGTCTTCACATGGCCTTCCCTCGGTGACGGTGTGTACTCGAATCTCCTCTTCTGATAAGGATGCCAGTCATCTTGGATTAGGGCCCATCCTAACAACCCGTTTCAATTTACCTTTTTTAAGTCCCTATCTCCAAACACAGTCACATACAGAGGTGCTGGGGTTAGGTCTTTAACATGTGAATTTGGGGTGGGGGACACAGTTCAGCCCATAGCACCATGGCTGGGCTAACTGCATGTCTGCAGGCTCCTGCCTGCATACGCTCATGTTGTGCTATCAGCCTCTGGCCACATGCCCTTCCCTGAAGACACTCAGAGCTCCATTAGGGTGGCCGCGACGTGTCACTGACCTCTGTGTGCCCAGAAACTGAACCATTACTGCTGGTTTCCACAAGTTATTTGAAAGCTTGAACACATTCTAAATTCAGGGTAAAACATCTCATTAATGGAACAATTTTTCCTAAACCGGAAACAGATGGCCCAAGGACAAATTCCAGCCCACATATGTGTTTTGTTTGGTCACACTGTTTTTTTGTTGTATGAAATCAAGAGATTTTATTTCTTTAAAATCTTAAGTTTTCATTTGTTAAAAAAGAGACAGCAGGCTCAAAAATGAACTCACTTGTGCTAAGCCCACGTCGCCAGACCATTTCTGTATCTGGTTACATGGTCATAGCTGGTATTTATAGCTACGTTCTTCCACTCTCCACTTTGGATTCCCTTTGCCTTCAGCAAGCACCTCAGCTAGTTGTGTGGTTCTTTACCCATTGCAGTGACCGAAACCTTTATACCTGAAGGATCTGGGACATTAGTAGTCCTGCCTGGATTGGCTTGTTGTAGTTTCCTACTGATCTTAATCACAGGGCATGGTAATACTTAGGCCTCTTTAGGGGATCTCCTGTGTTCTAGGAATACTCTCCCTTACTTCCATTGTGGAGTAATAATCCTTGGTGGTCAGGATCAATCACCCCAGCCAGTGCAGTAACTCTTTCCTTTGCCTGTTGATTCAGAGGTCCGAGGAATCCTAAGTGGCTGGGTGACAGTTTTAATGCCCAGTTCAATGAAACCATTGTTTTGTCCCCTAATGGAAGCATTTTCCCCTAATGGAAGCATTTTCCCCCTTGAACTAAGATCTCTAAGCTAGCAGAGCATAAGGTCATGGCAATAAGCAGCAAAAATTTTGCTTGTGGGTCACTAGCCTCAGGGGAGGCCAATACAGTCTCCTGACAAGACAAGGTTAATCCCATCAGATAGTGGTGGAGAGGCTGCTACCACTGGGGGTAGGGAAGGTACTTCTACTGGGGGTGGGGAGACTCTTCCACTGGCAAAGAACACTCGTCAGAATTTAGGGGCTTAATGTCTCCAGCTTCTTCGGGGTCTTCCACATGTTCCCATTAAGGTTATAAGATCGCACTGTTTCCCAATCAATACCCTACTCCAACAGCAGACACCCTGCAGAGGCTGGGAGTGTGTTGTAATTCAGTTAATCACAGGATGAGATTCAGCATTTGCTTTTCAGCATTCTCAGCCTTGCAGCTGCAGGAGATTAGAGTCCTTCAGGGCACATGGAAGTAAGCTTTCAGGTTATTTATGTGGTGCTTGAGCTGGAAATTCAAATCACCGAACTCAAACTTTCCCTTCACTACTTTGTCCAGCAACATGAGGAGCAACCAGCCAACCTCATGATATTTGCTACATTTCCAAAAACGTTTAAAAGTGACATACACAGCTACCCAGCTGCTTGCTTCTTATAAATGCTTGATTGGAAGTATCCAATGCAGACATTACACATATCTGTGTCACTAGATCATGTCATGAACTATCAGTGCTCTCTCTACTACTAGAAACAGAGTCATTAGCGTCTTTTAATCGAATCAGATTAGAGAGTCATTTCCAGAAAATTTATCCTAAACGTTCTGTTCCACTAGAACCACTCTCGGATCAAAATCTATGTTAGTCTGGGTTCTCCAGTGAATCAGAGCAATCAGGTACACCATGGCCTAGTCAGGTTGGCACATAAAATTAACCATTGCCTGGCCCTAGCTGGCATGGCTCAATGGTTGAGCGTCGACCTATGAAAACAGGAGGTCACTGTTTGATTCCAGGTCAGAGCACATGCCCAGATTTCGGACGTGATTCCCAATGGAGAGCGTCCAAGAGGCAGCTGATCAATGATTCTCTCTCATCATTGATGTTTCTCTCTCCCTCTCCTTTCCTCTCTGAAATCAAATATCTTAAAAAATTAACCATCACCTCTGCTGATACAGAACAAATTATTCCAAAAGTTAGCATAAAACAGCAGACATTTACTGTGTCCCTGCTGTGGGTCAGGAATCAGGTGGTGTTCACTTTCTCAGGAAGCTGCAAGCAAGGTGTTGACCGCAGCTGCGATTATCCAGGGCTTGGGTGGAGCTGGATGTACTTCCAGCTCACTGTTGTGGCTGTTTTCAGCTGTGCTGACAATGAGGTCCTAACTTGCTGTTGACCAGAGATCAACATGTTTTCCATGTGGCTTCTCCATAGGGCTGCTCACAATGTGGCAGCTTGCATCCCCAGAGCAGGGCTCTGAGAGAAAGACAAGACAGAAAACATTCTTTTTGAAACCTAATCTTGGAAGTGACATGCCATCACTCTTACCCTATTCCAGTGATGGTGAACCTATGACACGCGTGTCAGAGGTGACATGCGAACTCATTTTTCTTGGTTGATTTTTCTTTGTTAAATGGCATTTAAATATATAAAATAAATATCAAAAATACAAGTCTTTGTTTTACTATGGTTGCAAACATCAAAAAATTTCTATATGTGACACGGCACCAGAGTTAAGTTAGGGTTTTTAAAAACACTGACACGCTGAGTTCAAAAGGTTCGCCATCCCTGCCCTAGTCTATTGATAGAATATCACCACATCTATGAGGTGAAACAAGTCACTAAGTCTAGCCCACACTCATTTACATACACATGGAAATCCTGCTCTCCAGTGGTTTGTGGGGAAAAGGATTTGGGAAGCCACATAGTGGTTTCTCCTGGGAGGGCAGTGGAATTTTTTTTTTTGGGGGGGGGGGCGCGGGGATCCAGGGGCGGTGTGGATAGAGGGGAAAGAATGAAGGGACGGTGATAAGGACTTTCACACTTTCATTTTACCTGTATTGTTTGGATGGTTTTTTATCAGAATGAAAGTAGTACATGTGAAATTGAAGATAAATACAATTAAAGATAAAAAAAAAATCCCCATAGGAGTCAATAAAACATACCCATTTGTTGTACCAGAAAACAACATTTTTTTAAGGGATGAAAATGTCATGATCACTGAAAGTTCTTCTTTTCTTGAAAGAAGATCCTTACGAATATCTGTAGCTTACTTTAGGGGCTACATGTGAAGGTGGAGTGAGGCAGTGGCCTTTTAGTTTAGAACAGGTTCTTCTAGTTTAAGGGAGCTCTAGTAGTGGCTTTCCTTTGTACTCAGTCTGTCAGTGGGAACTGGGAAGGCAAAGGGCAGATGTTCAATGGAGAACCTGCTTACCAGCTTCATAAGAACAAATTAGCTCCATAAACTAATTTTTGAGAAAAAGGACATTTTTTTTTGGATACTTCTGAGATGGAATATAATTTTTTTTTAGCTTATCTCAGTACCTTTATTTTTTTTTTTACATTTTTTTTATTATTAGTTAAGGTATTACAAATGTGTCCTCATCCCCCCATTAACCCCCAACCTCCCCACCCCCCCCCCCCCCCCCGCCCCGCACACTCATGCTCCCATCCCCCTGTTGTCCATGTCCTATGGTTTGGCTTATATACATGTATACAAGTCCTTCGGTTGATCTCTTCCCCTTACCCCCACCCTCCCCTACTTTCCTTCTGGGGATTGATAGCCTGATCGCTGTTTTTCAGTCTTTGGATCTGTCCCTTTTCATCAGTCTATGTTGTTCTCTATAATCCACAAATGAGTGAGATCATGTGGTATTTATCTTTCTCTGACTGGCTTATTTCACTTAGCAAAATGCTCTCCAGTTCCATCCATGCTGTTGCAAAAGGCTAGAGTTCCTTTTTTTTTTTTACCGCAGCATAGTATGGAATATAATTTTTCACTGAGAGTCTTGGAGGCTCTGGGGAAATAAACTGTGCTAACAATGATAAAGCAATATAACAGCTTTTGGATATTTAACATGTGCCAGGCACTGCACTAAGAGTTTTACATGCATTATCTCATTTAATCCTGACACCCCTATGCAAAAGGCACTATAATTAGCCCACTTTTCAGAGGTAAGGTAAATGGCTGAAGGTCACCCAGAAGTAAGAGGTTCATCCCTGATTCATTCAGAGGTCTGACCCGAGGTCCTTGCCCAAGAGAAATGAGGCCAGGCAGCAGGCAGCCGGTATCTGACCTCAAGAACAGGAGCAGACTGCCTGGCAGGAAGGCTAGGAAGGGGTGATAAAATTTAATTTTGTCTGTGCCCATCTGTTCCTCTCCAGAGCAGAGCAATTACCTGCCCAGGATTTGATCTCAAGGTCTGGAGCCTTTGCCCCACCCCCCCGCCTCCCCCCTCAACCCCCCATGCTGATTCTGGTCTTACTCAGGCTCTGTGTCTGCTCCCAGGAGAGAGGCCAGCTCTGAAATACAGCCATACCTCAGAGATATTGAGGGTTTACTAGTAGTTCCAGACTATTGCAATAAAGCGAGTCATAATCTATTGCTGGTGAAGGGTTTTGCCTTCAATTTGTTAAAAAAAAAAAAAAAAGCCCAAAATCTATGAAGTGTAACAAAGTGAAGTACAATAAAATGAGGTATATCTGTACCGATTGTATATGATTACAGCAAGAATAGGGAGATGAATGGCTCCAAATAAGGAGATAAATGTTTTCTTCTATCAAGATCCCCTAACCAAGCCAACAGGAAAAGGAGGGGAACAGGTTCACACAAATAAATTAAATATATTTTATCCACTGGAGGGGGTGCCTATTAAGCCGGAGAAAAGGATATCAAGTACACCTACAGTGTGATCGCCTCATTTTACAACCGAGAAAGCCAAGAACCAGAGAGCAAAGTGATTCATTCATGGACTTTCCACCAGTGAGGCTGTCACAGGGAGCAGAGGCCAGATCTGGGCCCTCGCTCAGTGCTCTTTTTCCATCACACATCAGGATGAAGCCTTGAGTCCTTCTGGCTGACATATGTAGTGGGGTTTCCAAAATGCCAGCTCCTGGGTAAAAAAATCAACAAACAAAAACTACAGGTGACCAGGCTGGGGTTAGAAACCCAAAGGAAAACAGGACAGTGGTTGGCAAACTGCGGCCCCTTGAGTGTGGCTCTTCCACCTAATACCACGTGCAGGCACGCACATACAGTGCGATTGAAACTTCGTGGCCATACTCAAGGGGCCAAAGAGCCGCATGTGGCTCGAGAGCCACAGTTTGCCGACCAGCGACCTAGGAGCATGGAGGATCAGAACAAGGGCACCTCATGGAAGCCAGAGATACAGGAGACCCATCGTTCATTATGCAGCCAGGCCATACCCTGCCTGCTAGGGCCAGGACCCAGGACCGCGGTGTGAAAGAATGCAAATAGCGCCAGCTGGCACAGGCTGAAAAGCTACAGGATAGTTAGAAAGAAATGCACTGACTGGAGAGGGCTTCAGTGAAGACAGCCAGCTCCCGGGAAGACCTCCCAGGCCTGGAGAAAGGAATGCACAGGGAGTGGCTCACGAGAGGTGCAAGCCTCTTATGGAAAAATGTCCTGGGTTCCATCAAGAGCCAAAGTCAACAAAAGGTCATTGCTGGGTCAGGGCAACAGCTCGATGGTAACTCACTTGGGGTTTCCAGGGCCTTTGAGGAAAAAGCTTTGACTGGGGGATACAGCAGGGATTGAAAATTAAAATGCTTACAGCACAAAGAGGGATAATAAAAATAAATGAAGCGAGCTTTCCACCCCTTTTCATCCCCCTCAGAAAACAACAGCTACTGGCTTGAAGGAAGACAGATCTCTAGGTTGTCACTAATTTGAGTCTCATTTCATAGTAGATATGAAATAGTAGCTTTCTTGGGAGTGGTGGAAACTGTGGCAGGGAGGACAATGGTCCCACCTAAACAAAACAGCTGCTGTTCAGCTCCAACAACTGCCCAGAATGCAGACTGAATATTGTTAGCTTTCCAATTTCCCGAGAGACACTAGAAATTTAGATTTTTATGTGTAACCTCTTAAATTGTACCTGCTGGCAACATATTCAAGTATTTTAAACCTGTGTGGACCAGGCAAGATCTGTGACCCAGTGGTACACACCAGTGTGCAGGTTCTCCCCTACAGCAAGGTTGTGTGTTGGGGTGGGGAGGGGAGGGCATTTATTGCCAAGAATCAAAGGAAACAGGCCCCATTTCCCAGGGGCCCTGAGGCAGATCTCCGGCTGATACGAAAGTGGATACAGGTACAAATGCCTTATCTAGATCTAAATCCTTATCCCTGGTGGCCGGACAGGTTTTGGAATTCCGATTTATGGGGCCCAGGCCGCATGCCAAGAGAACTCTGAGGCAGTGTCCTATTAACAAACACATCAATTTTTCTACAGCAAATCATATGGACATTCAGAAGTCCAGTGAGATATATAAAGAGTATAAATAACCTCGCACAAGTCTTAGTCAAGTTTTGCTACCAAGTAAGAGCATTGTAAATTATAAACAATAATGCTTTAAAATCTTTGGGATTTCAGTATTATTGATAGGAGATTATGAACCTATTAAAAAAGGGAGAAAAAAATGAGTAATGAATACATACTCCTTCATTTAATCAACTTCTATAAAATTTATGCCTAATGGTCTCTATTCGTTGCAAACTATTTTTGTATCTTGGCTACCTGGGGATATCCCTGCTATCTCAACTTTGGCCTTTACCACTGTCTCCCTACCTGGGGAAGGTCCTTCCCTTAATCCCCCCAGCATCCCTGAGACAGGTGGCAGGCCACTCCAACGGCTCTAAGAAATGGCATCTCTTAGAGATGCCACCCTCCAGTGGGACTTGACCTTGACTGCCTTCTGTTCAGCTCCCAACTATCTTGATGCCTCAAGGTTTATGCCAAACTCTCAATGAGGGCTCAGACGAGTACAAAGTTCTTCCTCTCTAGTTCCTGCCCCTCCTCCATCCTCAGTAATTTATAACTACTATTCAGGTAGATTATTACGAGTGGAATTACACTTCTTTTCAAAAGAATCTGCCCTCCCCACCTTTCTCTCCCCCCGCCCTGCCCCCACCACACCCCCCGCCCACACACACCAAACCTCAGGGCTACGGTTATCCTGAGCTCTACCCCCTCCCAATCTTTAGGATAATCACAACATATCAGCAGCCAATATCAGCACATTCTGGGTTATGGAATCTTTGTGGGTATATCCACAAGCCACTCTGTGCTAACTAGACCAAGTCCAGGTCACGTCTTCAAAGTCCTGGAAGACGGTCAAGTGTATCTCTCCTGCAGCTTTAGGGGTTCTGCTCCTGGTTCTGTGTGTGCTACGCCACACAGAAGAGCTTATAGGCATCCCCAGAGGTAAGAACCAAACAGAGCACAGTCTAAATCCAAATGTGGAAAACAATCCTTTCTCCTGTGGAAGATACAATTCTGCAGGGTCTTGGCTTGGTTAAGATACCACTCTGTGGCAAGACATACCAGATTTACTTGGCTTAGCTTCTCAAACTAACCCTCTCTACTCTGGTAGCCTCCGTTTCCCTCAGGAAAATACCTTTGTGTCTCTAGCTGTAGGAGTGTTCCAAAACATGACACCCAAAGACAAAAGAAAGTCTCTTCTTCCAATGGAGATTACTGTGGAATATCTCCCATTTCTGGGCTACCTGAGGTTTGTAAAGATCATGGGACAGATTCTGGA
This sequence comes from Myotis daubentonii, assembly GCF_963259705.1. Lineage (NCBI taxonomy): Eukaryota > Metazoa > Chordata > Mammalia > Chiroptera > Vespertilionidae > Myotis > Myotis daubentonii. The sequence continues at coordinate 25,140,788 of NC_081842.1, read as the reverse complement.
GCATGTGTGTGTATGTACTCTATTGCAATTAACAAATAATCTGTTTGGTGGTACATGATTATGTATGAATATCCTATTGCCCAATAATTCTCAAAAATCTTTCACCAAATAATTTTAGCATCCATTGAAGATCATTGGATTATTGCAATGGTGATTACAAAATGGTGATTTTTCTAATTCCATCACTTTTTCTTCATTTATTAGCTCGTAGGCTTTGAAAGAAGAAAGCTCACCTCTATCACCACCTTGACTATGAGTGTCGCTAAGGACTCATGGGTTCTTTTCTAGCTCAAAAGAATGTAATCCATTACCATCATTATTCTTCTTGGTTTTCAACTTACCACAAATTTGGCCAGGGGGACAAATTTAAGCTAGCCCTGTATCCTTTCACCTGTCACCATTACAATTTGAGCACTTCCTCACTTTTGAGCACAAGGTGTTTCCAACTCACTGTGTACTTCCCATATCCCAGACTTGGAATCAGCCATTTCTCCAAACCTTAGTTCCTTTCAGTGGAGAATGTTTAGAAATCAGCATCTGCGTACTTGATATACCCAATGTTATTGGAATATTATTGCTTCTAGGCTTTTTCAGAAGATAGCTAGAAAATAAATTTTAAAAATTTTTTTAAAAAATCAAGTGAAGAGACGGAAGATGGCGGCAATATAGGCAGACGTGTCCCAGGTCGTGTCCCAGAGCAAATGGAGTGAGCAGCTAAAACTAATAACACCCACCCCGAATTGGCGAAATTGCTCAGCTGGTGAGACGGTTTGCAGCCGGGAAGAGCAGAACTCCCCTGGAAAGGTAAAAAAAAACCCAGGGATTTGGGCAGGAAAGTTTGCCAGACCTCTGAGCCCAGAGAGTCGGAGGGAGACTGCGTCCCTTGGGACAGGCACAGCCCCTGACGGGGGAAAGGAGAACCGCGGGATTCCTGGCGCCGCCGGGGGAATTGAGAGCTGGGTTCTGTGATCACGGAGGACTGAGCCTAAAGGGGACAGCCTGAAGAGCTGACCAGACCATGCAGTCCCGGTAAGAGAAGAAGCTTATAGAAACCAAGCCTTCCCCGTTTCCGCGGCCAGCGTTTGTTTGTTTTTTTTCACTGAATCCTGTTCATGGGACATTTCGGATACAGACACTCACCTGTGCTGAAGAGAGGGAGAGTGTGTGGAGGAGTGGAATCTGGGGAAAGACTGAGGAGCAAAGGCGGGCCGGGAGAGGTGGCAGCGAATTGAGTGCTGAGACACCCCTGAGCCCAGGACGGGGGCACCATTCTCTCCTGAGAGTGAGACTCCTCCCCGCAGCCCCCAGGCAAGGAGCACAGCCACACCCAGATTCCACCCTGAACGAGATCAAGGATTAAAATAACCTGATCAGCCCCAGGGTCTGGCCTATAGAGGGATTTTCAATCCCAGCAACAACATAGCACCGGTAACTAACTATTACGCAGTCAGCTCTGGGCAGTGAACTTCCACTGGACAGAGAGGCCCTATAGCCTCAGAGGCCAACCCCAGAACACTGCCACCCAGAGGCTGACCCACAAACTGACTCTTTGCTAAACACAAAATAAGGCAGTCTGGGAAATAAATGCGGCATGCTTTAAAATAAGGACTGTGGTTTACAACACAGAGGAACAGTATATCGCAGGGAAACTCAACACTCTCCTGAATACCTGGAAGGTCTAAGGCGAGCCACACTGAAGAATAGAAGAACCGAAGGACCGTCACAACTGCAATTTTTTTTTTCTTTTTTCACTTTTTAACTAAGAAACCAATTTTTTTTCTTTTTTTTTCTGTTCTTTTTTTTTTTCTTTTCTTCTTTTTCCATCACCTGATTTTACCCTTTTAATTACTACCTTCTTATTTTTAACCAGTATTATTACTGCTACCATTTTACCATTTTTTAAAGTGCCATTTTATTTTTTCTTTATTTTATTTTGGGATTAGTGTCCTCCATTCTATTTTCATCGTTATATTATTAGTTGTTTCTAGTTTGCATCCATCTCCAGGGAGCTGTTGCTGGAATTTGTTGGGATTAGTGGCGGTGCTATAGGAGTATTCTCCTCATATAAAAAGTCTCTTCCCCTCTTCCACTTCATTCTCTCTTTTCGCTCTTTTTTTTTTTCTTTTTCTTTTCTTTTCTCGCTTCTATTTTCCCCCCTCCTTTTTCCCAATTTCATTTTTGCACTCCTTTTTTTTGGTCCCTACTTTCCTTTTCTTCTTTCTCTTTTATCTTTTTCTCTTCCTTCTTCCTTATCCCTTAATTCTCTTAATTCGGGTGGTCACCTTTATTTGGGGTTATTAATATTGTGAAGATATTTGTGTTTAGTGCCTGGTACGTGGTGCCTTGTTGTGTTGTATTTTGTGCCTTTAAATCAACGCAGCAGATCCAAGCAACAGCAGCCTCCTGAGCACCACACCCTCTGCTGAGGAACAGCAGCTGTACGTGAAACCTCGCCCCACCAGCCAGAAGACCCACCACAGCTGTGAACAGCACCCACCAGAGGAGCTGCTGCCAACTGAGGAGCAGCTGCTACCGCAACCGCCCGAAGAACAACCACAGACCAAGGAGTCACTGCCACCCAGGGAGCAGCCACTGAACGACTCAACGTCCAGATATGTCAGTGAGATCAAACATGGGTAGACAAAGAAACCCCCAAAGGAAAGAGAAGGAGGACTCTCCAGAAAAGCAGCTAAGTAATACAGAGGCATGCAACATAACAGAAAAAGAATTCAGAATAAAGGTCCTAGAGTGCATAAACCAGATGTAGGAAAAAATCAACAACTTCTACAAGAAGCAAGAAGAAACAGATGAAAAAGTCAACTACCTATGCAAGAAGCAAGAAGAAACAGATGAAAAAATCAATAACATATGGAAGAAGCTAGAAGAAACAGATGAAAAAATCAACAACTGAAGTAAGACCCAAGAAGAAATGAAGGGTGATATAGCTGCAATAAAAAACACCATTGAAAGTATCAACAGTAGACTAGGAGAAGCGGAGGACCGAATTAGTGAATTAGAAGACAAGGAAGCAAAACACACCCAAAATGTACTGCAATTGGAGAAAAAAATTAAAAGACAGGAGGAGAGCCTAAGGGAGCTTTGGGACAACATGAAACAAAACAACATACGAATAATAGGGGTGCCAGAACAACAGAAAGATGAACAAGGATTAGAAAACCTATTTGAAGAAATAATATCAGAAAACTTCCCTGAGGTGGGGAAGAAAAAAGTCACACAAGCCCACAGAGTCCCAAACAAGGTGAACCTGAAAAGACCCACACCAAGACACATCATAATTACCATGGCAAATGTTCAGGACAAAGAGAGAATCTTACAGGCTGCAAGAGAGAGACGGAAAGTTACATACAAGGGATCTCCCATTAGATTATCAAATGATTTCTCAACAGAAACACATCAGGCCAGAAAAGAATGGACGGAAATTTACAAAGTGATGCAAAGCAAAGGACTGAATCCAAGAATACTCTATCCAGCAAGGCTATCATTCAAACTTGAAGGGGAAATAAGAAGCTTCACAGACAAAAAAAGGCTAAGGGAGTTTATCACCACCAAGCCAGCAATGCAAGGAATGCTAAAGGGACTGGTATAAAAAGAAGAAATAAAAAGCTCAGAAAGAAAACAGCCACACAAAAAAAGAAATGGCTACAAACAAGTACCTTTCAATAATAACTTTAAACGTAAACGGACTAAATGCTCCAACCAAAAGACATCAAGTGGCTGAATGGATAAAAAAACATGACCCATACATCTGCTGTCTACAAGAAACCCACCTCATTAGAAGGGACTCACACAGACTGAAAGTGAAATGATGGAAAAATATCTTTCAGGCAAATGGAAAGGAAAAGAAAGCTGGGGTAGCAATACTTATATCGGACAAAATAGACCTCAAAGTGAAGGCCATAACAAGAGATAAAGAAGGCCACTTCATAATACTTAAGGGATCAATACAACAAGAAGTTATAACCCTGGTAAACATATATGCACCCAATGCAGGAGCACCCAAATTCATAAAAAAACTCCTGGAAGATATCAAAGGAGAGATCGACAACAATACAATCATAGTAGGGGACTTTAATACACCACTGACAGCACTGGATAAGTCCTCTAGACAAACAATCAGCAAAGATACAGCAATCCTAAATGACTCACTAGATCAGATGGACTTAATAGACATCTTCAGAACACTTCACCCCAAAGCCAGGGAATATACATTCTACTCAAATGCTCATAAGACATATTCAAAAATAGACCATATATTGGGTCACAAGCAAAGTATCCCCAAATTCAAGAAGATTGAAATCATAAAAAGCATCTTCGCAGACCACGATGGCATAATATTAGAAATAAACTACAATAAAAACAACCCAAAATACTCAAGCACCTGGAAGCTGAATACCATGCTATTAAATATTGATTGGGTTACCAATGAGATCAAAAAAGAAGTTAAAAACATCCTGGAAACTAATGACAATGAAAACACAACAATCCAATACCTATGGGACACAATGAAAGCAGTCCTGAGAGGGAAGTTTATAGCTCTACAGGCCTATCTCAAAAAACAAGAAAAAATGGTAGTAAATCATCTAACTCTACAACTCAAAGAATTAGAAAGAGAGCAACAAGAAAACCCCAGAGTGAGCAGAAGGAAGGAGATAATAAAGATTAGAGCAGAAATAAATGACATAGAGACCAAAAAAACAATACAGAAAATCAATGAAATCAAGAGCTGGTTCTTTGAAAGGATAAACAAAATTGACAAACCTCTAGCCAGACTCACCAAGAAGCAAAGAGAGAGGACCCAAATAAACAAAATCAGAAACGATAGAGGCGAAATAACAACAGACTCCATAGAAATACAAACGATTGTTAAAAAATACTATGGACAGCTCTACTCCAACAAACTAGACAACCTGGAGGAAATGGACAAATTCCTAGAAAAATACAACATTCCAAAACTCAATCAGGAAGAATCTAAAAATCTCAACAGGCCAATAACTATGGAAGAAATTGAAGCAGTCATCAAAAAACTTCCATCAAACAAAAGCCCCGGACCAGACGGCTTCACAGGGGAGTTTTACCAAACATTCAAAGAAGAACTAAAACCTATCCTCCTCAGACTACTACAAAAAATCTAAGAGGAAGGAACACTTCCAAGCTCATTCTATGAAGCCAGCATCACCCTGATACCAAAACCAGGTAAAGACAACACAATGAAAGAGAATTACAGGCCAATATCCCTCATGAACATAGATGCCAAAATCCTCAACAAAATCTTAGCAAATCGGATCCAGCAGTACATCAGAAAGATCATACACCATGACCAAGTAGGATTTATCCCAGGGATGCAAGGATGGTACAATATCCGCAAATCAATAAACGTGATACATCACATAAACAAATTGAAAGAAAAAAACCACATGGTCATATCAATTGATGCAGAAAAAGCATTTGACAAAATTCAACACCCATTTTTGATAAAAACTCTCAGTAAGGCGGGAGTAGAAGGATCATACCTCAACATAATAAAAGCCATTTATGACAGGCCCACAGCCAGCATCATACTCAATGGGCAAAAACTAACACCATTTTCCCTAAGAACAGGAACAAGACAGGGATGCCCCCTCTCACCACTCCTGTTCAACATAGTACTGGAAGTGTTAGCCATTGCAATTCGGCAAGAAGAAGAAATAAAAGGCATCCAAATTGGAAAAGAGGAAGTAAAACTGTCCTTATTTGCAGACGACATGATATTATACATACAAAACCCTAGAGACTCCATCAAAAAGCTACTAGACTTAATACATGAATTTGGCAATGTAGCAGGATACAAAATTAACCCCAAGAAATCTGAGGCATTTCTATACACCAATAGTGAACTTTCAGAAAGAGAGATTATAAAAACAATCCCGTTTACCATCGCACCAAAAAAATTAAGCTACCTAGGAATAAACTTAACTAAAGAGGTGAAAGACCTCTACTCAGAAAACTACAGGACGTTTAAAAAAGATATAGAGGAAGACATAAACAGATGGAAGAACATACTGTGTTCATGGATTGGTAGAATCAACATCATTAAAATGTCCATACTACCCAAAGCAATCTATAAATTCAACGCACTTCCCATTAAAATACCAACGGCATACTTCAGAGATCTAGAAAGAACTCTCCAAAAATTCATCTGGAATAAAAAAGACCCCGAATAGCTGCAGCAATCCTGAAAAAGAACAAAGTAGGTGGGATCTCAATACCAGATATCAAGATGTATTACAAAGCCACTGTTCTCAAAACTGCCTGGTACTGGCACAAGAACAGGCATATAGATCAATGGAATAGAATAGAGAGCCCAGAAATCGGCCCGAACCAATATGCTCAATTAATATTTGACAAAGGAGGCAAAAACATACAATGGAGCCAAGATAGTCTCTTCAATAAATGGTGTTGGGAAAATTGGACAGATATATGCAAGAAAATGAAACTAGACCACCAATTTACACCATACACAAAAATAAACTCAAAATGGATAAAGGACTTAAATGTACGACAGGAAACCATAAAAATTCTAGAAGAATCCAAAGGCAACAAAATCTCAGACATATGCCGAAGCAATTTCTTCACTGATACAGCTCCTAGGACACTTGAAACTAAAGAGAAAATGAACAAATGGGACTACATCAAAATAAAAAGCTGCTGCACAGCAAAAGAAACCATCAACAAAACAATGAGAAAACCCACTGTGTGGGAAAGCATATTTGCCAATGTCATATCTGATAAGGGCCTAATCTCCAAAATTTATAGGGAACTCATACAATTTAACAAAAGGAAGATAAACAATCCAATCAAAAAATGGGCAAAGGACCTAAATAGACATCTTTCAAAAGAGGACATTCAGAAAGCCAAGAGACATATGAAAACATGCTCAAAGTCACTTATCACCCGAGAGATGCAAATCAAAACAACAATGAGGTACCATCTCACACCTGTCAGACTGGCTATCATCAACAAATCAACAAACGACAAGTGCTGGAGAGGATGTGGAGAAAAAGGAACACTTGTGCACTGCTGGTGGGAATGCAGACTGGTGCAGCCACTTTGGAAGACAGTATGGAGTTTCCTCAAAAAACTGAAAATGGAACTCCCATTTGACCCTGTGATCCCACTTCTAGAAATATATCCCAAGAAACCAGAATCACCAATCAAAAAGGATATATTCACCCCTATGTTCATAGCAGCACAATTCACCATAGCTAAGATCTGGAAACAGCCTAAGTGCCCATCAGTAGATGAATGGATTAGAAAACTGTGGTACATCTACACGATGGAATACTATGCTGCTCTAAAAAGGAAGGAACTCTTACCATTTGCAACGGCATGGATGGAACTGGAGAGCATTATGCTAAGTGAAATAAGCCAGTCAATGAAGGAAAAATACCACATGATCTCACTCATTCATGGATAATAGAGACCATTATAAACTTTTGAACAATAATAGATACAGAGGCAGAGCTGCCTCAAACAGATTGTCAAACTGCAGCGGGAAGGCCGGGGAGGGTTAGGGGGCAGGAGGTAGGGGGTAAGAGATCAACCAAAGGACTTGAATGCATGCATATAAGCATAACCAATGGACATAAGACACTGGGGGATAGGGGAGGCTAGGGGACTGTCTGGGGGGGGGGGGGGAAATGGACACATATGTAATACCCTTTGTATTACTTTAAGCAATAAAAAAAAAAGAAGACAAAAAAAATAAAAATAAAATATTGTTAATTATCCCAACATCTTGAAGATACTTAATATTTTTCTTCTAGAAGTTTAATATTTTATCATTCATATTTAGATTTAAAGTGTATTTGGAATTCGTTGAATATTCTATGTATACAATCAGGTTTTCTGCACATAAAGTTCTTCATTCCTTTCATTCAATATGCAAACAAATATATATATTCAATATATATATATATATATATATATATATATATATATATATATATATATATATATTGAAGACATACCATGGTCTTTTCTCTCGGGCAACTGATAATGTCACTGTAAACAAGCACTGAGGGAAATGAGTGCATGCTCACAGGATTAGAAGCAGGCTGGGGCAGTATGGGCCAAGGAGAAGGTAAGAACAATAGCTGCCATCAGAGATTATAAATTCCATTTTATGACTCACTTGGAAGTTATCCGACTAAGGCTTTGAGAGCCAAGCTAATGTCAAAGTCAGTTGGCATCAGTCCTTAGCCTCCCTTGGTGGTGCACGCAGTAGAAATCTCCCACTTAGTCCTGCAAGCTGCAGCCATACATGCCGTCTGCAGCTCCTCCCATTGGGAAGAGCCTGTGTGCCCTTGAATCTGGGTTGGCCTCCTGGCTCCCTCTGATCCACAGACGGTGGCATGGTGACTTTGTTTGACCCCCCAGGCTATGTCCTAGCAAGTCTGACAGCTTCCACCTCCGTCTCTTGGGTGCTGCCCACAGACGGACAGGGTAGCCTATGGAGGATCAGAAACCTCTGGAGGATTCCCGAGGAGAATCGCGGCCTTCAGTGGACAGCCTCACCAACTGCCAGACTCGTGAGTGAGGCCACCTGGACCTTCAGCTCAGTTGACTCTCCAGTTTAGAGGTTGGCAAACTACAGCCTGCGGGCTAAATCTAGCCCTCAGCCTGCTTTTATGTAGGGTCCTTGAGCTAAGAATAGCGTTTGCCTTTTAAAGGTTTGTAAAAAAAAAAAAAAAAAAAAATTAATTAAATAAATAAATAAATCAAAATAATATGCAACAGAAGACATCTCACGTGACAGATTTTTCACAAATACATCGCCTAAGGCAAGAGAAAGAAAGGAAAAAAAATAAACAAATGGGACTACATCAAAGCTTCTGCAGAGCAGATAGGTTAACGCCGGAGTTTGCTGCTTTGAACAACTACTTCAAAAGTGTAACCAAAAAACGGAAGGGACATCACCCAGAACCACAGGAACGCTGGCTGAGTGGAAGTCCTACAACTAGGAGGAAAGAGAAACGCACACGGACACTCAGAGGAGGCGCAGTGCTGAAGTCAAATTCTGAGGTGCGGAGTGCGCGGAGCGGGCTGGTGGCGGAGGGCGCGGTTGGCGTTTTCAATCGGGAGGGAGTCGCAGACTCTGAGCACCAGATCCAGGCGAGTCTTTAGGGACCCAGACTCAAACGGCAGAAGCGGGTCTGTCTGGCTTCGGTCAGAGCGAGTGCAGCTTTCTCTCCGAGCTTTGCAGCGGGTGCTGGGACTCAGAGAGGCAGAGCCCCTGGGGACAGGACTGAGAGCCGCCATAACTGCTCTCTCCAGCCCACCCTGTTGATCCTGTTCGACCCGCCCCGCCCAAGCCCTGCGCAGAGGCATTTGCCAGATAGCCTCAGGCAAAGGCTAGATTAGCACCTCCCTAGAGGACAGAAGTTCTCTCACTACTGACACAGCTGATTCTCATAGCCACTTGGCCTGGAGGTCAAACCCTCCCTGGAATTAGCTACAACAATCAAGATTTATCTATAAGACTGCGAACAAAGACCACTAGGGGGTGCACCAAGGAAGCATAACAAAATGCGGAGACAAAGAAACAGGACAAAATTGTCAATGGAAGAAATAGAGTTCAGAACCACACTTTTAAGGTCTCTCAAGAACTGTTTAGAAGCTGCCGATAAACTTAATGAGCTCTACACAAAAACTAATAAGACCCTCGATCTTATATTGGGGAACCAACTAGAAATTAAGCATACACGGACTGAAATAACGAACATTATACAGACGCCCGACAGCAGACCAGAGGAGCGCAAGAATCAAGTCAATGATTTGAAATGCGAGGAAGCAAAAAACATCCAACCGGAAAAGCAAAATGAAAAAAGAATCCAAAAATGCGAGGATAGTGTAAGGAGCCTCTGGGACAGCTTCAAGCGTACCAACATCAGAATTATAGGGGTGCCAGAAGATGAGAGAGAGCAAGATATTGAAAACCTATTTGAAGAAATAATGACAGAAAACTTCCCCCACCTGGTGAAAGAAATGGACTTACAGGTCCAAGAAGCGCGGAGAACCCCAAACAAAAGGAATCCAAAGAGGACCACACCAAGACACATCATAATTAAAATGCCAAGAGCAAAAGACAAAGAGAGAATCTTAAAAACAGCAAGAGAAAGAAACTCAGTTACCTACAAGGGAATACCCATACGACTGTCAGCTGATTTCTCAACAGAAACTTTGCAGGCCAGAAGGGAGTGGCAAGAAATATTCAAAGTGATGAATACCAAGAACCTACAACCAAGATTACTTTATCCAGCAAAGCTATCATTCAGAATTGAAGGTCAGATAAAGAGCTTCACAGATAAGGAAAAGCTAAAGGAGTTCATCACCACCAAACCAGGGTTATATGAAATGCTGAAAGGTATCCTTTAAGAAGAGGAAGAGGAAGAAAAAGGTAAAGATACAAATTATGAACAACAAATATGCATCTATCAACAAGTGAATCTAAGAATCAAGTGAATAAATAATCTGATGAACAGAATGAACTGGTGATTATAATAGAATCAGGGACATAGAAAGGGAATGGACTGACTATTCTTGCGGGGGAAAGGGGTGTGGGAGATGTGGGAAGAGACTGGACAAAAATCGTGCACCTATGGATGAGGACAGTGGGTGGGGAGTGAGGGCGGAGGGTGGGGCGGGAACTGGGAGGAGGGGAGTTATGGGGGGAAAAAAAAGGAACAAATGTAATAATCTGAACAATAAAGATTTAATTAAAAAAAAAAAAAAAAAAGCGCTTCTGCAGAGCAAAAGAAACCATCCTCAAAATGCAAAGGGAAAAAAAAATGGAAAGGGAACCCACTCTATGGGAGAACACATTTGCCAATTGAAAATCTGATAAGGGGTTAATATCCAAAATATATAAAGAACTCATACTACTCAATGAAAGGAAGACAAACAATCCAATTTGAAAATGGGCAGAGGACCTAAATAGACACTTCTCCAAAAAGGACATATGAAAAAGTGCTCAAAGTCACTAATCATCAGAGAGATGCAAATCAAAACGACAATGAGGTACCATCTTACACCTGCCAGATTGGCTACCATCAATAAATCAACAAATAAGTGCTGGCAAGGATGCAGAGAAAAGGGAACCCTAGTGCACTACTGCTGGGAATATAGACAGGTGTATTCCCTGTGGAAAAGAGTACGGAATTTCCTCAAAAAATTAAAAACTGAACTCTTGTTTTGACCCAGTGATTCTACTTCTAGGAATACATCCTAAGACTCCGAAAACATCAATAAGAATGAATATATGCACCCTAATGTTCAGAGCAGCGCTTTTCACAATAGCTAAGATCTGGACACAGCCCAAGTGCACATCAGTAAATGAGTGGATAGAAAAGCTTCAGTACAGCCCTGGCCGGTATGCTCAGTGGCTAGAGCATCGGCCTCCACACGAAAGGGTTTGGGATTTAAGTCCTGGTCAAGGGCAGGTACCTGGGTTGCAGGTTCGATCCTCAGCCCTGATAGGGGCTCATGGGGGAAGCAACCAATCTCTCTCTTTTTTCCTCCCTCCCACCCTCCCTCCTTCTCTCCTTCCATCCCTTCCACTCTCTCTAAGTATTAATGGAAAAAATATCTTGTGGTAAGGATTAAGAACAATGAAAAAGCTGAGATACATTTACACAAGGAATACTATGTAAAAAAGAAGGATCTCTTACCCTTGGAGAAAACAGTATGGAGGAACCTAGAGAGTATTATCTTAAGTGAAATAAACCAAAGAAACACACGTATCACATGATATCACTAATATATGGAATCTAATGAACAAAATAAACTGATGAACAAAATAGGTCCAGAGGTGAATCCCAGAGAGAAGGGGGGGGTGTGCAGAGAATAACCAAGCACACGGAAATTTGGGCTATTAATTCCCTAAACAAAGGAACGCACACTCTTGTGCTCTCTTGGTTCCTCTTGCTGCTCTTGGGACTCTTGGGACTTGTGTGACTGTGGCTTGTGGGGCTCCCTTGCATTTGCCCACATGGCCGACCCCTCCACATGCAGAGCCCCACATGCAATGAACTCATGGACTGCAGCTAGCCTGATGCTGTACTGGACCAGATCCAACATGGAAAGGAAACTCTAGACAGTGGCTTTGCTTCAGCTTTACTGAAACCCCAGCTACACTTCTATGACTGGACCAAGAGAAATGAGAATTTGGAAACGCAAATAAAAATCACTCGTTTTGCCATGCAAGTCTCAGAAAATCCTTTTTCTTAAGATATCATAAGGACTCCACCCCTAGCACTCAGTGGGGAAAAGCTCCCCCTCCCACTTTGATAGCAAAACCATTGATGCCACCCACTGACTTAGATTGCCTTACTAAAAATTGTGTTTTGAGAAGTGGGGATACAGGCTGTTTGTTTAGAACACTACGTTTGTCTGTGGGATAGATGATATCCTTGGAGAGTTCTCTGTGGGAGTTGAAGTGGTCATTGTTAAACAGAGTAAACTTGACATAGCTCTTGCCTAGCAGAGTTCATGAGCTTAAATGGATGAGCTCACACTCATAGACATCTATGCTATGAGTCAGAGTCAAAATTACCACAGGCAGAGGCCATATACACGATTACATATTTGTGGGGCATGGCTACAGTGTTTGGCCAGGTTCAAGCCTTGGGCTGAGGAGAGGGCACAGTCCTCTCATGGCCACGTGCAAGTCCCAGCTTGGAGGGCAGAGCCCTCCCAGCACAATTATAGCCAATAGCTATAGTTGTAAGCTTGAACCTATGGCCCAAACACGTGGCCCCACGTGCCTGAGTGATGTAGGCTTGACAGAGTTCAGGTGCATGTAGTTGAGTAGGACTGAAACCTGCGAGAATGTTGTAAACATTTGATCATGCCCTTACTTTCCCTCGTGGCATCAGCTATAAAATAAAGACACGGCTGTGGGCGTGGGTGCTCTCTCTCCATCAGGGGAGCAGCGTCACACCGAGACCCAGCTTTTATACTCTTGTCTGTCTTTTCTAAGCCTTTCACCACCCCCACTCAGGGTCACTGAACCAGGCTGAGCTGGCATGGCACATAAGGCGCCCTGGGGCTGAGCATGCCATGGCCATGCCGGCTCGCCACGCATAGTCTCGCTTTGTTTCTATTAATAGAACGGAACTAGGAGTTTAGATCAAGTATGCCCAGCTAAATATAGAAAACTCCTCCTGGATTTTATCAAATCTTCTTAAAATACACATCACAAGCCCAACCAGTGTGGCTCAGTTGGTTGTGTGTCATCCCATGCACCAAGGGGCCACTGGTTTGATTCCCGGTCAGGGCACATGCCGGAGTTCCAGGTTTGATCCCCAGTGGGGAGGCGTGCAGGACGCAACCAATCAATGATTTTCTCTCATCATTGATGTTTCTGCCTCTCTCTCCCTCTCCCTTCCTCTCTCTATAAAAATCAACAAAAACATATTCTTTAAAAACATACACCACAGGAACTTGTAGAATGCATCACTGCTTTTCCCAAAATTATGCACAGGAACTCTAAAGTGGCCCAAGCTCCACCGAGACCAGAACTGTGCTGTTCTTTGAATAACGCTAGTATTTAATTTAGTGAAGCATCCGAAGCAAGTAGGTACCAGAATGATCCAGACGATTACTCAGTCCATGTAGGTGAATGGATTTGTAACTTGTGTGTTCTCCTCCAAAAAGTTCCAAAGTCTCCACCTCACATAATGCCTGTTAACCTCAAAATGGACTTTATAATAAAGAAGTCTGGAGGACACTTGGAATTTCAGTGATCACTGATACTGGGTCAACCCGATATTATTCATTTAAGAATTAATAGTATGTGTTTCACATTTAAAATTGTATTCTTCCTGAGGGGAAACAATATGAACAGCACCTCATAAAGCAGTGGTTCTCAACCTTCTGGCCCTTTAAATACAGTTCCTCAGGTTGTGACCCAACCATAAAATTATTTTCGTTGCTACTTCATAACTGTAATGTTGCTACTGTTGTGAATCATAATGTAAATATCTGATATGCAGAATGGTCTTAGGCAACCCCTGTGAAAGGGTCATTCGACCGCCAAAGGGGTCGCGACCCACAGGTTGAGAACCGCTGTCATAAAGAGTGAAGGGTTCTTGCCATCCAATCAAACATCTCAACCTCCCTTCTAGTTTACAGAAAATGAGGTCAATAGAGAAAAAGTTAAATGACATCAGGAGAGAAAAAAGGCCAGACAAATCGAGAAAGTAAAACCCTCTGAGATAACTGGCCTAAACTCTTCACCAAGTCAATGCCATGAAACAAAAAAAGGTGGAGGATTGTTCTGCATTTAAAGAGAGCGTCATAACAGCAATGCAATGCACGCCTCTTCATTGGACTCTTTCTACAACATGTGACTTTTATTGACAACGGGAGAAAGTTGCATGAGGGCTAGATATCAGGTGCCATCAAATTATAAAACTTCTCAGATGGGATTAAGTTTCTTATATGGCTGCATAGAAGAATGTCTCGGTCTTTATTCTTAGGAAATGCAGGCTGAAGTATTTAGGGAAGAGAGAAAGAAGGCATTTATGGAAAAATGTTATACAATCTTGGGAGGCCTTCGTACGGGTGTTCACTGACCTACTCTTTCAACTTTATTTTTTCTTAAATATATTTTTATTGATTTCAGAGGAAGGGAGAGGGAGGGAAAGATAGAAACATCAATGATGAGAAAGAATCATGGATCAGCTGCCTTCTGCACGCCCCCTTCTGGGAATGTGCCCCTGACCAGAATCAAACCAGGGACCCTCAAGTCTGCGGGAGGACGCTCTAGAGCCGCTGAGCCAAAAGCTAGGGCTCTTTCAACTTTTCACACAGTGGGAGCCCAGTGGCCAGGAGGGGGAACTGTTGTTAGATGGCACCCCTCCAGGGGTTCCGAGAAAGAATAAGTATTATTCCTAGATTATTTCAACCACCGCCACCCTCGCCCGAGAGCCTCGCCACTCCTCCCAGGAAGAACTACGTAGATGGTGACGGCTCTGGGTGGGGCTGACCTTCTTTGACTTCTCCAGACCGAAGGACAGTTTCCCGAGAGGCATTCCCAAACGGCACGGGACTGACGCCCTAGGCCTCGGACTCCTGTTCCAACTCCAGACCACTGTCAGCCCGACGTACTCCCGCCCTTCCTTCTCCATGGATTCTAGGAGGCGAACGCGCATTTCTTCGGAGAGAGCCAAGAATCCCCTGTTTTCTTCTTTCCTTAATAGTTCTATTTCTTAATAGAAATAAGTAAATCCCCCCCATGACTGCCTCTAGCATGTGTGTGGCATTTACGCAGCTTTCGAACTCTGCAAGCAGACCAAGGGGAGCGAGTCTGAACCAAATCTCTGCGGGAGGTCCGCCGCGACCTCGCCCGACTTCTGCCATCCTCGAGTGTGAAACGCATACCTAGTACCACGGCGACGGTGCTCGGTGATGGCGAGGACCGTGCGAGCGCGTCCCCGCCGGTGAGGAGGGCTGCGGGCCGCCGGCCGCGTGGGGCCGCGCGGGGCCGCGCGTGCGTGCGAGCGAGCGAGGGGCTCGGGCCCTGCGCGTGGTCTGAGCGCGCCGGCAGCGGGGAGGGTGCGTGCGCGCGGGGCGGGAGAGGCGGCCACCGCCTGCGCACGAACGGGGCGCGCGCCGCGCGAAAAGGTGAGCCTGCGGCGGGGGCTGGGGCGGCCCCGAGGCTTTGAGACCCCGGGGCTGGGTGGCGGGCGTGATCTGGGGACCCGCGGCGTCCCGGACGCGCCCGCCTCGGGGACGCCCGGAGCTGAACCGCGAGGCTGGGAGGAGGCTGGGCGGCGCCGCCCACTCCGGCCCGGTCGGGAGCGCGGGGAGTAGCCGAGCCCTCGGGCTGCGGCCTCCGCGACCGACAGCTGCTCGAGCCCGGCCGGCGCGGGAGAAGGGGCCCGGCGGCGCCCTGGGCGAGCCGGAGAGCGCCGGGGTGCGTGGCGGACCGGGGATGCGTGGCGGACTCAGGTCTTGGCTGCCAGCAGCGGGCCGTAGGCCCGGCCCGGCTCCGGGGTGCAGCCCCAGCCTCCCCGTAAATCCGGGCCGCTCGGGCGAGGAGCCGGGGAGCGGGGCGGCGGGCGGGTAGAGGGGGGTGTTGGGGGCGGGGATCGGACCGAGAGGGGGTTTTGGTGGCCGTGGACCCCCAACGGACCCGAGGCGAACGCGTTCCCGTCGCGCAGGGAGGGCTCCGGAGCCGAATTGTGTGAGGGCTCTTCTTGGGGAGAGGTGGGGAAGAATGTGGAACTGAGGAGGAGGATGGGCAAATCGGGCAGAGAGCGGAGGAACCCCGAGTGGTTACGTGATTGGTAAGAGGCGATGTGAACGAGTATATAAAGCCTTTCAAAAGAAATCTTAAAGGTGCCCTGTAGTCGCAGTTTCCCACGCAGCCAGGAGTGATGCCCGCAGCAAGCGCGGCTTGCTTTCTGTAGCCCTGCTTTCCTCTCCTCGCTGCTGGACCAGCAGGGCGATGGGCCCGGCAGCGGCGGCTTTCTGTTCTCCGTGTGTTTTGCACATCGTGTTGGCGTTTAGGAGGTGGCTGCTTTGGCAGGAAGAGCTATGACCAAGGAATAGAATCAGTGGTTCTCAACCTTCCCGATGCCGCGACCCTTTAATACAGTTCCTCATGTTGTGGTGACCCCCAACCATAAAATTATTTTCGTTGCTACTTCATAACTGTAATGTTGCTACTGTTGTGAATCGTAATGTAAATATCTGATAGGCAGGATGTATTTTCATTGTTACACATTGAACATCATTAAAGCATAGTGATTAATCACCAAAACAATAGGTAATTATATATGTGTTTTCGGTTGGTCTTAGGCGACCAACAGGTTGAGAACCCTTGGAATAGACGATCAAACCATGCCCTTTTTATTTTTTGTTTTCAGAGGTAAAAGGTTTGAGTTTGCATTCCTCAACCGGGAACAAGTTTGTGTCTTAGCTTTCCTCGGGCGGCTAGGCCAGA
Source organism: Myotis daubentonii (assembly GCF_963259705.1). Taxonomy (NCBI): domain Eukaryota; kingdom Metazoa; phylum Chordata; class Mammalia; order Chiroptera; family Vespertilionidae; genus Myotis; species Myotis daubentonii. The sequence continues at coordinate 25,123,780 of NC_081842.1, read as the reverse complement.
GGTAGGGCGCTGATTCTGTGCTTTCAGAATCTGGTTTTGTGTGGATGCCTGCTAAAAGCGCAAATTGGACCTGTATCAGCCTAGCGAAGGGAACTGTTTAAAATTGAGGGATAAGAGCCTATGACATTTTTCTGCTAGACTAGAAAGTTTTATTCAAATGAATGGTCATTGGGTAATTCCAACCCTGAAAATAAAGTCTATCAAAACAGTGGCTAAGTATACTTCCAGATTAGATGCATGAGGTGATTTGTGGACAAGAAGGAAGAAGACAGGATCATTTTTCCAAAAATGAAGTGCCAATATATAATAATTTGCTCCCATAGCTTGCTAGGTATAGAACATTGATTTTTTATTATTTTTTAATATATATTTATTGATTTCAGAGAGGAGGGGAGAGGGAGAGAGAGATAGAAACATCAATGATGAGAGAGAATCATTGATCGGCTGCCTCCTGCACGCCCACACTGGAGATCAAGCCTGCAACCAAGGCATGTGCCCTGACCGGGAATTGAACCCGTGACTTTCTGGTTCATAGGTCCGCGCTCAACCACGGAGCCACACCAGCCAGGCTAGAACATTAATTTTAGATGTCATAGTGCCCAATGTTTTCTGACTCAGATGTATTATTTTTCTGTTCCTCTGTTCAATAGTCCCCAGCGAATCTGTTTTCATTAAAGCATGGAATACAGAAAACAACAAAGAAGTTCAGCTAGTGCTCTGGTCTCATCTGAAATTCTCCAGGTAAGTTCATCTTACTTTAATTTAGAAGTTATCCTGCATGCGTAAGATTGACATAATAGTCTCCTTTACAAAATTTTAAGGATCATTTACACAGCTACAAATTTTGTTACATATTCTAGTGTATTTCTTTCCCCCAAAGGATTTGAGAAGGTATAAGACTTAGTTAAGGTCTACTAAATCATTTTGAAAAATTTTTTTTTTCAAAAATGGAATTATTGTTAAAATACCATAGTACCTCAGGAAAATTTAACTATATAAACTTAATTTGGCCGTTATAGTCAACTTCAAGTTCTGACTCCATTCTCTTTATCCCAAAGAAAATAATCCAGTGGATACTTTCTTTTTTCTTTCCCCTTCCAGTGATTTGCCTTTTCTGTCTGTCCAGTCTCCAGCTCTGTTCTGTCCACCATTGGATGTTATAGGTAGAATCCCATTTTAGGAAATACCTTTATCTCTTTCGCCACTATATAATGTCTAGGACAAATGTACTATTCTGTTGCAGCTCTAAAAGCTATCATTGCTCATTCTTGCTCACAGTGTTGGTGGCTAACCATACGTCACAGCTCATGATTGAGGTCAAATGTGTGGGGTCAAACAGAGTGTCCTTAAATGACCTTATACAACAGATGCATTCAGAAATTGCAGTTCACTTAACATTAAGCTCTTTGGCCAATATCTCTTTTGGGACTATGAACAATGGTTTTAATAAGAAGTTGCATACTATAAATACTGATTTGTGTTTGGCACCCGAGCTTTTGACACATTGTGAATTTGAGGAGAGGGTAGAAGAGGGTGTGGGCTAGAAGCATAGAGAGGTGCAGGGGCCACATCTAAATATGGGGAGATCATCTGTAGGGTAGAGCCTGGAGAGGTTGCAGAATGGAATATCTGGCTTCATGAGCTTGTACCACTCAAAGCTCTGATAAATTAAGGAATACAAACCAAAAACTAGAGTAGATGATGAGAGTTTACCATTCTATGTGTGTCTGATCCTGAATATATCTAGTCAACCAGAGAGCCAAAGCCTTTTGTTGTCCCCATGTAATATCCACAGCCCAGGTTAATAATTATCAGCTCTGCCTACCGTCCAGGAACCATTTCACTTAGGAAACATGTTACCAGCGCTAGGACCCTCTTTTCAGTAGCCTGGCCCTTTGAGGTCACTAGGGAACATAGAGAAGAGAGATCTTAGGACATTTTATTGATGTCCTAAGGCATGCTGTTTCATGTTAGAACAGTGGTTCTCAACCTGTGGGTCGCGGCCCCTTTGGGGGTCGAACGACCCTTTCACAGGGGTTGCCCTAAGACCATCGGAAAACACATATATAATTACATATTGTTTTTGTGATTAGTCACTATGCTTTAATTATGTTCAATTTGTAACAATGAAATTGGGGGTCACCACAACATGGGGAACTGTATTAAAGGGTCGCGGCATTAGGAAGGTTGAGAACCACTGTGTTAGAACAAACACTTCCACACCAGCATCCTGTTTTATAAACAAAACTAGAGGCCCAGCGTATGAAATCGTGTGCGGGTAGTGTCCCTAGGCCTAGCCTGCGATCAGGGCCATCTTCTGCCCGCTGGCCAGTCCCCAGTCCCACCCCGTTCCCCGTGGTTCCCTGTTCGCCATCCTGCGATCAGAGCCTGCAGGCCAGGGGTGGGGGGCACTGAGAGGTGGTCAATGTACCTCATAGTGACTAGTCGAGTGGTCGTTCTGGTTGTTACACCATTATGGTCGCTGGGCTTTTATTATATATGATGATTGTATTGGAGCACAGCCATACCTATATATTTAATATTGTCTGTGGCTCTGTTTTTACTACAAAGGCAGAATTGATTGAGTAGAGACCATATGGCTCACAAAGAAAATGTTTGCTGTCTAGCTTTTTATTTACTTTTTTAAATTGCCCACTTCTGGACTAGGACATAGAATTTTGCTAAGCTCCTAAGCTGTGCTTAGACAAGTCTGCGGCCACCTACCCTCGCTGTGACTGAGGACTCAAACCATGTCTCTTATCTGGAACTGTATTTGGCTACTATTTTGGTAACAGACTTTTGTTTTCAAAGATGGAGTTACCCACTTTCTAAGATAAAAATGGTAATTGACTCTTATACCTCTTAGAGTATTAAATGGTTCTCTAAACTGACACCGGCCCTATAATTTGCACATTAATTGAGCATCTACACATTCTGAGAGTTGCAAACCCAGCTCCCTGCCATGGAGGCTGCCCACTAATTTGGAGACATTTGAGGAGGGAGGTCTCCCTTCATCTTCTCCAGGGGAGCTTCACTCATTACATTTGGTGCGCAACTTGGAGATAGGAGCCTTCCTCCTCGCTCTCCACGAAGTGCAGCAGCTTGAGGGCAGGATTTGTCTGTCATCTTCCCCATTGCAGCCCCAGCCTCTGACCTGTCCAGTGTTCCGAATGAGTGAATGAAATGTCCTCCAGTTGGTAAAGCTGTAATGCAACAGACAGAAGTCCAGCCTTCTGCTCTTCTGCCTGATGGGTGTGATCTTTGCTCTGCTCCAGTTTTCCTAGCTTCTCCGGATCCGGCCATCCTGGTGCCTCTTCCCGCAGGCTGCTCTGTCATGGCATTCTCTCAGACCACCCACCCCTGAGTGCAAAGGTAAGGCCACTTTCGCTCTACTCTTTGCTCCCTGCCCAGGAATCTCAAGAGGCTGTAAGATCGGATGTGAGGCTGGCTCTCCTGTGGCACTGTGCTCTGGAGAAGGAGCACAGGGTTTGGAGGTGGGCCTGAGCTTGGGCTCCAGGTCTGCCTGTCCTTGGACTGCACAGGTCTCTGACAAATAGGGTGATTACACTTATTTTACAGGATAGTCACTGTGCTTTGTAAATTGCTATAGAAGTGATACAGACTGAAGCCCAGGCCCACCTTTCCTTAAAAAAATAAAACAAAAAACCCCGTTTAAAATCCTAACATGCATTCACATTATTAAGAGTGGGTTTTGTTGCTGTTGTTGTTGTTGTTGTTGCAAGTGCAGATAGGGCAGAAACAAAAAGGAAATTGCAACTGAATTTTGCTTCTCAGATTTTGCTGCTTTTGGCTGCTCTTATTGTTCTTAGCCCAAAGACTTTACATAACACAATCCCAGAAATTTATAAATATTCCCACATATTATTCCTACAAGAAAGTACGTTGTCTGCAAATAGTACATATGTATATATATGTATATTATATGTATACCAGTATATCATGTCTTTTTAAAATACGTTTTTAAAACTCCACGTGTCTTCTACTTCAACACACCAAGGCAGGAGGCTTTTATTTTAATAAGACTTGCATGAAAAACATTCTCTCATGTATCTCAGAATATACCTGAAGGTAGTACTGATGCAACCAGCAGGCAATCCAAGGGCAGAATTGGGAAGTGGTGATGGAGTATTAGGTATTTATGCTCACCCTCTACTTAAAACTGTGTAACAACCATGGAAAGTTGTGCTTAATGGTAGTTGTTTTTTTTTTCTTCAACTCGATGAATACTTCAGATTCGTTCTTAAAAATTGAACAATGTTTTTAAATTACATAAAAAATAAACCTTTTCCATATACTGCATTTTAAACATCAGTAACAAAGTCATGGAATCTTGGAGTTGGGAGAGACCATAGAGCTTACCTAAAATAACTTGAAACTCAATGAGGAATTAATTTCTGTAACATTCCTGCCAACCACTTGAAGATTTCCACTGGTGAGGAGCAGTCCGTTCTAGAAATCTATATTGGACCCTCTCACTGATTTTAATCTTTGGGCTTCCATCTGCCTTCTGGAGTTAAAACTCACATATTGTTCAGAATATTTGAAAGCATCTACCGTGGCTCTTCTAAGCTTTTGTTTTCTCCAGACTAGGACATCCCCCAGTGCCACTACTTCTAGTCCTCACGGAAGACGATAAACCAAATGCATCACCAACGACTTACATCTGACTTATCAGTGGTCCTTTTAAGATGGATGAAGTAAAAGGCAGGTTCTTTTTAATGCAAACTTTTGACAGATTAAAGCGTATTTTACTTTTAAGCATTATTAAATCAGGTAAACATAACGGTCACAGTTCACTCATTCAATAAATACAAGTTGATTCTCTATTCTACATCCAGCTGTGTGCTTCAAAGTAAAAAGAAAAATATAAACCTTACCAAATATGCACAATTCTTACAGTAGGTTGATGCCACTTGAATACCTCACACCTCCATTTGAAAAGGTTAATGTGTTTTGTCGTTCCTCTCCAGTGGCTAGAAGTACCTGTTGTAGGACTTGTGGCGGTGCACATCATACCGGGAAAAATAATGTCATTCAGCCACGGGAGGACTGTAGGGCAGGAGGAAGGGTCATGCGAGAGGGGAGCCTGTGTGTGGAGGAGGGTCCCGAAAAGTCCACATTTGGCTTTGTGCGCCGCTGCCGCCGGATCCCGTCGGCTTCTATGTTCAGGATGCAGAACAACAGGAATGTTAAGATCCTGGAAGAAACATAATCCGAGGGCTCTAAAAGAAGGCCTGCTGATTTGGAGGGAAAAAGTGGATGGACTAGGATTTATTTGCCTGTTTAAATGTGTTTCTAGAGTGTGCACTGTCCTATGGGAGACGTTAAAGCCAGCAGCGGGGTTTGTCGATAGAACAAATATGAGCAAATAAGAGTAAGGTATGGAGCATATAGTGTGGACTTTAACAATAGCAGTACCATCTACTCAGCTGTCACTGTGTGCCAGCCCCATCCTGCGTGTTTATATGTGTTACTTGAGAAAATGTAGTTTCTGATTTAGGAGGTCCAGGGTGGGGCCTGCAGGTCTGCATGTCTGTCAAGGTCCCATGCACTGCACTTCGAGGGCCTAGAGCAGCATATTGGAGTCACCTGGGAAGCTGCCTGACCCTCACCGCCCTCTGAAACTCCGAGGTGGTTGGCCCTGCGGGTATTCTGGTGTCGAGTTTTTCAAGTTCTCCAGGAGATTATGATGTGCAGCAATGCTTGAGAACCACTGGGCTAAAGAAAGAGGCAGGAGAGAAGTTGTGAAACATCACCGGTTATTTGTTTCTGATATACTTAGTGGTCAGAATGGTAGAGTTTTGTATTGCTTTGTTTCTGAATTAATATGTTCAATTTGAGAAATTTTCCTCATGGGTGTGTATTTATAAGAAATAGGACATGATTGATGTGTGTACGGTACTTACAAAAGTGCATACAAGCACTTTCCCAGGCCATTTGCATAATATTCAGATATCCAGCAAGCACCTACTATGTGCTAGGCACCAGGGATATGGCAGTGAACAAGGCAGGCAAGGACAGGCAATAAACAAGTAGACAAAACCTTTCAGGTAGGGTTACATGCTAAGGAGAGCATGGAAGATGTGACAGAAAATAAGGGCTGGGGGTATTGCTTGAGATAAGAGGTTCGGGAGGACTCTCCCAAGTGACATTTTGCTGAGACCTGCAGCGTGAGAAGGAGCCAGCCTTTTCCAGAACCGGCTTATGAGTTAAGAGGAAGAGCAAGTGCAGACTCTGCAAGGGTGGGTAACATATACATTACATTTGCAATTAGAAAAATTTTTGTATATTTTTGAAAATAATTAAATTTGCTTTCCCTTTGCAAAAAAATAACCAACATTTTTGCATCCCAGGAAAGAATTCCAGGTCATTCTGGTTTAAATAATGGTACTCTTTGTTCTGTTTCTCTGGAGTACTTACTAGTATTTTCATTTGAACTGAATCCCCCAGGTCACTCTCCCCTCCCCCATTTATTTCCGAGTGCCCAGCATGGTTTTGTTACAAAATAAGGTCTGTATTTTTATGAATGACTAGTTATTAACTGTTACTGTTGTTAATACTTCAGATTTCAGGTTTTGAGAGTGGGAATCTTGAGTCTTTCTGTTTAAAGCCTGTGATGCTGCTTTACTGTTTCTATCAAGATTCAATGGTTGCAAGAAATTAAAACCCACTCAACCCAACCCTGGTCAAGGGGTGGGCAGCAGACTCCCTAGGATAGATAAGAAGGTAGTGGCCAACATATGTACTATTATTTGTAATACTTTAAACAATAAAATTAAATTTAAAAAAAAGAAGGTAGTGGCCAAGAACCTGAGATCTGGAGTCCTGTTTGATTTTGTCTCCCTCACTTACAAACCTGGGACTTTGGGCAAGTTATTGACTCTCCCCAAGCCTTAGTTTTCTTACCTATTAAATGCAAACAGTAAAGGTTTTAAAAGTGCCTTAACTTGTGGGTTCTCTGGAACATTACACACCACGACAGGCACCCAGGGCCGTCATGTCATGTAGACAACTGCCAACACCGATTGCACACAGTAACCAGATACGCAAAATGACTCATTGGCTTGCCAATTGACTCAATGTTTCTGTTGAAGTATAACAAACAAAAAGAAACTGCACAAAGTTAGAAGATGAGTTATCCAAGTAAACACATGTGTAACCACAATTTAGGTCAAGAAATAGAACCATCAGCCCAGCCAGTCCTCTTCAGCCTCTCCCAGTGAGTATTTCCTCCCTCTCCCTAGAGTCCTCAATTCTAACACCACAGATTGCTTTTGTCTGCTGTTCAACTTTGTGTAAATGGAATCATGACGTCTCTTCTTGATGTGTCTGGTTTCGTTAGCTCCACGTTATCTTTGAGAGATTCTCCATGATGTCATGTGAGGTTGCAGTTTGTTCATTTTCATTTTGTACAATGTGCTATGATAAAAATGTATTTCTCTCTTCTACTGTGGGTTGACTCCAGGTAGGGGCTGTCATGAAAAGTGTTCTATTACAAACATTCTGGGCATATTTGGGTGTCCTTATATGCATACACACTGTTGAGTTTGTAGCTAGGAGTGGTATTGCTGTATCATAGGGTACATAGATGTTCAACCTTAGTGAATAACACTGAAAAGTTTTCCAAAGTAATTGAACCAATATGTTCCAAAAAAATTTTTTTTTTAACTCTAAACTGCCCTTAAAAAGTCTTATTTATTAACTAGAGGCCTGTTGCATGAAGAGATTCGTGCAATAGGCCTTCCCTTCTCCTGGCTGCGGGCACCAGGGACCCAGGCCTTAGCTCTGGCCGGAGCTGCCTTCCATCCTCTGTCTTCGCGGCCCTGGCCGGAGCCGCCTTCCATCCTCCGTCTTCGCTGCTCCGGCTCGCCTTCAGCCTTTGCTCTGCCACTTGGAGCCTATGTATGCAAATTAACCGCCATCTTTGTTGGCAGTTAATTTGCATATCGCGCTGATTAGCCAATGGGAGGCGTAGTGAAGGTACGGTCAATTACCCTGTTTGTCTATTATTAGATAGGAAGGATTCACAGAAACTAGTTTAATTCAGTGATTGCAATGATGTTCTAGGGCAGGCTTTCCCAAAGTATGGAATTCTTCTAGTCCTGCCACAGACTCTGAGAATTAAAGTGGGTTCTTTGTTCAGACAAATTTGAGAAACATTGCATAATATATCCTCTTCTGAGAGATTGTACATTAACATGAAAAACTCTGAGGAGCCCTCCATTCAAAATTAATGGTTTAAGTTTGATTCTTTTGCCCCACCAAGCCCTTTTGAAGCTAAAACACCTGTTGATAAGACATAGACTCAGCCTGGGATTGGACTGGGCAGTAAGTTCTGGTGCTTAATCACGGAGGTGCCGATGACTTGTCTGGGATGGCGGTTTCCTATGATGGTGACAGCCTTGGCATGCTTCATAACCTGGAAGCTGACGTGCTCTATCTCTGGAGGTTTTCTGGGCTTTTCTGTTAGTTGAGATGTTTTTTCAGCTGTTAAGGATCAACCACCCAATCAACAAGTAATTACTGGCAGCTGCTGTGTAGCCAGCATTGCACTAGGCTTGTGGGATAGGAGAGGATGTTTGCTTAATGTAGATGATGTGAGATCCAGTTGGGGAATGCACGTGTAGTTACATATAATCATGAGTTTATCTTTAATAAAATGGAAATTGCTTTTAAATTATAATTTATATATAGTTTATTTCTTGACAGTGACGTGTGACATTATTATATAAGATCTCAGTAATAAAATCATGGTCTACTTCCCCGTTGGCCTTTTTCTATGTTTCTGTTCGTCGATGTTTTCAGGGTCTTCTTCCTGTCCCTCCCCTGGGATTTGCGATTTAGAACCATGTCAGGGTTCACCAAGCCCACTGCTCAGCTGGCCCAAGGAGGCCTATGCTAGGAGAACAGCTGCTTGTGATCCCGCGTCAGGGCATGAGCCCATCCCAGACCTGAGGCCAGGCCAGTGTGATTCCCATGACATCATAGTGTGTGCATCCATCCACATGCCTGCGTGCCATTCCACTTTGGAAATTGCTGAGGGCCCCTGAGCTGACTGGGCAATCCATCTTCTCCCCCACAAACCTCGAACTAACTGAATTAGCATTGGGATTCTTGGCTTGGAGCTGGAAAAAAACCTCTTATGAAGTGAAATAACTTCCCCAAGGGGCACACAGTCCTTAAGTTTTGCAGTCAAGATGTAGGATGGGCCATTTAGCTCTGATATCCAAGCATTTTTATTATGCTTTTTCTTCCTTTTTTGGGATAAATTTCAAATACAAAGAAACCTATAAATATATGAGAATGCCTCTGTTTCCCTCACCCTGAATGAACCACTGTTTTATAGTATTTGTGGTTAGTCTATTTTTTCCCCTTTTCCCCACATGCCTCCTTCATTCTTCCACTCTGACACCCACACTGTTGAGTGTGGGAGGTATCCCTGCAGTCCCTTTACGAAGTAGTTACAGGAACAGAATTAAAGATAGGGTACAGCAGTGTCACTGAGAAGTGCCGTGTTTTACTTCCTGTAGTGGCCCCTGAGGTCTCTAAGGGGGAAGTAGAACTGTCGTAGAGGGACATGAGACACCAGCTGACGTGAGAACTTAGAAATTTTAAGTCTTGGATACCAGCCACCCTCTTCCGTGATGAAGTCAGGAACTCTGAATTCTGTAGACCAGCAGTATTTTTTTTTTTAAATTATAAGTTATAAGTCTCCCTTTCCCTCTTTGACCTCCCTAGTCCCCTGACCCATATGTCAATGCTGTTACGTTTCTTATGTATCTTACAGAGATTTCAAGCATTCTGACTACTGCTTACTACTGAATGTTCATTTGGTGAAATTGAAGGTCTTCCACTCACTCAGAAGAAAGAAATCCAGAAGAAGGTAATAAATAGAAATATACTTATGGCTTTGAAACCCCCTTTTCTTCAGGTAGTGAGAATTCATCAAGATTATTTCTTTTGAATGATCCCTTTTGACAGTAAAAATCAATTCAGAGACACAGATAGAATGGAAAAGATGCCAAGGGTAGAACACAGCTGGTGATGGCAAGCCTCTGTTTGTTGAATAACTAACACGGCCCACATACTTTGCACACATTAGCACAAATGTGCACAGTATTAACATCTTCAAGATGTCAAGAGGAGGAAGCTGAGGCCCCAAGAGGTAAACAACCTACACGCCTGCCTTGTTGGGAAAGGAAGGAGCTGGGCTGTAGACTCTGGTCTCTCTGCCCACCTGTGTAGTAGGAAGCCCAAATTCTGCTCTGGCCAGTCCTTGAGAGGCCTTTCCTGCCTTTTGGACTAGATCGTTCCTCTGCTTTTTGCTGCTGCTTTATTTTCTTCATGGTCCCACAGGCCATAGGCATCATAACCACAGTCACATTTTCACACTTGGAAACCGTGGCTTGTAAAATGCATGTACGTTAACTTCTGTAATGAGAGTTGCTGTTTTGAGTTTTCCCCAATGTTGAAGAGTTAACAGGGCCTCCACTGCCTACATGCAATTATAAACGACTTCCTTTACTCAGGGCACTTTTCCTGCGTTTGTCCGAGACTCGTTAAAATGTGCTGCTTTGTTAGAATGAGAACTAGGAACTAATGTGAAACAAGAACTCTGAATTTTCCAAAATAATCAAGAATATTTTTAACCTTTATCTTGATGTAAAAAGCTCAACGATATTTTTGGTTGTTGGTATCCACTTGTTTACAGTTAAAGGAAGTCAGTAAGATTCGGGTTAGGATTTGGGGGTTTGCTTGGAGCTTTGTTCTCCTGCTCTTTCTCCTTAAGTAGCCAGTCAGGTATCATTTGGAAATGTGCTTTGGGTGGTGGATGACCAGCCTGGTCTCTGGTCAGTCTTCCAGAAGCTGAGCCACGTGCTTGTGCGCTGCTGTGGATGGCCCTGGCTCTCCTGACCGCACTCCCCAGTAGGATGTCCCTGCGATCCCTCAAATGGAGCCTCCTGCTGCTGTCACTCCTGAGCTTCCTGGTGATGTGGTACCTCAGCCTGCCCCAGTACAATGTGATCGAGCGCGTCAACTGGATGTACTTCTATGAGTATGAGCCCGTTTACAGGCAAGACTTCCGCTTCACGCTTCAAGAGCATTCCAACTGCTCTCATCAAAACCCATTTCTTGTCATCCTGGTGACCTCACACCCCTCCGATGTGAAAGCCAGACAGGCCGTGAGAGTTACTTGGGGTGAAAAAAAGTCCTGGTGGGGATACGAGGTTCTTACATTTTTCTTATTAGGCCAACAGGCCGAAAAGGAAGACAAAGTGTTATCATTGTCCCTAGAGGATGAGCACCTCCTCTACGGTGACATAATACGACAAGATTTTTTAGACACATACAATAACCTGACCTTGAAAACCATTATGGCCTTCAGGTGGGTCACTGAGTTTTGCCCCAATGCCAAGTACGTCATGAAAACAGACACTGATGTCTTTATCAATACTGGCAATTTAGTAAAGTATCTTCTAAATTTAAACCAGTCAGAGAAGTTTTTCACCGGTTATCCTCTAATCGATAATTATTCCTATAGAGGGTTTTACCAAAAAGCCCATATTTCCTATCAGGAGTATCCCTTCAAGGTGTTCCCTCCCTACTGCAGTGGGTTTGGTTATGTGATGTCCAGAGACTTGGTGCCCAAAATCTATGAGATGATGAGTCACGTCAAACCCATCAAGTTTGAAGATGTTTATGTTGGGATCTGTTTGAATTTATTGAAAGTGGACATTCATATTCCAGAAGACACAAACCTTTTCTTTTTGTATAGGATTCATTTGGATGTCTGTCAACTCAGACGTGTGATTGCAGCCCATGGCTTTTCTTCCAAGGAAATTATCACATTTTGGCAGGTTATGCTGAGGAACACCACATGCCATTATTAATTTCATGTTCTACTCAAAACTTAGAGAAGGACAGGACACTTTGTGGGAAGCGTCAGAGTTGGCACTGTAATGGAACACTCATGAGAAGGTCACTGTGTTGGCTTGCACTGAACTGAAATTCATGACGCACCCATAGACTAGAGACTACAGGCTTACACTTCACTTGTGTTATATTTTGACAGAAATCAAATCAGGCTCTTTAAAGATGATATTGAGAGGAATGAAACAAAGTCTTTTGTTAATAACAGGACCAAACAATTTGAATATATCATTCTGTAGACTAGAACTTCTTAAAGGGATTTTATTGAATTATAAGCTCATTAGTTCATAACAAAGCAATGTGGAGCTCTATTTATTGAATAGTATAGTCAGTTAATGGTTTTGTGTATCTCTTATGTGGATTACCAATTTTAAAAATATATAGTTCTGTGTAAAAACTTGGAGTTATACCAAACTATTACCTGTCTTTGGTCATTTAGAAGGTACTTCAAGGTGTTGCAGTATTTCAGAGTTATCAATTATTATTTAATATTGCTTAGAAATTTTTGAGTGTTTAAATGTTATGTTTTTTCAATACTGTATAAACAGAATAGTGAATCACCCTTTACATTGGAACTCTTTTCCAGTTACTTCACTAATGAGTTATTGATAACTCCATTAATGTAAAGTTATTGGTCATTATTGTGTATCAATAATCTCTTTAACTTTGATAAATATTTTATTGTGGTAATATAGAGAAGAATGAAAGGGAGAAAATCTACACTATTGTCTTGTTTTTAAAAATATAATCCAGTGTTTTTAGATGTCACTTTATCGGTCTCGTTTTCTACCTGGGAATTAGGATTAACATAGAATGCCAGGCAGTGTGTTTCCTTTGGGAAAGGACTCTAAAGGCAAAAAAGAAAAGACTCTGATGGCGAGAATACATCGAAAGGAATGTCGTATTCTGGTACTTGAGTTGGAAAGAGAAGACTAAAGATTTGAGTTACATTGCTGATCTCCGTGTGTTTTCTCATTAGCAATCAGTTTGAGAATAAAGAGGAAAAAAAACAGTGCTGCTCTATTGTTATTAGTTTCACATCAAGAGGAAAGCCCTAATGTGTGGTCTAAAAGCAAAGCTGATTTTCATGTCGTGTAGAAGTATATTTATTTTTTTTATGGAAGCACTGATGTCTCTTTTGTTGGATCTGTTACTAGTCGATTAAAGAGGAACGCTTCTTCCCCATATTCTTGGTATTGTGCAATTTCCAATTATGACTGAAATGGGACAGTTGATTCCTTTTTTCTGGATTAAATGATGGCAAGCGATCAAATCCTTTGGCAGAAAATATCAACTTGAAAGTACATAGTTAGCTCTTGTAATACACAAATATTTGTAATTCTTCTATAAGAAAAAAATTTAATTAGAACTATTGTAATTTGTGAGTCTCTATAACAAGGCTATTTCCATTTCCCTGGTCTCAGACCTGATTCAGTCATAATAAAATCAATTCAGTGAAGTAGTCTATGGAATCAATCTATGCCCCTGTCAATCCCTATTCACATAGGAGTCACTTTCTTTAAGACAAGTGGTGATTATTTTTGTGGTATGATTAGATTTGATTAATTTTGTAAATGTTTATATTGTTGTTTGTGAAGCTAACTCAGAAGTTTTTAAAAGAGAACTTTTTTAAAAAATATATTTTATTGATTTTTTTACAGAGAGGAAAGGAGAGGGATAGAGAGTTAGAAACATCGATCAGCTGCCTCCTGCACACCCCTCACTGGGGAGGTGCCCGCAACCAAGGTACATGCCCTTGACTGGAATCGAACCTGGGACCCTTCAGTCTGCAGGCCGATGCCCTATCCACTGAGCCATACTGGTCAGGGCTAAAAGAGAACTTTTAAAATAAAAAATAATTTCTCTTCACTTTAAAATAAGACAACAACAACACAGACGTAAAATGTGAATAATTGCCAAATTTCAGAAAACTGTCCCTTCTCAACTAGAGATTGGTGCCTGAAAGATCTTGAAAAAGTTAAATGATTATAAAAATCAATATGAGGTTGTGTCATTACATTTTTTGTTTTTAACTACATGTTTCTTTGTAGTTAAGCTTTCAGGTAAAACAAATTAGTCCTCTGTGTTATTAAGATCTTGGCCTCTGATGTTGAATCACATAAACAGCTTCTTTTATTTTAACCCATAATCAGTTTTAACACTGGAGCCTAACCTTAGGCTACTTCCTGTCTGCCACAGCCCTGCCAGTCCCACGTCTTACACATTCTTTCGGCTTCACTCTTCCAGTTTGCTTGCCCACGAGCTCTGAGTTTGTGACCCCTCGCACATTAGCTCTTGCCAGATTAGGCCACAAGTACAGCTGCCAGGCCTCAGAGGTTGACACCATGTTTTCTTTTTACCCGCATTGCACACCCCTGGTTGCCATCGTTGGCTGGGGCCCGGGTGCATGCATTTCTTCATCTCAGGACCCAAGCTGAAGGGCAGCCCCGGTCTGGAGCATGCTGCTGTAGGAGGAAGGAAAAAGGAGTTGGAGGAAACTCGGCGTACAGGTCCACTGACCAAAGCGAATCTCATACCAAGCTCAGTGAGTCTGTGTTCTCACAGGATATAGTGCAGGTCACGTTGGAGCGGCCAGAATGCATTGTTCTACAGGGTGGAGGCTGAAGAGTTGGGTACAGACATGTAATCTGCCACAACTAGTATGTGAAAGGGCTTGGGGGCGGGGGGGAGGGGACAGGGGGAGTTCCTGTGTTTCTGAGCTGGCTTGAGCGGCTCAGTGGTTTTTCTGGCTCACTTGGAGCTGGTGCTTTGGGCCCTTAACTGATATGATGGGGTGTTGGTCGGAGATGGAAGCAAGCACCGGACACAGGCCCCAACGGCCAGGGTGCAATTTGAGTGGAAGTCTCTTGACAGAATTTGTGCCCAAGAGAAGGGCCATCTCATGGGTCTTGTAAGGACAAAGGCTACAAAGATGGCCACTCTCGTCCTGTAGGTAAGTGATAAAGACAGGCACAGCCCTGGCCAGTTTGGCTCAATGGATAGAGCATTGGCCCACAGACTGAAGGGTCCTGGGTTCGATTCTGGTCAATGACATGTACTTCGGTTGCAGGCTTGATCCTGGGCCTGGTCAGGGTGCCAGGTGGAAAGCAACCAATCAACGTGTCTCTCTCACAGCAAGGTTTCTCTCTCTGTCTCTCCTCCTTTCCACGCTCTCTGAAAATCAATGGAAAAATATCCTTGGGTGAGGATTAACAAAACAAAAGAGACAGGCACAAAACCTGTATTTCCGTAGTCTTTAAGTCCTGGGCGTGGTCAACACAACCCCGGGGGTAGTGAAATATTAGAGCTGGGAGAGATCTTCTTGTTTTTTTTTTTACTATATAACTATTTTATTTTTTAAAATTTTGTTTTATTGCTTAAAATATTACAAAGAGTAGTACATATGTCTCCTTTTTTTTTTTTTCTCCCCTTGACCTTCCCTGGCCTCCCCTACCCCCCAATGTCTTGTGTCCCATTGGTTATGCTTATATGCATGCATACAAGTCCTTTGGTTGATCTCTTACCCCTCTCCCCCCACAACTCTCCTCGGCCTTCCTGCTATAGTGAGCATTATGCTAAGTGAAATAAGCCAGTCAATGAAAGAAAAGTACCACATGATCTCACTCATTTATGGATAATAAAGACCATTATAAACTGGGAGAGATCTTAGAAGTCTTCTCACCGTGGTTTTCAGGCTTCTGTGTGATAGGAAGGGAGCTAATGAAATTTATGTACAATTTTCAATATTACGGTGGAAGGTGCCAGTGAGCAGCAGCAAATGGAGGTCAGGCAGCGACTCCAGCAGTCGCTTCCCTGTATGACACAGTCCTGTAGCCAAGTCCCAGGGAGAGGTCACTGGGGTCTCCGATGACATCATACCAAGTTTGCTGCATATGCATTTCAAAATAAAAGCATGTCCTCAGCACCCATGGCTGGGGTGCTTGCTTCTGGAAATAACCGGGGGCTGTGTAGGAGACAGGGGTGTAGAATCCAGGATTCTGGAGGGGGGCGAGGGCCATGGCCAGTGAGTCAGCTCCAAGTAGGAACCGGGGTCTTTGTGCCACAGGCTTCCACTTGTTTCCTACAATTTCTTCTTCTTTTTTAAAATATGTTTTTACTGATTTCAGAGAAAAGGGAAAAGGAGAAAGAAACATCAATGATGAGAGAGAATCATTGATCGGCTGCCTCCTGCACACCCCCTACTGGGGATCGAGCCCACAACCTGGGCATATGCCCTGACAGGGACTCGAACCATGAGAACCACGAAGCCGCACAGGCTGGGTGCTACAATTTCAATGAAAAGGTGTCCATCACCCAGGGGGAAAGAACACAGTAAAATGACATTATGGCAACCCTGAAGCCACCTGTAATGGAGGATATATTTCTTTGCTATTTCAGATCCTAAGGCCAGAAACACTAAGGCTCTCTTAATCTTTAGGAAGCCGAAGCAGGCTGCCCGGGTTTGAACCAAGACTTCTCTGATGGCTAGCTCCAGGACCTTGGGCAAATCACCTTACCTTTTTGGTGCCTCAGTTTCTTTACCTACAAAAATGAGGGAAATGTCCTGCCTAGTAGGGTTGTTGGCACATAGCTATATAACTGTTCGTTGTTATCATTTTTGTTATTGGTAAAAAAAACAAACTACTTCTGGGCTTCTAAAACAGTTTTTCAGACTTTGTCCCGGAGCACCCACACTTAGTGGTGGTTAAATAAGTCATCTTAAGGCATCTTGCTGCTGCCACTCAGAAGTCAGCTGAGGTTCTTGGGGCCCACAGACTCTGACTTCCACCAGCCCCCCTGCAGCCCAGGCTGCCCAAGCTCCGTGCAGATGCAACCCTCCCAAGGCTCTGGGCTTGGTCTCCATCCCCATCCCAGCTCTCTGTTCCTCTGTCACTTCCCTTCCTTCCCACTGCTCTGAGTCCGAACTCAGCACCGGGGCTGGGAGAATGGAGAGACATGAAGAGAGGCAGACAGACACCTCTGGGCCACCGTGAGGAAGAGGAGGAGGAGGGGGAGGGGGAGGAGGAGGAGGGGGAGGGAGGAGGAGGAGGAGGAGGAGGAGGATGAAGAGGGGAAGAGGAAGGGGGGGAGGAGGAGGAGGAGGGGGGGGAAGGGAGGGGGAGGGGGGAGGGGGAGGGGGGAGGAGGATGAAGAGGGGAGGAGGAAGGGGGGGAGGAGGAGGAGGAGGAGGAGGAGGGGGGAGGGGAGGAGGAGGAGGAGGAACCTGCCAGCCACCAGTGGAGGAGCAGGACTCAGGCTGCTGCAGAGATTTCTTCTCTGGCATCCGTGAGGTGATAACGGGCCCATCCCCTTCCCAGGTGAGGCCACCAGGTCCATCCCATGAAAAGATGCATCTTTCAGTCTCTAGTCCAATACCCTGATGACTGCCAGTTCCAGGATGAGGCATCCCTCCTTTCCTGACCGAAAAGAACTCCCTCCTTCCCACTGTCTCCCCATCCCCACGCTGTGGGAAGGCTCCCACACAGCCAGGACCTGCCCAGGTGAGGAAAGACTCTTCGAGTCCTTGGTGGATGGCTCTGAGCTTCAGACCCAGCAGAAATGCTTCAGGGGAGAGGGAAGTTCTCCAGTAAAATGGTGAGTCGGGTGGTGTGTGCCCTGGAAAAGGACATGGCCACAGTGGGCCTGGCTGGTGTTGCTGATTGGTTGAGTGTCGACCCAGGAACCAAGGGGTCACTGGTTTGATCCCCAGTCAGGGCACATGCCCCGATTTCAGGCACAATCCCCAGTAGGAGGCGTGTGGGAGGTAGCAGATTGATGATGTTTCTCATCATTGATGTTTCTATCTCTATCCCTCTTCCTTCCTCTCTCCGTAAAAGTCAATAAAAACATATTTAAAAAACAAAATGAAATGAAACAGAACACAAGGAGAGGAAGGGGACAAGAGCTGATTTACGGCTGACCTTAAAGTGAGAGCCTTTCCTACCCTGCAGGTGGTGTGCAAATTGGTAGATGCTTCTGAAAGGCAGTTTGGCAGTTTGCCTTTCCAATATTTATGCTCTTGCCTCAGAAGTTACACAGGGAGTCTTTCCTAATGAATTTACCAGAGATGTTCATTGCCATGTTATTTTTTAAATTAAAAATCTTTCAGTGTTCAACATTAAGAGAATATTGATTCAATTTCAGTTTTGTAAAAAAATGAATATAATACAGCCATTAAAAATTATGTTTATGAAAAGGCTTTTTTGTCATGAGCCTGAATTTATTTAAAAGCAAAAAATGTGAGATGCACATGTGTGTCTCTAGCTAATGTGCTCTGAACTGTGTGTGCCCTGATCCGTCCGCATACTCCAGCCTTCCTTTCCCATCAGTATCCGAACAGAATCCGTAAACCCCCACGAGGATACGAAACGTCCCCAGTGTAATGTCCTTCAGAAGAAGCCGCTGGGAATGCATGCTTCGGTGAAAGGTCCAGCCGCTCTGAGCCCGCTACCCTGGGAGGAAGGCCGAGCCAGCCACCTGGCGAGAGAGATGCCGGCCGGCCAGCTCCCCATGCCCCTGCCACGCAAACTGAGGCACCAGGCACGTGAGCGTAGAACTCAGTTTGGAGTTGAGCCTTCAGATAACACCAGCCTCAACTACATCAGCCCCAAATCGAGAACCTCCTAACTGATGGCCATCAACCCACAGGACCATTAGAAATGCTAACTATTCTTGCCCGACTGGCCTGGCTCAGTGGTTGAGCATCGACCTATGTATGAGACAGGAGGTCACGGCTCAATTCCCCGTCAGGGCACATGCCCGGGCTGCAGGCTTGACCCCTGGCAGGGGGTGCGCAAGAGACAGCCCATCCATGAGTCTCTCTCATCATTGATGTTTCCATCTCTCTCCCCCTCTCCCTTCCTCTCTCTGAAATTAATAAGAACATTAAAAAAGGCTAAATTTTCTTGAAACTAACCAAGTTTTGGGGTGGTTTGTTGCACACAGATAATTAAAACGTTTCTCATCAAGCAAATTTCCCACCAGCTGTGGCCCTGTGTTACGGACTGCGTGTGTGGTTCCCTCCCACTGATGGCTTTGGAGGTGGGCCCTTGGGAGGGAATTAGGTCCTGAGGTGGGAGCCTTCGTGAATGGAGCAGTGCCTTTCCTAGACCAGGCCGGAGAGCTGGTCTCTTTTTCCACCACGTGAAGATGCAACAGTGTGCAGTCTGCACCCCAGAAGAGGCCCTCGCCAGGACCTGACCACCTGGCCCCTGCGCCCAGACTGCCAGCCTCCAGAAGGCTGCTGTTGATGAGCTACCCTGCTGTGGTGCGTTGCCATGGCAGCCTGAAAGGACCAAGACACCCTCCGTGGCCCAGGGCCAAGACTTCTCTCTCAGATCTGGCCCTGGCTCCAGGGTCCAAGCCCTTGCCCCTGTGTTAAGTGATCAAGGAACAATTTCCAAGTCTTTCCCCCATTTTAGGTTATCAAGGAACAATTTCTAAAATGTCTTCCAATTTAGCCCTGTTGATGTTTTGCTCTCGCCTTTCAGATGGTGCGGGAGGCAGGTGAGTACTGCTTGCATTTTTCCCTTAAAGAAGCCCATTCAAGACATTTCCCAGATTAAAAAAAAAATCAACTTCCCTCAAGATAAATTCTGCCATTCTCATAAAAGGTTGCAGCAGCTGCACTTGAAACGAGTGGAAATGCCACGCTTCCCCCTTCTGGCTACATATGTGGAAACTGCAGAAACAAGTAAGCTGAAAATACACCAAAATGTTAACAGGAGTCGCCTCTCAGTCACTTTTTTCTATGTGTAAAGCAACTTTTACGACTTCATTTTCAACAACAAGGACAAACGACTGTTACAACATAAATGTTTTAACAAGTATATTAACAAACTTACAAGCAGGATCAGAAGCTGTCTTGGGGGAAAGCTGGTGGGGGAGGGTCAAATGCTGGGCTTGCTGCTGAGCCACCAGCCCTGCCTGCCCCCCATCCCCCCCCACCCCCCATCCCACACACAGGCAGAGGCTGTCCCACCACGGAGGCCATAGCACGTGACCCAATCCCAGCTAGTGGGACCCCAAGGGACACCTGCTGCTGAGAAACAGTGGGTAGGATGGAGGGAGAAGGCTGGTGAGTGAGGACTGGGGCAGAGGTGGGTGGGGTGGGGACCAGCGCCTCATTTGCAATTTGTAATAAAATTTATACTTAGTATATACTAGTATACTTTATGCTAAGTCTCGAAATCAGGTAATATAAGTTCTCCAACCTTATTCTTCTTTTACAATTGTGGGAAACCGCCTATTGTCTTCCCTAGCAGAGAGGTGTGGACAAGGAACCGGAAGGTTGGTGATCCTTGAAGTCCTGGCAAAGGTCAGAGCTGTGCACCCACTGTTAGTCCAGACAGTGGTAGCTGACGCAACTTCCCCATTTATTATTATGTAATCCTTGCTGATGGGCTAGTCTGCCTGTTACTGGAAATTGCCTGCCTAAGGGCCGTGGGTGTATCCCAAACCAATAAAAGGTTGGCGAGGCCTGCGCACCAGTGGAGGTCCTTCCCCTTGAGTTGGACTTGCCCTCCTGGCCCCCCAATATTTCCAAATTATTATTTCTTGTCTTGTCTCTTTCATTTGCGTGCGGTCTTCTTTCAGATCCTGAACCCTGAACCTCGAGGGACGGGGGGAACAAACTTTACACGGCAATATTGTTTCGGCTATTACATGTCCTTTGAATTACCATGGGAAGTTTATAATTAGCTTGTCAATTTCTATAAGAGGCTTTCAGGCTTTTGATTTGGATTTCGTTAAATCTAAAATCTTGTGGGGAAGGATATTTTAACAATATTAAGTCCTCCAATTTAGGAATGTCATCTGCCTCTCCATTTATTTAAATCTCTTAAAATTTCTGTCAGCAATAGTCCAAAGTTTTCGATGTGGCCGTCTTGCACATCTTTCGTTAGATGTAGTCCTAAATATTTTATATTGTTGATGCTGTTGTCAACGGTATTTTTTTTTTTATTGAGGTATAATTAACATGCATTAAAACTCACAAAACTTAAGCACTCGGTTCGATGAGCTTGGGCAGTTTTATACGTCTGTGCAACCACCACCTAACGCAAGGCATGGACAGTTTCCATCATCCCAGAAAGGTTCCCAATGCTGCTGGCCAGTGGGTCCCCACCCCACCCCACCCCACTCCCAGCCCCCACCCTGCTGCAGAGCCACCCCTGCCTGATGGCTATCACTATCGATTTAGCTTTGCCCCGTGGAATTTCATGTACGTGTATTCCTGCAGGATGTGTTATTTTGAGTCTTGCTTCTTTGACCTCACATAATGGATCTGAGATTAATCCATGTTGTTTTGTGTGTCAGAAGTTTATTCTTTTTCCTGAGGAGTGTTAATCCCATTATGTAATTGAACAACAGTCTCTTTATCTATTTGGATTGTTTCCATTTTGGGGGGCGACTATAAATACGACTGCAGTGAAGATCCTTGTGCAAGTTCTTTCATGTATTTATGCTGTCATTTCTTTTGTGTGAACACCTAGACATGAAATTGCTGGGCCATGGGGAAGCTCTGTATTTAACTTTATTACAAAACACCAAACAGTTCTCAAAAGTGTTTGTAGCATTATACATTCATATATATATATATATTTTTTTTCTTTTTTTCTTTTATGGTTCATGATTTTTGTGCCCTGCCCAAGAAATCTTTGTCTACACCAAGGTCTGAGAGATTGTCTTCTATATTTTCTTTTATGGTTTTAGGTTTTACATTTAGGTCTATGAACCATCTCAAATTAAAATTTTTATTCAGAGTCAGAAAGGGCTTGCAATGCATTTTTTTTCCATACAAATATCCAGTTGTCTCAGAAACATTAAAAAAAAAAAAAAGCTTTCCCCATTAGTGAATGTGTAGCCCATTAGTTAACGTGATTATTGGTATGACTGGGTTTAAGTGTGCCATCCATTTTGCACCTTTGTTGTACCTTTCTGCCTCCTTTTGAGTTAACTGATTAGCGACTAGTATTCCATTTAATTTTCTCAGTTGCCTTTCTAACTCTTTTAAAGTACTTTTAAAAATCGATTTCTTTAGCGTGGGGCTTCTCAGTCCTGGCACTATTGACATTTTGGGTCAGATAATTCTTTGTGGCGTGTGCTTTCTTTTTTATTTAGCTTCTTTGTAGTTTGCTGTTCATCTTGGTTCTATATGTTAATATTTTCATAAAATTTGAAGAATTTATGGCCATTATTTTTTCAAATATTTTTTCTGCTTCATTCTCATTCTATCTCTTTTTGGCATTAGAACAGGGGTGGGCAAACTTTTTTGACTTGAGGGCCACAATGGGTTCTTAAACTGGACCGGAGGGCTGGAACAAAAGCATGGATGGAGTGTTTGTGTGAACTAATATAAATTCAAAGTAAACATCATTACATAAAAGGGTACGGCCTTTTTTTTTTTTTTTTTTTAGTTTTATTCATTTCAAACGGGCCGGATCCGGCCCGCGGGCTGTAGTTTGCCCACGGCTGCATTAGAATAATGTGTATCTTATACTAGAAGCCCAGTGCATGAAATTCGTGCATGGGTAAGGTCCCTAGGCCTGGCCAGAGATCAGGGCCGATCTGTGGGTGACCTGCAGGGCCCCCACTGGCACCCACCTTGGCTGCCTGGGGGCAGCTCCTACGTTGAGTGTCTGCCCCCTGGTGGTCACTGCGCATCATAGTGACTGATCATTCTGCCGTTTGGTCAATTTGCATATTAGGCTTTTATTATACAGGATTTCATAGTATCCTACATGTCCCTGAGGTTCCATTAATTTTCTTGTCTTTTCTTCAGATTGGGTAATTTGTTTTAATCAAGTTCACTGACTCCTTCTTTTGCCATCTCCAAATTCAGTGAAGCCAATCCAATGAATTTTTCATTATAGTTATTTACTTTTCTATTCTTAATTTTCGTTTTTAATTTTCCATTTCTCTGTTGAGACTTATCTATTTCCTCATTAAGCCCATAGTTGCATTTAATTCCATATTTATTGTAACTGCTTTGAGCCTACTAAGATCAATATCTAAATACCTAAATAATTAAAAATGTTTGTGGCCTTTAGTTCCTATTTCTTTGGATCTGTGGCTAGTATTGGAAAAGTCTACAATTCCTCCTCTAACCCAGATGATAAATATCCATTCTGAAATCTCTAATCATATCCTTCATTTCTATTTTAGAAATTTTCTACCCAGAAAAAGGAGTGGAAGACCAGAATTTCTGGAATTTATTTTCTACTCTGGCTATCAAATATTATTTTTAATGAAAAGAAGAAAAACAATCCAAGGCCACATTTCTCAGCTTTGTTACATCCAATTCCAATTTCAGCAATCTGGTGATTAACTTTTATTGTTCTTCCTCTAGGTGCTTGACACTGTTCACATTTGAGCAATGTATATGTATATGTATATGTATATGTATATGTATATGTATATGTATATGATGTATATGTATATTTATATTTCACTGCCTTCAAACTCTCCAGTGTTTCTTCCTGCACCTTGTGAAAGCCCTTGCAGATGGATCTGCTTTTCTGAACCCTTTTCTCAGAGGAGTGTCATGCCATATTGCTCAAGTTTACATGTACATATAGCTAATCTAACCCTTGTCACCTAATACTGTTTATATGATATAAACTTGGTTAAGGAGATATAAGGTTGGGCAAATGTTGTGTTAACAATAAACAATACTTGTTGCATGTATTTGTACACATTGCTTAAAGTTACCTTGTTTTGAACCGCAGCCAAGTTTCTTTCTTTTCCAAATGAGAATGCCCCATCTTGACATCTCCTGTATCTCCTGCTTCTGTTATGCTTTGGTCTTACCCCCCGCCCATGAATTGTTTCTTTGCTTTCTGTGATTCTAAACTCAACAGCTACTCTAACTCAGAAGCATTAGGTAATTACAAAATTTTAGGGTGAAAGATGAGTTTAACCAGAACAAACAAACAAACAAAAACAAACAAGCAGTCCCACGTGTAAAGTCCAATAACTTGAATGCGTTTATTTTTGCTTTAATCTTGTCATCAAGGGTGAATCTTTAGCTGTTCAATTTGTTACAACAACACAGAATTGGTGATTGCATGAACACGTTAGTCTCTACAAAGCTGCATCTACCCCTAGCCTAGCACACATCGGAAGGACCTGAAGGACACGCCATGCATCTTGAGTGGCCATGCACTGCCATGTACTCTGAGCTCTGCATCCAACAGACATTTAACCTTGTTTCAAATGCTTTTTGGAGACAGAAATAGAAGAGTAGGTATAAAAACCTCTGAAGAGTAACAAGAGTAATGAAGTTTTGCCAAGGCTCTGTGGTATTTCTTATGGATGGTTCTCAGAAACTAACTTACCAGAAAGCCTGACTGAGTTGAGCAGTCCTTTTGACCTGTGATCTCATTATTCAATACAATTTGAAGATACCTAAAGGAGAGCACTGACTTATAAATTATGGATCCTGGTATCCTATATAATAAAAGGGTAATATGCAAATTGACCCTAACAGCAGAAAGACTGGGAATGACTGGTCACTATGACACACACTGACCACCAGGGGGCAGATGCTCAATGCAGGAGATGCCCTGGTGGTCAGTGTGCTCCCACGGGGGGAGCACAGCTCAGCCACAAGCCAGGCTGTGGGCTGCCAGCATAGCGGCGGTGATGGGAGCCTCTCCCACCTCCTCAGCAGCACTAAGGATGTCTGACTGCAGCTTAGGCCTGCTCCCCGCTGACAAGTGGACATTTCCCGAGGGCTCCCAGGCTGCCAGAGGGATGTCTGACTGCCAGCTTAGGCCCTATCCCCCGGGGAGCATGCCTAAGCCAGCAGGTGGACATCCCCCGAGGGGTCCCAGACTGTGAGAGGGCACGGGCTGGGCTGAGGGACCCTCCCCCATCCCTGAGTGCACAAAGTTTTGTGCACAGGGCCTCTAGTTGTTTTATAAACAAATAACCTCTTATGGTTTTTCAAATAGCAAGAAAAGGCTGATGGAAAAAACTTCCCTGGTATTGAAGTAGGTATAGTAAAGGCTTATATAATGTTATTATTTCAAAATTCAGCAGAAAAAGAGATCAGAACTTTTGCTATATACCATTCATGAAAAAACACTATTCAATTATGTGGGGTTTTTTTTCTCTTACCCTCTCCAACCCTCCTTTCCTTCCTTAATTATTTGGCTCCACCTACGGTTTTAATCTTTCCAAATCAGAAATTGGCTTCATTTCCTTTTATGTGTTCTCATGCTTAAGAACAAAACCACAAAAACTTCACTTCTGATCACAATGAGATATTCCCAATCTCTTCTCATTCACTTTCTATTATTCTAATTCAATAGGATTCTAATGTAACTTGGCAACAGCAAATATTTCTGGGGTAAAGAAGCAATTGGCACAAACAGAAAGAGATGTCTAGGGCAGTGGTTCTCAACCTTCTGGCCCTTTAAACACAGTTCCTCATGTTGTGACCCAACCATAAAATTATTTTCGTTGCTACTTCATAACTGTAATGTTGCTACTGTTATGAATCATAATGTAAATATCTGATATGCAGGATGGTCTTAGGCGACCCCTGTGAAAGGGTCGTTCGACCGCCAAAGGGGTCGCGACCCACAGGTTGAGAACCGCTGGTCTAGGGAAAATGACCAAAGAATTTAGAAGTGATGACTTCTGTGGTTAAAAACAAAAGTCTGGTGTTTAGTTTTGCTTTGCCATACAGAAAATAGGTGTTGCTATTCTTATTCAGAATACAAAACTTAAACTCCGTGCTTAGGTTCTAGAATGTCTAAAGCATGGCTACCAAATTTATGATTTCTCAAAAAAAAATCTGGCACTTAGTCTTCTGTTCATATTCAAAACCAAGAAATAACTGTATTTCTGAAATATGTCAATTTTCTATATAAGAAATTTACTAATTGATAAACATTGATGATGAACACTCTCAGTTCTGGGTTCTCTTTGGGGGCATGAGGTTGTTACACTAATAGCCTCCTGGGACAGAAATGAAAACAGGCCACGGAGAGATGTTCTCATTCTCCTTTTCTGTCATTCTCTCCTTCCTCCTCAGGATCGGGAGGGAGACACCTGGCTTTGGCATGTACTGCTGAGCCCTTGAATAGATGTCCGCCCCCTGGTCCCCACCTTCCTGTCTCACCCCCTCCCACTCCATCCTAGGAAAACATAGGGGACCAAACAAACACAGTGTAATTATCTGAGGTAATTTGCTTGAATGTGGGCAAGATATTCCCAATCTTTTACCATTCACCCTCTCTTATGTGTAGGAAAGACTTATCTAATTCTGCCTGTCCTCTCAAATCTAAGCCCATTGAAGGAAATCATGAAAGATGCCAATTTTCAACCCATTTGACCAATACTGAGCATTAGACTATCTGTGCAGCCTCCACTCCAAGGGCCAAGAAGGCAGGGATGGTGCCTGAGTGCCCGCCTCTAGATACGCTCAATTAGACTATCTTTGCTTGGCGCAAGGCAAGTGCTCAGGGAAGAAAATTAATAAAGGAAAGAATAAAATACATAAGCAGATTTGCTTAGAAAAAACAACAACAGTGACTTTCCCAATTCAATCTGTTCACCAGGTAGATCAATCTGTTATAAATGCAAAGATGCTTATATTAAAGAGAAATACACCGTGTACTTTGGGCATATAGGAACTATGTATGTGAACACATAGAGGTGTTTTGGAATTAACTGTTTCATTACTATTTTTCCGGCTCATCAAAATAATCATTCTTCTGAACTCACCAGAACTTCTTTGTTTTTGTTTTCTTTTTTCTGGCTGCCCATGGGGATGTTGAGGCATTGCAAAATAGATTTCTACTCTGTAATCTGAATTGAAGCGCTGCTAAGGGCAATAAATCAAAACCATTGACTTTAGTAATTGGAGAGTAAACTGGGACAACGTTGTAGATGTTAATGTTTCAATGTGAACATGCATTTCAGATCAATTAAAAAGGCAAACAGCTTTCTAAAACAGAAACAAAAGTTACTGGGTTTTCTCCATTTTTGTATTTATTCTTCCATTTTCTGAATATATGCCTGAGGTAAAAGGGCAATAAAGATGACAAACACATAGACTGGTTGTGGTCTTGGAGCTCAAATATGGGTATTCTCACTGAAGTCCCCATGGTTCTAGTCCTCCCCCTCCCTCCCCACCCCCATAGCAGGATTTTATACCTTTTCATTATTAAACTAAGCAGCCACTGTTTGTCCTTACATACTAAGGCAGGTGGTAATTTAAAATTTGCACAAGAGACATCATTCTCTTGGGTTAGAGATGTCTAATACATCACTTCTACAGGATTTTAAAAGCTTATATGAGCAAATATGACCCTTTGCATTATATGGATTAGAAATATCTCTAAGAAGCAAGAACATTCAATCACTCTGGAGTTTGTTTTTGTGAAATTCTGTTTTAAACTGAATACTCACTGGTGCTCATGTTGGCGTGTGGAAAACTACCAGTGTGTTAAACTCACTCTCACGTGTAGCTGTGACTGTCTATCTGACCTCAGTTTTATCTGGGCCCTCTGAAATGGAAGGTCTATCATGCAGTCTATTATTTTTTTAAAAATTCTAAAAAGGTATTTCCTTCTCGAAAATTCATACATTTTAAGGATTTAGGGTAAAACCATGTCTAGGGTTTGGAAAGGGAACAGATTCTAGGACAGTTAAGGTAGTTTAGGACAGCAATAAACAAGACCATATCTATCCATTTTTATTGGGGATGAATGAAATAGGAAGTATAATCTTACTAGCTTTACAAATAACTCAATGTTCATTTTCTTACTTCAATATTATCTCCTTCACATTAGAAAGAGCACAAATACCAGAAAGCATGATTCATGATGCAATAAAATGTCTTTTTCTTAATTTAAAATATTTCCTTTTATAGTATTCCCCTATGAGTTTGTCTTTTATATTTTCTTAAAAATGTTTTCTTTACATTCTGACTTTGATCACACTGGAAATTAATTTTGTATTTTTTTGATTAAAAATGTTCCAGACTATTTTTCTTAACTGGGATTCTGCCTGTGCCAGTCCTGTAAGAGGAGCATTAGAGTTTGTCTTCATTAACATGTAAGCAAAGCATTAGTCAACTCTTCAGGAAGCCTTGCATTTGAATAGGTGAAAAGTGGGAACAACTGCCTTCTACTCATGTATATGCTGATGTCAAAAAACTCGCTATTAAATACAACTTGTGAATGGTAAAAGTCTGATAATCCAAATTTTGAGTAACCTACTTTTCACATTTTTATACTATCTGGGTATTCTAAAGGTGTTTTTTTTACCCCCAATTCCTTGACTATTCTACCTTTGCTTCTGAATCAACACATCTTAAATTATGCATTATCTAATTAATCTAGAAATAGGTGGGGATACTAACGCATGATATCACATTTAACCTCTGAATTTCTTCATGACACGGTCCGTCTCCTACAGAGGCAGCCAGTGACCCAGCAAGGTTGTCCGGCCCCCTCACAGGCCCAGCCACAAGCTGTTACCAGGCCTTTACAGTAAGCTGCTTTCCTCAGAGCTAGGGACTCCGGTCGCTGGAGGTTTTTGAGATTAATTTGGATCTGGCAAATGTCAGAGGCCAGATTATAGGATTTTTAGGATAAATGGAACCACACCTCTAAATAGAATCTACATATTTGCTGGCTGCTTGCCTGCTTGCTTTGGGGCAGAGTTTTGAATTGTGAAAATGCCTGTGATGCTTTGTTAAAACGAACAGTTACTACCTGCTCTCTTCAAAGTCCTCACCTTGGATTTATTAAGGTGATTGTACAGATGATGGTGTGTTTTGTTACTAAACACATAAAAATTGTCATAATCATCCCTTGGTTAAACAGTTTTCAGCTTCACAATGGGAAAAATTAAAAATGGACAAAGCAGCCACATTATTAAGAATCAAAACTTTTCCATATTAGAAACATGTGGAGAAGCACATGTCTGATGGAAGCATTAGTCTCGACTGTCACCTGCCCTTTGTAATCTTCCTCTTGACCTAAGTGATTTTATTTTCAGTTCTTTACTGCTTTGGGTAACCTCCAGAGGGCAGGTGTATTCCTAAATATTGGATGTGATTTTAGGTTAATGACTTTTCCCTAAATTCACTTTGTACCATGTTGTTGTTTTTTTAAAAATATATTTTATTGATTTTTTTTTACAGAGAGGAATAGAGAGTTAGAAACATCGATGAGAGAGAAACATCGATCAGCTGCCTCCTGCACACCCCCTACTGGGGATGTGCCCGCAACCAAGGTACATGCCCTTGACTGGAATCGAACCTGGGACCCTTTAGTCCACAGGCCGACGCTCTATCCACTGAGCCAAACCAGCCAGGGCTGTGCCATGTTTTTGACTAGATTTGTCTCATCTGTTATTTTGAGATTATCTCTCAGAGTTTCCAGAAACCATTGTCCAGGTCGAGAGTGACAATAAACCTGACATTTTAGGCAAGAGATAACTCACCAAACTTAATTCTGTATAGAAAATGTGAAAGGTGGGACAACATGGGACAGGGATTTTAGAACAAATGAGCTGTGATTTCAAATTATTTCATTGAATCTGGAAAGAAGAACAGAGGACAGTGTTAACAGTTTATAATTTCCCCCTCATTTTCTACTATTTAAACTAGAGGCCCGATGCACAAAATTCCTGCAAGACTAGGCCTTCACAGCCGTAGCTGCCTCCCTCACAGCCACAGGGCCGCTGTCTCAATCCCGTGGCTGCAGGCCCGGCTTCATCCCAGAAGGACGTCTGGTCTAATTAGCATATTACACTTGGGAGACAATGGTTGGGGCTTCAGGTAGGATTGTTGGGCTTCTACTGTCCATGCGAGGCTGCTGATGGTCACAGTAAAGGATGCTATTTCTTAAAACTGCTTTCATGAACAGCTCAGCCTCTTACTCAAAAGGATTGGTGCTTCTAAATTACAAATTGTACTACAACTACAAAGAGTCATATCACAGTGGATGAAAAAACAGTAATATTTCCATTTAACAAAATTTCCCAAAGTGTGTCCTATGGAACATGAGCTCCTTGGAATGTTACTAAGTTTTACTCAAAAAAAAGTTTCTGTGGTCAGATTAATCTGGAAAACACAACCCTAACTGAAATTACATCCGTGGTGTGCTTCCTCCCTTCTGCAGGACATGTAAAGTTCTGTGGAACTCACTTTGGGAGATACTGAGATTCTATTACTCCGGTGGTATGCAGCTGACTAGCTCAAAAGTCTAGATATCCATGATTTAATCTAGAGGCAGTTAAATAGGCCCCAGTGTGGTATCTAACAGGCATGTCATTTCTGGGTCAGGAATGCTGGTGTGATGAGCTAAGGCAATTTGGGGGGCATAATAAGGAAAGATCAATCTAGAGATGGGTCAAAAGGAGGGGAAAAAATCTGAAATCATTGGAAACTGTTTACCCAGAGTATGTATTACTATACTTTGAAATGTACAATGAAATGTTGCCCTTTCTAAACCTTCTGCATGGATTCAGATTTAAGAGTTTGACCTGAAAACAACTTGGGGGGTGGGAGGAAATCAAGGTTTGCCTGGTAAAGAAAAAAGTGATCACTGCCTTTCTGGATCCCTTGTGTATTGTCAGATAGCCCAGTGATATAGATATCCCAATTCAATAGTGTAATCAATCTCCTAAAATTACTCTAGGATTAAAACGATAATGTCATCACTCTCATGCAATCATGTTTGCACAAAATGCACGTGGGTTGGCATCGTTCAAGTTGTATGAAATAAGGCCTGTTTTAACTTATCCAGATTGCATATGCCCCTTCACTCTATAAAACACTCTGAAATAAGAGTATTACATAGACAAGATTCAAGAGGCCACTGGTAACCAGTAATGTGTACATATGTGCATGAGAACTACAACTTCAGAGTTGGGCTAATGGATCACATTAAATAAATGCAGGTCTTGGGAACTGGCTTTGGAAGTTTCTATGTAAGTATCATTTATTCCACTGATTAGAGAATTGCAAATACAATGATTTTTTTAAATTTTCCCTTCCTAAACAACCCCCCACCCCCGCGCCCTCCCACCCCGCGCCCCCCCCCCCCCAAAATCCCGATCCATTTTAAGAGTGGCCAGTGGAGCAGTAAGTAGCAGAGCAGCGCATGGAGGAGGCCTGGGCTTGGCATCTTGCTGGGGGCTCATGGCATGTGGTCATTCGTTCCCAGCTTCATTTCCAAAGGACTGAAAAACCATCCCAGATTTGGCACCATGGGAGCTATTGGCAAGGTGAACTCGGGCTGGGGAGTCTGGGCAGCCTCGGCGACAATCCAAAGCTTTGGCAGTGCTGTTTAGGGAGGCTTCACATGCAAACTCCTCAACTCAGTTTCCCTAGTGGCTACATACAGCCTTCCCTGTCCCTAGGAGAAGGGAGCAGCCAGGAGCCACAGGGCACCCAGAGGGTGAGTCTGTAGACCCCCAACAGCTGGAGGAGGGTCAGAGAGAGAGAGCTCCAGGACAGGGAAAGGGAGCAAAATACTCTGATTGCAGTATTTTGTAGACATAGGTATTAACCAAAGTGCTACTATTCTGCCTAGAATTTCTATCTTTTAAAAATCTATATTACAAGCCAAAATGAGAGGGAAAAAGGGAATAGGAAATACACATACTACGTGGTTAAAGTCAGAAATGAATTAATTCTACAAAGCAAAACGTAGAAGATGCCGTGTGAACCTCAGCTAGGGGGACAGTCATGCACTCCTGCCCTCAGCACCACCTACTGAGATGTTCTGCAGCAAACAACACTAACTTACTAATTTAACTTAGTAGCTTTTCTTTTTCATCCTCACCAAAACCATACTATTTTAATTTTGGACAACAACAACAATCATGGCATTTAAAAACATCTTTCCTTATGATTATGAATTTTGGAGTTAGAAATAAAAAAGGAAAATTGACTGTGTACCGTAAAATTAAAGAGCTTATTCTTGAACTTGAGTTGGATGATGGGCTTTGGTAACTTTCTGGAGTTAGAACATCCTAAATCTTCAGGCAAACTCGGGCCACCTGGCCTGATAATCCCACACTGACCATAGTCAGTGTGTTCCCCACATTCCCCGCCTGACCCCCACCCCAAATACACACATCCAACTGTTCCGTGCCTCTTAATTAGGCAAAGAGCTCAGTCTACATGGTGGTAGGTATTTTGTACTAGGACATTCTATGGCTTAAAAATTATCAAGGTTCTAATCCTAATGTTGGAATTCTAAAATCACAGTTTACGAAAGTAATCAAAGCTCTTGGGAAACTGTTATTCATTCTCATTGGAGTCAAAGAAAGGTAAGTGCTGGGAGGAAATCGACAGACTGCAGTCCTTGGTGACCACAAGGGACTCTTCATCCTCCCGGGTTCTCTCTGGAACCTGCTTCAGAGAAGCTTCCCAGCTGTGGAAAGCGAATGGGGCCTTTGAGAAGCTATAATGACAAATGCCGACTCAGAAAGAACAGAGCCAGGTGGACACCCTGGCATTTCAGACACAGGGCTGGGAACGCACGGAAAATCCTGTTTGGCTGCGTAAGCCACCGCCGTCAGGCAAACAGGATGCCTGAGCATTTTCTGTCAATTAACGTATAAAATACTGAGATTGGAAATGTGACTTTGGTAATAGGAAACAGAGAGCAGCAAGCCTGGCCCCAGAATAACTCTGGGCTGCCTTACAATACCGGTTTGGGCTTGAATTCCCAACCCGCTTTGTGGTCACTGAATGGTTGGCCTGGGGAAGCTACCTGCTTCTCCACAGTCATGGAGAAGCGCATCCCACAATTTACCACCAAACTCCAAAATGTGGGTGGGAACTCTGGCCTGGGTTTCAAGAAGTACTCATGCAGTTCTGCTGCTTCTCAGAACACTCCTTGAAAGATACTTGAAAGCTACTAGGATGGGAGAAGAGGGGGAGGGCATACAACTGGCAGCTGGAGCTCAATTCAGGGTAGTAACCTCCCCAACTTTCTCTCCCAATGCAAACAAGCAACTTTCTAAGGGGGCTCTGTGACTCATTCAGCCATTATCCCCCCCGCCCCCTATCTACCCTTAAAGATGGAAGGAATTATGATAACTGTGATTTGCTTTTCTGACTTCCCTTAATAGGTTTCTTGGTGACAAAAGACAAAAAAAAAAAAAAAAAAAAAAAAAAAACGTGGCTTCCAGTGGTGAAGTTTAACAGCTGCCTATTACATACAGTAAGGTGTAAGCAAAAGGTTAAGGTCATGCAGGATTAGAATAAGCGCACAAAGACTGGCACAAAGACCGGCTAGAGGGTACACAAGTCTATACAAGGAATAAAGGGAGGAGGGGAAAGGCGACTTCTGCTGTGTAGCCGCTGCAGTCTCTTCTTCCCTCCGTTTCCAAGAGCAGCCACGGAACAGCAAACCACTCCAAATCGGTTTCTGGGCTGCTGCGGAGTGGAAAACCTGGGCGCAGGAGGGCAAAGCCTCCGCAGGGCAGCTCTGCCCTCAGTAAGAGAACTGCCACCCTGACGCGCAGGGGACGCCGGGGCCTGTCTCCTGCAGCTCTGGGCAGCCTGCCCTGCTCACTACTCCAAAGTCTGATGCCTGGAGGGCCCTGTAAGGGATCTTGAAATCTTGAAAAGAACCTTAAAAGGGAGAACACATGGCACATACGCCATGCACGTCATACATGTGACTCTACGACTAGATATTTGTACATTTTGAACGTTGGATGAATCGGGAAACATGAAAAAACGATCTTCCAGCCTCTCAACATCGGCCCTCTTTTCATCGTCACTGGATACAGACCTAAGACCGCCAGGGAGGGGGCATCCCACGTCTGGGATGGGGGATCCTAACTGTAACTTCCACAGCTTCACGACATTAAAAGAGACCAGTGTGTTGAAAGTCCTTTAGTCTACGGCAGCTGAGCCCTGAAGGGCTCACTGCTCTTCTGTTTTGCTGCTATTCCTGAACTTCACGACCATGACTGTTATGTTGTCAGGGCAGCCTCTGTAAAATGACTGTAAAACTATGCTCTTGGCCCCAAAGTGAGGTTCATCCAAGCGCTCCTTGATGAACCGGACAGCTTCTTCATTGCTGAAAGCATCCCAGAGGCCATCCGATGCCAAGATCATGAACTCGGGCTGGAGCTTGTCCAGGTCAAAGGTCAGGATGTCTGGGTCTGGGATGACCACGTTGAGATTTTTCAGCGGATAGTCCCCCAGGGATCGAGACATGGCCAGGATGCCCTGGACCCTCCAGGAGCCATTGAAACTGATGAAACCACCTGGGAAGAGAATGAGCTCATTAGCCTGACCAACAGAAAGCTCACACACCTGGTACATACAGTCTGGGCACGTGTACAGAAGGCCGACCTGTTGCAGGTGACATATCGCATGTGCTCCCCTCACCCGACCCTGGCACTGCCAGGAAGGAACAGCACCCCTGCCGCATGGCTTGAGGTTTGACACTCTACCAGTAGATCCTCCTGCCCTCATCCTTGTATCTTAAATGACTTCAAGAAAATATCAATAAGAATAATGAGGGTAGGAGATGTGTGTGGATGAGGGCATCAGTTTTAACTTAACACCTTGACAGCTCAGTGATTGATAGTAGAAAGCTTTGGGGGTGGGGATTTGAGGAGAGTGGGAAAAGGCAGGTGTTTGGGGACCAGAGACAGCGCTGGAATCCATCATTTAGCTTGAGACTGCCCTTCACTGTGCCTTTATAGTTCTCAAAACAGTACCCCAAATAGGCTCAGGATTAAAAAAAAACAAAAAACAAAAAACACCTGTGTATTTTAGCACAGTGTTTCAAGGCTCAGCTTTTGGGTCAGGCTGCTTGAGCTCAATTCAGGGTGCCTATTCCTATCCTATTTCCAGCTATATGTGACTTTGGATGAGAAACTCTATCTCTCTGATCCTCAGTTTCTTTGGCTGCAAAATGGGGACAATAATAGTACCTATTCCACTGAGTTCTGAGAAAGGAGTTATTCCATGTACATCACTTAGCACAGTGCCTGAATGTAACATGCACTCAATAGTATATATTATTATTATTTTTCTTTAAAGTAATTAGAACTTGGTTCATTCACATATTATTTGTCAGGTAGTTATTAAACACATACTCCATGCAAGGCGATTTGCAGACTATAAAGTTGTGCAAAATCCAGTCTTTTCTCTAAAGAACTAGACAGTCTGGCAGGAAAGAAAATCCGCGTGTACCAACAGCTACAAGCACAAAGTAGTATTCTCGCAGGAGAGACAAGCACCCCCAGAAGAGGAGGAAGGAATGATTTCCAGTTGTGATGATCAGGACGGAGTGAGCATAAAGCTGGGCTGGGGATGTCTGAGAACATTTCAGGAAGTGTGGTCTCATGGGCAAGAGCGCGGGCTCTGGAGTCAGACAGTCCTGGTCTCAATTCGGGTCTCACCATTCACTAGCCACGCGTCCTTGTGTACACAAGCCTCTTGGAGGCTCCATTTTCTTGGTGGTAAAGTGAGGATGACAGTATCGACCTCATAAGGTAGGGAAAGCGAAAGCGTATGTCAACTGCTAGGATTGGTTCCCAACCCAGTGATCCTGTGATAGAGGGTTGGTGTCACTGTTGCTGGAGACACCCTCAAGAATGGAGACAGAAAGACCAACATGATCTGGCCCAACTGGGTGCAGCAAACTGTCACACAACAGCAGGAGGGGACATACCACAGTAGATGTCCCAAAAGGGAAGGCTGTCTACTA
The DNA here is from genome assembly GCF_963259705.1 of Myotis daubentonii. Taxonomy (NCBI): domain Eukaryota; kingdom Metazoa; phylum Chordata; class Mammalia; order Chiroptera; family Vespertilionidae; genus Myotis; species Myotis daubentonii. The sequence goes on along the minus strand of NC_081842.1, from coordinate 25,088,117 downwards.
CATTCCCCATCTCCATCTCAATTCCAGAATGTAAGTTTATATCCCCAGCCGTTAGTTGTGGGGGAAAAAAAAAGAATAAAAAGGGGATTCTCACTCCCTAAAGTATTTATTTATACCAGGTACTGAGCAAGGTGCTTGGAGAAACGGACAGACCATGTTCTTGCCTCAAAGAGCTCCCAGTTGTGAAGGCAAGACAGATAAGAGAACCGTACTTTGTAAAAGGTGACCCACGAGGTCCACAGAGGATGCTGGGGAAGGAACAAAGACGCACCTAACCCAGCTTGGAAGCCTGTGGTACTGTGTGACAGGGAAGGCTTCCGAAAGGACACCCTTAAACTGGGTTTTATAGGACAAGTAATTGCTATCCACTAGACAGTGGGAACGGCATTTGCAAAGGCATGATATCAGCCATTGCCGGTGTGGCTCAGTTGGTTAAGCATCATCCTATGCACCAAGAGGTCACCGGTTCAATTCCGGGTTGAGAGCTTGATCCCCAGTAGAAGGTGTGTGGAAGGCAGCTGATCGATGTTTCTCTCTCTCTCTCTCTCTCTCTCTCTCTCTCTCTCTCTCTCTCTCCCCCTTCTTCTCTCTCTCTAGAATCAATAAAAACATATTTAAAACAAAGAAAAAAAGCACGAGGTATCAGAAACACGGTTCATTTGGGGAGAGGTTAGTAGTCTGGAATGGCTGGAGGGAAGCGGGATACGGCAAGCAGGGGTCTAAAGATGTTGTTAGCCTTTCAATGAGCAAAGGGCTTTTTGGGCCCTTTTGGAATCCTTGACCATAAAGAAGGGCGAATTCAGTGGCTGTTTTATTTTGCTGGGCAATATTACAAAGTCCAGTCTCAGCTGCTTCAGTGGCAGCCTCTGTGGGGGTCTACTAATTGCAGGTAACTAAACCTCTGATGCCCCAGGGGCTATCCAAGCAAGGCCCCTGTCCACCCAGCGAGACAGCAGACAGGGCTTGGAGACGTTCACAAGCTCACCCGCTCTCTTGATCCTCTTTCTCTCCTTCAGTTGGTAAGGCTTGTGATCATGAGACAAGGGGATGGCGTTCCCGTCCTTGTCACATAGGACCCCCCGGGAGTCACCCACGTTGGCCACCGTGAGGTCTTTATCTGACAGCAGAGCAATCAAGCACGTGGTACCTGAAAAGCAGAAGAGAGAGGCAATGTAGGAGGTCAGCAATGCATGGAGGTGCGGCTGCTTCGTGTGGTGACTGGATCCTTTAGTCATTAAACCGCTCCTGCTGGGGGAGAATTCTACTCCAGCCTGGGAATGACAGCTATTCAAGTCAACAACACTGATCAAATCTGACAGTCAATTTTCTTAACCAAGTTACCGTGTCACTGAAACAGGAGAGCATAACATTATCATTTTCCCAAGTCATTTTGTCTCCGCTACTCTTAATTTAAACACATACCACATTTAAAAGGATTAGGAGAGAATAACAATCAGTTTGAAGCTTCAGACAATTGATACATATTTTCTGCTTCTCGCCAGTGCCCAGTTTCTGTGAAGATCCATTTGAAAGTGGGGAGAGTTGGGGGGGGGGGTGCTCCTCGGCTGGACAGCCTGGAAGAGCCAGTAATTGACAGGTGCCAGCAGCCAGATCCTATGAAGCCATCGGGAGCCGTGAGGGAGCTGCCTATACAAATTTGCCTGCACAGCCTGACAGCAAAGACTAGTGGTCATAAACAGGGTGTGGTGGGGGCAGACCATAAAGGTAGAAGCAGAAAAACCTACCGTGATGGCAGAAATGAGGCCTCGGTAGACAGGAGGGAGGGTTTGGCGGGGGTGGAGGGGGATGGGGAGGTGACAAGATTGAAGACCTGCTTGCCTGGAGCCCACACAAGACACAAAAAGACACGTTCTCTTCAAACCCTTCTTGGAATGAGAATGAATTAAAGCAAATAGGGTTGGACAGTCTGGTCTAATTGGAGCTGCCCTCATTACCTGCCCGATGCCCTGTCCAACTCCTCTCCTTCCTCCTCCCTCCCTTTTGACAATGTCACCGAGTATGCAAATACATGCTGGAATGCACAGCCCTTTAAGTGCTTGCTTCAAACTGATAATGCCTTTGCTTGTTAAAATTATTCATCAATTAGTCTTCATTAATATTTAACCTCCTCATTAAGAAAGTCATATTCCATAACAGAATGTAAACTGCATCTAAACAGCTCTTTAGTCTTCATGGAACAACACAAAAGAATGAATTCTTAAATAGACATAAAGAATATATACAGGTTGCTATCAAGAGCAGGGAGAATAATTAGCATATTCAGTTCTTATAGCTCTACTAGAGGCCTGGTACACGAAATTTGTGCACGGAGGAGGGGGTGTCCCTCAGCCCAGGCTGTACCCTCTCTAATCTGGGACCCCTTGGGGGATGTCCGACTGCCAGTCATCCCTCTCACAATCCGGGACTGCTGGCTCCTACCCGCTTGCCTGCCTGCCTGCCTGATTGCCCCAACCGCTTCTGCCTGCCAGCCTGATTGCCCCCTAACTGCTCCCCTGCCGGCCTGATTGATGCCTAACTGCTTCCTTGACAGCCTGATCGCCCCCAACTGCCCTCCCCTGCTGGCCCAATTACCCCCAACTGTCCTCCCCTGCTGGCCCAATCGCCCCCAACTGCCCTGTCCTGCAGTCCTGGTCACCCCCAACTGCCCTCCCATGCTGGCCTGGTCACCCCTAACTGCCCTCCCCTGCTGGCCTGATCTTGCCCCCAACTGCCCTCCCCTACTGGCCTATTCACCCCCAACTGCCCTCCCCTGTCGGCCTGATCACCCATAACTACCCTCGCCTGCTGGCCATCTTATGGTGGCCATCTTGTGATGATGTTGCAGCGGCCATCTTGCGACGACGTCACATGACACCCCTTAGGCTTTTATTATATAGGGTTTGTAATTCCATTCTTAAGCCCATTAACCTCAAACTACCCTGATCAGACATGGAAACACATGAAATGTTGGTCAATTCAGCATTTCTAATATGGAAATCCTTGTGAAAGGAAAAAAGACTAATCTTAGGGATTATCAAAGCCAACTGCAAATATTTTACCTTAAAAACACACACAACACTGTAAGGATGAAAATGTAAACACAGGAACTATTCACACAGTTACAATTCGTTATTCTCAGCTTTTGATAGTAGTTGCATTTTGGTCTTCTAAACCATTCTCACCTTGTCTGTAAGCATCTGACTTGCCTAACACAATCAGAGCATAACTTCTCCTCTAAGGCACATTGCCAGAGTTTGAAAGATGAAATAGAAACATTGTGTTACTGAATATTACATGATGGGGGCATTCCATCACCATAACTCTTGAAGCTGTCTTTCTAGAAGGCCCTCCTCCCTTCTCACTCCGCATTCTGTGAGAGAGTACGTGCCTGACCTTCTCTTCCATTGCCATCGCAGTGTGTGCAGCTGCCTGAATGACACTCCTGAGGTCCAAATTCACTGCCTGGTAGGTGCTTCCACTTGCCTTGGCTACAGAGGATCTAGGGAAAGGCTCTGGGGTCTCCACGAGAGGGAAGCAGAGGCATCCGCCGGCTGAGCTCTGAACCCCTCCCCATCCCCGTTCCAGCCACAGCAGCTCTCCAGCCATCATCTGCTGTGTTGAGCTGCCATGTAGGATTTTTGTTGTTCTTTTTTTTAAAAGAGGGGAGAGGTCATTCTTATAGCCAGTGGAAGAAAAATGGAAATTTAATCACATATGTGATTAGGAACCACTGAAGGGTTTTAAGCAGGACAGTGATATAGTGAGATCTGTGTTTTAAAGATCAGTTCAATGGCACTGTAAAAGGTAAACTGGAAGCAGGGAGAACAGGTCAAGTTAATGAGGATCTGAATTGACATAGTACACACAGAAATAGAGGGTACGGGACAGGTTATTTAACACCAGAAAGGGTAGGTCATAGAGAATGAAGGAAATAAAGGAGAGGAGGAAAGTCTAGGATAATGTCCTGGGTGCTCCATGGACAAGGACTTAAGGGGGGTTCTGCCTGGGGCTTCTGGGAAAGGCTTTCTCTCTCACTGGAAGGGACTCAATGCTGAAAATGATTCATTTCTTTGGCCTACCATTGGCTCATGTGTTTCTCCACCATCTTGCAACTTTGAGGGGACATGCCTCAGTCCAAGGCACTGTGCTGAGGAAAGAGCAGAAGTAAAGAGCCCTCGTTCCTGAGACAAAATGAAACTGCTGAGCCAGTGTGGACTCGCCTATTCTTGTTCTGTGAGACACGAAATGTCTTTACTACTTAAGGCTTTTAAGCTGGGTGTTTCTGTTCCTTGTAGTACCTGATTCAGGGGCTTATTGTCCAAGGCGGGCTTATCAATGAGGGATTTAGAGTGTGGCTGTTCAGATTTACTCACGCGTTGGAAATACTTAAGATTCATGGCTGGCCCATTCCTTTGTCAAGAGCACAATCCCATTGTTTCTATGGGTAAATAAGAGCAACCTCATGACGCAGCTTTCCGGAAGGTTCTGCTTTGAGGAAGTGGGGACTGCCTATGCTAACAATAGAATCTGAGCCATGGCCAAAATGGCTGCGTCCCCGATGTGAAATCAGAGTTGCAGGCAGGGCTCAGGATCACTGAAATGTCACTATTTCCTTCTGTGGAAACCTGCCTGAATCCTGGCTGCAGGCCCTAGAATGTTCTAAAGCAAACCAGGACACTTTACTGTAAGCAATTTCTTGTTTGGGCTTTATAATCTTAGCAGGATTAGAAGAGACAGTTTACAATCTAATCTTACTTCACAGGACAAAATACCTTGTTGCTGAGAACACATTAAGACCTTGGGTCACCAAGACCTGAAGTACCAGGAGGGCAAACTTTCTTCGTGAACTTCCACACAGAGAAAGCAGCGATGGGGCACATATATACATGCGAGGAGGCTTAGGTGAGTCTCCAGACTGGGCATGCACAGAAGCTACCCCCCCACCCCCCCAAATGGCTCCTTTTTGGGTCTTCCTCTATAACTCGAGCTGCCTCAACTTCCCCTCATCACATTCTGGAGGGCAGAGTGGCAGGAATAACAATTCGCGAGAAAAAGGTCGATTACAAATTAGAATCGTCATTTCTTCCATTTGATTTCTGCGTAAACACAAATATCAACCATTGATTTTGACACTGGCTGAACATGAGGCAGTCAATTTGATGACAAATACTATTATTTTAAACCCTAGGGCTATGTAGTTTAATTCTAGATTTAGCTATGCTTGGGCTCTTCTTTGGCACACATATAACTAACAAAATGACTAGAAGAAATAAGAAATAGTGTGTGAATGCCAGAAAGGTCTTTTCACAAATGAGGTATGCTACCCTAACTATAAAAAAAAAACAATTTATTTAAGGGGGGAGGTCATAATTCATCCGTAGAATCCGATGGAGTACTCATTTAATTTTCACACTTCACCAGAGTTAAAATATAGATGTGTCATCAGATGCTCTTGAACACCATTTTGAAATTGAAATGTTCTTCAACTTCACATTTCAGCTGCTACAATAATCATGTTTACTTCACACTTGAGTGTGGTCTGGGAATACCCTTCTAACCCTTCCTTTTCAGTTAAGGAGGAACATGAGAGAGAGTTGCTCCCTATTAAACTGAGCACATGCATTGGGGAGTCTTGAAAACCACAGTAGGCCCTCTTGGTGCAGGAGCCTTTATCTCTACTCCCTGGGCTCCCTGAGAACAAGCAAGCAGACAAGCTTCTGTGATGCTCATTAACATACTTCTCATAACTATTGCTGACATTTAGTTCAGATGAGAGCATGCTAACTGAAATTAATTTATAATTACATAATCGCATCCTGGATTCTAGGTCTAGTATCTCTTAATGGCAAATAAAATTAATTTCATGGTTCTCTGATTCTTCCTATACAAGCCAAAGAAGCACGGACTATATATTTTTTTTCATGTCTTCGTGTTATTTGCTGATTCTTCGGTGAGATAGCTCATTTTTCTTCAGGTTTCCAGCAAATTACAGGTAGTATCTCTATCTCTTTATAAATCTATGGGAGTGGGGTCTAATAAAACTTTGGCAATTGAGTTTTCTTAAAAGAGCTGTTTGCTTTTTCATTAAAGGGCAAGAGAAGAAAGGCCAAGAGAGGAAAGAGAAGAAGGCTGAAAATGAAAGGTACAACCTGATTCATATGGTGCTTAACAGAGAATTACACTTTCTTTCTCTTGGCATAGAATCAACCCTCATCCATATGGTTTCAATGAAAAACAAACCTGGCCTTTGAAATTATTAAGTTTATTTAAATGACCACAAGCTATAAACCTATTGCATATACACACATGTGCTGGAGGGTGACAGTTGGAGATATTAATGAAGTTACTGCCCCACTGCGTGTGCATGGCCCTCCCTTATTCAGTCTGAGGCACCAATCATCCCAGGGTAGACTAGAACTGCTCTGGCTGAAGTGCAAACAGAAAGAGTCATGTTTAGCTTTTGAATGTCAAGGTGACTGTGGAAATTCACAAAGATACAGTATTCTCAAGATAAAAATCTTTTTTAGTCCAGGTTCTGGTCTAAACCACAGGCATATGAAGATGGAGCAGTGAGTTTTCCTGCCCCCTGAGTCCTCTCTTCTGGCTCCCCGTGACCACTAAGACTGGCCAGGCAGGAGGGTGGCGAGCGGTGGTGGTGGTTGGCAGAGAAGGGAAGATGGGAGAGAAAGAGGAAAACAAGAGGATGCCCTTGATGTGTGGATCTTCAAGAATTATGTGGAGTTCGAAGCCCAGAAGACCTAAACCTTGCTTTCCACGACATACCCCAAGAAATCCACTTTTGCCCCAGTATGTAGAGGCAATGGTTGAAGGAGAAGCTCACTTAGTCTAGTGTGAATCAGGAGCTGCTGGGCTGCCCCTGAGGGAGGAATGGCAACTCTCAGGAGCTTCAGAGCTGGGATGTGGGCCATCCAACCACATGTCCTGAAGACCCTGGGTCATCCCAGCAGGTGCCAGAACAGTAACAAATCCCAATACTTAGATCGCCCCTGGGGAAAAGAGGGATGGAAACATGAACTCACTTTGTATTTACACATAAAAACCTGAGAAAAATCAGGAAATTATGAAATATACCTGGAAATGAATAGAGTAAGATTTTAGTATCAGTTAATACAAACTCAAAGTTAAGTTATATTCAGTTCTACAGAGATAAATTGTTAGATTTCTATACATGTTTATTTTGTAGCTGCATAAAGTGTATAGATGGAAAGACATCACATGTTTATTGCATATTACATATCTTAAATTTTACCCTGACAATTATGAAACTTAATTTTAAAAATGCTTTAGCAGGTACCAACAATGTTTGCTAACCAAGGCTGAGCCGCCTGTGAATCGGGCCACTGGCAGGTTCTGTAATTACATAAATTATTTCCAGAGGATCTTTTCCATACAAACAGAACACAGTCATTTCTATCCCCCATTTAAAGGACTAAAATAAAGGTTGAACAATGATGTGTATTTAGGGTAAATAGATAAAGTCAAATCAGATTTGGGCCAACTTAATCCAATTATTATTAACTAGCTTACTTTGACATCAGTGGGACTACAAACTGACTTGAAATCTACCCCTCCTCGAAGGCTGCTTACCCCAAAATCTGATTAGATCCTGACTTTACTTCCATCTGGCCCATCTGAACACAGAAAAAGTGAGATCCCATCAGCACATCAACAATGGAGAAAATACGACCATGTTATTCTCTCCAACCTCTAATTATAAGATTGACTGTGTGTGTGCATAAGTGCATGTGCATCTGTGTGTACAGAATCATTTTATGTTCTTTGTTCCCTCATTCAATGCCTACTGCATGCAAATTACTAGGCTGGGTACTGGAACAATCCAGATGAGCAAAGTATAGTCCTTAACCCCAAGGATTTACTACCTCATGGCAAGATGAAACCAGACACTTAGGATCCAGCGTGGTAAATGCTATGGCTGTGTGGATGGGAATGATAAGCAGAGGGGCTCAGTCTGGGGAGATAAAAGGAGGAATAGAGAACTGAAGGGAGGCTGGCTGGGAGGCAGGGAGACCTTAACTCCCTCTTGAAGACACAATAGGGTAAGAAATTCACATAGCCTACTGGTTCCCAGCACAAAGAAAGGAGGGGGGGAGGGGGAGAATCTGTAGAATAAAAATGAGTGCAAAAGCAGCTTCTTAAAAGGGATTTTAAAATATATATTTCACTTTTAAAACAAAGAACAGAACAAACACTTGCTTATACTCTTTGACTCAATAATGCCAATTCTTGAATTTTATCCTAAGGAAATAATCAGAGATGACAACAGAACTTCTGTACAAGGACTGACCTCACAGAATTATTTAAAACAGCAAGACAATAGAAATAATGAAAATGAGTAGACATATATGCATTATGAAATATCCAAATAATAAAGCATTTTATGAGCATCAAATATAGTGCTTCTGAAAAATACATATTGTCATGGGAAAGTGCTGATAAGTGAAAAATGAAATAAAACTATACATAAAGTTTCTTTACAAGTATATTACATTAGTATTTTTACATGGGAAAAATTGTCTATAAAATATTAATGCAATTTCATTTACTTTAATAAATACATATGTATAGAAAACATTAGAAACAAAGAGAATATTGGTTATTACAGTTGCTGGTTTGCAACAGAACTAGAACTTAGGCTGCATGTCAGCTGCTCAGTCTAGTCGTCTGGGCACCTCCCCAGGACTGGAGCATATTCCAGGCTGCTAGCTTGAGCTTCCGTTGAATAAAACTTAAAGGTTCATATTTTTTTTCCAAGTGTGAAAAGAAAGCAGTTATAGGCCCAAGAGTTTAATTGGCACTTAAGGCATGAACTGCATGAGCACAACTGATAAAGGAGCTGGCCAGGCCAATTAAAAATGAGGAGATTCTATAAGGAAATAGGGAACACTGTGCTTTAAGTAGGTCTAAATCCCCTCTTGACCCCCAACTGTTTAACATATGAACTGCAGGAGACATCATTTGAGCTGAAAAGCAACACTTCAAGGGGCACAACCTTCATTTATCTAGAGCTTCTTTCAGGATCCCTGAAAAGTTGTCCCTCTGGTTAAGAGCTGAGAAGTAAAGCTTCTCACAGCCCCTCCCTGGGGATCCACCTGAAGTCCAACAGGCTTCTGCAGGTAGCTTTTTCACTTGTCACCAGGCTATTTTCTAGGCAAACACAATGAAATCCACCTCTGACTTGACTAGAAAACGAGATTTTTAAACATTAAGCATGATGCAGGTAATTAAATTTTGTTTAGGGCAGCACCAGGAAAATGGTTCTCTCTACCTACTCTGCTTCTTCGAGTTCCTACAAAAGCAAGAAGCTGTGCACACGGAGCTGGTCGTGGCCCACAGGCCTGTAGAACTGCTAGGTGCGGGTGGGACACCTCACCACGTGGCTTCCCCTGTTGGTCTGGCCTCATCCCATCCTTCAAGGAGCTATGAACCCCAGGGTGGCGTCTTCCCTGACTTGCTGGGCTCCTGCCATTCTGGCTGCAACAAGATTCCGTCTGAGTCCCTAAATGATGCTTCTATAGCCTCTGAACTCATCTGCTAGCTAGCTCAAGTTATTAATTCATTTAGCACGATTTTAGTAAGCACTTTCTGCTATGCCAGGCATTCCGATAGAATCTGGGTGAGAGAGGAGCCTGACAGTGCTATGAGACGGAGGAGATTCACTTCAACATGAATAGGAGTTAGCTGAACAAAGTTGGTAAGGAGGAATTTCTGGCTTGTATTTGAGTGGTGTGTATGTGTATGTGTAAAGATTCTTTTAAAATGATGATAACTAGGGCCCCTGATTTAACATGAGTGCAAGTGTATGTCAAATCTCAATACGGAAATTACTGACATCAAAAGCTCTTAAAAACATTCCTGAGTTGCAAATATGAATATAAACCCACAGGCTACTTAAGAAAATTGAGTGTATTAAGAAAACATGAAAAAGAAGCAAATTCCCATCCTGACTTTAAAATGTCCACAAATCATCCATATAGAATATTCTGTGATTACTTTATTAATAAAAGGCTTTGACCATGTACTATAGTACCCAATTTCAGCGCTGTCGATAGTAAATTATGGTACTTGATTTTTCTCTTCTGTTTCAGTGCACATGTTTAACCTTATAGAGAGGGAACATGTTGCTCTTGATAGCTTGCAAATTGAAATTAAAACTAATGTGCAATGGGAAATTCCCAGCCTTAAGGATCTTAAATTAAGAACACATGTTATAATAGTATCCTGCTTGGATGGCTGAATGACAACCAGCTGAGGAGTTTTAAAAAAGGAAGGGAGATGTGTCTTAGCAGTACTTAAGAATTAAATCCTTAAGGATATAATTTATAAAACTATGTACTGTACTTTAAAATTTTTGATTTAAAAATGCTGACCTGGCACTCCTTGAAAGAAATATCTTAATGAAAAGATGAAAGTAAAGGGTTATCCAGAGATAAAAGGATATATTTCACTAAGCACCAAGCAACTAGCCAGCTAGTAATTTTTAGAGTATGCTCATCAACTTCTGAAAATTCTTGTGCCTTAAAGAGGGAACACAAACGGAATAACTCATTTTAGGCTCAAATTTGGTTAATTTATACCCAGTTTCCAAACGGAGTATACATTGCCTAAGATCCAGGACCACCTTTCTGGAAGTCGACTTTTAAGGATCCACAAGCTTGCCATGTGACATGTGGATTATTTTCTGCTGAAGACAAGTCCCAAAAGGCTCGGGAAGAGTTCTTTTCTTTACTTTCCCTTTAAATCAAGAGAGAATTTAGATACAGGGCCTAGTCCAGGAAGAGAGCTAACACTAAGAAATAACTACAAAGAGTTTGGGGTAAGTGTGGTAAGTTTCAGGGAGTCCTCTCTGGATGCCCTTCTGTGTCCCACTGTCTCTGGGGGGCATAGCAAACATTTGTTTACCAAACATTTGTTCTTCCCTTCTTCTTGTAAATTGTCTTCCTTCCCACTTAAGTCTGGGGACCCCAAACCCCTTGTGCTTAGCTCGGGATGGCATAAAGCCTCAATTAGCTGACTGTCTTCGAACCTCTCATGTCTATGTGAGGCTCCTACATGTACAAAAGTAAACTTGGTTTTCTCCTGTTAATTCATTTTATATCAGTTTAATTAGGAGATCAGCCAAAAGAACCTAGAAGGGTAGAGGGAAAATTTTTCCTCCCCTACAGTACTCATGCATGAAGCATGACATGATTTTATTTAATTGGGAAATAAACCAATCATTCTGACATGAGTTTTAGCCTGTACTTCTTCCATTCATGTCATTTTAATCTTGCATCTCCTATTTATTTTATTTATTCCTTCAGCATGTATTACTATACCAACAACAAAGAGAAGGTGTAAGCATTTTGCCTTTAAATAATGAGACACAAGCCCTCAACACTTCTGAAAATAGTCAAAACCACTTCCTGGAGACTTAATGGTTACTTCTCTCAAAATTAAAGTGGCCCTGTACCACATAAACCACAACACTACATGCTTTACACCAGGTTTGAAAGCTTCCTCAATTGTCTACCACTTCCTTTTGCTTGGGTTACTTACCTATTCAATAAGCAGACCCAAGCTCAAGCAAAACTGTGAGACGGCTCAATTTTGTCTCAAAGGATCACCTACTCTATCTCCTTCCCAGGGGTCGGTGTGGGGCCCTGAGCCCATCTCCTAGACCAGTGATGGCGAACCTTTTGAGCTCGGCGTGTCAGCATTTTGAAAAACCCTAACTTAACTCTGATGCCGTGTCACATATAGAAATTTTTTGATATTTGCAACCATAGTAAAACAAAGACTTATATTTTTGATATTTATTTTATATATTTAAATGCCATTTAACAAAGAAAAATCAACCAAAAAAATGAGTTCGCGTGTCACCTCTGACACGCGTGTCACAGGTTCGCCATCACTGTCCTAGACCCAATACTCCAAGGCTTTTCTGTCTTCTGAGGCACTCTACTTGTGTCTGTCCTTCACAAGCAATGCTCCAAGCCTCCACAATGTCCCCTTCTACCCCTTCCCTCTCCACCCCTACCCTTGGTTTAAGGATCCTAGGTGTTAGGTGAACACTGAATAATAGCAACTAGGTCAACCAACACAAGGTCAGGGCTCTGCAATGAATGCAGGTGAGGATAGCATCTCTCTTTGAAATACTGGAATACTCAACCCTAACAGGATAAAATGAAGACAATTCCACGGCTGCCACTTATAGGGAAAGCAACTGGCTCCACTTTAACCATTTGGTTAAACCTACTGATACTATGACAAGGCTGTTCTTTAAAATTTGGCCTTTTGTGTTCAAGCCCTAACATAAAGTGGACTGGGGGAAATGGGAAGTGAGAGAGAGACAAAAAACGAAGAAGGTCAGCTCTGTTAGACTTCGCTTTCTCTTTCTTACTTTTTCCCCAGGCAGAGGAAGATGCTACTGATGGACTCTTGTTGCCCTGTTCCACACTCCATGGCCCCTACAGAAAAGCTGTTTGCGATTCAACAGCACCATCAGCAGGGGAGCTAGCCCAGCTGAACCCTCATCACAGGTTGCTGCTGTTGCTGCTTCAGGATCAGAATACACGGCTGCCATCCACAAAAGCAAGGGAGAGCTGTTCTGCCAGAGAGGGTGATGGAAAGAACATGAGCTTTAGATTAGACAACCTAGCTTCATAGTGTAGCTAAATGCCCTCGGGTAAATGATCTAAGCTTTAGTGGTTTCAGCAATCTCTAGCAAGGCCTAAGAAATTATCTGGCACACAGTCATTGTTCAACGGTTGCTTGTTCCCTGTGGTTTTCTTTCCAGGTCATTACAAGAACACCATAACCCCTACCCTTAGCTTTCACCTGTGATATCTTCCTGAACTTTCTGCCTTAACTGCACCTGACCTCTCGCCTGCTCCGACAGATAAAGGACATCTGATCCTCCCTTGATACTTCTCTGAAATATAATCTTCTAACCTTCCTGAATTTCTGGGGGGAAGGGACCTTAGTGGTCATCTAGTCTATGGTGGAAGCTTATAAAGATAATGAAATAAAACGAAGGAATCATTTTGGGTCCCCATTTCAGGAGGGAGGGTGGGAAACAGTCTTCAGGGTCAAGCCTACTTGCCTAAGGGTTCTTTCTCCTTTTGTTCTCTTGCTTAGAAGTCTTGTCTGACACCCCATTCCTTTTCTTTTTAAAAAATATATTTTTATTCATTTCAGAGAGGAAGGGAGAGGGAGAGAGAGATAGAAACACCAGTGATGAATCATTGATTGGCTACCTCCTGCATGCCAGCTGGGGATTGAGCCCGCACCCGGGCATGTGCCCTGACAGAGATTTGAACCGTGACTTCCTGGTTCATAGGTTGATGCTCAACCACTAAGCAACACCAGCCGGGCTATATGTGAATTTTTGATGGCACAGCGGGCTGGTGCCCCCTAACCCCATGTTGTTGAAAGGTCAACTGTATATAAAAACGAGTACGGATACTTCAAATTACTCTGGCATCCCCTGAGACTCTGAATAATTCTTGCTAAGAAGCATAAGTCAGACATCCACACTTGTGCCTTTAGATTCAACCTGTGGGTTGCGACCCCTTTGGCGGTCGAACGACCCTTTCACAGGGGTCGCCTAAGACCATCCTGCATATCAGATATTTACATTACTTGGATTAGTTCTTTTTATCTTGCTATGTTTTCATAGCTACCTATGGCCCCACCAGGCATTTCCTGGAGGGGCTACTGTATCTTTAAACCCAAGTTCAGGTTCAGATCTAGTAACTCGAGGCTTTGTCCTAGTCAAAGCCAGCTCTGCAAGAGTATGATGTGTGGGCTGTGCAGCTTTGGGGTGAAGGTTAGCTCTGCCATTTTTTAACTTCTTATCTGTTTGCTGGCACAGATACCTGCTACATGTTGGACCCCCAAGTGTCTGTGGCATAAATGAATAAACTTACCATACACGCTTTCACTGCTTTCCTATTATATAAACTCATGACACATTAAAATGGGAATGTTCTCAGTTGCCCTCTTTGGGGATAGGTCTTAATCATCTTGGATCTCAGTCTCCTAGCACATTCTAGGTTTTTAGTTAGTATGTGGGCCACTGTTCATTTCATTCCCTCCGTATGGAGTTCTTCATTCAACCCCCACTTCAGCTAGACTCTGGACTTTGAAATCTTAGCTGTCCTTGAAGTACCAGCTCAAAAATGCCACACCTTCCTTGTTTACTCTATCCAAAGCACCAACAGCTGATATTTTTTGCAAAGTGTTTTTACACATACGAATCTTCAACCATTCAAATGTATTAATGTTCCCATTTCACAGTTCAGGAAACAGAAGTAATTTCCCCAAGGTCAAACAGTAGTCAATGACAAAGCCAGAAATCAAATAAATGACTTTAAAAACAGGTCCAAAGGCACCAAACTCCACGGAAGTATCTTGCTCTCTGAACTATTCTCCTTCAGTATCGGGTCATCTGCACATTTCCATACTCTAGTGGGTCAAGTGCTTCCTAATAAGCTTCTTTGTATTTTCAAGGCCTAAACAGTGTCTAGACCAGGGGTGGGCAAACTTTTTGACTCGAGGGCCACAATGGGTTCTTAAACTGGACCGGAGGGCTGGAACAAAAGCATGGATGGAGTGTTTGTGTGAACTAATATAAATTCAAAGTAAACATCATTACATAAAAGGGCACGGTCTTTTTTTTTTTTTAGTTTTATTCATTTCAAAAGGGCCGGATGCGGCCCACGGGCCGTAGTTTGCCCACGGCTGGTCTAGACATTGGTTGGTGACCCATACGCATGTGTTGACTTGTGGTCCTTGTTTCTGTCTGTGTCTAACATCCACACATACAGACACAGAATCAAGCGGACTCATTCCCCGATTAGAACGCTTCCTGCTCTCCTGCTATGGGGGCAAGTAACACAGGCCTTAGAGTTCATTTTCCACGATTCGTGTGCTTGTCCCTGGCAGCACCCCAAGGACAAATCTTACATGTGTTCCATCACTTAATACCACATTCTTGCCTTAGCAATGAGTGGCTAATAAATGTGGATTAATACTGTCACCCCTCCCCATCATCAGATGGGCTGCTGAACCTTCCGGGCACTCGGCCCCAAAGACAAGCCCCCCCAAAGTACAGATACTGGGACTCAGGCCCCAGCCAGGGCCTCCCAACCTGGGAAACGGGGCTTAATGTTTCCGTCTCTCCTGGCGCGGCCTTGGGTAGGGCTGTCGACCTGTCCCCAGTCTTGGTCTCCCCGTGGCCTCTATGTCTCTACATTACGATTCATAACAGTAGCAACATTACAGTTATGGAGTAGCAACGAAAATAATTTTATGGTTGGGTCAGAACATGAGGAACTGTATTTAAAGGGCCAGAAGGTTGAGAACCACTGCTTTAGAAAAAGTAATCATTATAAACTAGAAGCTAAGCACAGCTGGGAGTCAGTGATGAATTTCCTCCCATTATCTCATCCTTCCTGTGGCTGCTTATATTGACTGGATGGTCCCTCTTAACCTGGATGTACCTCTTGTACAGACACTGCCTCTCTCCCTCTCTCTATTCTAGCCTCTAAGTGTAGAGTAGAGCATGGCCACATTTATTCAATTTAATTCAAATGGAAGAGAATGCAGAGGATTGCTACATCAGAAACAGTGTCTATAATTAAAACTTGGATAGTAAAATGATCATGGTGAAATGAAAGGCTTGACATAAGTGCACTTTCATGTGAAATCTTATGGAGCACAGTCAGGAAAGCCAGTTGCGCAATAGCAGAATGTTTTGGGGCGCCTCTTCATCTTCTGAATGTTCACCCTAGAGAGGCATCAAGCAATTTGTTTCTGAACATTGATAAAAGGACAGCAATGAAAACCAGTCCTTAGCCAAAGGCCGAGATTAAGCTCTCTTCTATAGCTGTTATATATATACTTATAGTTTATTTTGTCTGTGTTTTTTTTTTTTTTTGTTTTGTTTTGTTTTTGGTAAGAAATGCCACTTATAAGCAATTGGACATAGGTTTCAGATTTAGAGGAATAAAAGACCTGTTGGAGTTTGCATAATTTTGTACTTACTTTTCCTCAACCTGTGACCCAGGGATTTTGATAGGAACCTATTTTTATTTGAAAATCTAAGTACTGTAAACAAATTCCTCTTGATGGCAACAACTTATTTTCATCATATTCAACTAATTTGCCTCCGGTTCAAACTGTCCAGGGACGCTGCAGCTATCTAGGTAACCTAGCTGTTCTAAGAGCAGATTATCAACATCCTGTTTAACTTGGCCATTTTTAGATACAAGATGTGGTGCCAGCATAAACTGCTCTAATTATAAAACCCCGTAAACGTCAGCCTCGGAAACAGCAGCAGGCTTTAGTAACAAATAGTTGTTTGGTACTCCTCCCACTTTTAATGTTTCAGAATGGTGTTTCTGAAATCATATTCCATTGACTATTAGGGTAAACAAACTCCACACTTTGAAAAATAAAACCAGAAGGACATCATCGATGTCCTGGCTGGAATTTACAGGGAAATGCAGGCCTAAACACCAAATCAGCTTCCCCCACTAGCACAAATCAGTTTAAAAGAACCTTATCATTTTGAACAGCAATTTAGTGCCTTAAACAGAAATCAACCTCGACTAAAACCAAAAATGTTATTTATATAGGATCCTAATAAGTGTATGAGAGAATGGAGAGAGTGGGTGTGTACAGTGAAAGGAAGAGATTCCAGAATAATTACTACCTTCTCTCCCCCACTTTTTAGCAGCTTGTTCAAGAGCAGAATAATTACCATGTGGTAATTTGTCTCCACTATTAAATAGTGAGCTCCTTAAAGGAAAAGGTTATTTTCTTTATCTCTGCAAGCATGGGGCATAGCACAGCTCCTGCTTAAGAAATGCTTGTGAAAGGAAGGAAGAAAGGGAAAGAAGAAAGGAGGGGAGGAATATTGAAAGGAAGGAAGGAAGGAAGGAAGGAAGGAAAGAAGGAAGGAAGGAAGGGAGGGAGGGAGGGAGGGAGGGAGGGAGGGAGGGAGGAAGGAAGGAAGGAAGGAAGGAAGGAAGGAAGGAAGGAAGGAAGGAAGGAAGGAAGGAAGGAAGGAAGCTTGACTTTCTTACTTAGTAACCTGTGTTATAGCTTTGGCAGCCTTTCCCAGGCACATGAGGAGGGCATTTCTCGGATAAAAGGGGAAAGAGGACTGGCTGGAGTACAGGCCTTAAACTGTGGCAATCTTCTTTTCATGATGAAAGAGGATATCAATTCTGGCTTGTTCCTAGAAACTGACAACTCTATGAAAATGTGAAGAAAGGAAAGAAAGAAGGGGCCAACATGGGTTGGCAGCCCCAGCTGTTCAGCAGTTAGGTATAATAATAGGTGTGTGTTCGCGTCCTATTGCCCTGTAACAACTTACTGCAAATTCAGCAGCTTAAAACAGCACACATTTATTATTGCACAATTTCTTTGGATCCCAGGAGTCTGGGTTCAGCTTTACTGGGTCTTTACTCAAAGTCCCAAGGATGTAATCAAGGTGTCAGCAGAACTGCGGTTCTTAGATGGAACCTGGTATCCTCTTCCAAGCTCATCCAGGTCTCTGGCAGAATCCAGTTCCTTGAAGATGTAGGACAGACTTACTTTCTTGCTGACTGTTGGCGGGGCGTCCCTCTTGGCTCCTGAAGTGGCCCTCAATTCCTAGCCACATGGCAGCTTCAAAGCCAGCAGGAGTAGGAGCTTACATACTGTAATGTCATTACGATGACTGGGCCATCACCTTGCTTCTATAACAATCCAATGACAGGAACCACTAGCCTAGCACATTCTTGGTTCCATGCACTCACTCCCCCCCCCCCCGCCCCCGCCACCAAGCACTCAATGAGAGGGGTTTACACAGGGTGTGTCTATTAGGGGGCTAGGTACTTGGGAGTCATCTTAGAGTGCTGACTACCACAGGAGGTTTTGGTGACTGCCAAAGGAGGGCTGACTCAGTCATCACTTCAATAGGAAAGGTATAGATTTTTCCCTGTGTTTCTTCCAGATTTTTATTTAATACTAGAGGCCTGGTGAACAAAATTCATGCATGGGGGGGTGGGGGGTGGGGGGGCGGTGTCCCTCAGCCCAGCCTGCACCCTCTCCAATCTGGGATCCCTCTCACAATCCAGGACTGCTGTCTCCCAACCGCTCGCCTGCCTGCCTGCCTGATTGCCCCTAACTGCTTCTGCCTGCCAGCCTGATCACCCCCTAATCGCTCGCCTGCCTGCCTGCCTGATTGCCCCTAACTGCTTCTGCCTGCCAGCCTGATCACCCCCTAATCACTCCCCTGCCAGCCTGATCGATGCCTAACTGCTCCCCTGCTGGCCTGATTGCCCCTAACTGCCCTCCCCTGCCAGCCTGGTTGCCCCCAACTGCCTTCCCCTGCTGGCCTGGTCACCCATAACTGCCCTCCCTTGCCAGCCTGGTTGCCCCCAACTGCCCTCCCCTGCAGGCCTAGTCTCAACTGCCCTCCCCTGTAGGCCTGGTCACCCTCAACTGCCCTCCCTTGCAGGCTTGGTCCCCCCCAACTGCCCTCCCTTACAGGCCTGGTCCCCCCCAACTGCCCTCCCCTGCAGGCCTGGTTGCCCCCAACTGCCCTCCCCTGCATGTTGGTTCCCCCCCACTGCCCTCCCCTGCAGGCCTGATCACCCCCAACTGCCCTCCCTTTCAGTTCTGGTCCCTCCCAACTGGCCTCCCCTGCTGGCCTGATCACCCACAACTGCCCTCCCTGCCGGCCATCTTTGACCACATGGGGGTGGCCCTCTTGTGTGTTGGAGAGATGGTCAATTTGCATACTACCTCTTTATTATATAGGATAAGTCATTAAAAGGGGGTTTCTCTGATTGGGGGTCAGGAACCCACAAACTTATTTATAAAAGAACTCTAGATAAATAAGAAATTAGAGTGATGGGATTCCAGGCAGTTACCTACAGGTTGTGGAGCATAAAATTCTTTTCTCCATACCAACAAAAGAAAATCTTTAAAAAAAAAAAAAACTATGAAGGATACTCAGATCTAACAAAAACATCGATTAAGCACCACAATAATAAAAGGAAACCTAAATGACATGCAAACCAGTGCAACGCGAGGGTTACAACTAAGGCTGCATGCCAGGATGA
The DNA here is from genome assembly GCF_963259705.1 of Myotis daubentonii. Classification (NCBI taxonomy): domain Eukaryota; kingdom Metazoa; phylum Chordata; class Mammalia; order Chiroptera; family Vespertilionidae; genus Myotis; species Myotis daubentonii. Next base: position 25,068,978 of record NC_081842.1, on the reverse strand, counting down.
CTAGGAAGTCTTCAGTATGCCCTTCTCTGACCTCATCCTGCTCCCGTCCACCCTCAAGTGGGTGCTTATCATTTCCTTATTTTTTTAAAAAGTTTAATTATGAATGGATGGCTCTCTAAGCAATATATTTTTTAGTTTCGTCAAGTTTTAACTTTACAAAAACAGAATCATTCTCTGTGTATTTTTTTTCAATTTGCTTTTTTTATCTAATATTCTTGATATTTATCCATGTTGACATATGTAGCTGTAATTCATTCATTTTCTCTGACAAACAGTACTCTACTCTTCATTTATCTATTTTCCTGATCACCCCCTAATCACTCCCCTGCCAGCCTGATCGATGCCTAAGGTGATAAATGTTTTTGTTTTCTATTTTTTCTAATTATAAGCAAATGCTTACAAATATTTTTGTACAAGGTTTCACATTTCTTATTTTTTCTTTTTTAAAAATATATTTTTATTTTTTAATTCAGAGGAAAGGTCAGGAAGAGAGAGATAGAAACATCAATGATGAGCAAGAATCATTGATTGGCTGCCTCCTGCACACTCCCTACTGGGGACCGAGCCCACAACCCGGGCATGTGCCCTGATTGGAAATCGAACCATGACCTCCTGGTTCATAGGTCAACACTCAACCACTGAACCACACAGGCCAAGCTACACATTTCTTTACAATATACACCTAGGGATGGATCTGCTGGGTCATGCATACGTGCAGTTTCAACTTTACTAGATAATGCCAAATTGCTTTCCAAAGTGCAGCAATGCTCAACTGCAGAACTCTTGTTGCTCCACATTCTCAGCAACACTTTATATTGCTGGCTTTCTAATTTCTGTTAATCTGCTGTAGATAAAATGGTGTCTCCTGGTGATTTTAATTTGCATTTACTTGATTAGTAATGAGGTTGAGCATCTTTTTAAGGCTTATTCCTATTTCCTCTTCTCTGAAATGCCTGCTCATATTAAAATCAGGTTCCTCAATCCACATTATCAAAATAGAGCTTTTATTTTAATTGCTACTTAAGTGTCTTCCATGTCTTATTTTCAATTGCTTATAAACTTTAAGGGGAAAAAAGGGTATTTTCAATGTTCCACTAAGAAATGAATAATGAACAAATTTGACTTAAGTACATGCTCAAATATTTTGAAGTACCAGAATATATTAGAGTATAAAATTGAGTTATGAGAAGACTTATTTTTTCTAGGCTTACCACAACATTTACAGTTTGCTTGGCTTAAGATTTTAGAGGTTAAGGCCAACTTGCTATATGACATATCATCTTGTGGGCATATATCACACAATAGATGTACTTAGCAAATATGAGCAGAATGACTAATGATATTACAGTGGCGGATAAACAAACCTACTCAAATATATTTGTGAATTTATTCTATACATAAAAGTTCTGCCGCTAAATGGTGGTTTGATTCTATTTTACTTCTGAATGAATTTCTGTTATATTGCAATATTAAAAAACTAGCTTCTGGCCCTGGCTGGTGTGGCTCAGTTGGTTGAGCATTGTCCCATGCACCGAGGGATCACCCAGTCAGGGCACATGCCTGGGTTTCGGGCTCCATCCCCAGATGGAGGTGCAGGATCTCTCTCTCTCTCTCTCTCCCCGTCTCCCTCTCTCCTTCCTCTCTTTCTAAAAATCAATGAAAACATTTTAAAAAATCTTCCCTTAAAAAGAAAGCTAAACAAAGAAAAACAGCTACTGAACTCACTGAAAAGTACCTTAGAATTTATCTTAGTATGTAGTTAAAACGAGAACCATAATTACCAAAAAGATCTAAATTTGGAATGAGGTTTTGAGCATTATATATAGTGTTATCTAAAATTGAGCATCATGTACAGTATTATCTAAAATCAATCGACTAAATTCATTAAATAATCTTATCCTCCACTTTAGTGATTCCATGGAGTACCAAGTCAACTGGAGGTAAATAAGAGTTTTTCAGTAAAAGGGTTCAGGCTTTAGTAACTTTGGGAAATACCAAATTATCAAAGTTAAACCACTTAAACTATTGGTCTATATAGAGCAGATGTTCTCAACCTGTGGGTCGCGACCATCGAAAAGCACAAATAGCATATCAGATATTTACATGACGATTCATAACAGTAGCAAAATTACAGTTATGAAGTAGCAACGAAAATAATTTTATGGTTGGGGGTCACCACAACATGAGGAACTGTATTAAAGGGTCGCGGCATTAGGAAGGTTGAGAACCACTGATGTAGAGCTTTTAAGGTACTGTCAAATGGTAGATCCCAACAGGGGCTATGGTATGCAACGTGTCCCAAACATTTTTTCCCTGGAGTACCTGGGTCCCAAGGAACACACATTGGAAAATATGCAGCTCTGCTTTGATTATCTTGTCATCAGCTTCTTATAGTAATAAGATCCTGTGTTTTCTTAACATTATTTTTCTATTAATTTTTAGTTTTTTAAGAAATAATCAATTTTTTCTTGGATTTAAATTTTATATCAGGTTTATAGTAATTAGTGTGCAGTAAATATTTAACTACAAAAAAAACTTCACAATACTAAATCTCTACAAAATTCCTCTTCAAAGAGATATGATTCAAGTTCATTAAAATGCTAATTAAATCTAATCCTAAACTAATTAATGTTCTTTGCCATCAATTATAGTTTGACATTTTACTTAATATGGTATCTTAAATCAAAGTTTTTGAAAAGCCTAAAGCAATACGATTGGAATTTCATCAATAGAAACATCTATGCTACCTTTCATGCTAATAGAACAAAGAGAGAAGATATAAAAACCACTTGATGTTATTACTGTTGAATAAACAAAATACATTTGGAGATTTCTACTTGGAAAATTCTTGTTTAGAGCCAATTTGTGTGTAAAATGAAAAGCGCACTTTTAAAAATTGACTCGCCATGGTCTTTTATGTGTAAATGCAAATCCGGCATTTGTGATCTGCCATGGAACACTCTTCTATAAAGAGCTAGCCTTCCCTGGCGAACTGCTGCTGAGAAGGGGGTTGCCAGCACGTAACGTACAAGGAGGAGAACACATGTGCACACAGTCTGCATGCAAATTTAATTCGGTTCATAATCTGCTCAGTTTCTTTGGAGACTGATAGCTGACTTAAATAACGCCAGGCTATATGCCCCACTAATTCGTACACAGACAGGCTGGCACCTTTGTACCAAGGACAGAATGGGACACAGAAGAGGATTTAAATGAGCTAATTACCCTCTCCTTGAGCACTGAAATGTTTTCAACCACCCACAACGATTCTGAGTTTAGTATAACTGTAACCCAACAGGCATAATGGGCACTTACTTCTGAGGTGGACATCTACTTAAGAAGATGGAACCCAGTGGACCTTCAATAAAACACCCAAATGGAGGCAGTTCCTTACGCGATGTGATAGAAACTTGAAGGTCTTTGGAGAACAGGAAAATTGGTGAAGAAATGAAAGTGCTGCTGAAGAGCCAATCTGCATAATCAGCTGAGTCAAGATGTTCAGACTCCATAATTGAGCTAAAAAGAAAAGTGTAACACTGCTCTGTATCTAATCTCCCTCAAACTCCTTAAAGTTCCGACAATCTGCTGTGTATTGTATTCTGCGACATTACCTTTCCTCTTTAATTTTCACTATGGCATTGATTCAAGAATGTTCTTTAAATGAGGGTCATTTGGGAGAGAATTTTACCATGTTCCTCGCGGTAACAGAAGACATACCCTCAACTCCCTCTTTCTAAGGAGTCACATGCAAAAATGAAGGCTATGAATCACTTCTACTCACAGTTCTTTAAAAATAATGACAGATTCCAGAAATCTATTCTTTTCTAGCTAGAAAAAACAATGGAAATAATTCAAACTGGCTATTTCAACATCTGGCAAGACCAGCAGATCTGGCAAACAAAAAGAAAGAAAAAGTGACTTGTATTTGGTTCAGACAACATTCCAATTATCATGTTCAAAGAAATGAAAATAGCATTTTCTTCTCTCATACCCAACCCCTGAGCATGTGCTGTTCTCTTAAAAGCCCACTCACTGGTTAACCTCTCTGAAAGTTTGCAACTCTTGAACATACTGTAATCAGGGCCCACTCTTAATAAAATGGAGAATTAGTAAGACTGCTCTTGACAAGGTTACTAGCCCCCTAACCTGGTGTCCTATCACTCTTAACCTTTCATGTATCTCTCCCTCCAATCAAAACTGGCTTGTACTATGCCTTACTTTTGATAGGGCCCTGACAAAATAATAGTTTCCTGTAAAAATCAGTTCCTCATCTGTCTCCTAAGCCCAATGTAGAACCGCCCCTGTAAGCACCGGAAACCCAAATTAATATCTCTCCCCACCTCTCTCCCTCCTTCAACCTGTTCCTTCTTCAGGGTTCTATAACTTGGTTAGGGCATCACCATCCAGCCATTTGCCTCATTTAGAAATCTGAGAGACCATCTATCACACTGCAGTAGAACTGTTTGCACAGCTGTTTAATCCATTAGGCTGATAGCTCCTTAGGGGAATATGATGGGTCTCTCCCCGAATGTGGATGGAGACCATAGCGAAATGCAATTAACTATCTGAGACAATATTTGTGTTTTTCTTTTATGAGCTGCTGAGAACACCTCCCAGCCAAAGGAACTGCAGTGTTGGGAAAGCTTGCATAATTGGTTATCCACTTTGCATGAAACCTTGATAAGAGAGTATAAATAGCTAATTCCAAAGTTTCTGCGGAGGCCAAGTGTCCCATGTCATATAGCCACATCTCTTGGTGGCCTGGCTAACCATGAAGGAATGAATACTCAGCCCACTTCTCTCCTTTCCACAAGATTCCCCAAATACTGGGAATTCTGGGCACTTCTCAAGTGGGGATATATTTTCACAAGGACATGCAATTAGACAGCAAACAGTGGAGTCAGACTGGCTGTAGGTAACACAATACCCATCTGTCCTAGTGAATACACATGGAACTTGAGTTCTATGCAGGGCTGTCTTTAGCTTGGAGGTGGTCTGCACACACACACTGAGAAGGTTTAATTAGCCAGTCCAAACAGCAGCTAGCTTAGTAAACTGATTCCTGCTGAACTAAAGAAAGAACTAAAGCAAACCTACAAGACAACTGCCAAATCCAGTTGGACAAAGAGACTCAGAGCTAAAATATTTCCTCTGACATAAAACAGAAGGGCCCAGACCTGGCTCAGCAACATGACACAAGAAAGCCTTTGCCTGGAGACGGATGCCAAGTGCTAGGAGCACTTAATTAGTGAATGCAGCCAAAGGATGTAAATAATGACCAGTTTAGAGATGGTGTTTGCATCTTCTGATCAACTTAGCGCCAGCATTAGGAGAACACATCTGCTGGAAATCCCCTTTAGGTTTCCAGATCACATTTGACAAATTGGTTTTACTACAACTGTATTATCTCCAGCCCGGGCAGTGAGGTTTTATGAAGAATTTGTGCATAACAGCGGCACCACTATATTTCAGACTACTGCTAATTTCACTGAGGTACCCTTTAAATAATCACTTCGCTTTCCAGCCAGTCTGGAAGCACTGAAGTGAAAGAAGGATCACCAGCATTATTTTAAAAAATAAGACAGGGTCTGCAATGGGATTCTAGGTTCAAGCTGTCAAAACCTGGGAAGTAAAACCCAATATAGTACATGATTATTAATTAAAAATAAAATATGTCCAAATAAAAACATATTATGATGCTTTTGGTATGTAGTGTGTGTGTGTGTGTGTATGTGTGTTGGGGAGGGGTGTAGTTAGATAATTCATTAACAGTCTTCTCCCCTATGCACCCTCCCTTTGCTTCTCTCCCTACCAACTGCCCTCCACACACTTCTAGACCTACTGCTCCATGGTTTACAGCGGTGGCCTTTCCTCAGGTAGCAGCTCTCTTCTTTGCATTCTCCTTTTACATGGAAGCGGGGTTGCTCGCACACAGCACCAGGGAAACTCAGGCATACTCCTCTTGCTCCATAAATGGCAGAATCCATTGCTTAGAAGTAATGCAATATAATTCCCCCCCAAAACATCCCACACCAAAAGATGAAGGCAAGGACAGACATTTAAAGAATTAATGCTGACACTACTTTCTTCTACTGCTAAAAACCTGACCTGAAAAAAGAAAGTAATATTGGCTTTATGAGACAATAGCTCAATATCTTCTTCCCTAAATTAGAGAACAGAAACATAAAAACAACATGGACATTTTACATTTCAGGGTTGATGATAAAAACAATTACTTCTGTTAAGTGACAGGGTGATTTTGAATATCTTCTGCAATATACTTTTAGGAAAAGATACATTCTGACCAGCATTGCTTCCTGTGTTTAATGGATAGGGTATAGCAAGCCAAATATTTGCTTTGAAAGTACAAAGGATTTCAACTGGAGGACATATAGTTTGCACCTGTTTTTTTTTGTGTGTGTGTTTTTTAAGCTTTTTGAAAGAATAGAAAAGGACAGTCTATATATAGCCTTTTTATCTCACCACCTTTTCTGACTCAGACTAATTTGTGGCCAGAGGCAAGGAGGGAGGTGGAAGAACAGTGAAATCAATAGGTTCCTATACTGCATTTTAAGAGGCTGCAGAAAGGCTGCCTTGACTGCAGAGGGCATAAATGAATGAGAAGAGAGGTTGGGTCACAAATGTAGTCAGACTGGGATTTCAAAACATTATTTTCATTGAGCGGATGTAGAAAGTGGGTTTGCATCCTATTTGAAAAAAACAAATATTGCATCTCTAAATGGTATGGGTAATAGGTGGTCAAGTTATTTTTTAAAACTTCTGAATATATTTACTTAACTTTCCAGGTGTAAGATCACATAATGGTAAGGGTTTCATTATGAAAAGAAAAAAGAAAAGAAAAGAAACCACCTATATGGAAAACACTGTGGGAAGCTATCCAGTACACTGGTCTCACTAGTCAAGAATAATCCAAGACCAACACCACCATATAACCAGGAGTCAGGATCACACTGGCAACTGAGAAAACCCCGTAGACACATGTACTAGCATTGACTAATGAAAGAGTCAGTTGCAAAGGGCTGTTTTCTGAGATGCAATCTCCCACCTCACTCACCCGCTGCTCTTCAGCCTCTGCAGCTTCTTCCTCACTTCCCCCACCTTGAAGTGGGGCACCCCAGGGCTCAGTCCACAGAACTCTCCCTCAATTACGCTTACTCCCTACCTGGTCTCATGCCAGCCATGGCTTTAAATATTACCTGTTAAAAACTTCCAAACTTTTATTTCCAGCCCTGATCTTTGCACTGAGCCTCAGACTCATAGTTGACTGCATACATTTCACACCACTTTAAAAGTAGCTTTCATATCTAATTCACTTTATAGTTCTCACAGAAACTAGTATTACACGGAAAGCTCAATAAATATTTATTGGGTGAATAAATACATAAATTAGAAAAATGCTTGAAATGTAGATGCCTTGGGAGGGTTCATATTAAATTCACATTAAGTTATGAATGGCTGATAAAAAGATCTTTTTCCAATCCTAAATTCTAATAGGAGGGAGAAAAAAAAAAGAGCTTGAGGGCACGGATAGTGATGTTTTGATAGGAAGAAAAAGTAAGGCCTGAGGGCATGCATATGTTTAAGATATAATTTTTTTATGACTGGACCTGATTTTCATATATTTCCCTGTCTTTGAGAAAAGCTGGATTTGTTTGCTTTAAAACTACAGGCTTTTAGTTCCTGGGGTGTTTTCTTAAAATCTAGCCTATAAGGATGCTGTGAGAAGTGGCCAAATAATTGGTCTGTGATTCTTAGAAGAATAACACTTGAGAGGAAAAAGCAATTACTGTTATTAGACTTAATCAGAAATTATAATTATTTATAGAAGGTCTTAAATCTTAATAGGTTGAGTAGACTCAAGCCATGTTCCTGAAATTAAATTCCCAAGAAGAGTTTAAAATACACCTGAAACTTAGGAAATAAAATTAATTCTTCAATGGCCTGGTGTTCTTTAGGCTGGTCATTGATGGATTAAAGAGGTTTTAGTCCAATATATCTTTGAGCTGTGCAGCATTTATAGAAAAAAAGAATCGAATGACCTATTAAAGAATGTACTCTGTATACACAGTGCAACTGGGGAGAAATTCCTAAAGTGATTATTTCTAATTGGTAAATTTCTCTAGTATATCTTATAAAAATGACAAAAGGTTACATATTTCTAACAAAACAATAGTGTTTTGGTTTTTTAAGAAATCAATATAAATAAGTTGGAAATGTGGAAAAAAACCTACTGCACTGGAAATATATTTTTAAAGGCTGCTAATAACTTTTTTGTTGTTGGCAAATTCATTGGCCTTCTCTCCCTCATTTTTTGAACTTGCCTTATTTACCTGATCCTGCTTTCTGGCCATGTGTTTCATGTGTTTGCTCCTACTGGTCACTTTTTGGAATTCACATCTTTCTTCGCTTCTGACATGGGCATGATGTTGAGCTGCTCTGACCTCTCTGGATGCCACCTCTCCAGCTCCTTAGCTGGTTCGTGCTCTCCCACACCGTGTGTGTTTTCTCAAGGTTCACTCTTTACTTCCTGATGCTTCACAGCTTTTCTCTTTAAGACCTATTTTTGGATTACAGCTTCAACTTCTAATTCTTTATCGGAAATCTTTGTGTCTGTATGTGTAGCTCTGACCTCATATTCAATTTCTGGCCGCTAATCTCTAATTACTTAAAGCACAAGTGTATTGAATGTTTCGCTATTGACTTGCTGCCATACCAAAGAGCGGTTCCTTTCCATGGCCTGTTTATTCTACCACCCCTTCACAGAGCATACATTTACCAACAGTCGATTATCTGCGGGATTCGGTGGATACAAAGGCGAACACAACGGATCCTGCTCTGGAGTACCTCAGAGTCTTGGCAAGGAAAAATACCTGTAAATCAGTACTTAGAATATAAATACACAAAAGATGCTGAAGCTTTATATACAACTGCCATTTTATGGGCTGCGATTACAATTGGGCTGCCCAGACTCTGATTCTGGGAAAAACACTTTCAGTGAGCCAAAAAGGTGAGAACTTTGCTTTTGTTCTTGGCAACGTCCTACACAAAGCAAAATGGCCCAAATTATAGAAGCTTCAGACTGAGATATGAGCCCTGAACACTGGGTGTGTGAGCAGGACTTTGAAAGTCGCTAAGTGATCTTAATTGCACTCTGAGGAATTACAGGAAGCTGTGTCATTCCTGAAGTCAGAATTGGGGAAGTAAGGGGGTTGCATCCAAAAAAGAAAAAAGATTATGCCAGCAATCTCCTAAGAGTATTATAGCTGAAATTGCAGTAGCAAGTTGAGATAGATGGGAAAAAAAACACTGAGCCAATGTGAAGTAGTCCCCCGGGAAGCAGTGTCCTGGGGGATCGATAGCTAAGGTTTGAGAGGTTTTTATCTCCCTCAGGCCAGTCAGGGCTATGATACAATCCTCTGGATTCAAAATGTATATGAAAAGTCATGGCGAGATTAAGGCAGGGATATATGGCTTGCTAAGTGCAGCACAACTTGACATAAAGCTTTCTTCGACTATAAACTCTGGAATGAAACTGTCTGCAGTAGAAACTCGGTGAGGCCATTTAAAATAGTATGTTCTTAAGCAAATCACTCTACCTTTCCATGCTTCAGTCTCTTCATCTATAAACATGGACTTAGTTATTCCTTCTTCATACGGTGATTGTGAGGATTAAATGAGTTACTACATCTAGAATGCATAAAAGAATACAGGCACATAGAAGGTGCTAAAAAAAAAAAACCCCAAACTAAGCTATTATTAGCATTTTTGCATTTTATCCACATTGCACCAATGTTGTGTCTGCTGCCAGGAGGTAGCAACAGTGTCATACTTTGAGTGGCCTTTACTGAGAAATCAGGGCTTTCAGAAGCAGATGTTATTATAATCGAGTCAGAAAAACTGAAACTCATTCTCTCACCAGGTCAAGGTCTTCGTTAAAAAGCCATGTATCTTTTAACTCACCTGGAATAAATGCAATTATGAAATAACTTTCAAGTCAGCCCTGTCAGTTCTGGGCCTATTAGGATCATATTAGTGTCCACCCACTAGGCTTTACAGGGGATCCCTGTGTTATAGTGGCAAACTTAATGGTTAATATTTATTCTTGCTTCACAAAAATTTACACTGAAGAAAAGACTTTTAACAGTCTTGCTAGTACTGCCAATAAATGTATTCAGTCTTGTTCAACTTCCTAAAGTGTCATCCAGGGGCTCCAAGTCTCCCCAGACATCTCTTCAAAGACACCTGTCAAAAATCTCCCTCAAAAAAGTCCTTTTTGAATTTTGTGACTATAATGAAGGTGAGGACAAAGTCACCTGTATGATTTTCTGTAAAGAAAAAAAGGAAAGGAAGGGAGGAGGCACAAGAATAGCAATGTGAATCACATCATATTAAATAATATTTTATGTGTTTTTTCTGTTATACTAATTTGTATATACTTTTTGCTATTTGGAAAATAAATACACACTCTAGCAGGGGTGGTAATAAAAACATTAACAACCAGCAAAGCTAAACAATTAAAACAGAAGCTGGTGGCAAACAACTGGAACAGTGAATCCAAGGTGGAAATCTATCCTGTTGTACCTAAGTATGATGTTTTTGGTCATCCTATCTAATAAAAGAGAAACATGGTAATTAGTATACGACCACTACCCTTCCCATTGGCTAATCAGGGCGATATGCAAATTAACTGCCAGCCAAGATGGCGGCCGGCAGCCAGGCAGCTTCAAGCTAACATGGGGCTTGCTTGCTTCAGTGACGGAGGTCTCCAACGTTCCCTGCCTGCCTTGCCGGCCTCTGAACTTGCAGTTTGAAACATTGTAACAAATATAGAAGCTAAACAAAACCCCAGAAACCTGCTTTCAGCTGGCCGGGATCTCAGAGCTGGAGTTATACATTGTTTCGATTATAGAACCCAAACAAACCAGATACCTGCTTTCAGCAGCAGAGGCCTCAGAGCTGGAGCCAGCGCTAAAACTGGCCCAGAATAAAAAAAAGAAAAAAGAAAAAAAGGAGCAGTTGGGAGTTTCAGTCACCTCTATCCTATATAGTAAAAGGGTAATATGCCTCCCAGCACCGGGATCAGCGGAGCCACGAGGCCTCCCGGCACCGGGATCAGTGTGACAGGGGGCAGCGTCCAAACCCCCTGATCGCCCTGCGGCTCTGTGTGTGATAGGGGGCGGTGCCACAACCTCCCTATCCGCCCTGCTCTGTTCGTGACAGGGGAAGGCGCCCCAACCCCCTGATCGGCCCTGCTCTGTGGGTGATAGAGGGCGGCACCCCAACACCCCCCCCCCCCACGGGCCCTGCTCTGTGTGTGATGGGGTAGAGCCATAACCTCCCCATCGGCCCTGCCCCGAGTGTGACAGTGGCGGTGCCCCAACCCCCTGATTTGCCCTTCTCTATGTGGGACAGGGGGCGGTGCCCAACTCCCCTATCAGCCCTACTCTGTGAGTGACAGGGGGGAGCTCCCCAACCCCCTGATTGACCCTGCTCTGTGCGTGACAGGGTACGGAGCCCCAACCCCCTTGATGGGCCCTGCTCTGTGAGTGACAGGGGGCAGCGCCCAAACCCCTTAATTGGCCCTGCTCTGTGCGTGACAGGGGGTGGCGCCGCAACCTCCCAATCCGCCCTGCTCTGTGCATGACAGGGGGCGGCCCCCCAACTCCCCAATCGGCCCTGCTCTGAGCCCGACCAGGGGCTGCACCTAGGGATTGGGCCTGCCCTCTGCCACCCAGGAGCAGGCCTAAGCCAGCAGGTCGTTATCTCCCGAGGGGTCCCAGACTGCGAGAGGGCACAGGCCGGGCAGAGGGACCACCCCTCCCCCCCGAGTGCACAAATTTTTGTGCACTGGGCCTCTAGTTTCAATATAATTTGGGGCACTTTTACCACGCTGTTATTTAATGTGACAACTGCAATGCAGAAATGTCTTCCAACAGAGAGAAAGCTTTCCAGTAATGTTATTTGTCTTGAATGCAAAAGCTACTTATACATTCAAAATAATTTTACAATCAGACCTTTCACTTACATATTACTTTTCTTCTATTATATTTTTTCAGAAAGGCTCTGCTATATACTCTTCTGAAGTTTTTCACCTAATCTGTTTCCTTGTGTATGAGACCAGGAGCCCATGGTTCTCAGCTGTTCTAAGTCCTGGTTGGTTCTTTGGGACATGCACAATTTTATTTTGAGATTGTTAGCAATAGGTTGTCCTTATTTAATGCGGAAGAAGCAATTTTTAATACTAGAAAAACAAAACTGCAAAACACATTTGCTTCTTTGCTTCCTGCTTGTCCAGCTGACTTTTTAAATCGCATCACGAGAATTTTAAAGCCAGAAAAGGGCCAGCTATCAACACCTGGAGTTATTTAGTCTTGTTCAAGTCTGACTCCAGGTTGTTCTTAAGATGACAACAAAGTGAGTCATTAAACTGGCCCATGTGGCATCTGACGGTGTGACTGCTTGGAACAGCCCAGATTTCCTAGGACATACTTCAATAGCCATAACTGACACGTGGAAAAGGTTACAACAACTACTTTCCCAATCTGGTTTCCACTGTCAACATACAAATTTCTGCCAACAGCATTCCAGTCTCCCTTTCAGTCAAGGTCAACTAGTCAAAAGTCTTCTCCAGTGGCTACTTAACATATTTGGGATATCCTTATCACTTCAATAACTGGTGGGAGGGAGACTTTATCTCCTGCCAGAGAAACTGAAAAGCTCTAATACTTGCACAGCCTCCTTTGCTAGCCAGGAGGCTGCACCTGAGCAAGGCCTGAGCGATTGGGTCACCTGGCCCGAGACTGATGCAGAGCTAAACATGAAAAACGGCAGGGGTGGGGTAGGATTCTTTCAGGCAGTAGTCATCTCGGCCAGTTTCCAGGAGAAACAACGGCAGCAATAGTGTGCAGCATCCAGTGTGTTTGTGATATCAGTTGGGGAAGCAGCATCCTTATGAGATTAGTTCCGTGGTGACATTTTAGCTGTTGTTCTGATATGGGCCCGCCTCTACCCCTGCATATTTTTCAAGCCTGGTTCCCCAGTAAATTTGAAATCCACCCAATAGCCTTCCAATAAATTTCTCTTTGCTTACATTAGCTAGAGACTGTTTCTTTTGCTTAGCACAACAACAACAAAAACAAAAACCCAGCCCAAGGTATCATCTGTGACTCTTCCTTGACACTGTCTCCTGTGTGTTACATTCTGCTGAGTTGGCTCTGACTCCTGAAGACTCTATGAATGAGTGGCGCCCACAGTGTCCTATCCTCAACAGTCCTGCTTGTGCCGATGGCTTTTTAAAAAAATGTCTTTATTGATTAAGATATTACATATGTGTCCTTATCCCCCCATTACCCCCCTGGCCCCCTCACTCATGCCCTCACCCACCTTGTTGTCTGTGTCCATTGGTTAGGCTTATATGCATGCATACAAGTCCTTTGATTGATCTCTCCCCCATACCCCCACCCTCCCCTACCTTCCCTCTGAGATTTGATGGTCTGAACGATGCTTCTCTGACTCTGGGCCAATGGCTTTTTTATGGAGTCAACCCATCTCATCGTTGGTTTTCCTCTTTTCCTGTCTTCTATTTTTCCCAGCATTACTGTCTTGTCCAAAGAACCCTGTCTTTTCATGACTGTCTGAAGTAGGTCAGCTTCGGTTTCGCATTTTTGCCCCCAGTGATGTTTCAGACTTAATTGCTCTAGCAGTCCAGGGTGTCTGTGAAACTCCCCTCCAACACCGTAGTTCAAGTGACTCAATTTTTTTTTCCTATCAGCCTTCTTCACTGTCCAACTTTTTTGCATCCATACACAGTAACTGGGAATATGAGGGTGTGGATGATCTTGGCCTTGGTCTCTAATGGCACATCATGGCTCTTGGTGATCTTTCCTATTTCTCCACTGCTGTCCTTCCAAGTCTCAGCTTTCTCTTGATTTCCTGGCTGCAGTCTCCATCTCAATTGATGAATTGCATTTGAATTGACAAACTGAATTGTGTCTCAGACATGATCAAATTATAAGTACAACAGAAACTCCCTTAGCCAGCACATTTGAGACTGGCGATACCCAAATTCAACATTGTCTTTTTACATAAACCATATCCATCAGGTGTTATCCTGGACAGTTATTTCCCAAATGTGGACCATGGACCACCATCATTATCACCTGGAAACCTGACAGAAATACAGATTTTCAGGACCCACATCAGACTTACTGAATTAGAAACTCCAAGCAGGGCCCTGCCCTCCAGGTGATTCTGATGCTGCTAATGTTTGAGAACCAGTGATCTCAAATGTCCGTTTCGTGTTCTTACTGTGACACATGCTCCTCTAAAAATTACAGAAGCTGATTATTGCAGTTCTCATGTTTAATTGCACAACACGCATACCCTAGGAATCTGGGACCCTCCGCATTTACCAAATCAGTCTGTAGGGTTGAGGCCTGTGAGCTATAGTATGACTAAGCTTCTAAGTTACCCAGGCAGACTGCTGCTGATGGTTTAGAATCATTACCCGAATGTTTTTCAGCTGCAGACCTAGAGCAGGGAAGAGACAACATTTTACAACCTTGTGACCATTTCTACTCTGGGCCTCTTTAGTAGGAAAGATTGAAGTTCAGTTCCTGTATTTTCTTAACTGACTTCCTTTCCCCTCCCCAACTCTGCTATAGAGAATCAGATAATTTCTCAAACTCAAGAGTAATCTAGATTAGGAAATTCTGTTCCATAATTTAGGTAGCTGCTAACAAGCCATGGGATATTGCTGCTAGGCATCACCTAGATCAGTGATGGCGAACCTATGACACGCGTGTCAGAGGTGACACGCGAACTCATTATTTTGGTTGATTTTTCTTTGTTAAATGGCATTTAAATATATAAAATAAATATCAAAAATATAAATCTTTGTTTTACTATGGTTGCAAATATCAGAAAATTTCTATATGTGACATGGCACCAGAGTTAAGTTAGGGTTTTTCAAAATGCTGACAGGCCGAGCTCAAAAGGTTCGCCATCACTGACCTATATACTACAGGACACAATGTAATAAATGGTTTTTGTTGTTAGATGCTTATTACCTAAATGAATATTATTTTTACTTATTAATACAGAATAATATTATCAGATAACTTCAAAATGGACTCAGAGCCCAGCCTGTGTGGCTCAGTGGTTGAGCATTGACCTATGAATCAGGAGATCATGGTTTGATTCCTAGTCAGGGCACATGCCCGGGTTGCAGACTCAATCCCTGGGGGCCGTGTAGGAGGGAGCCAATAGGTGATTCTGTCTCATCATTATGTTTCTCTCTCTCTCTGTCCCTCTTCCTTCCTCTCTGAAATCAATAAAAATATATTTTAAAAAAGGACTGCCATGAACTTATTTTTTCACCTTTACTCTAGACTCAAGAGCACTAGTTCTGAATGGGGGCATTTTGAATATTTGTGGGGCATTTCTGGTTGTCACAATGTTTATGGTTACCCCCTTTCCGCCGCCCCCCACCACACACATACACACAGGGGTGAGGTACACTAGAGATTCTGAAATATGATGGACAGTCCTACCAAATAAAGACTTACCCACATCCCATGCAAATTTCAAATAATAGAGGCGAAAACCTTGTTTATAATCACACTAGAGGCCCGGTGCACAAAAATTTGTGCACTTGGGGGTAGGGGGTCCCTCAGCCCGGCCTGTGCCCTCTTGCAGTCTGGGACCCCTCGTGGGTGCCTACTTGCTGGCTTAGGCCTGCTCCCCGGGGGGATTGGGCCTAAGATGGCAATCAGACATCCCTCTGGCATCCCAGCAGCCCTTGGGGGATGTCCACTTGCAGGCAGGGAGCAGACCTAAGCTGCAGTCAGACATCCTTAGCGCTGCTGAGGAGGCAGGAGAGGCTCCTACCACCACTGCTGTACTGGCAGCCATCAGCCTGGCTTGTGGCTGAGCAGAGCTCCCCCATGTGGGAGCGCACTGACCACCAGGGGGCAGCTCCTGAATTGAGCGTCTGCCCCCTGGTGGTCAGTGTGTGTCATAGTGACCACTCATTCCCAGTCTTTCTGCTGTTAGGGTCAGTTTGCATATTACCCTTTTACTATATAGGATAGAGGCCTGGTGCATGGGTGGGGGCCAGTTGGTTTGCCCTGAAGGGTGTCCCAGATCAGGGTGGAGGTCCCGCTTGGGTGCCTGGCCAACCTGGTTGACGGGCTGATGGCTGTTTGCAGCTGGTCACACCCCCTTCAGGGTGGGGCTCCCCACTGGGGTGCCTGGCCAGTCTGGGTGAGGGGCTGAGGGCCGTTTTCAGGCTGGCGGGCGACTGAAGCTCCCAGCCTCTTTTTTCCCCCCCCTTTTTTTTTTTTAAATTCTGGGATTTATTTACCTTCTATAGCTGTCACTGGAGCTGAGAGCTGGCTCCAGCTCTCAGGTCTGGCTCCAGCTCCGAGGCCGTGGCTGGCTGAAAGCAGGTATCTGGGATTTATTTACCTTCTATAATTGAAACATTGTTGCTGTCCTGCTCACTCCAGCTCTGAGGCCGCAGCTGGTTGAAAGCAGGTATCTGGGTTTGTTAAGGTTCTATAATTGAAACTCTGTTGCCATCACTGGCGCTCTAAGCTCTGAGGCCCCGGCTGGCTGAAAGCAGGTATCTGGGGTTTGTTTAGCTTCTATAATCGAAACATTGTTGCTTCTGGAGCTTAGAGCTGGGCCATGGCAGGCAGGGAACCTTAGCTTCCTCCATCACTGGAGCAAACAAGCCTCATGTTCACTTCAGCTGCGTGGCTGCCGGCCGCCATCTTTGTTGGCAGTTAATTTGCATATCCTGCTGATTAGCTAATGGGAAGCGTAGCGGAGGTATGGTTAATTACCATGTTTGTCTATTATTAGATAGGATGACCAGGATCTTCTGTTTTACATGTAGACAAAAAATATTTTTGGAATGGCTCTATTTATACACTGAATTTTCCAGGAATGCCATCACTGTGAAAAGTAAGAGGAGCTTACACTATTTTGTTCAGAACTTTACAAAGAATTAGTCCCATCTTGGAAAAATCACTTCATCAACAACAGCACCACTCATTGTATCTCAATTGTCAAAATAATCCAACCTTCAGTCTGCATCTGTAGCTACTGTACTTAGGGAGGTACCACAAGCATCAAAGTGCAGGCATCTGACAATACCATTATCCTTTCTAACACAGTCATGCCTGAATATTTACATATTGAAATGCATATAATTTTATTATATTATTATTTATCCCTTTATATTATTAGGGCATTTCACTGAATTTTTAAAACATTATGCATATAGATATGTAATATTACCTATAAATTTCACTTCAGGATAATAACTAGAGTGTTAAAGCATTTTTTATTTAAAAAGTGTTGGTTCTGTAAAGGTGAGAATGACTGTTTTAGAGTATTAACAGAGAGGAAAGAAATACTCAAATTGTTTTTCTCTGACTTCCCACTCCAGAGGAACTTACCATCATGTTGGCTTTACAGGACCTGGTGGTATAAAAATCAAAGGGGGAAAAAAGTAGTAATGGGTAAGGAGTAAGTAAACAGATTTAAAAATATTGATAGGAAAGGCAGGCCTCCAACACCAGGCACTGAAGTCCTTCTACTCTTCACATGTCTGATTTTCCTAAGGAATTGTCCTGTTTGTTTCAGTCTATTTCTTCCTTTCCTTCCCTTGACATAAAAAATGAGTATAACACTCACTCTAATCAACACATTGGTTTTATATCAGCTGCCCCTGGTTAGATCTCTTCTACAAAAGAATTATGACTTCTTTCCATGGCAAATGTGTGTGTTTTCTAATAAAGGTTTTGATTTCCCCTTAAAATCAAGAGATCCACAGAACTAGTTTATAAAATCACAGACATTCCCTGCCCTCTTCTCAAGCACAAAGAATTGCACAGACAGATGTGTTCAGCTAACTGACTACCACTACAAATTCTATCTGAACAGACGCAGCAGGTAAGTAGAGCATAAATGGTGGTTCCCAGGAAAGCTTTGGTAGTTAAAGACTGACTATTCTGTGCTGCTAAGTTGTTCTGAGACCCCAGGAAAGTTACTAACCTCCCCATGAATCCGTTCTCCTAAGCAGAAAGGAAGATTAGAAAACGTTGTATTTCTTTTTAGTGCCTGCTTTAGTAGCACACATCCCAAAATTGAAACCATATTTTTCCTTTGCTTACTACCCCAGGATGTTCGCAAGCTGATCAGCTGAGCAGCTTGAGAATCTCAGAGGAAAGATGTTTCATTCAGTGTTGTTAATTATTGACTGGGACTGACAGAGTAAAAGCCAAGAAAATCTGATATTTAACATCTGCTTCTAAAAACTGGAAACCTATAGCAGCTGTGAAGTAGTCTATCATTCTTTGATTTTGCTCAAGGTCAAATCTGTTCTCATTTCAAGAACAAGACTGACTTTCTCATATCATTCACTAACTGCTTAACCTGAATGCTTCCAGAACTTACTTTCTTGTGGATGTCCTATAAATGTAAACAACTCAAATGCCATGCTCTTCACAGAGCCTGTGCCTCCTATGACCTTCAGTCAGCTCATGGCATTTGCCCTATTCCTTCTCCCTTTTCCAGGTTCCCTCTATTTATCCAACTGCTTATGGAAGGCAGGAATATGGTTGCTACACTTGGCAGTGTCTACACTAGAGATCCCATTATTTCCTCCTCAATCATGAAGTCTTCTTAGAGAACCTGCCTCTTCCAGAGCCAGGTAAGAGACATTCTACTAAATATGTAAGCTTGTCCCCTTCACCATAGCTGATAGGAACAAAGGAACCCATCCATACAATGAGCTGAGCCAATCAGATCCCCTGGTTCAAGAATTCAAACCAAAATAGGTCCAAAAGCATGGAGGCAGGCAACAGATTGACATATCTAGGGGGAGGGGAGGACAGGAAGAGATTAGCCAAAGAATTTATATGTATATATGCATAACCAATGGACACAGACAATGGTGTGGAGAAAGTCTGGGGTGGGGTGGGGGCTAGGTGGAAGAGGGTAAAGGAAGGGGGGATGTTGGGGGGGGGCATCTGTAATACTGTCAATAAAAATAAAAAATAAAAAGAATTCAAACCAAGAAACAAGTGAAACTGGTAGACCAATGTAACAATCTTTTTTAATGGCCACAAATGCTTTGACACTCCTCCCATGAAGAGGTAGAGTCTTTGTTCCCTCCCCTTGAATCTGGGCAGGCCTTTGACTGCTTTGACCAATACGATTTGGCAGAAGTGACACCACCCCCACCCCCCACACCCCCCTACCCCCTGCCCAGGTAAAATAGGCATGCAACCTCTACCTGGATCTTTGGAATGACCGTTTTCTGGACATTCCCTCTGAGGAGCCCCCCCCCCCCATCTCTTAAAACACTGCATTATCATATAAACAATCTGACTATTTTTTGGCCCCCATGTTAATGAGCCCATGAGTTGGCACTCCGGCCAATACTCCCAGTGAAGCCCTACCTTTTAGCCATTCCTTCAATGTGCTAGACGTATGCATGAAAAGGCAATCTTGAAAGCTTCCCATAGTATCTGGTGTTTCTTCCTCCAGCCAGAGGGGCTACAACTTCATGGCCCAAGGTGTCTAGAGGCTGGGAAGCTGGTATTCCCAGCTAACATCTGGAAAGCTGGCACCTGAATCTACATTGCTTGAGAAGTATAGGCATCCACCAGTGAGAAGAATGCTTTCATACTTGGTAATAGAAAAGGGGAGATAACATGGGGTATGAAGATGCGGTTTCTCCGCATAATATTGGCACCACGATGCATCTGGTAGAGAGCACTGGCCATGGGCACACCGCTTTGGAGTGCTAGAGTATGTGAACCTAGACCTTCTCTTGCCAATCTTGGCCTTAAAAGGTCCCTCTTTCCCTTATAAAGCCTAACTATTACTCCATGCTTTGTGACATTGAGAAACTTGTTTTGAATTCTGGGATGTTCCACATGGTAACTCAGAAAGCATCCTTGGCATGACATTATCACATCCTCCCCTTTGTCCTCAGGTACACATCCATCCCATATATTAGGAACCGATTTTAAAAAGAAATCTACTCCTTCCCTTAGCCAAAAATAACAATAATAATGAAGTAAACAATCCCATGCATGTTATCCTTGCACACTGCTTTACATGTATTGTGTCATTTAATCTTAACAGTAATCCTATATTGTAGGCACCATTCTTTATTAGCCCCATTTTTCAGATGAAGAAACTATTAACTGGAGAAGTTAAGCAGTTATCTCAAAGTTACATAGCTGGTAACTGGTTGGCCAGAATTTAAAGCCAGTTTGGGTTAAACTAGGAACACTTATTCCAAGTCTAACTAGACTTTGAAATAGTATCCAACAGATTATGATATGAGAGCTTAGTTACCAGATTTGCATACATTTCTCCCCATATTGAGGAATTTATCTAGACCAGCGGTTCTCAACCTGTGGGTCGCGACCCCTTTGGGGGTCAAACGACCCTTTCACAGGGGTCGCCTAAGACCATCGGAAAACACATATGTAATTACATATTGTTTTTGTGATTAATCACTATGCTTTAATTATGTTCAATTTATAGCAATGAAAATACATCCTGCATATCAGATATTTACATTATGATTCATAACAGTAGCAAAATTATAGTTATGAAGTAGCAACGATAGTAACTTTATGGTTGGGGGTCACCACAACATGAGGAACTGTATTAAAGGGTCGCGGCATTAGGAAGGTTGAGAACCACTGCTTTAGACTCTTGCCTGTCTCACCTCTCACTTTGGATTGGAGTGATTGGTGCTAGGTGCTGAACTGCCCTGAATATCCTGCCTCTGTCTGAGTCTTGAAGTCAGACATTTACATTCCTTTGCTGGGGTTTTATGGCCTAGTCTAGAATGTAATCAGAGTACCTCATTTCTACATTACTGTCAGAAATGATAGTAACTGCCTAATAACTACGATAAAAATCATCTGTCTAATTCCTAAGTCAAGAGGAAGAATAAGCCCTTAGCCAGAGGCAGATAAACTTGAAGCTAATGAAGCTGAAACATGAAGGTCCCTCCCTTGCATATGCCCTTTCCAAGGCCTGGGTCATATGTTTTTGAAAAATTTAGAGAAGTAAGAAATAATCAAGTAAGATCACTGTCTCTTTTCTCTCTGTCCTCCCCTTGATCATGTTTTCCCTTGTATATTGGCCTCAGGTTGGGATCCAGCTAAGGGGGAACAGGTAGCTTTGCGGGTTAATGACCCAACCATCAGATGGCTCTCTCCATGAGTTACACCACACTCTTATTTCTTCGAAGAAGCTGGATGTTTTCCAGAGTGCAACAACCTGATCTCCACCAAGGCTTTGAGACAAATGTGGAAGAGGACAGTTTTACTGTTTTGTTTACTAGGCAGGTGTGTGCTAGTTTTCATAAATGGAATGGTTTTTATGATACAATACATCACTAAGAATTGTTCAGTCTATGCTGACTGTCAAAACCTTTGAGATGCATTTATGGTTTGTTTGTGGGTTGTTTTTTTTGGGGGGGGGAGCAGGTTGGGGGGGGGGACAGGAGTCCTGAGAACCTATGCCATCAACACAGGCATCTAAAATAAAAAGTTATACACTAATAATACTTGGAGAATATTTATCTGTTTAGAGTCCAGGGTGACTATCAATGCATTTAAAATTTAATTTGGGGTGAGATAAAATGGTTAAGAAAGGGAAGAAAGGGCAAATTTGAATAAAATATTCTTAGCCAGAGCATTTTAGCTCCTTTGCATAGTGATGAGACTTGTTCCTCAAGCAATAAAGGACACACGAGAAACCTTTGAGGAAAACAAATCATCACTGGTGCAAACATTCCAAACGTTATCTGAGAGAACTTTATGACCAGAGCTACCTGTAAATACTTGTTATCTCCACTTAGAAGGAGAAAGAACATATTTTATTAGCTAGAAAGGACCATGGGTAAACAAACTTCCAATGTGGCAATGAGAATAGCACTTTTTCAAGTTTCAAGTGCGGGTTTTAGAGAATATAAAAAGTTATTGAAAATTCACTGGAAACTCATTACAATACCATGTTGTGGATATTGTCCAATACATCAAACCACATTTTAATCCCTTCAAGTACTTCGGTAAGGAGACTGTCTGGGATTATGCCTAAACTGGTCATGTCCTCTAAAAATGTTTGCTCCAAAGTAGCAGCTCTCAACCGTGGCTGGGCACGGAATCTCTTTTACAAAATACTGAGGCCTGAGCCCCACTGCTCGGAGATTCTAACTTACTTAGGTGCAGTAGGAACATAAGGCCCTCAAGGTGATTCTAATATGCTACAAAGGCTGGTAACTATTGCTCTAAAGCAGTTTCTCAACCTTGGCACTATCAACATTTGGGGCCAGATAATTCTTTGCTGTGAGGGGCTGTCCTGTGTATTACAGCATGTTTAGCAGCATCTTTGGCTAGATACCACCTGCCCTCCCTTCCACTCCCCTTCCTCAGCTGTGATAATCAACATGCCTCCAGACATTGTCAAATGTCCAGGGGAGGGAGATAGATTGGAAACTGCCCCTGGTTGGGAAGCACTCCTGTAAAGAGTATTATAGTAAACCAATTTTATTATTTTGGCCTGTTAGAAAACAATTCCTGATAAATGAAAGCAGGGCAAAACAGAAACTCACTTGAGACTCTAGCAAGAAAGACCCAGCAGGCACCAGGGACAGTATGCTGATGCCAGAGCACCGAATGCAACTGCGGGCCTCCAAGTGCTCAGAGATATAAAAATGCTGAGAATGTCATAAATTCAGTAAGCCTTCAAAATCTCCATTTAAAAACTAGCTCAACTGCAGCTAGCCAGGGATTTACAGATTAGAAGTAGATTTGACCACAGATGTCATATCTGACCTCATTGTATTTTGTAAAGCTTGCATGTTACTAAACAAATAAATAAATAAATATCTGCTAAAATCTTGTCAACAGGCAACTGTTTTTAGACAAGTTCATTTTCTTTGGTAGCTCTGAAATACTGATTTCCCCTACAGAGGAAGGTTTACAGGGAAGTACAGTCAATGGAAGAGGCTTGGCATTACTGACATTACAGCAAAAAGGGAAAATTAACACTCCTAATTGTACTCTGAACACTAGACCTTCCTGCATTTTATTTGCAAATGCAATTACACCAGGCCCATAACACCTTCAGGTCTGATTTTTAAAATACATGTAGGCCTGCAGACAAGTAGGCAAATTTGGCTGAATTTTTCTATTTATGTAGGCCAAGACTTTTCACAAGCTGAATCATAAGTGCAAAAATCAAATGCACCTCTAATTCCATGAGGGCATTTTCATTTTTCCTAACTCTTTAATGGGTAATCTCAGATTGAATTTCCTGTGGCTTGGAAAGCAATTTGCAAAGAGTGATAGGTTAAAAATATATGAGTTTTCTCAAAAATAATGTTTTTCTCCAAACATTTTAAAAAGAATCTAGGTGCAAAGAAACAGCTAGGAAATGGGGGGAAAGTTACTTGTTATGTCATCCACATTCTTCTCCCCTAATGCTAACACAATGAGAGACTTAATTGTTTATAGCTGTTTTCTTTGGGAACAAAGAATCTGAGATAGGGCTTTGGTAGAAAAGTAGAGGACCACAAGCAAGGGCAATTATGGCATAGTGAGAAGTGGAAGAGACAGACAAGATAATCGGTGACTTCCTTGTTTTTGCTTCTTCACTTTTTCTCTACACTATAGAAGAGGCACCCAAGACGCAATAAAGAAAGGAGAGGAAACATTTTTTTTTTTTTACTGAAGACAATTGTTGGGTCAAATATAGAAACAATCTATCCAGTTATTCTATTCATCCATTTTATTGTATTTTTTCTTTTTTTTTCCTTTTATGTTTTTCTTTTATTTTATCTTTTTGTTAATCCTCACCGGAGGAGGATACTTTTCAATTAATTTTTTAAAAAATATATTTTATTGATTTTTTACAGAGAGGAAGGGAGAGGGATAGAGAGTTAGAAACATCGATGAGAGAGAAACATCGATCAGCTGTCTCCTGCACACACCCCACTGGGGATGCACACGCAACCCAGGTACGTGCCCTTGACAGGAATCGAACCCAGGACCCTTGAGTCTGCAGGCCGATGCTCTATCCACTGAACCAAACCGGTTAGGGCTCAATTGATTTTTTTTTTTTTTTTAAGAGAGAGTGGAAGGGAGTTGGAGAGACAGAGAGAGAGAAACATTGATGTGAGAGAGACACATTGACTGGTTGCCTCCCACACACGCCTGCAACCAAGGTACGTGCCCTTGACCAGAATTGAACCTGGGACCCTCCAGTCCATGGGCCAATGCTCTATCCATTGAGCCAAACCAGCCAGGGCTACTCATCCATTTTAAAAATTAAAAAACAAACAGGTAATCAAATTATGTAATAAAAATAAAAAATTTAAATGTGTTAGATTTTAGAACATAGGAATAAACAGAAAAAATAAAATGAGGGATAAGTAGTGAGGGAATAGTGAAAGAGAGAGAGAAAGGCTATTACAATCTAGAGAATAATGCCTTTATCTTGAAGCATTGAGGATACTGCTGTGAAAAACTAGCTTCAATTTCATATCTGTAGAGGTATGTGGGTGCTATGGTCTAAATATGTGTGTCGTCCTCAAATTCTAATGTTGAAATCCTGATGATCAATATGATGGTATTAGGAGACAGGGCCTTTGGAACTTGATTAGGTCATGATGGAGTCCTCATCAAGAGGATTAGTGCCCTTACAGGAGAGGCCTGAGAGAGAGCCCCATAGCCCTATCCACCATGTGAAGACCCAAGAAGTATGAAGTATATGTCTCAGGGGAGAGCCTTCACCTGACCATGAGAGCACCCTAATCTTGGGGACTTTCAGCCTTTAGTACTGTGAGAAATCAATTTCTGTTATTTTTAAGCTGGGTGGTATAAGTCTGTGGTATTTTGTTATAGCACCTGGAATAGACTAAGACACTGTGCATTGTGTTAAGAAACTCTAGAAAGAAATATCCTTGAGGGGTTGAGGAGTCAGAAGTGATCATCAAAATATTTGACAACTGATACATGGAAGGCACTGTCACTAATCAAATGGAACATAAATTGCAAATACAGGAAAGGATGTTGGGTCTAAACCAGAGGTGGGCAAACTTTTTGACTCGAGGGCCACAATGGGTTCTTAAACTGGACCGGAGGGCCGGAACAAAAGCATGGATGGAGTGTTTGTGTGAACTAATATAAATTCAAAGTAAACATCATTACATAAAAGGATACGGTCTTTTTTTATTTTTAGTTTTATTCATTTCAAACGGGCCGAATCTGGCCCACGGGTCGTAGTTTGCCCACGGCTGGTCTAAACAATCCTAAGGTCATCCTGGTGCTGTTTCCAGGGTTGAACACTCCAGCTTTGGACTTAAGAGAAGCAGATGTAGGTAGTGATTAGAAAATGAGAGGAAAAGGTGATGATAATAGAGAGGGGGAGATGAAGGAGTTGGCAGAGTCAGAATAGATCTTTTTACAACACAGACTGTGGTGGCCTATCTCCAGGATGCCCACAGTGACCTCATCTCCTGGTATTCCCACCCTCGTGGAGTGCCCTCCCACTCCGAGTTAGGGTTAGTCTGTGTGACCAAGAGTATATGGCAGAAATTATGGCATGCCACTTTGATACTAGGTTATAAAAGACCGCAGCTTCTGTCTCAGGTACTCCCTTGCTCTTGCTCTTAGATCACGTACACTGAGGAAGGCCATGTACAAACGGCCTGTAGAGAGGCCCGTGGGGGAAGGAGGCCTCCTACCAAAAGCCACAGGGGCGAGCTTGGAAGAGGACTTCGAAGCCTTCAGAGACTGCTACCCTGGCTGACGACTTGACCGCAACCTCACGGGAGAACCAACCAGGATTCTGGACACTGAGAAGATGTGTGAGATAATAAACATTTAGTGTTTTAAGCTACTAAATTTTGAAGTAATTTGTTATGCAGCAGGAGATAACTAATACCCAGTAATGGAAAAAGCAAAAAACAGACTCTAAAAACATAGTAAAAACACTTAACTTGAGGAATTGCTTTTCCACCCATGATGGGGCAAGGAAAGACAAGGACAGGGCCAGTCTTTTGCTGGTTTTTGCTGTGTCCTGGTTAGGAAGTTAATTCATGCAAAGTACAAGATAGTTAATCCTCTCCACTGTGAAGGGGATTGAAAAAATACCCTTACATACCAAACTAATACATTCCAAATTAAGTATCAGCAAAAATAACAACAAAGAGGCCATCATTTAGGGTGCCTACCATATGCCCATCATTTTCCATGTGTTATTTTTAATTCTCAGAAGAAGCGCCATAAGGTCTGATACTATAAGGAATTATCACAAAGCTTGGTGGCTTCAAAGCCTAGGCTCTTTCCATTATACTATACTTCCTTATAAGAAAATCAGTAGAGGTTTGGCTGTCGTTCAGGAAAGAAAGAATGTGACTAAAAGGTCAAGTAACACAGCAAGTCAGTTAACTTGCCAGACACATGAGTATCAAGCTTGAGGTGAAGCAGAGGCAACCAACAGGAAGTGAGATCAGGAACTGCTGAATCCCCAACAGCTCATTGCCCATGAATACTCTTCTTCTTCCTCTTCTTTTTCCAGTAAAACCAGCCCTCTCTGGACTATGGGATCAGCTCTGGCTCAAGGTATGAAGACTACTAAGAACCCAATGGCGGGGGCCCTGGCACCCAGGTGCTCTTTGGCACAGTCCTGAGTTGGTCTCGATACCCACTTTCTCTAACCCTGACACTGCAGTTCCGTGATGGCTGGCCTTGTCACTCAGTTCTTTTTTTTTTTACTTATTCCAGGAATATACATGATTTAGTGAAAAGCTTTATTGAAAACAAGGAGAATGGCTTTCTGCCTTATTGATAGTCTATTTCCAGCATGGAAGATAAGGGTCAATGTACTAGGAAGATTTTCTTTAGTTTTATTTATTTTTTGTAAATTTTTAAAAATAGAAGGTCCATGGGCAAAGTTAAAAATTCAAACAGTGCAATAAGAGGGTTCAGTAAAAAAAAAAATTAAGTCTCTTTCCCCAGCTCCTCCTCTCCAGAATAACCACTATTGTGAGTTATCTATGGAAGGCAATTATTTTTTACTTACATTAAAATATACAACCCAGTTTGAAAGCTGGATCTCACTGTGCCACTCAGGTTGAAGGGCTGGGGGACTTCAATTCATTCATCATAAAAATGAGGATTAGTCTATTTATTTTGGTTTGAGCTGGGAAGCTGAGAACGGTTACATCAAACAAAGCACCGTCACCTTCTGTCTTCTGCTATATGTAAGATTTTCTGTAAATGCATTTGAGTATGCTCTACATTGGACATAGCCATATGCTTATACAGGAGCTTTAAAAAAAACATGAATTATGTATCCTCAGCTTTTATAGATGATGGTTCAGGAAATACATGTGAGTTCATCATGGCCATATGATGAACTCACAAGTATTTCCTGTAAAGTAGTTTTAAGATTTCACCTGCTGCATTTTTATATGGGACATCTCCTATGCACCATTTCACACTCTCTTGCTACTGGTATAGGGACCAGTTCAGCCCAGATGCTGACTTGACTCCTTCCTTGGAGCTTCTCTGATGCCAATGTGTGTGTGTGTGGGGGGGGGGGGGGGGCGCTGAAGAACCCACTTAGCATTCAGGCATATGTTAACCAAAGTGCAGGGAAGCTAATGTAAATGGAGCTACCCTCAACAAATGAGGGGAGGGCACTAGTAGCTAAATGCTTCCTCCTTCACCAGCTAGAGGATGGGTCTGAGCCCCATTCATAAGTTTCCTTAGAAGGTTCCTCAGCAGGTGCCCTCAGGGAGACCAACTCCACTGTGTATCCTCCTAGTAGCTTCCCCTTTTTCTCTTTTCCCTTGTTTCCTGTTTCACAACCAAGGCCCCTTACTTCATATTCCTGAATTAACTAGCTGCACTCAGCTTTTCATTTCAGGCTCTGCTTTCAGGGAACTCAGGTGGAGATCATGTTTAATGCCCCGTATACAGGGTATCTTGTGAAAAAGTCCCCATAAACTTAATACCAGAAGAGAAGTCGTCTCTAGTGAAAATTTGTTTTATTTTGTCTATCCTTCATGGTTAGCATATTTGCTTCCTTCTCTTTTTGTGGATTTGATTCTCTATTTTTATTGTAACATTATTATTGGGTGTATGGTAAATCAAACTTTCAGGAAGCAAGTAGAATGTAAATAACAAAAAAATGCAATTTTGCTACTTCCTTGAATGAGAAAGACTGAGATCGGAGGAATGGAAAGCCAGGCTCAGGTGAAAAAAAAGCCAGGTAAGAGTGTGATTTTGAAGCAGAACTTAGAAGACAGATTTATAGTGACCACAGGAAAGATTAGCAATACATTCAAAGGGAGAAGGCTTCTAACGCGGCTGTCCTTTTCCATTTCTTAGACCCTCAGCACCCAGCCAGAACCCGGTACAGTAAATGTTTGTGTGAATGAACAGCGTTTGTCCTAGTGATTTCTGTGTAGTCGGCTTACAGTTCCCTTGGATTGATCGCAAGAACTTCACACATTCAGGTGCCTCCTGAGGGCACATACTGTAGAAACTCTTCATCCGACCAGATTCATCAGCATGGCTTAAGCCACACAGCCTTGAGACAAGGACATTAACTACAGAAATAAACACAAAGAGAACACCTCTGGGCACTAGAAGGTGACTTGCAAGCAGTGCCTTTCAGGAGGCAATTTATCGGACAAAACTTCAGTGTCTATTAGCTTCCAAAGACTAAACTCAACATCTTACGATATGACATTAAACAGCAGTCCAGCTGCCTCTGATCACAGATCTTCCCAGTCTGGAAGCCAGCCAGAGGATGCATTTTGCTTACCTCTCACTAATACAAATGGACAGTGAAGTTCATTAGGAATTCGGGCACTTTAAACACTGTCCTATTTTCCCCGACAGATTGAAGGTCTTACCACTAACTTGGATCTCATTAAAATTTATTATGGAATAAAATTTATTCCAACAAGGTCTATAGAATCCTGGGTACAAAATTCCAATAGAAAGAAAGAAAGAGATACAGATAGCATCGGCATCCTGTCACTGGCTGGTCAATGCCTTCTAAATTGTGACCACCCGGTACAATTATTTTCTTTGAAGTGCACACATTTTCTCCAGCCCATCGCAATCAAACACTACTTTAGAGCAGGTAGTAACATTACTTCCCTTGTGGCTAACAATGACAACTTGATTCAAAAGATAAACAGCTCCAGTCAAATGTGCTAATCACCAGAGGTGGCACTTCCTGGTTCAGAATCTCAGTGTTAGCCTGTGGCTTCCAGAATTAAAAAATTTTTAAATTTTATTTTGTTCACTGCAAAACTTGGATCAGTGTATTTTCCCCATCAAAGTACTTTTACAATCCTCTACGTGAATTATCTTTTTTTTTAAATATTGGAGATCTCATAAGGAAACAGGCAATGCTGATAACATTGAGATAAGCTAATGTAAACTAATTAATATTATTTGGAGAGTAAATCTTAGAATATGGAAGGTGATGCTATAGCAGAGGGCAAGAATAAGTCTGTATAAGGCACTGGCATATAACCACAGTTACAGAAGGAAAGAAAGAAAAGAGCATTACAATAAACCTGCCTTTAAAAATTCAATGGGCATTAATTAAAGTGCAAGATGAACAGTTCAAGAGACTTATGGGTTCTCTTATGATTTTCTGATTTATTTAAGAGAAATAAATAAGTATATTTATTTTGTTTTCTCTATCCTAAACCTAATTCCTTCCTCCTCTGGGTATCTACTGTCCTCTGAACACAGCACCGATTCCTCTCTACTCTAGTCACCCGTTCCTACCACTGTCTCTCTCCCTGGCCTCCCACTACCACATGCACATGCACAGAGAAGTGTACACACACACACACACACACACACCCCCCACACACACACAGACGGAGTGAAGGGCCACATGGTCATCCCAGTGTTCCCAGAGGAGGGCACAGTGCCTGGCTCATTGGTGCTCAGTTAATGTTTACAGAGTGAATAAATGAATGAGCCAATGAATGCTAAGTGAACTGAAGACAGAATCATACAATGTCAACACTGGAAGAGACCTAAGAAAATATCTAATCCAATGTCCTCATTTTACAGTTGAAGAAACCAATCAGAGAGGTTCAATAGCTCGCCACAGACACAGAAACTGACCCCAGACATGAGAATCACACGTTTGGGTTTGAACTGCCACGGTGGTCAGTTTGTCAGTTTTCTAGTTTGTAGATGAAAAGACACTTTTTTAAGCTACTCCCCCACTCCCTATCTTTTGGCTTCTTCAATCCATGATACAAAAGGGGAAGTGTTAGAAATTCAAATCAGCTTGATTAACAAGATTGATATTATTGGCCAGAAGAAGTTCTCTGATTATAAGTGGATTTCGACTACCTATTTAAGTCCTCTGCTCCCGCTGCTATATAACTAAAAACTAGCTGCATTACAAACATCTTCATTATGTTTATGCTAATCAAGTTGCTATTCTCATCTTTTCACAAATAAGAAACACACCTCCAAATTCAGGTATTCTACATGGTGATGAGAACTAAAACACGGATAAAAGAGAGGGACCGTGTTGAACACATTAAAGGGTTATCGGAATGGTGGTATATCCACATTATGCAGCCATTATGAATTACTTTTATGAGTAGTTTCTAAGAGCATGGAGAAATATTATATTTCAATGTTGATGAAAAAAAGATATAAAAATTTGTGTAGAAATAATTAAAACCCAGCAGAGAAAAATGACTAGAAGTAAATATACTAAAAATGGTGGTTATGTTTAAGTAATAATGATATTGTTGTATTAGCTACTTATTAATAATAGGAAAGGAGCAAAGGGGGAGGCCAGACATAGCATGGCCATTTGGGAAGCTTCACCAGGGAGCTGCAACTTTGCACTCCCCTGGGAAGCACCAGCCCATTCCCTGCAAAACACTGGTGGAAAAGGAGCCAATAAAGGGAAGATGGGCCCATGCACAGTAAAGTTGGGGTGATCCAAGGAAGGTGCTAGAAATCACTGGCTAAAAGAGGTGGAGCCAATGCAAGCCTGCAAAAATTTGGGGTTACATAATCTCCCAAAAAAAGGAGTTTGCTCTCTCAGCTCTAGGCTCATGGCTCCCTTAGCTCTCTGGTTCCTTTGACTTTGTTCCTGCCCATGTTTCCCATAGCCAAGTCGCCCTGGGGACCCCACATACCATGGACTGATGGACTGCAACTGGGGACACAAACTAAGCTAGCTTGGTGCTGGATTTGACTATGCTCCAACATGGAAAGGAAACTCTGGACACTGGCTCTGATCTTAGCCCTGTTAAAGACAAAATGGGACTACTTCCTTGGCAGGACAAAGGGAAGCGGGATGTTGGAAACTCAGGGATTTAATTCCATGCAAATAAAAATCATTCAGTCTCTCATGCAAGTCTCAGAAGACTATTTTTCTTGGGATATCCCAAGAATTCTACTCCCATGAGCAACAGGTAGGGACAAAGAACTCTACCCATCAGTAACAATATAGAGATTATCTTTTCCTTTTCTACTTTTCCATACTTTAAAAATGTTTTAAATGTACTATACTACTCTTATAGTGAAAAAATAATACAGTAATATTTTTACAGAAATTCAGAAGTTGGAGTCAGAGGTTGCATGACCAGTATTCAATTTCCCTTTTTAAATTTCTTTTGGGTCCCTGTTTTTTTCTTCCTTCCAAATCCTATCAGCAAGCCTCTGGCAAGAATATCTTTTGAGATCAGTAACCGGGTCCTGATTGAAGGTATAAAGTAAAGAAACCTTAGTGCTGCCACCTCTTCCCTTAGGACCTGTTTGAGAAACTTACTGAGAAA
This sequence comes from Myotis daubentonii, assembly GCF_963259705.1. Lineage (NCBI taxonomy): Eukaryota > Metazoa > Chordata > Mammalia > Chiroptera > Vespertilionidae > Myotis > Myotis daubentonii. Next base: position 25,037,063 of record NC_081842.1, on the reverse strand, counting down.
TTCACTCAATTGTTAGAGTGAAGAACTTCCTGCAAATGCCTTTTACTATATGTTTTATGTTCTTGGCAAACCTGAAAAGGCTCTAAATAATTCACAATCTCTTTTCTTGAGTTTGGTTTCTCGATGTGTGTTCAATTCCCCCCCCCCCCCCGCCCCGTCCACCCCCCACCCACCCCCCCATGTCAGGAAATGGCTTTCCTTCTGAGATCACTGATTGCTCTGACAATAATGGCTCAATTAAATCGTAGATGAACTTTTAGGTACCACCTATTTTAAGAAGAATAAAATAAGCTCAATAGGAGGTAACCCTCCAGCTACTTTCTAAATTGCTTAGAGCACATTCCCCCACCCTCTAAAAAAGCTATTTCTCCAAAAAGTACAGTACAGTACGTGGTGTGTCTTCCCGGCAGGTAGCTTTGGTTGGGCTCAGCTCTCAGGAATGTCCAATGTAGAGCTGCATCAGGGGATCACAAAGCAGAGGCTGAAAAATGAATGCTGTCGCTGCTTTCTCACCTCCTCTGGGAAAGTTGTGTGATTGCCTGACACTTGGAAATGGATTTGTAGGTCCCCAGCTTTAACTGATGCCCAGATGAACACAAAAAAACAGCCAGCTGAGTTCTCTCCTTCCCTCACCTGCAATGCCTGGTTCACTTTCTACTTGTAAGTGCTCGTTTTATATGGTAGGAAATTGTGCTCATTGGAAAGCTATGTGGATTTCTAGCAAGAGCAGAAATAAAATCCTCGCTGGTCTTAGGTTTAACTCTGAGAAAAAGATCTAAGCTGAAACTTAGGCAACTGTCTGGAGGCCGGCAACAAGATACCGCCATTGGCCAATCCACCCACCACAGGTATACTCAGCTGTTCCCAAAGTGCCGTTTCCCAGGCCTGAGGGTGCTTGAGTGTGCAACAGAGACTATCACTCTCAAATAAAGGGGCCTACTCTCCTCCCAATTCCTTCAAACACAAGGCATCACAAGCCATATTACTTTATCCTTAACAAGAGAATATGTAGGTTATTTATTCATGCCCAAAATTAAAAATAAATGAAAAACAATTTGCCCCAGCCAGTGTGACTAAGTGGGTTGAGCATCGTTCCATGCACTGAAAAGTCATCAGTTGGATTCCCGGTCAGGGCACATGCCTCGGTTGAGGGCTTGATCCCTGGTCAGGATGCATATGGGAGGCAGCTGCTCCATTTTTCTCTCTCATATCAACGTTTCTCTCTGTCTTCCTCCCTCTCCCTTCTTCTCTCTCTCTCTCTAAAACAACAACAACACACCAATAAAAACATATTTTTAAAAAACCAATTTAACATTACTTAAAGAAACATGAATAATAATATACCAGCACAAAAATAAACAATGAAAGGAAAGATTCCCTCTCCTGTTATTTCAACCCTTCATATTTTTGCTTCTTATAACAAACAATGAATATTTAGGTAATGATGTTCTCTGAGATGGTGGGAAATGCTATTTTGATCACTTTTCAAATCATGCCACTGCTTCCTTTAGTGTCTAAGCTGAATCTATAGAAATGTGTATAAACTTGGATTTTAAATAAAAATATTAATAGATCAACTGCAAACCATATTTTCTTACTCTATAGCATTAATAAATGCTAGTAAAAATATCTAAGCTATCTTAATGAGGACCCATGAATGATGGCTCAGAGCCTCTTCTATCAAAATCTAGTTTTGCCTGGCTCCCATCCCACCAACAAAAGTATGCCTAGGCATCTTTTTGGACAGATGACAGAAAGACTGAATAGTGGTCTTTGAGCCTGATTATTGTGTAAATTACATGGGCTGTGTGAAGAGACAGGAGAAAGATGATGGAGCAAGCAGAAAGTTCAAGAAGAAGCTACATGCTACCTTGCAGAAGCTATGGCCACCTGAGTTTTCCATTGCCAAGAGACCAGAATCATAGTTTTAGAAATGGAAGACATCTATGAGATCCTGTTCATTCCTTTGTTTTATAGCACAACAGGGTTTAGGGAGATTTAGTGACTTAATCAAGGTCATATATCTGGTTGGCAGCAGGCCTAGGAATAGTATCTGGGTCTTTTGGTTCTAAGACCTCTTTCAATTATACTACAAAACTTAATAATCACTGCAATAATCAAAACTTCAAAATAAACCATTTGGATGAAAATCCTCCTAAAATGGTTTACACAATTCCTATTTTTATACAGAGAGTATAATTAAACCTTTGCTCTGTGACTCAGCGTCATCATTGTGAAGATTAATGATGTTAACTCTATATACTACAGAGTCTGTGAATGCCGACTTGACGTAGAGTGCAGCACAATGCTGGGAATATGGTAACTGTTTTTTTGTAGATTTCTATGAATTTTCTCTTTGGTTTTATTCCTTGCTGCCCTCAGGTCTCTGTTTCCAGTATCATCTCCTTTCCCCAGCTTCTAATTCTAATTCGAAACTGTGGTTTTTCTAAAATCTGCTCTTTAGAGTAATATGAAATGCAGACAAATGCACATCATATGTATTGCAGCATTATTTGCAAAAACAAAACCACAAATGTCCAACATAGGAGAATGGTTACTAAGTGGTACTTTAAAAGAATAGGATATTATTAGCCATTAAAATGATCATCACATGAAGAGGTTTTAATAAAATAAAGAAGAGCTTATGTCATAGTGTTAAATTAAAAATGTAGGATGCTGCTAGATATCAATAACATTTCAAAAATGCTTAGAGTGAGGGAAATGTACCAAATGTTTACAATGACAGGATTATTGATAATTATTATTCTATTATTATACCATTCTACTTATTTCTATTTGTTTCAGTAATAAAAGTACAATACTCAATGTCAGAACAAGAATTTTTAAAAATATCACATCAGAAAATATAATCTAACAGGTGAGAATGATTTAAAGTGAAAATATACAGATTCCAGGTGAGAATCTAAAGTTTCTGTGACATAGTATGGCAGAGGGTGGCTTTTGCTTCCTTCCCATTTCTTTGCCGAAAGTCAGGTTTCTAGATACTTGAATTGTGGAAGAGTAGAGGTGCTCTTGTACATGGCCTTTGGGAGCAAATATGTTTAATGGGGAAGGGAGGAAACTGAGAGGGAAAGACAGAAGAGAGAGGAGGGAGGAAAGGTTCGGAGCCAATGGTTTTAGACAAGTGTCTAAGGATTTTTCATTAACTGGTTTTTAGAAGTTTAGAAACCACAAATGTGGTAACTGTCACGCAGCCTGATTTATCAGCGGATGAGCATGAAAGGCAAATTAACCTCTCCACAGACAAAGAAGGGCATTTTCTAATTAATAATTAATCACTTCCTAAAATTGGGGGAGCGGAATTAAGAATGTGAACAAGTAAAAACTGGGATAGCATGGAAAGAAGGTAAGCAGTTGAAACAAATGAATGTCTTCATATAAGATGTTTATATCTGAAGGTATTAGGTACCTTCTCTTCTATTTCCTGACTCCTTTGTATTATGATAACCTATTTTTCTTTTTAATAGCAATGACTTTTTATATCTTCTCCTCGTTCTTTGAATGAAATTATTAAGATGTGGGTAGTGCAGCAGAAGGCAGTTTAGATTTTACAACACACAATGACCTTCACTGACTCATACATACACAGCCCCCACCAAATGCGTCACCTCATGCAGAAACGACCAAGGGCAAACTGAGCCCGGAGTGGGTGATTTAACATAGATGTTGCTTGACTTCTCAAAGCTTCTGAAGATCATTTTTAAAAATTTGCCTCTGCCTCCCCAGAGACGACATGCCAAGAAAAACCTCTGAGTACTTTAAACTGGTCTGTGGGATAGAAAGATCATAAATCTGTTCTCATTTGGCATGAGTGGCATGTCTAACATAATTTCTAAGGACTTCCTCAAATGTAACATACTTTCTTATCATAATAACCCTGTGAGATATTATTAGCCCAAATTTATAGATGAAGAAACCGAGGCTCTAAGACATTAATTTGCTAAAGGTCACCATTAAGCTAGAGGAAAAGACTGGAATTCAGATTTTCTACTCTCAATCCTGTAGTGATTTCTGCTGTTTCATGATGCAAATTTATTGATACATTAATTCTGTGTCAAAGCATTTGCTCCCAAAGGCCATGTACAAAAGCACCTCTGCAGACCAGTAGTTGCTCAACAACATGCAGGTGAGTAGACAATTTCAATGGTGGGAAGTTGTGCCTGGTTGCAGTAGGGCAGTGAAAGCCCAGATTGATTTATAAAAGGAGATTGGAGTCCCAGCTCTATGGCTAAGTAACTCTGTTACTGTAAGCAGGTCTATGGGTCTTAGTTTTTTCACCTTGGTGTCTACTTGAGCCCCTTCCTCACAAAAACTGCATCTCTCTTATCTGCACAAACCCACATTCATCATTTGTCCTTCAGGGTCAATGTCCTCCCCTAAAGAACTTAACTCCAATAGCTTGTGAATACTATAGAGTGTACTCATTCCCTAAATCCTCAGGAATTTTTATTCAGAAGTCACATATGTGTGTTTTAGCTCTCCAGCTAGACTTTTAACAAGATCTGCCTTGCTGGTGTGTGTTGTGGGTTCGATTCCCAGTCCAGGTCAGGGAGTGTGGGAAGCAACAATAGAAGCATCTCTCTCACATACATGTTTCTCTTCCTCTCTCCCCCCTCCTCTCTCTCTCTCCTTATGCCTCCTTTCCTTCCACTTCACTTTCTCTAAAAATCAATGAAAAAAAAATATCCTTAGTGAGGATAACCTAAAAACAAAACGTGTTTTCAACATCTCTAATTCCTCTCTGCCATTTCAAAACCCTTCCCTCTTTCTTCCAGCTGCCTACTATATCACTATGCATTGGACAAATGTCTACTGAACGAATGAGAACCTGCATTCAGGCGGTGAAAGCCTGGCTTGATTTGTAATAGGAGGTTGGAGTTCCAGCTCTATAGCTAAGTAACTTGTGTTACTGCAGGCAAGTCTGTGAGTCTCTGTTTTCTCATCATAAAATGATTATGGGGGTAGGAAGGAGGTGAAGTATATGAGTTCCGTGATCTCTGAGATGCTATAAATATTTAAATATTATTTTGATTGGGCCAACCATTAGGGGTGAGAGAAGAGATGAATGAGAATTCTAAAGACAAGAATGTGAAAAACAAGGCAAACACAGTAACCAAATATCTAACCACCCAGCAGACAGAAGAAACCAATGTGTCTGGAAAATTAATAAAGTAAAGAAGAATCAGAGAGAGCAGAGATGTCTTAGGCAAGGCTTGAAATGTGAATCTTGTCTGAGAGGGAGGCAAAGGGGTAATAAGGCAGAATATAAATGGGGACAGCTTAATAACTAAAAAAATTGCATTAGTTGTTTAGGCATGTGTAGCATAACGTTTGTTTTTTAATTTACTCTTCTGTTTGCTATTCAAGCTTGAAATCAAATGTTAAGAACATCAGCACTGAGACTGCTTAGGATCAGGAGAAAGAAAATGAGATGCATGCTAACAACTTCCTTGTGGAAATAAAAACAGAAGGTCCTAGTAATAGGGATTGATACTACCAACATTTGACTAGTAGAAACGTTACTTTCTTCTCCATTTTGTTGGGGGGTAGGCAGTATGACCATTTTAATTAGGATATTTCTCCTAAGTTTAATTTTATTAAATATTTTAATAATTCCAAGTAATATTGCACTGGTTTCATTAAAATTTGGGTTTTAGCAGACAGACCATGTAATAAATAAAAATGGTGTTATAAGGAGGTCTGTCTATGCCTTCAATAATAAGCTCCCTTGGATAGGATGAACTTATGGGAGACAAAGAACCGAAGTATCTGGTATGATAAGAGGAGCTAGGATTCACATAAGGAGTTAAAGAAAAAGAAAATCAAGTTCAGCTTGAAACTTTAAGAAAAAATGGCACCTCTTTAGAAAAGAAATTCTCTGAAATTAAAAATAATACTTGAAGCAAATAATAGTTCTTGGATTATCAGATGCAAAAGTTTTCAGCTGGTATCTGAAATTGAAGTGACACTTCAAAAGATTAAATCAGTAAGAGCCCATGATTGATAAAAGACAAGAAATTTCCTTTTAAAAAAAGAGCAAAACTGTAAAAGGAAGTTGATATTTAAGAGACATTTTTAGGAACCTCCTGATGAAATTTTTTATACTAAAACTGCAGAGAAGAAACTCACTGTTAATCCATACTATCTAACTTTGGGTCCAGTTTGCCCTTCATCTTCTACCTCAGAAAAAGGGCCTAAATTTAACCAATGTATAAAGAAATTTCTGCAGGGAGAAAAAATCGTGTGACTGTGTGTGTATGAAAGACAACATACCTGCTTCATCATAGGATACAGTCAATTTTTCTAGCATTTCTCGGTCAATCGACAAAATCTGCTGTTCAAGGATGGTCTGGTAAGACAAAACACTATTTTCTTTGTCTTTCTCGTAGTCCTGTAGATGCTGTTTAAGGGCCTCTGGGAGTCGAGATTTTACATATTCAGCTGCAGTCTGCAAATAAAACAGGTAAAAAAAATTAGTATGTCTCATCTTAGCCTTTTCACTTTGTTTTAGGTGCTGCAGTGAGAACTCAAAAGCACTGTGGCACTAACCCTTTAGACAACCATGTCCTTGTCATTTTTAGTCTCCACTGTGCCCAGTAAGGTGACTCTTCAAATAGGCAGAATCACAGACCTCTAACAGTTTTCTACCAGGTTGAAAGGTCTAAAAGATGATAGATTTAGTTTGTCATTCATAGAGTTAGTACTCGAAGTTTCAACAATTATCCCACTGAACTCTGAAGGCCCCATCATAGTAATCTTACTGATATAAATATGACTGCCCTTGTCTAGAATGCAGAAGCCAGTCACTCGTCTCAGCAGAAGACAGTCTATGCTATGCCAGCCATATCTCTACTTTGCTTTGTTGTTCTCTACTCATTAATGCTCACACAGGAATTCTTGTGAAGGGAAGAGAACGGAGAGCCCTCTGCACGAGCTGATAATGGAATAGTGGGATAAACGGAAAAAGAAAATATCTAAGACGATATCTGTTAGCCAGAAAAAAAAGAACTGTTCACCACTGAAACGTCTCGGCCTTTATATACATATTATTCTTAACTTGACTTTGTTCTGCTTCTACACTATCTCACAATGCACTCCCAACTAGGGACATCTGAAATTACATGCAGTGATTTTCAACCCAGTAGGCATGCTTCCCTTGGAGGTAGGAAGAAAGGCATGTATACTGTGACAAAGACCTCCCTGAAGATTCTAATATATTCGTCTGGGGGGCTGGGGAGATAGCACACTCTTCCCCTTTCCAGCCAAGAACACAACCAAACAGAACTATAAGAAAGAAATTAAGTGATAGAGTGGCATGTATGAATCAGTGACTGAAATTCTTAAAACATATTTCTTAAGAATGCCAAGAGTTTAACATCTCCTTGCTGTGAATTTGATCAAATAAATGAAGGCATACCCATTAGAAACTGAAGTAAAAGAAACTGTTAAAAAGAACTGTCCGTGGGGTATGGGCCCAGAATAAGGAACAGCACACCTATATAATTTAACATATTTTTAAAATCTTCTGTAATTAAAAAATTATCTTTAAAACATAATTTTTGTAACCTTCATAGTTTTTCTTTTAAATGTTGCACAATTTAAGATGAAAAGAAACTTGCCAGAACGAACCATTGACTTCCCAGGAAAAGTCCACTGGAAAGTTATTTTTCAGTCTTCGAGTAGCCAAATATAGCATACAATACTTTTTATTTCCAGGTTTATGTTTATATCCCCTAATTAAGTTGTTGATGAAATTACAACTTTAAAATATCACCAAACATGAGTGAGGGGGGCTCCAGCCGCCCAGCCAAGATGCACCCTGGGAAAGCAGTGCCAGATCCAAGATGGCGGCCAGCAGGAGGCTGGTGAAGGAGCTGGAAGAAATCCGCAAACACGGAATGAAAAACTTCCGTAACATCCAGGTAGATGACGCCAATGTACTGACTTGGCAAGGGCTCATCGTTCCTGACAACCCTCCCTATGACAAGGGGGCCTTCAGAATCGAAATCAACTTTCCCGCAGAATACCCATTCAAGCCGCCGAAGGTCACCTTTAAGACAAAGATCTACCACCCCAACGTCGATGACAAGGGCCAGGTCTGCCTGCCAGTGATCAGCGCCGAAAACTGGAAGCCAGCGACGAAAACCCACCAGGTGATCCAGGCCCTCATTGCGCTGGTGAACGAGCCCCAGCCGGAGCACCCGCTTCGCGACGACCTGGCCGAGGAGTACGCCAAGGACCGGAAACAGTTCTGGACGAACGCGGAGGAGTTCACCAAGAAATACGGGGAGAAGCGGCCTGTGGACTAAAACCTGCCGCGATGGAGTCCAGCGAGTGGGAGAGACCCCGGGCCCTGCCGACACCCCGCAAAGCAGGGCTCCGTGGGCAACGGACGGCGCCACCAACCGGCGTTTGCTTGTGGCAGTTACTAACTTTCTACAGTTTTCTTAATCAAAAGTGATCTTAGGTAACCTGTAAAGAAAGGATTAAACGTTTAAGATGTTCTTTAAAAAAAAAAAAAAATAGGCTACACCGATTGGGGAGGAGGAGGGGAGAACACCAGCCTTAACTGCAAACGCCAGAAACAGGTAAACAAACACAATAGAACTGCCAAGAGATGTTCGGTCTTGACCTTTTCAGTGGCCCGACAGCTTTGCCATATTAAGTAATGTTTAGAATCACTACTTGAGAAAACAGAAACATGTAGCATTGTACCGTCAGGATATTTCTACTTAAAAGGGGAATTATTGCACTAAAGCTATGGCGCAGACAAAGGGCGGCCCCGTGCTCCCACTGACAAGCGAGGCCAGGCAGCTGCCTCCAGGACCACCTGCCCATCGTAGCCGCACAAGAGACCCGGGAGCAGACACCAAGGGCGGTCAGCACCAGAGGGGAAGTCCCTAGGTTGTTGGGACCCAGACACTGAGAACAGTAGCGAAGACACAGAAACCAAACAACCGGAAGGAGGAGCTGGAGAACCAAGAACCCCGAGAGCTGCAAAGAGGGGAGCTGACAGTCAAGTGGGGGCTGATGGGTCCTGAGGACGAACCCACTGACCTGGGCGAGCATGGTCACCGGCAGGCGAGCAGGACCCACTTAGAGTGACCAGAAAGGGATGAACGTCTTGGTCCAGAAAACTCTCCCGTATAGGACTCAGCACGGCCCAGCTGTAACTATGGCATCTGACAGAAAGGACACGGGCTGCAGATTCAGACAGATCTGAGTTGTTTGGTTCAGCGGTAGCTCTGTGCCCAAGTGCAGGCAACTGAATCTCTGAACTTCGGTTTCGTTATCTTTAAGACAGGAGCATAATAGGACTTTCACAGAGTTGTGGTGAAGACTAGATGAGGCCACACATACTGGAAAGTGCTGGGCTCGGTACCTGGTACTTAGTAGCTACTCAATAAAAGATCTGTCTCTTCTCTGTAAAAAAAAATAAAATAAAATAAAATAAAATAAAATATCACCAAACATTGTTCAATTTACCTGCTAGCCACCTATTGCAGAGCAAATAAAGTTATTTCACAAAATGTGAATGGACTCAACATGTTAACACTATATATTTAATTCTAGAGTTTAATGACAATTTTCTCCTGATACTGGACAAGGAAGAGGCATACTGCAAAATAACTATTTTTAAACTCAGATGACCTTGTTATTCAGTGTAACATCTGTCTTTTTTCCCTTGGAAATATCTATGAGGCATAGGAAGTAATTCTATAATGAATAATTCTACAATGCATATTTTTATAAATATTGGTGTGCTCTGTGTTACTGAAAGCATACCACACATTTCCTTCCAATTATGTCCACTGATCTACTTTTTTGAAACTCTGATATTGGTCTTTAAACAGGATTTATATTTTTTACTATATTGAAGTTATAGTTTGGCATTTCATTTCTAAAATAGTATAACTCCATATATAGAGTTCTTTCCATTGGGAAAGATTCTTTGGAAGAACAGAAAGAAATAATTCTAGCAAAGTACTAGATTCTGTCAAGATATTTCAAGAAATCACCTTTTATACTGAGGTGATACTCTAAATGTATTCAAATGGCAGTTCAATCCTTATTCTCAAGCTCGTACCTATGCTTAAAACCAGGCTGTCATACAAATACCGTATGATCTCACTTATGTGTGGAATCTAAAAAAAGAAAAAATTTCCAACAAACCAGAAACCAAACTCATAGATACAGAGAACAATTGGTGGTTGCCAGAGGTGGGGGATGGGGGCAGGTGGGAGGTTGCAAAATGGGTGAAGGGGTCAAAAGGCATAAACTTCCAGTTATAAAATAAGTACTGAAGATACAATGTACAGCATGCTGACTATAGTTAATAATACTGTATTGTATAGTTAATAGTTGCTAAGAGAGCAGATATGAACAATTCTCAACACACACACACAAGATGTAACTATGTGTGGTGATAGATGTTGACTAGACTTACTATGGTGATCATTTCTTTATATATACAAATATCAAATCATTATGTTGTATACCTCAAGCTAATATAATGTCAATTATATCGCAATTAAAAATATAGGCTGTAATATTAACTGATATTGGAATTATTGCAAAAGTAATATATAATACAAAGAATAATTTAAAATTTTACTAGAATTCAAAAATAAAGGAAAAAAAATTTTTTAAATATAGGATGGCATCTGTTCTCTAATCAATGATAAGAGTTTCTAGAAATTGAAACCCTAAATTGCATATTCTTATAATCTTTTTCAGAAACAATAATACAGGATGGGGCAGATGTAGGTTTACAGTTATGAGTACATGAAATACATTTATTCTTGTATATTATCTATTAACTAGAGGCCCGGTGCACAAAAATTTGTGCACTCAGGGGGGTCCCTCAGCCCGGCCTGTGCCCTCTCACAGTCTGGGACCACTCGGGGGATGTCCACCTGCTGGCTTAGGCCTGCTTCCTGGGGGATTGGGCCTAAGCTGGCAGTCAGACATCCCTCTGGCAGCCAAGGAGCCCTCGGGGGATGTCCACTTGCCAGCGGGGAGCAGGCATAAGCTGCAGTCGGACATCCTTAGTGCTGCTGAGGAGGCAGGAGAGGCTCCCACCACCACTGCTGTACTGGCAGCCGTCAGCCTGGCTTGTGGCTGAGCAGAGCTCCCCCTGTGGTCAGTGTGTGTCATAGTGACCAGCCATTCCCAGTCATTCTGCTGTTAGAGTCAATTTGCACATTACCCTTTTATTATATAGGATAGAGGCCTGGTGCATGGGTGGGGGCCAGCTGGTTTGCCCTGAAGGGTGTCCCAGATCAGGGTGGGGGCCTGCTGGGGTGCCTGGTCAGCCTGGTGAGGGGCTGAGGGCCATTTTCAGACTGGCCACACCCCCTTCAGGGTGGGGGTTCCCGCTGCGGTGCCTGGCCAGCCTGGGTGAGGGGCTGATGGCTGTTTGCAGGCTGGCCAAGCCCCCCAGTAGGGACCCTCACCCATGAGGGTGTGGCCATCCTGGGTGAGGGACTGACGGCTGTTTGCATGCTGGCCACAGCCCCCAACCACCCAAGCTCCCAGTGGAGGCTGGCTGGAAGGAGGTATCTGGGATTTATTTATCTTCTATAATTGAAACTTTGTTGCCTTGAGCGGAGCCCACAGCCAGCCAGGGCAGGCAGGAAGCTTGGCTTCCTCCATCACTGGGGCAACCAAGCCTCCTGCTTGCTCCAGCTCTGTGGCTGCCAGCAGCCATCTTGGTTGGGTTAATTTGCATATAGTCACTCTGACTGGCTGGTGGGCGTGGCTTGTGGGCATGGCTTGTGAGTGTAGCAGAGGTATGGTCAATTTGCATGTTTCTCTTTTATTAGATAAGATTATTAGATTATTTTCCATATGAACAACTTTAAACCTACTTTTGACCCACCCTGTATTATAACCATTATCAGTATCTTGCATGTGTTTAGTATTTTATACTTTTCTGAGCAATGTATATTGTTATCATTCTGTATCTTCAGAATAACTCAGTGAAAGTAGATAAATTATTGGTTTTGGCCAATCATTCACATCCTTCAAAGTCTGGCTCAAAGGCTATAAACTCTGTTAGTAAACACACCTAAGAGCAGCAAGTGAACTTTCAAGTACTAAAAAGCTATCTGTATAGGTATTTTAGCTCCCCAGTTTGGCTGAAGTAAGGACTGTATCTTACACATCCTTGTGTTCTCTCAGCATCAGGTTTGGTGCTTTGCACCCTATAAGCTTATATCTTGACCAGATCCAAGAATTAGGGACTTGGAGGTAGCCCTTGGAGAAAACTGTTTACAGTTCATAACTATTTGTCTGCAAACAGCACCTCCTCTCATGACTTCAGATAGACCACAAGAGTCTGGTTTCTTACTGGCAAATGGAACTTCACTTGGTCTTTAATTGCCATTGATGCCATTATTTTAGGAAAGTAAAATCTAAAACCCAAATCAACATTTATATGCTAAAATGGTAAATTATGGAGTACTTAACATGCAATGCTACATATGGAGCTTTAATGACTTCCTCTGTATAACTGTTTGAACTCCATTCTTGCCTTTCTTCATTTGGTAATAGGCTTGATTCTGCTAGGGACCCTCTGAGGAGTTGAATACCTTAGAATTGTGCCCCTGAGTTACTAGTAAGAGTTGCCTTGGGGGTGTGAATTCTTCCAGGGTTTGTGCTTGTCTGAACTACTGAGTAGGTTCTCTCCCCCAACCTCCTCCCCCCAAACAAACCCCAGTGGGTAGCAGAGAAGCCTCAGGGCAGACAGTAGGAGATACATAGTTCATGGAGTCCTCTGGTTATACCAAGAAGATAGTTAACAGCGGGAATAAAAACATAAGCTAGATGAGCTAATGCTTGTGAGGTAAGGCACAAAAGGAGCCTGTTGCAACTTCTTACAGAATTTGTATACATTTATATTACCCAGGCCACCTGCAATCTGGAAGGCAGTAAAGAAGGAGAATGACTAGGGGTCTAAATCCTGGGAACCTAGTAGGTAGAATGCTGACACTAGCCATTACACTACAGAAACTATTTACTGTACAGTGGTACATTCTTTAAGAAATTACTAATGTGCCAAAACCGGTTTGGCTCAGTGGATAGAGCGTCGGCCTGCGGACTGAAAGGTCCCAGGTTCGATTCCGGTCAGGGGCATGTGCCTGGGTTGCGGGCATATCCCCAGTAGGAGATGTGCAGGAGGCAGCTGATAGATGTTTCTCTCTCATCGACGTTTCTAACTTTCTATCTCTCTCCCTTCCTCTCTGTGAAAAATCAATAAAGTATACTTTTTTAAAAAAAAATTACTAATGTATATGAAAAGATTTGGCCAGTGTAATTTAAAAGCTAGTAAATGCTTCACAATTCATCTTTAAAGAAAACCTGTCAGCCATCCAATTCCAATTTATTGAGTGTCTGCTGAGTACAGCACGTTAGACTAGACACTATTTGGAGAACAACTCTTTGCCATCAAGGAACCTGCAATTTTAATGTTCAAACAGCACACACACACGAAATACCAGGGAAAAACATTTTCCAAAGCAATGCAAAAATAGGCATGAATCTTGAGATGAATTAGCATATTTAATTAACATAGGAGCTCTGTTAAGTGCTGCCCAGCCTCCAAGGAGAGAAATCCAGGAGAAGAGACAAGAAAAAGAATCAGGAAATCATTCCAGTAGAGTTTAAAGATCAGTTTTGAGGTTAGAAGCACTTACTGGAGAAAAGAAATGCAATCTAGAAGTAGTAAATATGAGTTCACAGGGAGAGATAATAAGAAATGGAGTTGATAAGACTGGGAGGAGGAGGAAGCTGGCAGGTGGAGAAGGCTTACCTCCCCGTTAGCCAGGGAGTTTTGACTTGTGGCAGTGACAGGAAACTGAAACGTCTTAAAGAGTAAAAGAAATCATCAAATATTGTTCGAGGGATAATGTGCTTGGAGCTGAGTTTAAGATGCACTGAAACAGAAGGAGATTAAAGTAAGGAGACAAGGAAAAAAATCCAAAGGAAAGGAAAGCTGGCCTTCTACATTGTGGTTAGACTATAAATCAGACACTCCTGTACAGAAAGTGAAAAAATGTGACAAAAACGTTAACAGTTTACACCTTTTACCTAGCATGTCTTTCTCGGAATTTATTTTAAGAAGTTAAAGATAAGCATTAAGGACTTGTATGCAAACATGTTTATCAAATATTATTCATGATAATGAAAATTTGTCTGGAAACCAGTGATTAAATTATGGGATGTCCATGCATTGGAAAAAAACAAAAAACAAAAAACAACGAAGCTATTGAAAATCATGTCATGGTATGTCAACTATAATGTTAAAATGAATTTTAAAAATTCACCAGGAAAAAAGATCATGTTCTGGAAGAGTAACAATTATGTGGGAAAATGTTCATAATGAAACACAGGTTACAAAACAGTTTCTATACTACCTGTATGAGAAAAAATTGGCTGAATTATGTTAATACTAGAGTCCTGGTGCACGGATTCGTGCACCAGTGGAGTCCCTCGGCCTGGCCTACAGGGATCAGGCTGAAACGGCTCTCCGACATCCCCCAAGGGGTCTTGGATTGCGAGAGGGCACAGGCCAGGCCTAAGGACCCCACCAGTGCACAATCAGGGCAGGGGAGGGACTGCAGGAGGGCTCCAGGGTGTGTCCGGCCCATCTCGCCCAGTCCTGATCAGCCGGACCCCAGCAGCCAGCTATCCTACTGGTCAGAATGTCTGCCCCCCCAGTGGTCAGTGCGGGTCATAGTGACTGGTCGAACGGTCGGACACTTAGCATATTAGGTTTTAGTATATAGGATGTATCATTAGTTATCCAGGGTAGCAAAAGTTTGATATTAATTTTTCCTCTATGATGTTTTCAGCATATTTCAATTTTTCTAAAATACATATAATAGAAAAACGATTGACCACTTACTGAGTGGTTGAGTACTGTGCTGAATGTTTCACATGTACTCACTTATTTAATCCTCAAAGCAACCCTATAGGTTTTTACAGGTGAGGAAACAGACTCAGAGTTAAACAACTTATCTCTGGTTATACAGTGAATGGGGGAGCAGGAAACACCAATAGGTTTTGAACCAGAAAAGAAAAAAAATATATTTTTAAAGAAGAGATGCCTACTGTGGACATTGCCTTGTAAAGCAAAGCAGCTTAAGAAGAGACAAAAGAGCACATGAGCAGAGACTTGTGACAGACGCGAAAGAGCAACATGTAAAATGGCTTCAGTGGGAAAACTGAGTCAAGTGAAACAATATATTGAATTTACTTTTTAACATTTAACTGTAAGCTGGAAAACTACCCGCCTCTTCGTATAGTATGTACTATCCCCTCCTCTGCTCAAAAAAGGCAAACCTCCCCAAGGAAAAGATATTAGACTTATTTAATAGAATTCCAAAGAAAAATACCAGAGTAATGATTTGGTTAGGAGTTCCAGGGAGGCAAAAGCTATTTTCAAGAAAAGCATTAAGTGATACTGAATCAAATCTAACAGAGCCCCCATTAGAGAAAGATCACAAGTAAATTAGACCTATGTTCAAATCATTTTTAGTACGTATTTGTCTCCTGGAATTTGCAAAGGTCAACTTACTATTCATTTTGAACTTTAATAGACTTTAAATTAAAATAGGCTTCTGATATCCTTAACTACGAAACTATGCCTTATAATTTTTATTTAAAACTGCGTATTTCATAGTTGTGGGAGTTTTTTATTTTGTTGTCCCCTCCTTTTTAATCAAATGTTCTATTTTATTACCAATTCTAAGGCTTAGTCTAATGTATGCAATTCTATCCTTTAAAATTTCAGGTTTGGTATTTAAAGAAAGAAAGCTCCCTCTATAGCAAATAAATTCTTACTTAGAATATATATTTAAACCAAGGAATGGAGTTTATCATTTAGTTTCTAATGATCTGTGTTATAAATGTTGGTCCTGTTGTAAAGATCCAATTTCAAGGGAACTTTAAAAAACCAGCAGATGAGATTCTAAGATTGCAAAACGTGGGCAATGCATGTTAAGAAGAAATACCCACTTTTGCCTCCAGGATGGTCTGCAAAAGTGTGTTTTGCTAAGATAAAAGAAAAATTTCAAAATTTTAATATCTTTCAAATTCTCTGATTTTATAAATTACTCTCCCCCCTTCAGTTTATTTAACACATCCACACAGATACACAGACACACAGACAGACAGAAACACACACACACACACACACCTCTAATTTGGCAGAGAGAAGGCCTCAAGCTCCATTGAAATGAATGGGACAAACAATTGATGGCAGTGTGCCGGAAGCCAATTCCAGCATGTCAGCAGGGCTGAATCATCTGGGAATGGCTGAGGGCATTTCCCCAAACCTGAAAAGGATGTATAAAATGATTGCTTGCTGCCAGACAGCTGAGGCCATCTTAATCTACATGCTATTGCCTCCTACTGGCCAAACACCTGAACAGCCATAGGCAATTCTTCCAATCTGACAATGCTTCTGTATACAAATCCTGGCCTTTGATGTGTATATCTACCTCACCTTAGGACAAATTGTGTTAATAAAAAGCAAGGGGTCCTGAGACAAGGAGAACTTAGTTCCTTTAGCTAAATCTTCTCTGACTCCCCAAAATGCCTTCCAAAATTATGTTTCGTCTCTGGACTCTTATTTAATTTACGCACAGCCCTTCTAGATGCTGGATTAAGACCCCCAGCATTCGCAGTGCCTTTCAGTTTACATTTACACCACATGTCTGCCTGACCTGGAACACAGTGCTATGTTTCCCACAAGAGTGTTGACTGTGAATGGACCCAGGCATCTAAAACTGGACAAAAAGGAGACTAAAGCAAAGAAACTGATCCTTGACCCACGTTATGGATGAAGTTAACAGTGAACTCACACACACAAGAAAGTGCTAAATCTGGCTCGAAGGGCATCTGATCAGTGCCCCTCTGGGTGCGAAGCAGACTTTGGCTCTGAAGAAGACATACGAGAGAGGGAAAGTGGCGAATCAATTCTGCAGCCAGTGAGTAGAAAAAGAACTGAATTTGGAGAAAACGTAATGCAGGAGTGATGATAAAGGAGAGATGGCAAAGGAGACCCTCCCAAACTCGCACCGCAAGAGGACAGGAGAGAGAAGGGAGTGCTACTTCTGTTGCAGATAAGGTTTCCCTGCCCTTGAAGGAAGTGAATGTGCTGATTTCGCAGCAGCCAGCGTGCAGACCACACGTTAATTTACTTAGGTTCACCTTGGAATCCATCTTTCTTCTGTAACATTATTATTAATATTTGACAACTCCTCTTTGGCTCCAGGCAACTTTAAAACAAAGTCAGAGTGAGTATCCTTGGCCACCAGGAAGAGGACATAAGGCAGGAGAATTGTTCCTCTCACACCTGCCAAGTCATTTCTTGCCCTTTTTGGTCTTTGCCACTTCTAACCTGGAGGGGTCATTTAAATAAGAAAAGCATCTTTGAGAAGTCAGACCATCTTGCACTCCTGAATTCATAATTCTGCACCAAGAAGGCGGATTTGATTCTTTCAAGAGAGATGGCATCAGGAAAAAGACCCGGGCTTAACCCTGAAGTATGTAAATGAAAGCCAGTGCTTATGATGGAGATTTAATATTGTTCTGGAGAACCAAATATGTGGAGGTGCAGCTGCTAATTGTGGGGCAAAATGACCACCAGAGAGGACATAGCACTCAGCATGGGAGGGGCTTGAAATCATACTCCTAATGAGCATAAAGACTGAAGTTTTCATTTAGCATAAACATTAAGGTGATGACTGCTAAGTTATAGGTTATTCAGGACAATTCCTCTGGAATTTCTCAAATGACAAATCTTTAATAACTGTATAAGTCATCTCATTCATTTTTAATCTGAGGCCATTTTCCCATGGTAGTACCACACATGCCATAGTGTGAAAGTATAACTAAAAACCTACGTCCTGAATGATGGCTTCCCTGACTGCAGATCGTGGTTTTTAAATGTGTTAACTTAAATAACCTCCCTTTTCTAAATCCCTACTCTCTAATGGCAGTAAGGTAATCAAATACGGCTTAGCTTTGTGATCCATTTTCCTAATCTTATTATTTTGGTCAAATCTACATTCAAACCTGAAGGGATTAAAAATGTGTCTGTATACAGCCTGAAGAAAAGTTAAGATTACTTCCCTACTACCAAAGGGATGATTCATGGAGTCTTTGCCCCTCGGTCATCACACACATTACAGAGAGAGAGGCAGGGGGAACAGGCTAGTTCCATGGTGCTTCTTTTAATTTTTAAAAAATATATATTTCTATTTATTTCACAGAGGAAGGAAGAAGGGGAGATAGATAGATAGATAGATAGATAGATAGATAGATGCATCAATAATGTGAGAGAATCATTGATCAGATACCTCATGCACACTCCACACTGGGGATCGAGCCTGCAACCCGGGTATGTGCCCTGACTGGGAATATAAACTATGACCTCCTGGTTCATAGGTGGATGCTCAACCACTGAGTTATGCCAGCCAGGCTTAATTTTTTTTTTTAAAGCACACACACACACACATTTAAGATCTCCTGAGAGATGGCAATATAAAAACAGCCCACCCGCAGAGTTTTTTGTAAATCTGTTGAGAAAACAAGCAGCCTTCAGCCAATGCAGTCTTGTTAAATTTTTTGTGATAAGTGAGTTCCTATCTTTTCGGCAGGTATAGAAAGAAATAAATTGTTTCACATTCTATACATTTGAGATGTATAGAAGAAAAATGCAAGGCAATGTTTGTTTACAGAGAGGAAAATATTTCCTATTTCAAAGAAAAATATGGTTACGCATAAATTCCTTCCCATTTCTGAATTTTGGGTTATAAAGCTTGAGGAAAAATTACCTTCTGTGAGTGCTAGCCAAGTGTGTTCTAGAAAGTTCCACGCAGAACGCTAACTGAAAATGCCCTTAGGGACTCAGAAAGCCAATGAGATCAACTGTTATAAATGAATTATAACTCACTCAGGAGTTATTAAGCAAAAAGAATTCTATAGCTATGATGATGGAGAAGTCCCTTAGGAAGGCAGCCCAAACACAGTCAGACAAAGTGTTCCTTGGCTGGTGATTGGGCAAGAGAGCCCTTCTAGGACCTCACTTGACTCCTGCCGCACAGCTACGAAATTCGTGGTTGAACTTAATCAAGAGTGGTACTTCAACCAACTGCTCCTGAATCATCTGGGATGGGAAAGGGAATGTCTCCTTAAAAATGCAGAACATGGGTCCTGTTCCATTTTTAATAAATCGAGATATTTCAGTTGCGACTCTAAAATATGCTTTTTAAACTTGTGCTGCATTTTAACAAGCTCACTAAAGAATAAAACTGACCAGTTTCTCCTCCTAGAGTTCTAACGTTATAAGGTGTAGGTACGTGTATTCTTACAAAGCTATACAATGAATTCTGATGTACATCCAGAGTTGTATCAGACCCTCCACAATAATAAGCCCATCTGCATCCCCCAAGACTCAGTTTGGCAAATACATATGTTTAATTCTTGTAGAAACATTGACTGTATGCAGTGACATTCCCACACCGCCTGTACCCTCAATGCCATGGGCTTTCTTTCGTCGTATAAAATTGCCAGCCTGGTCCGTCTCTGAAAGGCTGAGCCCTCCTAAAGCCAGCTAACTGACCTGAGTACTTCTGATGCCATGAGCACTTGGAACCCTTTTCCAACAGCTTGTGGGCAATCAAGCAAGGCCCGGCAAGCTGTGTGAAACAGGCCACCAAATGACCTGCGGCAAAGCACCTTGAAAACACAGTGACTTCCTCTCGACCGTGCCCAGGCATGGACAGAACACTGGCCGCCCTGACCTCTGCGGGGACCACTGGTGGAAAGTCGCAGTAAAATGGAGCAGGAAAAAAGAAAATCAGCATCACCAGCAGTATAGCTTAGAATCTGGAAGGGTATCTTATTTTAGCAGGAGGAAAATGGGATACCTAATTGCATGAAAAAGCTATAATTTCAGCAGTGAATGCACCTGCTTGTGTAAATAGAAAGTGACACATTTTAAAATCTCAATGGGCAGATATTTCATGGACTTACACAGAAAAATATGTCTTTTCCCAAGTCCTGCTTCCACACTGAAAGGCAACAGCTGGATGAGCAGGGATGCAGTCATGAGCTACAGCCTTTCCATTAATGTTTGAGTCTCCACCATGTGGCAGGCACCGTGCTAGTTGCCAGGAATAAAGGTGGGTTAAAGTGGGCATGTCTCTGTGCTTTGGGTGCTTATGGTCTAGTGGGGAGCCAAAAATTAACCAAATAACCACTTAAGTGTATAAAGAGAAGCGCTAAGGAAAGGTTCTTTGAGGGGAGAAAACAAAACAGCTGGATGGGGGTAGGCAGGCCTCTCTGAGACAGTGATGCTTCAGCGTAGATCTAACATTTCAGGAGGTCCGCAGGTAAAGGGCAAGAAGGGAGGAAGAAGAGGTCAATACAGGCAATAAAGAGAGCATTTTTACGACACAATTTTTTAAAAAATGTGGACAAATGAAAGCCACGGGTGAATAAATGTTGCAATTTATAGGAGGGAAAGCTTCAAGAGGGACTTGCACTCTGAGGTGTTGGAGACCAGCCTCTGGTCTGATGAGGAACAGAAGGAAGGAAGCAATGTGCACTACACTTGCCCAACTAAAACCAATCATAACTTTCTGTTGTGGCGGGGCACAGGGTGGGGGGGGGGGGCTCGTTTCTGTACTCTTTTTATTAAAATGGGGTTATTATAAAGAACCTGAAGAACAATGTTAAGTCCCTAAGCCTTGACTGCCCAGTCAATGCCTCACATATTTTTCATGCTTTTTCTCTCACCCAGTGCTCACAGGGCTGCCTAGATTTGTTTAGTACAGGCAACCGCTAGAGCCTTAGTGCTCCTTCCACATTACCCTGAAATGTTGCATTTACACCAAGTGTTGACCTTTTTGCAATAGCATACAGAGTCATAACACATCTGAGTGTCTTACACTATTCATTTTTTTAAAAATATATTTTATTGATTTTTTACAGAGAGGAAGGGAGAGAGATAGAGAGTTAGAAACATCGATGAGAGAGAAACATCGATCAGCTGCCTCCTGCACATCTCCTACTGGGGATGTGCCCGCAACCAAGGTACATGCCCCTGACCGGAATCGAACCTGGGACCTTTCAGTCCGCAGGCTGATGCTCTATCCACTGAGCCAAACCGGTTTCGGCTATTCATTTTGTTTTTAAGTCAGAAAAGATGTTTACGAAGGTACCTGTGCAGCTAAAATAGCATCAACTGATACGCATCAACTAGCTGGGAATCATTTGTCCCAACTTGTGAAATTCTCACCCTAAAAGTCAGAGGAATAAAACTAAAATGAGCCTGGCTGGTGTGGTTGAGTGTCAACCCATGAACCAAGAGGTCACTGGTCAGGGCATATACCCCAGTTGCTGGCTGGATCCCCAGTAGGGGTGTGAAGGAGGCAGCCAATCAGTGATGTTTCTCTCTCATCAGTGTTTCTATCTCTCTCTCTCCCTTTCTCTCTCTCTAAAAATCAATAAAATATATATTTTTTAAAAACAAATCACTAAAATGAGCTTTTCCCTTTTCAAAAATGTATGGAGAGTAAGAAGGAAGTCCAATGGTCTCCCAACACTGAATCCCACTTCATTATCCTTCTGTTTGGATACATGGTCCTATTCCATGCAGGAAGTTCCCCACAAACAGAAGAATGGAGCAAAGGACTCAACCGTATAGTGTAGCTAGTATAGCCCACTGGGAGAGACTTCACTCAGAAAGATGAAATCCGGGTAATTGAGAGAGCATTCACTTCTCCACGGGGTTTCCCACCTGCCTGGGAGGAGGGCTGCAGAAATCATAAGAGAGGTGGGCTGGCCCAGCTCCTTAGCAGGCGTATCTTTAACAACTACTATTTATTGAGTGCTTACTGTGCCAGGCACTATGCTTTCATTTACTCCTCACAACAACCCTAAAAAGTATCACTGCATTGCAGATGTGCCTCTGCACACCTCTTATATAGTCCTTTACTCTTCAACACAATCTGAAGTTTCATAAATATTCTGTATAGGCAAGTTTTAGGAATCCATAGCTAAGGAAGGTAAGATAGTACAATAGAGATGGAATCAAGAATAAAGTTGAAACACAAAATATATGCCTTAAGATGCCTTTTTTTGTTTTGTTAGAGATTAATTAAAAACTGACTGAGTTCTCTGGCTAACAAAACCAAAATATAAAGGCAACCATCTGCACAGGTCAGAGTGTTCTTAAAATATATTAGAGGAAGGGCCAAAATAATGCTTATGGCAGACATTATTAATCCATCAAATAGTTATTTGCCTTAAGCCCCAACCCACCCTGAGAATCGGTCTCAATATAGTATTCCAGGTAGCTATCAATCAATCAAAGTTACCATACAAGATGAAACGTGGTTATGAGCCTTGGTCTAAATCCAGGGTGGCAAATTATGGCCCAAATACCTGTTTTCATAAATAAAGTTTTATTTTAACACAATCCCATCCAATTGTTTACATATCATCTTGCCTAAAATATGTCCTATATGACTCTTTACAAAAAATGTTTGCCAAGCCCTTGTTTAGATAAATGGCTGAACTAAAGCAAAACGTGTGTGTGTGTGTGTGTGTGTGTGTGTGTGTGTGTGTGTGTATTGTTTAGTTCACATTTGCCTTCATGTATTGAGCACTGTGTTAGATTCCAGGTGTATAAAAATAAGTTGTACAGAGTTGTTACCTTGAAATATCTCATGATCTAGAACAAATTTTTAAAAATATATATATATTTTTTATTGACTTCAGAGAGAAAGGGAGAGGGAGAGAGAGATAGAAACATCAATGATAAGAGAGAATTACTGATCGGTTTCCTCCAGCATGCTCCACACTGGGGATCAAGCCTGCAATCTGGGCATGTGTCCTGACCGGAATCGAACTGTAACCTCCTGGATCATAGATCAACACTCAACCACTGAGCCATACCAGCTAGGCCACAAAACAATTTGATCAGTTCTAAAACATAAGCATGTACAGTTTACTGTGTGAATCCAATCAAGTAATTTTAAAATTCTAATACCCCAGAGAGATTTCTTAAATATTCTATATCTTTCCACTTGACCATACAACCTAAAAAGTCAGAGGGAGCCTTGGAGAGTATAGTACTGCAGCAATTCTAGAGGAAATGGATGGATAAAAATACAGCCAGACATTGTAAAGCATGGCTGCTTTGACATGATGTAGCAGTAAAAATGAAAAGGTCATTCATTAGGCATTCTAAAACCAATGGCAACTGGTGATGCCCCATAAAAAATGAACTTAAGCAACTTTGGAGTCTCAAAATGGCTATTTGTCAGGAACTACATAATCACAAGAAAATTAACAAGATTCCAAAGAGACATGCAGAGTTTGAATTAGGATTCATAGTAGATTGGCAGGGACATAATAAATTTGTAATTGTAGTAATCCACAGCTGCTTCAACCTTAGAAAATAATGAATTGCTTAGTGAGGGCTGGTGTCTCTGAAATGGCAAGCAAAACCCATCTGCTATGGAGCAGTGTCCTATCTTTATGTCCTATATATACCCAGACAGTCTATATCCGAGAGAAACCCATCTAAAGATTGATTGTTGCAACAAGCAATTTCCAAATGTCATAAATCAGCATGCAAATAGTTAGACTAGAAAAAGTATAAACTCTGCCATCTACAATACTCAATTGTTGATTTCCTTTTAATCCCCAAGATAGTACCTATGATTCTTCTCCAAAACATACTGTGTTGACCTAAGTGCCCTAAGATAAAGAATCATTAAACAAATCAACGTGACTTCTGAGACACACTCAACAAACCAAGATTTCTTTTCTAATACAAATCATACACCCACATTCAGGCACTTAAATAGTTAAGTTCAATAGAACTTTAGAAGAAGGTGGCTGGACACTTTTGCTTTGAATAGCTATTTATAAAGTAAATGAGTTGACAGCTCTGTTTGAAACCTTTCCTTTAAGAGCTGTACCAAACAAAATTTTATATATCTCTCTCTCACACACACACACACACACACACACACACATATGGCTAATATGCAAAGTGTCCCCTTGGGAGTTTGACTGGGAGAACGGGAGTTCGATTGCCCACTATGACGGGTGCTGACCACTAGGGTGTGGCGCAGAACATGGCAGGTGACCAGCAGCAGCAGTGGGGCGCTGAGGGAGCGAGGGAAAGAGGAGGTGGGGAGGGCGGGGGGGAACCTGATCAGCCCTGATCACCAGCCAGGCATAGGGACTCTACCCATGCACAAATTTCATGCACCAGGCCTCTAGTTTAAATATATTACTTTAATGGTATCCTTTCCAAGAAGTAGGTAAATTCTCAGGGTCCTTCCCAGTTCTCCAGTTAAAGATAAAATTAAATTTGGATATATACGTGTGTGTCCTATGTAATTTTTCAAATGAAAGTTCTATAAATGATAGCTTAATTTCATAATACATCATTGAACAAGTGCCATCAGGGAATGAAGAGTTCTACATAAGTGAATGTCCCATTTAACTCAACTTTACTATTCTAAATGATGGAAAATTATTTTAACCTCTTCTGGTAGAAATGTTTCTAGAGTAAAATACATACTTCCACAGTTTTTCAGAAAAGGTACAGGAGAATATCCAGAAATTTAAAAAAATATATTTTTTTTTATTGATTTCAGAGAGGAAAGGAGAGGGAGAGAGGGATAGAAACATCAATGATGAGAATCATTAATTGGTTACTTTCTGCACGGCCCCTTGAGCCTGCAACCAGGCAAGTGCCCTGACCGGGAGGAAATCAAACTGTGACCTCCTGGTTCACAGATCAACACTCAACCACTGAGCAACACTGGCTGGGCAAGCTTTTTTTTTTTTTCATG
Source organism: Myotis daubentonii (assembly GCF_963259705.1). NCBI lineage: Eukaryota > Metazoa > Chordata > Mammalia > Chiroptera > Vespertilionidae > Myotis > Myotis daubentonii. Next base: position 25,012,152 of record NC_081842.1, on the reverse strand, counting down.
ATTTAAGGCCATCTTTAGAACATGAAGGGAGGGTGGGAATGTATGTGCATGACCACTGCATGTGAAGTTGGTTCCCGCACCAAATTGCTGTCTTATTGCTGTGATGAGCTTTGGGTTCTCCCTCCATAGGCAGATAATCCTGCTTCAAAGCAGCTACTTTATGCATAATAACCTAGTCTAGAGGCTTGGAAAACGTTTAACCTTCTAACTGGAGCAAAAGGTATATGGACTTTGTGATTGTTATTTTCATGTTAGTCTTTGTTTGTTTGTTTGTTTACTTTCTGGTTCATTACAGTGCTCCAGAGAGTAGAAATGAATTTTAAAAAAAGTTTATTCTTTAGATAAGTGAAGTACAAGTCAAAAATGTAAATATATAAAATGTAAATGCATATCTATCTTTTACTAGACATCATAGAAAATTTTTCTTTAGATTCACATACTCTTAGAAAATCCATCAAAATTGCATGACTAAAACTGGTAATACTTTGCATATATGATATTGGTAATGCACATGGATAGTAGGTAAATGAACATAAGGAACTCTTAGAAAATTTAAATGGAGTTGGTGTGACTCATCTTATGCAAATTTATACAGCTTTGTATTCTTACTTAAATATTCATTATTTGGGCCAACATCGAAACTATGTCTTTCATCTCTGGTTCTTTAGCACTTTGTACAATATCAGGCATTAGCTCAAGAAACACTTGGTGAATGAATGAATCAAAAGACTTCAGTGTCACAGAAACATCCAAATTTCAGATAATCAGTTTACCTTAAATCACATTGCACTATATTTTTCTCCATTTTATTAGAAAAAATCCACATGCAAGCTAGAAACTGAGAGCTGTATACACTGGATGGACCATTTGCCCTAGGATCTCTGCCACCGGTTTTCACTATCCTCTGTAGAAGTTAAAGCAGTTAGAAAAGCAATTGGGGTCTGCAAAGTTCCTACAGTTTAAATATTTTTATAAACAAGCATTATAAAATGTTGAGTTTTATTCTATCACATACTGTACAGGTCACTAATATTTAGTTACATACATCTTATTAGTCAAATTAATGTTTTCAAACCTGATACGTGATTGACCAATTTTTTAAAATATTAAGGAACCAAGTGTACAAGAATGAAAGAGAAATTCCTGGCTCTGCTTCTGGAAACCACCATGAAGCAGCAGGAACTTCTATATAAATGGACAGTAATCATCTTAACTTCCAAGTCATTTTGGTTAAGCACGCACCTATAGTTACCCTTTTCTCCACCAGATGGCATCCATGAATCAGGCGAAATGCCTAACTTCCACGACATTCAGATAAAATGTAGTAAGGGATGGTTGTCCTCTTGTGTACTAGACGAGCAATTATCAAAATTCAGTTATGAAAAGCAGATGGCTGCCTGTACTGGGTTACCAAGCAAGACTAGTAATTCATTCAAGTGTTCATCCTTTCAACAGTTACTGAGTGTCAACAATGCCAGCCTTATGCCGAATAGAGAGCAGAGCCATGGCCCACAAGGAGCTTATGGCTTAAGGACGCATATGAGTGGTCAAGAGGTAACTACAAAAGGGCACAAGAACTTCTCTTTAGAGAAGCCTTGGAAAGACATGTCAGAAGGGATATGTGAGCTGGGTCTTAAAGGATGTAAGGGATGAACAGAACAATGGGCTGAGCAGCCACCCAGGCAGAGAACACAGTCCACATAAAGATGGAGGTATGAAAAAGCCTGGTATATTTGAGGCTAAAATTAGGTTTTAGAGCTGGTGTGAAGAGTATGTATGTGAGCTTCAGGAAGGAGAGCCAGGGGGAACGAATGGCTGAAGATGAAGAACTGACAGCAGGCTGGAATCATGTAGGTATACTTAGGAATTTTAAGTCTATGATAATAATAAGTAACGATAGTTAACATTTATTGATACTTCTATATGCTGAACACTAGGCTAAGCACTCAAATGTATTATCTTATTTACTCATTATAACTCATAAGTATGTACTTTTTTTAAAATATATTTTATTGGTTTTTTTACAGAGAGTAAGGGAGAGGTACAGAGAGTCAGAAACATCGATGAGAGAGAAACATCGGTTAGCTGCCTCCTGCACACCCCCTACTGGGGATGTGCCCGAAACCAAGGTACATGCCCTTGATCGGAATCGAACCCGGGACCCTTCAGTCCCCAGGCTGACGCTCTATCCACTGAGCCAAACCGATCAGGGCAGTATGTACTATCTTTATTTCCATTTTTCAGATAAGGCCCTAAAAGATAAACTCGCTTAACTTAGCAAATGGTAGAGCTGGGATTTCAACCCAAGTCAATACTTGATTCTAAGATCTAATTATTAAATCCATAGCATGTGAAGAATCGTCTTGTAGAGTCTACCATGCAAACAAATGCCTAAAGTGTTTTTTGTTTTGTTTTTTTGTTGTTAATCCTCACCTGAGGATATTTTTTCCATTGATTTTTAGAGAGGGTAGAAGGGAGGGGGAGAGACACAGAGAGAGAAACACTGATGTGAAAGAGACACATTGATTGGTTGTTCCCCACACGCCCCCCGACCAGGGCCAGGGATGGAGCCTGCAACCAAAGTAGTGCCCTTGACTGGAATCGAACCAGCAACCCTTCAGTCTTTGGGCAGACACTCTAACCACCAAGCCAAACTGGCTAGGGCCCTAAAGTGTTTTAAACAAAATAATTGACTACCAGATTTGTGATTAAAGCAGAAAGTGGAGCTGCAGCGAGGACAAATTGATATAGGCAAAGTCTGGCAGAAGGGAGATTGAAATTTAATAAGTTCATCATATTAAATCAGATAGCAACAGGTCCATTATTTTCAAATACAATTGCCTACTGGGGCCTTAAATCAGATTGAAGGCTTTTTTTAAAAAAACAACAACAACAACATCCAACAATTTGTGGGCTGCATAGTTGATGATGCTTTGGGGTCCTAAAACCCAAATATTTCCCAGAGAAAGTCCAAGGTATAACTGCATCACACTTCAGCTGTTCTTTTTTTCAGTTTTATTGAGGTATAATTGATATCTAAACTTGTAAGATATTTAAAGTGTACATCATGGTACTTGTTATATGTATACATTGTGAAAGGACCCCCCCCCCCCAATTAGTTAACACATCCATCACCTCATATTTATCTTTTGTGTGTGTGTGTGGGGGGGGGACATTTAAGTTCTCTCTCAGCAAATTTCAATTTTACAATTTAATTGTTCTATAAACAGGCACCAATCAGGGAAGAGATGACTTAAAATGACCTATATGACAACTTACTTTTCTAATGCACTTCAAGGAAGAGGAAATGTAACATTCTTATTGAGCTATTTCATGGACCTGTGAATTAAATGTGATGGATCAATGTTTGAGGATGCATGAAGGAATGGAGTGATTGCTCTCTCTCTGACTTTAAAAGAATAGTTGAACCAATTGACAGATGTTACTTTAAAAAGTAAATTTCCCAGCTAATTCCCAGAGCTCACTGTAAACAATATGCTGGAGCACTGCCACCCGCCTGCCCTTGGGTTCCCACGGTGGACCGGCTCAACTAACAGTCTCTCCCCACCACCCACATACTTAAAAAACCTTGAGAAGTACGCTAGGCATGCTTTCCTTGGGCAATTCATTCTATTCCACAGTAAACTGTGGGGCAGTGAAGTTTTCTGTTGTTCCAGCTTCTTCTGGAAGGAGAGCTGAACACAACTAGGAAACCTGGGTTCTGGGTCCCACTGCAGAGGCCAGCTCTGTGGCTGCGTGCTCTCAGACACACTCCTTAACCCCTCTGTCTCCTGGTCTGCAAGACAGGAAAGTGGGCTGAAGGGAAAACACTGGGTTGGAGGATCTTCAAAATCTCTTTCTGTCTTCAATGTTGTGCCATGAATTTTTAAAATATATTTATCTGTATGCTTGTTTGTTTCTTTCCCTCTATCATACTATCCGGCTTTGGAGGTGCTAATGAGTAATGCAGGCAGAATACAAAGAATCTGTAAAATCTATACAAGCTGGAAAGCCTGAGGACTGACTATAATTCAATAGACTAGTAACAGAGAAAAGTAGTAGTTCACAGGTTCCTAATATCTGTTTGGCAAACTTTCTGCTTTGCAGGTAACATATTAAGTAGTAATCTCGCAAAGTTAAATTGTGTAAGTCTAGCCAACAGAGGCATATCAATTATCCATATGGTTAAAAATATGCTATTTTCATGTAGCATTAGAAGTTTCTCCAAAATCTCTATGTTAGCTTTAGTGACTTAGCAGCCATCAATTGGCAGTATGAGGCCCTAACTGAATTAATAGAACCAGTTAAGAAATCAGATGGCTTCAAATTCCTGCTGTCACATTAGTAGCAATGAACAAATCCATTTTTTAAATAACAGCAATTCTCTTGAGTCTTAACTAAGGCTGCAAAAATGAGACCTAGTTTGAAGGATTTTCAACATTACAAATATAGTGTTAATAAGCAGTCATGTGTGGCTGGCGTGGCTCAGTGGTTGAATGTTGAGCTATGAACCAGGAGGTCACAGTTCCATTCCCAGTCAGGGCACATGGCCAGGTTATCAGTTGTGCAGGAGGCAGCCGATCAATGATTCCCTCTCATCATTGATATTTCTATCTCTCTCTCTCCCTCTCCCTTCCTCTCTGAAATCAATAAAAATTTACTTAAAAAAAATAAGCAGTCATGATATGAGAATGAAGCAGGAAAAATAGTTGTAAAATTTTTAAAATATCTCTTAGGGCAAGCACTCTTGATGTTAGTTTTTTTTTAAAAAAAATGATTGAAGTATCACCTAACAAACTATGCACTCTTAATTAATTTATGTAAATCTAGAATTACAAAAACTAATATTAAACAATAATTTAAATATTGAAGTACACTCACTTAGAAGGGTATCCTGAACTTGTGGCATGAGTAGTTTCTATTATTCAATAACTCTTCATGCTAACTCATTGCACTTTGGGGCATAAAACATTGGGAACCTAGATGAATACAGAATTATAAAAACAGTACAAAGTGTTGAAATGCTTTAACCAGACAATAGGCATTAATTCCTGTTATGTCAAAGATTTCCCTTATGTGGTTTTTGCATTCTTTTATCATTAAATGAATTGGATGATAAATGAAAAGAGTTTTAATGACTATGAAATGAATGTAAATTATTTTACTAGCTCCTGGGAAACATATTTTATTAAAATTTATTCCGAGTTTACTTTCTTTTAATTCTGTAAGACTATGTAAATACTTGGAGATTTAATTATTTCAAACAAAAAACAGATGAGCTGCTTGCAATTATAGGTAAAAAATGAACTGAAATATTTTGGTGGGTGTAATCAAAATGTTCACAAATGCTAACACTTATTGAGCATGTACTATGTGCCAGGCAATGAGCTAAGAACCATTGATGTATTATCACAATGAAAGTAAACTAAATTTGGGAAGAATAAATCCACTTGGCCAGCACAAAAATTATACTAGATTGGTGTTTTCATGTAAGACTCATTCTACTTCAGAGTTATCCTATCAAACACTGCACGATTATTAACATACTAGTGGCCCAGTGCATGAATTCGTGCACATTGAAAGAAAATTAATTAGAAGAAATATTTTAATATCACTATTTGTCCTTTCTCTATACTAGAAGTGTCAACAAAATTCAGGATCGACAATGACAGATCGAAGCACACGCGTGAGATTGGCACCAGCGAGAGCTTTATATGTATCACACATGTGTAAGTCAACGTTTATTTTTAAATTGTCAGTGTGCATCATATGTACAGCCAGTCAGACAGTCGGATGGATGTGGGTCGGTCACTTAGCCTTTTACATATATACTAGAGGCCCAGTACACGAATTCATGCATGGGTGGGGTTCCTCAGCCTGGTCGGCAATCGGGGCTGATTGGGGCTGTCTCACCCAGTCCCCATTGGGCCAGCAGCCAAACTCCTGCGGCCCCTCCTCCTGGGGGTTGGCCTGTCGGGGGGGAGGGGGGGAGGAGGGGCCACAGGAGGTTGGCCGGCTGCAGGAGGTTTGCTGTGAGATAGATATGGGGCTCCACCTATGTGAAGTGATGAAAAATTTTAAAAAGTAATTTTGAGGGGGAGAATTAAATACTTATTTTATTGACAGAGAGAAAAAAGCACACTGTGCAGTAGGAGATATTAAAAGTAGTTACATAAACTTATGCTTACGTATAAGTCGAGTTAACTGGGAAACTATTAAGTCAGGATTTCATTTTTTCAGATAAGAAAGTAATTTAAAAGGTCATGATCAATAAAATAATTATGGTGACTAATGAATTAAACTCTCCAAAAAAGAAAATATAATAATAATAATAATGATAATGATAAGCAGAATATATTAAGTCCATTTAAGAAATATAAATCTCACAACTATGTCCAATGCTTCAGATTTTAGGTTGTTTTGCATTCTAATGTTTCTGCCATTAGTTAACTCATATAATCACACAAGCAAAATATGTAGTATATAAAAAAAATTTTGTTGATGCTGAAACCGTATTTCAAAATATAAAACAAAACACATGTACTTGGGAATACTAAACATCTGAGACATTTATACCTGTGTAAGAGAAGATGCTGCATAAGTTCTTCATGTGCCATTAGATTGATGCCTAGGATTGAATGAATCTTGAGCCATTAAAATATTGTCAAGACAGTAAATTAAAAATTCTCCCCCAATTTTCCACACATGACAGTCATAACAGATGAGAGGAACAAACGGACAAACAAAACACCCAGGTCAAGGATCCATTTCAAATCCCATGTACAAATCTGGGTCTTTGGTTATCACTAAGCCTTTGATATGTTCCTTGTGCAGGGCTTTCTTTGCCTGCAGTCAGATGCAGGCCTGGGAGAGCAATGGTGGCGGAGGACACAGCAGCTGGCACCCCCAGCTTACTAGATAGTCAAAATGTTTTTCTGATCTTTCTACACTACAAGAAAACATGAACTATGCAAAGTTCATGTTTAGGAGTCTCAGTACAAGGACCTGATGACATTTTCCAGTAGTGCAGCAGCTAGTAATTTCCGAGGAGTTAATGACCTGGCTGACTCAATGAGCTTGATGTGGTGCAATTAAGCCTCCTTCAGGGGGCTCATTCTCCACTCAGGTTCTTGTGGTGCACAGCTCCAGGCCCCAGGACAAGTCCGCTGGGAAAAACAAACAGGGGGGCGGCTGCATGCACTGTCTTCAGCACTGCCTAAGCATTTGCAATCTTCCCATTTCCCAGTGTCTCCGCTGCAGTGCAGCATTCCTGGCTTGGCACAAGGTAACTGATGGATCACTACTCTTTTGACTACTTGAAACCACACACAAGAAAGAAACATTTAAGTACCTGTACTGATTTATGTACCCAGTCACTCCCTTGGCCTCCTCCCGGTCAGAAAGGGAACCCCGGCGGTTGCAAATCACACAATTCTTTAAGGATGGAGCTGGAGTAGAGATTAGGTTAGTAAATCTAATCTAAAACTGCATCCTGCAGGATGAGAGAATTAAATGATTGCCAATATAAAGTTCACAGGGCTCATTTTTTATAATTAAAAGGAGTGGAAGAGTCCCTGCAGACCACATGTTCTCTTTAAAGAAAAAAAATGTATACAAGTTATATTGTTTGCTTTGTACAATGATAGCTGAGACAGCCGCCAGGGAATCGAGGCTCCAGATATAAAAAAGTAGAGGTGGAGCAGTCCCTGCAGCCGGTCTTCAGCCAGTACACACAGGTCCTCACTGGTGCCTGGGATACACGGGCTGCGAGTTACCTTTGTCCCTGTAAGATATAATTAATTATACGATACAGAGGACACCACAGAGCCATCAAAAATGATGATGTAGAAGAGGTTTTTATAACGTGAAAACAGCCCGGCCAGGTGTGGCTCAGTGGCTGAGCATTGACCTATAAACCAGAAGGTCATGGCTCCATTCCCGATCAGGGCACATGCTCGGGGTTGTGGCTCGATTTCCAGTGTGGGGCATGCAGAAGGCAACCGATCAATGATTCTCTCTCATCATTGATGTTTCTATCTCTCTCCTTCTCTCTTCCCCTCTGAAATCAATATAAATATATATTTTTAAAAAGTTTACCAATCTGTCCCATGGCATGAACTCACATACACATAAAATAAGGATGCCACTCACAGACCACTCTCAATAGTGTGTCTCTCTGGGTGGAGGAATTAAATGTGATTTTTTTCTTCTTTACGTTTTTTTCTACTCTTTAGGATTTCCAAAATGAATACATATTACTTTTGTAATAAAATAATCTTGGATGAAAAGAAAGGAAGAAAACAGATCAAACCATCTTTTTCCTGCAGAGAAGAGTGAGCCCAAAATTATGTGTAATCTCTTAAAAGTACCTCTTAAATGTTAACCTTCCCTCCTTTCTAATCATTTGACTTTGGTCCCAGCAGGGACCAAAAAAGTATATGGGGTGGGGAAGAGCACAGATATAATCAAAGTTAAATATAGAAGATGCAGCAAGAGGTTGTTTTACACTAATACCAACACGGAAGATGCCATGAGGCATTCTTTTAAACACAGTTTAGTGGTTTCCACTTTTCAAAAAATTGATCATCTACATTTCTTGTTTTTCATATTCTCAACTTGTCAACTTGTATTTAAAATGAATAATGTGCTAAAGTTGAAAACATTTGCTCTTGTTACCCTCTAGCTTTCAAAGAAAAAAAAAAAAAGACAAAATCCCTTTAGGAATAGGATTAATGACATATGGTAATTACACCATTAGGTTGAAACATCCATAACAGCATAAACCTCCATTAAACATTCCTCAAGAGGCACTCTTCTTAAAGAGAAATAGTCATTTTTAATTCATAAACAGAAAGCTATGCATCAAAGTCCTCTTTTCTGTAATCAGATTGCCTGAAGTCATTTGTTCTACCGGTGATTCCCAGCCCAGAAACATCTCTGATAAAGACAGAAAGTTAGGTTCCATCCCAGGCAAGAGACAACACACTTGCAGATGCAATGTGTGAAGCTTTCAATTCAGGGAAGATTGTCAAGGCAACAAAAAGAATGTACACTTTCTATTTGTGTGCTGCGAATTCTTGGGCAGCTGTGGCTCATTTCCCACCAACCTCCCAAGCTCCCAGGTCTCCCATTCCTGCAAATAATGAGGAGGCAGCGCTGAGAGGAAGGGCACTCGAAGAGGGGCAGTGAAAACCGATGATGAAACCACAAGAAATGCAACAAACAAGGAGAACTCTTACTCTTCTTTCCCCTTAGTGGTATTTTGCACCTTTCGATTTTCCTGCCTTTATTATTTTTATTCCAATGTCATTTTTAACTGCTTTGTTTTCCACCGGGTTTAATTTTATCAACAATTTAAAAACTTTTCTGAAAATAGGTAAGACATAAATCCCACATAAACAACAAAAATCATTTATTCAAGTTGTAACATTTCAAATTGTAATAAAATAAAAATGAATTTTTATGATATATCTATCAAGAAACAGCTCTACTCAGTTCCCTGTAAATCATAAGTATATAAAACCAAGACTAAAATGTTTTCGAATATGATTTTATTAGAAAACAAGTCCAGATGTGCCTCACTTTCTCAGCTGCAGCAAAATTTGATAAGAAACTAAATTTGTATTAATCATAACCCTTCGTGGATCCTTTTATTTTCTAAAAAAAAAAAAAATCTGTTTTGCAAATACTGGGTTCCTTACTGTTTTAGGAGGAGAGCACCAGCACTTACGAAAAGCCTATCGTAACACCTGGTACTGTGTTAAACACTTCGGTAATCTTTATCATTTATCCTCAGAGCCATTTTACAGATGGGGAAACTGAAACACAGAAGGAATAAATTCCCCCAGGGTCACCGAGCAGTGAACAATGGAGTTGAAATTAAACCCTGTTTTCAAATGGCATGCTTTTCTATTACACCCAACCACCAGGAATACCCAGATTGGTCAGTCGCGTTGGAAAACTTACTCAAGCAGGTACACAGGCAAGATGTCATGAATCTTGGCCCCAGGATAAATGAACTTGGGAAGAATGGCTTTATGGTCTAAGATGTCATACCCCAAAACTCAAAAACAAACAAAGGGCAATGAAAATAATTTATTAAATGTGAAGATTTTTATTATCAGAAAACATCTTAAGTTTACTTCATTTATCCCCACAATAATCCTGGGAGACAGTAGGCAGGTATTATCCCGACTCTACAATCTTGTAGCTAGAGAAACTGAGGTACAGAGTGCCAAGTGACTTACTCAAGGATGACCAATACTCAGTGGCAAAATAGAAGCCAGAAACCACATTTCTTAGTGCACTGTACAGTGCCACTTCTCCTTTGTCACAAGGCATTGAGGAGTAATTTCTATCAAAATTAAAAGGACAACCCATAGCTCGAACTGGTGTCAAGCATTCTCTGCTTCAAGCAGACATTCTATCACAGAAGAAATTCAGGGGTTTTTTTTCTCAATCCGCCATTTCAGTTTAGCTGAACTGTTCGATGTTCACAGTGTACTTTCATAACCATATTCACTTTCTTGCTTTCTTGAAGAAAACCTCTGGTAATTTGTTTTGGAGAAAACATTCCTTTTAGTAAACTACTCATTGCCACTGATCCTCCCGACTCTCTCCACTTCCCTGCTTTGAAACAGAATCAAAACACAGAGGGACTGACCACAGAGAATGAGAAAACAGAAATCAAAAGAATGACTCCTCTGTGAGAGCTCTTCAGGTTTCAGATAAGAAGAAGCTCTTAGAGGACAGAATTGACCACTTAGAGAAAATATTTTACACAAACTTCTATTCCGGTAAATAAGGAGGATTTCCAAAGCAGTTTCTTTAAACAAATCCCAAGTTCTACTTGGGGAAAGGGTCAAACACCACCTGAAGAAGATAACATTTTGGAAGAACAGGCGTGGGTCGTTCTCCTGGAAAACACTACATTCTAATCAAATATAATATTTCATTGAGAATTACTGATTACTGGTACCTAATTATAAGTGCATGTGAACTGCCAACATGGACAAATAGTGAGACCCACCATTTATATCCTGGGCCAAGAATGCCTTCTCTCCATTCCCAAACTAGGAAGTCCCTGCCCTCCCCGGTCCTGTCTTGTTTTTTTTTTTTTTTCTTGCCAGTTAGCACAATTGCAATTGTACATTAAAATGTTTGATGTTTGTCTCCCCCATTACATTGCAAGTTCTGTTTAGTTCACCACTAGAGATAAGTGCCTGGGAAAGAGTAGGTGCTTAGTAATAATTGCTTGAATGAACTCAACAGATGAATGCAGACTTGGGGATCCCATGACTGCAGCTCCCACTGGATTTCTACTTTTCTCTGACAATTTCTCCAATTCCTCTCAGTGAAGAAGGCTTTTCTTGGAGTTGAGTACAGGATGGCCAATGGGTTTGGGCACCTTGGCAAAGCACCACACCACAAAAACCTACACTGAGTGTGTAGACATGGTGTGTGTGTGGGCCAACTGCAGGCTGCCTCTACTCAAGGGAGAGCAATGCTGGCTTCCTGGATGACTCTCATTTTTCATTTCAAATGTTTGTCCCCTACTGTTCTAATTACTGCCATTTAAACATTTAGTTAGGAGAGCAGCACAAATCGGAAGCTGTGTATTAGTAACAATTCTACCTTAACTAAGTAATCAAGTATGTGTTCATTAGACACAGACCCAAAGTCATACAGACCAACCTCTATAAATCTCTTGGAAATCATTGCTTCTTCAAGCCACACTTTATCCTCTGTTCTGTCTCATGCAGTTCCTGTACTTTTTTAGGGCAAAGGGAGTTAATTCCCTACATTTGGGTAGCACCTCACAATTCACAAAGCACTTTTTTAAAAAGGTGTTTCAAATGTGTAAGTTTCTATGGAGATACCAAGATATAATGGTCATAGCATTCCAACTTGAAGGTCCAGGCCCACAGGCAAATTTATAAAAGAAACACCTAACAACCAGCTCTGTGGTTCCAAAAGGCCCTGCCTCACATTCAAAATGAAGGTTCCAGAGAATAAAGATGGGAAGTTTTTGAGGAAGATTCTGGGGAGAGTGCTATTCCATGTGTCCCTCCTCACACATAGGGTGAAGGAGTGGGTGCACCTTCCCTTGGCTCATGTCAGGAGAGAGAAGCTCCAGGAGGGCCGTCCAGAAGGCTCGGCAGGTGCCCGGATGGGGAGGAGTGCACGGGGGTGTATCTGACTCTGGCTGGAGGAGAGCTGGGAGGACGAAGGGACTGCCACACTGGCCGCATTCCCGGCTATGGTCTGTCCGAGGTTCTGCAGTCCTCCCTGCAGACAGATCTGGGCCACGAGGAGAAAGTGGTTCTGAAGCCACTTAGATCCTGCCCAAGAGGAGCACCCGGAGGGGTGAAAGGACTCCACAACGGAGTCCTATGGAATGGATTGTCAAAAACCCAGAGGTAAGGAAAATGCACTGCTTATATTACAAATAAAATGTAGGGGCCCGGTAACAAGGAGAGAAAGAGCATTGTTATGCACTTAGGAGGCACTGAAAACTCCAGGCCATTTCAGTCAATCAAATAAGCACTTTTCTGCCCCTCTCTTTTTCTCTCCTCTTCCTCCTTCCTTTTCCGGTCATGATAAAAATAAGAGATTAGGATAGGCACTCACAGAGGGAAAAACCATGTGAAGACACAGAGAAGATGGCCATCTGCAAGCCAAGGAGAGAAGCCGCAGGAGAAACCAAACCTGCCAACACCCCAATCTTGACTCTCTAGCCCCGTGGTCGGCAAACTGCGGCTCTCGAGCCACATGCAGCTCTTTGGCCCCTTGAGTGTGGCTCTTCACAAAATACCGACTTCTGCGCATGGGCCACGAAGTTTCAATCGCACACCACGTGCATGCCCACACATGGTATTTTGTGGAAGAGCCACACTCAAGGGGCCAGAGAGCCGCATGTGGCTCACCAGCTGCAGTCTGTCGACCACTGCTCTAGACTCTAGAATTGTGAGAAAATAAAATTCTGTCCTTTAAGCCACCCAGATGGCAGTATTTTATTATGGCAGCCTAGCAAACTAATCTGCTACCTTAAACCCTAAATGGCAATTTTGAAGTTAAAAACAAGGACAACTGCTGTGAAGACAAGAGTTAGGTTTGCCTCAGGGCCAAGAAACGTAAGCCCCATCTGCCCTATATCTCTACTATTCTCTGTCATCTTATTCTCTCCAACAGTGCTCCAAGCTCAAATTCTCACAGCAGTACTGTCCTAGAAGAAAAGGCCTGGTCAGGTTTGGCTTGAAGAATCCCACAGGAATACTCTAATTGGTCCTCCTGCAACCATGCTTCCACCTCCCCGGCCAATGGCTGTGCGCAGGTGGGGTAAGGTACCGGGCCATGCGCCCTGCGGTCAGGGGGAGTGTGGCAGCTGTTGCTAGTAGTGAAGAAGGCTGCCAAACAGATTAAATACACAAACCCCACAAAGTGCACCCACTCTCTCATTTTATCCTTCCTTTGGAGGGGGAAACGCTGAGTAACATATCCAAGGGCACATAGAAAAGCAGGTGGTAGGCTGGCTATGGAAACCGGATCATATAACTCAGTGGTTCTCAACCTTGGCTGCACATCAGAATCACCTGGGGGTCTTTTTAAAATCCTGATTTCTGGGCCTCGTCCTCCGGAAATTCTGTTTCTTTGTTACTAATGTTGTGGCTCCACCCCATAACAAAGAAACAGAATTTCCGGAGGACGAGGCCCAGAAATCAGGATTTTAAAAAGATTCCCAGGTGATTCTGATGTGCAGCCAAGGTTGAGAACCACTGATCTAACTGTATGTAAATCTGGTACCTTTCCTAATACTCCAAATCTGTCTTTTAAAAGATATTTTAGAGCAAACAGATCTAATTCATTCGGTATCTCCTAATAGGGAACTAGATAAGTAACCTCTAATGTTACTTCTAACTATAAAATCTATGATTATAAAATAGATCACTTACTGGTTTAGTCCATGTTTTGTGGTATGCTCTGGAGTCATTCTTCTGTTTATTTAGTTCATTCAATGCACATATACTGAGCACCTACTACCTATCATATGCCAGGCATTCTTCTCTTGCCCTACTGCACAGCGAAGAGCCCAAATACCAAGCTAGGCCCTTGAACAACATAGCAACTGCCTGACAAAAATGGAAAAATTAGTATAATAAATTCATATACTCAAAATAAAATTAAGCATTAGTGGCAAGTTTCATTTGACCAGCCACAAAAAGATTTTCTTATAAACATGTTAATCACCCTATCTCTCTTCCCCCCCCTCTCTCTCTCTCTCTCTCTCTCTCTCTCTCTCTCTCACACACACACACACACACACACACATGAAATGACAGATCCAGTGAAAATGAGAAACTTCATGGCATAAAAATCACATAACATATAACAATTTCACCACCAGCCCGGATAAGTCTCCGATCTAAAAAGAAAACTCCTCAGCATCAGAATACAGACACAGCTACAAAGTAAAAAAGGAAAAAAAATTTTATGTAGGTGATTTTTTAGGCCTTAAATGTAGTTGCTTAAACCATTCTTCTGTTTATCACTATATAATTTCTCCCTATTAAAAAAATATTTTTTTTATTGATTTCAGAGAGGAAAAGAGAGGTAGAGAGAGCTAGAAACATCAATGATGAGAGAGAATCGTTGATCAGCTGCCTCCTGCATGCCCCACACTGGGGATCAAGCCTGCAACCCGGGCATGTGCTCTGACCGGAAATGGAACTGTGACCTCCTGGTTCATAGGTCAACGCTCAACCACTGAGTCATGTCGGCCGGGAAATTTCTCCCTATTTTAAAAATACCCAGAATATATATTACACATCTATGGTATCACACCAGACAACTTCAAGATACAACTGGAAATTATTTTGCTTTCCCAACTGTACTTTCTTGAGAGAGCTCTGGTTAGAAGAGATAATGCAGTCCGGCTTTGATTCTGGGCCTTTGCTGATGTTGGTGTGTTAAAGTGACACAGGTGAGGGTGTTCTGTCTTTATGCTCAGGCATGAGATGTTCCTTGTATACATATCTGGCAAAAGCAAAGATGCAAAAAAAGACCTCCTGCCCCATCATCCTTCGGAGCATCTAATTTGCATTATATCAACCTGTTTGCCTCAGGTAGAAAACCAAACAGCTCTAGCTTTCTTGATTCATCTGCAAAACAGAAATATATGCTGTGAGGCATCCTGGGAGGATCAATGATTACTTATAGGGCTATAACAAGCTCCTTGGAATATACTTGAAATAAAACAAGCACAAATGCCTTGCCTCTTAAAGAAGTTCCTCTATCAATTCATGCTTTACACATCCAATATTTCACACAAGAACAGAGGGCTCTGGAGAATGCTGTCATGATGACCATCTATTTGGGTCAAAGGCAATCCTGTAGCATTAGCACTTGTGTTTGTACCCATCACCTGCAGCTGCCACTGCCAAAGCACATTCAGAGCAGAGCCAGAAAAGAGATTTCTCAAATTGAGACAAACATCCCCCTACTTGGCTGCACAGCTAGCAGAATTCTTTTGCTCCAAAGTCAATTCAACACATGCTTTCATGACACTATCAGCCGTGGGCAAACTACGGCCCGCGGGCCGGATCCGGCCCGTTCGGCTGTTCTATCCGGCCCGCGGAGCCGAAAGAGCAGGAGGCTCTCTTGCTCTCCCCTCCGCTCCTTCACCAGCAGCAGTGTTAACATGGCAACGTCGGGAAACACGGCCGTAGCTCCTTCTTCTGAGTCCAGTTTAAGAACCCATTGTGGCCCTCGAGTCAAAAAGTGTGCCCACCCCTGCACTCGATGAATGTGGTATTCAGTACTGTGTAGCTGTCATGGGGAGATCTAGGAAGTCCTCCTCCTCACAGAGCTTAAATTCCTGGTGTGGAGACTGGCTTGTTGAAATGAAACAACAGAGTAATTACGCAGTAGAAAGAGGTGTGAACCAGGGCTATGATTTTAGTCATTTCATCACAAACACTGCAGTCTCCTCAATCCATCACCGTTGGACATAGGGCCTGGCTAGATCTGTAAACTTCAGTTCCCAAATTCTGGAATTCTAATTTAGTATCAAAAGGCATGGTACCATCTGTATGGTTCAGAAATCATGAAGGGAGCGATTCACTGGAGCTGTATGAAATGGCAGAGAAAAAGAAGCCACGGGAAAGGGGAAAGGAGGTAGGTCGGTACAGAGCCTTTCTAGCTGCATCTACATCAGGTCACCGAAGCAGTCCTCTCAGGGCCCCTGCCTCAAAGTTCCCAGTTACACACCCATCTCTCATCCTGCTTCCCTCACTTCTGCCTCCACTCTTGCTATCAACAGTACTCCTTGCTGCTAGATTTCTGAATCTGGAGGTTTGTGGTTGTGAAATTAGCTTGCCCTACAGCCAGAGTAGGCTTCATCATCTACCATCACCAACCCTCTCAAAACCCAGTGCTAGCTCCCTGTAGGACCAGAAAGAGCAGAATGAGAACTAAAAGGTCTGTCTGCATCTGCCCTCAACTCACTTTTCAACCCTGCACCAGCCACCTCTCTAAGCTTCAGTTTCTTCCTTCAAAACGTCTGCTTTAGTCATATTATCAATTTCATCTGAGGAAACTACATGAGATAACAGCTGAAACTAAACCTTAAGGTTCTCTAAAAACATAAGGTCATCATTTTTATGCTTATTATTAATGGTACAGAGGTGAGGACTTATTGAAATGATGGGTTAAAAGAGTTTGTTATTCTACTTTCAATAATAATGGGCTAGCTGACAGCAAAACAAACAGCCTCCCGAGAACACACAGCTTCACTTACTAAAACACTTAACAACTGCTGAAGAAATCCAAGGCCACCAATGTTGCTAATAAAGACAACATTAGAAAATAAGCCACACTCAACTGAATTGTTGTTTTGATCACCAAATGGCTAGCTTAGAAGTAAAACTATATTGTCTTTCCATCGATGTGTCTATAACATACAGGTACTAAATAAATTTTAATAACCCTCTCCAAAACGTGATGATTCCTATTTCCAAAACTCACTGGCAGCGTGAATTGGATTGAGACATTCAATTGTATGCATGCGAGTGTGACACTTACAAATTGGGGTTCTGGTGAACTGGTAAATCAGATTTGCAAAACAGCGACTGTTGCAAATGACTGCTTCTCGTTTGATGATAACAGGTAGCCTCTGCATTTAGAATTCTAAGAGCCAATTTCAACGATTAGAAACAGCTTCCTGATTTTCTGATTTTTACAAGTTGAGTTTGTTTGGACAGGTGCCATTTATTCTTAAAGGGAACATAAAACAAACAGAAGAGAAGAGCCATTTTACATATTTTTGCTGAGCTCAGTAAAAATGAGCCTCCAGCATTTCTACAATAAAGTTTTATGCCAGTAAAGAGCTGACAGAAGGATACACATCTGAAAGGAAATCTAAATGTGAATTATTGCCTATCATCAGGCATAGTCAGGACTTAGCTTGTAATTTTAGGTTGACCTTGTAAAATATCATAACTGACCTACCTCAGTCCCAAATGGATGTAAGCCTAACTATTGCACAATGGATCTCTCAGCTCGAGAGATTTTTCTCTATGATCCGCCAGGAGATGCCATATATTATATTTAGGTGAAGGAGGGCATATGACAACACCTCTATCAAGCCTTGAAATAGCAAATGCTTTCCAGACACCAACTATACTGTGGATGCTGCACTTTGCTAACGCTTAAGCGCCATGGCTTATTAAACTATTTTATGTTGTCCTAGAGAACGAAGTATAGTTAGGTGCTGACTTCCACATCTGGAAGGTGCCGCAGTCACTATCAGGCTAGACTTGGTTTCCTCACTCTCTAGGACAAAACCTGCCAAAACTAGAAAAGATTTTTCTCTCAGGGCTGGACTATTCTTTGATTTTGGAACTTTCAGGATATAAAGAAGCAGAGACCAGCTAAAAGTTGTTAATATCTCTCTCAAATACAATATTTAGTTATTACCCACATTGCTTCTAACCCTCTGCAAAAGAATGTATTCTTCAAATGTATCCAAAATGTCTAGGCTTCTAGCTGATATGGCAGAGTGCTGCTCATAGCCCATAGGCGACTGCTGTGGGAGCAACCAACAGACTATTCCAAAGAGAATCATTCTTTTCCTTAAGACAGAAATCATTGCTCAATGGTGACATCTAATCACATCCCCTTTCATCTTTTGGGAGAGAGAATAAACCTGAACCTCCATCCTAAAAGAAACAAGTGAATAT
Organism: Myotis daubentonii; assembly: GCF_963259705.1. NCBI lineage: Eukaryota > Metazoa > Chordata > Mammalia > Chiroptera > Vespertilionidae > Myotis > Myotis daubentonii. The sequence continues at coordinate 24,993,916 of NC_081842.1, read as the reverse complement.
GATTTCTAAAGAGACACTTTTAGCAGTACATTTGCAGAAAAATTGATAACTTTTTTGTTGAAGTTGCTCATCCTATGGGAAAGGGGAACACGGATTGCGGTTTAACTTACCTAAGAACAACAAATAATAGAGTTTATTAATTCCATCTGCTCCCCCTGAGAAAAAAATAACCATCTTGTGAATATGTCAGGAGTCCCTGAGCCCAAGAAGATTGCCTGAGATGTTATCATTCTCAAAGGTTCAAATGCACCCCCACATGCTTTGTTGAAAAAGACTGCAATTTTGGCCAGCAGATAATCATTCTTGGGTCATATCAAATACAGGAAGCATCTACTGTCTGAATTTCCAATTCAGCCTCAACACTGGTTTAAAAGTGAGGGTGGCTGAAGAGGAAACTGATTTTTTTCTTAAGCCTAACTGCTTTTCTATTTAGTGTACTAGCACCCATTTCAATATTCATTGACGTGGTAAGATTTGAAGGCAGTGGTGAGAGAATAAGGCTACTTCACAAGTGTTGCCATGAGTTGAACTCACCGAATAAACCAGTTGCATATACTATTCAATGACCTAAAACTTGCTGAAATAAGGACACATTTTCTAAGTCATCTTGACTGATTAGCATAACTTCTATAGTCCTTTTTTTGAAAATAAAACATCCGGTTTTTATGAAGCTCTTTTGGAGCAATAAAATATTCATTCAAAAAATATCTTCAAGTGGAAGTAAGGCAACAATCAGCCTAACTGGTTTCTGTAATGTGTGACTCACTGCAATTTCCTGACTGGCTTCTAGGGGGCTGGCCAAACTCTATGATCAAGCTTTATTGTGGTATCTATAGTGAGATCTTAAAAGGCAGAGTAGCTTATTTAAAAATAAAGCAAAAAATGTTAATAAAAATAAAACTCATCAGTGAATAGGAAATAGATGGCTTTTAGAGGTGAACTTTTTTCTTTGTTCCACAAGGTGACTCTTGATGTAACCAGGCACAAATTCTAGTTCCTTTGCTAGTAATAATCCCCAAGTTAGTTTTATAGGAACCCCAACTGAACAGGCATTAGCTACATGCCAAAGCAGCAGAAAATTAGGACCTTTAGTAGTTTATGCATTGGCAGAAATCACACCTGTCCTTATAGTTCCAAAACTTCACCACCAGGATGTGATCAATCTCACTTTTTCATATACTTTATGAGGAAAGGATCCATGTCTGTCTTAACTTTTGCCTAGCACAGTGTCCCAAGGAAATATGCTATCCTTGGGGGATGGGAGACCATATACTGCATTCCTAAAAACTAAGGCCTTCTCATGTGCAGGATAAAGTAAACAGGTTTTTGTGGTCCTAGACTTTTATAAATTTAGAGCTTCCAGATGGGTCATTAAACATCACTGTAAGCCCAGCCAGCATAGCTCAATGGTTGAGCATGGACCTACGAACCAGGAGGTCTCTGGTTCAATTCCCAGTCAGGACATATGCCTGGGTTGCAGGCTCTCTCTCTCCTTCTCCCTTCCTCTCTGAAATCAATAAAAATATTAAAAAACAAAAACAAAAAAACAACAACACAGGACAGCCCTTATTCCCATAGAGCTCCCAGAGGTAGCACACCTCTGAACAGGTTGCCCACCTATTGGTGTGGACACTGTCTGGTTTTGAAGCATGCTGCCCTTGGCTTGCCCTGTGGAGCCTGGCTGCAGGGACAAGGATGGTGGTGGGCGCTTCTCAGAGCTCCCCACTCCCAGCGATGAAGTGCCATTTCAGCTTTGGCAAAGTGAACAGAAAGAGCCAGGGTGACCATGACAACAGCTCAGGACTAGGCCTTTTCCTGGTTCCCAGGACCATTTCAGCCCTGGGAGGCAGGACAATACAGTGTGTGTGTGTGTGTGTGTGTGTGTGTGTGTGTGTGTGTGTTTGGGGAGGACCACAATAATGACCAACATCAGCTTCCTGGCAAGAAGGGCTCAAAAAACCTACTTAATGAGTAATAAAAATAAGGTAAGTAATGTTTTCTTAAGCCTGAGGCTCACAGAGTAATTCACACCAGCTACTCACTTGTTAATGTTCTAATGCAAAACAGGAAAAAGCAGGTATATGACATTTTGATGCAGCTATTTCTGACAGGGGGATATTTTTCTTCAGTCTAAAAACCAACTATTAAATACTTCTGTATACAAAGTGCATAATATATAGAGGGTACCTACTGTCAGGGGCATGAGGATAGGGTCTGGGGATACCTATTATATCCACTGCTTTTTTTGTTTAGTATGCCTGCTATCTTCAGGGCCTTAAATCTTATGTCAAAAGGATCACAACCAAATATCCTATTCTGGAAGAAAGCCCAGTTCTTAAGTAGCCCAATTATGATCTAAGATAAATGAAAAAGCAGAAGCATAACAGTTGACACAGGCCAGATGGAGGGGAAAGGCCAACGGAAAGAGAAGCCCTCAGAAAAGTCTGGTAGGGCAGCCAGCCTGCTGCATCACAGGGTTCACAGAGCGGGCCTTAAAAATAGCCAGTTTAGCCCAACGCTTCTTGTATGTAGGGGATTTCACCAATTTTACTCTAAAACTAAAGAGCACTAATAGTTATGATTCTCACTCATACAAATAAAAGGAATTTCAAAGCCATTACCCTATTCTGAAGAGATTTCACAAAGAAGGATTTCATTAACTACCTAGAGTTTAATAATCCTTCTCTTTAATCTGCGTTATTCCTGGCACTGTACTTTAAACTTGAGCTCCTCTTCATCTGTATGTATCATTGTGCTTCCAAGTGTAATGATTTGAACATAGCATTTGGAAATTTAGTGCTTTCACCTAATGCTACTACTACCATCTAATTTTTTATTATTAGAAAACTTGTCTGATATAGCTTTTATTATTTTCTGGATTCAAATGATTCCAGACAACAATATTTTATTAGTAACTAGATCCATGAAATGACACATTTCTTATTGTTCCGTATTAGCCAAGACAATGGTGAACTACTAATGGTTCTTCAGTGTCATTTTTCAAAATAATTTTTAAGTCATAGGAATATACTCTATCCAATTTTGCAACTTGATGTGGATATTTTAATATGAAACAAAAGCTCTTATGGAAAAATACATTTAAATCATAACTTCTCTATTTTGTTAGATTATATATATCATCACGTTTTAGATTAACTTTTGTTTTTCACATCTGAAAAACATCCCTCACCCTATTCTGAACTCTTATCCCCTGTGATGCTTTGTAACAGAAATTTCCAGACACATTCAAACACAAATTTTCCAAAGGTTTGAGCATGTTGCTTTTCCAAAGTACGGCACAGACTATCTTAACCAGATGTTATTCTAGATTCATTCCCATTTATTCAGACATTCATTTATTCAAAAACTATTTATTAAGCATCTATAATGTGCCAGGTACTACTGCGCTAAGTGTTAGCATATACATCAGCAAACAGCTTGCGGTCTGGTGGGAAAGATGAGCAAGTTAACAGGCAATTGCCATAAGGCATGAAGAGTACAGGCTAAAGGCACTCAAAGGAGAAGCAGCTAAACCGGCTTTTCTTAGGGGAAATGCCCTTAGCAGGTGAGTCCTGGGTGAGAAGAGTTAATTGGATGTGTGCGCGCGCAGGGGAGCAGAGGCAGGGCACAGGGCATCAGGGCAGAGAACAGGAGAAAGTTTTCCTACGGTCAAGGCCTTAAATATTGATGTGTAATGACTTTTATTCAATCATTTTATTTTGAAATATAGCTGGGACTTTATTACAAACAAAGATCAAAAGGAACACTGACGGTAATTTAATGTTTCTTTGTAATTCGGGCCATCACATTGTTGGCACACATTATAACACAGGGATATCCTCAGGGTCCATTGGGGTTTGTTACCTATACTAACTGGTCCCAAATTAGCCTTGGCTTTGAAATCATGTCCTTCCTTCTTTTTTTATAAGGTGGTCTCTGCTGTCATTGTTTCTGCTTATAGGAGACCCTCTGTATCCCACCTGCCTTTTTGTTTTGATAACTATGGACAAGGAAATCAGAGAAGCAGGCTTATGAAAATCATGTCTAACATAAGAATACATGAGTGAGCTGGAGGAATTCTGCTATGCCTAAAGTATATGAGATAGAAAAAAAGGACTTTATGGTATCAATTTTAGTCATACAGGGAGTACTTTGCTTACCAAGTTCATTGACTAGTTATAATCAGAGTCATCAAGGCCTGGAATGCAGGTTCTGGAAAAGTCAACAATTTCTAAAAGTGGAAACACTTTCATAACAATGTAAGTTGAGATGAATCTAGCTAGAACAGGAGAGTTATAATGCCAGTAGATTGGGAGATTTCTTTAATATCTTTAAGCATTAGGGGATTGGAGACCAAATTTGTCCCACTAATGCTTTTACGGAATGCCTACACAATGTCACTGAACCAAATACTGTCATGTAAGCCTCTAATTCGATGAGAGCAGATGATGATAGGGAGTTGTAGAGGAACAGAAATAAATGGTATTAGAAGCATTCAAGAATCCTAATTGCCTCTTGTCCCTCAGCACCTGTCCTCTAAGCTATTGAGAGGAATGTCCCCGTTCTGCCCCATGAAATGAAAGTTGCTGGCAGAAAAAGGTTTGGTGCTTAACTTTCTAAGTCACTTTTTAAAAGTTGGTGGTAGTCAAGTTCTCTTTTCCTTCCTATCTAGGGGGCCTGACTCCACCCATGAGCTCCATTTTCATCATGCACATATTCAGCCAAAATGCATTTCTGATACCTAGAAATGGAACAAGAAGCATATGGAGCAAAAAGCAGAAGCTGAAGTTGTATGCATATGGTTCTCAAAGGTGTTACCATAAAAAAAAACTGGAATATGAAACAGGCACTCAACTGGCAGCTGTCTAAGAAAATACACTTTTTAAAAAGTGGATATCAGAGTGTACTGAAAAGAGAAATATGTAGGCAGGCATCTTGGTTGATATCTGAGATCATGAAAGTTGGAGGTGGAAAATTTTTCTTTAATCTATATTTTCCTATTGTACTCAAGGGAGCTACATCACACCAGATGCATTATATTTTAGCATCTAGAGAGACCATCATTTTTATTTCAATTATGCATTGAAACCACTAATGTCTAGTGGTCAAAAATTACTTTCAGAATTCACAGCACATGTGGTAAAGAATTTATATCCATAATATATAAAGAACTCTTACAACTCAATAATAAGAAGGTAAACTACACAATAGAAAACATTTTTTGACCTAAGACTTGAACAGACATGTCACAAAATAAGATACATGAACAACCAACAAGCACATCATTAGTCATCAGGGAAATATAAATTAAAACCACAATGATACTAGTATACCACCACACACCTATTAGAATGGCTAAAATGAAAAAGAATGACATGGTAAGTGTTGGGAAAGATGTGGAGGAACTTGAACTGTTTATAAAAACACCACAATGTTGAAGTGGTTTATACAGTAGGGTAAATTCAAATTTCAGTCCCCGAATTCCCTGAGTTTAAGAAATGTCTGAGACAGGTACATAAAAAGGTGTTCAGCAGTACTAATCACCAGGGAAATGCAAATGAAAACCACAAGGAGATATTACCTCACATCTGTTAGAAAGGCTATTATAAAAAAAGACAAGAAATAAGTGTTGGTGAGGATGTGGGTCTCCATGTGCACTCCTGGTAGGAATGTAAATTGCTGCAGTCGCTATGGAAAACAATATGGAGAGGTTCCTCAAAAAATTATAAACAGAACTACTATATGATCTACTTTTGGGGATTTATCCAAAGAAATGAAAACACTAACTCAAAAATAAATATGTGCCCCAATGTTCATTGCAGTATTATTAACAATAGCCAAGATATGGAAAACCTTAAGTGCCTATCAATAGATGAATGGATATAGAAATTGTGATATCTCACACAATAGAATATTATTGAGTCATACAAAAGAATGAAATCTTGCAATTTGTGAAAACATGGGTGGACCTTGAGGGCATTATGCTAAGTGAAATAAGGCAGACAGAGAAAGGCATGACCTCATTTACATGTGGAATAAAAAAAACCAATATAATAATAAACAAGCTCATAGATACAGATAACAGATTGGTGTCTGCCAGAGGTGTGAGCGAAATGGATGAAGGGAGTCAAAAGGTACAAACTTCCAGTTTTAAAATAAATAAGTATAAGGGATGTGATATAGCATGGTGACTATAGTTAATAATACTGCATTGCATATTTGAAAGTTGCTAAGAATAAATTTTAAAAGTTCTCATCAGAAAAAAATGTGTAATGTGTATAGTTATGGATGTTATTTTGGTGATCATTTTGTAATATCCAATCATCATGTTGTACACTAATATAATATGTCAATTGTACCTCAAAAACAATTTTTGAATGTCTTGAATCCCAGAAGAAATGACTCACCATGCCATATATCATCTTGGTTACCTGCTACAGCCTACAACCAACATGCAATGCTAAAAAAGTTATCGCAATTGCTCTGAAAAAAAAAAAACACACCCAGAAACATAAAAACCAAAATAAACACTTCATAAAAGCTCATTTAGCATATGCAGTTGAGAAAAATTTTAATCATATACACACATTAAAAAAGAGACTTAGAAAATAACTGAGAATAAAAAGGAAGGAAGGAAGGGGAGAAAGGAAGGAAAGAGAGAAAGTCAGGCCAGCCATAAAATTAAACTGAAAGAAACTTGAAAAGTTTCAAGTTTTGATTATATTTCAAGACTGAGGATAATAGAAAGCATTATTGCTCTTCTTATATGTTCAATATTTTAATATTAACAGCCAGGTTCTTCTTTCACTTGTGGCTTGAAGGGGGAATGGTTAATATTCAGGACATCATTTGACATAGTATGACAGGACCCATCATGACAAAAAATAGATTCTTCAGCCACAACCCCTTCCCTCTTCTCAGGACTAAGGGGTATTAACTAGGCCAGAACACCACCTCAGCTACAGGGATCCCCTTCATGTTTTTTAGAGATCCAGAGTTACTAAAGATCCTCTCAACCCACCCATAAGAGCAGAATTTAGAGGTCCTGGGAGGAAAGGGGGCACATTTTCAAGTTGTTATAAACATAGTTCCTAATGTAGTATTGTTGACTTCTAACAATAGATCTTCAATTCACTAGTCAATGCTCAGCTTAAATATTAAATATTAGCCCCTTTGCATCACCACCTGCACTCTTGTATGGGTGTGCAGAGAACCTGCACCTCCAATAGAGTACTTATGGACTCTGCCCATTATTGTAGTTAGTTGTTCATGCATTTAATTGCCCTACTTGATGGTGAACTGTTTGAGACTCTGTCTTGGTAATCACCATATTCTTACACTATTTATCTCTGTGCATTCACATTAAGTAGACAGGTCTCCAAAAATATTTGGTGAATAAATTTCATCAATCCTCTGTGCTTCTGTTATGATTACCGTTTCTAAATCTAAAATACGCTTCTAAAAAAGGAAAGTAGTGATAAGATTACATATAGTTTCAACTTCTGTCTAGCAGACTTTCTTCTTCTAGTTTATGGGTATTTATAAAATAGGGCTCAAGGAAACTGATAAACAAATTTCCAACAAAAAATCTTTGTTTGTATAAGCATGACATCCATTTCTCATTGTTCCAAATGTAACAAGGATCCATAGTTCTTCTGTGTAAGTTATTTTAAGGTCAAACAACCACAGTAAAAGCAACTCTTAGGTCATGACTTTGATCATAAGTACAATCTAATATAAACATGATCTAATACTTTAAAAAGAAAATCTAAGGCCAAATTTCTTGAGTTGATTGTAAGCAATATAAGTTCACTCAAGTTTAAAGATCAGCACAAACTCAAAATCTTTTAGGATAGTGGACACATTCAAATAGGTTTATACTTCAAACAAGGGCAATACAAAGAAATAAAAAAGACTTTTCCTTCTTTGCTGAATATTCTCCTTTGCCCCCAGAATCATTCTCTACTCTCTAAGTGCTCTGCCCAGAGAGGCTGATCTGCATGGCCAGCATCAACTGGACTCCCTTGCCTTCTGGCTTCTCATTGGTCTGACTAATGAGAAGCAGGAAATAAGAAGGAGGGGAGATAAAGAGAGACATTTATCTTCTTGGGTTCTTCCCTCTAGACTACAGGCTGGCAGTGACTGTGTTGCTGCTCCTGCTGAAAAGACCCTCTCTCCTATCTTCAACTCTTGCTGGTTCTCAGTAACATGATACCCCTTCCTCTTTAGGCTTAGGAACAGAAATAGCTTTAAACTGTTGCTAACCCAGGGGTCCTTCGCCATCCCTTTTTTATTTTTCTTAACTCTGCCCCACTCTTGTAAATAGTCCTTTCATTAACCATAGTGACAATTCTTGGATGCTGAAAAAAATAACTGAATCTCAGCAATAAATAAAATAATACAAAAAATATAATACACTTATATACCTAAGAGGGAAAAAAACTACATTATCAATTAAGGAAAAATGAAGATGTGCAGAACAAATAAAAAAATATAAACTTGAGAGAAAAAGAGAAAAGCAGATACATTAAAAAAATGTTTAATCCTAAATATAAATTGCTTAATTATTCTTTATTTTTTATGTGTTTTTTTCTAAGTGGACTAGAATTAATGTTTACAAGAAAGTTTTTTTTTTAATTTTCATCCTAAACTATTTATTTCTCATTATCTATATTTTTACAAAGCCCTGCTACTGTGGCCCAAGGTATTAGCTCAAACTTGTACTTTTACTGCCACCTTCCCTTTTCCATGGGAGCTATGCATTTACTGTATCCAAGTATGTATTATGTTATGCTCCTAACACACATACAGTGGCACGTGGACCCTAAGATTGCCCCCAATAATCTCTGTTCCTGGTATTTATGCCCTTGTGTAATCTCTCCCTTAAATATGGGCTGGACCAAATGATTTACTTCAAAGGAACAGAACATGGCAAAAGTGATGATTTTGGAGTTACAAGAAAACTGTGGCTTCCATCTAGGGTGCTCCATCCTGCTATCTCACTTATTTGCTCTACGAAATGCCAGCTGCAATGTTGTAAACTGCCCTATGAAGGACCATATGCAAAGAATTGTGAGAGGTCTTTAGGCAACAGACACTAGAAACAGAGGCCCTCAGTCCAATTGCCCACAAAGGATTAAATTCTTCCAACAATCAGGTAAGTGAGTGTACAAGTGGATCTTTCCCCAGTCAAGCCTTCAGATGAGCCTTCAGCCCCAACCAACACTCTGACGGTAACCTCATGAGAGATCCTGAGTCAGAAGCACCAGGTAAGCTGTGTCTGGATTTCTAATCCACCAAAACTGGGAGAAAATAAATGGTCGTTGTTTTAAGCAGTAAACTTTTAGTTATCAGCTATGCAGCAATATATACCTAATACACATATATCATCAGGCATTTTAGTCCTTTCTTAAATTGGTATTGCTATAGAAATACAACCTTGCAGAAACCAATAGCACTAAGGGAAGGATAACATTTTAAAACATCAAAATGTGTGGTCTTTCTTTTTAAAAACATGTTATGAAGGAGCAGGAAATAGAAAGAAGTCTAGCTAAAATTAGGAATTGTTCAATAAATAGAAGCCCAAAAGTAAACAAAAGAGAAATGAAAGGATAAAACTGATTAACTAGAGGTAAAATTTTAAAAGGTTTAAATGAGAAGTTAAAATGTATAGCACCCAAATAAAAAAAAAAAGAAACTGTCTTATAAATATTGTGATTTTATAAATTTTTAAAATATGCATTCTCTAGTTCTACTTTTCCCATCAAAAAGAAGATGGGAATAGGGTTAACCAATACTAGAATTTTAAGAATAGGAAACTGTTCTTAAAGGGAGCAAGAATTAAGGAAGGAAAAGAATTAATGAGTGATAATATAAAAAGCTATATAGCTTTTAATCTGTATATTTGATGACTTGCTCTTAGAATACTAAATAAATTGTATAAGTTTCTTGATAACCGCTTGTCATAATTGTTTAAAACAACATATCTGTAATATATAGAAATTATAAATATACTATGATTTTGATTTTAACTATTAAAAGAAGGTAATCCTCAAAGTTACTGATTTTAAAGCTTACCTTTAGTGATGAGGGGAGAGAGGAGGACTCATCAAAAACTAGGAAGATAAAATATAGTTCTCAGAGATATTAGATGGGCATTCAAGTAATTGCAAGGTCAATATTCCACACTTATCAATAAATCAGTGTCAACCTATAAAAATATAATGGTCCAAGGTGAACTGGATTCAATTTGGGATGTAATGAGATTGAGAATGACTGATTAGCGGAACATGCTCTTTGTCAGAAGAACACATATTCAGAAAGACATTGTTATATATTAGAACTGGTAGGGAAAATACAGAAATTCAGTACAGTAACCTTATATGAGGTTAGGTTAGCAAATCACAATAAAAATTACCCTTAAGATCCCTTAGTAAGGGTCATGGAAATATAGATTGTATCATCTCCCAGTGAGTCTAACTCAGCCAGTCCTTCTCCAACACCAAAACCAGATGAAGAAGTTGGAGCATGTTGTGCAAAATCACATACAGTATCTCTCATCACTAAAATCACACCCAGCATAGCAAGAGGCTCACAACCTGACTGAGAGGCACAAGGCAGCCGAGATGACTGAGGAGCACACGTTCACACCTCACATCATAGGCTTGCTATCATAACAGATCTCTCTTCTCCCCCCTCCTCTCTCATTATCTCCCTCCCTCCCTCCCTCCCTCCCTCCCTCCCTCCCTCCCGCTCTCTCTCCCTCCTTCTCCCTCTCCACTCCCCTAATATACTGTGCATAGACTTCAGAAAATCAAGGAAAATGTTATCTTTATAACATCTCTGAAGAGCTGCCTAGCCTTTACTTCTCCTGCACCTGTGTTACTTACCCTGAATTTTCTAAGATAGTACTAGGGAATGATCTAAAATGGTTTTCAAATATGAAATAAGAAGATTGAGTTCTTCTACATGCAAATACTCTTTAGAGATACCACTTAACACCCATGTTTCCACCATTCATAGTAACTATGATTCTGCTCCATATTCATCGCAATGATTTCCAAATTCCAGGGCTGTGTAGTTCTTGCAAAGGTTCTGGGAATCCATACGCACCACTGAGCATTGTCATTAGACTTAACAAGTTAAAATAAACACATGTACTCTGATAAATGTTTCATTTTTCAAATAGGTAGACAGGATTGTAATTGGCTAAATCCAAACACATTTTATATATTTTTGTTTTAAAGATTTAGAATTGAGCCTACTCATTTGCCTCCTATCCTCCTAAAAAATCCTATAATGAAAATTAGACAAACAATAATTATAAGAAAATGTAGCATAGGAAAATCAGGAAGTCATAAATAAACCATACTTTTATAAAAAATTGTTTGAAAAATATGAACAAATGAGATCAAACTTTTCCAAAACAAACACAGGAGAGATTCCTTGCAACCAATGAAGTAAGGTGGACAGTTTTCTCCAACAGATTGTTAAAAATTGACCTGATCAAAATTCAACCACAACAACAAAAGATTAACACATAACATTTCTGACCCAGAGTTCATTCAAAAAAACACTTTTCAACTATGCACAGACCTCACTAATCATCAGGGAAATGCAAATCAAAACCACAATGACTATGGCCTGCTTCTTGAAAACCTCAAACTTTCGTCATCCCACATTTAAGAAACAGCAGTGATTTAAGACTCTAGAGGCAGATGTTTGATTTCAAATCCCAGCTCCACCATCTCCTAGTTCTGTGATTTTGTTCAGGTTCCCCATCCTCTTTGTGATCCAGCCTCCCCATCTTTAAAATGAGAAGGACAATAGGACCTACTTCCTAGGGTCATTGTGAGAATTGGTAGTTAAAATAAAGCTTGCTTCCAAGTCCCTACCACATGACAAGCACTCCATACATATCATCATCATTATTATTAACTGCTCACCAGGTGTTTGCTGAATCCGCTACAGTCCATGGTGTCAGGCATTCCAAAGACACACTGCTCTCTTGACTCATCTTTTATTTGATTGATAAATTGTCATGACAAATTGGTTCTCATAAATTAGTGAGATATATTTGTCACTTCATCAAAATGAAGTGTTTCCCTAGGTTTAAAAAAATCAACTTCTATATAATTACCAAATAGCTACTCTTCAGAGTCAAAGAATAATTTTGTCACAGAAGGAGCTTATCAAAGTCATCAAGTCACTCTGAAAGGAGATTCCAGCGACTGAGACTCATTTTCAGATGGTATTTACAGTCTCTCCCTCTGGTGAAGAAATGTATTTTAATAAGACATTTAAAATCTTGATCACTGTCTTTAGAATTTTTACTCATTCAGATTCACACAGCTTGAAGCATTTCATCTCATAGCTACAGCACCTATTATCAAACAATGCCTTTTTTCCTTCTTTAGAATGTCACAGGAAGGGAAAAAATATATACTTTTCCTAGTCATAATTTTCTAAACAGACATTTGGAATTTTATTACTTAGCACCTAGCTATATATATAAAAGCCTAAGCGACCATTACGACTGAACGACTGGAATGACTAGGTAGCCGGTAGCTATGACACGCACTGATCCAGACCTTGCTGCGGAGGCCGTGACAGCCCCGAATCTGGTTCACCCACATCCCGGACCCAGACAGGAGGGAAGAGGAATCTGATTCTTCACAGAATTATCTGTGCCTTAGCTTGCTGCTGGGGCCCTGACAGCCCTGAGTCTGGTTCACTCGCACCCTGGACCCAGACAGGAGGGAGGAGAGAACCCGATTCCTCCCAGAATCGGCCGTGCCTTAGCTTGCTGCTGGGGCCCTGAGAGCCCAAATCTGGTTTACTCACACCCCGGACCAAGACAGGAGGGAGGAGGGAGCCCAATTCCTCACAGAATCAGCCGTTGGTTAGCTTGCTGCTGGGGCCAACCTCCCGTGGTCCCTCCCTCCGGCCAGCCATGGTCCCTTCCCCCTGTGGGCCAACCCCCTGCCATGAGTCCCAATCGCCAGCCAAGCCAAGGGACCCCACCTGTGCACAAATTTGTGCACCAGGCCTCTAGTATCAGTAATAATGTCAAATTCTCTACAAGATGAAGAACAGAATAAAATAATTCTAAAGTTTAAAAAAATCCCACAATGAGATACTACTTTATACCAGTCAGAATGGCTATTATCAAAATACAGTGGGGCCTTGACTTACGAGTGTCCTGACTAACGAGTTTTTTGAGATACCAGCTGTCTCTCCGCTGATTTTTTGCATTGAGTTGACAGAGTAATTTGAGTTAACGAGCTCCTTAACGAGCTCGGTCTCGGAACGAATTAAACTCGTAAGTCAAGGCCCCACTGTAACATGTTGGCGAGGATGTGGAGAAAAAGGAACCCTCATGCAAACTAGTGCAGACCCTATGGAAAACTGTATGGAGATTTCACAGAAAAAATAAAACTGGATATACCATATGACCCAGTAATTACACTTCTGGGTATTCACCCCCCCAAAAAACAAAACATGTCTGCATTCCCACCATTAGTGCATGAGGATGCAGCCACCGTGGAGAACAGTATGAAGTTTCCTCAAAAAACTAAAAATGGAACTCCCATTTGAACCAGTGATCCCACTTCTAGGAATATATCCCAAGAAACTAGAAACACCAATCAGAAAGGATATATGCACCCTATGTTCATAGCAGCACAATTCACTATAGCTAAGATTTGGAAACAGCCTAAGTGCCCATCAGCAGATGAGTGGGTTAAAAAACGGTGGTACATCTACACAATGGAACACTATGCTGTGGTAAAAAAGAAGGAATTCTTACCATTTGCAACAGCATGGATGGAACTGGAGTACATTATGCTAAGCAAAATAAGCCAGTCAGAAAATGATAAATATCACATGATCTCACTCATTGGTAGAATATAACGAACATAAACTGATGAACAAAAACAGATCCAGAGACAGAGAAGTATCAGACTCTCAAACCTCAGAGGGAAGGTAGTGGAGGGCAGGGGAAAAGGGGAGAGATCAACTAAAGGACTTATATGTATGCATATAAGCTGAACCAATGAACACAGACACCAGAGGGGTGAGGGCATGAGTGGAGGGGTAGGGGGGCAAATAGGGGATAAGGACACATATGTAATATCTTAATCAATAAAGAAAAAAACATGAACACTAATTTAAATATATATATATATATACATATATATATATATATATATATATATATATATATATATATATATGCGCCCCCATGTTCATAATAGCCAAAATATGGAAGCAATCTAGGTGATCATTGATAGATGAATGGATACAGAAGATGTGAACACACACACACACACACACACACAGACAGACACAATGGAATATTACTGAATAAAAAAAAAGAATGAAATCTTGCCATTTGCAACAACATGGATAGACCTAGAGCAGTGATGGCGAACCTTTTGAGCTCGGCGTGTCAGCATTTTGAAAAACCCTAACTTAACTCTGGTGCCATGTCACATATAGAAATTTTTTGATATTTGCAACCATAGTAAAACAAAGACTTATATTATTGATATTTATTTTATATATTTAAATGCCATTTAACAAAGAAAAATCAACCAAAAATATGAGTTCGTGTGTCACCTCTGACACGCGTGTCATAGGTTCGCCATCACTGACCTAGAGGGTATTATGCTAAGTGCAATAAGTCAGGCAGAGAAAGACAAATACTATATGGTTTCACTTACATATGGAATCTAAAAACAAAATAAAACAAACAAAACAAAAACAAACTCAGAGAAACAGAGACCATCCAACTGAGTAAAATGCTCTTAATATAAAAGACACCCCTAAAAACAAATGACACAAAAGGGTGAACACAATATATCTGCTATATAAACAGGTCAGCTATGACAATATTCATAATACTATAAATTTAAAGCAAAAAAATAAATGGAGCAAAGATAGATAGTTTATATTGATACAGGTATAATTCAAGAAAACATAAGCACTTTTATATACCAAAACACACAGCATCAAATTACAGAAAGTAAAAACTAAGAAATATGAGAAGAATCTCATGAATCTAAAATGCCAGTGGGAGACTCTTGTCTCAGAATTTGTTAGCTCCTCAGAAAAAAAATAATAATATGTGAGGATCAGAATAGTATAATTAATAAACTTGATTAATAAACAAGTTTATTCTTTTAATTCTTTATAAAGTTCATCAACATCTAAATATTCATTTCAAATATCCATAGACTATTTCTAAAAATTGATCATTTACTAGACCACATAGAAAACCTTGATGAATTGCTAAAGTAAGAATGACAGTTATTTTCCCTGACACAAAGATAATACAAATCAAAACAACTTAATAGATAACAAAAAACATAACCAAATAGAGATTCTGACAACTAGAAAAGAAGTCATGAGCCAATAAAAACATCAAAACTAAAGTTACAAACTCTCTGAAATGAGTAACAAAAACACTATACGCTCAAATCTAAAGAATGTGACCAAAGCTGTACCCAAGGAGAAATTAGTTCCCGCGTCTGAAATGTATTTCCTTTCATTCTTTGTATTTTGAAATCCAATTCATTAAATGCCTCCATCTTGGCAAAACAATTCTGGACCTTCCATTTCACATTAATTTTCCTACCTCTGTACTTTCAGCACCTTTTTAAAATCCCTTCATTTCACGCTTACATCATTCTGCTTGGCTTTACAGGCACTCGAGTTATGTCCAGCTCAACCCAACAGACTTCCGAGAGCAGCAGTTCTCAACCTGTGGGTCGCGACCCCTTTGGGGATCGAACGACCCTTTCACAGGGGTCACCTAAGACCATCGGAAAACACATACATAATTACATATTGCTTTTGTGATTAATCACTATGCTTTAATTATGTTCAATTTGTAACAATGAAATTGGGAGTCACCACAACACGAGGAACTGTATTAAAGGGTCATGGCATTAGGAAGGTTGAGAACCACTGTCCTAGAGCGTAGGGGACCGGGCTTTATCACCTTTCACCAGCGCAGGGTACAGTGCTGTTAGAACTGTTCTCTCATGGTTAGAGCATAGTTTTGGAAGGTCAAATAGACTGAGATTAGAATCCCAGCCCTGCCATTTTCTAGCAGTATGACAGGGCAAACTAACCCTTTAGCCTTCCTTTCTCATTTATAAGTGGAATTAGTATTATCTATTTAGTAGGTTTACAATCTAAAACACCACGCACACTATCGGGAACATAGTCAGTGCTATATAAAGGGAAACTATTATGAACACTGAGAAGTTGGATGAATAAAGGAAAAACCTAAGGAATAGATAAGTAGTATAAAACCATGTATACTGGAGCCAAACCAACCTCTCAAAACCTGGTTCTGCCAGTTTACTTAACAGTATGCTCTTGAGCAAGTTATGTAACATCTCCGAGTCTCCTTTTCCATGTCAGTAATTCTGTACAGTTATTGTAAAGATTAGAAACCAGGAATATAAAACATTAGTAGGAGGCCTGGCACACAGTGAGTGCTCATAAAGAGCAGCTCCATTGTCACTCCCATTGCCTCAGTGATAGGTCTTCAAGAATATCTGCCGAATTGAATTAGAACATTTGTCAGTATCTCATTAGGATTGGCTTGGTCCCCTCCTTGATCACCAAACAAGTGCCAGAAATGACAGCAAGTTATCACATTAGTTAGGCGAGTCCTCAAGAAGCCCCAACACATGACTGTGGTTCAGTTTGGATCAGAGTAACTGATGCCTCACAATTAAACAGCAACCTCATCTGAGGTTGTCTAGTTGAATAATTTGTTAGGAATCCATTAAAATTGACACCAGAACAATCCCCAAGCAAGCCTTAGGCAGGTCACTCCTTATTAATATAAATTAAATTCCTCAGGAGATGTGTCTCCCCACCTGACAAACAGTGTTGACATTTACTGGCTTTCCTTCTGACCTTTCTGGACTTAAGAAATACCTCCAAATATTAGCTATGAATACGCTATTATTTTGTTTTTTACTTTATTACTATCCTTAAGAGTAAAGCAATATTTTGGTCTACTTTATTTTTCAGAATGACCTTCATTTAAAGTGCCACCTTGTTTTATGCTTAAGAATGCACGAAGTTACGCGTGCCAAAAGAGAAGAAGCAAGTGTGGAGTGAACGACAATTCTGAAGCATTATTCTTTATTGGAGACCTTTTCCTTTCCATTAAATAAAGATGGATGATATTTTTCTTTCTTGAAAGTCAAAGCTAAAAATCTTTCATTTGGCTTCTCAAATAGTAGGAATAATATTAAAGGTATAATAAAATATCACTCTTACTCCATGTTGTTTGTACTAATGGATTTCACTAAATTACAGTTGTAGAATGTTAAGGGGGAGAAGGGTTTTCACTAAGTGAGTGATTGCGTAGAGGTGGAATGCTGAGAATATTATTATTAAAATATGCAAACATGAATGTTTACCAGGGATAGTGTAGACTGGAGCTTTTAGCTCTGCCATTTCTCTGCACCCAGCTGTCACTCTATCTAATTATCACAGTGCCATTTTGGCAGATGAATTTTGATGAATTACAGAATATTAGAGTCAGAGGCATTTGGGGATCCCCTAATACAACCCACATATTAGAGATCAGGAAAATAAAGTTTGGAGAGGAGAAGGCATTTGCTGAAAGATTTAAAACTCATTAGCTGTCAGAGTCGATGCTACCACTGAGCTCTCTTGGTTTCTCTGTCTCATATTAGGATTAAGGGTAAGGACCACCTCCATTAAAGAGGTGCATAGAAGGGGCACAGCAGAAGACTAAGAAAAGCAAAGAGGGACTATCTAGTCAGAGACTTTAAGGGACACCATCTGAAAATGAATCTTTACAAAAGTCAGAATAAAAGAAATGTCAGCTATTTACTATGATTAGACTAGTAATCATTATAGCTATAAGAGATGTTAACAGTCAAAAAGAAAGGTGCACACGGAAGCTACACTTAGTGGGAGCACCCAAAGATTAAAACTCAAAAACTAAAGCATTATTTCTACTTGTTCACAGAATCATCTGATTATCTAAAATTCCTAAATGACCTTCTAATAAGGCCAGGCAAAATCAAAATAAAGTGATTCCCGTTAATGTCAACTTGAGTTACGATTCTGTCTAAATTTCCGTCATAACTCCAGACAAAGCTATCAGAAACACATGGCTCTCAGCCAATAGATATATTTTATTTTCTACCATAATATTTCAAAGAATAATTTTTATCATTTTAAAACACTAGTAGTGGAAAATGAAACGTGAAGCATCATTGCTCACAATGGCTCCTGTACTTACATTTTAAAGGGGGTAGGAAGGCTTTGGTTACCATCTTGAACACGCCATCAATCTTTAAGACAACACAATTTTATCTTAAAAGTTGGTTTGCTATGAGAAAATAGAAATAAACTTCCTTTCAAAAATAATGTTTTGAGGCATGATTTGCCCAACACTCAGTTTTTAACTTTGAATACTTAAATATGATCACTAGAGGGGGGAAAATGTGAATGGAAAATTAGATTTAACATTAAGCTTTTCAGAAAAGATGTGCATCTGAATTGATTTATAGTAGTCCCCTCTTATCCACAGGGGATATGGTCCCAGACCCCAGTGGATGCCTAAAACTGCAGGTAGTGCCAAACCCCATGCATACTATGCTTTTTCCTATATAAACATACCTATGATGAAGTTTAATTTATAAATGAGACACAGTAAGATAGCAACAATAACTAATAATAAAATAGGACAATTATAACAACACACTGTAAAGAAAGTTGTGTGAATGTGGTCTATCTTATTGTGCTGGGCTCATCCTTTTTGTGATGATGTGAGATGGTACACCGTCTATGGGATGAGATGAAGTGAGGTGAATGACGTAGGCAGTGTGCAGTTGCGTTAGGCTACTATAAGGGTTACTTGAACACAAGCCCTGCAATACCTAACAGTCACTCCGATACCCCAACCAGTTACTGAGTGACTAACGGATGAGGATCATGCGCAGTGTGGATATGCTGGCCAAAGGGATGATTCACGTCCTGTATGGGATGGAGCTGGACCGCATGAGGCGTCTTTCATCACGCTACTCAGAACGGTGATGAATTTAAAAACTTAGGAATTGTTTAGTTCTGGAATTTTCCATGTAATATTTTCAGATCGCAATTGACTGGGTAACCAAAACCGTTTCAAGTGAAACCATGAATAAAGGGGGACTGTGATATAAAATAAACTACAAAATAACACTTTTTAAACTTATAAAATTCAAGTTAATAAAGGAAGATGTACTGAAAGGGATTTGAAGTGAAAGATTTTCCCCCAAAAAAACTACTGCTTAAACCTAGGTAAACAACTCAATGTGAAATTAAAAGGAAAGAATTTGGGAAACAATACTAAAAAATGCATTTTCCCCCCAAAATCAATTTAACAGATATTACTGAGCAACTATAACATGTAAGGTCTTCTCCTAAAATAAAGTAACTCAACATGGTAATATTTATGAGTTCTTCTTTTCTAAAATTGAGTTTATTAATTCCCAAGCTTTTGGACATACAAAGAAGCTTTCATTCCAATTCTAGACTAAGTAAAAAATAACAAATATATATATGATACTCAACCTAACACGGAAAGGGAGAGGGGAATCAGAAGCTTAAAGAAGCAGCAGCATTTGACAGGAGATTTTAGGAAAGGGCAAGATTTTGAAAGAGAAGCTACAAAATCGCAGATGAAGCAATTTCTTGATCCCAAGATATCAATTTTAAAAGTTGGCGGGAGGGGGGCAGGGTGCTCCTTCTAACAATATTAGATCCCTTTACACTGTTTTGGCTACATTTTTCAACATATAACACATTTTTCTCCTCCTCTTTCTTCTTCATTAATAGATATCAGGGGTTTGGGGTGACATCCTTAATGTCCCGATTGAGTCAACATACCCAAAGGATCAAGGGCCCCCAACAAAACAAAGCACTCTCTTACAAATTTCTGAGAAATGCTATGAGTGTCACATTCTAAGACACAGAATGGACAAGTATTCCCATTGTTATCTATCATAAAACAGGTTCCGAGGGATAGCAATGACCCATATAAAAACAGTGTGTGAGAAGTAGCACTGCAGAAATGCAGCCAGGTTTCCCAATGGCAAGTTAGGACTTTTCCCACCAGCTCACCAATGTGAGGACAAAATTCAGAGTCAGGTTATACCACAGTAAAGTCCCAAATTACATCTAACCCCAGTTCTTAAGCAATGATGTGAATGTAACATTAGATAAAAACTTTCTTTTCTTCCCCAAGGCATAGTGTAATACAAAGCATAGGAGAAAAACAGTGGAACGCAAGTGGTTTAGCAAAAGGAATAAAATTAGATAACACTAAGTTAACAAGTCCTATGGAGTGAATTAAAATACAGGAATCTTATAATTTCAAAATCATTAGATCCATACTTCTAAATTGATCATGGTGCCTGATTATGGGAAAATCAAATCTGCTGAGGCATACTTGTTATTGAGTATATTTTTATGCCAAAAAAAAGTATGCTAATAAGATGGGCAAAGCCAACATGTTTTGTGGTTGTTGCTGATGTTGCTAACTAGATTCCACATCTACTAAACTGAAGAATGAAGAATAAGCCAGGGATTTGAGGCTTATATGTTCCTCTTTCAACTCTTCTTCCACTTTGTGATCTTGGGCAAGGTACTCTCTAGGCATTTGTTTCTGGTGTGAAAAATAAAGCAACTCAACTTGGTAATATTTATGAGTTCTTCTTTTCTAAAATTGAGGCAGTTCAAAAGACTAGATGAGCAATTTTCCCCTAATAGAATATAATAAAACTTACACATTTGAAAACCTAAAATGCACACAGAACAGGTAAGTCAAGCTCCACAAAACCAATATAATAATCAATACTTACAGAACACTTTGGTATTTCATAGCACATTTTCACATTTCCTTCACATCTTGAAGCTACGCTTACAAGGACTTAGAACAGAAATGGAAAACAATAGTCTAAATCTTTCATGCAATGCTAGAGATATTAAAATAGCAACTGAGCTTCAGTGTAATGCTTGTAAATATCTGCAAAGTGTCTGTTATAATGACCCATCATTTTACTCTGGCAAAATTATGAAACAAATTACATAACTCAGATAAAATGGCCTCCAAGTATAGTATATGGCTTTGAACTACAATGAAGGTTAAAGATGACTTAGAAACTCCTAGTGTCAAGCCTTTAGGTGCATGGGAGGCAGAGGACAATCTTTCTCTATTGGTTTGATTTAGAGAGCTCTGTAAATAAAAACAACTCCAGTCAATTTCACCTTCATATTTTGACATCTGGAGACTGGTTTGTGGAATCAGAAAAATGACAAATGAGACTGAACGGAGAATGCTATTTGGTTCATGTCCCAGGGATATTATTTAACAAAAATGCTGAGTGAGCTATTCCAAAAGCTCAGCTGGAGGGAAGGCATTCACGACATGCTATTCATGATGCTTTTGGAAACATCTCAGAAGGGACACATTTTGGCAACTTATACACATTCCTTTAGGCATTTCCCTATATTGGTTCACTGCCTTCTGCCTAGAGAAAATTTTTATCCATCATAATAAGGAGAAGTGTTATCATTTCCAACAGGAAGTATATGCATTTTGATGATGAGAGGAAAGCAACTTTAGTATATTTTGAGGTATCCAGTCAGGAAGTGAAGACATCTTGCTTGAGAATTACTGAAGACAGACTTCTTAGTTCCACTACATGACACTACATTTAATATATATATATATACACACATACATACTAGAGGCCCGGTGCACAAAAATTTGTGCACTCAGGGCGGGAAGGAAGGGGGGTCCCTCAGCCTGGCCTGTGCCCTCTCGCAGTCTGGGACCCCTCAGGGGATGACCACCTGCTGGCTTAGGCCCACTTCCCGGGGGATTGGGCCTAAGATGGCAATCAGACATCCCTCTGGCAGCCCGGCAGCCCTCGAGGGATGTCCACTTGCCAGTGGGGAGCAGGCCTAAACTGCAGTCAGACATCCTTAGCGCTGCTAAGGAGGCAGGAGAGGCTCCCACCACCACCGCTGTACTGGCAACCATCAGCCTGGCTTGTGGCTGAGCAGAGCTCCTCCCATGTGAGAGTGCCCTGACCACCAGAGGGCAGCTTCTGCATTGAGCATCTGCCCCCTGGTGGTCAGTGTGTGTCACAGTGATCAGTCATTCCCAGTCCTTCTGCTGTTAGGGTCAGTTTGCATATTACCTACTTACTATATAGGATAGAGGCCTGGTGCATGGGTGGGGGCCGGCTGGTTTGCCCTGAAGGGTGTCCCGGATCAGGGTAGGGGTCCCCACTGGGGTGCCTGGCCAGCCTGGATGACGGGCTGATGGCTGTTTGCAGCTGGTCACACCCCCTTCAGGGTGGGGGTCCCCACTGGGGTGCCTGGCCAGTCTGGGTGAGGGGCTGAGGGCTGTTTTCAAGCTGGTGGGCGACTGAAGCTCCCAGTCTCTCCTTTTTTCTTTTTTCTTTTTTTATTCTGGGATTTATTTACCTTCTATAGCTGTCACTGGAGCTGAGAGCCGGCTCCAGCTCTGAGGCCGTTGCAGGCTGAAAGCAGGTATCTGGGTTTGTTTAGATTCTATAATTGAAACTCTATTGCCATCACTGGCCGCTCTAAGCTCTGAGCCTGCTGATGGCTGAAAGCAGGTTTCTGGGGTTTGTTTAGGTTCTATAATTGCAACAGTGTTTCTTAGAGTGCAAGCTCAGTGGCAGGAAGGGAACCTTGGCTTCCTCCATCACTGGAGCAAGCAAGCCTCATGTTCGCTTCAGCTGGCTGGCTGCCGGCCGCCATCTTGGCTGGCAGTTAATTTGCATATCTTGCTGATTAGTCAGTGGGCAGGGTAGCAAAGTTATGGTTAATTACCATGTTTCTCTATTATTAGATAGGATATATATACGTATACACACACACACACACACACACACACACACACACACACACACACTAGAGGCCTGGTGCACAAATTCATGCATGGTTGGGGTCCCTCGGCCTGGCCAGCGATCGGGGCCAATGGGGCTGTCTGGCTCTAGCCAGGGCTGGCTGAGCAGGGGATAGGGGGAACCTTGGGAGGTTGGCTGGCTGGGGGGAGGGACCACGGGAGGTTGGCTGGCCATGGGAGGTTGGCTGTGGGAGTGCAGTGACCATCAGGGGGCAGCTCCTGTGTTGAGCATGACCCCTGGTGGTCAGTGCGCATCATAGCAACCGACCAGTTGTCCGGTCATTCAGTCACTTAGATTTATATATATATAGATATAATTATATATGCATATAATTATACCTGATAACTATTAAGAAAACATTACCATGGGGATCTTTGTCAAAATACCAAACATTTATAATTTAAAAAGAGAGTTATACAGCCAAAAGTATAATGATTTCTACTGAAATGATTGACACCTATTATCAATGAATTCTAGGAATCTAATCATTAATTGTAATCTTCCCTGCTTTCAGAGATGATAAAAACTTTAGTTCTTTCTGACCTCTTAAAGAAGTGCTAACAATCTAAGAAACAAAAGAAACATGCACAGAGAAGTATCAATTGCAGAGCAGACTTTTAAATTTTAAATTTTAATTTTTTTTCAGCTCACAAAAATAGTACAACAGTTTTCTTTTTAAAAAATCTGTATATCCTGGACATTAATCCCTTATCAGATATATAATTTGCAAATATTTTCTCCCATTCTGTAAGTTGCCTTTTGTCTCTGTTGATAGTGTCTTTTGATGCACAGAAGTTTTACATTTTCATAACATCCAATTTGGCTGTTTTACTTTTGTTGCTATGTCTTTGGTGTCATATCCAAGCAATCATTACCCATCCAATGTCATGAAGATTTTCCCCTATGGGTTTTTTTTGGTAAGAGTTTTATAGTTTTTGGTCTTAAGTTTACATCTTTGATTCATTTGTGTATGATGTAAAGTAAGGGTCCAACTTCATTCTTTTGCATATTGATATACAGTTTCCCCCAGAACCATTTGTTGAAAAGACTGTCTTTCTCCACTGAATGGCCTTGGCTCCCTTGTCAAAAATCATGTGACCATATATGTAAGGGTTTATTTCTAGGCTCCCTAGTCTACTCTATTAGTCCACATGCCTGTCCTATACTAATAGGACACATTGTTTTTATTACTATAGCTTTCTAGTAAGTTTGAAATCAGGAAGTGTGAGTCTAAAACAAGATTGTTTTGGTTATTCAAAGTCCTTTTGGATTCCATGTGAGTTTTAGTGTAGGTTTTCCTACTGCAGAAGAGATTCTTGATAATTCTGAGCCAAATTATGTTTGTTTTGTTTTAATATCAAAATATGAAACCCCAGGCTGTAGCAGAAAGTTTTCTATATATTGTGTTATTTGGTTTGAGCATGCATTAACATGAGTTTAAAATAGTAATGTAAAATATAAAATATCGAAGTACAGTAGGCTTAGCAATAAACTTGTAAATTTTAAAATATATTTCCTTTGCATGAAATAGTCCAGGCATGTTTCACTCTATTCCAATGCTCTGCTGCTATTCTAGAGGTGATCTATAACCTACTTTCATTTGCTTACGTGTTTGTATTTATATTTTTTATTCACAACTTTTTAATAATGTTTTTCTTTATGAAGTTTAACAATTGGTGATTAGAAGAATAGGCTGTAACTGTTCACACAAGTGACAGAATGATTTCTAATACGTTAGGTCCGGTCAGAGAAGGGGAGGAGTTTAGGGAGTGGGCGGTTGGAGGAGGAAATGGGAGTTACCAGAATTGCCAGGGAGCCTAGATTGCTAACCTTCTGAGGATCTGTCACCAAAAGTATGGTATACTGACAGGAAATACGGGTAAGGAAAAGGATAAGTAAAGCTCCAAGATAATAAGAATACTGACTCTGATGACTGGAAGAGAACATCTTTGGTGAGATGTTAATATGAATGCAGGATGCAAAAAGTTCTGAGATCCAAAAATTTTGGGAAATGCCACAGATTAAATCTCCCTCCACAGGAATCACACTGCACCAACACAGTAAGCTTTCCGAATTTAGGAGTAAAGAAAACTGTTTTACTTTATTTAATGATGTTAAAAATCTTGCTCATCTATTGAGCTTTCCCTCAACACTAATTTAGAAGTCCTGAAATATTTATGAAAATGGCCCTATCCCATTGCATGGGGGCTCTGTGCCAGAGTGTATTATGTGTACAGGCACCTGAACACAGTGATGAAATTTTTAAGAACACCTAGAAAAGACTAAATTTTAATCAAGTACAGGGTTCTTTACTTGGTAATGGTGTCACAGTGCTTATTAAATGCATCAGTCTACTCAAAAGCCACCGTTAGCACTGCTAACTCTATTTGTACTATTGGGTCCCGTAGGGCACACAAGCCACCAAGTTAAAACGGCTGCTCATCTCTACTGCCTCTGGAGAAATAAGGCCACTTGCTATTCCTTTTCTTGCCAATGTCTTTTCTCTACCTTCTCCATACCTTTGCCCTTGCTTTGTGCACTGCCTGGAATGTGCTCCCCACTGATAAGTCTCCCAATGTCAGTCTTACTAACTCATGTAGACCTACCTACCTAAATGCTAGCTCCTCCATGAAGCTTTTCCAGATTGTCCACACTTGGCTGGCTTCTACCTCCTTTAAACCCCACCCCCAACCACTGTGAATATCTCTTAAAGCAATAATCATATTCTCTTTACATAACGATAGGTCTTCTAATATCATCCTCTAATTAGATAGTAAATACAAGGATAGGAACTGTGTCCTCCCCCTCTATAGATGAAGAAATTTAGGCTTAGAAAATGCAGCAACTTGTCTAAGGTCACGTAACTAGTAAGTGGCAGTGCTGGGATTCCCACCAGATCTGTCTTTCCCCTAGCCTCCCTCTACCCAACTCTTTGCACAGCAAACTAATGGTTTCTATGGCAACAGAAAGACACCCCCATTTCCCCCCCGCCCTAAGTCACCTCCTATTGGAGACTGGCAGCATAAAAGTTCTACCTATCTCCTCTCATTGCCTGGTTTCTGACTCAATTTTTTGTTGTTGTTGTTTTAAATATATATTTTATTGTTTTGGGGTTTTTTTTTACAGAGAGGAAGGGAGAGAGAGAGAGAGAGAGAGAGAGAGAGAGAGAGAGAGAGAGAGTTAGAAACATCGATCAGCTGCCTCCTGCACACCCCTGACTGGGGATGTGCCCACAACCGAGGTACATGCCCTTGACCGGAATTGAACCCGGGACCCTTCGGTCTGCAGCCCGATGCTCTATCCACTGAGCCAAACCGGTCAGGGCCTGACTCAATGTTTTAACTCTACCTTCTACTTAGACCTTCATTTCTCCAAGTGTATTCTGGGAAACAATAGTAATGAGAGAGGTAATTGTTTTTTAAAAAGAGATTTATGGGAAGCTGTACACTAGCCAAAATTAAACATGTTGGTGCTTACTGCAGGACTTCACAGATCATTTACTGTTACTATGCAGCATTATAATTTTTGTATCCATATTTCATATTTTGGAGGCATAGGATATTAATGCATTTTCGTTATGTATCATTGAACAAAACGATCTTTCATAAATTTCATCTAATTCAATATAGCAGTGCCTCGTAACAAAGAGTTTTATTTTAACAGCACCATTTTCACAATATAATACATACAGAGCAACAAATTCATACCCACTTAAAAACATGCATTCAAATAAATCTCACAACCAAACGCTATAGGAATTAATGTTACTAGGATTTGAAACTAGCAACATTCTACTGGGATTTAAAACTAGCAAAAACCTACTTTGTACAAGCAAGTGAGTGATTAAGTGCTACCCACACAATGCCTGGCATTTAATGAGGGAATCACATTGATGTACAATATTATTTCATTCAATGATTAATATAGGGTCACTATATTTAGTGTGTATTTGAACATTTCACCTTTTCTTCCTCATCCTTGAACCCAGCCAAGGACATGGGATAAATTTGATGACTAAAAATCAGAAGAAGTGTTGCTGAATGACACAGATGAAAACAAGACTGACTCTTCTAGGAGCAAATGAGACTTTACCCCAGTTGTCATTTTTAGGTTAGTTGCAGTTATTTAAAATAAACTAAAATAACATTGGTAACCTCTGAGGAGGGTAACTGGGTGGGCCTGGGGACAGCAGTGAAAGAGAAATATTTCATTTGTACACTTTTAATATCTGTAGCAGATAAAATTATGTCCCCCCAAAAATATATGTGCAAGATTTAACATCACCATCTCCCCATGTATGTGAACAGGATTTTATTTGAACATTGGGTCTTTGCAGATATAATCAAGCTAAGGAGAGGTCACAGTGGATTGGGGTAGACTCTAATCCAATGACTAAGGTCCTTTTAAGAACAGAGAAAACTGGATATAGACACATAGGGGCATACAGGGAGAACCCCATGTGATGAGAGGCAGAGACTGGGTTGGCACAGATGCAAGCCAAGGAACACCACGGATTTCCCCTAACCCGCCGAAGCTAGAAGAGAAAGGAAGGGTTCTTTGCTAGAGCCTTCAGGGAGACCCTGGCCCTAACAACATCTTGATCTCAGACTTAAAGCCTCCAAAACTGAGAGAATAAATTTCTGTTGTTTAAAGCCACCCACAGTTTCTGGTATTTTGTTATGGCAACCCTAAGAAACTAATACAATACCTTTTAAATTTTATAGTATGAGTACAGTATACCACATATTCAAAACTAATCACATTAAATAAAGTAAGCTTGAAGAATGAAAATAAAAGCCACAGACTGGTAGAAAATATTAGCAAAACATATGAACCTGATAAAAGACTGTTATCTATAATATAAAAAGAACTCTTAAAACTCAACAATATAGAAACACACAAACCCAATTAAAAATGGGCTAAAGACCTTAAAAGGCAACAGATGGCAAATAAGTACATTCACATTGAAACAACAATGAGATACACCTTAGAATGGCCATAGGCCGGAACACTGACAGCAACAAATAAATGCTGGCAAGGCTGTGAAGAACCAGAAACTCTCATTCATTGCTGGTGGGAATCCAAAATGGTATGGTCACTTTGGCAATTTCTTACAAAGCTAAACACACTTTTACCACATAATCCAGCAATCATGCTCCTTGATATTTACCAAAAGGAGTTGAAAACTATATTCACACACAAATCTGCACATGGATGTTTATAGAAGCTTTAATTATAATTGCCAAAACTTCGAAGCAACCAAGATGTCCTTCAGGAGGTGAATGAATAAACTGTGGTATATTGAGACAGTTACATATTATTCAGTGCTTTTAGAAAAAGATTTATCAAACCATAAAAGACATGGAGGAATCTTAAATGCATAGTACTAAGTAAAAGAAGCCAATCTGAAAAGGTTATACACTATATGATTCCACCTATATGACATTCTGGAAAAGGCAAAATTATGAACACAGTAAAAAGATCAATGGTTACTAGGGGTTAAGCTGGATGAAGGGACATATATGCAAAGCAAAGAGGATTTTTAAAGCAGTAAAATTACTTGATATATTATGGTGGATGCATGTTACTGTACAGTAGTCCCTCCTTATCCACGGGGGATATGTTCCAAGACCCCCCCAGTGGATACCTGAAACCATGAAACCACAGATAGTAGCAAACCATGTGTGCGTGTGTGTGTGTGTGTGTGTGTATGTATATATATATGGTATGTTTTTCCTATCTATACAGACCAATGATAAAGTTTAATTTATAAATTAGGCACAGTAAGAGATCCTATTTAATAAAGAGGGAATATGATCATTGACCCTCACACTGTGGCAAAGATGGTGGTGCCCACAGCCAATAAGGAGGGCATATGCTAACTGACTGCCCCGCCCTTAAAGATGGCAGTGCCCACAGCCAACAAGGAGGGAATATGCTAATTGACTGCCACGCCCATCAAAGATGGTGGCGCCCACAGCAAGATGGTGGCGCCCAGTCCCCTGCCCCCCAGCCACTGAGGGCTGGCCTGAGGCACAGGCAAGCCTTAGATCAGTGATGGCAAACCTATGACATGCGAACTCATTTTTTTGGTTGATTTTTCTTTGTTAAATGGCATTTAAATATATAAAATAAATATCAAAAATACAAGTCTTTGTTTTACTATGGTTGCAAATATCAAAAAATTTCGATACATGACACGGCACCAGAGTTAAGTTAGGGTTTTTCAAAATGCTGACACGCCGAGCTCAAAAGGTTCGTCATCACTGCCTTAGATGGTGGCTGCCCAGCCGCCCAGGGTTGCCCGAGGCTCAGGTAATGAGGGCCGGCCGAGGCTTGCACTACCGGCAGTGGCAGCAGCAGAGGTGTGATGGAGACATCACCTTCCCCTGATGGCCAGGTTGCCTCCCGCCCCTGAGGGCTCCTGAACTGTGAGAGAGGGCAGGCCTGGCTGAGGGACCCCACCTCCAGTGCATGAATTTTCATGCACCAGGCCTCTAGTTAACAATAATACTAAAAATAAAATAGAGGAATTATACAGTATACTATGATAAAAGTTATATGAATGTCCTCTCTTTCTGTCTCTCTTTCTCTCTCACAAGTAATTTTTATATTTTTCAGTCCAAACCTATCCTAAATCCATGTTCCTTACTTGAAGTAATGGCTTGGTGTGACTCATTTCAGGGAGTCCCCTGCCAAAGTCTTCATAAAGGCTCAACGCTTTGTGGTGCCACACATCACCATCAATTGGAACACATTTTCTGTTCATGTCTTCTGCCCACAAATTTAATACCTTTTCCATTTTAACTATGCACTTATCACACACCATGGCTATAACTTTTATAGCTTAAGGCACAACAGAAAAACTAGCTTTAATTTATTTTTCCTTCTTCATAACTTCATGAATAGAAAATTCATTCTTTTTAAAATTAAATTTATTAGGGTGACATTAGTTTAGAAAATTCATTTGTATGCAGATCTTAGCAACTTCATAATTTGATATATTTTCTTCCCTTATTACATTGAGAACTTTTACCTTTCCATTTAAAGGAAACAGTACTCTACAGCTTCTCTCTGGAATATTCGGATTGCCAGCATCAGTACTCTTGCACATCAGGGCCATTAATAAGTTAAATAAGGGTTACTTGCATACAAGTACCAAGGCACCACAATAGTGAATCTGATAACTGAGATGGTGACCATACAACATAGATACACAGGACAAAGGGATGATTCATGTTCTGGGTGGACAGAGCAGGACAGCATCAAATTTCATCATGCTACTCAGAACAGCACCCAATTTAAAACATATAAATTGTTTATTTCTGGAATTTTCTAATTAATATTTTCTCACCTCAGTGATGACGAGTAACTAAAACTGTGGAAGGTGAAAATGCAGATGGGGGGGGGACTACTGTACATCTGTCCAACCACATAGAATGTATAACAACAAGAGTGAACTCTAATGTAAACTATAGATTTGGGGTGATAGTGGAGTGTCAATATATGTTCATCAATTGTAAGAAATGTACCAGTTTGATGAGAGATATGTATAGTTTTCCTTTACATGTTTCTTTGTTCATTCATTCATTCAAACTTTAACTAAGTGCTTACAAATATGGTAGTTTGGGAAAGGTCCCGGAGAATCCAAAAATCAGATACTTCCTGTCCTTTAGGAGAATCCAAAAATCAGATACTTCCTATCCTTTAGGATGTCTACACTAACAATCATAGATGAAACAGATTATATCAACTCGTAGTGAAAGCATTATTCTTGAGGAATTAAGATTAAGAATTAAGACGTTGCCCTAGCCGGTATGGCTCAGTGGATAGAGCGTCGGCCTGTGGACTCAAGGGTCCCAGGTTCGATTCCGGTCAAGGGCATGTACCTTGGTTGCAGGCACAACCAAGAGTAGGGAATGTGCAAGAGGCAGCTGATCGATGTTTCTCTCTCATCGATGTTTCTAACTCTCTATCCCTCTCCCTTCCTCTCTGTAAAAAATCAATAAAATATATTTTTTTAAAAAAGAATTAAGATGTTATTCAACCATGTATATGAGACAGATGATCTTTCTCCTTCCCTCTATTCAGAGATTAGTGATATCAAATATATATTAATAGTATACTTGACTGGTTCAAGAAGCGTCATGGGAGATTAGATGCAAATTATGAGAATGAAGTCATTGGATATGTATATAGCAAGAAAACCCTATCAAGAATTCTGAAAAGGAAGAATAAATATGTATTTTTAAAACCACGCAAGAGAATAGTTGAAAATAGAAGCAGATTCTGAAGTCACTACAACACCAGTATTAAGAGTCGTGTTCGGCGGGGGGGAAGAGTCATGTTGGAGAATTCTGCCATCTTAAGAAAGAAAGGAAGGAGAGTCATAAAATTACTCTGAAAAGATACTGGTCAAGAACAGAATAATAACAATTCAGGCTCAACCCACTTCCTCATACTGGTCTCTCTGCTAATCTTCTGTTCCTATGTGATTGCCAAATTAAGAAAAAATTGATAACTCAATTTCGAGAAACTGACAGTATAATTCAGTCACTTCCTCATCATGAAAAAAATCGGTGAAAACATTTAAAGCAATGGTTGCCAACTGGTGATCCGTGACCACTGGTGGTCCGTGAGATCCGAAAGGTTGACAACCGCTGATTTAAAGGATATGGATCCCTCTCTTAGAACCAGGTCTTCAATCTTCTTAGAAGTAAAAGATCATGTAACATGCATCTTTACATCCAAGGATTGTTGTCCAATTCTGTAGTTAAAATCTTTATAAAAAAAAAAATAGCAGTCCTTCTGAGTGCCTAATTATATGTATGCATTGATGTGCTTCAAAATAGAAGAACCTTACCTTAGAGCATGGTATTTTTTAAATGCTGCTGAAATGTGGGAATAACAAGTGGCTCTCTATTTTAAGAATCACATGCAACCAAGCATTAAAAAAATTACCATAAAGTAAAACAAAGAGCTACTGTCCTATGAAATAGACATTGAGTTTCACTATATCCCCAAATCCTAGCATCACTATATTTTGGGAGTTGAATATGTATCATTGGGAAGACAATAGAGAAAAGGGAGAAAGTTCCAGAATATAAGTTGGAGCAGAGCAAGACTTTTGATAACTTGTTCCTGTTCAAAATGACCAAAATCAACTTGATTAGATCAACCCTAAGTCATTGGCACATTAGGAACTGGTTTCAGCACAGGACAGAGATGCTTTAGGAAAAATTTTTATTCAGCTCGTCCTGGTATTTGACAGAAACTTCAGATACATTTAAGTAAAATGTATTGCTTTGACAACAACAAAAAATCTGCAAATGCTATTTCCCCAGTAATACAAAGTAAGAGAAATGCGTATTTGGGAGTAGGAACATTTGGATTGCTACTAACTTAATAGCAATGAAACATCCCACTTTGCTGCAGTTACTAGTAAACATTATGACAAACCCCCATTTAGAGGATGGGAAAATGTTATTGCATTTCTGCTCCAGAAATGTATGTACTCAATCAGCAAGTGTTATTCTCAAAAGCACCAAATAACCCCTTGCAAGGAAACTTGTTTTCTGAACTCTTCACCCTACATTATTTTGGAATTTTTCTCCTCTCCTAATTTTAACTTAATGGGTTGTGAATCCAAAAACATGTTTTTCCTGTTTGCATTTGGCTGCAGAAAAAATTCTTAATGTATAATAGGGAATATAGAGGTGAAGGCTTAGAGCAGAAGAATGATAAAAGATAAAATAATAGTCAAAGCAAAAAACAAGAATATTGTTTCTCTACTGTTGCCAAGAAGATGGTATGCATTTCTTCTCCTTGTGAAGAATTACCCAATTATAGGAAAAAGCACACTCTGCTGATGCCATCAGAAGTGGACATTTTAAAGAGGGCCACAAGCTGTCCTCTTAAAATGGGGCCAGAAAGAGAAGCATGGGTAAATGCAGGCCATGAGTGATGATAGGAAGCACCATCCCAACACACTTCAGTCTCACCTGTGCCATCACCTCTCCATCCCCTGATCTCCTGCAGCAGTAATTAGCCAACTGTGGTCACCAGATCAGCAACATCAGCTGGAAACTTACAAGAAATCCAAATTATTGGGCTCCACCCCAGACCTACAGATTCAGAAACTCTAGAGGAAGGACACAGGAATCTGTTTCAACAACCATTCCATGCAATTCTAATTTGATCATCCACATCCTGCAGAACTTATTATCTGCCAGTTCATTCTGGCTTTTAATTATATGCCACCAGAATTGTTACTAAACATTTCCATATGTATACATTCTCCAACTAATAAGATCCTGGGGGCAAAAAAAAAAAATGTTCTCTTCCCTTATCCTGTTTGCTTCCCCTCACCCACCAGTGCCTTACATAGAGCTAATAAGCAATGGGAAACATAATGAGCATTCATAATGACAGGAACAAGGGAGGAGGACACTGGGGAGAGTTCTCCCTTTTAGAATATGATACTCCCATCTACCTGAGATATATCTATCTCCCTTAATTATGATCTAGGAATAAAGGGCCTTAGTTTTCCAATTTACAGTCTATAGAGGATTCATTAATTCTTCGGATGGAACTGTTCAGCTTCACAACTTGAACAATCTAAATGATAACAAATTAAAAGTTGCATAAAATATTTCCCCTAAAGGATTTGCAACCTTGAATGGAGAGAGGAGGAAGGAAAAGTAGCATTTCTTTCTCAGACGTGTACAATAGTGGTCATACACATGGAAATGTTCATTAGTTACACATGTGGCAAGATATAACCTTCCAAACTCTTTTAATATGAAAATGCTGTTTTGTTTGCCTTCTCTTTCTCTGCTAAATTAAAAACATATAAGGCAAATATTTCCCCTCACACACAGCATGTCCTCACTAGTCTTGAGCAAAGTGGAACTAGTTGCTCAGTTGCTAATGAGTCAGGTTCTGCGTTTAATACATGTTGGGAGCTTAGTGGTAGCTCCTGTAGATAGAAGAGCTAACCACAGAAGAATTCTCCCACTTGGTATAAATAAGTGAAATTTGTTCAGTGGTGTTGTTAGCATTGAGCATGTATCCTATTAAACTAAATTTGTAGAGATGTTCCACATTATAATGGAAAGGATTACTGCACCTCCCCTGTCCTGGACCTGATATTTTTAAAAAGTGTATGCACACTTAAGAGTGAGGTGTCTCCTAAGTTCTTCCACTTCTTGATTAATACATATGTAGCTTCTCCAAGCTGATCTGAAAAAAAGAGGCCCTGTTTTGGATTTATTGTTTGTATGCACCCAAAATTTATATGTTGAAACTCTAGCCCAATGGTATTTGGAGATGGGGCCTTTAGGGTTAATTAGATTATGATGAGGTCATGAGAGTGAGGCCCTCAAGATGGTAATAGTGCTCTCGTACCCCACATCAGAAAGCCTGCTCATGCGTACTCTCTCTGCTGCATGAGGACAAAGCAAGCAGGAAGCTGTCTATGACCCAGGAAGAAGATTCTCACCAGGAACCAAACTTAAAGCACCTTGATCTTGGACTGCCAAAAATTGTGAGAAATAAATTTCTCTTGTTTAAGCCACCCAGTCTGTCATATTTTCTTATAGCAACCTGAGTGGACTAATACAGGCCCCAAACTTGAACTTCTCTTCCCTGGCTTTTCACTAGGCGTCTGACCACAAGTTTTTAGTAAAGATAAGAAAGCCTTCTGTTTACATACACAAAATGTGTGAGCTGAATTATCTGCAGACAGTCCAACTGGGCCAGTGTAAGTGGTGAGCTATGGAGAGGAAATTGCAGCCACTGGGCACCCATCCTCAAAAGAACAAAACAATTCTTTGATCCAGGCATAATCTAAAAGAAACAGAGAATTGCCAGACCTAAGATGTACACACTGAGGCAAGAGGCATATCTGCAGAAATGACTGCCATCCTCAGCTTGCTACGAACTTAGAGTTGGGAACAACTCTACAGATAACAAAGATCAAACTTCTCTCCAGCCAGGTGAGAATGAATCCCCTGCTAAAAATTAAGCTAACCAAAAGGAACTTTTTAATTGTGAATATTTCTTACTGACCTGAGTTTGAAGACAGATTTATACCTATGATGCAACGGTTCATAATAAAGAGCCGTTAGAGGAGTATTCAAGTTAAATTTAGGTCTCTGCAGTGAAACACCAGAGCAAATATCAGACTTAAAAATGCAAAGCTTTGTCCTTGGCTGGATTCTTGCAAACGCAGATGCTCTAGAATGAGGCAATGCCCCTTTCTCTATGGCTAATTAGTACAATGTTCCTTTTTCCTCTGTAGTTGGGGGTCCTCCGTCTTAGATTGGTTGCCTAGGTGCAGAAGTCAGTCTCAAAGAATATAAAAACAGCAAAGTCTTTTTGTCACAGGCAAGGCTCAGGTTGCTATGTACAAGACACACAAAGACAACATAAAGTCTTTTTTCACTCCCTTCTGTGTCATTAGGGAAAATGGGACATGCCCAGCTCCCAGTAAAGCACTTGAACCATTGCAGTTGTGCTTTCACGGAGCCTCTGTACTAAAAGGACTTGGGGAGCTTGGTGCAGAGTATGTGGGAGCGCTGAGTTTCCAGGGGCTTCTTGCTTGCTAGGAAATCAATTCCTCTCAATCTTAAATTCTGTGGTGCTGGCATATGGTAATAGCACCGTACCTGCAGTAACGTGCAGCAGCACTTGCAGAGAGGAAATCTGGGCTTTGGTGAGGAGCACAGAGATAAATTTCTTCCAACATCTTGTTTGCCAATTTTCTCCCATTTGTTATAGGCCTTGATCTATGCTGGTGAAACTAGACATGATGTACATTTTTTAAAAAAGCTAAAATATTCAGGATCTCATTCAACATCAATATGACTTTCCTTGTTCTCCTTTGACTTTAGGTCAGCATTTTGCCATTATTCCAGGCTAAGAAGTGTGGCAGGGACACACACACACACACACACACACACACACACACACACACACACAGCTGTCTCCAAGTTCTTCCCCCTGAAGCCCCACCTTTGAATTATTGTCATGAGTCACTCAAATTCGAAATATTAGAGGTAGGAATCTTCTATTTCAAACACTTAATAATTAGTGTTATCATGAAGAGTAAATCACTTTGTATCACTTGTATACAACTTGTACACTTCTTTAAAAAAGTAGATTTGACTTAAAAAATTGGTGGGAAAAGGTGGCCCACAGGCCATCAAGATCCCCATAAAGCATATGTTTTCACACTTTTCCTAAAAGAGTAAGTGGCGCCCCTTAAAGTGCTTGGGGATCAAGGCTTATAACAAATAGGAGAAAGTCCGAAAAGTGTGTCTTCGTCTGATTCTTAAAGGGAAAAATGCAAAAGGGGCTAGAGTTTGTGTGTGTAGTCACTGAATTTTAGGGGCCTTCAAGGTAATTCAGGACAAGGAAGAGGCAGGCAGGAGCTGAAATACTGAAGTATCCCTCATAGCCACTCTGGCTGTAGAGCATGGTGGTTACAAATACACTGACCCTGGAGACACAAATATTCCTGGGTCCACATCCCAACCACTAACTATGTTACCTGGGCAAGTTTTATGTAACCTTAATGTGTTTCTTCTCCTTTAAAATAGGGAGTGTAATAAATCTACCTCATAAGATTCTTGTGTTGCTTAAATGAGAAGACCTGGAGGCACTTAACATAGTGCCTGGCAACAGTAAATCCTCAATAACTTTTGGCTATTTTTACTTAATTTCCAAAACTCCGTCTAAATCCCCTTGTCAAGTAGGTCATCCAACACAAAAGAGAAGTAGAATTTTCATCATGCTTCTTAAAAGACGTATTAGAGTCTTAATAGAGGGAATGAATTTATATTTGGAGATTTATTTACACAGGGGACTGCCGAGCAACATTTTTTCATGACCTCAAGGGAACCAGATGTAAAGCTGCTCTAAATATCCACAAAACTAGTCGTTTTAACACCTCAGTATTGAAGGATAGCCTTGATATGTTGCATTTCCAACAATAAAGCTCTGTAACATTATTTTAGCCAAGTAATTCTACAATAGACCAAATGACAATCACTCTCTTAATCTAGGAAATGCAAAAGGGGGAAACTAGATCAGGAAGTCCATTCCATATCAGTAATCACGTCCTGAAGGCATGATTCTTTGCCAGGAATTGCAACTTAGGTGTTCTAGTTTGAATATTTATAGTAGCCATAGTCCCAGATGTATATCAGGGTATAATAAACCTAACCTGACTTCACACAATAGCAATGTTGATTTTGTTCATGAGTCTGCAATCTGGACAGGGCTCAGTGGAGATCATTTATTTCTGCTCTGCTCAGCATCTGCTGGGCCAGCTCAAAGGCTGGAAGCTGGAATAATCTGAAAGCTCACTCATTCACAATTCTGTGTGTCACATAATTTGGGAAAACTCAATTAGCTAGAAGCTGGAATAGATAGGACTCCTCGGGCATCTCTCTCTAATTCAATGTAGTCTTTCCATGTGATCTTTCTCACATGGCAGATTCAGGGTGCCTGGACTCGGGGCTCACAAGGCACAGGTCACAAGAAGGAGGGAGGACCAGGAGGAAACTGTATTGCTTTTATGGCCTCACCTTTGAAGTCACTCACACCGCATTCTACTGATCCACCCAGGTTTAAGGAGTGGGAATCAAACCCTCACCTCTCACTGGAAACTACACTCTCAGAAGGGCATAGAGGCTGGGATATATATTGGCAAGACCATTTTTTGGAAAATATAATCAGGCACAGTTAGCTCTCATACAATAAATCAGTCAAGGGTCTTGGTTACAGAGCAATAGCAACCAACTTTGGCAGACTTAAGCAAAAAACAAAATAGTTTATTTGACGGATATTGAGAATCCTAAGACTCAAAGGAAAATCTGAAAGCCTGGCTTGGAAATGAGCCAGAATCAAGGGAGACTGGAAAACAAGAGTCTCAGCCACAGAAGAATCCAGTTAGCACACCTTTCTCACCACCACTGTAGTGACTGGACAGTCACGTTGCTGGGCTCTCAATACAAACACTGATAACAAGAATAAACTTTCTATATTTCTTTGAGTCATGCCCTCAAGATTCAAAGTTCTAAATGATTCTGAATCTTGAATCTTCTCCTTAGCCTATGTCACATGCCTGAGACCTAGAATCCCGGGACAAGAAGGTGGAGGATCTGGTCCCTGCTGGAGGAAGCCCATCCAGGAAAGAATTCACTCCAACTGAGAAGGGGTTCAGATGCTGGGTAGCCAAAATTCCAGTAAGTAACTGACACTCACAGAAAACTAACAGCTCTCTATGACTTTGAAATGAAAGGTCATACCATTTTCTGGCAGCACAGAGTGAGAGCAGAGCCCAGTTAATAACCACGTTTTAACTTGGAATGGGGCCAAATCCTCAATCCAGGATGCAATCCATGAGGATAAGAAAATTCCTCACAGTGAAGTGTATTAAGTGAGCTAAGATCTTCATTCTACTGGAGCAAGGTTGTGTTCTAACACTATAAACATCCCACAAATAGAAATGCGCGTTTTCTCTTCACAGAGGCTGGGCTTATATACCCCCCAATAAAAGGGTAGATAACACTCCAATATCCACCTATAGATCAGCTATTCTGAATTTAAAACAAAGTTTTCCAAAGAATGATTAAATTGCCAGGCTGTCACATAAACTTCTAATTAGTCTAAAAATGTATGTATCTGACTATAGCCGGTAATATTGCTTAACAGAATATAAGCAGTATTTAGAACATAGCTATTATGGGGAAGGGATGCACACATGCTCATCCAGAACCTGGAAGATCTCGCTTTGTCTTTGCTTACAGCAGGAGAGGAGGTACCCTGCTAAGGTGGGAAGAAAAGACGTTCCATGCCAGGTGACTGTTCATATGGAAGGAAATTTTGCACATTGATTTTATAAAATTTAGACACTACCTAAATATTAGAATAACAGACCTACCTAAATCTTTTGCAAACTTTTGAAAGCAAATGTTGACAGACGTGTTGTTCTCCCAAAATCCTAAACAGTAGAGCTAATGTGTTTATTTCTATTTTGAATGTCTAAAACTAGTAGTATATTTACTGTTTTTTCTTATAATATTTTAACAATATGCTAAAATACAGTCAAAATATTAACTACAAGCTACATCTCAGGCACTAATTCCAGTTTGGCCCTTGTCATTAAAGGGAATACAAAAAAGTAGAGTAATGTTTCCTCCCTGAGAGCGGGGACCTGATCTATCTGTCTTGTTCACTGCTGTATTCCCAGTTCCCAGTAGGGGCCATATGGCAGGTGTTCCATAAATAAGAGTTGGTGCTAATGCTTTAAAGAGATGGAAGAGGGAGAATAAGAAAATAGCAAAAAGAATTAAAAAATAATAATGGATTATTTTATAAAAGATATCTGAGCCAATGACTGTAAGGACTGTTCATTTATTTCTTCTAGAGAGCTGGATCCAATAAATACTCCCTAAACCATTCTCCTCCAAAATTCATATGCCCGGTCTCTTTGCCCACTCCCCACCTCACCAAAGACAGGAAATGGCCAACATACACTTGTTAAATTGCTGCATGACTGCCAGCTGTTAACTTCAGTGAATACTAAAAGCCCATATCAACTTTCAACACTACAGGAGTGTCTTGCTTTGGGCAAAGACTTATTTCTCTTGTAATTACTGTCCTGAGTAAGATGAAGAAAAGACCTGTGTTACATATAACATGACTTTACTGTTCAGGGACTGCTTGAAGAGATAAATAAGAGCTTAAAAGGATGCTTTAAATAAAACACAAAAGTGGACACTTTCTGCTCAATAAAAATGTTCTCTCTCTCTCTCTCTCTCCCTCTTCATTCCTCTCTACAAAAATCAATAAAAACATATTTAAAAAATAAATGTTTTCATTATTCTATCTCAATATAACATGAACCACAGTAAAAAGGGAAACTTCAATTATGAATATTTTAAAAATGACACCTAAATGTAAATTTCTTTGATATTATTCAAAATAAGAAAGGGAGGGTTGGGAGAGAAGCAAGGAGCGAGGGAGACAAGCACATAATTTAATTTTTCAGCCTGCTGAAATAAAATAAATCACTGAGTCTTAGGTGAAAATAACCTTGAGAAATACCTGACCATCCCATATCAGTTTAAAAACTATCTAGGGAAAATTCAAGATTCTCCAACCTAAC
Source organism: Myotis daubentonii (assembly GCF_963259705.1). NCBI lineage: Eukaryota > Metazoa > Chordata > Mammalia > Chiroptera > Vespertilionidae > Myotis > Myotis daubentonii. The sequence continues at coordinate 24,953,755 of NC_081842.1, read as the reverse complement.
CAGACTAATAGGGTAGAACTATGGGTATACTTAGTGGGAAGTTAGCACAGTTAGCTAACTTCAATAAATTATTATTGAATAATGAGGATAAGAAAATAAATTCAGGCACAGTTTTTCAGATGGTCAACAAACAAGTATTTCTTTTTTTTTTTTAATATATTTTATTGATTTTTTACAGAGAGAAAGGGAGAGAGATAGAGAGCTAGAAACATCGATGAGAGAGAAACATCGATCAGCTGCCTCCTGCACATCTCCTACTGGGGATGTGCCCACAACCCAGGTACATGCCCTTGACCGGAATCGAACCTGGGACCTTTTAGTCCGCAGGCCGACGCTCCATCCACTGAGCCAAACCAGTTCTGGCAAACAAGTATTTCTAAGTGATTTTTTGTCTAACCTAACCACTTCATGTTTCAGTCTTAAAACCATTTCCTTTTATTTTGCCCTTACCAAAGATGAAAGCATCTAATCCCCAAAGTCTAAAATTGAACACTTCATGGGCATGAAAACCTTTATGATAATATATCACCTTTCTACCCTTGCTCTTCTGGAATAAATCAGATCTGTCCTTTCAACCTCTGTTTGTTTTTGTTTTTAGATCCCACTGTTGTATACTTCTTGATTCTTTCAAACCATCTTTTCTTCCCACTCACGTTCAAACCCTATTCTGAAAAGGATTTGAACAGTGCCAATTATAAGAAAGTTGTTTTAGAGAAGTTTAACAGCAGACTTTTAAACTAAAGCCTTGACATCTATAGACATTTTTTTTACATTAGTCAGCATTTAATAATATTGTTCGGCCATTTAAAAAATGTATGTTTTTATTGATTTTTAAAGAGAGAGGAAAGGGGAGGGAGAGAGAGAGAGAAACATTGATGTGAGAGTGAAATATTGATTGGTTGCCTCCTGCACACTCACTACCAGGAATCCAGCCCACAACCTGGGTATGTTCCTTGACCAGGAATCAAACCCAAAACCTTTAGGGGCACCAGACGACGTCCAACCAACTGAGCCACACAGGCCAGGGCTGTTTGGCTATTTTATAAGGCACTATTCTTTGTGATGCCTTTCTATTTTGGGGGCTTTATCAGATATACATAAACATTTAAATTAGTACTTTGGAACAGCAAGCTTGAGGTTGTTTGTGTTGCAACGTGTATAACGTGTTTCTTGAAGGACCATCTGGAATCGATGGACTGACTGCCAGGTTTGAAGGAGAAATCTGGCAACACCTTCACCAGGACCACGATGAGAGGCTCCATTTTCACCGAGCAGAGTCAGACCACAGCAATTCATTTCTCCTGTCCAGAGGAACAGAACAGAGCCACTCCACAGTGGGTTTTCTTTTTTTCTTTTTTTTTTTCTTTTGGTATAAGGAAATAAGGAAATGAAGGCGCTCATGGACCTGGGTAATGATCCAGGCCCAGTTCCCAGTTACTTTGTTCCAAATACTGATTGTAAATTTTTATGGCATGGGGGTACTTCTCCCTGAAATTAAGTATAAACAACCTTGGGTATCTTACACCACTTTTTAAAGAGAGTAAAGAAAACACTGGCCTCATGTCTAATTTTCATTCTGGAATGTAAAGCTCTTTTTAATTAAAGTATAGTTGACATTTTAAAGCTGGGGTAAAAAGGGAATTTCTAAAGCATCCCAGAATCAATCTTGAATTTCAATCCAATTAGTCTGAAGTTACCTATTTAAATTTCCAGCTTGGGATTCGGTCAAAGAGTCATACTATTTAATTTCTGAGAAATTACAAAGGAGTGCTCAGTAAACAAGTGCATTGGTCCCATTTGTCTATGGAGATTTAAAACTAACTACTCTTGCCCTCGCCAGTGTGGCTCAGTTGCTTGGAGCGTTGTCCCATATACCAAAAGGCTGTGGGTTCGATTTCCGGTCAGGACACATACCTAGGTTGCATGTTTGATCCCCAGTGATGGTTGGTTGTACAGGAGGCAACCAAACTCTCTCTCTTTTCTCTCTCTCTCTCTCTCTCTCTCTCGCTCTCGCTTTCACTCTCTCCCTCTTTCTAAGCATATCCTCAGTTGAGAATAAAAATAGATAAATAAAATAACTATTCTTTCCCATAATTGCCTTCACTTTATCATCATCATAATCATTTTGGGATTTGCCAAGAGCTAAAACCACGCTACCACACTTGTTTAAGTGAAATATTACAGAAGATAAATTTAAATAATTCTCTACTAAGGATTCTGTTTTTATAAATTGTGTGTGAAGACCTGTCGTATGTGGGAGGATCTCAGTAAGTCTAATTATCAGCTTCAGACAACAAATTACAATTGTAAGACTTCAAGATTTTAAGGCTTTAAGATTCAATGCCTTTAAAGCCACCATTATCTGCCAAAACAGAAATAACAATAGAACTGTCGCAGTTTATGGATTACCATGGAGACACAGCAACCATGATCTGCTAAGTGTCCACCATCCTGTGGGTCTTAGGCCACTGTGACATCACCAACTAATGATTTGCAAGTAATTACTTACCCTGAACTAGAATAAGTGGCTCTTCATTATTACAGTTGCACGACTCTTTAAATGTATAATGAATTCAAAGTCCTATTTGATCTATTTAGATACTTCTGATGCCTTGACTCCTAAATAAACGATCTTATTATTCCATTGTTATGTTCTTGGGGTACTTTAGGAGGACAGTTGCTTCTTGACCTTAGATGAACCTTGGCTTTTATTTTTTGAAAGGAAGGCAGGACAACCTTTTTACAGTGCTGTGGTGGTGAGAGCGCTCTGCCCTGAGAGCCTTTACCTGGAATTTCAGCCTCTCCTCTGTGTCCTGCATTCAGGGTTTGTCGTCCTCCTCCCCCGACTTCTCCTTTAGTTAGCGTCTGGAAGGGAAAGTGGCAGGTGCTGGCAAGAAACACTAACCCTGCCCTCAGCAAATTCTGAATGGTTGCAGCCACAGTGATAGGTATCACGGTGATAGCTGGGCAAGAGCAGCAGCCAGGGCAGCAGGTGATGCTGGCAACAGAGCAGCCAAGACTTTTAGAGCATCCCACAGCAATGCCTGAAGTACATGCCAGGGCTTCTGAGCTCCACGCAACTACATTCTTTCCAAAATTTTCTTGACTGGAGAGAACAATCCCATTCCCAGTTATGTCTGCACTATCTTTCTATTGAGTATTGAAAATTAGCCCAACTTATGTACATGCAAACATTTGTACACACACCACCACCACCACCACCACCAAAGGCAGGAACGAAAAGATTAATATCTGATTTCATTGAATCTAAGACTTTCCTTTTTCACATGACATCTCTAGAATCAATATATGTCATTCAATCGATGATGCTTATATTCAAAGAAAAACAGCAGATCTCAAGGACATGACAACAAAACTTGAAATTTCTTCAGGGCAGAAAACACCATATATACTGTTAAAAGGGAAAACAGAAAAAAAATTTCACAACATGCCTGACATGTTAATAATAGCCAGGAACTGTTATGAATCAAACCAAAGCTGAGCAAACAATAGAAATGGGCAAAGGATGTAAACAAGAAATTCACCAAAAAAGAGGCAGAACGTTTTTTATATCTAAATATTTATGTTGTTACTATTATGATATTGATCATTTTAAAGCCCTATCTCTACCCTAATCCTCCCAAAAGCCCAGTTATTAATGTAGCCCGGAGAAACGGGAAAGAAAAAAAGAGCCTTTTCTGTCCCAGGCCTTGTACTACTAGATTTCCCACATGAGCTCATTAAAACCTCACAGTATTCTGGTGAGCTCGTTATCATTGTACAGATGAGGCAATCAAGCATTAGAGACGCTGAGTAATTTAAGTAAAATCTCTGCGTAGGTATGGTGAAGCCCAGATTTTAAGTTCAAAGGTCTGAGATAGCTTCTAATCACAGCACAATTTTAGAAACTCTATTCAGATAAAAGATCCCCCTTGAGAACAAGGGCTGGACCTCAGAGTCTAAAGCCCAAAACAGTAACTTGCAGCCAGAGGCATCTGGTTGCATGAATCTGAACTGTTTGTGTCCAGCCACATAGCAGATTTCTTCAAGTGCTGTTTGCAATTCTCTCGCTGTGGAAAAGGAAAAGTTAAGTGTCATATTAAAAAAAAAATGTTTTGATTCAAAGATTAAGTGTATTTTATTTAAAATATAAAGAGTTTTCTACTAAGAGTGAAACCGTGACTCAAACTCTGTCCACCTTAGTAAAATAAAGTAGTTGCATCAAGAATAACTAGATCCCTCTTCCTCAGATTTGGTTTTAGATGGAAAAACAAACTCTCATTAAAACATCCAAGGAAGAGGGGCCAGTGGCAAGTATGCCCTGCTCGTGGCCAGGAGAGGAGGAGTGCTAAATAAATGGCCTGATACATGCCAGGGCCACTGGAGTTCATGTTATGGGCATGTTGTATAGGTAAAGCCCCGAAACCTAACCCTATTCCTCCAGCTGCCCCAACAATGAAGTTGGCAGGATGCCCTGAAGACAAACCACAGTCGGGGAAGTCACCAATGCTGCCTGTGCTGACAGCCACTTTATCCCCAGGTGAAAATGGCAGGACCCACCTTCCCTGAGACCGAGGTTGGGAGAATACAGCAGACAGGCAAGAGCTGTCTCTTTTATACTTATCCACTGTAAGAAACACAGGGCGCTTACCCTTTTTAAAAATATCAGGTATTCAGAGTGCTCAGTTTGACGCAAGTGGCTGGGTTACAAAAGATTAAATCGGGATGCCTCCAATTCCTCAGTCTTAGAAGCCATTCTACAATATCAGCCTAACACTTATATAATCCTTCTCAAATTCCATCCAAGACTGATATTTCTGCATAGCCTTTTCACAAGCCAGCCTGCTCTTTGAAACACTAACTTTATTTTTTCTTGGTGATCAAAATGTAATCCAGTAGGAAGTCAAATGGGTTAGGTTATTTAGCCTGAATCCTAATCATTTTTGAGAATATGTTAAATAGGCTGAAGTGTCATGGACATTCTGGACCGGAACTCAGCTTCCAAAAAGGTTTAAAAGGGCTAAACGACTCTTTTCGGCACAGCTGTTTGACCTTTAGAATGACAGCATGCCACCAAATGTACTGTCAGCTGCCTTTCACCAGCCGTTCATCAAAACATGATCACTATTTTTTAACCATAAAAACAAAGAAGAACATTAATCCGACTTCAAATATTTCCTCAACAAAAACAAGGCTTACAATTGTCTGTTTTCAAAAAATTCTTCTAGATTCAAACATCTAAGGGAAAGGAAGGGGAGGAAAGGAGGCTAGGAAATGTATCATGGAAAGTTACCTATAACTAATATAACTTTAATGACATAACAATAGAAGGTGTGTGTCAGGGGAGGGAGAGAGGGAGACCGAGAACCTAGGTTAACACTTAGATATATGTCCTTAAAATCGGAAATAAAAAGATAGAAATACAAAGAACTTAACAAGTCCATGTGCTCTACTGCACATAGAATGTGGAACCTACTTTAGGCCAAACAGCAAATAGGAATCTGATTTTTAAAATTCCTACTAAATCAATTTAGGCTTCAGGTACTTTCAAGGGTTCATTAAAAAGTCAGAAATAGTCCTATAAATTCCAGTAACTAGCCCTAGCCGGTTTGACTCAGTGGATAGAGCATTGGTTGGCAGGTCCCAGGTTCGATTCCAGTCAAGGGCATATGCCTGGGTTGCGGGCTCGATCCCCAGTAGGGGGTGTGCAGGAGGCAGCCAATCAATGATTCTCTCTCATCACTGATGTTTCTATATCTCTCTCCCTCTCCTTTCCTCTCTGAAATCAATAAAAAAATATATTTTTAAAAAATAAATAAATTCCAGTAACTACACATTATATCCTAATCATCTTTTCTCTCAGTTCTTTTAAAACTTGTAATATTAATTGATTCTAAGAGTATAAAAAGGTGATTTTTTAAAAAAGCTTTTGTTTGAGTCTAAGAATTAGTCTGAGAGATTATGCGTTAGAAAAAGAGAGGTAATCAGATAGCATATTAGTTACTCAAAATACCTCCTGAATGAGGATAAATCACCTGAAATATAAAGGAGAATGAGTTCTGTGTTTGGGGGCAAGATAGTTACCATTATCACACCTTTGTACAATAGGGTGGATAATACTTTCGACTTTTTTGTTTGGTTTGGTTTGGTTTGGTTAATCCCCACCTGAGGATATTTTTTCCCATTGATTTTTCAGAGAGAGTGGAAGGGTTGTAGGGAGGGCGAGAGTGGGGAGAGAGGGAGAGAGGGAGAGAGGGAGAGAGGGAGAGAGGGAGAGAGGGAGAGAGAGAGAGAGAGAGAGAGAGAGAGAGAGACATCTACATCAATTGGTTGCCTCCAGCATGCGCCCCAACCAGGGCCAGGTACGTGCTCTTGCCAGGGAATCAAACCTAAGACCTTTGGGTGCATTAGCAACACCAGCCAGGGCAACACATTAGATTTTTAAGTGAGATCTATTCAAGTGGCTTTGAGCTGAAAACCTTAAAATTCAAAGACACTCAATGTTTACACAATTGACCCTTGAACAACGCATAAAACTTTTGACTCTACAAATCCTTAGTTGCCTCGCAGTATTTGTGGGGACTTGTTCCAGGACCCCATGGATACCAAAATCCATGAATGTTCGAGTCCTCTATATAAAATGGCATAGATCAATGCATACAGTCAGCCTTCTACACCTGTGAACTCCACACCACAGAGAGAAAACAATACAGGTATTTATTGGAAAAGAAAATCTGTGTATAAGTGGACCCGCGTAGTTCAAGCCTGTGTTATTCAAGGGTCACCTGTATTATGTGGTGATACAATAATTATTTCTGTATTATTATTTTCATCATGAGCACATTACCATCTTAGTATGAATTAAGTACAACATGTTTAATATTTCTAAAGGAAATGTAAGTCATCAAGTGTACATGGGACATGGATCCTTCCAACAAAGCAAATGAAATTGTCAAGGTTTGTCATATTTCTATGGACCAGGGCTCCACTGGCCTTTATAATTTATCCAAAGCTAATAAAATGAAACCATCCCATTAATATTAAAATACTAAAGAGTATGTCTATATGGCATTCTGCACAGCACTAAGTACAAAGCAGACAGTTTCTAAGTAGGAGGCTTTGCTCTCTTGATATTCAGAAGAGCTTCAGCTGAGTACCTTTTGGGCATGGAGAGGAGGACAATTCTCAATGTCCATTGGAGGGGGAGAAGGCCGCAGCAGCTGAAATAGTTTAGGAGTGCATGAGATCTGCCTGATTAAAAAAGATCTGTTGTCAACTTGGTACTTACTCTCTGAAATATCAAAATGCATTTGAAGAAAAAGTACATTTGCTCTCCATGACAACTTCTGATGTTAAGAGATACACATTTAACATTATCCATGTCTTTAATACTTCACACTATGACACTACCAGCCACTACTTAATGGGTATTAATATAATACGTTTATATCACTCACTATAATAATTTCTTACTTGTATCAGAAAATGGCTAAAAGATCCATTTGCCATATAACAAAATTCAGAAAAAGGTAGAACAATTTTAAAGCTAATCCAAGGGGGGCTAATTATTAAAATAGCAAAAGATATTTACCTAGAGGTGGTTTTAAATAAGGCAATCCTATAGGTTAAGGTCAACAATAAAATAAAATCCCTGTGACCTTCCATCTACCCTAAGATTATATTTTCAAAGCTTTAAAATGTTACTAGAATTTGATGAACAAGTTCATATTTGCCCTATTCACCTACTTCATGATTTCATGAACCTGGATCCTATCTCCTTTGAGACTCTATCTTTCTAGAAAGTCAGTCTTCCTGGTTAGTCATTATACTTTAACCACTTCAAAGCCTCAATTATTGACTTTTCCAGAACACCTCAGCTCTTTGCTTTCTGGTACCCGGCATCAGAACTAGATACTTTAGAAACAAATTATGGCCATGACAAAGACACCAGAATTTTTAAAATTGGTTTTGTTTTTTTCAAAAAACCCTTCCTTTTTTGACTGAGTTTTATCTGCAGACAACACTTGGTAGATTAAAGTGTTGAACTCTGACCTCCTCACAGTTTAAACACTTCATAGATTAAAGTCCATCTTTTATAAATGTCATTGGGATTTTTTGTTATATACATTTCTTTAAACCTGCAACTCTGAATGTGTTGCCAATTTTTCTACCCACTCATAAGAAAAACTTCCTAGACAATCTTGGTAAATACTGTATCCAGAAATTTCTGCAACCTTCTGCTCTTTGTTTCCTGTTGAGAATACAGCACTGTATACAATTCCCCCTGAACACTGAGCCTGGGGTCTCTCTCTGGGGACAGGAAGGGCCACAGGGCGGTGGTGCTGGCTCTCCATGAGGACAAGACACATGTCTGATTTATCCATTTATGCCCAACACCTGGCAAATGGTAGCTGCTCAAGAAATATTTCCTAAAAGAATCGATCAAGATTTGAAAGCAACTATGACTAAATGGAGGTAAACGGATTACTCTGGAATTCTAATTTTCATTATATATCCTTTCACACCTTCCTTCTGGGGTGGGTAACAGAGGGTGGTGAAGACAATGGAGAGTACGGTTCTAAGATCTTGGGACATGAGTTTTTTTAGAGTCAGTGGGACCCCTATAGTTCAATATAGGGTGGTAGCATATCTAACAGGATTCTGAATAAGGGAGGTAGAGAGTCTGGGATGGTCTGTCAGAGGACTTTCAGGCACTGCTGAATCCAACTTCTTTACCCACCCAGGGTTCCTTCATATACCTACATCCAGCCAGCTGGTTTTACAATTCAAATATTTCCATTAGATTACTTAACTTCCTCACAGAATGAACATTTTCACCCTGAGTTCTCCATGGGGGCTTTCAGGAGTCTCTGAAATCCCTAAAATTGCCCCCTCGACACCTGGAACAATATTCAAGAAGAGTGAGATATGAGGGGTTCAGGCAGAAAGAACAGATTAAAGAATTAGGCTTTTTTGTGTGACCAAGGAGCCACCTATTGATTATATGTTAAGGTTCAAACAGCAACAACATACTTGATAGCTGTCCAGTCTATAAAGTGCCCTGTCACCAGCTAATAACATCAGAGTCACACTTTATGCAGGTACTAGACACTTTTCACAACAGCACATGACTTAAATCCGGAGAGGACCCCGCGTTGGAGCTTTAATGAGAAATGTCAACCTGTTTCGCGACTAGGTGATGAGAGCAAAGCTTTCTCCAGATAGCAAGAGTGATGGCTGAGATTAAATATCTGCAGGAAATAATTTAATCACAGAAGGCATTTAGTGGCGTGAAGGGGACTATACAACTGCCAAGCAGAAAATAGTGAATTTAGCTGGCTGGTATATCACCTTACGTATTCCAGGAGCTGAAAAAGAAGGCTAGAAGCTAACACTAAGGCAGAACCAGATAACTGATGGCCTCTGGTTGGCCACAGATTATTTTGAATGTGGTCTCCACTGAAGTTTTTAAATTCTACAGACTTTAGTTTAAAAGCACTATTTTAATCTGTGGTATTTTATTGGAAGTAAAAAAAAATTCGAGTTTATAAAGGGTGTCCCAAAATTTACGCAATATTTGAATTTTGCGTGAGCATTAACAACAACAAAAAATAAAAGCCTAATTTTACTTGGTTTATTGAATCATATTCTAATATCTGTTGCCCTTTGATTTCAATCCCTTCAATTTGATAAGCATTACCAAGTACCAATGATGGCCCAGGAGCAGGGACAATGAAGACCAATGAAAACCACGGCCTTGTGTAGGTGCCAGCAAAGCCGTGGAGGCCATTTACCCTATGTGCTATTCCATACATAACCCTATACTGTATACTTTATGAATCAATTAAAAAAATGTACAATTTTTAATTATAAACCTGTGTTTTCTACAAAATTACTTCTTGCGTGAATTTTGGGACACCCTTTACCTGTCATAATTTGACAAAATTACCAATGCATGGTGCCAAGTGGGTACTTGAAATATCAAGGGGAAATGTATTAGTGCAAACATCTGGAAAAATGAAAGCCCCACACTGGTCTTATGTCTGAGAAAGGCTAGTAAATGAACATATTGAGTGGCTGTCAAAATTAGTGAAATAGCCTCCCGCCATGTAACAATTTGTCTGATTTGTGTTTTTAAAGAAAATGACAATCTATTCTTTATTATTCTCCTCAGTCAGATCTATAATTTATAATAAATTAGAAGGAAAATTAAAGCAAGCGGTACCAGTGTTTTTTAAAAGCTGATCATCATTTTATTCTGCCCCTTCACTCAAGATTTATTTTTCGACTACTTTCCTAAATATGGCCTCTTAACTTTTATTCATAGTTATCCCTGAATATTATGACTCATTTGGAATGTGGCAGTATTATGGCTTCAGAACTCTTTGTGTATGTGTTTGTGTTTGTGTGTGTGTGTGTGTGTGTGTGTGTGTGTGTGTGTGTGTGTGTGTGTAGGATCAGGGATGGAGGCTAAAACTTTCTATGCATCTTCTATATAAGACTGTCTTCTTACCTGGACCTGAGCCAAACAAATTGTTCAATATTTCAAATAGGAATACTGACCCTCTGCTATAAGCAATTCCTTTATCTCATTCTAAATCAAAACCCACCTATGCTGTTTCACATCTCCTTAGTGAATCACTCAATCTTCTTAATAGTCACTTGTGCTAGGCTGATAGTTGGTTTCTTTCCAGAAAACATAATTGCATTTTGCTAGACTTTCGATGCCTGAATCAAAGGATGACTAATATATAACATTCCAGGGGTTTCCGGGCAGCCCTGGGAAGAAAGCCATTTTCGTCTACAGGGTGAAATAACAATGTGTGGTGCCAGGTGGGTACGTGAAATATCTGGGGGATGATCTGTACATTATTTGATTGTCTAACAGCTGGCTATACACCTGAAACCAATACAAAATAATGTTGAATGTAACTATAATTGAAAAATAAAAATATAAAAAGAGAAGCTTTTATTCAATCAGAAGTTCAATTCCTTTATGAGGCCAGCCTAGCTCGTCTTAGGTGTTTTGGGATAAAAGAGCTTATTTTCTCTGACAAAATACTAGAAGTAATTTGGGAAGCAAGTAAAATATTAATAACTAGAGGCCCGGTGCACAAAAATTTGTGCACTCGGGGGGGAGGAGGGGTCCCTCAGCCCGGCCTGTGCCCTCTCGCAGTCTGGGACCCCTCAGGAGATAACGACCTGCTGGCTTAGGCCTGCTCCCCGGTGGCAGAGGGCAGGCCCAATCCCTAGGTGCAGCCCCTGGTCGGGCTCAGAGCAGGGCCGATTGGGGGGTTGGGGCACCGCCCCCATCACACTCAAGGCAGGGTCGATGGGGAGGTTGCGGCGCCACCCCCTGTCACGCACAGAGCAGGGCCAATGAGGGGGTTGGGGCGCTGCCCCCTGTCATGCGCAGAGCAGGGCCCATCAGGGGGGTTGGGGCTCGGTACCCTGTCACGCACAGAGCAGGGCCCATCAGGGGGTTGGGGAGCTCCCCCCTGTCACGCACAGAGCAGGGCCCATCAGGGGGTTGAGGAGCTCCCCCCTGTCACTCACAGAGTAGGGCCGATAGGGGAGTTGGGGCACCGCCTCCTGTCATACACAGAGCAGGGCGGATCAGGGGGTTGGGGCGCCGCCCTCTATCACCCACAGAGCAGGGCCAATCAGGGGGTTGGGGCGCCGCCACTGTCACACTCAGGGCAGGGCCGATGGGCAGGTTATGGCTCTACCCCATCACCCACAGAGCAGGGTCCGTGGGGTGGGGGGTGGGGCACTGCCTTCTATCACCCACAGAGCAGGGCCGATTAGGGGGTTGGGCGCCGCCCCTCTCACACTCAGGGCAGCGCCGATGGGGAGGTTATGGCTCTACCCTGTCATACACAGAGCAGGGCCGAGCAGGGGGTTGGGGTGCTGCCCCCTGTCACACAGAGCCGCAGGGCGATCAGGGCGTTTGGGCGATGCCCCCTGTCACACTGATCCCGGTGCCGGGAGGCCTCGAAGCTCCGCTGATCCCGGTGCTGGGAGGCATATTACCCTTTTACTATATAGGATAGAGGCCTGGTACACAGGTTTGGGGCCATCTGGTTTGCCCTGAAGGGTGTCCTGGATCAGGGTGGGGGTCCCCACTGGGGTGCCTGGCCAGCCTGGGTGAGGGGATGATGGCTGTTTGCAGCTGGTCACACACCCTTCAGGGTAGGGTGCCGGGAGCCGGTCCATCCTTGCTGTTTCAAGGGACCTGGCATATATAGCATACGGTTCTTAATATGTTTGCTCCCCTTAGCGCTGTGTGTTTTAACCAAGGTCACCTCTCCAAGAAAGGTTGTTTCCCCAGGTAGGAATTTTTCCCTGAAATCAGGGAGGGGATGCCTCTCCTAGAAAGGTTGTTTCCCCAGGTAGGAATTTTTCCCTGAAGTCAGGGAGGGGATGAAACTCCTTAACTAAGTGCCAGGCGGGTAGTTAATCACTACAAACAATCATGCTTAAGCTACATAATCTTTACTCCCTGGAATGGAGATAAGAAACGCCCTAACCTTTGTAATAGAGATTGATAGGATTGAATCAACTGGTATAAATACAGATGTAGCAAGACAGCAAGACACAGAACTTAGAACAGAATCAAGAAGACAGAACCTACACAGAGCCTAGAGACAGAAGAACTTCCCTGGAGACAATATGGCAAAAGATCCTGGACAGAAACTGGCCTCAGAACCTAGAGACAGAACCTAGTGAGAGAACATGGCTACTGAACCTGGCTGGAGAACCTGGACAGAACCTGGCTGGAGAACCTAGCGAGGGAACATGGCTACAGAACCTGGCTGGAGATCCAAAGCAGAACCTCTCTGGAGATCCAGACCAGAACTTGACTGGAGATCCAGGCTAGAGATCCTGGCTAGGCTGCTGATCAACTGAACACTGTCTCTCTGTCATTCCTTCTTCGCCGACTCCGTCCACGCCTTTGGGGACCCCTGGACCCGCTGGGGTTGGACCCCGGCAGTAGGGGTCCCCACTGGGGTGCCGGGCCAGTCTGGGTGAGGGGCTGAGGGATGTTTTCAGGCTGGCGAGTGACTGAAGCTCCCAACTGCTCCTTTTTTTCTTTTTCTTTTTTTTATTCTGGGCCAGCTTTAGCTTTGAGGCTTGGCTGCAGCTCTTAGGCCTCCGCTGCTCAAAGCAGGTTTCTGGCCTTTGTTTACCTTCTGTATTTGAAACAATGTTGCTATCCTGCTGGCTGAAGCCCCACTGACTAAAGCAGGTTTCTGGGGTTTTGTTTAGCTTCTATATTTGTAACATAATTGCTTAGAGTTACAGCTCAGAGGCCTGCAGCGGCAGGCGGGGAACATTGGAGTCCTCCATCACTGAAGCAAGCAAGCCTCATGTTCACTTTAAGCTGCCTGGCTGCCGGCCGCCATCTTGGCTGGCAGTTAATTTGCATATTGCCCTGATTAGCCAATGGGAAGGGTAGCGGTCATACGCTAATTACCATGTTTCTCTTTTATTAGATAGGATAGTAACTACCATTCCTCATTGTCTTCATTCGTATTATCATCAGTGTGGTAGGCAAAACAGTAATCACCCAAAGCTGACACCTGTGAATATGTTTCCTTAACTTGACAGGTAGGTCTTTGCAGATGTGATGATGTTAAGAATCTTGACATGGGAAGATTATATCCTGGATTATTTGAGTGGACCCAATGTACTCACAGGAGTCCTTAAAAGAAGGAGGCAGGCCCTGACCGGTTTGGCTCAGTGGATAGAGCATCGGCCTGCGGACTCAGGGGTCCCAGGTTCGATTCCGGTCAAGGGCATGTACCTTGGTTGTGGGCACATACCCAGTGGGGAGTGTGCAGGAGGCAGCTGATCGATGTTTCTCTCTCATCGATGTTTCTAACTCTCTATCTCTCTCCCTTCCTCTCTGTAAAAATCAATAAAATATATTAAAAAAAAAAAAAAAAAGGAGGCAGAACCATCAGAGTCACCGGAAATGTGACAACTATCTCCAAATCTGATCTCATCTCCCAATATTTCACAATCTGTTTCTCCTGTCACAAATTCATCAGTAAAATTCACTGAGTACGCTACGTTTATTCATTCCTAAATGCTTTCAGCCACCATGAGGTTTTACATGTAAACTTCTTTCACACACATTATATACATCATTCTCACAATGACCCAAACATTTAAAAGATGAGGGAGATTTACATGACTTGATCAGGGTACAGCTAAATAAGGATAGTGCCAAGACTCTCATCTGTGACTTCTATGTCCATGTTACTTTCTGATCCTGTACCAAGTACCATGTCACTGCACCCATTCTACTCACTACAGCATGAACCCTCTCACAGATACTTTATGGTTTTCTCAGGCATACCACAGATGTCTTCTTTTTCTCCATTCTCATGTAATATTCTTAAAAAGTTACATTTTTAATACCAAGCAGAGTTTGGTTTTTGTTTTTCTTTTGTTTTATTGTATAGAGCCCAGTAGGAATAGATACAACTAGACCATGGGTAGCTGAAAGTCATAGAAGGTGAAGTCTACTACAGAATAAAGATAAACGAAATAAAAATGTAGGATAACTACTCTTGACTCTTCCACTGCTATTTCTCAGATGGAGAAATTACTCCTCCTGAGAATATCCACTTATTATTTGTCTGACCTCATTCAATCACAGCAATCTAACTCATGTGATACAGGAAGGAAGAGAATCAAAGAATGTGGAAAACAGAAAGGCCTTGGAGGTTAACTAACTCAAATGAATTAGGCTGCACCCTGCTATTTGCATGTGAAAGAAGAAAAGAATATTCAAACAAGATTAAGACAAACAACAATTTTTAAAAAGCCTTTATTGGTCAAATATCTGAAAAGGCAGTGGTAGATCTAGCTTTCTACTGCAACTGCTTATTGGACAAAAAGCATCTCCTCAATTGTTTCAGACAAAAGCCCAGAAGTTGACTTCTGACTCATCCAGCCTGGGTTGCCTGCTGATCCTAACCAACCACAGTGGCCAGGGCAGGTAGCAATTGATTGACCTGGATTGGTTCATAAGCACATCTCTGGATCAAGCTGGATCCACATGAACAATGCGGGCCAAATTCTGGAAAGAAGCAACTCCCCCAAGAATAGAGAAGGATGGAAGCTGAGCCGGCAAAACAAAAGTCTACCACACCAATCCCTTATTTCAGACATGCCCAAACTCAGAGAGTTAGGACTGTATCTCAAGCTTTCAGTAACTCATTAAGGAACTTTTACCATTTGCAACAGCATGGATGGAACTGGAGAGCATTATGCTAAGTGAAATAAGCCAGTCGGAGAAAGATAAATATCACATGATCTCACTCATATGTGGGATATAATGATCAACATAATGTGATGAAAAAGAATAGATCCAGAGACAAATGGTAGGGGAGGGGGGAGGTTAGAGAGCAACCAAAGGACTTGTATGCATGCATATTAGCATAACCAATGGACACAGACACTGGGCAGTGGGGGCTTGCCTGGGGTGGGAATGGCTGGGGCTGGGGCGGGAGGGGGGGGAGTCAATTGGGGAAAAAGAAGACATATGTAAAACTTTAGACAATAAAAAAAAGAATTTAAACAAATTAATGTCACCTACATAGGCAATCTTGAATTTTAATTACCTGTGCTTCATTGTTTAGTAAACGCTCCCTTAAGCCTTGTGTTTTTATTCAAAATATAAGCTATGAAATAGAGAAATTTCCCTCGTTCTAAGGGCAATATAGAGTCTTTCACCATAGAAACAAATCTAAGAATAAGGAGATAGGACTCTACTGTGAATCATTACACTTGAAGCTGCTTTGAAAGGTATTTGTTCTAAAATGGAGGCACTGCTTTAGTTATTGTAGTGGTTCTCAACCTTCTGGCCCTTTAAATGCAGTTCCTCATGTTGTGACCCAACCATAAAATTATTTTCGTTGCTACTTCATAACTGTAATGTTGCTACTGTTATGAATCGTAATGTAAATATCTGATATGGAGGATGGTCTTAGGTGACCCCTGTGAAAGGGTCGTTTGACTGCCAAAGGGGTCATGACCCACAGGTTGAGAACCGCTGAGTTATTGCATATATAGGTGTATATATAAGTATTGTGCACCTGGTTGTATAGTCTATAAATAGTTCACATAAATAGTAATATGGATAATTTTCCTTTTAGGACAGTAGGCTCTGCTTTTTTCATATCAACTGTGATATCCTAAATGCTTCAAAATAATAAGACACATTATTTTTCTCTCTGTTAACATTTAAAGGCAAAACTGGAACACTGCAGAAAGCTACCAACAGTGTCAGGAAAGGACGCAGTCACAGGAAAGTGCTTTCACACCTAAAAAGGTTGAGGGACAAGAAGGAAAGATCCAGAGAAGACAATATTCATTGGGGGATGTGGGTAGAGTTTAAGCCACAGGCAGGACTCTGTTCTACCACTATCACAGCATTTATTCTTCCAGGCTGCAATTATGCCTGCCACTCCCACAAGCCTGTAACCTTTTTAAGGGCAAGGACCATGCCTTACATTTCTGTATTCGCCAGACTGGTACAGAATAGATATTCAGTATGAAAGGATGAATGAATAAACAATAGACTATAAATGTCCACACAAATCAGGACTATTATACATATGCAGTTCAGAAAATTATATGGTCCCAGTTGCAAGACAAACGACAAGAGAAGACTGTTTTTTTGCATTATATTTTTTAAGGCAGCTGTCTTAATCACGCCACTTACTCATAGAGTTTAATCTTGATGATCCAACCAGAAACTCAACCAAAACTATTTTAGTTGTATATCAAAGCAGGAGTTTGGGTATTTGGGTGTTTTGTTTTGTTTTTTATTAGCCATGAATTTTACAAATAATGGTTTAAGTCCTGAGGACTTTAGGGGCTAAAGATAAAATGTACTTTATGAAAAATATATTTAAGAATTACGGTAGTACACTTTTCAAGGCCCACACTGTCAGTTTTAAGGAACATAATTAGAAAGAAGAAACCATGACCTTTCGAAGCAAAATTTCCATATTTTGTCTGAAAACAAAAGGCAGTTTTTAAAAAGAAGTGTAACATAAGAAAATAACCTATTTCTTTTTTATATATATACCAGAGGCCCAATGCACGAAATTCATGCACAGGGGAGTGGGGGTGTCCCCCAGCCCAGCCTGCTACGACGCCAGCATCCCTTGCCCCGGCCTCTGGCCAGAGGCCCTCCCCTCCCTCCACGAAGCTGGGGTGCGGACGCTGGGCTTGTGTTGCCGGGGTGATGACGCCAACATCCTGCCCAGTCACTATGGGCACCGCCATCTTTGTCACAGAGTGATGGTAAATTTGCATATTACTCTTTTATTAGATAGGATAGGTTGAAATTTAAAATTCAAAATCCAGGAGTTTTTGTTTGTTACATTTGGCCAGGTAAAGGATAGAAAATTTACAATCAAACATCAAAATACATTTTTGCAAGTTTCAAAAATTATAGGCCTTGTACTATAGCTTGATATCTGGTATTGTGATCCCTCCAACTTTGTTCTTCTTTCTCAGGATTGCTGAAGATCAGAAAATGAAGAAAATCCAAATTTCTAAGCCTGGTAGTCAAGGCTTTCCACGATCAGAATCCAGTGAATGGTTCTACCCTTGCCTTTAACTGTTCCCTACATACACTCAGACAGGTATATCATAAAAACACCTCACCTTGTACATTCCACCACCTCTACTCCTATACAGAAGTACAGGGAAAATACCACCCAGCCAAGGGCGTCTAAGGACAGTTCCCAGAGATATACCAACTGGCTTTGGCTCTTTCAAAATGAGTTCTCTAAATTTCAGGTAAACACAGGCAACAAAGGTAACTCTTCCCCAAGCCCCTGTCTTCATTTTTAAACTAACTGAACCACATAATGGGGTCAAGACATCAGTCTGGTTTACAAATAGAGGACACTCCTAAGATCTGAAAGAAAAATCTTGTAAAATAATTTGTTACTACCTGCCTAGCATGCAAATGTCCACCTGAAAATTCAGTAAACCTTACTCTCTGGGTGCACATTAACCTGACACTGCTGTCAGGAACTAATGTATGCAGATTTGTAATGATGACATTACAAATGTTCCTGTAGGGAAAGACTAGGTATAGGAGCAGAAAGGTTCATTATAGTTTGACATCACCTGCTCTCTTTTTTCTGAATATTAAGAAACAGTTTGGTTGGCATCTGTCAAAATGAATTAAATTGGAAACAAATTCAGTACAAACTATCTTTAGTTTCACAAATACTTTGTATCAAAATACTCTTGCTAACTTTCTCATAACGTATGCACCTTATGGATATTTCACTGACAAAATTTCAACCCCAGATAAATTATTTTCAATACCCTTTCAGCATAACCCAAATGTATCCCTTATCACTTAATACTTTCCAACTATGTAAATGGTGGTAAAAAGGATTTTTAATAGTCTAATGGTTTCAATATAGTTCAAATATAAATAATACTGGAATTATCTTCCCTTTCATATTTTCTTCCCCCCCCCCCCACTAGTGCAGTCCATAACATGAATAATTAAATCTAGGTTGATTGTTGAGAAAAGCAAATGTTCATATTTTCATCTCTACCTAGATCTAATCAGAATTTTAGAAAGATTATTATGATATATTCTTAATGCAGGCAGGGTAGATTGAACTTTCTGAATCTTATAGACTAATATGAAAAGACAAAGTACTTGTAGTGGGCTAAATGATGCCCCCCTCCCCCCTCAAAAGATGCTCATATCCTAATCCATAGAACCTGTGAATATTACTTTATATGGCAAAAGATGTGATCCAACTAATCTTGAGAAGACGGGTATAGTGAGCCCTAAATGCAATCAGAGGGAGTTTTAGGAGGAGGAGACAAAGACTGGAGTGATGCAGCCACAAGCCAAGGAATGCCAGGTGCCACCAGATGCTGGAAGAGGTAAGGAACAGGTGGTCCCCTAGAGCCTTTGTAGGGAGCACAGCCTTGCTACCACCTTGACTTCAGGCATCCAGCCTCCAGAACTGTGAGAGAATAAATTTCTATTGTTTTAAGCTGACAGCTTTATGGTAATTTATAACAGCAGCCACAGAAAACTAATACAGGACCCTAAAGAATATTTGTTTTCAGTAAATTAGGGAAATAGCATTGCTGTTGGTGAACCTCAAATAAAATAAAGATACCATTGTATTAAAAAAAATTCTACAATAAACTACCTGAAATACCTTTAGAGGTGACTGATTGTCCACAGAATACAATTGGAAAAGTACAATGTTAAAAGCACAGGGGCTGACTGATGGCAAGTGAAAGATTGGGGCCCTTCTATCCAGTTTGTTTTAACAGGATGGAGCTGGTTTTTGCAGTATAAGGGTCTGACTTTTTGCATTTGGGTCATAAGCATCTTTGGATGAATGAGGTCAAGATAAAATTACCAGCCCCCTGTACCCTGATCAAGGGATTATTCAACTATAAGGATTTTATTTGAGGGGGAAAATAATAAGACAATAATTACGAAAACTCACTAGTAGCCCTTTTTATTGAACTCTCCCTGTCAGGAATTAACTTGCTTCATTAAAATACAGTGCTGCTTTCAAAGAGTGAATATTTTCTGTAAAGGCTTTGGGAGAAGTGAACTGCACAAATACCCAATAAAACTCAGTTGCCCTAGCTGCCCTGCTCAGCTACCTCAGCTTCTCCAGCTTCTGACATTGCTACAAATCTTCCTTCTTAAAATCATTTCTTAACAATTTCCTCCTGAGGAGGAATAATAGCCAGCATCTTTCCTTATGAAACACTTGTCATAAACATTAAACGCAGAGTTCAATACATCCCAACTAATCTTCATTTGCTCTGAAGATTAAAGCTGAATTTCACTTGATGATTCATAAACGGATTGTCTATAAAAGAGACTGTAGGACCTTTTCTTCATCAGAGAGTTCTAATTATCTGTCCCTTAGGAGGGGAAAAATTGATATGATGTCAGAAACAACAATGAACTCATTTTCTATGACGAGCAAAACTGGGACTTACACTTGAAAGAGAATGGAAGGTCTTGGCTCAGAGAAAACAGGCCCCATCCAGCAGGGCTCTCTCTAAAGAACAAGGACAAAATGTGTCTTGGGTGACTTTCTATCTTCCTCCTTCCTCCCTCCCCAATTCCTTCCCACTTCCTAGCTTGCCTCTCTCCATTCCTCAAATGCCTGCTCGCTAGTTAACTAATGTTCCTACTAAGCACTTTACCAAAGACCCCCTCTTTATAAAAAATCTTGTTCTCAAAATGTATCTCTTGTCTTCTCTCATCAAATCTTTCATATTAGACGTTCAACAAACAGCCTAACAAGCTTTCTTCTTAAAGATGAAGTGCTTACATCTTCCAGGAAGATGGAACTTCCTAAAAGGGATAAATCACCTCAAGTTGGAAAGCCCTGCGGGCAGCCATGTAATCCACTGGCTGAGCTCATTTACTGCCAAGAAAATAGACACTTGAATTGCTTATTGTCAGATAGTTTGGCCTTAAGTTTGGACACAGACCTCAGCTTTTCAAAGAAAAGAATAGAGTCACTGCTTTGATACCTTTTTAACCCTAAACAATAGACAGTCTATAAAAATGTATCTACTTAAGTAAATACAGATTAATCAAAAGCAGGTACTGTCTTTCATTTTATCAATATAAGCTCACATCTTATATGAGCATGATTTGTGGCACTCCAAAACAATTACAAAAGTAACATCAAAGATCACTGATCACAAATTATCACAAAAAATGTAATAATAATAATAATAATAATAATAATAATAATAAAGTTTGAAATATTGTGACTATTACCAAAGTGTGACACAAAGACATAAAGTGAACAAATGCTGTTAGAAAAATGGTGTTAATAGACTTGCTCAATGCAGGGTTGCCACAAACCTCTCATTTGTTAAAAGGAAAAGAAATATCTGATAAAGGGCAATAAAACAAGGTATGCCTACATTTGAAGTTTTATGTTGTATTTCTTACATTAAGCAATATCTTCAACTTAATATAAAGCATTATGTTTCTTCCTAAAATGTTTATGTAAAATTGGTGCCATGTCACACACACAAACCCCTACCCACCCACCAGTTTCTATATATGTAACCTTGAATGAGTTTCACACATTAACATGACTCTTGGTTATAGGTATTAAAGACTTTTAAAGAGGGAAGCAGCGTGATGTGACTTGTTTTTAGGAATATAATTTTGTACCCATGATAGAAGATAAGATACTGTCAGATTCAAAGTTTTAGATTTGTATGCTTTGCTTAAAAGCAATATTACATTAGCTTCTGTTTAAATTTTTGCTATATTTATTCCTCTCTTCCTACTATTGTTACTTTTATCTCATATCATACTGGCTCTGTTATAATGAGTCTCTTATGGTAAACCACCTCTAATCGATTTTAGAGTAAACTCAACAAAATTAACAAGAATAAATCATAAGAAACTGACAAATAAGCAACAGAATAAGATTCTAGAATTAGTGGTAATGGTTACACAACTTTGTGAATGTACTAAAAAAACACTAAACACTACACTCTACAGGAGTAAATTTTATAGTATAGGAATCATAAAAGTATATGCCAATAAAAAATCTTTTAAAAAGAGCATAGCAAAAGCACTATACACATTGTCAAAATATACTTTATAACTAACCAACTGATTTCACTGGTAACCCACTGGTAACATATGGTGTACATAACAACTCTCAGTGTTCTGCTATTCTAGATAATAGGATATTTTTGTACTTTTAAAGGCTTATTTGATATGCCATAATGATGTTTTTAAATACATCTTTCAAATTGAGCAACCTAAAGACACAAATTTCTAAAGGAATACAATAAGGTATAAAGTAATGCATGACTGCAAAACCTCACAGAAGATGGGTAATTTAAAAACAAATATAAAGTATCAGCAGAGATTTCCCAAGACAGAAATGCCAAACTTTCGCAAAACAGAAGTTTGTCTTAAAGTAAAATAACTACAAAGAGACAACAAAACCACATGGAAAATTTATATCCTGTTAATGAGGTGTAACTTCGCCATACGTGCACCAACTGTTCACAAACAACCTAATAAAAGCCACAGATGAACAAAATTCCAGACAATAAGACCTGAAATATGAAAAGCCAATACTTTTTTATTGTGGTTCATTACTCTAGCTTGAAGACTTTAGAACTTCTAAAAAAAAATACATCTGCTTTCATTTTCAAGGAGACCTTCATTTTTTATTTTCTTTATTGGGAGGTATCTTACCAAATACTATTCTATTCCTATGTCTGTTAAGTGGAATTATAAAGTATCTTTGTAACAAGAAATTGGTATTTCTGATTTTAATTTTCATATCTTTATTTTGGCAAGAAGCACTGTCTTCCTTTTCCAGGTAGAAAACCTGAGGTGGTAGACCAACTTCTTAGATTCTTGATACCTCTACTTCTTATTTTTCTTCTTTAAAGTCTAATAAGTAAAAAATTCCATCTCAGATATACTTTATTCTCAGAAGGAAAGTCAGCTTAAAGTCTGACTACATTTGGGACAGTTAAAATTTTAACCTAAAAATTTGATTGGACTTCACAAATGGTACTGGCACAATGGACACATCTTTTACAAAAATAACTCAAATGAATCACAGACTTGAATGTAAAATGTAAAGTTTTAAAACTCTTAGAAAAAAGAATAAGTTCTGGGGATCTTATGTATAGTATGATGACTACAGACAACAATATTGTATTACTTGAAAGTTACTAAGACAGTAGATCAGTGATGGCAAACCTATAACACGTGTGTCAAAGGTGACATGCGAACTCATTTTTTTTGGTTGATTTTTCTTTGTTAAATGGCATTTAAATATATAAAATAAATATAAAAATATAAGTCTTTGTTTTACTATGGTGGCAAATATCAAAAAATTTCTATATGTGACATGGCACCAGAGTTAATTAGGGTTTTTCAAAATGCTGGCACGCTGAGCTCAAAAGGTTCGCCATCACTGCAGTAGATCTTAAATGTTATCACTAACAAAATATTGTAATTATGTGAGGTGATAGAGGTGTTAACACACCTTATTGTGCTAATCATTTCCCAATACATATGTGTATCAAATCTTTATATTGTACAACTTAAACTTACACAAGGTTATATGTCAACTATATCTCAATAAAGCTGAAAAAAATAATTTTACACCATTGGTAAAAATCAATTCAAAATGGACCATAGACCTAAATGTAAGAGTTAAAACTATAAAACTCTCAAAAGAAATCATTGGAGTAAATTTGTGACCTGGGGTCAGGCAATGAATTCTTAGAAACAACAACAAAAGCACCTAAGATACAAAACAAAACAAACAAAAAAAGATAAATCAGACTTCATTGAAATGAAAAACCTCTGTGCTGCAAATGATACCATCAAGTGAAAACACAAGTCAAGAATGGTAGAAAATATTTGCAAATCATATATCTGGCAAGAGATTTATAGCCAGCATATATAAGGGACTCTTACAACTCAACACTTTTTCAATGGTCAAAGAATTCAAATAGACATTTCTCTAAAGAAGATGTACCATCTTCTCTTCATGTGCTTATTGGAGATATATTTCTTTATTTCCATTAGAAAAATGCTACTTAAAATCGCAATGAAATAGCACCACAAGTTACCAGATATGCATAGTAAAAAAATTAAGTGATAATAACAATTCTGGCAAGGACTCGAAGTACAAGTATGTAGAGAAATTGGATCACTGATACTTCGCTTATGGGAATGTAAAATGCTGCAGGCACTTTGGAAAAGAGCATGGTTGTTTCTTATAAAACTAAACATACATTTCTCATATGACCTAGCAATTGCACTCTTGGGCATTTATACCAGAGAAAAGAAAACGAATTCCCACACAAAAACGTGTACACAAATGGTTATAGCAGCTTTATATGTATTAGTCAAAAACCGAAAACAATCCAAATATTCTTCCAGTGGCTAAATGGTTCAAGTATTCTATCCACTCCAAAGAATACTACTCCACATAAAAAGGAATGAACTACTGATACACACAACAACTTGGATGTATCTCAAGGGAACTATGCTGACTGAAAGAAGACAATCTCAAAAGCTTACATACACAATTATTTTAAAAACTGCAAGTAATAAAAAAATCATGTATATCCGATTTCTGTATTTTCATAAACTTTCTGTGATGTAGGGAAGGTATCTAAAGCCTAGAAGATTAACTGTTCTTTGTCCACTTTGCGCTAAATGACTAAGACAATGGTTCCTAGCCCTGAATGTTTACAAAAAAAAAGAAGGCAACATATCGCAAGATTCCATTTATATAATATTCTTAAAAGTACAAAGCTAGTGAGCAGATCAGTGGTTGCCAGGAGTTAAGACAGGGTTTCGGGAGAGAGGTGGCTATGGCTAAAAAAGGATAACATGAAGGAGTCTTGTGTTGATGGATCTATTCTGTATCTCAAATGTGGTCACATGAATCTATGCATGTGATAAAATTGCACAGAATTCTACACACACACACACAAATGAATGCATATAAGACTGCTGAAATCTGAATAAGCATTGTGGATTATGGTTGTAAAAAGTACTATAGTTACGTAAGATGTGACTCATGGGAAAAAAGGAATATCACTATACTAGTAATATTTCTTAACTATTTCTTAAATCTGCAATTATCTCAAAATTTAAAAAAAAAAAATTTAAACACAGTTTAAAGACCTAAATAGATGATGAACAGACAAAAAAACAAAAAAACAAAAAAAAACCAGACAGGAGCTTTTACAATAGTAGGTTGGGTACACAAAAGGATATTATCAGATATGTGATCATTGTTTTTATACATTTGATGTTACTGTGATTGTGGTATATATTTCACTGACTGTGACCCTCAGAATTCTAGAAGTGCTAACCAATACAGGTATCTGTGACTACAAGGAGAAACTGGCACAACGTGTATGTCAGTTGAGGCTGTGAGATGAGATTGTTGAGGAGATCAGATCCCAAATTCTAAGACCTCATTACCATAAACACAAATAATGTAATACTAGACTGAATGATTATAAAATCTTACCCTCTCTAACTGGAAAGTCAAATGATTTATAGTAAATTAAAAACTAAAGGTAAAATGCTCTACATTAAGAGTATCAGTGAAATGCAAACACATTTATAAGATATTTAAGATTATTATTTGTCCATGAAAAAACATCATAATTGGTTTTGTTTCCATGAGGCCACTGGACTAAGTGACGGGAATATATTGAATGCTTTGGCAGAAACTGTTGGTTTTTCATCAAAATCCAGACTTCTCCTCTTCCATTGTAATGGCCACCCAGGGAGGAGACTACATTTCCCAGCCTCCATTGCAGCAAGGTATAGCCATGTGACTAAGATTTGGCCAATGAGATGGACGTGTGTCACATAGTAGTTTCTTGCCACCTTCCTTAAAAAGACTACTCTGATCCCTAAGGTTTTTGTTTGCTTTTTTCTTTCCCCTAGCTCTAGATATTAGGCTCTGAACACATTCACATCTTCTAGGTTGTGGGAAAGGAAGTAAAGAAAAAAGAGTAGCAGAACTAAGGGAAAAATAATTAAATTAAACACAACAAATACCATCACCAGCAATAATAACAGCTACTCTTTCACTGAGTGCCTGGTATGTGCCTAGCATTGTGTTAAATTATTTATTTTAATCTTCATAAAAACCCTGTAAGATAAGTATTATTCTCCATTTTTTATGATGAAAAGCTGAGGCTCAGAGAAGATAAGGGCCTGGAATCAGAAGAAGCATATTCCTTAACCCCCCTTTTTGCCCAGAAACTCTCTCTACTGCTTCTATGCTGTATCTCAGCAGGTCTCAGAAAGTCTCTAGGCTGAGACACCCTTAAAAGCCTATTTGTGTTTTTACCCATACTCTGTCATTATGTGTCTCAGAATAATTCCACCTACATAGAGAGAAAATTCCATCCAAGGAACTTGAAAAATGACATACAGCCACAGTCAACACACTCAGGTCACTCAAGTAGTAAGTGGCAGAGGAAAGGTTTAAAATCAGGTTTTTCTGGCTCTATGATCTACTTCCCTATACTCCTGCCACTAATATGATCTAAAATTACACATTAATTTTAGATGTTTAAAAGTCTTCTATCAATGTCTCACACTTCAAAAAAATTAAATTCCATTTCAATAATTTGTGAGATACAGAATAGGAAGGCCAAGAGTAAAAAAAAAAAATTAAAATTAAGAATTATTACCTAATATTTGGAAAAATTCCTTTATAACTTTTTAAGCACAGTGGAAACTACTCTGGAAAAAAAGGAGTAAC
This sequence comes from Myotis daubentonii, assembly GCF_963259705.1. Lineage (NCBI taxonomy): Eukaryota > Metazoa > Chordata > Mammalia > Chiroptera > Vespertilionidae > Myotis > Myotis daubentonii. Next base: position 24,927,407 of record NC_081842.1, on the reverse strand, counting down.
GAGGATTCTAAATAGTCTTTGCTCTGAGTTATATTCCTTTTAAGTCTGAAAGAGCCAGACAAATATTTAGGCAGAGAAGAAAAATACCTATACTTTTAGTTAAATGGTCAGTGAGAAGTAGGCCACATCTCATTTTTCTGTCCCAAAGTGCTTAATTTAGAATCGGATTTTAAAAACAATCCTCCACAGGCCAGGTCTGGCCCTTCCAATTGGCACCTGGACATCCAACTCTTGTGACAATCTGGAACAACCTAAAATAGCTTTGGGTATTCAAACCATCTTGCAGTAAGAAAGGTCAGGTTTGAATTAATGTATTTTAAGACTGAGAAATGGTTTTATACAAGCCTTAAAAGAGAACAGGAAAAGAAAAGGGAAGAATGAAAAATAAGGAGCTAACCCTACCTTCCCATCAGAAGTGAAGACAGCGCTTGCTCACAGTTCTTTTCACAGTCTTCCATCCTAAGGGCCTCAGTGCAGAGCTGTGTGCCACTTCTGCTCGAACTACAAAGCCATTTCTTGCATTTTCCACTTATTCTTGTCCAGGAAGCTTCACTGGTTAGCCATTTTCCACAGAATAAAGTCCAAATTCCTTTGCCTGGCATTCAAAGTGCTTTTCAATTTAAATTCAACCTACCTCTCCAGCTTTATTTCCCAAAAGTATTCTCCTTCATGAGCTCTCTATTAGGGCCAAAGAGGTCTACTCGCTGTGGAAAAGGCAGGCATATTCCAGCCTAGCAGCCTTTGGTAATGCCATCAGCATCCCTTCTAACCTTCTCCACTTGGCTAAATCCTTCCCACCTCCAGGGACTAGCTCCAGTTCTGGCCCCCACCCCCAACTACCACAAGATGCATTAAAAAATCTCTCCCCTTACAAAATCCTTTCCCAGTTATGTAATAGTATATAAACTATTCATTTGAGACTCACCATAAGCACTCTCATACCAATATTTATTTCTCTTATTTCTATGCCTTAACCCTTCACATAGATCTTAAGTTCCCTGAAGAGAAGGGCTCCAGTCTTCTTTATCCCTATATTTTCCATAACACCTAACGAGGAGCAAAGTAATGTTACATGAGCTTCATTCAGCTAATAGGATTTTTAAGCACTCATGCAAGGCTGCTAAGCAAATTGCTATCTGTAAGCCAAAGAGAGGACTATACATCATTGGAAATTTTCAATATTTCATTGTCTCCACATTTCACAATATAAGGCAATAGTTTCTTTAATCCCTTTAATCAAAATAAAACTAAAGAAGTCCTGATGTGTTATGAAGCCAGGAAAGTGTAATTACTGAAGACAAAGCTATTTGCACCTGCTGAAAAAAGCAGCAATAAGTTTAATCTCAGCAAGTAGGTTTCTCTGCTTGACTCCACATAAAATATAAGTGTGCTGCACCCTGCAGTCTATGCAAGAAAAGAATTATAAGAAAGCCTATTCAAAGACTAATCAATGTTTGGGCAGGAAATAATTGCCCTGCTGTTTTAAAAATGCTAATCAATTTCCCTCTCAATGTTGTCATTACACACTAAGAATTCACAATGGAGTTGAACCTAAAATCACCATTTCATATTTGGAACTAGAGTTCTGCATTCATTTTCCTTATCCTAGAATCAGAATAGCGTGAGTGTCTATAAAACCATATTACTCTATAATCTGATCTTTGCATACTCTGGAAATAAACTCTATAAAGACAGTTAAATATGTTCATTGGGTCCTACCTGTGAGAATATGGCTGAGTTCTGGAATAGGTCTTAATAGGCAACCTCCCAAGCTCCTTTCTAAGAAGAAAGCTACCAGGGAAAACAAACAAACAAACAAAACAGATAAAGTCTTGGACTCTGGGAATCCTAGGCTGACCCATAACATGCAGATCCAAATTTCCAAGACCAGATAGCCAACCTCCATTTCGGCCTGGGTTCATGCTGGGACAATTCCAGGTTCAAATACCTAGTAAGCAAATGATCATACCAGGTTTTTCGATGGATTCCAGAACATTCAGGTAGGTCTTAGGGAACACAGTGAAAACTGGTATTCAACAAAAATTCCCCAAACTGACACACATCTCTACCCCCAAGTAGAATTCCAAAAATACTTCAAGTTCAGTGCATTCTTAGGACCATGCTTTAAAAAATATTTCATGGGGTTTTCCAAAGGTGTTGCCAAAGGAAACATTGTAAAGGTGCCAGTAATAAATGAAGATGGAAAACACTACTTAAACATGTTTCTACTGGAGATCACCCATTAGAAGATGAAATGTTCTGGAAAAAGGTTCTCTTAAAAAGAAATCAATTTACCTTCACCTAAACCAGCATTTCCCAAGCTTATCTGAAATCCTATTAATACTTCCAAGGGGCTATCCCTCTGTACCTCATGACTTTTATGCGTTATATATCTCATCTCTACTACTAAAGAAATTCAAATAGGCATACATTCAAGGTATAGTTTTGGTGTTACTTAGGGAAAGTCCTCCCAAAGGGCCTCCCCAAAGTGGCATTCACTACTTGAATAAATTTGCAATAGTATAGGGTCTGGCCCTGAGTTGTGCAAGTTCAAAACTGAATTTGTCACACACCAGAGATTCCAAATTTCATTAGTAGATTCCTAGTAGCCACCATCATAGGTACAACACTAGGATGTCAATTCATCGAATTATAATTAGCAATAAGTAGTCACAGAAACACCTACATTCTATTCTGACAACCCAACCACTGCCTCCCTCTGGTAGCTATACTTGGAAAGTCAAAATGTGTAAAGAAGGTGAGCACAGACCAGCCAGTGTGGCTCAGTGGTTGAGCATCGATCCAGGCACCAAGAGATTGCAAGTTTGATTCCTAGTCAGGGCACATGCCCGGGTTGCAGGCTTGATCCACAGTAGGAGGCATGCAGGAGGCAGCCAGTCAATGTTGATGTCTATCTCTCATCCATGTTTCTCTCTCCCTCTCCTTTCCTCTCTCTCTCTCTCTCAAATCAATAAACTGATTTTTTTTTTAAAAAAAAAAAAGAGAGAGAGAAGGTGAGCACACAATTGGGGGGAAGGGGTGTGGATAATTGCATTAATGGTATCGGACTAAGAAGACCTGATGTGACCATCTCACCATACCTTCTTTTAACAATAAACCATAACACTAGTAAGTAAAAGATTGGCCTGGGGATATAAGAAGCTTTTGCTCCTCCTTAATCTCTAGCAGCCCTAAAACATCTCTGTCCATTCCTGGAGGTGGGCAGTTGCTGTCTTTTCCATTTTATCTTAAGTATAGGAAAAAAATATTATAAAGCTGGATTATTTTTTACAATCCATGTCATACAGTCTAAGTAAAAACAGTGATTTAGTTAGGCAAACACAGCTCCAAAACAGGTTCCCCCAAAAATCTCTCTTTTAAGACCTCAGCCCCTCCAGATAGAAAATCTGGAGCTCCTTCTGTATCATAATCCTTAACATCCATTGGCAACTCTTGCCCCTACTCCATCCCTTGCTAGGACTGTCCTCCTCAAAGATATTAAAATTAGGGACACGGCTTTGGCTTCTTCCCATGAAACAGTAACTTGGTCACTTCCTATGTTTACCTTTAGAAAATAAGGTTTTTTAAAATTTTCTTCTTAAGGACTGAAAAGAATTTAATTATTTAGTCCACAGGTTTTATTTAGTCCACACAGTATTTTTTTTATTGTCACCATCAAAAAAATCGAGATTTCCAGCTCCTCCTATATATAATGAGCAAATATAATGAGTGACATAATGAAATCAACCTGTGAGCCCTCAGTTATTGAAATTTTTAAATGTGTTTAAGTAAAATAAAGTAAGTCAACTTAATAATAAAACTAATGATATATGAGTAGGGGTGACACTCAAGCCAGTTTGGCTCCATGGATAGAGCATCAGGCCTGCAGACCAAAGGTTCCAGGTTTGATTACGGTCAAGGGCACAGTCAAGGGCACGGACCTTGGTTGCAGGCTCCTCCCCAGCCTGGGCCCTGGTCGGGACTCATGCAGGAGACGACCATCAATGTGTTTCTCTCACAATGATGTTTCTCTCTGTCTTTCCCTCTCTCTTCCACTCTCCCTAAAAATCAATGGGAAAATATCCTCTGGTGAGGATTAAGAAAAAATAAAAATACAAAAGAGTAGGGATGACAATCAGAAAGGAAAAAATGTCAATAATTTAATGTAGAAAATGCTGCTTTAGAATGTAGGGCAAGAGAACTCTGACTCTTAAGGTGAAATAAGCTTTCATGTCTCCTTCCTCCAGCAGAGCTAATGTCTCTTTAGGAAGAGAAGTGGAATACCAATTTGCATTTAGAGAACATTATTTAGGGCTTTCATAATCCTTAACAAATGAAATTTATAAAAATCCACTGAGAGGTCAAAAGGAAACCAACCGGTCTAAAGAACCTAAAATGCTTGGAATGTACATGGTAATAACCAAGAGTACTTGGTTGACTAAAGCTTGCTGACTCAAAGAGTACATTCAGAAAGCACAGGTATTCAACCTCCTAGAGGCAAATCTACTCTGCACATACAAGGCAGGTGCTACAGGGAGCAAGATGAAGGAGGAGAGTGGAAGACAGGGATGACACCGGAGTTCCACTGCTGGCCTTGCCACAGGTGAATCATGTGACTTTAAGTGCTATGGACTAAGTGTTTGTGTTCCCACCCAAAATTCTTATGTTGTAGCCATACTCTCCAATGTAATGGTATTTGGAGGTGAAAACTTTGGGAGGTAATCAGTTTTAGAAGAAGTCATGAGGGTTGAGCCCATGTGATGGGATTAGTGCCCTTAAAAGATGAGGAGGAGACCAGAGCTTTCTCTCTCTCTCTCTCTCTCTCTCTCTCTCTCTCTCTCTCTCTCTCTACCATATGAGGATATAAGAAAGCCCTCACTGGACACCAAATATGCTGACACCTTAATATTGGACTTCCCAACCTCCACAACTGTGAGAAATATGTATTTGTTGTTTAGGGCACCCAATCAATGGCGTCTAGTTAAAAAATAGCCCAGATGGACTAAGACTGTAACCAACTCATTTAGCTTCTCTGCATCTGTGAATCACAAATACAAAAATTTTAGAGTTGAAAAAAACTCAATCTAGCCCCTATATTTTACAAATTATGAAGCTGAAATTAAATGACTTGTTCAAAGGCATATACTTTCTTGCTAAAGAGCTAAAAATTAGTACTAGAGCAGAAGGCTCCTGAGTCCCCTGGCCCACCTCCCATGTCTCTCTTAGCCATCTCCTCTGCCTGAAATACCCTTTTACACCACCCCTTCAGTTTCTCTTTAAATTCTGTCATATCTCAAGGCCCAGTTCAGTCACCTCTTTGAGAAGGGTTGCCTGTCCTGAGCTCCCCTATCCCACCAGGCAGAGTTCTGGCTGTTCTCCATCTCCATAATTCACAGCAGTGCATCCATTCCGAGAGTAAAACATTTCACCATATTATACTCTGGATGGTTAACTTTGCATCCCTTTCCTCAGTACACTGTGCACTCTCTGAATAAAATAAGGCCTTACTCATCTTTATATCTTTAATATTCACAAAGCCTACTGCATAGAAGGTATTCAGTAAATAAATGCAGATTAATTTATACTTGATTTATAATGAAAATACCATATTCCAAACTGTAATCAACATATGAACTAGTTACTATCATTAACTACATAATAGGGCATGCAGTTAATTTCCCAGTTGGAGTTCACTAAGAGTTGAGGAGAGGCTGTCAACACTGGCCTGGATTTAATCTTTGGATTTAATCTTCACAACAACCTGTAAGTAGGTACTATTATATCCATTTCACTGATGACAAAACCAAACCTCAGAGAGTTTAAGTCTCATTAACATAGGTGGTAAATACTTAGGATGAAGCTGGGACTCAACTCTAGATTTTGCATACCTCCACTCATTGCTTCACACAGATCCCAAACTTCTCACAAACAGCCTGTCTAACCCTAGAAGGTGGCCTAACAAAGTAGAGGAAAAAACAGAAACAAAAATAAACCCGGCCTGGCTGGTGTGGCTCAGTTGGTTGGGCATCATCCCATGCACTGAAAGGTTGTCGGTTCGATTCCCGATCAGGACACATACCTGGGTTAGGGGCTCAATCGCCAGTAGGGGGTGTGCAGGAGGCAGCTGTTCGGTTTCAATGTTTCTCTCTCTTTCTCCCCCTCTTCCTTCTTCTCTCTCTTTCTCTAAAAATCCATTTTAAAAAAAAACACACAAAACTAAATCAGTTCCCATGAACTAGTGATGCAGAGGCCGTAGCCACCTGCCCCTCATCCTTTCTGCCCCAGTCTTTGTGTAACAGGGGTCATGTTAGCTGACTTAGATTAACTTGGAATATAGTTATCTGAAACAGAATGCTTTACTTATATAATATTGAGCTGTTTAAACAATTCCACTCAAATTAGATCATGATACTGGGCATCATGAAGGATTGCTGACAAAAAAGAAAATACATATAAACAAACCTCTAATTCTCATCAACTCATATTTGAACCACACCTAATATTCTCTTCCTCCAACTCATTACTGATTTTTATTAAAAAGTTAATTAAGACCACACATAGGTTGATTCTTAATCATGTGGCCACTAATGAAAATCTAAGTTCTCCCTGGCAACATGTGAAACATGTTTGAACAAATGCATTCCAATGCATCCAATATTAAACCCTTTTGGGTGCTGGCCATCACTGTTACTGCTCAACTGAATTCCCCCCAACACCTAACATAGCTCCTGACATGGAACAGGAATTTAGAATATGTTTTGATTTAGAATCTCTGCTAAAGTGGGTACTTAAAAAGCTCCTTTAAATAGTTCTTAAGTATTAAGTAGTTCTTAAGTATAGCAGTAGTGCTGCTATAATGTCATGCATGCTTACAAGTAACAGACATAGGCTATTTTTGACCTATTTAAAATAGTTTTGAAATTGCATGAGAAAATATTATATCAAGATTCACAAGAAAAAAAGTTCTGAGTGCAATTTTTAGGTCTTCATTTCCCCCACTGCAGAATGTAAAACTATAGACAGGACAGGATCTGACCTATCAATCTCATGTGGATCTCAAGATCAAAATATTCAGCAATAGCCCAGCCAGTATGGCTCAGTGGCTGGGTATTGACCCATGAACCTGAGGTCACAGTTCAATTCCTGGTCAGGGCACATGCCCGGGTTGCGGGCTCCATCCCAAGTGGGGCATGCAGGAGGCATCAGATCAATGATTCTCTCTCATCATTTCTCTCTCTCTCTCCCTCCCTCTCCCTTCTTCTAACTGAAATCAATAAAAACATTTTAAAAAAATTTGAGCAATAAGTGAAAGACCTCAGAGTCTAATTTTCAGAGCAACAAAATGTAATGATGGTTTGACTTATTCTATGTGAATCCAAACTTCTCCAATCCACTTAGAAAACTAAATACTTAACTTTTAGGGTTGGGTGTCAATCCTATGAAATATTCTCACTCCCAAGAAAAATAAAGTTTATAAATGACTCCTCTTAATGGCTTTGTTCTACCTCCACTTACATATCCATAGGAAAATGCATACGGTTTTTCTTTCAGATCTAGTGCTAGAATGTAGTTTAAAGCTTGGGGTCAATCCCTCTTTGGGAAGGACACTGGGGAAAATGAGCTAATCTATGCAAACCACAGGCCCACACCGGCTCAGAGTTGACATTCAATAAGTAGCAATAATGACAATGACCGAAAAAAATGATGTGCATGAGAATGATGATGATAACAAAAGAAAAATCCTTACGTTTCGTTTTAAATCAAGCTGAAAAACCATTGCACCCGAAGAAATGCCTAAACAGAGAGCAAGGTCAGCTCACAAAGCCAAGATTCCTCTTGCCAGGCTTTTGAAATCCCTTCTTGTTTTCTCAACTGCCCTAAGGACTTCAGCCCCGTGTATGTGACAGGCCAATCCACCTGAATTTCCCAGGGCTGGGAAGCAGTTGCCAGGCGGCCCCTTTGCAGGTGGAGGTGTAGTGTGTGAAGGACACCCTGATGTGTTAAGAAATTGGCCAGGAGTGGCATGCTGATGAGACCAAAGCTGGAGACTTTTGCTCGCTTTAATGAACTGGAAAATATCTGTGTGTTCTTCCCGCACCTCCCACCTCCCGGTAAACCAGAGCTGCGGCTCTCATAATAACTCTACCTCCCAAACCCCTCTTCATACTCAACCATATCTCTGCCAGCTGACAAGTAGAGCTGACAGGCTACAAATGAAATCCTGTGCCAGCCTGTCTTCCTGCAGGATGTGAAGGGAGTTAAGTGAGGCAAGAAGGGAACAGAAGTCCCCTGATAAGGGACTATCAGCCTTTTTTTTTTTCAGAGTAGATGGGGGAAGAGTAAGCTGTAGCTGATGTCCACTTAGAAACATGAAAACCAAAAGAGCCTCCCTCTGCGCTAGTTTATTTTTTTTCCTGTCTACAAGAGAAGCACTTTATTTTTTAAATTTTATTATTTATCAACACTAATAAAAGAGAAAAATGGTAATTGGCGTACGAGCTACCCTTTTCATTGGCTAATCAGGGCTATATGCAAATTAACTGCCAACTAAGATTGGCAGTTAACTGCCAACTAAGATTGGCAGTTAACTGCCAACAAGATGGCGGTTAATTTGCATATGTAGGCACAATGCAGGGAGGCGAAAGGGAAAGCAGGAAGAAGCCCCCTGCCACTGACAGTGATCGGAAACCCAGGGGGGAGCTAAGAGCTGGGGGGCAGGGCAAAGGCGGCCCTGGAGCCGCCTTTGCCCTGCCCCCCAGCCATGATCGGAGAATCAGGCGCCTTTTCTGCCCTGGCCAGTGATAGCAGGAAGTAGGGGTGGAGTCAGCGATGGGAGCTGGGCACGGTCGAAGCTGGCAGTCCCAGGAGCTAGGGGTCCCTTGCCTGGGCCTAAAGCGAAGCCCATGATCGCGGGGCCACTGCAGCTGTGGGTCCCCGCTGCCCGGGCCAGACGCCTCAGCCAGAGGCATCCTGCAAAGGCAGGGGCGGAGATCGCCCCCCCCCCCCCCCCCGCTGCCACTGCAGGTCCCCGCTGCCCGGGCCGGACGCCTAGGCCAGAGGCGTCAGGCCTGGGCAAGGGGCCGATCCTGCGATTGGAGGGTGATGGGGGTCAACGCCTGAGGGCTCCCAGTATGTGAGAGGGGGCAGGCTGGGCTGAGGGACACTCCCCCCCCCCCACACACACACACACACACACACACCCAGTGCACGAATTTCGTGCACCGGGCCCCTAGTTAAAATATAATTGACATATAATATTATATTAGTTTCAGCGTACAACGAAGTGATCTGACATTTACATACCTCACAATGTAATCACCACAATAACTGTCACCATACAAAATTACGTTATTGACTATTTTCTCCTGGGCTGTACACTACGTCCCCATGACTTACTTATTTCCTAACTGGGAGTGTGTACCTCTTATTCCCCATCACCTTTTTCATCCATCCCCTCAGCCTCCTACCCGCTGGCAACCATAAGTTTGTTCTCTGTATCTGTTGAGTCTGTTTCTATTTTGCTTTGTTTTGTTTGTTCATTTCTTTTGTTTTACATTCCACATAAATGTGAAATCATACAGTATTTGTCTTTCTCTGTCTAACTTATATCACTTCACATAATTTTCCTCTAGGTCCATCCACATTATTTATGGCTAAGTAATATCCCATTGTGTATATATAGACGACAATTTCTTTATCCACTTATCTATTTACGGATACCTAGGTTGCTTCTATACCTTGGTTATTGTAAATAATGCTACAACATGGCTGCATATAGCTTTTCAAATTAAGGTTTTCATTTTCTTTGGGTAAATACCCAGAAGTAGAACTGCTGGGTTACATCATAGTTCTATGTTTAATTTTTTGAGGAACCTCCATAATTTACAACTCCACCAACAGTGCACGGGGGTTCCCTTTCTCCACATCCTCACCAGCACTAGTTATTCATTGATTTACTGACGACAGCCCTTCTGACAGGTTTGAGGTGCTATCTCACTATGGATTTAATTTGCATTTCCCTGATGATTAGTGATGTTGAGCATCTTTTCATGTTTGTCTTTGCACCTTTCCATCTGTATCTCTTCCTTAGAGAAATATCTATTCAGGTGCTCTGCACATTTTTTAATCAGGTTGTTTATTTGTTTTATGTTGAGCGGTACATGTTCTTCATATATTTTGGATATTAGCCCTTTACTAAATATATCGTTTGCAAATATCTTCTTCCAGTCAATAGGTTGTCTTTTCATTTTCTTGATGGTTTCCTTTGCTGTGCAAAGCTTTTTGGTTTGATATAGTCCCATTTATTTATTTCTGCTTTTGTTGCCCTTGCCTGAGGAGACAGACATATACACAAAAAAAAATATTGCTAAGACCAATGTCAAAGAGTTTACTGCCTATGTTTTCTTCTAGAAGTTTGATGCTTTCAGGGCTTACGTTTAGTCTTTAATCCATTTTGAGTTTATTTTGTATATGGTGTAAGAAAGTGTTTCAGCTTCATTTTTTGCATGTAGCTGTCCAGTTTTCCCAACACCATTTATCAAAGAGACTGTCTTTTCCCACACTGTATATTCCTGCTTCCTTAGTTATCCTCTCTGTTAGTTGAGTGAGTTGTCTGGCAGCCTCGTTAACCACAGTTTCGCTTTGTTTTACTTAGAGGAATGTGAAAGGAAGGAGAGTCTAAGACAGGTCAGAGATGAGACAAAGATTGGAAACACTACTTCTAACAGCTATTTGTGGACAGAAAAGTGAGGTAGAGAAACGCCGGTTGTGCTCACCTCCTTCGTCCCACTCACTCATTCATGTATTAGACATTTATTGACCACTTACTGATACCAGATACCACAGAAGCTGCTAAGGATACAGAGATAAAGAGCTGAGTCCCTATCTTCCAGGAGATGGGTGGAGTTTTGATCAACAAAAGAAACCCATTTAAGTGGTAGGGGAAACAAGAGATGCAGGGGTAGGTAGGCACAAGTGCAGAGCCGGTTCTGCATGGAGGAGACCAATCTTCGACAGCTTGCTCTTCCTTGGGCCAGTGAATGACAACATGTATCAGTTCTCACTGTGTAACATTCCTGCCCTGAAATTATCATTTCCTTCTGATCACAGGCCTCCTCAATTGAGCTAAGCATGACAACCCTATTGGATGGACATTATTCAGACTCAAATGTCTGCATTAAGAGCAGGTTTGCTTTTTTAAAAAATTATTCATCTCTCTCAAGGTATCTGGATTTTTGCTACTTAGTTGTATTAGCTGATTTTGCTATATGAATATAAGGTACTTGGGGTGTTGTGGTTTGGTTTAGTTTTTAGTGGTTTATCTACCTCTACATGCTGAAAGGTTCTTTTTTCAAAGTCAGAAAAGGTTATGGAATCTAAAGGAAGAATGCAGGACATTCATGAGCTGTTGCTGAGCAGAACATGTGTCCATGGATTTCATGACCATGGCTCACTCCCTATTAAAAATTACAATCCCGCCCTGACTAGTTTGGCTCAGCGGATAGAGCGTCGGCCTGCGGACTCAAGGGTCCCAGGTTCGATTCCCGTCAAGGGCATGTACCTTGGTTGCAGGCACATCCCCAGTAGGGGGCGTGCAAGAGGCAGCTGATTGATGTTTCTCTCTCATCGATGTTTCTGACTCTCAGTCCCTCTCCCTTCCCCTCTGTAAAAAATCATTAAAATATATTTTTTTAAAAAAATTGCAATCCCTACACACCCAAAAATACTTGCTAGCCCTTGCTATATGCTTTTTTTCTCATCCCTAGTACCCATCACTTTCTAACCTATCCTACTTTTTTAACTTATTTACCTATTTATTGTCTACCTTCCCCTCTCCCAAGCACCCATAATGCCTGGCATACAGTAGGCATTCAAAATGTACTTGTTCAATGCATGCTGAATGTATGAATTCTATGGAATAGTCCCAATTATAAATACTTTGTCACAACTATCCCCACAAACATATCCCTGCCAACATCATGTGTCCTGATTTAGTGTTTGGCAAACATGGTCAAGCAAGTCATAGAATACATACCTATGTAGGTAAAGTAGCTAAATATCTGCTAGTCAGAGTTCAAAGTACCTTATTACCTGCTATTTGTAAAGATACTTAACCATTATATTTACATAGATTCAAGAAGTCCTAACCCTCTAATCCACATGGTTTCTATACATGTTAATCTATACTAACGACGCTGAGTCAACTGGATGGAATGCAAAGGCCTGTGTGAAAACCCAGTCTAACAGCCAACCCTTTGCCAAGCATTGTGATCTGACCACATGCTTTTATACTTTCTATCCGCTCTCTCCAAGTGTCTTCTTGAATACTAGAAGTCTTTCTGAATACTAGAATATGTGCACATTTTCCCCAGTTCTGCCACTCCTCCCCTTGAAAACACACACACACACACACACACACACACACACACAGACACACACCCCTCCCTAGTAGGCATTTTGTACATGAAGGCATGCATACCCCCTAAGAGGGGGACAAGGAACAGAGCAAGAAAAATGAATATTACTGATCTGTCTCTAGGTATCTCGTTAAGCATTAAGATTTTTTTTTTTAATCAGCCAGTGAAAAAGTATCTCAGAAGACAACAGGATTTCGCCCTATGCGGTTTGGCTCAGTGGAAAGAGCATCAGCCCGTGGACTGAAGGGTCCTGGGTTTTATTCTGGTCAAGGGCATGTACCTTGGTTGCAGGTTCCCTAGCCCTGGTCAGGGTGCATGCAGGAGGCAACCAATCGATGTGTCCCTCTCGTCCCAACCAATCAATGTGTTTCTCTCTGTCTCTCCCTCTCCCTTCCATTCTCTCTAAAATCCAATGGAAAAATATCCTCAGGTAAGGATTAACAAAAAGGAAAAGAAGAAGATAACAGGATTTCTGCTGGAAGCCAGCCCTTGCAAAGGCTTACCACATTTGCAGATAGAAATTTCCATTACTTCTCCCAACAGCCTCAGCAACACTACTAGTCAGTCTTTGGTCAAAGGACCAGAGTGAGAGGGAGGAGGATTGTCCTCCTTCTAAATGGGGAAAGAAGCCAGCCAAGCAAAAAAAGTTTGAGAATGAACAATGGCCTCCTAGTAAGAAATCATGTAAGTAGGTCGGTATTGGAACCACATTTTCTTGCACACAAATCCATCATTGTTCCTTTCTATTTTCTTTTCCTTTTCTTTCCCCCTTCTATTTTTCTCCTCTGCCCTATTCACTATTACTGTCATCTCATGTGAGCTTTTTAAAACCATGATATATTTGTTCAATTATCCGTAGACCTACAGCCTCTTCAGCAAATTAGCTGATCCCTATTTATAGCTGATAATTCTGTACGGGGGATATAATGAAAAGTACTGCAAGTGATAAAACTAAGTCAAATTCTGCATTGCTATTTTCGACCCAAAGATTGTTGTCATTATCCAATAAATTTGTTTCAATGAGTGTTATAAATATGCATTTTCTTTTACAGATAGTACTTTTCAATAAGAAAAACTAGGCTGAGTAGGGTCAGGTGATAATATTCCCACCATTTGCTTCACCCCTACTCCAAAATCATATTACCTTAAAAAATGGACTTTAAAAAACAAGATGAAATAAATCTAAATAGACTTTGAATAATAATTTTATCAGGAAGGGAACTCATCTGTACCTGGTAAGAATAATCACATAAAATATGCTGACACATTTTTAGCAATTAATATGTAAAACTGCCAAAGAAACTCTCTATAATACTCAATACTCAAGTGTGACTTTTTTGTTGCTATTAATATATCTCCATATTCATTAATTTCACAAAACATTTTATTTCATTTACTATATTCAATTTACCAATTGTCCCAACAGCCTCTAATGATAATAAAAAGTATAATAAAGAAAAAATTAAAAACAAATAACATCATTAATCCAGAGTTTAACAAAGGCCCTAAATCATATTCTGAGCCATAGATTAAAATGCATGTAAAAGCCCAATTGAAATTCATTATATTCTTTCAACAATAAAGGTTAAAACATCTGGATGCCAATGCATTCCTATGTCCAGCATAAGACTTACCTCAGAAGCAAGACTATTGCTTTTACCTACAGTGAGGCCATATCTGATAACAGTGGAATCCTGACAGATACTAGTTTGCTGAACCATGGGTAACCGGGCCAACCAGAAGGAGTAAGATTAACCACCCATCTTCTCCCAGCACAGGAAAGCCAGTCTACATCAGGATATAGAATGTTACAAGTGGCTGAGGTGACCACAAGACTTTTTCACTAAATAGTTTAACCATTTGAGCCATTGCTATGCTTATGACACTGTCCTAGCACAGGCATTGCAAATTAAGGAAAGTTACATTAAAATATGGTGGCTTAGAGACCCCAAAAGTAAGGTTGGATTCAATGAAAATAAAGAGGCCCAAAGAAGCAAGAAGAGTATAAAAATGAGACAAATATACATATATATTTTTTTTCTTAAGTAAATAAAAATAATTACATATAAAAAACATTTTTTTTTTTTCACAAAGGCTTTCAATGACAGAGCCCTGACTGTGGTCACCATCCTAGTTATGGAGGTGCAGTGATCCGTCCCCATCCTCACATGTGGTACCCCTCTGCCCAAATGCCTGCTTTTGTCATGTGGGGAACTAGGGTAAAGGGTAGACTTTGACCATATTAGGAGCAGGCTGACACCCACAGAATTCCAGCCATGACCTTTCCCTCACAAGGCAACTCCTGCTCTAACCACACACTAACATTGCTAACACAGTCATTCAAAACACCATCATCTTTATGATTCAGTCCTCTAACAAGCACTCATAAATAACCCTTTCTTAAATTCAATGAGAGCTTTATGTCTAGATCTGAACTGCAAAATAAAAGTGAGAGCTCTTCTGTTCTCTGGATATTATGTCCACAATAATTCTAATAAACCAGCTTTTTGAGTCAATCAGACCTGGTGATCTATACCGAATAGCATTGCTATCAAAGGCTTCGATGTCACACTGCCAAGATTTAAAGCCCAGCCTTGGTAGCTATAGGAACTTAAATCATTTAGCCTCTCTGTGCCTCACTTTCATTATCTGTAAATGAGGGGAAGAAAGGTACTAAGTCACAAGGTTCTTGTAAGAACTAAATGAGCTAATATACGAAAAGTACTTAGCAGAGTACCTGGCACATAGTAAAATGTTGAAGACATGGAAGCAGTATTACTGTTATATTAATTACCTCTGGTCATATCTGTGCCAATAATGATGTTATAATTATAGAAAATGAATGCTGAATATTAAAAGATGAATCATCAACACTAATAAAAGAGAAAAATGGTAATTGGCGTACGAGCTACCCTTTTCATTGGCTAATCAGGGCTATATGCAAATTAACTGCCAACTAAGATTGGCAGTTAACTGCCAACAAGATGGTGGTTAATTTGCATATGTAGGCACAATGCAGGGAGGCGAAAGGGAAAGCAGGAAGAAGCTTCCTGCCACTGACAGTGATCGGAAACCCAGGGGGGAGCTAAGAGCTGGGGGGCAGGGCAAAGGCGGCCCTGGGGCCGCCTTTGCCCTGCCCCCCAGCCATGATCGGAGAATCAGGTGCCTTTTCCACCCTGACCAGTGATAGCAGGAAGTAGGGGTAGAGCCAGCGATGGGAGCTGGGCACGGTTGAAGCTGGCAGTCCCGGGAGCTAGGGGTCCCTTGCCTGGGCCTAAAGCGAAGCCCACGATCGTGGGGCCGCTGCAGCTGCGGGTCCCCGATGCCCGGGCCGAACACCTCAGCCAGAGGCATCCTACAGGGGAAGGGGAGGAGCCCACGCAATCGCGGCCCCCCTCCACCCCCCACCCCCCCCCCGCTGCCACTGCAGGTCCCCGCTGCCCGGGCCGGACGCCTAGGCCAGAGGCGTCAGGCCTGGGCAAGGGGCCGATCCTGTGATTGGAGGGTGATGGGGGTCAACGCCTGAGGGCTCCCAGTATGTGAGAGGGGGCAGGCTGGGCTGAGGGACACTCCCCCCCACACACACACACACACACCCAGTGCACGAATTTCGTGCACCGGGCCCCTAGTTATATATAAAGATAAAAATATCATTTATTTGTACATGTGCCTAACAGGTTGAGAGCCTTACCATTATTTGATGCTAATATGTCACACATCAACTATTTCTTAAAACTCCCTCACTACTCTCACCATCTGTAATCAAGAACAACACTGAGAAAAAATCAAAGAAAGTAAACAACTAGATAAATAACAGAAAAGAAAATTTACTGGCTTCCTGCAAATCAGAAGTCCCCTGAACTTTGGAGACTCTCACCAAAGGCTATATTGGCAACCTTCCAGGCATCTAGTGCCCATACAAATGATGCATTTTTTCCTCTTGAGATAACAGAAGACAGTTCCATCTTATTATAAGTGGTGGTTTGTTATTTTTTTACTTTCTTTGTCTTCTGTGATTCACTTTCATACTCCTTTTGTCTTGTAGTTTTTGTATGTTTTCCCCTTTGGATCTCATGTTGTCTAAGTCATTTTTTGAAAATTCTTCTTTTTAGAAATTTGAATTCCATTTTCCTTAATTTACCATTCAATTTTATGCATCAGGGCCTGAGATAGTGTCTTAAACATAATAGACACTTCAGCTGTTTGTTAAATAATTGTAGCAAAGTATCTGTAGTCAGTTCAGCCATTTGCAACATTAATACATTTTCACCATGGTAGGACTATGTAAATTATCAGTTGAAATATGCCTTCCAATCTAACCCTAACCATCCCCCTCCTCCAATCAAACCAACTCCCTTCCTCAACTTCTCTATCTTCATCAGTGGTACCACAGCTCTCTCAGTTACTAAGATATAGACATTCAGAATCATCTTTGACTCTATGTTTCCTCCAGTCCATTTATGTACTGAAACCTTTACTTATAGAGTCAAAATTAGGACATGATCTACAAAAGTAAAAAAAAATGAAAAGCACCACCACAAAAGTAAAGTATTATTAATGAAAAATAGTTTAAATGTTAAAATATTGGGATTTCCCAAATAGCACTGTTTGAGCACAGACTATTTGCAGTATGTGCTATGGAAAAGTCCAGAGGCATGATCATCATGCACATCCAATTACTGTCGCTCCCATTTTAGCAGTTCTTGTCTTCATCACTATCCCTTCCTTTCTACCTACTAACGCCTCTGCTCCAGTTCAGACTTTCTTTTTTTTTTTAATTAAATCTTTATTGTTCAAATTATTACATTAGTTACTCTTTTTTCCCACCATAATTCCCCTCCACCCAGTTCCCACACCACCCTCCGCCCTCACTCCCCACCCACTGCCCTCATCCATAGGCACACAATTATTGTCCAATCTCTTCCCTCACCCCCATTCCCTTCCCCCCCCAAGAATAGTCAGTCCATTCCCTTTCTATGTCCCTGACTGTATTACAATCATGAGTTCATACTGTTCATCAGATTATTTATTCACTTGATTTTTAGATTCACTTGTTGATAGATGTGTGTTTGTTGTTCATAATTTGTATCTTTTTCTTCTTCTTCCTCTTCTTAAAGGATACCTTTCAGCATTTCATATAATACTGGTTTGGTGGTGATGAACTCCTTTAGCTTTTTCATATCTGTGAAGCTCTTTATCTGGCCTTCACTTCTGAATGATAGCTTTGCTGGATAAAGTAATCTTGGTTGTAGGTTCTTGGTATTCATCACTTTGAATATTTCTTGCCACTCCCTTCTGGCCTGCAAAGTTTCTGTTGAGAAATCAGCTGACAGTCGTATGGGTACTCCCTTGTAGGTAACTGAGTTTCTTTCTCTTGCTGCTTTTAGGATTCTCTCTTTGTCTTTTGCTCTTGGCATTTTAATTATGATGTGTCTTGGTGTGATCCTCTTTGGATTCCTTTTGTTTGGGGTTCTCTGCGCTTCCTGGACTTGTAAGTCTATTTCTTTCAGCAGGTAGGGGACGTTTTCTGTCATTATTTCTTCAAATAGGTTTTCAATATCTTGCTCTCTCTCATCTTCTGACACCCCTATAATTTGGATGTTGGTACGCTTGAAGCTGTCCCAGAGGTTCCTTACACTATCTTTGTATTTTTGGATTCTTTTTTCATTTTCCTTTTCTGGTTGGGTGTTTTTTGCTTCTTCGTATTTCAAATCTTTGACTTGATTCTTGCGACCCTCTGGTCTGCTGTTGGGAGTCTGTATAATAGTCTTTATTTCAGTCAGTGTATGCTTAATTTCTAGTTGGTTCTTTATCACAACATCCAGGGTCTCATTAGATTTCTTGAGGATCTCACTACATTTATCGGCGGTCTCACCAGTCTTCTTGAAAATCTCACTACATTTATCGGTGGTCTCACCAGTCTTTTCAAGGGCCTTATTAAATTTATCGGCGGCTTCGAGACAGTTCTTTAAAGACCTTAAAAGTGTGGTTTTGAACTCTATATCCAACAGTTTGCTTTCCTGCAATTCTGTTGTTTGTGTCCTGTTTCTTTGTCTCGGCATTTTTTATGCTTCGCTGTGTCGATAGAGTGCCTTTCTGTGCTAAGTGTCCCAATTACCTGAGGTAGACACTCTTGGTGCACCCCCTTGTGGGCTTTGTGCACAGTCTTGTTGTAGTTAAGCCTTGATTGTTGTAGTTATCACTGTGAGGAATTGACCTCCAGGCCAATTGGCTGTGAGAATCAGCTGTGTCTGCAGTGGGAGAACTTCTGTGCTGGAGACACCCCTCTGGGGCTAGACTTGCTTCGATCGGGCTTTAGTGCTCACTGAGTCTGCCCCCTGAGTGTGTCCTTTATGGTTCCATGGAACTGCAAACTGGATGGTCTCACTCTGACCTCTGGGCTTCCTGGCTCCTGGATCTCTAGGGAGGTGCTAATCTAGCCTTTGCCTGAGGCTATCCAGCAAAAGTCTCCCTGCAGGGCTTGGGCGGGGTGGGTCCCACAGGATCAACAGGGCGGGGTTAGCAATTATGGCTGCTCTCAGTCTTGCCGTCAGAGTCTCTGCTTCTCAGTGTCCCAGTAATTGCTACAAGCCCCACGGAGAGAAAGCTGCCCTAGGGTTCTGAGCGATGCCAGACAGTCCCGCTTCTCCCATATGAGTCTGGGTCCCTAGAGACTCGCCCGGAATTGGAGCTCAGAGCCTGAGACTCCCTCCCAATTGAAAACGACAACCGCACCACCCTCAGCTGGCAGCCCGCTCTGCATGCACCTCCGCACCTTAGTATTTTACTTCAGCACTGCGCCTCCTCTGAGTCTCGGTATGCTTTTCTCTTTCTTCCTAGTTGTAGAACTTCCACTCAGCCAGCCTTCCTGTGGTTCTGGATGATGTCCGTTCCGTCTTTTAGTTGTATTTTTGAAGTGGTTGTTCGAGGCAGCAAACTCCGGTGTTTACCTATGCCGCCATCTTGGTTTCTCCCAGTTCAGACTTTCATCACCTCATTTCTCAGCATGTCCCACCCCTCTTCCGATCCATTTTGCCCATCAACCACTGACATCAATCAATGCCTAAAGTGTGTTATGCCATTCATTTACCTAAATATTTTCAACGACTCCTCGAATCCTTTGTCTGGCATATAATCTTATATTCTACTCCTGGCATTGGTGTTGGGGAGCGTTTCAATGTGGAGATATCCTCACAGTTCACAGACTGAAAGTACCCATGCAGGTATGGGATCAAGAAAGAAATAACTAGTTTATTCAACCCATATCTACAGCTTCCTTTTTATTCTCTTTCTCTATTTTTCTCTTCATAACTTTTCTTCTTTCCTACCACTTTCTTATGTTTAATTTCTTTTCCACCTTCTTCTCTATGTCAATGGCACCAACAGGAATTTCTAATCCTTAGTAACTCTAAGAACTAAAATGATTTTTGATCATTGTTCTAATCAGTAGTTACTAATAAGAAAGACTCAGGCACAACAGAATGGGAGGTGGTAGGAAGGAGTTCTGAGCTCTGGAATAACTGTGTAGCCAAGGTTCTCACTGCAATCCTATATAATAAAAGGCTAATATGCAAATAGACCAGCCATGGGCAAACTACGGCCCGCGGGCCGTATCCGGCCCGTGTGAAATGAATAAAACTAAAAAAAAAAAAAAAGGACCGTACCCTTTATGTAATGATGTTTACTTTGAATTTATATTAATTCACACAAACACTCCATCCATGCTTTTGTTCCGGCCCTCCGGTCCAGTTTAAGAACCCATTGTGGCCCTCGAGTCAAAAAGTTTGCCCACCCCTGAAATAGACCAAACGGAGGAACAACCGATCAACCAGTTGCTATGACGTACGCTGACCACCAGGGGGCATGTGTGGAACATGGCAGGCGGCGGCTGCGGCAGGATGGTGGAGCAGGTGAGTGGGAACGCCAGACTAAGGCAGGGTGCCAGTTGTAGTCATCGGGGCGAGCCTCTGGTGGTTACTGAAAATCCTTTGCTCCCCCGCGTCGCGGTCCTGCCTGGCACTCGCACCTGCTGCCAGCGCCGGAGCCGCCGCTCACGCCTGCTGCTGTCCCCGATCACCCCTCAAGGCTTCTCCACCTCCCCCTGCTCCTGAGGGGCAATTGGGGCAGCAGCTTCCACTCGCACCTGCTGACGGTGCTGGCCCCGCTCACACCCGCTGCTGGCGCCAACCCCAATCACTCTGCACCATCAGTAGGTGTGAGCGGGGCCATCGCCATCAGCTCATGGGAGCAGTAGCGGTGGGAGTGGGGCTGCTGGTAGACAGGGGACCAAGGGCCACAGCGGTAGGGGCCGGGTGGGGGTGCAGAGGATGGGCCGAGACCTGCCCCTGTTCCTACCACAGCCTCGCAGCCCATAGTTCCTTTCAAGGTGCACGCTTTCATGCACTGGGCCCCTAGTCTATATATATAAAAGCCTAAGTGACTTAACGACCAAATGGCCGAATGACCAGTTGCTTTGACATGCGCTGACCACCAGGGGACAGGCGCTCAATGCACAGGATTGGGCTGCCTCCTGTCTGGATCGGGTCTGCAGGAATTGGGCCTGCGGGGATCAGGTCTGCAGGGATTGGGCTGAAACCGACTATCCGACATCCCCCGAGGGGTCCTGGATTGCAAGAGGGCACAGGCCAGGCCAAGGGCCCCCACTGGTGCACAAATCCATGCACTGGGCCAATAGTTCTAAAATAAGGTCTGGAGTGAGGCCATACAAACTCTCAGATCAACAACGGAGCCCTCATTGAGGATGCCTTGCTGCCACTTATTCAGGAATACAGAAGTAGCATGAACATAATTTCTCTCTTTACATTTTTCTAGATTTTTCCCTTCTATCTTATCAGAAGCTAAATAGGGCCCTGTGTTTTCCTCCAGTGTTGGTAAATCTCTGGTGGAAAAGAACTCAATATAAAATTAAGGGCTCTTTTTTAAAAACATTTTTATTGATTTCAGAGAGGAAGGAAGAGGGAGAGAGATATAAAAACATCAATGATGAGAGAGAACCACCGATCAGCTGCCTCCTGCACACCCCACACTGTGGACTGGGCATGCAACCCGGGCATGTGCACGGACCAGGAACCGAACTGTGATCTCTTGGCTCACAGGTCGACGCCCAACCACCAAACCAAAAAGGCCGGGCAAAATTAAGGACTCCTGGGAAATTGTTAATATTATCCTTTCTGCCCCCATCAACCCAAGAATATCCGGTTTTTACAGAACCTATAATTAGTTGGGTAAAAAAAAAAAAAAATACTCTCTATTTTAAATCTTAAATTTTAACCGCATTTTCTTTGGCCATATTTACATCTTCAAAGGAAAATGAACTTTCTTTCCCATTTCATAAAATGTTCTGTTTTTCACAGAAAAGAAATATGTAAACTATACTTATTGCCTTACTTTGTTTCAGACCTGGAGATCTGTATGTCAAGTTGTCAAAAAATATTGCTTTGTAGAATAAAGTAGATACATGGTGTGTGCAGATCGTTCCATTGAATTAAACTCATTCTCCTCACTTCTAAATCTCGAAGGCAAGGATGATTACAGAACAATATTTTTGAATTTGAAAATAAAAATGTATGGCTCAAAAGCATGCATGAAGCTAAACTAACAGAAGTGTGAGAGGGTAGAAAGCACTGTTAGTATTTGTAGAACAGTATTTTAAAAAACCTTTTAAAAACTGTATCCGATTAAAAAGGAAATGCATTTTTTTAAAGAAACTTGAAAAATGCAAAAAATCCAAGAATAACTGCTATTTTTAAAAAATATATATTTTATTGATTTTTTACAGAGGGGAAGGGAGAGGGACAGAGAGCTAGAAACATCGATGAGAGAGAAACATCGATCAGCTGCCTCCTGCACACTCCCCACTGGGGACGTGCCCGCAACCAAGGTACATGTCCTTGACCGGAATCGAACCCGGGACCCTTGAGTCCACAGGCTGATGCTTTATCCACGAGCCAAACCGGTTAGGGCAATAACTGCTATTTAATAATTTATTTGAAAGTGAATTTTGGTCATCCACAGTAGAATTTTTTAAATTGTGATACAATACACATAACACGGTTACTCTTTTAACCATTTTTAAGTATACAGTTCAGGGGCATTAAATATATAAACTAGATTTTGACATCTAGAAAATTTGGGTTTCTCAAGCCAGTTCAGTAAAAAAATGCCAATTCGCCCTTAAATTAAAACAAAATACTATTAATAGTACAAAAAAAAGGTCAAAAAAAATCTTTACAGAATATTTAAGTAATATCCTACTAAAACCATTCTGTCCTTGAAGGAAAGTACTACATAAATAAAAGGCATTATATAAAGGTACAACAGAGGGAACACAGTCAATAATATTGTAATAACTACGTATGGTGCCAGGTGGGGACTTGAAATATCAGGGGAATCACTTTGTAAATTATATGATTGTCTGACCACTCCTCTGTACACCTAAAACTAATATAAAAGAGTATTGAATATCAACTGTAATTGAAAAATAATTCTTTAAAAGGACATTATAAATATTATTTACTTACTTTTTTTTTGTTTGCTTGTTTTTATTTGTTTTGCTAATCTTCGCCCGATGATATGTTTCCATTGATTTTTAGGGAGGGTGGAAGAGAGAGGGAAAGGCAGAGAGAAACATCGATGTGAGAAAAATACACCAATTGGTTGCCTCCTACACGAGCCCTGACCAGGGCCCAGGCCGGGGAGGATCCTGCTGGCTAGGGCTTATTTACGTTCTTGTAAGGTTGGTAGAGACTTTCTCACGTTTGGGTTTCTCCACTTCCTGCTAAGTGCAACCATGTGCTAGGGGTGCAGAACCTTCAGTTCGCATTTGCCACCTGTAATCAGTGTTAGAAAACCTGGCCAGCAGCCCCAGCCCTGAGGTTACACACTGAGCACCAAAGCTAGACTTGCCCAGCAGCCCCACCTTTCCAGGAAAAGAACAGCCTGATCTCTGCATACACTCTTGGGTACGCCTCTCAGATGGAGTTCAGGGCTCCAAAGGAATAACCCTACCCAACTTTTCCTTGAAAAAAATCAAGCAGTGCACAACTACACAACCAAACTTCTCAGCCCCAATCATTTTGAAACTGCAAACAGAAGGTTTTTTTTTAAAGCCACACCTAAAACCTCAGCAATTGAAAGGTACACCCAGGCATACTCATCCCAGAATGCAATGCTTTTGAGTTCTCGTGGTATAAAGCAGAGACACTGTCTATCTCATTTTATGAGGAAAGAAAAACAAACAACAGTTTGCATTCCTTGCCTGAAGTCATCTGGAAATCCCAATTTAGGAAAGGGACAGTTAAGAAGGATCGAGTTCTTCTTTTTGACCCAGTTAATACACACATCGTTTTTAAGGAATAGGGGAAGGAGAGAAGAGGGAAGAAACAACAGTTCTTGGCAGCAAATCACCATCAAAGGCCCAATGTTCACACATAGTTGGACGAGTGCCCAGAGCTTAGGCTCAAGGACACGAACATCTTCAGGAAACTGAAGGACACAGAAGGCACCAAAGCAATGAGCTGAGAGAAAAGTGGCCTCATCGAGTTTGAAGCAGGGGCTGCATGGGAGGAGTAATAGCAATACCACAGTCCAGGGGACCTGCTTTGGGATTGGAGAGATAGGATGATGCCCGCTCAGCATCACACCAAGTGCCTGGCATGTCCTGGGCCCATTTACTGACAAGCCTGTTGCAATCTCTTTACAACTACTCATGGGCTTTAGAGATGTGCAAGGATTATCATTTGCCAAGATCTTACTAAAGTGCAAGGCACAGGGTGACAACAACTCCCAGGAAGCTGAGGCTCAGAGGAGTGAAGTAACCCTCCTGAAAGTCACACCAGGATCCAGAACAGGTTTGTCCAGCCCTGGAGTGCACATGTTTTCCACTGTTCTCATCTGACAAAAAGCACAGCTTAGAATGTTCAATTTAAGCTCATCAAGAGAAAATCTTATCCTACGTAATAAAGAGCTAATATGCAAATGGTCGTCATGCCCTCACATCATTACACTGTACGCTCAACACTGGGGAGAGAGGAATGGGGACCAGCCAGGCACAAATGAGCTCGCAAGAGAGGAATGGGGACCAGCCAGGCACAAATGAGCTCGCAAGAGAGGAATGGGGACCAGCCAGGCTGTGACCCGGGAGAAGGACAATCAGCCTGCCCCGCGGTCCCGGGCGCCAGCGGCTGCGCCTGCAAAGCTGGCCCAGGTCCTGGGTGCGTGCAGCCGGCTAGAGGGAGGGAAGCCTGGGTCCCGGGTGCAGGGAGAGGCAGAGGCGATTAGAGGCAGAGGTCGTCGGGCCAGCAGGGGAGCAGTTAGGGGAGATCAGGCAGGCAGGCAGAGGTGGTTAGGGGCAATAAGGCAGGCAGGCAAGCAGGCAGGCGAGCAGTTAGGAGCCAGCAGTCCCAGACTGCGAGAGGCAGTCGGACATCCCCTAAGGGGTCCCAGATTGGTGAGGGTGCAGGCTGAGCTGAGGGCCCCCCATCCCATGCATGAATTTCATGCACCAGCCCTCTAGTTTATAATATGTATATTAAAAACAAGAGTTGGCAAACTTTTCCTGTAATATGTCAGACTCCGTGAGCCATATAGGGTTTCTGTCAAATATCTCCTTTTGTTTTCTCTCACACCCCTTTAAAAACATAAAAACCATGCTTAGCTCATGAAGCTATACAAAATAATTGTATAGCCACAGGTCGGTTTGCTGACCCTTGTTAGAACACACAATCTAAGCAAGGCTTGGTAACTCTGTGCATGAGAATCATATCATCGACTCCATGCCTTGATTTGCCAAAGCACTCTTGATTTCAGGAAGGGGAGAAAAGAGGAGGCTACCAGAGGATCAGCGCTCAATCTAGTTACCTCATCTATATTCCATTACTAAGTAGAGTGGAAGGAATAGCAGCCCCTTACTTATAGATTCTTCCATTAGAGTAGTTTCAAAAGCTATCTGGCATTTATTTCATTTATTTCCTCATTCTATTTCCAGGCCTTTGCATATTCCAACTTCAGCATTAATCTGTCAATGAAAATAAATGCTTTTTGCAGTCTAATTAAAACTGACTATTTCAGAAGGCCACAACATAACGAACAGAAACCTAGGGTGATTTGAGCTGACGTGGACTTTTTCAATATGATCAAAGGCCTCTGAGGTTCTATTATTTGAAATTATAGAAAATATTTTCCCTTCACTTTATGACACTTGTAAAACAGGCTTTTGAACACTCCCTGCTACTTGCAATAACCATCAAATCAGCCTAACAGATGCTGCAAGCTGGACCCAGCTCACCGACACTAGAGCGCATAATGAAATGCATTTTAAATCACATTGAGATTTTGCTACACAAGGAAAAATATTGTACAATTGATGACCTCCTTAATCTTCCCTTTGGATACTGAACTTGCATCCAGGGTTTGCTGTCAGACCATTCAGAAGCACACACTAGCCATGTGCCCTATCAGTTGTTGGCTGGCTGACCTCTGCCTTGGTCTGGGCAATACAACATTAGTGCCTAGTCCAAGTGTCTGGTTAAAATATTTTCAACTGTGCTGATTCATGGCCAGCTGCTTGGTAGCTACAAAGTAGAAACAGAAGATGGCCACTAGGGACCAATTTACTAGCAACAAATGTTATTTTCACTGCTGAGCTATACAAGTTGGAAGCCAGAAGACTCCAGATTCGAAAGGCTGGCATCTTATTTCATAAGGCTGCATGTGGAACCACACAGCCCATCCTACAGGTAAATATATACAAGAACAAAGGAACAGCTAGCAAATTGGGACAAGAGCGAGAGTAATAAAAGCAGCTACCTTCTTGGATTACCTTCTGTCCAATTGTATAATCCCCTCTTGTGAAACGCAAGACAGCCAGGAAAAAGACCTGCCGGGCCCAAGACCTACTAATATGGATTCAACAAAGACCAGAAAAAGTGACCAAGAGCAAAAGCCAATTACAGGATGCAGTCAGGCAAGGAAAGTGCTTCCTTGTGGCCAAAGGGCATGACAACCTCAGTCATGATGAAGACACCAAGCAGGGGAAGGAAAGAAATTAGATGTTCTTCCTCAGGGCTCAGAAGTGTGTTAGGCATTTTATATAGAGAGAGAGGCCCAATGCACGAAATTTGTACAAGGGGCTCGGCCCTCGCAGCCGCAGTGGCTTGCCTCAGCCCTTGCAGCAGCCCCGGCTTCATCAGGAAGGTCATCCAGAAGGTCATGCAGCTGTCTGGTCTAATTAGCATATTATGCTTTTATTATTATACTAGTGGCCCGGTACACAAAATTTGTGCCTGGGGGCAGGGGGGCCCCTCACCCCAGCCTGCACCCTCTCCAATCTGGGACCCCTCAGGGGATGTTCGACTGCTGGTTTAGGCCCGATCCCACAATCCAGGACCACTGGCTCCTAACCACTCACCTGCCTGCCTGCCTGATCACCCCTAACCACTCTGCCTGCTGGCCTGCTTGCCCCCAACTCCCCCCCCCCCCCGCCAGCTTGATTGCCCCCAACTGCCCCCCGTGCCAACCTGCTCACCCTCAACTGCCCCCCTGCCAGCCTGATCACCCTCAACTGCCCCCCCTGCCAGCCTGCTCGCCCTTAACTCCCCCCCTGGCCTGATCATCCCCAACTGCCCTCCCCCCCTGGCCTGATTGCCCCTAACTGCCTCTGCCTCAGCCCCGCCACCATGGCATTGTCCAGAAGGACATCCAGAAGGTCTCCCAGAAGGTCTCTGGGTCTAATTAGCATATTACCCTTTTATTAGTATAGATACTAGAGGCCCGGTGCACGGACTCGTGCACCAGTGGGGTCCCTCGGCCTGGCCTGCGGGGATCTGGCCAAAACCAGCAATCTGACATCCCCCGAAGACCTCTGAGCTGACTGGGAGAGACGTCAAGAGCACTGAGGATGCAAGTGCCATAGTTGCAACCGATGTCATACTTGGCACCAGTGATCTTCCCAAAGTCAGCTTCACAGGTCCAGAGCTGTCAATATGAAGCTAGAAAGCAGGGTACCAAGTAAGGAGGGAGGAGAATTGAGACTCAGATGGCACCACAGGAGTCCAGGGGTTACCTGTCTGGAAAGGTAACCTGGACCCCACCGCCTGAGAGGCTGAAGCTGTTTAAATACTGTCTGTAGTGGCTTCAGATTGGCTGAGGAACTAAAGTTGAGTCTCAGATGAGAAACTCCATGTGAGGAAGAAGAGGGAGTCGGTCAGGGGTTATGAGACAGGACTGCCAATGTTTTACTCCAGGGCCACGGTAAACACAACTTTCCTTTGCATTTTTCCATGTTGATGACCTTCACAAAAGGCCAAATCCCCAAACCAAAGGAACGGAGGGAATCTGGATAATAATCTAAGCAAACTCAAGGGAAAAAATAGTATTTTGCCAGAATTAGATCAGAATTTCCTATTTCCAAACAGCAGCCTGGTACTGGCAGAGCTGGGCCTCGGGAGCAGATTCCGGGAGAGCGCTGGTGCCAGGCACGCCAATATTAGCAGCTGGCATCTCTCCCCGGCCCTGCTGCCAGCACCCTCACCCTTCTGCGGGCTGCCACCACCGCTTTACCCAAGCCGTCCAAGCAAACATATGAACCCAGTTCTGGATGGTGTGAGGCAGGAGGGAAGGAGGCTGGCAGCAGGGACAGGGAGCAGAAGGACAGGGAGAGAACCAGGAAGGTAAAATGCAACCACTGGCAACCGCTCTCTCAGCTCCAGAAAAAAAGGGGCTGCCCTACAAATACGGGAGCAAGGGCAGCAGGATTGCAAAATGCAACCCCTGATTCACCAGGCTATGGCTGAAGAGAGGGATCCAGCTGGGAGGGCTAGGCTGACTAGATGATTAATCAGGCCCTTTCTCTGTGCTGTGCTGGAAGCCGCTGTGTCAAGGCAGGTAATTGCATCCCGGGTGTCCTCACTCGGGTACCTGCAGGTGACAGCCAGGCTGGGCAGAGCTGCAGGTCTGGCCCTTCCGGGCGAGCTGCCTCTTCCTCCAGGTCAAGTGGGAATGAGCCAGCCAGTGGTCAAGAGGTGGGGCAGGAGGCGAGTCCAAAGCTCCTGGCCAGGGCTCCTCAGGCAGCCACTGAGCTGACTCTATCGCATTAATAAATTCCCACATCTCTCCAGAAGCCCAGCAACCTCCCATCCTCCTCTCACAAGGAAGAGAATCCCTGTGAAGAGAGGTCAGAACCAGATCACTCCCTTTCAGCCTCAGCCCAAAGGGGAAACAGAGTTGAATAAGCAGAAAATTTTTAGAAAAGCTAAAATACTCAAATAAGGTACTACTGCTAGATTCAATCTAGATAACTCAGCTTTCTCAGCGAGATAAACGGGAACTTTGAAAAAGATCATTTGCTAAAGACACAAAAGATTAATTGGAAGTGATTTTTCAATCCAGAGAGAAAAGAAATCTCAAGAAGTTATCTGGTCAGGCAGACAGTAGTCAATCATCTTCCAAAAGCTCTTCTAGACGAGATCACACAATTAACATCACTATCTAACAGTCTTTATAAATGATTATTTAGACATAAATCTCTAAAACTTTTTTAATTTTAAACCAAATACCTGCTATACCTCATTCCCAGTGGAAAGAACAGTCTTCATCTACACAAAAGTGCCCATACAGAAATTTTTTCACCTATTATTCTCCAAAATAAACACAATCCCAATTCATAAGTGCTTCCTCAATTCTTCACTATTTTCCTTTTCTTTATTTGGTTATTTATTTCTGAACCCTCTTCAAACTATTTATTATCTCAGGGCTGATCTCTTTTTTATATATTTTTATTGATTTCAGAGAGGATGGGAGAGGAAAAGAGAGATAGAAACATTTCAAAATATTTTTTTATTTATTTTCATAGAGAGAGGGAGGGAAAGGGAAACATTGACATGAGAATGAAACACTGATCATTTGCATCCTGCATGCCCCCTACCAGGGATGGAGCCCGCAACCTGGGCATGTGCTCTGACCAGGAATCGAACTGGCAACGCTTGGATGCACAGGACGATGCCCAACTAACTGAGCCTCACAGGGCAGAGCAGGACTGATCTTTTAATCTTTGGACAATGCAGCTGGTGATAGCTTTCACCAAATTAAAATAGCTTTTATCCCAAGTGTGTTTTCTACATGACACCATTAATGTTTTGGTTTTGTCTATTTTCCAACTAGCAGTCCCAATATAAAACAAGGGAGGATGTGCACAAAAGAGAAGCAGTTGGTGTTGGGAACTCAACAAATGCCTAAGCTAATTTACAGAGTGACTGAAAAATAATCCACTTAAATTTTAAATAAAAATGCAGCAAGGTGGGAAATGGTGCGTGGCTACACAACATCAACTATTAAAATGACGAAACGCTATTAATGTACTGCAGTGGCATTGCTGATTAGCTACTTGTCACCGTTAGAGCTTGCAGAATTACTTCACTGCTGTAGGAGAAACTAATTTCCTGAAGAGAGGTTCTTACTTATCAAAGTTAAATGCAAACGTTCATCCCAGGTGGACTTTCCTAAAATCATCACCAAGTGTGCTAATCCGGAACTAACATCGCAGCAAACTGCTTTTCTTTAGATTACCCTACCAGTGGTCAGCAAACTCATTATTCAACAGAGCCAAATATCAACAGTGCAATGATTGAAATTTCTTTTGAGAGCCAAATTTTTTAAACTTAAACTATATTGGTAGGTACATTGTTATTAACTTAATTAGGGTACTCCTAAGGCTTAGGAAGAGCCACACTCAAGGGGCCACAGAGCCGCATGTGGCTCATGAGCCGCAGTTTGCCGACCACGGCAACCCCTTAGACTAGTGGCTCTCAGCGTTGGCCACACACTGGAATCACCTGAGGAGCTTTAAAAACTACCAATTTTGGACCCCACCCTCACAGATTCTGATGTAATTGGTCTGGGGTGAGGCCTGGTATTGGAATTTTTCAGAGCGTCCAGGTAATAGGCCACCAAGCCAGACCACCACTGCCTTAGACAACATTAAACATATCAATTAAAAATATGAATGGCAAGTGTTATGTGCCAAGAATTGTTGAGTTCTTGAGTTAAAAAATGAAGGACAGACTCTGCCCTCAATCTGAGAGGAAGAAAGACATGTAACAACAGTTACCACACAGGGTGCCGCGTGCTGTGACCGAGGTGGGGAGAGCAGTGAAGGGAGCCCAGCCAAGGAGCATCTAACACAACCAAGCGAGAGGGCAAGGTGTCCAGGTGAGCTTCTCAAATGCACTGATCAAGTCAGGCCTTAAAAGCTAAGTGAGAGTCTCCCAGGAGGAGGAAGTGGGGAAAGGCATCTCCCGAAGAGGGACCAGCATGTGCGGAGGCCCCGGAGCCGAAGAGCATGGTCCCTTCCGTGGAGCTCTGCACGTTGTTCCTTTCAGGTGAAACAGGGGGTGGGTGTCAACATGAGGGAAAGGAGGCTGGAAGTGAGGGTTTTCCAGGGTGCTAGAGGGCCCAGATTGGTAGCCTAGTCTTGAGTGCAAGGCAACAGTTGGTGTGGCAGACTGCCCAACCCAGGAAGCGGGACTGTTGGGAGATGGAGGAGCTATTGTTTCCTAGCTCCAGCCAATGTGAGAACAAAAGCTCAATATTGACTCATCTTCCAGATTTTCAAGGGATGCTGAGAATCTGGTCCTTGAGTGAAACTTATAGGTTTTTAAATGCTGAACAGAACAAATAAACAAGTGTGCAGGCCAGAAACTGCCTATGGGCTGTAGTTACGGACGATACCTTTTTACTGCATTATAAAAAATTACTGAAGGATTAAATAGTGTCCACTTTAGATTTAAGTACATTTTTTAACTGAACTGCAGTGTGGCAGACAGCAATCTGACAAATCCCACAGGACAAAGCTTTCCCCACAGTAATGCTAGTCAAGGTACCACTGTTCTGAAATTAGGCTCCTACTTTTTCATTTCTCACATTCAATACAGGACTTTCTTACTTGTAACTGAAAGAAGAAAAAACAATTTAACAAATATTAGATGCAGGTAAAGACCACAGTTACTACGTGGCTTCAAGGTAATGCAAATTACAGTCAGATTTGGATTACGGATGCCGCTGGAGTACGGAGGTGGCCATTAAAAATCACAGATGATCTGCCAAGCTGGGGAGAGCTCTAGGCCCTGGGCAGTGATCGCCTGTAGGCTGGGAATACAGCCAGCTGCCAATCAGGGCAGCCTCACAGGAGGGGGTGGAAAACCCAGACGCCAGGGGAAGGTCACCCAGTCCCCAGAGAGGACTTTGCTCCCTCCATTTGGGCCTCCTTCAATCTCTTCCCTAAAGTCAACTTCCCAAATGTAAGGGAGAAGGCAGATTCCTCACACATGATGATCAGTTGTCAAATATGTAAAAGCCAAAATTCGCAAGAGCAAATGTGAATTCTCTGCACTCTCTCTACAATGTTAGTGCCGGAAACCATTCATTGTCTTCACTAGCTGAGTTTAGACAGAGACCCCCAAAAGCTAGTAACCTTTGAAATTCTAGCAAAGGTCAGAACTGTGCACCATCCAGTTAATCTAGATAATGATAGCTGAAGCCACCTCCCTACCTTTAACCATGTAAATTGCCTAAGGGTGATGTTATGACCTAATCTGTGTGTCATTGAAACCTCCTTACCCTAGAGCTACCCCAGACAGACCTCCTTACCCTAAGGCTACCCCGACCTCAATAAAAGATCGGAGCGGCCTGAGCTTAGGTGGAAGTCCTTTGGGACTTGCCGGCCTGGTCCCCCAATATTGCAAAATTATCTCGTGTCTTTTTCTCTCATTTGTTGTGCGGCTCCTCTTTCAGATACCGAACCCTACTCCACACAGAACGTGGAGGGAGTCATACTCGACAGTTAGTATCGGTTTCGTCACAAGAAAAGGCCCATGTATGGCAAACAGAGCACTTAGAGTCTCAAAAAAATCTATACAAGGCACTTGGCTTAAATGTGGCAAAGGTATATTTCACAGACATAGCTGACTATAAACAAAATTAGAAAACGAGAATGTTTGGCTTTGGCTGGGTAGCTCAGTTGTTTAGAACATCATCTGATGCACCAAGGTCTTGGGTTAAGTCCCCAGTCAGGGCACATATAGGAATCAACCAATGAGTGCATGAATGGATGGAGCAGCAGGTCGATGTTTCTCTCGCTCACTCGCTCTGCCTTCCCCTCTCTCTAAAAATCAACCAAATAAAAAAATTTAAAACAACAAAAAAAGAAAGAAAATCAAAACCCTACAGATTTGATAAGGGGAAAAATATACATCCTAAATTTTTAAAAAATGGGTAGTGGTAAGGAACACATCATAGATACATGGCTACAATGGATTCTCAACTTGAATAAATGGACAAAAAGTACTGTCCAAAGACAGACAGTTTATTTAGGGAAGAGCTCTGCTTGATTTTTTTCCTTCAGGTTTTAACAGAAAGAGAAAACACATCATTCCACTCTCTGGTAAAATGCCTGTAGTCTCTGAATGTCATTTCCAATTTTAGATATGGAAATGGGATTCTCTCAGGCATTCTGACTTTCCGAGAGGGGTCGTTGAACTGAGAGATACTAGAATATCTGAAAGCTTGAAATTATACAGTAACATTTATAATTCAACACAAACAATGATCCTTTAACAATCTCTATGCTGAGAGTCTCTCAAATATTTTTTTAAAGATTAAATATTACACAGACTCAAAAAAAAGATCTCTAAAGACAGAGAAGGGAAAATATCTTTGAATATGAAGGCTCAAAGCTTAATTTGAAAATATATTCTCCAACCATCAATTATCATGCATAATTAAATAGCTAAATAAAGAAATAATAGCAGAAAAATCATTAGTAGTGGAATGATTTTTTTTTTTCAGCAAGAAAAGAGTCATCTTCATGAGCCCATAAAGCAATCTACGATGTATTAGATTGGGTGGATAACATGAACACTTTTCATTAGATCTTATCTAAACTTGTCCTCTCTACTATTTAACATTTTTCTTAATACAGAAATTGATATTTATGTAAACACTTCAATGGTTTCTCTAAATTTGGTACCATTCCTAATTTCTTAAGTTCTTATTCAAATGTAATTTTGGTTAAACAAACCATCAGATGCTGGAATAGGAATGGTCATGCCAAGAAGAGAGGCCTAGATAACTGACTCCACACAGGGAAAAAGGAAAATAAACTGTGAGTATACGACTGCCTCTTGAGGGGAAAAAACAAACAAACACGTCTCTTTCTACTACTCCTGGATTAGCTTTTGAGTAGCACCCTAAATTTCCCTTATGCATATTTTACACTGAGTGTTGAGTTATCTCCAGGCCTAGCTTAACTGCTGAAGTCAGACCAGCTGGCCAGCACTGTTTGTTCCATTTTCACCTGTTTGGGCTCAATGAAGAATCTAGGGATCTTGCAGTTAATCCACGAAGGGAATGTTGCCATTGTCTTCCTTAATAGAGTCTATGTTCCAGCTACAAAGAGCCTGTACAATCACACCAGTGGTATGAATAGTGATATTTTTTTAAATTATACTTTTTTTAAACCAAAGCTTTTCTTTGATTCTTTTAAAAATTAACTTTTAGCCCGCTGGCATGGCTCAGTGGTTGAGCCTTGACCCATGAACCAGGAGATCACAGTTTGATTCCGGGTTAGGGCACGTGCCCAGGTTGCAGGCTTGATCCCCAATAGGGATCAAGGAGGCAGTCGATCAATGATTATCTTTCATTATTAATGTTTCTATCTCTCTCTCTCCCTTCCTCTTTCTGAAATCAATAAAAACATTTAAAAATTAACTTTTAAAAAGTGAGGACTACTGCTTTTGCCAGGATAAAAGAGATTTAAGCTCAGGCGTCCATGACTTCCCAAAGCCCATACTATACCATAATGTCTTCTAGGGTGATTTATTAGGCTCATTTAAAATTTACAGTATAAATATGTGCATGTCTGTATCCCTATGCCTGTTTCCCAAATGCATCTGTCCCTCAGTTGCTCCTCAGGAATGCTGTGAGGTCTGAATGAGATCAGGGGTCAATAAATCCTAGTGTTCTTCTTAAGACCCAGTTGCCTATCTTTTAAGACCCTGTTGCTATCTTTTAAAGTCAAAAGAATTCTGACATAGGGTGGACTGCTCACTTGCACAGGATCCATCCCATGGGCTCTTTAAACTCAGCTCTGAACTTTGGCCTGTAGGTTTCTAGCCCCTTGCTTAGATGGTACACGAACAACTGCCTAGCCACATGCTGACCACATCCTTTTCTTCTAATCACATGACCAGACTGTCATAGATCCCAGAGAACACCTGGGAGTGGGGACCCAGGGTAGGAGAAAGTAGGGCAAAACCATGAAGGCAGAGTTGTGAGAAAAAACTAGCTTTCAGAAATGTCGCAGAACCGCCGAAACCGGTTTGGCTCAGTGGATAGAGCGTCGGCCTGCGGACTGAAAGGTCCCAGGTTCGATTCCGGTCAAGGGCATGTACCTGAGTTGCGGGCACATCCCCAGTAGGAGATGTGCAGGAGGCAGCTGATCGATGTTTCTCTCTCATCGATGTTTCTAGCTCTCTATCTCTCTCCCTTCCTCTCTGTAAAAAATCAATAAAATATATTTAAAAAAAAAAAAAAAAGAAATGTCGCAGAACCGAAAAGACAAAGACTAACCTTTCCAATGTAAGGAATCCGTTTAGAGAGGAGAAGTTTGGTCGAGTTCATGCCTAGAACAATACATCTAAGTAAGGGATGCCAGGCAAGACCCAAGTAGGACTCCTGTGAAGTTGCAAAGAAAACAGTTCTTAAGCTGCCTATTATCCCAGTGACCAAGGCAATGAACAGAAATAGCTCCAGCCCAGATTAGACAGTGGCTGAAAGTAAGGAGAAACTGGAAGTTGAGCTGGAAATGACTATATAAGTTCAAACTATGTGTGACACTGAGCCAACCAAGACTAAGCAATGTGTCTCTATACAACATCTTAACCTATAGGTAATATAAGTCCCCGAATTCCCATATACTAGAGTGAGTTAAATTTTCTCAGGCTTAAACACTAAGGGAAAGGAAAAATACTAAAAGAGAAATGCACTGGAGGCAGAGGAACAGATTGGACAGGGAAAAAGATTGCAAAATTCCCCTGAGTAAAGTCAAGAGAGCACAAGTTACCTTGGCACAAATGGCCAGGCTCGTCTGTGGGGCTGTACTATGCCAAGTTTCATCACGTCAACACAAGAACCCCTTGGCCCATGGGAACAAACACAGTTTGGATCAATTGCTGATGTACATAAAACCTAGAAAATGTAGATGGTTCTGCTTTAAAAACCACTCAACTGGTAAATGGCTGTGGACTGGCTGTCTTAAACTGGACAGTGTTCTTTATCCTAGGTTGCCAAAAATAAAGTATAACTATTCCCCTAGCCCTGCAAGATATAAAATCCATTTGCTTAACAAACTTTGCTTTGCTCCAAGTACATAATGTCCTTCAAAGTAAAGGTTTTATGTTCATATTCAGAAAAGGCTATTTAAACCTGCTAGATAAAAATCACCAATGTTTGGAATAACCTAGGTAGGTACAATAAACAACCTCATGAATATTTTACTTTTTTTCCTTCATCAATACTAAAAGGACCCTAATGAATATTAGTAAACATTTAGTAAATCTCATCACTCCCACATTAGAAAAGACTTATTTATAGGTCTGTGTTTTCTCAAATACTATAAATTGTGAAAGCTGACCTACAGCAAAGTATAACACTTTCTAAACAGGCCTTATACATAGTAATAAATAGAAAATAAAAAATGCATGGAGTCTTATTTTTAAACACACACAGAGCTTGTGTACTAGCTCATAAAAACATCTATCTTATCAAAGTTTGGGTTTTTTGTTTTTTTTATTGATTTCAGAGAGGAAGGGAGGGAGGGAGGGAGGGAGGGAGGGAGGGAGAGAGAGAGAGAGAGAGAGAGAGAGAGAGAGAGAGAGAGAGAGAGAGACATCAATGATAAGAGAATCATTAACCGGCTGCCTCCTGCATGCCCCCTACTGGGGATCAAGCCCGCAACCTGGGCATGTGCCCTTGACTGAACTTGAACCCCAGGACCTTACAGTCCACAGGCCAACACTCTATCCACTGAGCCAAACCAGCTAGGGCTCAAAGTTTGTTTTAAAAATTGTTTGGCCTACCTGGAGTGGCTCTGTTGGTTGAGCATCATCCTGTGCACTGAAAGGTTGCCAGTTCAATTCCTGGTCAGGGCATATACCTTTGGTTTCAGATTTTATCCCCACTGGGGGCACATATGGAAGACAACTGATGGATATTTTGCTGTTATTTAATCTCTTCTCTCTTCTCTTCTCTTCTCTTCTCTTCTCTTCTCTTCTCTTCTCTTCCCCTCCCCTCCCCTCCCCTCCCCTCCCCTCCCCTCCCCTCCCCTCCCCTCCCCTCCCCTCCCCTCCCCTCCCCTCCCCTCCCCTCCCCTCCCTCCTCCTCCTCCTCCTCCTCCTCCTCCTCCTCCTCCTCCTCCTCCTCCTCCTCCTCCTCCTCCTCCTCCTCTTCTTCTTCTTCTTCTTCTTCTTCTTCTTCTTCTTCTTCTTCTTCTCTCTCTCTCTCTCTCTCTCTCTCTCTCTCTCTCTCTCTCTCTCTCTCTCTCTCGTCTCTCTAAGCATGTCCTTGGGTGAGAATTTAAAAAGAGACCCCAGCCCTAGGTGGTTTGGCTCAGTGGATACAGCATCAGCCTGTGGACTGAGGGGTCCCAGGTTCTATTCTGGTCAAGGGCACATTCCCTGGTTGCAGGCTCCATCCCCAGTAGGGGGCGTGCAGGAGATAGCCGATCAATGATTCTCTCTTATCATTGTTGTTTCTCTCTCTCCCATTCCCTTCCTCTCTGAAATCAATAAAAATATATATATATTTTAAAAAGGGACCCCAGCGAGCCCCCTCACCCCTTCTGCCAGGTGAGGATACAACAAAAAGTCTTCGGCCAGAAGAAAGTCCTTACTCAATTAAGTTGGCACCATGATTTTGGACTTCTAGCCTCCAGAACGATAAAAAATAAAATTAAAAAAATTGTTTGAACTGTTAATCATTGTTCTCTACCTGAAATAACAATACAGAAAACATGTGAAAACCATAGAGCTATAAGGATACCAAAGATTTCTGTTCTTACAGTACTTTATTAATTCAAAGGAGTCTGGATTCAGAATCCAAGGTAAAACACCAAACAGGACAGAAATAAGATAGCATTTTAGGTGACAGTTTTAAAGACACTTGGTGAATCACCTGGCCCACAAGTGTAATTATCATCAGAATTGCGAAAATAAAAATGACCACAGTTGTGGGTGTTTACATACTGCATTGCTACCCTTTCAGAGAAAACACAGAAATTTAAAAAAAAAACAATTCAGCAGATTTTCTCCCACGGGTTTTTGGCCACAAAATGTCTCTCAATATCATTTTAAGTTATTGAGAAAATATACCTCAATATATCATGTATTTTCAACTTCTCCATTAAAAAAAAAAGGGAAAAGCACAGACAGCTGAAGGTCACAAAAAGTTGGTATAAGTAGAACAGGGTCTCTCCCTGTTTTCCCAATCCACCACACAACAGTGACCTACAGACGGGAATGTTAATGATACAATTAAAAGTTCTCTAAAATTAAAACTGCATAAAGGAAACGAGCCTCAGAAGAAATCATATTTTAATATAAAACAGTAAAGGCTAAAAATGGTCACCTCTACAGTGAATAATATTTTGAGGCAATAACAATGAGATGATTTAAATATGTTAACTATTTTTTAAAACCAGTACAAATGCTTTTTTTCTTAAAACTCAGTGAAAATGTAACAGGAATAAAAAATATTCATTTATTCATGCATTCAATGTTTATTGAGTACCAAATGGAGGCCAAGTACTGTCTAGGCACCGAGCATTCAGCAAATTCATGAAGAGTCCCTGTCATCAGGAGGCTTATATTCTAATGGGGAATATTTTTGTTTCTGTCAACATAGAAACAAAAAATATTCCTATAGATGCTGAGTGGCATGGAGAAAAATAAGAAGGGCAAGGGGGAATAGAAGTACCAGAAAATAGAGAGCAAGTCCTATTGTGTATACAGTGGTCAGAGAGGGCTTTTCTGATGGAAAGGAAGCTGGCTGGTGGTGCTACATGGCACTGCCAGGTTACACGTCACAGTCAAAACTGGGGTCTGAAGGTCTCTTTGCTAACCTTACAGCAGGGTACCAACAGTGTCCCTGCTAAGAAATCGTGGTCTAAAGTAAATCAGAAAAGGGGATTTCTGTTATAAAGGAAAAAAGGAAGGAAGGGAGGGAGGGAGGAAGGGAGGGAGGGAGGGAGGGAGGGAAGGAGGGAGGGAGGGAGGGAGGAAGTTGGGCCTTTTCACAAAGATGGTACCAAAAGCAAAGAAAAAAAGCCCCTGCCCTTTCCAAAGCCCAACCCAAAGCAAAGGCTTTTAAGGCAAAGAAAGCATTGCTGAAAGGCGTCCATAGCCACACAAAACAGATGATCTGTGCCTCACCCACCTTCCCACAATGACAGAGACTGCAGCTCTGAAGGCAGCTCAGTAACCTCAGAAGAGCAACCCCAGGAGAAACCAGCTTGCCCATGATGCCATCATCAAGTTCCCCCTGACCACCAAGTCAGCCGTGAAGGAGACAGAAGACAACATTACACTTGTGTTCACTGTGGATGTCAAGGACAAGCACCAGACCAAACGGGTGGTAAAGAAGCTCTATGACCCTGACGTGGCCGGGGTCACACCCTGCTCAGGCCTGATACAGAGAAGAAGGCATATGTTCGACTGGCTCCTGACTATGCTCTGGATGTTGCCAACAAAATTGGGATCATCTAAACTGAGTCCAGCAGGTTAATTCTAAATAAAAAAAAGAAAAAGAAAAAGAAGAAAAGTTGGCCCTGGCCAGAGTGGCTCAGTTGGCTGAGCATCATCCCATGCACCAAAAGGTTGCCAGTTCAATTCCCAGTCAGGGCACATGCCTGGGTTGCAGATTTGATCCCCA
This sequence comes from Myotis daubentonii, assembly GCF_963259705.1. Lineage (NCBI taxonomy): Eukaryota > Metazoa > Chordata > Mammalia > Chiroptera > Vespertilionidae > Myotis > Myotis daubentonii. The sequence goes on along the minus strand of NC_081842.1, from coordinate 24,887,994 downwards.
GTTGGAGAGCTACAGAAGGCAGCTAATGGATGTTCCTCTCTCCCTCTCCCTCTCTCTCCCTCTCCCTCTCTCCTCCTTCTCTCTAAGCATAAGGTAAGGATTTAAAAAACAATTTTTTAAGTTGGAAAAATTACTGGGGAAAAAATACTTATTGATGGGTTTTGAAGGGGAAAAGGTATGACAATACATGACAAAGTCTGCTTTCCAGGTGGTACTTTCCAATTGTCCGGTCCACAGTGTTGTTCCCTGAAAGGTGGGTGAGGTTCACCAGCTAAAGCAGACGCAGCAGCTTTTCTTCTTCAGGTAGAGATGGAACCAGTCGAGACAACCAAGGCCAATCTCCTAGCTCAGCCACTGCCTCGAATCAGAGGTTTCACAGTCCCTCCCTGAGTTTCTTCTTCCCATACAGTGAAGATAGTGCTCTTGCTCTCAGAGGGTTTTGTTTGGATTACTCAGCCCATTAAGAACCACAAGGTTTACAATGAAGACAAGAGGGGCTAGTGTTTTTAGAAGTTAGAAATGATGCTTGCTGCTTGGAGCACTTGAAGGAATAATAATTTTAAAGATCCAAATAAAACTACAAGGTGACCAACATCCCCCTCCCCAGTCCAAATGGTTTTCAGAACATATTGTGACTTAAAATTTCATTATTTCCACTTGGCTGGAAGCTATCATTTTATCAGGAGAGCTATTTACATGAGGACACCAGTTACAGTATGGTTCTCAAATCCTTCAGCCAATTCAGAATGCACGTTTACCCACTCACCAACTATCAGATTTAACATAGTGGTTATTTTTCCTCTAAGTAGTTCCACAAGTATGTAATTTGTCATCCCAAACCACAAAACCTGAACATATATGATACCTTAAACAATGCTCCCATAAGCCAGAAGTTGAATCTGCCCAGATAAAAACAATAATAACAAAATCTCCAAAATTCAATTTCAAAAGTCAACCCACGGAAGAATTAAATTTCATGGAAGTTAACATGCACACCACTTTACCAAGCTGACATTAAATAATGTACACATCGCTTTACACATGGAAAGAAGCGGCTCTCACCATATCTCCTATCACAAAGCAAATCAGAGGCCTTGGGTAGTAGTCAGAGGAGACTGAAGGCATTTTACTCATCAGGGTTATCACAGGTCACCTCACATCCCACAGATAACAACTTGAGACAACCATGTAAATGCAGCACTTGAATTATTGCAGCCCCTCTCCCCTTCAGTGGACTCTACTGGCCTCTAACTTTATGGCTCCTCCAAATTTGCTTATAAAAGAATGGTCATGCCCTAGCGCCAGTGATGGTGAACCTATGACACGCATGTCAGAGGTGACACGCGAACTCATTTTTTTGGTTGATTTTTCTTTGTTAAATGGCATTTAAATATATAAAATAAATATCAAAAATATAAACATTGTTTTACTATGGTTGCAAATATCAAAAAATTTCTATATGTGACACAGCACCAGAGTTAAGTTAGGGTTTTTCAAAATGCTGACACGCCAAGCTCAAAAGTTTCGCCAACACTGCCCTAGCCGGTGCTCAGTGGTTAGAGCATCGGTCCTGGAATTATAAGGGTCTCGGGATCAATTCTGGTCAAGGGTACACACTTCAGTTGCAGGCTTGATCCCTGGCCCAGTCGAGGTGCGTGTGGGAGGCAACCAAGGGATCTGTCTCTTTCACATAGATGTTTCTCTCTCAGTATGTCTTCCCCTCCCTTCACTTCTCTAAAAAAAAAAAATCAATGAAAAAAAATCCTCAGGTGAGGTTTAACAAAACAAAGAATGGTCCCATCCAGCTTTAAAATTTCATTTTTCTAATATTTGAAAAAGTTAACAAATTCTTAATGACTTATAAATTTCAAATTTTTTCTCTTTCTCCCAAAAATACCTTTATCTTACTCCATGCTGGAGGTGGGATAAAGAATAATTCCCTGCTCCTTAAATATGTGCTGCACATGGTAACTTTTTTCCAAAGAGCACAACATGAAAGAAAGAGGGTGGAGAAAGCTGATAAACAGGATCTCAGACAGATGATTAAGGACCTCAACAGTCATAAGTCATGAGCGTTATGTATCCTTGATATGATGGGATAAGAGTGGCACTTACCTCTGTGGTATTCTTCATAACCCCAATTTAATCATGAGAAGAACATCTGACAAACTCAAATTGAGGTACATTCCACAATGAGCTTTCCTGGCTGGTAATCATATATCAATATGCCAAGGGGGTGATGTGTCCTGAGGTCAATAAAGCTTCCCAGTGGAACCCTCCAGATTTCACTCTATGTGTTTCTTTCATTCGCAGTCGTGTTAACAATTCAAATCTGATATCTCTGTTAACACTCATTGAACGTGCATGGATTTTAAAAATGTGAGTCCGACCCTCTAGATCAGGTAAGCTAAATTCAATCTTCCTGTCCAGTCTCCTTGGCCTCATCAGTGCTGGATCCAAAGTGTCAGGTCTGTTAGTGGCCATCAGTACTTTAATGTTGCCGAGAGGATCAAAACCATCCAGCTGGTTGATCAATTCCAACATCATTCTCTGTACTTCATTGTCACCTCCAGCACCATCATCAAAACGAGCCCCTCCAATAGCCCCTCCAATAGCTAGTTAGTCCTGATTTGTATCCTTTATGTAAAACTGTAATCTTAAGTATAGCGCTTTGCTAGGTTCTGAGTCATTCCAGCAAATCACTGAACCTAAGGGGGTACTGGAAACCCCTGAATTTGTACCTAGTTGGTCAGAAACACAGGAGGTCTAAGAACCCCAAAGCTTGGGTGGCAGGTATCTGAAATGAGAAGAGCCTTGTAGAGCACTGAGACTTCAACCTGTGAGGTCTACACTAACTCCTGGTAATTAGTAGCATCAGAATTGCCTTGCAAGTAGAGACTTTAGTTAATACCAACATATCACTACTGGTTCCTCAGTTTCCACAAATGTACCATACTAATGTAAGATGCTAATAATAGAGGAAACTGGGTGTGGAGTATATAGGAACTCTGTACTCTATTTGCTACTTTTCTGCAAATCTAAAACTATTCTAAAAAGTTTATTTTTAAAAGCAGACTCTTGTGCCCTGGTTTGGCTCAGTTGATAGAGCATCAGCCTGAGGACTGAAGGGTCCCAGGTTTGATTCTGGTCAAGGGCACATGCCCGGGTTGTCGATCCCCAGTAGGGAGCGTGCAGGAGGCAGCTAACCAATGATTCTCTCTCATCATTGATGTTTCTATCTCTCTCTCCCTCTCCCTTCCTCTCTGAAATTTAAAAAAAAAACCACCACACATAAAAAATAATAAAAAATAAATAATAGACTTTTGTCTTAATCCTAAACTACCATCAAATATGATATTCAGTACAAATTTGTTAACTAAGTGGTCATAACTTTTCACAATATCCCAAGAATTATCATAAACTAAATGGCACTAAGAAAAATAATTAAAAGTTAATTATATGAGCATATTATTTTAATCACCTCTCATTAGCTCACAGAAAAATTAGTTATGCGTATTAGGCCTCACTTTTATTTTTAATCCACCAACTTCACTATATTAAGATAAGACTCTCATTCTCATTCTCCCCAAAGGATAATATTATGTATGTTATCCGGAGCATGCTGAGAGTTGACTTTATCATAATCGTTCAGCCATGAAAATTAACACACACCCATAGATCTTAGGCCTATGAGAAACTCCAAATTCCCCTCCCACCAAACTCCAGATGCTAGCCTGTGAGGTCTCTCAAGATCTGGTCCTTATCTGAAAAGCTCCATTCTCCTCTCCCTGAAGTATAACAAGTTTTGATTTGCCACTGTTGCCTGGCTGGTCCCTCTACCTGGAATGTTATTCCTCCAAATCTTAATACAGCTGGCTCCTTCTTGTTGTTCAGGTCTCAGTAAAATGTCACTTTATCCAAGAGGCCGTTCCCGTCCAGCCAATCTAAAGAAGCACTTCCAATACTCTATTTCTATTTCTCCTTGTTTAAATTTTTTATCACATGGCCATTCGCCACATTTTCTAGTTTGCTTTATTTTTTGTCTTTCTACCTATGCACTAGCATGCAAATTTCCTAAGAACTAGGACCTTGCCTGCCTTGATCACGGCTCTAATGCCAGCCCCTGGAATAGTGCCTGACACAAAGTACACAAAGATGTACTCGATGAATGGATTTTGAATGCATGAATAAATGAAACTAGAGCTTTGGAAAAAATCATTCAAGAAGACTAAATGATAAGGTAGGAAGAAAAGGGGAATGAATTTATTAAGAAATGTATTAAATGCTAATTATGCTCCAGGTTCTTCAGTTTCAGTATTTCATTAAATCTTTACAAAAACTCTGCAAAGTACATATTATTATTCCCATTTACTATTTGCAGATGAAAGCTGGGAGAAGTCTAATAAGTAGCTCAACAGCAGAAGTCACAGGACTTCACATCTGATTGACTCTAAGCCTGTGCTCTCTCCACTCCTTTAGTGTGTAGACCTACATCTTCGTACTATCACTCTCTTTAAAAAATGGTCTCATGACAACTGGGAGTCTAGTAGATACTGACTACAGTGACTGTCATTATGACCTTAGCCTGATAACACCAGTGAGTGTGACCAGAAAACAGAGCAGCACCAATCAAGCTGGACACGCAGATAAAAACACTGCGAACTAGTGAGAGGTTTACAAATCAAAGACCTTCTGAAGCTCTCTCTACTGGCCAAACAAGAGTTCAAATTCTGCTTGATCAAAGACAAAAATAATAAATTCACAAAAATACTAAAAGAAAACAATAACCTTATCACCTCTAAATGTGAAAGAGCTTCCTAAGTGAAACATAAAATCCCAAAATTATAAAAGAAAAGAACTTAATTTGATAGCATAAGAATTTTTTAATCTGCAAAGAAAAAATGCCGTAAGTCATAACACAAACAACAAACTTCAAAATATATTGGCAGCACATATGACAAAGGGCAAATTTTTTTATTGAAAGAAGAACTCTTGCATCTTAATCAGAAAAAGACCAATAATCCAATGGGAATATGGTAAAGGACACAAACCAGAAAATATAAATACTAACAAATGGCTTTTAATTCATAAGAAATGTTTAACTTTAGTTAAAGAAATGAAAATTAAAATGAAATACCATTTTCACCTATCCAACAGGCAAAGGTCAAAAAGTTTTTAAACACATGTAATGTTCTGGTAAGAATGTGAGGATTTAGGAACTCTCACCTAGCACTAATGAAAATATAAATTAGTCAAATCCCATGAAGCTCCTTCTGAAAATATCTATCAAAATCAGAACTATATTCTCTTTAACCCAGCAATTCCACTTCTAGGAATTTATCCTTAAAAATATACACATGGAAAAGATATATTTAAAAAAAAACACAACAACAGTGTAGCACTACCTATTAGCGTAAAAACCTGGGTAAGACTTAAATGTCCATCAGCAAGGAATAGTTAAATAATGAACGGTTCACCCATACTGTGGAATACTGAGCAGCCAGTAAACAAGAATGCAATAGATCTGAAAAAGTACAAGGAGCAGAAGAGTTGACATAATATACTCCTATTTGTATAAAAAGGGGCCTAGAGTAACATAGATATATTTGTACAAGCTTAAAATATTACTCAAAAGATTCAACAGAAAGCTAATAATGATAGTTGTTTCTGGAAAGGAAGTTTAGAGCTCTGGAGTAAAAGGGGATTTATTTTTATTGAACTATTTTTACACTGTTTGAATTTTTTAGTTTGGGCATTTTTAAGTTATAAAAAGAATGATATAAAAAATAATAATATATCTTTCCTTTTACTTTCACAGACTTATGGTACTACAAATCACCAATATTTCTTTTAAGTATATAATTTTTTTCTGTTTAAGTAAATAAAATAATCATTTACTATTTCTTATACAAAGCTTAAAATTATATAGAACATTCAAAATATTCCAGGAAGTAAACTTTTAAAATTCTTTCCTTAAAAAAATGTGGATATATAGACCCTCAAGCATAATTCTGATGATTTAACTCCTGGTTTTAAATACTTAGCACACTGGTTAACAGAGAGTGAGCAAACACTTTACAAATGCCTGTTGGATGAGATAAAGAAAAAACAAACTGGATGAAACAAAACATAATACCCAACCCTACTCTTCAAATAGGAGAAACAGCTTGAGGTTTTGTCAAAGGCTTAGAAAGTTTCCCAGTCACCCTCAGAACAACCACAGAGCCAGATAGACTGGTCAGAGTGGTTTCTTGCAAAAGTACTCTTCCCCAAACAATCTTCACTTTTGTCTTTCCACTCCTAGTTTGTTGATCAACACACCTTTTCTATAACCTCCCAATTCTTCCCTTAGGGAAAGTTTATCTGGACAAATAAAAGAAGTATTCTCCATTCAACTAACCTAACTCACCACTGATTTATCCAAAATTCAGTGTTTATCCAAAATTCAGTGCTCCTGACATAGTAGGAACATAATAAGGATTGGTTGAGATAAATCAATGTTTGGCAGGGTGATTACACAAGATAACGAATTTGCCTTTGGATGAGAGAGCATGCAGGGGGGGAAACAAAAACAATTTTTAAAAATACTATTTAATTTTTGTGGATGTTGAACACACAAGGTAAGCTTCAGAGCCAACAAATTCTTCTCTGTTTTACTGAGAAAACAGAGTATGTGTAACCTGACCTCATTTTACACTGTGGCTTTTTTTTTTTTCCATTTTCTCTTTCAACAGTGAGTGCTATCTAATATCCATTAAAGTTCCAGAATTTCTGCAAAATACTCTTATTCCTGATTAACTATTCATGTAGTAAAAAAAAAAAAAAATGGTTTGCTTGGCTTTCTAGAACTTTTTCCAGTCCATTATCAATATTATCATAGTCTAATAACCACAGAACTTCAATATTATATGAATAAAACAGTATGGTAGATAAGAATAGTATTAAAAATACAGTGAAGCTGTAGAAATATATATTAAGTATTCTAAAATTAATTTACTACAAGTTACTCTAAAATGAAAACATTATTGCACAAAGATGCTAAATTCATTATTAGGTAGTTGCTCAGGCAATAACTGATTCTAACTTGTTTATTTTAAGTAGTAGTTCACTTATAGTCTTCCTAGATACGTCTGACCTAAAATAAATTTAGGATTCTGTTCCAAATCCCTTTTTTGGTACTTCAAAAACCTTACTGCTAGAGACATCTCTTCTACCTGCAAGATCTTTCTTTGGTCCAATACCTGATTCCCAGGAACACAATTCTGAAGTCAAGCATCTCTATATAACTACAAAAAGCCTCTGGGAAACTCCAGGAGACAACACAGAACTCTACGATTCAGCAGTGAAAAGAGAGAAATACTTAGTCCCAGAGAAGGGGAGTTTTTTCTAGTGAATCCAATCAACCACAGAATTTTGATGCCTCCAGTATTTAATTTCTACACCTAGTACATGAGATAAATGCATCCTTTTCCTAAAAGATTAAATATGTGGAATCTAATGAACTGATGAATAAAATAGGACCAGAGGCATGGAAACATGGAAGAGACTGACAAATCTCAGAGGGAAAGGAGGGGAAGGAGATTAACCAAAGAACTAATATGCATAATAGAGACCCGGTACACAGATTCATGCACATTGAAAGGAAGTTCATTAGATGGTGGCTGGTGGGGCAGGACTGGGCGAGATGGGCTGGACATGCCCTGGAGCCAATCTCCTGTGGTCCCTCCCAGGTCGGCTGAACCTGGGGCGGCGCCGGGGTTCAAAGGGCATCTGCAGAATGAGCGGGGTCCCTCTGGCAGATAGGGTACCTCGGCCTGGTCTGCAGGGATCCGGCTCCCTCCTCTCTGGTTCCAGGGTGTGTCACACAAGAACTGAGAACCGCCACTGCCAAGTCACCACAGCTCAGCAGCTCCTGCATTGAGCGTCTGCCCCCTGGTGGTCAGTGCGATTCGTACCAACCGGCCGGTCGAATGGTGAGATGGTTGCTTAGCCTTTTATATATTGCTCCCGGGTGGCAGAGGGCAGGCCCAATCCCTAGGTGCACCCCCTGGTCGGGCTCAGAGCAGGGCCGATTGGGGAGTTGGGGCACCACCCCCTGTCATGCACAGAGCAGGGCGGATCGGGAGGTTGCGATGCCACCCCCAGTCACGCTCAGGGTAGGGCCGATTGGGGGGTTGGGGCACCGCCCCCTGTCACACTCAAGGCAGGGTCGATGGGGAGGTTGCGGCGCCACCCCGTCACACACAGAGCAGGGCCAATCAGGGGGTTGGGGAGCTCCCCCCTGTCACGCACAGAGCAGGGCCCATCAGGGGGTTGGGGAACTCCCCCCTGTCACGCAGAGAGTAGGGCCAATAGGGGAGTTGGGGCACCGCCACCTGTCACACACAGAGCAGGGCCAATCAGGGGTTTGAGGCACTCCCCCGTCACACTCAGGGCAGGGCCGATGGGGAGGTTGTGGCTCTACCCCGTCACACACAGAGCAAGGCCCACGGGGGGGTTGGGGCGCCGCACCCTGTCACACACAGAGCAGGGCCGATCAGGGGGTTGGGGCGCCTTCCCCTGTCAGGAACAGAGCAAGGCAGATAGGGAGGTTGTGGCCCCGCCCCCTGTCACACACAGAGCCACAGGGCGATCAGGGGGTTTGGGCGCTGCCCCCTGTCACGCTGCTCCAGGGGCCAAGAGGTCTCACGGCTCCGCTGATCCCAGTGCTGGGAGGCCTCGCGGCTCCCCTTGACACTGGGGCAGTGAGGCCTCGCGGCTCCACTGATCCCAGTGCTGGGAGGCATGTTACCCTTTTACTATATAGGATAGAGGCCTGGTGCACGGGTGGGGACCGGCTGGTTTGCCCTTGAAGGGTGTCCAGGATCAGGGTGGGGGTCCCCACTGGGGTGCCTGGCCAGCCTGGATGAGGGGATGATGGCTGTTTGCAGCTGGTCACACCCCCTTCAGGGTAGGGGTCCCGCTTGGGTGCCTGGCCAGCCTGGATGAGAGGATGATGGCTGTTTGCAGCTGGTCACACCCCCTTTAGGGTAGGGGTCCCGCTTGGGTGCCTGGCCAGCCTGGATGAGGGGATGAAGGCTGTTTGCAGCTGGTCACACCCCCTTCAGCGTGGGGGTCCCCACTGGGGTGCCTGGCCAGTCTGGGTGAGGGACTGAGGGCCGTTTTCAGGCTGGCGGGAGACTGAAGCTCCCAATCTCTCCTTTTTTTCTTTTTTTTTTTATTCTGGGATTTATTTACCTTCTATGGCTGTCACTGGAACTGAGAGCCGGCTTTAGCTCTGAGGCTTGGCTCCAGCTCTAAGACCTCGGCTGCTGATCTGGGTTTGTTTGGATTCTATAATTGAAACACTGTTTCAGCTCCAGTTCCGAGGCCGGCTGGCTGAAAGCAGGTTTCTGGAGTTTGTTTAACTTCTATAATTGCAACATTGTGTCTTAGAGTGCAAGCTCAGAGGCCGGCAGCAGCAGGCGGAGAACCCTGGCTTCCTCCGTCACTGGAGAAAGCAAGCCTCCTGTTTGCTTCAGCTGCCTGGCTGCCGGCCGCCATCTTGGTTGGCAGTTAATTTGCATATCTCGCTGATTAGCCAATGGGAAGGGTAGCGAAGTTATGGTTAATTACCATGTTTCTCTTTTATTATATAGGAAAATTTGCCCAAGAACACAGATGATAGGATTGTGAAGGCCTGGGTCGGGGTGGAAACCAGATTTTGAGCAGGGGTGGATTTCAAGAGGGGAAAAAATGGAGGACTTTTGTAATACTCTCAACAAGAGTATTATAGATAAAAAAGAAAGATGTAGATGAGAATTTGGAAGTCATGTGGCCCTGAAGCCTTTGGATAGAAGCTGCTCTGAGGGAGGAGGCTCCTTTAAGAGTACTGGATGTGTGTGGACTTCTTGGATGATAAACAGACCACCTCTGGAAGTATGTACATTTCCACAGTGGCTCAGAAATTCCACTGGACCATGAACAGGCCAAAGTAATTTTTAAGAAAGATTACTAGGAGGTGTTTTGTTTTGTTTTTAACAATCACTACTTGGAAAGAAAAAGAATTTTAAACCTTACAGAAATTTTAAACAATGTTAAATTATGGAGTAATGCAATTCAATAAGTGAACACTTCCATCATATGTTGTAAAATTATATACAAATTAAGCAGATTATATTATTAGACAAAAGTACTTCACATACAAACTCTATGAAGTGAGATGTGAGATGACAACTCTTTTTTTGTTTAACAACTTTTCTAAATCTTCATAACCCTTCTACATATTTAATTTTTTTCAATAAGTGTACATTATTTTTTAAATAATAAAAATACAGATTCAAAAAAAAGTTTTTTAATCTAAAGTTTTTTAAGTAGGGTAATCTCATTCATTTAGAAACAATCCCAGTTCTTCAGAAATCAACTAAGGGTAATTACAAATACATTTTATGCATTTTTTCTTCAAAACCTAGCTTTTCTGCAATCAAGACTTGATTTCTCAATCAACTGAACTTTTAAAACACAGGCCAACTTTGGCAGGTAATCAGAATGCCTTGCCACAGTTAGTTTTGTGGGAACTATACTGTTACTCTTATGCACTGAAAATTTTTTTAATTTAAATTCTTAATTGTTTAAAGTATTACATGAGTCTCCTTTTTCCCCCATTGACCTTTCCCCGGCTGCCTCCACCCCCCAGCATATGCCCTCACCCCCTACTGTCTGTGTCCATTGGTTATGCACATACTATGCATGCATACAAGTCCTTTTGTTGATCTCTTACCCCTTCACCCCCCGCCATCCCTCATAGGTAGGACAGTCTGTTTGATGTTTCTATGACTCTGGTTCTATTTTTGTTCATCAGTTTATGTTGTTCATTATATTCCACAAATGAGTGAGATGATGTGATATTTATCTTTCTCTGACTGGATTATTTTGCCTAGCCCAATGTTCTCCAGGTCCATCCATGCTGTTGCAAATGGTAAGAATTCCTTCTTTTTTACAGCAGCATAGTATTCCATTGTGTAGATGTACCACAGTTTTCTAATCCACTCATCTGCTGATGGGCACTTAGGCTGTTTCCCAATCTTAGCTATTGTAAAGTGTGCTGCTATGAACATAGGGGTGCATATATCCTTTCTATTTTTTGGGGATATATTCCTAGAAATGAGATTACTGGGTCAAATGGAAGTTCCATTTTTAATTTTTTGAGGAAACGCCATACTGTTTTCCACAGTGGCTGCACCAGTCGGCATTCCCACCAGCTGCACTGAAATATTTTTTATAAGTGACTGTGACTAATGTACTGTTGTTGTATGTCCTATAACAGTTTCAGTCAACATGGTGTTGGTGGTAATGTAGAAAAATGCACTCCCAAATCAACTTCAGAACAGACACGAGATGGGGCAAAACTCTATATGAAAGGACATACAACTGTCATGACACCATCCAGAAGAAACAATTCTATGAAATAAAGATAACAATGACAACATCTGTTTGGCAAAACTAAATAAATCAAATGGAGAATGACTGCTACTGGGCAGGCAGTTTCTCCTTGGGGTGAAGAAAATGCCCTCGAGTTAGATAGTGGGCGATGTTTTTACAGCTTTATGAATATACTAAAAACCACTGAACTGTACATGTTAAGCAAGTAAATTTTTATGTTACGTGAATTCTACCTCAATATTAAAAAAAGTAAATCTCGAGAAATAAAAACAGCAGCCAAAAATAAGTAATGGCATTCTGACATGCATGCACAATATTTTAGCAGAGCCATTAGCGGTGCCCAGGAAGTTCAACAAGACACACAAGGTAAGGCTAATTTCCTGGTGGTTTCGGAGTTACTGTGTTCTGTACTTTGATTTCAAAAAGGAGATATAAAAAGCCTCAAACTCAACCTCCAATTTTTTATTCTTCTCCTTGGGAAGTTGTTTTCTGAAAAAAATTTCCATTGGTTTTCTAACTATGTCCAGACAAAAGCAGGGTAAATACTCTGCAGTCCATTACTTCCAGAAATTGCCAGTCCTTTGGCCTACGCATCTCACTGGATGGTAGGAGACAAGGGCCTGCAAGTGCACCCAGCATTGTGTGGCCTGCCTCCGCCAGAGGATTTCTTTCATGTGCTTGAACTCTTTTGAATGTGGAATGCTTTTAGACAGGACATCTAAGGGGGCAGTACAGCCAAGCCATTTTCCTTTTCTTTTAACACAATTGGACAGCTTTTTGGTTTCAATGGACTTCTATCTATGAGCAAATAAAAGCAAGAAACACATCACCTATTTGTCGAGAAAGATCTATATGATCACTCAGCCTATCTATATCCAGATGTAAAAACCTGCAGGACTGAAATCCCTTACCAGATGTGCTTTGTAAAGCAAAAGAAAATAAGAACATATAATAAGGCCATCGCTAAGGCTATAACTGTCAGCCATAGCTATTAAAAGTATACATAAAGCCATGAATAGGTTCAAATGTCACAAAATGTTTCTAAGGTCAAAAAAAAATTTTTTTTTTCTTTCCAGAAATGAAAGGATAATAGTCAGAAGGGAACATGAATGGAGCTTCCCGGCTACTGGTAGCACTGTTGCTGGAGTGAGATGTTAACTGCAAGAGTGTGTTCAGTTTGCAAAAATTCACCAAGCTATAGAATTATGACATGCACTTTTTGAATGTGTGTATGTCCATAAAAAGTAAAAAATAAAATAAATAAAAGGGAAATTGAGTTGTTAAAATATAACTGAAGACTTTATTAGTTCCTTAATTAAACTAAGACACAGAGTTTAAGAGTAATGATGATGATGATGATGATGATGATGATGATGATGATGATAATGATGATGATATGATGACAACGATGACCACAGCTAACTCTTGATAAAGCTTTATAACGCCAGGCACTGCGCTAAACCCTTTACATACACTTTATCTTACAATGAGATAGAATGTTCTTGCATTTCAAGGAAGGGCCAGACCATGTGTTCCTTATAAATATCTGTCTACAACCCAGGACCTGGCAGGTACTGGTACAAGCATATTTGGTTCTACTGTAAATTACTTTTGAGTGAATCTAAATCCCTCATACTGTCAAAAAGGAAAGGACCCCTTTGCCTATCCTAATACACTCCAACACCCCAAGGATAACCATGAAGTCTGAAAAGAATGAAACTTTTCCGGCTATTTCTTCATTTCCTCTCCTCTAAAAGCTGGATTAGAAAAACAACTCTTTCCAACCCAAACCTCCTTCTCCATTCCATGTACTCAGGTGGCTATGCTAGTGGCCTCACAATTCCCCAGAAGTCTGGCTAGGCCTGCATTTCTTCAATCACATTTTTAAACAAGGATCCAACAGAGTTTTTGCCAGGTACAAACAGAAAGCAAAAGAATGATCAGTTTCCTTTTTTTATCCTGAAGACTTCTTAAGAGCTAATCCCCACTAATTTAATTTCAAGGGCTAATGAAATTTTGTTATAATGGCAGTGTATTATAACTAGAGACCCGGTGCACGAAATTCCTGGGGGGGGGGGGGGCGGCAGGTGTCCCTCAGCCCAGCCTGCACCCTCTCCAATCTGGGACCCTTCGATGGATGTCCGACTGCCCATTTAGGCCCGATCCCGGAACAGGCAGTAGGACATACCTCTCACAATCCAGGACTGCTGGCTCCCAAACACTCACCTGCCCGCCTGCCTGATTGCCCCTAACCGCTTCTACCTGCCAACCTGATCACCCCCTAACCACTCCCCTGCCGGCCTGATTGATGCCTAACTGCTCCCCTTCCAGCCCGATCACCCCCAACTGCCCTCCCCTGCCAGCCAGGTCACCCATAACTGCCCTCCCCTGCAGGCCTGGTCCCCCCAACTACCCTCCCCTGCAGGCCTGGTCCTCCCCAACTGCCTTCCCCTGCCAGCCTGGTCACCCTCAACTGCTCTCCCTTGCAGGCCTGGGTCCTCCCAAACTGCCCTCCCCTGCAGGCCTGGTCCTCCCCAACTGCCTTCCCCTGCCAGCCTGGTCACCCTCAACTGCTCTCCCTTGCAGGCCTGGGTCCCCCCAAACTGCCCTCCCCTGCAGGCCTGGTCATCCCCAACTGCCCTACCCTGCTGGCCTGGTCACCCCCAACTGTCTCCCCTACAGGCCTGGTCCCCCCCAACTGCCCTCCCCTGCAGGCCTGGGCCCCCCCCCCAACTGCTCTCCCTCCCCTGCAAGCCTGGTTGCCCCCAACTGCCCTCCCCTGATGGCCTGGTTGCCCACAACTGCCCTCCCCTGCAGGCCATCTTGTGTCCACATGGGGGCGGCCATCTTATGTGTTGGAGTGATGGTCAATTTGCATATTACCTCTTCATTATATAGGATACACTGCTACTAAAATTTAAATTTTCTAAAAAAAAAAGTTATCAAGCATCTTCTATATGCTAGACACTACAGGGTTCTTTACATCATTTATCTCAAATTGATCCCCAAAATAGCTAAGATTCACTGAATGCCTACTATGTGCTAAGGACCACTTTAAGTGCTTTACATGCATGAATTCACCTAATGTCATATCAGCCCTGTAGATAAATACTATTATAATTAGTCTCCTTTTTCAAATTCAGAAACCAAGGCCTAGAGAGATTGAGATTCTTACCAAACAGCACACAACCAGAAGTGACAGAGTGAAGATTTGAAGTCAGGCAATTAAGTGTGGAGTCCATGGGCTTAACCAGTGCACTCCACTGCCCATCACCACTCAGTGAAGCAGATATATGCCCCTGGCAGAGCAGACAATCTCAGTTCAGAGTATATGATTTGCTTGTCCCAGGTCAGACAGCTAGTAATGGATAGGCCTGGATTCAAATCTGTTGGTAGGAACGAGAAATGGTGCAAACACTGTGGAAAATAGTATGGCAGTTCCTGAAAATATTAGAAATACAGCCATCATATGATCCAACCATCTCACGTCTATGTATGTATTCAAAAGAATTGAAAGCAGGGTCTCAAAGAGATATTTACACACCCATGTTCACAGTAGCATTATTCACAACAGCCAAGAGCTGGAAGCAACCCAAAGAGCCATTGACAGACACATGGATAAACAATGTTGTATTTACGTACAATAGATTATTCAGCTTTTAAAACAAAGGAAATCTTAACACATTCTATAACATGGATGAGTCTTGAGGACATTTTGCTAAGTGAAATAAGCTAGTCATGAAAAGATAAATATTGAGTGATTACACTTGCATGATGCAGGGAGCCATCCACTGTCAATGCTATCATGAGAGTGCATCAAGGAACTTGGAAAGCTGATGAACTTTGAGCTTTGGCAGGGCCAAAGCTATGCAATGATTGTTCCATGTTGAGATAGCAATGGCTCGAACCAATTTCCTGACCTGATAGCCTCAAAGTAAATCTTTACTGATCTTTACTGACCTTTGAGACTCTCTGTCTGCTTCCTGTTTGCCGTGCTTACTGAGGGCAAGATGTGTATCTAAAACTAAATAAAAGCAGACAGGACCCAGTTTCAGTGTGCTTCTCCAAGAGGGAGGTTACCATCTGGCCCCCCATGCCTTCTAAATTCATATTTCTTGTCTAGTGTTTTCATTTGTGCGCGGCCCCTTCGCCAGATCCTGAACCCTAAGCCGTGCTGGATGCGGCACATGGTATCTACAGTAGTCATGTATAGAGACAGAATGACTCCTGGTTACCAGAAGATAGGGGTAAGTAGAAATGGAAATTGTTGTTTCATACCTATAGACTTTAAGTTTTCCAAGATTAAAACATTCTGGAGATGATGCATAACAATGTGCATACAGGAGTTCACCCCCCTTATGTATGGGAGATACATTCCAAGACCCTCAGTGGATTCCTGAAACTGGGGATAGTACTGAACCCTACCAATATATGTTGTTTTTTCCTATGCATACATTCCTATGATAAAGTTTAATTTATAACTTAGGCACAGTAACAGATTAAAAACAATAATAATAAAATAAAAACAATTATAACAATATAATGTAATAAAAGTTATGTGAATATTAGTCTCTCTTAAAATATATTATTGATTATACTTTTCACTTAAAGGAAGCACTTTATGGCATCTCTTTGGCATATCTGAATTTCCAGCATCACTACTCTTGTGCTTTGGGGCCATTATTAAGTAATGAACACCAGCACTGTCATACTGTGACAGTTGATCTGATAACCAAGAGGGCTAGTAAGAGATTAATGGGTGCAGAGCGTATATATCCTGGACCTGCCGGACAAAGGGATGATTCACATCCTGGAGGGTCAGAGCTGGATGGCAAGAGATCTCATCACACTACTCAGAACAGCACACAATTTAAAACTCATGAATTAATTCTAAAATTTTCCATTTACTATTTCAGACCATAGTTGATGGTGGGTAATAGAAACCACAGAAATCAAAACTGCGGATAAGAGGGGACTACTGTATACTTAACACTACTGCACTCTATACTTAAAAAATGGTTACGCCGGTAAATTTTGTTAAATGATTTTTACCACAATTTAAAAAATTTTTAGAAAAATATTTTAGAAAGTATTTAGATTAAACGCTCATTCTAGAAGAAATGGAAAAGAGTCTTTATAGTGCTAATCTTCCCTAATAAGGCTAATCTGGCAAACATTTATGGGGTACCCACTCTGCATAAGGCACTGAGGTAGTACAGTACATCTGAAAGTAGACATACAATAACTAAACAGGAAAAACAGATATAATGCTAACCTAACCATTTATAGCCATAACTTCTCCCCAATTTCAGGAAGGTAAACATTTTTTGCAACTCAGATTCAATATTGCCCAGGGGAAACTTAATCTAATGCTTGAGGAAATATCTTGTTTTTATCCTGGGATACCTCACTTTTCTCTGAAATGGTGATTAGTAATAACTGCATGGTTTAAAAAAAAACAACTCACAAGCAAGTTCTGTTTCCCACAGTTGGAAGAGCTGAGAAGAAGGTAGCTAATGGTGTTATGAATTGAGTTACTTTGGTTTTCAACATGATTCATAAAGTTCCCCAAAGGAGAAAATGTCCATTTTGTACCTGACCATTTTACAAACTTCTCATGTTGGACATTTTCTAAAATGCCATTCCTTGCCCTAGCTGGTTTGGCTCAGTGGATAGAGTGTCGGCCTGAGGATTAAAGGGTCCTGGGTTCGATTCCGGTTAAGGGCACATGCCTGGGTTATGGGCAGGAGGCAGCTAATCAATGATTCTCTCTCCTCATTGATGTTTCTATCTCTCTCCTCCTTTCTGAAATCAATAAAAACAGATTTTAAAAAATAAATTAATGCCATTCCTTTAACTCAATAATTAAGGTAGAGGAAACAAATATATCCTGATGACATTTGGTAAAATAAGATAGAGTTGATGATTTCTGTTCCTTTCTAAGGTACTTTCACAGTATCAGTATGTTGTTTTCTGCTCTATTGTGCAACTTATCTGATGTTTCCATTCTTTGAGTACAAACCAAGAATGTCTGAGTGCCAAATCTCAAGTCTAAGAATCTCTGTTTCCACCCCAGTCAGATGAAATTGTTCATTTACATTTCCCCACTCTTTGATACTCACTAAATACTATGTATCATTTTACTTTGCATGATGCTTTTGGAAGGCAAGCTCTAGACTGAATTTTCTTCTATTGAGCTCTAGAACATGTTCTTTTGTACTTAACATTTGAAAATTGAGGCATGTCTAATGTCCAATAATCCATAACACCCCTGAGGAAATAACTGAACCACCTTTTGAAGGGCAGATGGAGTTAAATCTGAGAATATTGCCCAGCTTCTTCTGAGGAGCCAGCCTCAATTCTCAAAATTCCTGCCTTACAACCAGAAATAGTTACCTGTCAAACTGATGAAAACCACTAGCCTAGGTTTTAATTCTGTTGTTAACTCTATTCCCTTCTCTGAGAGATTTCTCATTTCTCTTCCCCACAGCTATCTGTGTTTTATCCTTATTTCAAGGTTCCTCTCAATTTCCAACTTTTCCATGAATTCTTGCTTGGTCATGTCAGCTTTAAGATAATAGTTCCCTCCTTATGGTCCGTGACAAGGCAATCAAATCTATATATTTAATTTGCATTTTCCTTGTTCATTATTTAAAGGGCTCTGAATGGACGATACAATGCACAAGCCATGATAGTTGACAAAAACAAAACCAAAGCGTAAATACAATGAGTAGTGTAAATAAATTACTTCATCTCCTCGATTTGATTTTATCCACACGTACTTGAAACATGTATTACAGATAATCTAATGTGTCAGAAGCAGAGAGCTAATAGTACCTCTGAAACAACCCTCATATGAATGTCTTGCCAAACCAGGCCTGCAAAAGGCAGTGGGGCACAGAGAAGAGGAGGACTTTGAAGTCAGGCAGACATGGAAAATAACTTCACGCTAGCTCCGCCACTTAGACGTTGTGTAACCCTGGGCACACAGAAGTCTGAGCTTCAGTTTCCCCAACTATAAAATGGGGATAAACAACAGCTGCCTCAAAGGACCCTGAGGATTCAGTGAGCGAATCAATGAAAGCGTCCCACATGCCGCAGGCGCCTGACAGCCAGAATGAGCAGAGCTCTCTGGTATCCAACAGATATAAGTGATAACAAATGCAGTCATGCAACTTAGCATTTTCTTCCCATTTGTTAAGCATCACTATTTCTAGAATTATTATAAGGCATTATTTTTAAATTGCAAGCCATCTGGATCAGTGGAGGCACACCGTGGGGACCTAACAGAGGCAAGAAACTCAAGGAAGTTGAACTCTGGTTAGAGAAGAAAAGTACCTTAAAAATGAACACTAACACCACATGTTCAATGGCCTGTCACAGACCATAAGTTCAAAGGCGGAAATGACTATTTTAAGCTGGAAATTGAAGGGAGCCTTGAAATAAAGAATGAGAAATCTCTCATAGAATGAAATGGTTAACAAAATAACAGCAGTGGGCATGTGTGTCCATCAGGTATTCGGGGAATGGTGGAGAGACCAATTTTGCTGTAGTGCAGAGTTTTGTAGGGGAGTGACAGAAGATAAGATTGAATAAGGTAAAGGAGTCAGGGATGCCATCAGGACAACACAAAAGACAAATTTCAGAGAAATAAATCATGGTTGATAGAAATCATAGACTTTTTCAAAAGAAACTATGTATCCACCCAGAGAGTTTCTTAGAAGACTGATCTATCATCAGTGAATGGATTCAATGGAGAGAGACCAGAGACTAAGTGAACAGTTAGGAAGCCATGGTCACAATCCTAGCGGGAAGAAATGAAAGCCTGCAGGAGCATGGTGTTGGTCTAACTTATAAAGATGGAGATAGAGATGAGAGGTATTATACAAAAATCTCACAGACTTAAATGAAGAGGGAAGAAACAAAGATGACATGGTAAGTCCAGCTGGCATGGCTCAGTGGTTGAGTGTCGATTTAGGAACCAAGAGGTCATGGTTCAATTCCCCGTCAGGGCACATGCCCAGGTTGCAGGCTCAATCCCTAGTGGGGACCATGCAAGAGGCAGCTGATCAATGATTCTCTCTCATCATTGATGTTTCTCTCTCTCTCCCTCTTCCTTCCTCTCGGAAATCAATAATAATAATTTTAAAAGACATGGTAGTTCAGGAATGGGAGACTGAGGCAATGACAGCCCCATGAGAGGAAGAGACACATCTAGAGAAAAAAATTAATCTAGGGACACAGGAGGCAAATTCGGTTTCAGACAGGTAGTTAAGGAAATGATACCCAGAAACAAAATATCAAGTCAGCATGTGGTGATGTGGGCACTAGATGGGAAGAAGAGCCCTTCACTCAGAAAGGATGGCAGAATCCATGGAAGCTACAAAAATTCTAGCTCAAAGAAACAAAATGAGACCAGCTCACCTTGTACAGCCCTCCTTGAAACCCAGGTTCATGAAGGAAGTCAAACCCCCAAAGAAGTCAGAGAAGGAGCAAAAAAATATAAGCGGTACCAAGGAGATGAGTCTAAAGAAGACAGAGGTGGTCAAGAAAGCCAAATCCTAAAGAAACATCTAAGAAGATGAGGCTGAAAACAAGCCAGCACATGTGGAAGTTATGAGACCCTGAAAACCTTCCAAAAACCATGTTTGAAAAGGTGGCAGGTGGCAAGAGGAAATGAGTAAGTAGGAAGAAAGCAGAAGCAGTGTCTATAGTCTATGCTTTCAAAGGCACTTTTCTAAGAGAAATATCATTCAGATTTTTACTCTGGAATACAAGAATATGTGGTTTTAGGAAAATGAAAGAATCAGATAATACAAACCATCGTTAGTAGTCACAGGCCCTAGTCTTCTCTCCTGCTCTCCTTGTTTCATCTGATTTCTTGGTTACCTTGTGCAATCTGTCCACACCTCTTATTTCTAGGCTATACTTCTGGGCCTCTCTCCTTTCAGTAAGAGGGGGTCATGTCTAATTATGTCTAGCCCTTTCACCTCTTTTGCTCTTTTTTTCACTCACACCACAGAGGCAAGGACAAAAGTCAGATTTTACAAGAAAACAAGATTTAATAACCATTCCTCCTTCATGTTTACAAAGAAGTACCTAAAAAGATACTCAACATCATTAGTCTTTAGGAAAATGCAAACTAAAACCACATTGAGAAACAACTTCTAGAACAGCTCAAATTTAAAAGACCAGCAAGGATGGAAAGCCACTGGAATTCTCATATACCACTGACAGAAATGTAAAATAGCACAACCCCTTTATAGAATACTTAGTTAAGTAGTTTTTTTAAAAAAAAAAAAAAAAAAACTAACATACACCTACCATAGTATCCAGCCAATCTACTCCTGGGGTATTTTATTTCTCCCAGGAGAAATAAAAGCCACACAAAGACATGAACATGAATGTTCACAGGCACAAAGGGGAAGAAACTCAACTGTTCAACAACATGTGAATGGATGTTCAAACTGTGGTATATCCACATAATAGAATACTAAGCAATAAAAACAAATAAACTATTGATGGATGTAGCAGCATAGATGAATTTCAAAATGATTATGTGCAGGGGGAGGCAGAAAAATAGGGCGCACATACTGTAACTTTCCATTTATATAAAATTTTACAAAATGAAAAATAAATCTATAGTGAGAGAAAGCAGATTAGTGGTTGCCTAGAGATGGAGGGATTGAAGAAGAACAGAAGAGAGGCATAACAAAGGGGCATGAAGAAACTTTTGAAGGTGATGGATATGTTTGTTATCTTGATGATGGTGATGGTTTCACAGGTATATACAAAACTTATCAAACTATATATTAAATGTATGTAGTATATTGTGTGCCAATCATGTCCCAATAAAACTGTTTTTAAAAAGAAGAGTTAGGTCAATTGGAAAAATCTGAAGATGGAAGGCGTTACCAAGAAACATTGCATCAATGTTAAAATTTCTTAAGTGAAGAAAGTAGAATGTCCTAATAACCCTAACATAAAGTCACCATGAAGGTATCACTCTGGTAAAGTGGGAACATCAGCTGGGCACTCCCTCTATTATTCTATTTTTGAGAAAAAAAAATATTAGCTGTCCTTTCATCAAAGAATTCCCACTTAAGCAATATTTCCAAAGTAAATGCTTACCTGAACTCTTTCATGTCTAAAACGGTACAATACAAAATCCTTTGGGGATAAACAACTTCTACCTCTGTGTGGCTCTGTGGACCAGAGCAGGGTCCGTGGCTGGGATAGGCAGGTGCGCAGAGATGTGCAGAGCTGCGCTGGACACTATCAGGATCCCAGTTCCTTGCCTGTGTGATTTCTTCATCGGCAGCCACTTGGATCTCGTAGGTATTAAAAATAAAAGCTTCTTTTCCAAGAATTCTTTGCTGCTCAAAGAGTCTCCTTCTCAGACAAACCCAGGAGCAGACATTTACCAAAACAGTTTTAGGCCTGAAGGTACCATATCAGATGCTCAGGAGAGATGCCAGCAAAGAAGGAGAGGTCAGAGTCCCCCATTGGTCTCTCCTCTGAAATCAAAGGATAATAAAATCCCGCAGGGTCTCACGCCATATAGGTCAGAAAGAAACAGCAAGTGTAAACCTTTTCTATGTGTTTATGAGTATAAATTACCAGGCTAAGTGCCCATCTCTCTATATTCCCATCTGCTGCCAAAGATATGGCTGGCACTTAGATCAAAAATAAAGTATTCAATATGGCATTATAATTATCTTTCTAAAATTGACTTTAAAAATAATAAGGATATATTCATCTTACTCCTAACTCCAAAAATCCACATGTTTACTCTGCTTCGTATCATTAAAATTTTAAGAAATGACATTTTCTCAAAATGATCACACTAGGATATATATAATATGTTCTCTTTAAAATGAAAAAGTTTCTGTCACCACCTGAAAAATCAAAATATTCTTCACTTTCTTACTCTATTATCTTATAGAAGGTACAGTGAAATGGTATTATTCACAAATTTACACAAACTCAAGATACTCTATGTCATTTAAAACACTATTAAACTCTATTTGATATGCATACTAGAGGCGTGGTGCACAAAATTCGTGCACGGGGCGCGGGGGCTGGGGGGGGCGGTCCCTCAGCCAGCCTGCACACTCTCGCAATCCGGGATCCTTCAGGAGATGTCCCACTGCCGGTTTAGGCCTGACCCCTGTGGGATAGGGCCTAAACTGGCAGTCGGACATCCCTCTTATAATCTGGGACCGCTGACTCCTAAGCACTCGCCTGCCTGATCACCCCTAACCACTCTGCCTGCCTGCCTGATCACCCTTAACTGCTCGCCTGCCTGCCTGATCTCTCCTAACCACTCTACTTGCCTGATCACCCCTAACCACCTCTACCTTGGCCCCCACCACCGCAACTTCGTGCAGAAGGTCATCCGGAATGATGTCTGGTCTGATTAGCATATTATGCTTTTATTATAATAGATACTTTATACTATATATTACTTTGGATATTATACGTTTATAACTACATAGTATATAGTCTACAGAATGAGAGGTACAAAATCACTGTGTTTTTATGGACAATTTGAAAGATCTTTCAGAGGAAATTTTGGATATGCATGATTTTGTCTTCGTACACTAAACTTCACTATCAGACTCTTCCTTAAGCAGCTGCAGTTTCCTTACAAGACAGGTAGTGAAAATTAGAGCAGGGGTTTCTTACAAAGGAATCCCAGATAAAACAAGCACAACCTTCATCAAAACCAGCTAAAGTGCCAGAGCAAGATAGCAACAGACTTCCGGCTCCAGGGGGACAGTTTCCTGTGTGTCTGTCTCTCTCCAGGTCTTCCACAACCTGCAGAACAGTATCCTATACAGTTGATATTGTGCCTATGATTTAGACTAATGCTCTCCTAGGACATTTCTGTGAAATGGATGACAATTTCCCTCAAAGACCGCGTTTGTGTGATCAATGCGATCAATGCCCACTGATTTTCAGCATCACATGTACACTAAGTTCTAATCCATTCTTGTGATCATTCATTCTCTATGTTTCTACACTTTGACCATCCTTTCTTTTTTGGCTCCTACTTTACCACTGGTTTTCATCTTTCATTATATTACTAAAGAAATGTTGGCCCTATTATCCAAAAATGGAAGCCATTTCACATTCCTCTCATCTCAAACTTTTAAAATAATCTCAAATACAAGAACAGGATAACACCCACTATCGTGACTGTTACAAAACATTGTTCTGTTCTAGTTCATATCATGAGGCAAAAATTCAAAAACAAAAAGTATAATTATTTAGAAAGTAGGAAAGACAATTAACATTTTTTGTAGACAATATGATTGCATATCTTGAGAAAAAAAAAAAAAAGGAGAAAATGAATCACCAGAAAGGCTATTAAAACTAAGTGGGAAGTTTAGTCAATAGGCACTTGTATAGACTGGCAATAATCAGTCAGAAAAAGATAATTAAAAGATTCCCTCATTATAACCAATTTGTAGCAGCAGCGGTAGGATGAGTACTTCATCCTCACACACAGAATTTACTCCAAGTGCATTTATTTGGTCTACAGGAAAATCTGAAGGCTTAGCGCCCTCCCATCTCTCTGTATCCTAGACCACTGCCAGGTTGTCCCCCTTCAAAATGTGTACAAAAATTCTGAACCTCCCAGGAATCTCTTCTCTTTGACCTGAAGTGGAGTCAAATGTCTTTTTTTAAAAAAAAAAAATTATTGATTTCAGTGACCTCCTGGTTCCTAGGTTAACGCTCAACCACTGAGCCACACTGGCTGGGCAAATCCCTTAAAACAAAATAATAGCCCAGCCAGCATGGCTCAGTGGTTAAGCGTCAACCTAGGCACCAGGAGGTCACGGTTTGATTCCCAGTCAGGGCATATGCCTGGGTTGTGGACTGGATCCCTAGTGTGGGGTGTGCAGGAGGCAGCCGATTAATTATTCTCTCCCATCACTGATGTTTCTCTCTTTCTCTCTCTCTCTCTCCCTTCCTCTCTGAAACCAATTAAAATATTTAAAATAATAATGTTAAAAGTTACGATATCTAATATTTAAGAGACAAAAATCCTACTGAATTTTACCAACAAATTCATTGTCTAGAATAGGAAGAGAGTCTAATTGAAATGGCAGCCAACAGAAGAACCGCTGTGATACTTACACCTTCATCAGCAGCATTAACTATACTGAACAACATATATTAGAGGAAAAAAGAATCCACTTTGTTGTTTTCTAAACACTCGGGCCCCTCCTTGTTGCTAGTTTACACAGAACAGAGAGAAAATCTGAGTTACAAAACTAACTACTAATCATTTCTTAAGATTTGTTAGGGCCCTAAAATACCAAATTTACACCTCAGCTCCCAGGCAAAGTCATCCTGAAGCCAGTTGAAAATAAGATGGTTTACCCTTTTTTAAAGTCTTCTAAAGCTAATTTCCCCCATGTCAGTGTTATATACTTTTACAGCCACACTGTCTGATGAATTTGCTAATGTGCAAACAAGAATGATCCAGGCCACCATCTCTGAACCCCATTCCCACTTGTGTGGCCCTCCAACCACCATTCCCACTTCCCCTTCTTCCTAGCTAACAAAACCCTAGTTCTGTTCACCTTCCTAGGCTTTCAGGACTTCCAGAGGAGGCGGGGCTCCTCCCCAAACCCAAGGTGAACTATGTTGGGTCAGAGTTCGCCATGATGATAGTATCCCCATGGCCAAGGCATCGGTTTAGACAAATCTGACCTAGGAGATATGAGCGGTAGTTTCTAGAAAGGTTTTCCTCAGGCTGTAAGAATAGAGTTTCTTTCTCGTATCTCTGGATGTAGTTCTAGAAAAGGCTTGAAGTTACTGAACTGCTGAATTCACCAGTCTTGGAAACAGCTACTTCCATTCCTTTCCTTATGTTGGACAATAAATGTCACTAGTGTTTAAGCTGCTGCCAGTTGAGTTTTCTATCACTTGCAAACAAAAACTTCCAATTAATGCACCATCTAGGTGTCCAGCTAGAATTTACTCCACCAATCTGTAAAACTGGAAGACGTTCCCTTTATTATCAAAATAGCTCTACTTTGGTAGAAAATACCTTGTATCTCCTTTTTCTTTGAGATGAGTGTTTCTCTAATAAATTGATGCACTTATTTAAAATGGGAGAAGGGAAGGAGACTTTTAATTACTGTAATTTTACTGATATACGAATGGCAACAACCTAATCCTAATGTATGTCAGTTGAGGGTCAAATTAAGAGAAATAAGCTTAAAGCAAAGAGACCTAGTTCCCATATGAAGATGAATTTCCTGAAAGAAAGGCTTACAGAGAAAAAAATTCTTCAGAGACAAATGGAATCTCCTTGATGAAAGTCTTTAAAAATAGATTATTCATGTAGCTGTGAAGCCTTAGGCACTATATTTGGATTATATGACAATTCAAGATTCCTGCCAGGCCTATCTAAAGACAAAATTTATCTTCTTTCTCAACAGAAGTTTAGAAAAACATCTAAGTGTTGAAATAAAAGAGAAGTAAAAACTTCTTAATCCCAAACTCTAGGACACCCATATTTATCATATACCTATGTAAACCAGTTGTTGTAGCAAATGCACCTCATTATTCTAGGGAGGAAAAAAGCAAACATGTCTAAAATCCTATGACTCGATTTCCATAAAATCCTGACAATGTCAGTACAGACTTCTTTGGCCAGAAAATGTCCAGTGACTAATTTAACTGAAAGTTAATTTACTTAATTAAAAAGATAAATGAAGGTACTTATTAGATTTTTTTTAAATAGCATATACTTATTAGAATAGAACCATTTCAACCCTTTAGTGATTCTATAGCTACAAGAATAATTTTTAAGTGGTTTTAGATTAAAATCTTTACTGTCCAAGAGCAGTGCTGTCTTATTAAAGATACAATTTGAAATGTTTAAGATTTATTACTACAGGGCATTAAATTCCCACTCACATTTATAATGACCAAAAACCTGGAGTATCATCATGGAAAAGCAAATGCTTCTCGAGGGAAGTCATAAGGTTTTCTGACACGCTGAGCAATGGATAACTGGTCTTTGGTTTAGCAAGTAAGACACATAGATTATCTGTCAGCTGCTCACACAGGTGCAGAACAAGGAAGGTAACAGTGATGGATGGCATGATAAAAATGTGAGTCCCAGAAAGAAAGCCTAATGCTCTGGAACCGTTCATTTTTGTACAAATTAGAGAAAGGTGCCCTTTCCAAGTGATTATAGCCCCAGAGCTACCTAGCTTGGGGAGCAGACAGTTCTTCTGAACACATTAGAAAATGGTGTCTCTGGTATTCTTGTACATGTCCCTCTTGCACAATTATATGCAGTGGCCCCAAACTTACCTTCAGAGGAACCCCATGCCCCGAGGCAGACAGGAACTCCCTTGTCTTCAAGGAACGGAGGAAAGGAAGTCTCATTCTTTACAGACTCAACTACCACAGCCCTCCCTCATCCTAGGAAAGGTGGGGCAGCTAAGGGTCAATTACACTGGGGCCTATTCTCACTAAATAGTGAAAGGGAAAAGAATTATCCAAAGAAATCAAGTAATTAAATTTATAGATTTGTTTTTCAAATGTAAAATATTTTATCTTCACTCTTTTTTTCTTTAATATATTTCTGTTGGTCTCAGAGAGGAAGGGAGAGGCATAATCATTGATGGGCTGCCTCCTTCAGGCCCCAAACTGGGGATGAGCCTGCAGTCTGGTCTGTGCCCTGACTGGGAATTGAACCATGACCTCCTGGTCACAGGTCGATATTCAACCACTGGGCCATACCGGCTGGGCTATATCTTCACTCTTTAAGTACAGCTTTACATAGCACAGATTTCAAGTTCATTGAAAGGATATCAATTTATCAGTATGCATGGTTTTTCTCTACATGAATATTTACTTAAAATGCTTTGTACTTTTCAAGGGAAGGCCTATAAGTATAAAAGAAAGCTATAAAAAGTACTATAGTAAGAAGTACTATGGAAAGATTTTAAATGATGGCTTCCTTTGTTCATTTAAACTTTGCTTTTGAATATGTATATTAAAAACAGATTCTAACTAGCCATCACCAAAGCTTGGGCTTGACTTAAGGTTGACTAAGAGAATAATGTATTAAGTAGCCTTCTGGAATGGAAACACAAGACTAGCATCTGCTCAAACTAAACATACCAACTCCAGTATTATAAACAAATGAGAAAAATAATATTTTGCTGTTTAAAATTAACCATCATTTGGTAGTAAGACATTTGGTCTTCTAAAAACAAAACAGTGCTTCTGGATGAAGAGAAATTATGCAAGGATATGTTCACCCCATACACTTTCCTAAAGTCAAGCCTTTATTACTTTAAAATAAAACACAAATCTGCCCTAGCCGGTTTGGCTCAGTGGATAGAGCATAGGCCTGTGGACTGAAGGGTCCCAGGTTTGATTCCGGCCAAGAGCACGTGCCTGGGTTGCTGGCTCAATCCCCAGTGGGGGGGTGCAGGAAGCAACCGATCAATGACTCTCTCTCATCTTTGATGTTTCTATCTGTCTATCCTTCTCCCTTCCTTCTGAAATCAATAAAAATATTTTTTTAAACACAAATCATTATTGTTTATTGCGAATGGCTATTTTTTGGGGGGGAGGGTGTTTGGGAGGGTTGTTTTGTTTTGTTTTGTTTTCAGAAAAGGACTGTTTATTCCAATACTGCCGGCAGTATGGGAGAACAGCAAGTCATCCACAAAAATCTGCTCTGCTGGCCCATAAGCTGGCTGCTTATATAGGGTAGGACAAAGATCACACAGGAAATTGGATTGTAGGCATGGGGAGGTAGGGATTATAGGCATGAGGAAGTAGGAGGCTAAAGTGGGACTCCATTGTTTGGGCAACCAAGGGTGTTAATCTTTCCATGAGAATGGACCAAATTCCAAGGTTGACTCCCAGGTCCTGAGAGTGTACAACTCCCAGCCAGGTCAGAATGTCCTTCTTTAACCAACACAAGGCAATCGTGGTTAACAGAGCATCATCAATATTTCCCACAACCATAGCCAGTCCCCAATATTCCTTTCTTGCCCCTAACATTTCCCCACTGCTATTTCTATCATCTCCTATCTATGAGATTAGTTTTAGATGAAAAATCTCATCCTGCTGGACTGCATTTGCTTCTTCCTTGAAAGCAGTTCCCAGGGATGGAGTACACCAAATGTAGGAGCTTGGATATGTCCAGATTTCCAGTTTGATCCCTGTAGGGATGGCAACTGATCGATTGCCGGGGTCCAACCCCAGCAGGTCCAGGGGTCCCCAAAGGTGTGGACGGAGTCGGCGAAGAAGGAAGGACACGGAGGCAGCGTTCAGTTGATCAGCATGGTTGGGTTCTCTTGCCTGGTTCTATTGCCAGGTTCTGTAGGTTCTCCAGCCAGGTTCAGTCCGGTTCTCTTGCCAATTTCTGTAGTCTTCCAAGCCCCTGTGTTCTTGATTCTGTGTTCTGAGTTCTGTCTCTTTCTGTCTTGTTACATCTGTATTTATACCAGTTGACTCAATCCCATCAATCTCTATTACACAGGTTAGGGCGTTTCTTATCTCCATTCCAGGGAGAAAAGATTATGTAGTTTAAGCATGATTGTTCATAGTTAAAGGGATTAATTACCCGCCTGGCACTTAGTTGAGGGGTTTTATTCCCTCCCTAACTTAAGGGGAAAATCCCTACCTGGGGATTCAACCTTTCTCGGAGAGGTGACCTTGGTTAAAACACAGTGCCAAGAAGGTGAGCAAACATATTAAGAACAGTATGCCATATATGCCAGGTCCTTTGAAACAGCAAGGATGGACCGGCTCCCGGCAAATTCCCCCTTTTTTATTTTTTAAATGCAGGCATTAAAAAGAAAAACCTGAAATGCTCTCTTATATCCATTTTAAGAATAGGATTGGCGCTTTCCGCTATTACCTGAGTCCTGATCTATCATCCCAGGGAGAGCTTGCCAATCCTGCACTTTCCCAGGGTAGAAAGGTTGCAGTGAGGTTAAGGATAAGGCTCCTTGGGCCTACCTTCTCCCATGCCATTACATTTACCTTTCCTTCCTCAGAAAAGCATGGACATACTTCTTGTATAAAACGTTCTGTCTGACTGGGAGTAACCTTAATTCCTCTGCTAGCAAGCACATATGTTAAAAGATCAATACAGAGTCTTTTTTCTTTTAGACGCAGTATGGCACATCTTCTCAAACTAAGTTCTGTACTATCCACCTTCTTACCCTACTTATCCTCTATAGGGGGGTCTATAGCACCCTGGTGGAGTCCTATCCGTCCCGAGTGTGGGGGTTCTCAATGCGGGGGGGGGGGGGGGGGGCTTACCTAGGGGAATCCTTTTCCAGGGATTCCCAAAGGTGTGGACGGAGTCGGCGAAGACTATCCACCCTCTTCCTACGGTGGAGTCTGATCCGTCCCGAGTGTGGAGGTTCTCAATGGGGCGGCTTACCTAAGGGAATCCTGTTCCAGGGGTTCCCAAAGGTGTGGACGGAGTCGGCAAAGACTATCCACCCTCTTCCTACGGTGGAGTCCGATCCGTCCCGAGTGTGGGGCGCTTACCTAGGGGTCCCTGTTCGGGCGCCAGATGCCGGGGTCCAACCCCAGCGGGTCCAGGGGTCCCCAAAGGTGTGGACGGAGTCGGCGAAGAAGGAAGGACACGGAGGCAGCGTTCAGTTGATCAGCATGGTTGGGTTCTCTTGCCTGGTTCTATTGCCAGGTTCTGTAGGTTCTCCAGCCAGGTTCAGTCCGGTTCTCTTGCCAATTTCTGTAGTCTTCCAAGCCCCTGTGTTCTTGATTCTGTGTTCTGAGTTCTGTCTCTTTCTGTCTTGTTACATCTGTATTTATACCAGTTGACTCAATCCCATCAATCTCTATTACAAAGGTTAGGGCGTTTCTTATCTCCATTCCAGGGAGAAAAGATTATGTAGTTTAAGCATGATTGTTCATAGTTAAAGGGATTAATTACCCGCCTGGCACTTAGTTGAGGGGTTTTATTCCCTCCCTAACTTAAGGGGAAAATCCCTACCTGGGGATTCAACCTTTCTCGGAGAGGTGACCTTGGTTAAAACACAGTGCCAAGAAGGTGAGCAAACATATTAAGAACAGTATGCCATATATGCCAGGTCCTTTGAAACAGCAAGGATGGACCGGCTCCCGGCAATCGATGTTTCTCTCTCTCTTCCCCTCTCTCTCAAATCACTAAAGACATATTTTTTTAAATGCATATAAAAAATATAAGCAAGAAATACACCAAAATCTTAATAGTGGATATCACAGGATAATAAGATTTGGATTAATTTTGGGGTTTATACTATCTATCATGTAGTCTTATTACTTTTATAATTTTAAAATTTATTTTAAAATATTTTAACTTGCTCTGGATTTATTTTGATATTCATTAACTACAATTATTAAAATAGTGAAAAAAGTTAAACCACAAAAAATATTACTTAAGTAGACAAAGATCAAAACAGAAATTAAGAATAAAACAAATGCTCCAAATATTAACACTCAAAATAAAAATATTCCCTTTATTAAAAAACTGAGTTCCTAAAGAATTATCTGCCTCTATTTAAATTGGACAGAGCCTAGGGACCACCTAGAGGACCATTTAGATCTGAGACTGAATGATATACATATTTTTTATTTTAAAATCAGTGCCAGGGAAATGAAGAGGAATGAAAACATGCTGTTTTTTCAGTCTTGGAAAAGCTAGACTTTGTAACAACACCTAAACTTAACAACGTAAAACAGTAAGAAATGTCTTACTATTTGGATAATTAGATATTATAAACAATGTATATTTTTCTGTTTTAAAATGTGTCCATTTAGATAAGGTATGACAGATATAATGTTTTACAAATTGAACAACCAAATGGTCAACAAACATTTTATGAATCCCGGAAAATGTGTAAATCTAAGGAAAAAGGAAACAAATGTATAGCCAAACTCACTATTGTCCAAATTTCCTCCTCCATCCAACTGCCCTCATTCATTTTGATGGTGCCGCCCTGACAGCAGGCTTACCACATCAGAGCTCTCCAATTCATTCTCTCCCTCTCTCTCAGCAATGGTCCACACCCCTGAGTTTCATCTTCACTACTTTGGCCCAGCCTTACCAATTTACCTGCGCCCCCTCCCACTTTCTATCTTCTTTATTCACATTGATCTTCTCTGTAGGTTATGGGAACAGGATTACTGAAGCATGGATCATATGCCATTCCTCTGCTCAAAACTATCCAATGATTCTCCAACATCTCCAGCCTACAGCCCAGGCTCCTCAGCGTGGCTTTCAATATCAGTGCTGACAATAGTTCCAGAGCATCACCTGTGTGTACACTAAACCCAGGCCAGGATCCTCAACTGTGGTCCCAGCACACTGGTGTATCTTGTCATTGTAAATGTCACAATTTGTGACCAATAATGGCTCGAGTACCAAAACTTGTGGATTACTTACTTTTTAAAATAAGCTAAAAAGAACTCAGGTTTATTCCTATAATGTCGTCTCATTTACCTGCATTAGAAATGAGGTGGGACTTCTGTGAGAACACTGGGAACTGCCCATAACTCTGGGTTCCCCATGGAGGTATATTATACATGGAATCTCATCTGTCATGTGAGTCACAGTGGAAAGCTGTTCCAAACTGGGGTACCTCAAGGAATGGCAACATTAGAGTTACCTTCCATTTGTGAAGACAGCAAGCAGCCTGCCTTACTTCAAATTATGGCCAACAATTAAATTTTAAAAGCCGCCCTTCTACGCATAAAATGCATAAGGAGGGAGACAGAGGCAGCCAAAGACTAGGAGAGGAATCTTTTCAGAATCACTCTATTCCATCCAGATGGAGACAGCTTCTAGTGAGTTGGAGGCCAAGAATTGCATTGTATGGATTTTCCACTATAGTGCTGATACGAAGTTTCTTTTTTAAGTAATAGACTTCACTTAAAAATAGTCAACCTAAAACAATATTAAGTATATCAAAATACAGAGGGTACTCCTCAAATATGGAAAAACATAATGAGTGGGCTCCTAGAATGACAGCGGTTGGGACATGACATGGGGTTACCTGCCTTTCTTCCAACTGTGCCTGCATCTTACTTCCTCTAGACCAGTGGTTCTCAACCTTCCTAATGCTGCAACCCTTTAATACAGCTCCTCATGTTGTGGTGACCCCCAACCATAAAATTATTTTCGTTGCTACTTCATAACTGTAATTTTGCTACTGTTATGAATTGTAATGTAAATATCTGATATGCAGGATGTATTTAGGCGACCCCTGTGAAAGGGTCCTTAGACTCCAAAGGGGTCGCGACCCACAGGTTGAGAACCGCTGCTCTAGACCAGTGATGGTGAACCTTTGAGCTCGGCCTGTCAGCATTTTGAAAAACCCTAACTTAACTCTGATGCCGTGTCACATATAGAAATTTTTTGATATTTGGAACCATAGTAAAACAAAGATTTATATTTTTGATATTTATTTTATATATTTAAATGCCATTTAACAAAGAAAAATAAACCAAAAAAATGAGTTCGCGTGTCATAGGTTCACCAACACTGCTCTAGACCATTGTCACACTGCCCTTCCACCTGTAATGTCATCTTTTCATCCTCCCTCCACCCAATCTCTTAAAATGTGTCTCTGTCTATTGAAATGCTAGGATATTGCCAAATGTCAGTTCCTCTTCAAAATTATCCAAGACTGCCCAGCCAATGTGGTTCAGTGGTTGAGCGTCAACCCATGAACCAGGAAGTCACAGCTCGATTCCCAGTCAGGGCACATACCCAGGTTGCGGGTTCAATCCCCAGTAGGGGGCTTGCAGGAAGCAGCCAATTTTTTAATCACTCTCTCTCCCTCTCCCTTCTGCTCTAAAATCAATAAAAATGTATACTTTTAAAAAATGATCCAAGACTTCCGAAGCTCCCTGAGTCAGGCGATTACCCTCCTGTAGGTGGTCCAGCTTGGTCTGGTAAGCTTTGCTATTTTTAAAAAGCTCACCTTTCCCAGTAGGTAGAATACTCCTGGAGGGCAGAGAATGCACTGATTCACCTTTGGGTATCATAGAGAACACAACAGTGTACCATTGTTTTCCACCTATGGCAGAGTATACAGGAAATGTTGGTTTAACTGAACTGAATTTCTAAACAATCTGTTCAGAAGACGCATCAAGGTCAGCAGCCAGAATCCTACATTCACCTACACCTACAAAGAGGTTCAGGGTGGGGGGAAAGAGGGAAGTGCCCGCTTTTTTTGTCAGAAATGCTAATGTGCCTTTTTTTAATCCTCACCTGAAGTTTTTATTATTATTATTCATCTTAGAGAGAGAGGAAGGGAGAAAGAGAGAGAGACACACACACACGGATGGAGGGAGGGAAAGAGGGAGGGAGGGAGGGAGGGAGGGAGGGAGGGAGGGAGGGAGGGAGGGAGGGAGGGAGGGAGGGAGGGAAGGAGGGAAGGCAGGTAGGTCAATGTGAGAAACACATCCTGCCCCGACCTGGTATTGAACCTACAACCTGGGATGTGCCCTGACTGGGAATCAAAGCTACAACCTGTTGGTGTATGGACGATGCTCCAACCGACTGAGCCACCCAACCAGGGCTAATGTGCCATTTTAAACCAAAATAATGCGAATGTTCTCTTAAACCATAAGGCATGTGTCCACACTAAATCCATAGGCCTCTTGTTTGTCAGTAATATGGGAGCCCAACATTTACCAGCAGCAGCTGTAATGTCTGTAAAGCAGATCATTCATTGTGCAACTCATAATTTATTTATTCAGAATCATATCTTATTTCAGAAAGGATCCAATGAAGCTTACACAAATACATATACCAGAGCAAGATAAAATGACATATGTAAGACGAGAAAGACAGAAACAGGACAAAGGAAAGCCAAATGTAGGAAGATAAGCTGTCCTGGGAGTGAAGTTCACGCACCAAATGAATGTTTCCAGTACAATTCTGCACATTTGCTAGAGGCAGGCCAGAGGTTTGGTTCTAACACTGCAAGCAGCCAACAAACACAAAACAATCCAATCAGGTATATGATTTGGCATCCTTCGGATAAAAACAAAAAGCTATCAGAGAACTATCTCTCCCTTGGTCCGCATAAAGAGAACATATAACCTAACAAAAAAGTCTCCAACAAGATCCTTGCAGCTGATTTGTCGGACAGCTTTGGAAGACCACCCGTCATAACAACCCTCACTAGCCAGCACACAAATCAGTATTTGCAAGTGATGGAGAGGAAGGCAATTGAGCCAAGGAGTCCAAGTAGACAGCTCCCTGCAGGTCTAGATTTATCAAAAACAGATTTTATTGTATCTAGACTAACCAAAAATC
This sequence comes from Myotis daubentonii, assembly GCF_963259705.1. Taxonomy (NCBI): domain Eukaryota; kingdom Metazoa; phylum Chordata; class Mammalia; order Chiroptera; family Vespertilionidae; genus Myotis; species Myotis daubentonii. The sequence continues at coordinate 24,853,238 of NC_081842.1, read as the reverse complement.
CAGAGGCTTCATGCATCCACTTATCTTTGAAATTATAAACAAAACTTGATGCACATGTCCCTTTTTCTCTGGGGGATATGTCTGTAGTTTCACAACATCCTCAAAGAGAAGCATGACTCCAGAAAAGTTAAGAACCACTGATCTAAAGAATTAGACTTTTTAGTTCCTTCAGGCAACCCTTCGTAAGCTGTTTCTCTTCTGAGCTCCTGAGAAGTGCTGAGCCCTAAGACTGTAGCCCCTGACAAGCATCTGAAGTACAGTTTCTCTCTGATGAGACTCTAAGCTTAACCACTGGCCAAGCTGTTTGTCAAATGTATGATATAATAATATGTGACCTTCAATATAGTAATGCCTATAAGCATATAGAATACATAACAACCTGTTGTTCTAGATAGGTTCCAGCCATGAACACTGACAAAGCTGCTTCAAAGAATTGGTGATATTTCTTCAGATAATATGAAAATAAAACAAAACCCACCTTTGCCTGTGGATAAAAATTATAAGTAAGCACACAAAAATGTTCATAGGTAAACATTATGTTTTAATTTTTAAAATAAACTTCCCACATCACTTGATACAACCTGAGCTATTTTTTAACCTTTGTTGTTTTAATCTTTCTAATACAGCAAAACAATCACTGCCATAGCTTTAGACACACATACACATACACACACACACACACACACACACACACACACATATACACACATGTAATCAACCATCTACCCATAGTATTGGTGTTTAGAATGTCTCAAGGGCCCAAGGACATCAAGTGAGGAAGCTGGCCTATAGGACCATCAAGACAAGGCTCTTTAAGATTTCATCCATCTAGAAATCGTGGCCATCCAGAGTCTGGTCCTTGACATAACAAAGCCAAAGATATGTTTGTCAAAAATACACAGCTGAATAGACTCGAGAACTAACTCATGCTAACCCAACTCATAAGAGCCTGAAGTACAAATAAGAATACCAATTTACTGCTGCTCTCCCACACTGCTGGCAGTATTGGAATAAATGTTCATATATGATTCAAAAAAAAAGAGTACCAATTTATTAATTAATCATAGAGAAGAGTCTTTTTAACCAATCTGAAAATTTGTACCTGAAGCCAGGGTATTGCTATCCCAATATTAGGATACTGGGAATCCTGATTTAATAGTCAGTTCGCCAGAAGTTAGAATAAAGAGAGATAGAGTTTGGGGAATACCTAATGAATGATCCATATCCAACATACACACCTTTCTAGTAATCTGCATTGTAGTTTTCACATGTATAGCCTCTCTCCTTGGATGTTGTTGCCCTAACACTGCAGTCTTTTTTGGTCTCTAAGTTTTCTTCTTCCATATCCTTCTCTCCATTGGTATTCCCCTAGACAGTGTATGATGCAATTGATGAGGGTACAGTCTGCATGCACTATTATTGTTTTTCAAATTAAAAACTCCCAGATAAAAAAAAAAAAAAAAAAAAAAAACTCCCAGATAAAGTGCAACCTGCCCAAGGTCACAGCTAGTATAAGGCAGAGCAGAGATTCAAAGCTAGATGTCAAGCCAAAACCCATGTTTTCAACGTTGAAGTAAGGTTTTCTTTCCCAGGCCTCCCACTTCCCAGTCTGATTTAAATGCCCCCCTCAGTGTTTCCATATCACCCCATGTATACCATAGCTGAAATGTTTGGCATACAGGTCTGTCTCTGACACTACACTGAAACTTTTTGAGGATGAGAGTCACATCTCATTCACCTTTGTATCCCTAGTGCAGTGATGGCGAACCTATGACATGCGTGTCAGAGGTGACACGCCAACTCATTTTTTTGGTTGATTTTTCTTCGTTAAATGGCATTTAAATATATAAAATAAATATCAAAAATGTAAGTCTTTGTTTTACTATGGTTGCAAATATCAAAAAATTATGTGACACGGCACCAGAGTTAAGTTAGGGTTTTTCAAAATGCTGACACACCGAGCTCAAAAGGTTCACCATCATTGCCCTAGTGTGTTATCTGCCTTTCCGGGTTAATATGCAAACTAATCTGTCCAGTGGTTTCATATAAAAATCACCAAACTTGCCCTAACTGGTTTGGCTCAGTGGATAGAGCGTCGGCCTGCAGGCTGAAGAGTCCCGGGTTCGATTCTGGTCAAGGGCATGTACCTTGATTGCGGACACATCCCCAGCAGGGGGCATGCAAGAGGCAGCTGATCAATGTTTCTCTCTCATCGATGTTTCTAACTCTCTATCCCTCTCCCTTCCTCTCTGTGAAAAATCAATAAAATATATTTTTTTTAAAAATCACCAAACTGAAGGCCTTGAACTAGCCATGTAGCCTTAGGAAGGTCACAACTTCAGCCATCAACAAACATCTCATCTAAAAATGGGATGAACTGAACACACAATGTGGCGTAGGTCCTTTCTGGATCTAAAAAGCACTACCATTTATAGATGGGCCCTGGTGGGTTTTTTATAGCCTATCTTATTAGTATGAATTATTGGAAATAAAATTAGCCTCCTCGGTTACCTTCTGTAGCACTCTACAGACAGCATATATATAAGTAACAGAGAGCTCAGAAAAAGCTTTCTCTTCTCTGAAAAAAGATAACTATCATTTCTACCAAAATCAAACAGTAGCACCCTCCTCTGGTGAATGTTAAAGGAGCTAAACAACACAAAAGGTAAGAAGCAGATGGTGGGATTTTCTTTGAAAGAAAGAAAAAGCAAGAGAGAAATTACCTAAAAATGTGACAATACTGATTATGTTACAAAGAGCAGGCTTTTTAATGTAAGGCAAAATAAAAAGCATTTCATAATTTTGCTAATGATACTCACTTTTCCTCTATTATTTAAAAATTTAATGAAAAGCCCTGTACATGTAAAATAGTTCTGGTTAAATAAAAGCACTTATCTAGTCCCGTCTCTGGGTGACACATTTACCAGAAGACAGTACTGAAAATTTCTCAACCAATTTGGGTCTGCAGTTTTCATGTTTTAAAATATCAATTTAGCCCTAACTGGTTTGAAAAGAAAATGTAAAATAGCATTCACTTACACATGCAGAATAAAACATGCCAACAGAGCACACCAGACCAGCCAAAGCCGAAGTTTCACAACATTAACATTACATACAGACCTCTAAATTAAAAATAAAGCGGTGCTTTCTAAGACCAGGAACAGATTATATCATCTGCCAACAACTTAATTATAAAAATGTTTAAGAAATATAAGCTTTATTAAAAGACTTATCACAGTCTAGAACACAAAATGAAAATATAAACATTCTGACTCAAGGCAAGAAAACGTCGTATCAGTTATCATATTGGCAACCATGTCATTCAGATATGCTTTTACCACCCAAGAACACAGCATCTCTTCCAATTAACTTCACATCTTTCCCCCACCCTGTGACCCAGAGGAAAGGAACCCACACTACACAGGAGGCTCAAATTTACCACCAATGAGAAACCTGCATTTTGAAAGGCAGAACATAGAAAGGGCTAGGGTGAATGGGAAAGAGCAAAAACTGATTTCAGCTCTACCAAATAAATTTCCCAACTAAGTTTGCCATTCCTGGCAAACCTGCTTCTACAATGCAGGTAAGATACAGTATCATGGACAGATTAGCAGAGTGGGAGGTGAAGTGACTTTATATCAGAGATAGAATGCAGATAAGATCACTAATTGGAAGCTTTCTCAATATTCACCCAAAACAAATGCCAAAGGACAAGCAAAGATTGAAAGAGAGTGACATCCCCTACAGCCCACCCGCAGATCAGAAGGGCTAAGAAGAGAGTTGGGGCGAAGTTGGATGGGAGCATGGGGTGTGAGGAGAGGGGGGAAATGATGAAGAAGGGGTGGGAAGAAGGTAGGGAGGACATAAGGGAGAAAGTATGCTGCCAAAAAAAAAAGAGAGAGAGAGGGAGAGGGAGAGGAGAGGGAGAGGGAGAGGGAGAGGGAGAGGGAGAGGGAGAGGGAGAGGGAGAGGGAGAGGGAGAGGGAGAGGGAGAGGGAGAGAGAGAGGGAGAGGGAGAGGGAGAACGCAACAATGAAACTGTTATAAACTGCCAAATTGAAAGAGATGGGGCGGCTGGCCCGGTGCTCTTTGGAGTCACATTTGCCACTCATTTCTACTGGGCCCATGCCCGAGGACCAGAGCCAATCCTCCCCGGACCTCCAGGAAATCTGAGCCCCAGCGCGCAATCAGGGTGCCGCAGAAAAGAGGGCGAGGGACCTCAACCGGCCTTCTAACCTCATCACATGAACCCCCAGATAAAGGCTTTGAGAAGCTGGGAGCCGTCCGCGCCCCACTTCGACCAGGGCGCAGGGGCGAGACCTGGCATCGCCACCTCTGCAAAGGCCAGGGGCATCTCCGGTCCCCGGCTGCAGAACCAGCTAGACACAGGCGGCCAGCGAGGCGCTGCTGTCAACTAGCCCGACTGCATTTGCAAAGTTAATGGAGTTGGCAAGAAGCGCGGGGATGTCCCTAGGGTCCCTCCTCAAGGCGAAGGCGATGGGAAGGAGTCGCAGCTTCTTCCTTCATCCTCACTGAGCCCTCACTGACTCGGCTCTGCATTTTGTGTCTCTTTTCCCTAATGAGGATCAAAGAGATTTTCTTCCTTCTTTGTGCCTTCCTCGGTCTCCAACCCTAGAACAGAGGCGCTGAGACAGACCCCAGGCCAAAGTTCACTGTAGAAAACCATTAACTCTCCCCGCAAACCTTGCACAGTCATTTGCTGGGGGCTGGCCTTGAGAAACATCACAAATGATGAGGCACCATATAAGCCAAGGATGACCCTCCCTCTTCCAAAATGGACCCTCAGTCCCAAGAAGTCTGAGTCCGAACATGTTTTTGGCAACTTGGAACTAGTGGCTTGATCCAACCTGGTACCTGGTCATCACCACACCCCTCGCACCCAAGTCCTCTCCCTCCCTCGACCCCCACCCCCACCCCCCAGCACACCACGTCCTGTCATTTGCACACACACACACACACACACACACACACACACACACAGCCCCAGAAAACTCCTACCTCGCCCCCGTGCCCGTCGAAGATCCCGAAGATGGACGGGTGCGTCTTGTTGGCTAGGTCCGTCAGAACTTCGAATCGGTCCTCCATGTGGTCTCTCCGGCCCTGGATGGAATACACCGCCACGTTGTGGCTCTTGAACTCCCAGGTCTTGGAAAACTCGGCCTCCAAGACGTCGAGCCCCCCGAGCCGATCGTTCTGCATGATCTCTGCGACCTTGCCCTTCACCATCTTCACGGCGTCCCGGCTGGACTTGACGATGGTCTTCACCTCGTCCGTGTGGAAGAAGTAACTCCACAGCGCCAAGCTGATGCACAGCAGGAAGAGCGTCTCGGGTCTCAGCAAGAAGTAGCGCATGATGCGACCCAGCAGAGACAGCAAAGTCATTGTATCCTCTATCATTTATTATCGCTAGAGCCCGAACCGCCGGCAGCGACGCGCGCCCCGAAGGCTTGCGGGTCCCGGAGCACTGCGGGGACGGTCCGCCGGGCGGGAGGCGGAGCAGCAGCCGATGGCCGGGGAAGGAGGACCGCGGAGCCAGGCAGGAGGCACCCTACTCCGACCCGGCACGGCCAACAGAGGCAGTTTCCCTTTTGTCTCCCGGCCTCGGCGACCCGGCGGCCCGCGCCCAGCGCACCGACGCCAGTGCTCGCCGCCCGCGCCGCCTCCCCTCCCTGCGCGCCTTTGTGAGGCGGCGGCGGCCGAGAAGGCGGCTGCGGCGAAGGCAGCAGCAGCAGCAGCAGCAGCTGGTGCCCGAGCTGGGCGCAAGGAATCAAGTTAAAGTTGCGCCGGGCAGGTCTGCCTCGGTAGGCGGGAGAGTTCGGGGGCGCAGGCGCCCGCGCGGCCCCTCCTCGGGTGCACCCTCTCCGCTCCGGGGTGCGATCAGCAGGTGAGGAGGCGCGGGGCGCGAGAGCCCGGCGGGCGAGGGATGCAGGTCCCCTCTGGGGCCGGCGCTGCAGGGGAGCACAGAGCCGGCCGAGTGCTCCGATTCCTTCAGACACCCCGGGGGGCCCAAGAGAATAAAAGTTTTGCGGGAGCCTGAGCAGAGGTGGGGGTACGCGGAGCCCAGCGACGCAGCTCTAACGGCGCGGAGACGCAGGCGGCCGGCCGGCTCTGCCAGCCTCTCCCAGCACCTCCCAGCTCGGCTCCGCTCGCGCGCCCCCTCCCGACCTCCCGCCTCCCGCTCGCCCCGCCCCTCTCCGCACGCGCGCGCCCCGCCCCGCCCCTGGAGCGGGGACTCCGGGCCGCGAGGTGCTCGGGCCGAGCTGTCAAAGGCTGAGGAAGCTCGGCGGCGGCTGGCGCGCTTGCAGCCCCGTGCGGTCCAGGCGAATCGAGGGGGAGCAAAGGGGTGCGCCCGCCGCCTAGCTCAGTGTACGGCCGTTCCTCCCTTCCGCGCGGGCTCCCAGGACAATGTAATCCTGGGCCTGGTGGTCTGAACGTGGGTATCTCGGGAGCCCCTGCAGCCGGCTGGAAAGTGGAGAGCCGCACGTGAGCGTCCCCCCCTCCGGCAGGCGGCACAATAGTGCGGTCCCCGCCTCGCCGGGCGTAAGGCAAGCGAGAAGGGACGCACTTCTCCGGGCTCGCAAAGCGAAGCGGAGGGGATCGGACCTTGGGGTTCGGTGACAGAGGCTTTCCAGGATCCCTGAGAGGCAAAGAGCGATCCGTGAGCTTTAAAGAAGAGCCCCCCGAGAACAGTAGGATGTGAAGAGTCGGAGCCCCAAGGAAATGCACTCTGATGACAACCTCGGGAGAGGCGAAGATGCGCTGGCCGCTCGTCCCTAGAACGGAGACTTAGCCGCGAAGACCCTCCTTAATCACAACCCTTCCCGGGGAGACACCGCGGTCCCCCGACCCTGCCGCGGGGCGAGGGCTCTGACCGCCGTTTGGGTTTGGAGGCCCCTGTGAAGCTCCTGCCACCTCCGCTGTCTCCGCAGAAGGTGAAGTGGGGGCGGGAGTCCTTCAACGAGCAGAAGTGAAAGACCGCGGAGAGGACGGGCTTCCAGACGCCGTCGGGATCACTTGTTGAAATACGGGCAGGTGTCAGTGGCCTTGAAGATGTGGGGGAAAGAAGAGAACTATGGACAAACCCGCTTAGAATACGGAGACGGGTGAGCGTGAAGGGAAAATAGTCCCCCTCGCTACCCCTGTCCAGGAAGAGGAGTGCTGATCTGCAGTTCCCATCGCCCGGCTGGACGGTGGAGGCCGCCCAAGCACTCCTGCCTTGGTATGAGCCCCACTGCGTTTAAAAAAGAAGAAGAAGGAATAAAATACTGGAAGGAAATACACCAAAATGTTCGTGGTGGTTAACTGCAGTTTTGTTTTTTTTTTCTGCTTGGACTTTTGTCTGTGTTCTACAACTTTTTCAAAGTTTTTACGAAAGGCATAGATTGCCATCATAACCAGAAAAAAATGAAAAACGTTGACATTTAAACGGCATGTACAATATGATCTCAATTACATAAACATGCATAGGAAAAAAACAGGATGGAAATATGGAAAACTGTTAACAGTGTGTTATTTCTGACAACTGCGACATGGTCACCTGTTCTGCTTTATACTTTCCGGTATTTTGCACCTGGTAAATAAACAGTTTAGAAATAAATTAGGTAATGTAATTCTCTCCCAAATTCATAAGTTATGAGGTTCAAAAATGAGATATTGGGTTCAAAAGCCTTTGGGAACTATAAAGCAAAGGTAATACACTAATGTTATTATGAGGATGAGTTTCCAGTATTTTTTACTGTAAGTTAGCAAATGGCTTTTGTACAGCCTCTCTGTACATGGACCTGTTTGTCTACAGCAAGAGCAATATACCAGATCAAGATACCAGAACTGCAAGTCAAACTAAGCCCTGGAATAGAATAATTCCAAACCTACAGGACAATCCAGCCTGTCCATAGCATTACTTTTTTGATGATAACAGCAGATAGTAATGAGAGGCATGATTTCTGTTTCCACAATACCTAAATAAAGAAAAGACCACACAAAAATTTTAGTAATATTTGTTTTTTTGCTAAATGGTTAATCATGAGCATGACTATTGAACTATAAATAGGAAAAGGAGGGCTTGACTTCCCCCCAAAAATCTAAATATTCTAAGGAGTCTGTGGATATAGTCTTTGATATTTACATCTGTTTCTTCATGTGAAAATCAGTAGAATGATTTTTCAAGCAGACCCTATCAGCATTTTCTTATTTCTATTAAGAAATACATGTCATCTACATAGTAATTTATAGATACCTAAAAAACTTTTTGATATAGTTTACTGTGAATTTTAATATATTTGAGAAATAAAAAAGACCTTCCTCTAGTGAAAAACATTTGCATATTCCTTGAGGTTATAAAGGTTTTTCATATATGTTTCCATTCTCATAACAAGCCTGTGAGGAGACTAGAGGAGCTATTATCTCTGTTTATAAATATGAGGGTAGTAGGGCACAAAGATGTTAAATGAATATCACAGTTCAGCAAATAAGAAGTTGGGAATTCAAGCTCAGTTCTGACCACCAATTCAATACTTTAATATACATTGATTGCCTGCTGATACTGAGATGATTAGTCTAATTTTTATACTTCTTTAGTAACATTTTAGTAAATCTGTTACATAAACCTCAAAAAGAATACACAAGTTCTTATTCCACAAAGACTTTAGTCTTTGGGACAAGCACTATGAATACTTGTGTGGCAGAAAACAAGTGTAAGGTAACTTTCCTTAATCTCTACATAAAAGCCTAAAAGATTTGTTGCTAAATTAAAATATTATCTGAATTTCACAGGGAAGAAAAGAGTGTCATACAATATACATTATGCAAATATTTTACCATTACAAATGACATGATAATGAACAGAGCTAATTGCAATCCTAGGTTTTCATGAGCTACGAATAATAGTGATAGTTACCAGGTAATTACCATTTCAACTATGCAATTAACTCATGTCAGCTTTGCACGTATATAAAGAACATTAAAAATAGCTTTTAAAAATAATAAATTCTCTGAAGAAACTTTCAGAATTATAGCTTTTGGGTTTAAGAAATCTTTAGAACAGAGTTTGATTACAAATCAAACAGAGGGAGACAAGGGAGCGATGTTGTTTCGAGTATGATGTTGTTCCGCAATGTCCTCATTTCATTTTTGGTTTTGCCATTTATTACAAAGTTGTAAAAATCTAATGTAAAGTGACTTATCAGCAGAGCTTCTTAATGATGAATGTAAATAAAAACCCCTGGATTTTAAATGAGCCTTTTAGACACAGAAATTCTCTGCACATTTTAAAATTTTCCCTTTTTTTTTTTTACACTAAGACATATTTATTATTTCACAGTTATTATGAGTCAAGACTTCAGGCATTGCTCAACTAGATATTCTTCTTAGGGTGCCATAATCTGTAATCAAAGTTTCAGCTCTTCTACATTCATTTCTGGAGGCCTGACTGGATAAGAATCTACTTCTAAAATTCCTCAGATTCTTGGAAGAATTCCTTTTCTTGTGGTTGTAGTGTTGAGGACCCTGGCTTCTTGCTGGATATTAATTGGAGGCTGCTCTCAATGCCTAGAGGCTGCCATGCCATGTGGGATTCTTCAGCCACTTCAATCAAGCCAGTAAAGAGAGTCTCTTGAGTCTTATATAACACTAGAAGCCTGGTGCACGAATTCATGCACCAGTTGGGTCCCTTGGCCTGGCCTGTGGCTCTCCGACATCCCCCGAGGGGTCCTGGATTGTGAGAGCATGCAGGCCAGGCCAAGGGACCCCACCGGTGCATGATCAGGGTCGGGGAGGGACACGGGAGGGTGGCCAGCCAGGGAGGGATCACGGGAGGACTCTGCCGGGGTCCAACCCCAGCAGGTCCAGGGGTTCCCAAAGGCGTAGACGGAGTCGGCGAAGAAGGAAGGACACGGAGACAGTGTTCAGTTGATCAGCAGCCTAGCCAGGATCTCCAGCCAAGTTCTGGTCTGGATCTCCAGAGAGGTTCTGCTCAGGTTCTCCAGCCAGGTTCTGTCCACGTTCTCCAGCCAGGTTCAGTCACCAGGTTCTAGTCAGGTTCTCTTGCCATGTTCTATAGTCAGGTTCAGTCCAGGATCTTTTGCCATGTTCTCTCGCTAAGTTCTGTCTCTAGGTTCTGTTGCCAGTTTCTGTCCAGGATCTTTTGCCATGTTCTCTCGCTAGGTTCTGTCTCTAGGTTCTGTTGCCAGTTTCTGTCCAGGATCTTTTGCCATGTTCTCTCCAGCGAAGTTCTTCTGTCTCTAGGTTCTGTGTAGGTTCTGTCTTCTAAAATTTCCCATTTTGATTTGTATTATTAAATTGTCCTGACATCCTATATAATAAAAGGCTAATTTGAAAATCGACCAAACGATGGAACAACCGGTCGCTAAGATGCACACTGACCACAAGGGGGCAGATACTCAATGCAGGAGCTACCCCCTGGTGGTCAGTCAGTGTGCTCTCACAGGGGGAGCTCCACTCAGCCAGAAGCCAGGCTCACGACTGGCGAAAGCAGACGTGGTGGTAGGAGCCTCTCCCACCTCCGCGGCAGCACTAAGGATGTCTGACTAATGGCTTAGGCCCGCTCCCTGCGTCAGTCGGACACCCCCTGAGGGCTCCCGGACTGTGAGAGGACACAGGCCGGGCTAAGGGACACACACAAACTCACACACACCCCACCAGTGCACCAATTTCATGCACCAGGCCTCTGCTTATAAATATGTACTGAGTATTGAGTATGACTCTTTTACTAATATTTTGTAGATATACACCTTATGTGTGTATAACCTTTTAAACTATACATACAAGTGAAATAAATTAGTCAAAGAAAGACAAAAAATAAACTATACATACCAAAGAGTGTATGAAAGTATTTTTAGGAAGCACAACCCTAAGTATTATACTCATGAACCCACTATCCAACCTAAAAACTGGATTGTGACTAATTTTTGTACCAGCCTAGGGATTCTTTTCCCACCCCACCTCCCTGCCTATACTCCATAGGGAGCCACTATCCTGCATTTTATGTTTTATCTTTTCTTATCTTTAAAAAAATAAGGTCATCATATGTCTACATCACTAAGTGATATAGTCTTTTAGTTTTGCTTGGTTTTGAGCTTTATAAAAAGGTTGTCTTGCCCTAGCTGGTTTGGCTCAGGGGATAGAGCGTCAGCCTGAGGACTGAAGAGTCCCAGGTTCTATTCCAGTCAAGGGCACATGCCAGGTTGTGGGATCGATCCCCATTTGGGGGCATGCAGGAGGCAGCCAATCAATGATTCTCTCTCATCATTGATGTTTCTATCTCTCTCTCCCTCTCCCTTCCTCTCTGAAATCAATAAAAATATATTTAAAAAAATAGTTGTCTTACAGTATATAGTCTTCTGGTACTTTTTTTTTAATTGATATTATATTGAGTGAAATATTTCTAGATATTTCCATGTTGTTTCATGTAATTCAATCCTCTTCACTGCTATATAATATTCCACTGTATCCCTGTTCCATAATTTATGTGTTAATCTTTCTTCTATGGAGATTAAGCCAGTGTTTTGCTATTATAATCAACTAGAGGCCCGGTGCACAAAAATTTGTGCACTCGGGGGTAGGGGGGTCCCTCAGCCCGGCCTGTGCCCTCTCGCAGTCTGGGACCCCTCGGGGGTGACCACTTGCTGGCTTAGGCCTGTTCCCCGGGGGATTGGGCCTAAGCTGGCAATCAGACATCCCTCGGGCAGCCCGGCAGCCCTCGGAGGATGTCCATTTGCCAGCGAGGAGCAGACCTAAGCTGCAGTCAGACATCCTTAGTGCTGCTGAGGAGGCAGGAGAGGCTCCCACCACTACCACTGTACTGGCAGCCATAAGCCTGGCTTGTGGCTGAGAAGAGCTCCCCCCCCCAGCCCCCCGTGAGAGCGCCACTGACCACCAGAGGGCAGCTCCTGCATTGAGCGTCTGCCCCCTGGTGGTCAGTGTGTGTCATAGTGACCAGTCATTCCCAGTCTTTCTGCTGTTAGGGTCAGTTTGCATATTACCCTTTTACTATATAGGATAGAGGCCTGGTGCACGGGTGGGGGCCGGCTGGTTTGCACTGAAGGATGTCCCAGATCAGGGTGGGGGTCCCACTTGGGTGCCTGGCCAGCCTGGATGATGAGCTGATGGCTGTTTGCAGCTGGTCACACCCCCTTCAGGGTGGGGATCCCCACTGGGGTGCCTGGCCAGTCTGGGTGAGGGGCTGAGGGCCGTTTTCAGGCTGGCGGGCGACTGAAGCTCCCAGCCTCTTTTTTTTTTTTATTCTGGGATTTATTTACCTTCTATAGCTGTCACTGGAGCTGAGAGCCGGCTCCAGCTCTGAGGCCTGGCTCCAGCTCTGAGGGCGCTGCTGGCTGAAAGCAGGTATCTGGGGTTTGTTTGGCTTCTATAATTGAAACATTGTTGCTGTCCTGCTCGCTCCAGCTCTGAGGCTGTGGCTGGCTAAAAGCAGGTATCTGGGGTTTGTTTAGCTTCTATAATTGAAACATCGTTGCTTCCGGAGCTCAGAGCTGGGCCACGGCAGGCGGGGAACCTTGGTTTCCTCCATCACTGGAGCAAGGAAGCCTCATGTTCGCTTCAGCTGCGTGGCTGCCGGCCGCCATCTTTGTTGGCAGTTAATTTGCATATCCTGCTGATTAGCCAATGGAAAACCCAGCAGAGGTATGGTTAAATGCCATGTTTGTCTATTATTAGATAGGATGATTTCATGAAGTTTTTTTACTATCTTAGTATATCTATGCAAAAGTTTCTCTAAAGTATATCTGTAGGAGTGAAATTACTGGATAGTTGGGAATAAAAATGTTTAACTTCACAATTTATGGCCAAATGGTTTTTGAAAATACATTGCTCCTATATATACTTCCAAAGTGTGATCAAAATTCCTTATTATAAGAGACCATTACGACTATGAGATTTGAGAGAGCAAGATGCCCCCTCATAGTCCCGGATTACAATAAATGTGACTCTTTAATTCAACTTCTTGAGGCGTCCTTCTGTGATTGCGGGGTACTTTACAACATTTAGAGGCCTTGTCCCAGTGAGATGCAGCCCCCTAGGGGTGCTGTTTCAGACGCAAAGGGAGGCCGAACCTCCCCTGAGAAAATTTGTGGAGACTGAGGGGTCTCTAGGGGGTGCGCACCCTGAGAAGTTCCAGAGCCCTGGAGAACTGCCCTTTGGATCCAGCTAGCGGACAGGAGACGTTGGCCTGTCCCCAAAAAATTTTCATCTGAGTCACCTGAGAAATCCTCTAGAGGTGAGTCTTGGGACCGGTCACTGGTGGTGGATTGCGAGAAGGGCTGGACGCAGCCATAACTTCTCCTTCCTTGGTACCCCTGAGACATCAGAGGGTACTTCTGGTCTTGGTTTTCTTGGTTTTGTTTGTGAGCCTTTTGGATTTTGGATTTTGTTTGTGAGCCTTTTTGGCTTTGGATTTGTTTGTGAGCCTTTTTTGGTTTTGGTTCTTGTTTGTGAGTCCAATGTATTTGTGAGTCCAATGGGTTAAGTCTGTTGATTTTGTTGTTTTGCTGAAATCCTCTCGGAGGACATTGAGTGGTTTCATCTAGCCTCTTATTCTATTGAAGGATTAGATGAATGGATTACTGATCTAGGTTATCAAGGATCTCTAAGGGACTTGTCCTGTATCTGGAGGAATGGCTTCTAGATGGTATTCACCGTCTCTGGGACTTCCAGAGGGAAGTCAAAACTCGGACTGGCTAAGGGTTCGAATCTGGCCTTGTAAAAAAGGTAGAAGAGAAGCGTTCCTAGGCAGTTTTCTACTGCCTCTGTTCAGGTACTTGTTCTGTATCTCTGCACAATTGAAACTGATTTGTTGGTATTTTGTGGTGTAAATGTGGCGCGCGCCAGTGTAAAACTGTTTTTATGTTTGTTCCTGTTTTGTTTTGTTTTCTTTAAAAAAATAAAAAGAGAGAGAGAGAGAGACCATTACTATAAATTTTAGGGTATTTGATTTTTTTGCTAAATGGTTAATCATGAGCATGACTATTGAACTATATTAAATCTGCAGTGCTTCTCATAAACCTTTCTAGATGTAAAATTGAATAATAAATCTTGTGTTTTAAATGCCCTTAAAGTGAAAATTAATCTTAGCAGTTAATCTAAGAAAATTAATTCATTTTACATAAGTATAATAGTGTACCAATCTAGACTTACTTTAATATCCCACATGTTCTATCAAATGGAGAACTAATTTGGCAAATACTAATCATGTTAGGGTGCAATATGATTTTTATTTTACTGGACTCCAAAAGTACAAGGTCCTTTTCTTATAATTCAAGTTTTTATATTAATTACAGAGCTATATCAAGAATACTTGTTTTCAGAATAAAATTTTTATGCCATTGCACCAACTCTGTTTATAGAAACCATACTTATCCTAGGAATCTTTCATCTAATTTCCCTAGGTTTTTCTCTGATAATCTTCAAGCAAGCTTCCTAAATTACAATGTTAATCTAAAGCATTACCTAAGTTGCTTTATCCTAATTTAACACATATCAACATTCTAATTCATAATATGAAGCACTGTGAATAGTTGAATACTCTGATGCTAACAAGAAATAGCATAGGTGGAAAGATAAAATTTTGTTTCTCTCCCTATAGGAGGTAGTGATATTTTTTCTTTAGAGCGATTTAAAAAAGAAAAAAATTTTTTGTGTCAGCCTCAAAATCACAACTAACTCTGGTTGGTAGTCTGGCAGAACAGTAAGAACAGGGTCCTTGAGAAGCTGGAGTTAACCCACACTTGATGTCTAGTTGTAGTATACCAAAGTAGACTAATGGTTATGTCCCATTCTTATACCCAAATTCTTCTAATGACTTCTCTGAGCACCCTGAGAATAATTTGGAGTCCCTTTGGTTATCCTGTGTTCCCTAAATTATTTATGTTGAAGACATTTGTTTTATGTTGGGGGAACTAGTAGAAAGACTAAATTAGGAAGTCTGAGTACTTTGAATATAAGATTATTCACAAAACCCTTCTGTTTTTACTCTGTTTGGTGGAATGCTTGATAAGCCTTTCAGTCACACGGGATATAATTTGAGGTTTGATTCCTGATGAGATACTTCAGGTAAAGATTGTTATGACAAAATAATCACATGATCTGAGATTATATAGAGGTAAAAGTAGGACACATTGCATTTGCGTGGCACTTGGAGTTCCTCTTTCCTGGCTCTTAGGCTGCCTCAGTAGTCTCCAACATTTATTCATTGCTACCCGAGTCTAAGTTGCCTATAACTTCTTATACTGTGGCCACACCCTTAGTTTACTCCTGCATTTCTTATAAAGTAGCTGGTCAATCCCTTGTCTCCAGCCATACCTGTGCTGCTGAGGGACTCTTTAAAAGGCCCCCCACTTCTCTCCATCTATTCAAAGCACACATCCTTGCCTCCAAAGCTGTTACACTTCCACAAATATTTCCCAAATGGTATCATAATTTAAAAGGGTTTCAATCATCACTGACCCCTAGAGAACATTCTTTGGACCATGTGTGGCCCTGGAATTCCCAGAGATTGACCAGATAGCCTAAGTACTGAAATTAAATACCATAATTTCTAAGATTCCAAATGATAGATCCCAACCAGTTAAAAAATATGTATTTCATTTAATTTTAATTATCTACCGGTTATTTCCTACTTCCCAATGTTTTCCTTGGTCATGAATCATCATTCCAGTTTTAACCTTCCTATTCTAACTGCCTGAAAATGTATTAATTACCTTATTTTTCTCCTTATTGCACAACTCTTCTAATATTTTTAAATAGTGATGGTAAATGTTTAACCACTTGCTCTGTAGGGTTGGGGATGGGAAGTGACCCAGGTCTATATTGTTTGTCAATTTCTGTAGTATAAATACTCCCACCATGGCTGATTTGAAGCTATATGAATGAATATGAAGTTGGAGTTGATCGTAGCACAATATTATATAGTATTTCAATCATAGAGATTCCATTGATTTGAATAACTTTAAGAACATAAATAATATTAAAATGTAGTAAAATAATTAGAAAGTGATGAGTTTTGAATAGTTATTACTTTTGTTTTTAATATAGTTTATTTTGTAGATATACACCTTATGTGTATATTAAAGTTTTTATGTGCCTGTGTTTAACAACAGACTGGCAAGACTCTTTTCTGCTAAAAAAAAAAAAAAAAAAGTGTCCTGGGAATTGTCTATTGGACCTCAATAGTCATCTCTACCACCTTCTAAACATCCTCCCAATCATGGGAAATGGAAGAATAAAAACCACCTTTCCCAGAATTCTTTGCAGCTGGAATTTTGGATGTAATTTAGGTTCTACTGATGACATGACCTGGTGTGAGGTTTAGAAAGCAGAAGCTATAGCTCTTCTGCTCAATAGTCAAGCTCTGGTAAGCTGAATGTTGGAGTGTCTGGCCCCAGGTCCTCCTTTGTAGCCTCGAGCTTTGTGGAAGTGGGGCAAGCTGCCTAGTGACAGCCCCTTGATTTCAGCTAGTCAGAGACTTACAATGCTTTTGTAATTACCTAATTCCCCGTATTAAATACCTGTCTGCTTGAAGCACCTACATTTCTTTTTCTTCCTGTAGAGAATCCCGATAGAACATGTATCCTTAGCTGCTGCTTGTTTCCTTCATGTGACAGCAAAAGGAAACATCAAAATAATCATTGGCACTGGCCTACTTAGTCTGTTTGACTATATGGTTTCTCATTCTAAAGTTCCTCTCATGGTACTTTACATTTCATTCACATCCTAAAACTATGCTGTGGCATTAAACAAATACTATTCTTTATCATTTTTTTTCCCAATAGATCTACTGGAAAGAACTGAGGAAATGAATGCCTAGTTAAGTGAGGAGAAAGAGAATAATAGCTCTTTATTATTATTGCTATTTTTATAACATCAGAGCTCTAATGGTGAATAATGACTAGTCATTTTCTGTTTGTTTTTAATTTATATCTCCTCTCAAGTCCATTGGAATGGAGCCACATTTCAGGGAAAATGAAAAAAACAACAACAACACTTGTTTTTCTTTTAAGAATACCCAAAGAAAGGAAGTCTGGACTTTCCTTTGTGAGCCTATTACAGTGTTTAACAACTTTTCTCAATTATATCTAAATCTCTCTGCATATTTTTTTTTTTGGCTTGAGTTCATCCATGAGAGTGGGGAGAGAAGGGAATTAGGCAATGATAAACATATTACTCTGAGATAAACTCTAGTTTTCATTTGTTTCCTATTTCTATCTTTCCTCTTATCCGCAGGACTTTATCTTTTCTTCAGGTGTCTCCTCCGTTGTTTTTGTTTTGTTTTTCCAGTTCTATCCAGCATCCCCTTAGAACATCTCCTTGCCAGATTTTTTCCTAACAACAGAACAATATTTGCTCCTGATGGAAGTCTTCTGTTTCAAAAAAAATTATGTAATTATCTTATGGACAAAAATCTTTAGATATTTTTCCAGACAGTCCCTTGGTCTTCCCATCTCATTTCCTTCTGCTCTCTTTGTGCCTGATAATGAATTTGTTCAAATATTATCATATATGCAAGCTAATGATAGACACTGTGAAGGCTCATTATGCTTTAATGTTTCTCACAGCATTTATTTAGAGAATAACAAAATCTCTGAAGCAATGCAGTATGTAAAGTAGTCTGTGGATGGGCAAGTATATGTTCTATTTCCTTGCTCACCTTGCAGAGTAACTTATTTGTTTGTTTTATTTTGACCAATGGAACCAACCAAAGCCAATAAATAAGAACTAAAGATAATTTACTGACCTATCTGAAATAACCCAAAAATGAATGGCCTCATTTTTAATTAGTTCATCTCAGGGTAAAGAGATACATAGTGGAGGGTGGATGTGAGATTATAGAAATAAGAGCAAATCAGAAATTTATCTTAATATAAAGTGAGCTCAACTATTAGGAAAAAAACAAAAGTTTAGAGTAAAAATCTTAAAAGGAAATATAAGAAGAGAGAAAGAAGAAAGCATATTCTAATACGTATTAAATCTTCTCATGTTTTGGTTGAATGACCTTTTCTCTAACCGCATCTTGTCACCTTAGAGCTTCCAACCATGACCAATACATCAATTGCCATCTGTTATGGACTGAAAGTCTGTGTCCCTCCCCACCCTCACCAGATTCATATGTTGAAGCCTGAGCATTCAGTGTGGCTGAGTTTGCAGATGGGGCCTTTAAGGAAGTTAGTAAAGTTAAACAAGGTCATAGGATGGGATCCAATAGGATTAGTATAAGAAGAGGCATCTCACACATTCTCTCTCTCTCTCTCTCTCTCTCTCTCTCTCTCTCTCTCTCTCTCTCTCTCTACCTATCTATCTCCCTCCCTCCCTCCCTCCCTCCCTCCCTCCCTCCCTCTCTCTAACAGCAAGAAGGTGGCTACCTACAAACTAGAAAGAGAATAGTCATCAGAAACTGAATCACTCAGCCTCAATCCTGATCTTTGATCTTAGACTTCTAGCCTCCAAAATGGTGAAAAAATAATGTCTGTTGTTTAAGCCACCCAGTCTATGATTTTTTTATTTTTTATTTTCAATTATAATTGACATACAACATTATATTAGTTCCATGTGTACAACATAGTAATTAGACATTTATATAACTTACCAAGTGACCCTGGTAAATCTAGTACCCATCTGACACCATACATAGCCAGAACAGATTGATACACAAACCAATGCAAGGCTGTATATGAATATCCCACAGAACCTCTTCCCAGTCATCAGTTTCCTGGTATGATGCATCTTGATTTCAGCAGTTTGTAGTATATTTACCATGTTGTACAACAATCACCATTATCTCATTCCAAACATTTCTGTCACCAAAAGAAACCTTTACACATTAGCAAGCAATCCCATTTGCCCTTCCTCCAGTCCCTATCAACCTCTAATCCATTTTCTGTCTCCTTATTTGCCTATTTTGTATATTCCATTTAAAGGCAGGGGGCGGGGACGGGGCTCATACAATAGGTGGCCTTTTGTACATTACTTCCTTTATTTAGCGTATTTTTAAATCCATCCATGTTGCACACATATCAGTACTTTATCCCTTTTTAAAAATCCTCACCCAAAGGTATGTTTGTGGGGGATTTTTTTTGGTGTTTGTTTTTCTGTTGAGAGAAAGAGAGAGAAACATCATTGTGAGAGAGAAATATTGATGCATTGCCTCCCATACCCACCCCTACCAGGGATCAAACCCACAACTTAGGTATGTACCCTGACAAGGAATCTAACCTGCCACTTTTTCGACGTTCCAACCACCTGAGACACCCGGCCAGGGCAGTGCTTTATTCCTTTTTATGGCTGAATAATATTCCATTGTTTGTATGTCCCCCCCCCCGCCCCATTTACCAATGTTGATGGACATTTTAATTGTTTCCAATGTTTGATACTTTTTGATTTTTAGTACTCAAGCTGCATACACTGTCATTGTTTTTCAGAGATATTTATATGGGAAAAATTTACATTTCCATCCTCAAAACTCAATACAACATTTTAAACAAAATGATATATGAGGAAATTAACGGTTTATATTCTAACACATAGGTACTTTGAAAAGCATGCTGAGGGCCAGTGAAGGAAAGTCCATGTGGGATATTGCTGGAGCTAAGGAAAAGATCAAAACATCACAGTCATCTATAGTGCATAAAGTTTACAGTAGAAAGTCTTGGTTTAGGTTCTTCAAAAGCAGGTTTCTGCTTTTCTAAGACAAGGATTCAAGTGCAAATACCTCTTTTGGCTAATGATCTGGGAAATACCAGTAAAGGAAGTCAGTGTAGAGTACGGGCCTCAACATTACTCCCCCAGAAGGGTGAGGGAGCACAGTCCTTATTCTGGTCAGTCCCTGGGTGAGGGCTGCTCCCACAGTTCCACCCGGCGACAAAGACCTAGCGAGCTCCCCTGGACTCTGAGAGCCCTCAGGCAAGGAATCTCTGGTGCTGGCGCTGGAAATCAGCTACTGGCCAGAAAGGCCAGGGGAGATATGGGCAGTCACAGATGGTGTCTGCTACTGTGTTAATCAGGGTCCTCCAGAGAAGCAGAACAAACAGAACCAATACAGGAGGAGATATAGGAGGAGATACGTTACAGGAATTGGCTCATGCGGTTATGGAGGCTGAGACATCCCACAATCTGCCATCTGCAGGCTAGAGAACAGGAAGCCAGTGGTGCAATTCAGCCCGAGGCCAAAGCCCTGAGAACCTTCCTGGGGCCCGAAGGACCAAGAACCAGGAGCTCTGACAGGGCAAGAGAAAATGGATGTCCCAGCTCAAGAAGGAGGAGGAAATGTATCCTTCCTCTGCCTTTTTGTTCTCTTCGGGCCCTCAACAGATTGGATGATGCCCACGCACATTGGTGAGGGTGATCTCTTTACTCAGTCTACTGAATCAAATGTTAATCTCCTCCAAAAATACCCTCACAGACACACCCATAAATAACATTTTACCAGCTATCTGGCCATCGCTTTAGGCCAGTGAAGTCAACACATAAAATTAGCCAGCATAGCTACAAAGGACATTCAAATAGCGCACTTTACTGCACACAAAGCAATCATTAGTTAATAATTATATTAAATTTTTTTGGTGATCAGAAAGTGATGATCGAGCAATTTATATCTGAACATGAACATTTTGTTTATTATATTCAGGCTTTTTACTCTGCTGTGTTACAGTTTAGGAAATGCTTAAGCATTGACCAATAGCCATTGTAGTTTTTCCCGCTTAAATTAATGGCAAATAGAACACCATCAGCGTTTGTTGCCTATAACACCTGATATTCAAGACTGGAGTACTCGTGCTTAGAGGAGATGCCTGTAATCAAGTGCTCTACCCCAGGTCAGATCCACCGTGGGAAAAGAGACATCCTTGTGCATGCGCTGCAGGGGGTGGGAAGTGCTTCACTGCACAGTCTGAGAGAGTGAGGAGGAAGAGCGGAAAGCAGAGGGGGCCTGACTGAGGGATGTGAGGGTGGGATGTATGGCAAGCCCACAGTGTAATCTTTTGGAGCTACCCTTCCCTAGACAGCATTTAAACTTACCATTGCTGAAATCATCTTGGGAGCACAGGAACTGGGCTCCATCTTTATATGACCGCTAGAGGCCCGGTGCACAAAATTCATGCATGGGTAGGGTCCCTAGGCCTGGGCAGCGATCAGGGCTGATCTGCGGGGCAACCAGCAAGGCAATCGGGGCCCCGCTCGCAGCCGCCTTGGCTGGCCTGGTGCTGCCCGCTCGCCAGCCCCACCCCCTACCATCGCCACCGGTCAGAGGCCTGCGGGCTGGGGGCATCTCCTGTTGACCGTCTGCCCCCTCGTAGTCAGTGCATGTCATAGAGACCAGTTGTTTCACCATTTGGTCAATTTGCATATTAGGGTTTTATATAGATAAATGGGAACTGTTTGCTAAATAACTGTGTCCTCTAAATTTTTATAACAATTCAGAGATACAGACATAGTAGTTTATCAGCTACTAAGTAATGTTGTTGCAAATCCTTAGTAAACCATTTATAAAAGATCACTCCCAATAACGCATGCATAAAATAAACATAAACACAGAAGATATTTTTTCTGTTTCCTAAGGTTTCAACCCCTTTTACCAACACCTCAGAACACATGAGGGGCATGGCACCTCTCTCCCCGCCAGCTTCTGGCTGCCTGGGCAGGGCTGCAGCAGGTCCCTATGGTTGCTAATGAGCACATGGCCTTGTTTTGTTTTGTTGTTTTGTTTTGTAGAAAAACCTTAATGGTTATATTTAAGCTATCTTAAAGTTCTATTTCTATCTAATGGGAAAATGAAACAAGATATGTCAGTAGAAACTGTTTCATATTAAACGATCTACTAAACAGTGGTGTTTGTGGCACAAAATCACAGAAAATGTATCCATACCTTTGTCACATTTTCCTGATGAGAGTGTAACTTTGAAATGGCATTCTCAGTGGTTAAAAATGTAACCCTTAAACCACCACCACCCCAAAAATGAGTTGGAGTGGAAGAGCTGGGGCTGAAGGTGATGGAAGATGAAGAGAGAGATGGCTCCCCAGGTGATTCAGAGACCTACCCGCCTATGGCCATGACCCTGCACCGCTCCAACATCAGCTGCAGCATAACTGACCGAGAGCCCTGCACTGAAACCCGTCGCTGTGTTTGTGGGGAGGCCAGGATTCCAGCAGGCTATTCCCAGCCTATGACTGAGTGCTGCAGAGACACTAAATACCAAGACAAGCCGAGTCCTGGGAGATGGGGACTTCCCGAGCCCGTGACTGGCTCGAGGATTCCCTGGCAGCCTTGCTGAGCCCTCCTTAGACTGTAGGTGATCTAGGGTGTTTCCGTCAAACCTTCCTTCTCTGTCTCCTTCAGTCAGAGTCAGGCTCGCATCACAGTTCGATGGCTCTCCGGCTTATCTGCCTTCCTCTCCACCTTCTCTCAAACAAATGTTTCCCTGACTAAAATCCTTTCACATCTAATCCCATTTTGGAGGCTTCTCAGGGGACCCAGAATAACACACGTTCTCAGTTTACAACCACTGATTTAGATTCTCCATGCCCAGAATTTCCGGCACTGTGTTAGAAATAGAAAGCGTATACCACTCAGTTTTACATGTTCTTCAGAATATTCCTCTAGCCAGGTGGCTGCTTTTCTATGACGTTATCTGCTACTCTTTATAATTTCCCCTAAAATAAGCTCTTCCAGACTTCAATCCTGAACTTTAATTCATTTAATTAGTAATTATTCTCTAAATGGTGTCATAACCACAAAACATAACCACAAAAAAAAGCAATTGGTTTCTTCTATACTTCCCTTTTTAAAAACATGTTTTTGTTACATTTTTGCTTTTTTGAGATGTTATGTTAAAACAAAACCAAAAAGATTTCTAGGTTCTGAAACACTGTTTGGTGATGTGACGATTCTCAACTTTTATTGGGTTCAGAGACCCTTCAGGGACCCAGCACTGGCCTCAGAAAAAGAATTAGGCATGAAAATTTTTACACAAAAATCTTAGGCTAAGGGCCTTTCTAGGCTAAGGAGCATTTCACAGTGCCCTACTTGCTTCTCTTAATTGAATATTTTTGCTTGCTAATCTGAGCTGCTTTTGAAAAGGGAAAAGTCAAATTTGTTGTCCACACTGATTCTTTGGAATTTCTAAGTCAACAGAACAACAAATGTAAGTCTATGTAACTTATATATGTTATAATAGTGATGATCATTTTTTTCACGTAATCTTCAGATCTGAAGCAGAGAGTTTACAGGGGAAGATAATGTGGGAATATGGAATGTAGGCTCTGGAGACAAACTTCCTGGGTTTAAATTCCATACTGCCATTCCTTAAATGTACCAAGCGCTCTTTGCACCTGTTGTGCCCTCTTCCTGGACACCCCTCCTCTCAAATATTTACATGGCTCATTCCTTCGCTTCTTTAGCTCTTTCCTCAAGCGTGATCTCATCAGAGAGGCCTTCCTATAGAAGCCTACTCTCCATCACTCTCTACCCTGACTTGGCCTTATATTTTTTCATAGAACTATCACCACCAGCTTTATCATCTGCTTATTTGCTGTCTGTGTCCTCCTTAAAGGACATAAGCGCGCGCACACACACACACAGAGCAATCCCTTGCTAGACCAGTGTCTTACACATGGTAAGTGCTCAATAAATATTTGTTAAATAAATTTTAGGACTCCCAAATGATATACTTTTTGGAATGTTTATAACAGACAAACACTGCTTCTGGTATAATATTCTAAATTACTTTTAAGTACGAGTATGCTACTCATCTTTTAATAACAGTTAAATGACTGTTCAAAGCAAATACTTTTGTCTGCAAAAATATAGTATGGAAGTACCTATTGATTTAGTTATCTTGGGATTCCAATAAAACTTCCAACACAAAAATGTATCCAAAAGTTCATAATGACCGCTGATGCTTAAATAGTGCTTACTGCTTTAAATGCTCTCATAGCCCATGACACAGGCAGCTATTTTCTCCATGTTACAGATAAAAAAGCCTCGGCACGAAAAGTTTGTAATCTATCCAAGATCATCCAGTTAACAAATGGCAGAGCCAGGACCTAGCTGGTTTGGCTCAGTGGGTAGAGCATTGGCCTGCAGACTGAAGGATCCCAGGATTGGTCCTGGCCAAGGGCACATGCCCAGGTCGCGGGCTCCATCCCCAGTAGGGGGCATGCAGGAGGCGGCCAATCAATAACTTACTCTTATCATTGATGTGTATCTCTCACCCTCTCCCTTCCATTCTGAAATCAATACACACACACACACACAGTTTATATAATTTTTAATGGTACAGTCAGGATTCAGACACTGTGGTCTAGATTCAAGCTCTTCACCACTATTCCATACAACCTTTTTAGTACATGAAGGAGGAAAGCTTGGTGTATGGTCAGGAACATATCAATGTTTTCCATTACTTGCACTTTCTGCTTACAGTGCGAATATAGCACTGTTGTGGTTATTTAAAGTACCCAAATTGTTTTTTCTAAGAGTTGAAGACAAAATTACAAGGTTAATTGCTTAAACCACAGACAATCTCAAAGCATTAGTAAAGAATTCTCATTGGCTGCCTCTTCCTTCCCCTTCTAAGCAGCTTATTTGTATACACATGGCACTGCATTGAATTGTCAAAATACCCTGAACTTCAGTCCAGAAATACATTTCCATAATAAAAGCAATTACCTTGTACAATTATTTTCTGAGAGAAAGCAGCAAAGTCATTAAAGCTTTGGGCACGGATAGTCTCGCCTGACTAGGAATGCTTTCTGAGGGGAGAATACCGGGCAAGCCGGCCCTGGGGCCACAGCTTCTCCCGTTCCTGGATTGTACTGCTCTGACCAAAATGAAAAGGACCTGTGAGGGCACTGGGCTCCTTTCTGAAGTAGATATCACGTTTTTTTACATATTCCAGATGTCCAAAGAATTTAGGACGTGGATTTACTCTGATCTATAATTTTGTACAAGATGCTGGAATTTTTGCCAATTCCATCTGTGAAAACAATTTGGCAGTACTTCCAGGTTTCAAAAGCAGGTGTGAAGTAAATTTAAGGTTTGCAGGGTGATAAGTACCTAAGCTAGGATGGTAGTTATCTTGGATGCCGGGTTGCCACTGAGCATCCGGTGCCAGGAATCCATGCAAGCATAGACTGTGGATTTCAAGTGCCTCTGCAAATAGCTTGTGTATCCTGCCACTTTTGCTTCATTTTCTTGTGCAAATGGCAGCTGTGCCAGTAAGTATCTGTGAATTCGACTGAATTGCAGGGCATTCTTTTTTTATATTAGTAACTAGAGGCCCGGTGCACAAAAATTTGTGCACTCGGGGGGGAGGGAGGGGTCCCTCAGCCCAGCCTGTGCCCTCTCGGTCTGGGACCCCTCGGGAGATAACGACCTGCTGGCTTAGGCCTGCTCCTGGGTGGCAGAGGGCAGGCCCAATTCCTAGGTGCAGCCACTGGTCAAGCTCAGAGCAGGGCCGATTGGGGAGTTGGGGCGCCGCCCACCGTCATTCACAGAGCAGGGCGGATCGGGAGGTTGCGATGCCACCCTCAGTCACGCTCAGGGTAGGGCTGATTGGGGGGTTGGGGCACCGCCCCCTGGCACACTCAAGGCAGGGTCGATGGGTAGGTTGCGGCGCCACCCCCTGTCACGCACAGAGTAGGGCCCATCAGGGGGTTGGGGCACTGCCTCCTGTCACGCACAGAGCAGGGCCCATCAGGGGGTTGGGGCGCTGCCCCCTGTCACGCACAGAGCAGGGGCCATCAGGGGGTTGGGGCGCTGCCCCCTGTCACGCACACAGCAGGGCCCATCAGGGGGGTTGGAGCTCCGTACCTTGTCATGCACAGAGCAGGGCCCATCAGGGGGTTGGGGAGCTCCCCCCGTCACACACAGAGCAGGGCCAATAGGGGAGTTGGGGCACCGTCCCCTGTCACACACAGAGCAGGGCGGATCAGCGGGTTGGGGCACCACCCTCTATCACCCACAGAGCAGGGCCAATCAGGGGGTTGGGGCACCGCCACTCTCACACTCAGGGCAGGGCCGATGGGGAGGTTATGGCTCTACCCCGTCACACACAGAGCAGGGCCAGTGGGGGGGGCTGGGGGAGGGTTGGGGCACCGCCCCCTGTCACACACAGAGCAGGGTGGATCAGGAGGTTGGGGCACTGCCCTCTATCACCCACAGAGCAGGGCCGATCAGGGGCTTGGGGCGCCACCACTCACACACTCAAGGCAGGGCCAATGGGTAGATTATGGCTCTACCCTGTCACACACAGAGCAGGGCCTGTGGGAGGGGGGGCGTTGGGGTGCCGCACCCTGTCACACACAGAGCAGGGCCGATCAGGGCGTTTGGGTGCTGCCCCTGTCACGTTGATCCCGGTGCCGGGAGGCATATTACCCTTTTACTATATAGCATAGAGGCCTGGTGCATGGGTGGGGGCTGGCTGGTTTACCCTGAACAGTGTCCTGGATCAGGGTGGGGTTCCCCACTGGGTGCCTGGCCAGCCTGGGTGAGGGGATGATGGCTGTTTGCAGCTGGTCACACACCCTTCAGGGTGGGGGTCCCCACTGGGGTGCCTGGCCAGTCTGGGTGAGGGGATGATGGTTGTTTGCAGCTGGTCACACACCCTTCAGGGTGGGGGTACCCACTGGGGTGCCTGGCCAGCCTGGGTGAGGGGATGATGGCTGTTTTCAGGCTGGGGGTGACTGAAGCTCCCAACCGCTCCTTTTTTCCTTTTTTTCTTTTTTTACTCTGGGCCAGCTTTAGCTTGAGGCTTGGCTCCAGCTCTTAGGCCTCGGCTGCTGAAAGTAGGTTTCTGGCCTTTGCTTACAATGATGCGATCCTGCTGGCTGAAGTCCGGCGGTATTTGTTACAATGTTTCTTAAACTGCAGGCTCAGAGGCCTGCAGCCGCAGGCGGGGAACGTTGGAATCCTCCGTCACTGAGGCAAGGAAGCCTCATGTTAGTTTCAAGCTGCCTGGCTGCCGGCCGCCATCTTGGCTGTCAGTTAATTTGCATATCTCGCTGATTAGCCAATGGGAAGGGTAGCAGTCGTACGCCAATTACCATGTTTCTCTTTTATTAGTGTAGATTTTGGATTTCAGAAAAGTGAAGGTGTTGAAGAGTTCACAGATTTTTAAATTTTCCACTAATATTTTTAAAAAGCAAAGAATTTGACATTTCTCCTGAAGCAGCTGCTTAAATCACTACTGATTGCCTTGACATCTAGTTCTAGAAATAAAAAGAAGTCCTATCCCACCAATGTTCAAGCCAGGACTTAGCAGAGGCTCTCAGACAACCAGGTCTATTCTGAGTTAAGGCAAGATCACTTTCCTTTAGGAAATAACAGGGGTCTACCGGGCACATTAAGTAGTGCTGATCTAGTGATTCCTGATTGGTTTAAGAATCCATTTCTGGGAGAGGCGGAGACTAAGTTTCAGTTTGTTAACCAGAGGCTTAGCATCAGTGACTCCATTTTGGGCCTGTTGGATTTTTGAACATATCTTTATATATATTTTAAAAAGTGAAACATCTACGTTAAAGCATTTCTGCATTTACCTTTTTGATAGTTATTACCAAACTGCCCTACCAAGTTACTCTCCCACTAGTAAATATGTAATTTTACTCTTTTTCTCTCAATAATATGTAATAACCAGGCTTTCATAGATCTACATTGTTATTATATATATATATATATATATATATATATATATATACATATATATATATATATATATATATATATATGTATATATATATATATAAAATTGATTTTTCACAGAGAGGAAGGGAGAGGGATAGAGAGTCAGAAACATCGATGAGAGAGAAACATCGATCAGCTGCCTCCTGCACACCCCCAACTGGGGATGTGCCCACAACCAAGGTACATGCCCTTGACCAGAATCGAACCTGGGACCCTTGAGTCCGCAGGCCGATGCTCTATCCACTGAGCCAAACTGGTTACGGCTACATTGTTATTTTTAATGGCTACATATTCTCTTCTGTGTGTCTATCTTAGTTTGTTTAACCAATCCTCCATCATAAAATTTCAGCTGTTCCTGATACTGCAATATATATTTTGTCCGTCTTTATATATGCTATTTACTTAGGATTAACTCCTGTAAGGGAAATTGCTGAATTCAAGGCCTTACACATTAAAATTTTTCAATATATTGCCTAACTAACCTCCAGAAAAGCTGCACCAGTTTACACTGCCACCAACAAAGTCTGCGTCCTCACACTCTCTCACCAACGTGACTTTTTCACCTTTGCAATATAACAGGGGGGAAAAAGTCATCTCACTGAATTTGCATTCCTTTAATATTTACTAAGTCTAAGGTCTTTTCAAATGCTTATTGTTATTTGCATTTCTTCTTTGAATTGCCTCTTTATGTCCTTTTCTTCCTTCAATATGTGAATGATGGTTTAGCAAGGTATAGAATTCTAGGGATACAACTATTCTGCTCATAACCCTATAAAAAGATTGATCCATTGTTTTCCATTGCATAAGGTTACAGATTAGAAATCCAATACCAGTTGGATTTCCTTTACCTGCATGGAACCTCCCCCAGAAATTAAAGTTACCCTGCTCAGTGGGGACTTCTCTGACCAACTCTTTAAATTGCCATCTTCAAATAACATCTATCCCACATCTTTATTTTTTCTATAATACTTAACCTCCTCAC
The DNA here is from genome assembly GCF_963259705.1 of Myotis daubentonii. Taxonomy (NCBI): domain Eukaryota; kingdom Metazoa; phylum Chordata; class Mammalia; order Chiroptera; family Vespertilionidae; genus Myotis; species Myotis daubentonii. Next base: position 24,824,541 of record NC_081842.1, on the reverse strand, counting down.
ATACTATATACATTTATTTTTATTTAGTGTATGTCTCCCTCCACCAGAATATAAGTTTCAAAGGGGTGGAGAGTTTTTTCTTCCCTTTAGCTTTATCTTCCCCATGAGAATTAGATAGAATCTAAGTCTCTGCATCAGGAGACTGGGTTTTGTAATTGTTAGAGATGCCTTTGATTAATCGCGTAGTCCTAAAACTTTCCAAGGGGTATGAAAGCAGAGAAAATGTAAAGAGAATTAATTTCTAGGTCCTTAACGTCCAGAGATAATCTTTCCCAATATTGATGTGCCAGACAGAGTGCCTATGATCACATGAGAGTTTTTAAAAATATTTAAAAACCCTACTTTTAAAAAATATTTTTTTAATGATTTTTAGAGAGAGCAGAAGGGAGAGGGATAAAGAAATAGTAAGAAAGAAACATCATCGACTGGCTGCCTCCTGCACGCCCCCTACTGGGGGTTGAGCCTGCAACTAGGGCATGTGGCACTACCGGGGAACTGAACCATGAACCAAGAGGTCTCCCTCTCTTTAAATAAAGGCACACCTCTCACCCATCCCAAGTCTTACAGTGGAGAATTTCTTTGAGTGCACAAACCTCCAGGGGGCTAAAGGAAGGAGTGGAATCTTTTAATGAGTAATCAGGATATAATAAAACCCTTGGCAGCGGTTCTCAACCTGTGGGTCGCGACCCCTTTGGCAGTTGAACGACCCTTTCACAGGGGTCGCCTAAGACCATCCTGCATATCAGATATTTACATTATGATTCATAACAGTAGCAACATTACAGTTATGAAGTAGCAACAAAAATAAATTTATGGTTGGGTCACAACATGAGGAACTGTATTTAAAGGGCCACAAGGTTGAGAACCACTGCCTTAGAGTCTCCTCTCTTTCCTAGTCTTACATACATTTCTGTTCAGAGTGAAGCATTGTATTAAAAATAGTATTTTGGCCTGGGGAATTCTGCTATGGGGTAGTAGGGTAGTGGGAACAATGAAAATCCTCACGTAAGAACTATGCCTCTTTCTATTTTCTCTCAACTGACGTAAATAAATAAATAAACGAACAAACAGACATACATACATTATTCTGGAAGTGTTCCATGAAAAAAAAGCAAAGAAAGAATCAATAGGGTATATTAAATTCTTTTAAAAAAGACTTCCCCTCATATTTAAACATAGACAATTCTTTTCAGCTATTCTAATATTATTTTCTAGGATTTGTTATTATTTATAAGAAAAGCACCTAAAAATGCCAAAACTGAATAGATAAGTTTATCAGGTGTCTCCTGTTGCACAACAAATTACCATAAATTTAGCAACTTAAAACAACATACATTCATTATTTCATGTTTCTGTGAGCCAAGAGTCTGGCTAGAGTTTATTAGAGTCTTTTGCTTGGGGCTTCACAAGGTTGCAGTAAAGGGTTAGTTGGGCTACATTCTCACCTGGAGATTTAACTGGAGAAGGATCCACTTCCAATCTCACTCAGGTTATTGGGAAATTCATTCCCTTGTAGTTATAGGGCTGAGGGCCTTTACTTTCTGCTGACCATCTCCTGGCAGTAACCCTCAGCTCTTCAGAATAGCATCAGCTCTTAGAGGCCACCAGCACACAGTTCCTTGCCCCATGAGCTTCCTCAATATGGTCAATTACTTCATCAAACCAGGAAGGTAAGGCTTTAGAGCAGTGGTTCTCAACCTTCCTGATGCCGCAACCCTTTAATACAGTTCTTCATGTTGTGGGGACCCCCAACCATAAAATTATTTTCGTTGCCACTTCATAACTGTAATCTTGCTACTGTTATGAATCGTAATGTAAGTATCTGATATGCAGGATGTATTTTCATTGTTACAAACTGAACATAATTAAAGCACAGTGATTAATCACAAAAACAATATGTAATGATATATGTGTTTTCCAATGGTCTTAGGCGACCCCTGTGAAAGGGTCATTCGACCCCCAAAGGGGTCGCGACCCACAGGTTGAGAACCGCTGCTCTGGAGTGACTTTACTAGCAAGACAGTCTCATCTCACATAAATTGCACATTCATAGAATCACTTCCCATCACCTTTACCATATTCTGTTAGTTAGAACCAAAAGAAAGGGATTACACGAAGGTGGGAACTCCAAGGGGCAGGATTGTGGTCTACCATTGTGAGTAACTGACTCTTCATGTAACTAAAATATTATCTTGATCTACCAAGAGTTTAAAGACTAAGTGGATAAAAATTTACACATAAAACTTTACAAACATTTTTTAGAATTGATATATATCTATTTTTACCAAATCATACAAGGACTTCAGTTACAATCCTGATCTGATGTCACCTTAAAATGTTTAGTATTTCTTTGTTTTTTTAAATAAATGCTAGCTGCTGAACTGATTAATTTTAATAGTACTATTTACCTTTTCTTTTCTTTAAATACATAGGAAAGCTTGATCATGATGTCTAATAAAATTAATGGAGTTAATTCTAATTGTATATATTGTTCTTATTTAGTTAATTCCAAAAGCTGAACATTAGAATCTAGGCATACTTTTTATCATACTCTCTCGCTCACAAATAAGTAGTATTTTAAGCTACAAATTACACCGCATTATTGTAAATTAAGTAATGAAAAATAGCATTTGATTTATTACCATTTTATAACTTGGTAAGACATTGATAAATTAACTATGTTAGATCTACATAATTTAAATCTTGACTGCTTTTAGTAATTTGTCTTATAAAATGTGTCACATAATTCTTCCAGTAATTTTTATACTCTATTCTGAAATGCAACACACATATATTTAAATTGAAAAATGAGGTCAAACTTTTTTCTGATGGACAATAAGTCATCTGACTAGGACAGATGGGACTAACAAAGATGACTGGTTTGCCAATTAGACCTTCCACTATCCAAATGAAGAAAATTTTCAGCTCCAAGATTTCAATGAAAATGTTTAAATTATGTAATTAAGAGAAGAGCATTTTATATGGCAAAGACATAGAAAATAAGGAATATTTCCATTTTTCTAATCCTCTGTGATTATATTGAGTTAATCAAGGCATCTCAAAGTAAAAGAGTAAAAACAATAATTAATAATCATTTAAGTCTTGATAAAGCCTTTTTTAAATATTTGATATGTTGATATATTACTTATATGAAAAATATTTCTTGGCACATTTATCTGCAAAAAATGAAAAAGTAATAGAATTATACAAAACTCTATCTCATTCTAGCTGTAAGCAATAATCATTCATAGATATCAGAACTGAGTGTGGGGGGAAATAATTATTTCATTAGAAATTGGATTTCTACTAAAAGTTTACATTTTGTATTTACTAATTATCAAATTTCATTATCTTTATATTTTAATTATATACTAATAATGATGATAATAACTTAATCCAAAAAATTTAACTCTTAGAAGAACTGTATGGCGTTTTTCAAGAGGACAATTTTAAAACTTGATTTTTTTTTTGCAAAGAATAAACAATAAAAGGCTTTTATGCTTAAAAATATATTACTTGAGGGTTTAAATTCTGAAAAAAATTAAAATGGAAATATGAATGCAAGGAAGAAAAAAGAAATTTGCAAAAATCTAACCACTTTAGAAGACTTATCTATGGATATGTAAAGACATGCTAGTGGTATCTAAGTATTATGGTATGTACAGTCCACTGGACACTTTTAAAAGAGAGATGGAGCCATTTTATTTTTAAATGTTAATATATTACAAAATGCCCAATATTTCATCTTTTGCAATTATCTAAACTTTTGGTGAAAAGTTTCAGATGCTAACTTAAAAATGTATGAGGTGGTTCATAGTTTTTCAGAACTAATTTGGGGTGGGCAATGGAGGATAAGATATTTGCAATGGTGTCAACAATAAAAAACTTAAATTAAAAACAAAAACTAGCCCTGGCCAGTGTGGCTCAGTTGGTTGAGCATTGTCCTGTGCACCACTGAGTCGCTGGTTCAATTCCCAGTTAGGGCAACCTTTCCTACCAGGGGCTGTCACAACTGAAACAACTGGACGGATGACCGAACAGCAGGCTGCGTGGGGCAACTAGGCCGGCAGAGGGGGGCAGCTGGGGGCAACCAGGCTGGCAGGCAGGTGAGCAGTTGGGAGCCAGCGGTCCTGGATTGTGAGAGGGATGTCCGACTGCCGGTTTAGGCTCAATCCCCGGGATTGTGCCTAAACCGGCAGTCGGACATACCCCGAGGGGTTCCGGATTTGAGAGGGTGCAGCTGGGCTGAGGGGAGCCCACCCCCCCACACACCCCCCATGCACAAATTGCATGCACCGGATGGATGCTGAAAGGGATATGGATATATATATATATATATATATATATATATATGCCTGATATGCTAAGTGTCCGACCGAGTGGTCGACTGACTGGTTGCTATGACATGCACTGACCACCAGGGGGCAGATTCTCCAACCAGTAGGTTAGCTTGCTGCTGGGGTCCGGCCGATGGGGACTGGGTGAGATGGGGCTAGCTAGACACACCCTGGAGCCCTCCCACGGTCCTTCCTGTGGTCCCTTCACAGCCACCGGCCCTGGCCCCAATTGCTGGCCAGATGGAGGGATCCCACCTGTCCATGAATTCGTGCACTGGGCTTCTAGTCAACTAATAAATGCTTACTGTAGGAGATGTGCAAAAAAACAAAACAAAACAAAAAACAAACAGAAAACAAACCTAATTTGGAAGGTTTTACAGCTAAACACTTGAATATTATGCTTTCTTCAGCCAAATGCTAAGGACTGCTGCTGCTCCCAAACCCCAAAAGGCCTCTCTAACACAGGCACCATGATAGGATGCCACTGACACCCACCGGGTCAGAAATCAGCTAAGCACACCTTGTGAATGCCAGGCCAACGACAAAAAGAAGCAAGCCATCTCTGCCCACTTTTCTCTTTGCCAGTCACAGTGGAGTGCCTGCTCCCTCCCTGTTCTCTAGTAACTCACAGCTCAGCTGGTACTTGATTGCACCTGGGTGCTTTGGCAAGAGCAGGGCATGGATTAGGTCCCAGAAGAACTGGTCTCCTGAACAGGTATCACAACCTCAGATAACACAGGGTCAAGGTCAGAACTTGCTTACTAGAACCTGGGTAAAAGGCAAGTACTTCATTTCAGAGAACATGAAAGAGATTTATTACTAGAACTAGAGCTAAAAGATCAAAACAAGGTGACTAGATGCAAAATAGTCATGATAAGTGCCTGGGGCTCCTGAAATTGCATGTAGCTAAGAACAGGATTTTCCCCCAACACCTGGGAAAGCAGAAAGCCTACACACAATGCTGAGAGATTCTTACCTGACTAAATGGACTAGAGGTATTCACACCCAAGACCTTCTGACTTCAAGCCTCCTGTAATGGGTTGAATTGTGTCCGCCATAAAAATATGTTCAAGTTTGGCTGGTGCTGCTCAGTGGTTGAGCCTTGACCTATGAACCAGGAGGTCACAGTTCAATTCCCTGTCAGGGTATAGCCCCGGGTTGTGGGCTCGGTCCCCAATAGGGAGCATGCAGGAGGCGCCAATCAATGATTCTCTCTCATCATTGATGTTTCTAGCTCCCTCACCCTCTCCTTTCCTCTCTGAAATCAATAAAAATATATATTTTTTAGCTGCCCTGCGGGTGCTGGACCTACCGGCACCACAGACGCGGCTGCCTGCTGCACCTGTGACGCCCGGGCACAGAGGAAGTGGCTATTTCTACGCTCATTGCTCAGAACCGTGGGCACTGAGAATGGTTTGTAGCCTGACATTCCTGGCGCGCCCGCTGGCTGGCGTTTGGGGTTCGTGTGTGGGACCTGTGCTCAGGCTTCCACTTGGGAACCGCGGGCGTGACCTCAGCGGGTGGGTGGGTGCAGGTGGCAGACGCAGTGGGGCTGGCAGCACAGGGCTCCTGCCTGGAGGGTTCAGAGGGCTGGGCTTGTGAGCTTCCTGTCCCTGGTTGGGCGGTCGGGAGCCACCTGGCACATGAGCACCCACACTAGCGACCCTGAGGCAAGCAGAGAACTCAGGGAGCGGGAGGGGCTTGGTCAGTTAGGGGTGGGGGTGCCAGAGGTCGGCACCCAGCATTTGCCTGTCTGAGTTGGGAGTCGGGCCCCACGTGGATGCCCTCAGTGGGCCGATGGTAACTGACCGTCCTAGCCAGGGTACTGGGGAGGGGGGGCTGTAGGTACCCCTCCTGGGGTGGAGGTGTGACCCGCTGTCAAAAAAAAAAAAAAAAAAAAAGAGCCAAAACGGGTTTGGCTCAGTGGATGGAGCATCGGCTTGCGGACTGAGAGGTCCCAGGTTCGATTCCGGTCAAGGGCATGTACCTGGGTTGCGGGCACATCCCCAGTAGGAGATGTGCAGGAGGCAGCTGATCAATGTTTCTCTCTCATTGATGTTTCTGACTCTCTATATCTCTCCCTTTCTCTCTGTAAAAAATCAATAAAATATATTTAAAAAATATATATATATATTTTTAAAAATATCTTCAAGTCCTAACTGATGGTACTGTGAATGTGATCTTATTTGAAAATAGTCTTTGCAGGTTTAATTAAAATATAAATTAAGATGAGGCCATATTTTATTAGCAATCACTGGTGTCCTTATAAAAAGAGACACAGAGATACAGACAGACAGGGAGGGAAGACAACCATGTGAAGACAGGCAGAATGGAGTGATGCAGCTAAAAGCAAACACCAGAGCTTGCTGGCAATCACCAGAAGCTAGGAAGAGGCAAGGAAGGAATCTTCTCTAAAGCCTTCAGAGGGATCATGGCCTGCCAGCCCCTCTCAGACTTCAAGCCTTCAGAACTGTGAGCAGATCAATTTCTGTTGCTTTAAGGTGCCCAGTTTGTGATGCTGTGCTATAGCACTCCTAGGAACTAGTACACCTCCTACTGAGCAGTTATAAGAAATCTCAGGGAATCTGCCACTCACCACTTATGCAAGTTACTCATCTTTCTAAAACTCAATTCAATTCGGCTAAGCAAACATTGATTCACTGCATACTCAGCGCCCGTCACTGCTCATTATGTGTTTGCAAGTTCTTCACAATGGCGAAAAGACACACCAGCCCCTGACCCCATGATGCTTTCAGTCTAGAGAGGAAAAGCCTGGAGGATAAACAAGAAATTATAAGCAATAAAGAGGATCACTTTATGTCCTTTCAATGTCATGCTGGGTCGTTATTTATCAAGCCTGCAAGGATTGTTTGATTCCCTTGGAAAAAGTACCTTGGTTTGATTTTCCTATTTGCTCTTTGATTAGAGCCCCCAAATTATGAAGTTACATATTAATGTTTATATTTCTGTCCAATAGAAAAAAATCATACCAAGGGTTATAATTTTATTGTTTATAGGACATTAACTATCTTTAAAATTTTTTTCCTAGCATGCTACATAATTCCCTTTTCCTTAAATGCTTTTGGAAACCAACTTTGTTATGTTACTAGTTCCTTCATTCAATATTGAGCTGAATATATTTTGGCACATATGCATTCTATTTCTATATGAAAATCATGTTTTTAACTTTTTTAAATTGTGCTTTGACATGGAACAGTTGTAATGTTTAAATGATATCCTATAAAAAGGATGGATATAGTTCCTGGGAGACGATGGTGTTAAAGGAGTGTGGGCTCTCCCTTAGCAACTGAGATTCAGGAGAACCAGCCTCTTAGGGACTCTCTCCACTGCCCAGGGACCAAAACAACTGTGTTGTGTGATCATTCTCTGTATTCTCTTCCCCCTCCTCATCCTTCGTATTCTTGTGTGTTACTAACATAGACATGTCTCTGGGACATAGCTTTGTTTAAAGTTACAGGGCAAATATATGCTAATTCCAGAATTGGTAAATTTGAAGACAAGTCTTGGCAATCTTGCAGTGCAAAAGTAGCAAAATCCAAGCAAGATTTCTGCAAATTACGTTTCCTTTTTTAATGTAGGAACCATGCTCTTGATTTCTAAGACACTCAGAAACTGTAAATACTTTTAAGGCCCTAGCCGGTTTTGCTCAGTGGATAGAGCGTTGGCCTGTGCTTGCGGGCTTGATCCTCAGTAGGGAGCGTGCAGGAGGAAGCCGATCAATGATTCTCTCTCATCATTGATGTTTCTATCACTCTCCTCCTCTCCCTTCCTCTCTGAAATAATTCTATATAATAAAAGGCTAATATTCAAATAGACTGAATGGCAGAACAACAGGAACAACCAAACAACTGGTCACTATGACATGTGCTGACCACCAAGGGGCGTAGGCGGAACATGGCGGGCGGCGGCCGCAGCAGGATAGTGAAGCAGGTGAGCAGCGGTGCCAGACCAAGGTGGGGCGCCAGTTGCTGTCATCAGGGCAAGCCTCTGGTGGTTACTAAAAAATCTTTGCTTCCCCGTGCCACAGTCCTGTCAGATGTTCGCACCTGCTGCCAGTGCCGGCCCCGCTCACATCCACTGCCAGTGCCAGAGCCGCTGCTCGCACTCACTGCCAGTGCCCAGTGCCAGTCCCGATCGCTAGGTGCCATCAGCGGGTGCGAGTGGCGGCTGCCGGCCCTGATGGCCCCTGAGGGCTACTCCACCTCCCCCTCCTACTCCTGAGGGGCAATCGGGGCAGCAGCTGCCGCTCACACCTACTGATGGCACTGGCCCCAATCACTTCGCACCTTCAGTGGGTGCGAGCGGGTCGGTGCCATCAGCACGTGGGAGCAGCAGTGGCATCAGCAGGGCTGCCAGCAGACAGGTGACAGGGGGGCTGCAGCAGGAAGGGCCGGGAGGGGGGCGCAGAGGATGGGCCAAGACCCACCCCTGTGCCCACCAGAGTCTTGCGGCCCACACTTCCTTTCAAGGCACACGAATTCATGCACTGGGCCCCTAGTGTGTGTGTGTCTGTGTGTATACTGCGTGTGTGTGTGTGTGTGTGTGTGTGTGTGTGTGTGTATATATATATATAAAATACTTTTAAGAAAACTAAGTTACCCTCAACCTCACTAGGACACTCTCACCTCTGAGCCTGTAAAGAATACTTACTCAGTAACAATTTTCTGAAAGTCGTGTCCTTTTTCAGAAGTGAATATGATCTGATACCGGGATGAGTTTAAGCATTCACTGTCCAGTACAAGAAGCACTGTATGGTCTCTGCACAGACTGAAGTGGCTGGAGTAAGAAGCGAGCCACCTGAGAACCTGGAACCTATGAACTTTTTAACTTTGAGAGCAAGAAAACAGAGCTAGGTGTACGGGAAGAGCCCAACAGAGTGATTCTAGGAGACCAGATAACAACTAGGTACCACATGGGTCAGAGATAATTCATTTGTTCATCTAACATTTGCACAGAGGGCAATTTTTCTTTCACAAATTCAGTAACACATGTTTCCCAAATGCTTTTTAAAGTAAAATGTATAGTACAATATCCAATAATTTAGTGATAGTAAATATTAAGTTTTATTTTTTTCTTTTCCTTCCCATCAGTGTATTATTTTGTCCTTGATATGATTTGAAAAATAGACTTATTGTGTTCATAAGGCACTCAATGAAGATGTGCTGAGTTCCTCACATAAGAAAATTGGACCATGGTGATTGCTGCCATCTTGTGGGAGAGTGAGAGAAATTCAAGATACTGTTATCTCCCTAATAAACTCCTTAGCATCCTCTGATTAAGCATTCATGCATTCATTCATCCTTCCATTCAACATTTACTCTGTGCTAAACCTGGCTAGACTCTGGGCACATAAGATAAGACACTATGTAGAATACAGACACAATGTGCTGATAAAATATTGTCACAGGACAGAGCACCCTTCCTGGGTTGGGGTAGTGAAGGAACCCAAAAAACTTTCCCAAAGAAGCATAATCCAAAAATTATGGATAGCCATGCTGAGTCCATTCTATGTGGCTTTCTGTTGTGAAAATAATTTCCTAGGCAGGATTCTTCTGCCCATCTCTGCTGGTTCTTTCCCAGCAGTAGGAAAGGAAACAAGGAGAGATATAATGCTGGCAAGCCCCAGAATCTCAGAAAGTACGTGGAGTATTTTTCCTTTGCTTCTCTGGATACATTCTCCACTCACCTGTGTCTTGCTCTGTTCCCCAGAATGCTGACCAGTGTGGACTTCCTCTAATCCTCTCTTGCACACTGACCTCCAGGTCCAATCAGAAAATATTGCTGGTGAGAAGGCATTGGCAAGAGATCTGCAAGAGGAAGGAGAATTAGATAATGGTACTTATGCCCAGGTTTCCCAGCCCCCCATCCCGGGAGGGATCTCCCAGTGAAAGTTCTCAGTTTACCCCTCCCCTTGCCCTTTCAGACCCAGAGGTGGTAACTGGAAGGACCTGGAAAAAGCAGGCCTGGCTTCATCATTTCTCTCTTGGGCAAGAGGTGGGGAGGCTGGCTGGATGTCATTTTGTCTTCACTCATGGATCGTCAGCATTACAGTTTCCCTCCAGAGGATTCATCTGGGACAATAACCTCACTTCCTTTGCTAACATGACCTTGCAGGTGCTATACTTACTACCATATGACATGGCTCTCAATGTGCACAAAGTTGGAGCCATGGACTGGGACCCCAGACTTTTTGGGATATGGACCTTGAGGATTTGATATTGGACATAAATGCTCACAAGTGCTTTTCCAAAAATTATTTGTTTACTAATCTGAATATCCTATATAATAAAAGCGGAATATACAAATTGTCCCCTCAACCAGCATTGTCCGGGAGTTCGATCAGGGAGTGGGGCCTGATGGGGGAAGGGAGGCAGGAAGGGTGAGCCTGTGGGGACACCTCATCACACCTGCTTCCATCACTTGAAACAGATTCAATTATGATAACCAATCACAATTTTCTAGCTCATTCAGGACACTGAAGAACACATTCCTACCTCTTTTCTAATCTATACTAATAAAAGCCTAGGTGGCCCTCATGTCATCACAAGATGGCCACCCCCACATCATCACAAGATAGCAGCCACAAGATGGTCATCAGGGGAGGGAAGTTGTGGGTGATTGGGCTGGCAGGGGAGCAGTTAGGCATTGATCAGGCTGGCAGGCAGGCGAGTGGTTAGGAGCCAGTAGTTCCAGATTGTGAGAGGGATGTCTGACTGCAGGATCGGGCCTAAACCCGGAGAGGGTGCAGGCTGGGCTGAGGGACACCCCCCTCCAGTGCACAAATTTTGTGCACTGGGCCTCTAGTAAAAAATAAATATCTAAGCAAGCATAATTCCTGTATGCAGAAGGATACCTCACAGGAACTTGACAAATATGACATGTTTTCTTCCCTATTGCATTACACATAATTTATCTTTTTGGACAGGGTCACATGGACCTCAGTTTGCTCAACAGTCAGTTTGTTCACTCTACCTCCTCTGCGAAGCAAACGAAAAAGCTATAATGTAATGAAGGAAGTGTTTCCTATAACATCAAGCAAGGCCATAATAGTATGAGTAAAGAAGAGGGTAAAATTCTAGAAAAGTTTCAGAACTGGAGGCAATAGTTTGATGTGTAATTAAGTAAGAGAAATAAAATGAGGCAAGAATTGAAAATGATGCCCAGGGTTTTATAGCTGAATGAATGGTGGTGTGGCCATCAGTCACTGAGCAGGAAAGTAGGGAAAGAAAAGCTAGATCTTTGACTTCTATGTAAAAGAGATTGTGTAAAGGTGGGATCTGAATTGTATTACTTTTCTCTCGTGAATATTGCCCTTGCCTTTGAGATTGGCTAGTAAGCTAGGACAAGCAGAATAGGGGAAGTGAGACAGATAGTTAGCCAGGCAGTTTATATAGCCATCTAGCAAATAACAAAACCGTATCTTCTGTAACCAAAGACATTTAGGAGTAAATGGTTTACCCGTCTCCCCAACCAGAGGGTAAATAGCTGAAATCACCTTTCTCAGAAAGATGATAGCAATTAGTGCCATTTGTGCCAACCACACCCAAGGACAGATGAAATTAAAGGAATAAATTTCATTTTGGTGCATCAGCATAAAATGATGAATATTCTATTGAGATCCTCTCCAAGACCTCCCTAAGCCTCCAGCCTTTAAAAACCCTCAAAACAGAAGGTCCCAACATGTGCTCTCCCTCCCTTGTCGAAGCAGAAGGCTCTAGAGCACAGTGAGAGAATCAGAAAGTGTCAGATGAGGTAGATGAAGAGGCACAAAAAATCGTGTAGTAGTTCTTTGAAAGCAAGCATAAGGAGTGTGAATTTAATTCTCCAGGCAAAGGAGAAACTATTGGTGGATTTTAAGAAAGGGAGCAACATAATCTAGATTATACTTACTGTTGTTTTTTGTTTTGATTTGTTTTGTTTTGATCACTTTGAAAGCTGTGTAGAGAATGGATTTGGGAGGTAAGGCTAATTGGGGGGAGGTGCTTGGGGGTGAAGTCAGTTGGAAGGCTGTGGTCCGATCCATAGATAATTTCTACTCAGACTGAGATAGTGTTTGTGAAAAATGGAGACAAGGAATCCAATTTTGAAAGTTGAGTTTAACCAAAACACGTGCTCGCTTCGGCAGCACATATACTAAAATTGGAACAAAACACAAAAAAAACTTGCTGATCTATTGGATGGAGGGGAAGTCAGGGAAGGAAAGATGTAAATTCATTTCAGAATACCTTACAAACTTTATGGTCTTTAATGAATTAAACTCTGACACATGTGCATTTTTAATTTGCATACAAAAATATTTGTGACTTTACCTTTTTAAAATAACTAATCTTTAACGTGTGGCACGGGTGGATAGTGAATGGAAAATGAGTAGCGGCTAACATGTGTGTACAACTCTATAAAGAAGCCGGTAAGACGGCACAGGGGGAACAAATGGTGATGTACGGTGACTCGGGGTGGTGACACACAATACAGTGGACAGATGATGTGTTGTAGAACTGCACACCTCAAACCTGTATAATTGTGGTGACCAGTGTCACCCCAATAAATTCAACTACTAACTAAAGGAGTTTGGATTAGAGGTCAAGTTCCTCCGCGATCCCTTCAGCGAGGAAGCACTTACATTGCCCTGGGGAGCTACCCAACCCCAACTGCAGGCGGTCTCGGCGCCACCGTCGGCCCAGGCGCCCCTTGTTCCGGACACGGGAGCCCAAAGCCACGCTCCCTGCTGGCTGGTGTCACACCGACTTCAGGAAGCCCCGCCGCGCTCCACGCGCGCTGGTCCTCTCGCAAGCGAGCGTCACAATCCTGGTGGGCAAGGACGCCCGCAGGGTGACGTCAGCGCGCAGCGGAGGCCGCAAGCGGCGTGGCGTCATCACTTCGCGCGAGCCGCCAACGGAGTTTTTTGTGCGGGTTTTTTTTTTTATTCCGGCTGCCGGCCGCTCCAGGTGAGTGGAGAGGGGCTGGCGTGACGTCATCTCTCTGCGCGGCCAAGGGGCGGGGCTCAGTCCCAGCCCCAGCCCCAACTCCACTCCCATCCCCATTCCCGTCCCCACTCCCAGCCCCCTCCTTTGGTTCTCAGGCGCCGGCAGGTGCGAGGGGGGGGGGGGGGGGGGGGGGGCGTGGCGGGTTTGTGGCGTGCGCGCTATCGGTAGGTCTTCGGACTTTTGGCCCTTCCCCCCCAATCCTCACAAACTCGGGGTCGGTGGTGGTCAGCTTTGACAATGGAAGGAGCTGAGGCTCAGCCGTGAAGTGATGTGGCCCAAATGACTCAGCAGAGCTGCATTCCAGACACTCCACTGTTCTCTCCACCGTGAAAGGGACGTAACCCTATGTTAGGAAATGCTGGGAGGTGATCCGCGTCCAGCGCCTCACATCCTAGTTCCGGCGGCGGGTCTGGCCGTCCACCCAGAGCAGCGACCAATTCTGATTTCCAAACGGGTCCCCGCGCCTCGGCACAAAAGAGAAACAGTTTGTATACAGAGCAAAGGGCCTGAAGCCGCGATTGCAGATTTTACCCAGCAAAGGGTGAGACAATGTAGGTGTCTCCGCTGCACTCTACTGACCACACACACGTAGGCACACATCCAAATGCCCGCCTTTCTCGGTGTGTGTGTGTCACTGGCATCACCCTTCCTGCACTCCTCCAGACTGAAAATCAAACTGCTCTTTCACGCCCTGCACATCTGATTAGTCACTGGCTCCCGTCTCCTTTTCCTTCCTGTTCTCTATTTCCACTAGATAAGACTTCATCAAATGACCTCTAACCTACTCTTTCCAATTGATTCATTTGTCCAATGAATGTTTACTGATGCTTAGTCATTAAGCATCACCAAACGTTGCCAGTTTTACTCCTTCTGCACACTTAGTGGGACTATACTTCTGGCCCGGGATCAATGAGATGAAAGTGGATGGGACCGGTTGCTTTCAGACACAGCTTGTAATTAATTGCCACTTTGAGGCGCTCCAGAGCTTTTTCCCCTCTGGCCCAGCAACAGGCAACTTTCCAATGCCAAAGGTTCAGAAAGAGCCAAAGTAAAGCCAATGAATCACTGGTAAAAATGTATTGTGCACACACTGAACAGACAGTTTGCAACCTTGGAGCACTCAGACCAAAACGTGGAACAAGGCTCAGGGGTAAGCCGTTTACATAGTGAAAAAGTGTCTCCACAGTGATGAATAATTAAGCTAAATGAATGACTAACCTGGTTTTATTTTAACACGAAATGGCGATAGCTTCCTCCGCCTGCATCCTTGATTAAGATGAGCAGAGGCATCCTATTTCCAATGATGACCCTCAGTGGTGACATGAAGTGTCCACTGGGTTACCTCGATTTCCATTCTCTTACATTTTCTTGCCTCTTCCCCTAAGTTCCTTAACTTCCCATAGAATTGGTTATTTATCTCCTTCATCGGGAGCCACCTGAAGTTATAGGTCAGCTAAACTGTTAAATGTTTTTAAACAATATACATATTCATGGCTAATGTTGACCTGATGTCAATTTTTGAAATAAACGATTTAATTTGACTCTGCACCTAACCCCGACACGGCATTCACATTTAAAAGAAACCGTCCAAGCATTTACCCAAATGAACAGGACATGGGAAATCTGTCTTGATCCATGTAGGAAAAAATAGTACAATTCCTATTAAATGTCTGTACTTTCTGAAAGTACCCAGATTTGTGTGACATGTGTCCTCGGCAGAAGTCCCTTCTGTCACTCTCTTTCTCCGGCTTTCTCTTTTTGCTATCCACTTCTCATGAAGGTGTTCAGTAGACACAGCCTCCTGGATGCTTCTGCAGGCAGTGGCCCTTGTGACAATGCCGTGGATGCCAAGGGGACTAGCTCCTGGGGCCGGGATGCTGCTCTTCATCCCCAGGGCCTGGCCCAGCACCATGTATAAAGTCTCACAGTTGCCCATGAAGAGAGCCTTCTTCTTTAGGCTCTCAGCTCCCAGTTGCTTAAAAGTAATGGGGGGAGGAGGGGAGAAGAGAAGAAAAAAAAAGAAACAGTTTTTTAGACACAGAACAATCCCAGTCCCTATGAGAAAATAAAAACTCTTGAGACCACAGTTTGCTGATGAGTGCTGAGTACAGAGTCAGCTTCACCAGTGTGAAAAAAGAGGTCATTTGGAGAATGTGCCAACCCTTTCCCTCTTCACGTCCAGGAACAATCTTAGCACCCCTCTCTTCTACCAGCTTCTCTTGGCTGTCGTATAGGCCCTGGCACTTCTCATGCCTTCTTAGTACTCTTTGAAGCCAAGAACGCGAGTACAGTAATATGTTCTTGACCTCTGGCACTAGTCACTGCTCTTTGGCCTAACTTCTCCCATTCCCATGGCACTTGGTTCAGTTAATAAACCCAACTCCATGTTCTGGCTTAAGGGGAAATTGGTTATCTTTTGTTCAAACACAGGCATAGGTAGAATATGAACTTCTGTGCGTTCACATGAAAACTCTCAAAGATCCAACATATTGAGCTAGATGGTCACAAAAATAGCTTCAATAGCTTCTTGCTATGTTCTTTCTCTATAGCCTTAAAATTGTTATGCTGTCGAGCACTTTCAAATATATACATTAAAGTATTATATTCAGAGAAGAAAAAAAAAAGATGAGCAGATCCCCCATGTTGACCCAGGATGGACATGTAGCATGGGAAAGAGAAACCTCTTTTGTCTTAAGGCATAGACTTTTGGGATTGTTGGTTACCACAGCATAAGCTAGCCTCTTCTGATTGATAAGTACGTACATAGTGAGCAAAACCAAATTTGGTTTCTTTCCCAGTGGTATAGCAGAGGTATCTCTGTAAAACACAGATGTGGTTATGTCCCCTTCCCTGCTTTACAATTTTCAGTATCTTCCCATTGCTTTGAGGGATAAAGTCCAAACCCTTAGTTTGGCATTCTAGGCCCTTTACCACTTGCCTCCAAACTGCACTTCTATTTCTTCTCTCCCATTCATTTTATGGTCCAGCCACACTGTACTACTGGCTATTTACAGCCTTAATCTATATACTTGCAAACCCCTGCCTGAACCTTCACCCATGCCATCCCTTCAACCTGGGATATCCTTCGTCCATGTTTACATATCCTGGTTTACTACCCTGTGCTTGTTAAATAATTCATGTCATCCTTGAGAAGTTCATCTTATTTACCATTGGCTCAGGGATGTATTAGGACTGAAATATTTGTTAAATGAATGGATGACTTATTGAACCCTTCAAGGTTCATTAGAAATGCTGTCAATTCCATGTATTCGTTTCCTATTACTGCTATAACAAATTGCCACACAATTAATGGCTTCAAACAATACAAAGTTACAGTTCTGTCGATGTTGGCAGAGCTGGATTCCTTTCTGGAGCTCTAGGGGAGAATCTGTTTCCTTGCTTTTTTGAGCCACTAGAGGCTGCCCACATTCCTTATGATCCCTTTATTCCATCTTCAAAGTCCGCAATGTTGCATCTCTCTGAGCATTCTTTTATAGTCCCTTCTTCCTCTAACTCAGCGGTTCTCAACCTGTGGGTCGCGACCCCTTTGGCAGCCGAACGACCCTTTCACAGGGGTCACCTAAGACCATCCTGCATATCAGATATTTACATTACAATTCATAACAGTAGAAACATTACAGTTATGAAATAGCAACGAAGATAATTTTATGGTTGGGTCACAACATGAGGAACTGTATTTAAAGGGCCAGAAGGTTGAGAACCACTACTCTAACTAATAACTTTGCCAGGAAAGTTTCTCCAATTTTAAGGATCCATGAAATTAGATTGGGCTCAACTGGATAATCCAAGGCTAATCTTCCTACTTCAACCTACTTAATCACCTTTCCTTTAGCTATGTGAGGTAACAACCAGGGATTAAAACAAGGCCATTTTAGGGGGATCATTATTCTGCCTATCACATTCCAGTCTTTTTGCTCGTCCCTCCAGTTTGGCATTTACCCTTCAACATCCACCAAATGAAGTCTTCCCTAAAAAGCATCAGGGGTCTCCTAGAAGTAGGGAAACGATTTGTAGTCCAAACTTAAGACACTTTGGAGAGTGAAAGGGAGTACTATTAACGTTTATACCAGGCCAACAGGTGTACATAGACTGATCAGACATAGCAGGATGAAATGGGTGTGTGACCTATGGTGACCCTACTCCAAGTTGGAACAACATTATTATGGACTTCTACCCTCTAGCCTGGTCTCTTAGAAAGAAACCAAGGAAATATTGGGAGGCTTTACTCTGAAAATACGTGATTTAGGCTGGAAATCGGGCACTATCTAGCTCAACAGACTAAGTAGGATCTTTTTCTCTAGTGCTGTAGCAATATAAAACAATATAAGGTGTATATTAAGGACATTCAATTTTTATCTATGGTATATATTGTAAATATTAACTCACAATTTGACATTTGTCTTCAATTTTGTTTATGATGAAGCCTCCTTTAGCAGGTAGTTCCAATATACCTTGTAGCCTCATGACAAAAGATTAAAAGAACCCAAGGTTAGAAAACTGGAAATCTGCTCATCTTGGACTTGTAAATGGTGACTTTTTCAGCTCTGGGAGAAAGGAAAAAATATGCAAAAGGAAGGATCCCCTAGCTTTTCCTTTATCTGATCAAGGCTTTTCATTTCAAAGGTTTGTTAATCCTAGGTCACAGAAGAGCCAAAAGATATTTTGGGAAATCATTTTGTGATCTTATTATACAAATAAGATGTGTTTACCCAAGGTTAGCTATTACATTGCAGTTGCAAAATAGTGGCTTTCCAATTTATCATGCCCTCCACATTTTTCTGTATAAAAGAGTTTTCCTTTCTTCTACCCTATACCTTTTCTTTTCGTATTCTTATATTGTTAGTGATATTTATTAAATGAACTTACAATTTTTGTTTTTTTAATTTCCTTCCTTTTAAAATATGTTTTTATTTATGCAAGAGAGAGAGAGGCATCAATGGCAGAAAAACACTGATCACTTGCCTCCTACAAGCCCCCTCCTGGGAATCGAACCTGTGACCTCTCCGTACATGGAACTATACTCAACCAACTGAGCCACACCAGCCAGGGCCAGTTTTTGTTTTTATTTATTCAATGTGTTATAATTCATGACCTGTTTTGTGTGTGTGTGTGTGTGTGTGTGTTTTTAACTAAGCTCAACAATGTTTAACAGTGGCTTTATGTTTATGTTTTTACCTTGGGGCAATCTAGTCAACCCTATCATAAGGGAAGTGATCAAATTTCACATCATCAATAAGGGGACAAACAGACACTAAGAGACTCCTAAATGGATGCAGTGGGAAGTATACCATCACCTGGGCAATATTCTGGTCAAAAATGTTTAACCTGAATTTAATCATGCAGGAACAATCAGACAAATCCAGACTGCTGGATAGTCTTTAAATTATCTGGCCTGGGCTCTTTAAAATTTCTAGGTTGTGGAAAAAAACAGGAAAGGCAGAGAAAATATTTTAAATTAAAAGTGATATAACCAAATGCAATAGATCTTGGATCAAATAAATTCTATAAATAAATTCTACTTGGGGGGATTTGACTATAAACTATGAGATGATACTTAATGCTTAAAATTTTATGTGTAAGAATGATACTCTGATTATGTAAGAGAAGGTCCATTCTAAGGAGATGGATGATGAAGTATTTAGTGTGAAGTGTCAGGATTATTGCATGTGTGTGTGTGTGTGTGTGTGTGTGTGTGTGTGTGTGTAGAGAGAGAGGTGAGTGTGCTCCAATATGGCAAAATTGTTATGATTGGTTAATTTAAGTGAAAAGCACATCAGTGTTAATTTTACTCTTTTTTTCAAATTTTCTGAAGGTTTGTAAATTTTCAAAATACAAAGTTGAGGAAAAATTGTTTTTTTTTCCCTTCCTGTTCTTGGAGGAGTCCAATGAAGATCCTAGAATGGGTCTAGGGAAGAGGGGATTTGTGAGGAAAAGAAGACTAGGAAAAGGAGGGTTTCCAGACACGTGGGAGGAGCAAGGCCCATGGTCCTAATTTATTAGGGTGATTGACAGTGATGACTGGAACAGCCTCCAAATTTCCGTGGCTTAACACAATAAAAACTTATTTCTTGTTCTAGTAGAGAAGACAGACTCTCAGAGGTGAAGTAAAAGCCAAAACCAGGGGCAACCTGAATTCCCACCCACTTCTGTCTCCAAAGCCCATGTTCTTCTCAGCCCAGTACATGCTCCTGAGGTTAGGACGAGGCTGTCAACCCAAATCTGACATTCCTTTTACTCTCCATGACTGGATCAATACTCTATCCTGAGAGGCAGCCTGGGATCCTGAGGATACCTCATTTTAAATATTCTAAATTAAAAGTGATATGACCAAATGCAGTAGATCCAGACCATTCATTCGCTTGTTCTACAAATATCCCTTAATACCTTTAACATCCTCAGTACTATTCTAGGATTCAACAGTGAACCAAGTCCCCCTCCCAAGGAGCTTACCTGCTAGGGAGGGAAAGAAACAAGGAGTAAATGAGTAAATAATAAACTGAAGCTATGATAAAAGCTATGGAAAAATAATGAAGCAGGATAAACAGGTATTGAGGGGCAGGGAGGAGGAGGTTCAGACAGAGAAGGATTCAGGTACACCTCTGCATATTTGGAGCCCTGACGGATATAAAGCCTGAACCACTTGAAGGCCTCAGGAAAGTGTATTCTAAACTGGGGAAGCAGTAAGTTTAAGGGCCCTGAGGCTGTAACAAATTAGAAGTGATACTGGCACATTAAGGCAAGTGTGGCTGGAGAGGCAGAGAGGTGGGAAATATAGGAGGCAGGTACAAGACAGAGTAAGAAGTAAATAGAGGGTTTTAAGGCAGGGCAGCAATGTGATCTAACTTTCCTTTCAGACCTGCAGAATTCTGTGTGGAGAATGCAGCCATCCAGCTGAGAATTGATGGTGGTCCGGTGGTAGCAGTGGGGATTGAGAAGTGGCCAGAGAGAAATGTATTTTGAAGGGAGAGGTACCAGGATTTGCTGATAGATGTGAGATATGAGGGGAAAAGGAAGATGGCTCCTAAGTTTTGGGTCCAAGAAATACTCTGACCAGTCCCACTTGGTTACAGAAACAAATTTAATGGTAGTGTGGTATGTGCTGCATTATTGTAAAACCCATTGTATAATAAAAGTTACATGTTTTTAAATCTTGGAAATAAGAGGACTAGATTCAGTAACTTCTCGATCAGTTCCTCATATTGTTAAAATAGTGTTGATATTTGTCATGAGATCCGTTATGAGACTTCACAAGAACAAAATGAGGTAATATTTGTGAAAAATGCTACTCATATGGTTAAGTCACCTAATAACCAACTTTAATATTTGTGTGGCACTTTCAAGGTAAAATGTGCTTTCTTGTGCTTGAAGCAATTCAGTTTACTAACAGTTAATATTATGCTAAAAAGCTGGTGGACTGAAACCCCTGTGACCCTATATCCCAAAATATGTTAAATAATCATTAGCCACCAAAGGAGAAGTCTCTCTGTCTTCTTTCCATATCATAGTCTCTCTCTGGAGAGAGAGCTCATGCAAAGAAAAGCAGCCAACCACAGGGTCTACAAGAGCCTTACAGGTGTTGTCTTTGGGCTGTTCCTCCACCCACTCAATGCACTGCAGCCTCTGTGGATTATCTCTCCATGCCACTTACAAGGGACAGGAACTTCAGGACTCTCCATCTGAAATTCCCAGCCTTCCTTGTTTTAGCAGAAACCAATCTGTTCATCATCAGAACATAAGGAAAACATGAGTGTGTACTTTTTTTTTTACGGGGACAGTGGCTGACTACCAGAAAATAATTACATTTATTAATACAATAGAAAAAGAAAGGTTACCAATTTCTTAGAAGAAAAATAACATGGACCAGCACCACCTGGTACACGTTACAAGTTTAAATGCCCACAGTTTGTTGTTCTGAGAGCTCCCCACCACACTGCAGATGTTGGATCAAGGACAACCACCATCAGAGCTGCTGTAAGAACACATCGTAGTCAGTTCTTCAAACAGTAGGCTGAAAAGATATTCTTCCTGTCTTAGAAGCTCTTGGTGCAGAGAGAACTTACCAGTGTGGAAAACAGTCTTGCTTTTGAATTCAAGAAAAACCATGAATGAATCTATCATTTCCTTCTCTGATACAGTCTGCAGAGTGGTCTGTGAAGAGTCCTTTTCCATTCCTACCACTTTATCTGGATAAGAGGAGAGGGAAGGGTGGTAAGGTGCCAGTGTCCTGCCAGGCCATTCGGGCGATGTTCTGCTCTCCACGCCTTTCTGTCGTAGTAGATGGGGGAGGAAGAGGCCGCCCACCAATTACCTCTTCTTGAAGCCATATTTTTTGTGTTCATAGAATAGATCTGTCCTAGAGCTCCCCAAATTGATGGTCTTTGGACAACCATCTCTATCTTTCTCCTGCATGGAGCACTCCTTATAATGATGGGCATCAGAGATTCCAGGGCCTCCTCAGATCACACAGCCCCTGATAGGAGCCACATTTACACTCATCACGTATGTGCACATAGGAGTCACAGATCACACACTAGCCCCCACATTTTTCACACAGTTTTCTGGCATCAACAGCAGCTTGCTTGCAGCAAAAGATCAAGTCCAAACATCAGCTTTTTAAACTGACAATTTTAACGTGTCAGTCACTGCTGCTGCTTTATTTATTTGCCATTCTTTATTCTTATACCCTGGAGGGATTTCTTTTTTCCACCTGGGAATACTTAGAACGGTAGCTAGAAATACTTAACTGATATTTCCTTTCAGGCTCTTTAAATCTTTAAACAAGGAACATTTCAGAAGTGTTCTGCTTTTGGTTGCTGTAGATCCATGTCATTATTTTATTTGGATAAATTAACAGTTTTGCTTTGCCCTGGCCAGTGCAGGCTTGATCCTCAGTAGAAACGTTCAGGAGGCAGCTGATCAATGTTTCGCTCTCACATTGATGTTTCTCTCCCTTCCTCTCTCTCTAAAAACAAAACACAATAAAAAATACTTTTTTAAGTTTTGCTTTATTACATATAGATAACAAAGAATAAAATGTATAATAATAATAAATATCAAGGCACGACTATTCACAGCCTCTTTCTTCTCAACTGCTAAGCAATATTTTGCTATTGTCTACCTAACCTTTTCCTCTTCCCTCGGTTTAGGGCTTTATTAGTAGATCAGAGTGAAGGGGTGTGTGTGTGTATGTGTGTGTGTGTTGTGTGTATGTGTGTGTGTTGGAGGAGAACAGACTAGGAAAGCAGGAGGGAAACACCAAAGAAAGATTGGTAAAATTTACATTGCAAAGAAAGCAATTGACTGATGGAAGAGAATAAATTTGATCTCAGGGAAGAAAGGGGAAATGGCATGAAAGTGCTCAAGTTTCTGAGAAAATATTAGTAAAGATGTTGAGGTATAGCCACTGTATGGAGGAGGGATGTTGAAACGACAGATAGAATAGAGCTACTTTATAAGTTTTGCTCTAAAGAGTGCATCTGTCCACCGCACACACCTAGAGCTTTCTGAAGTGAAAGTTTTATTTGCTTTCAACATTTTAGGAGGACGGTTTTCTCTGAATTTTATATTATGCTAAGACTGGGCCACAAAGGACTTGACAATTCAAACTACCAAAATCTCAGTACACTGGGACACGTTTTCTATTTAGACATTTTTTATAGACATAAATTAGTGACTCCTAATTTTAAGATTAAGATCTTTTTAAAACACATAGGGAAAATATTAAGGGATGATGCATATTCTTTAAAGATGCATTTCTTGAGGTTTTAATCATTTTGTGAAACTTTGGGAAAACTCTGCTATTAAGCATTTAACATTGCTACTACCCTGAGGCCTTCCTAAAATCAGAAACTCTTTTTTCCACAATCTTTCAGCATTTTTCTTATATCTCTGTTATTATACTCAATTTATTTTGTCTGGCTTGTTTTTTCAAAGAAATTTCTTATTAAAACACCATATGTTGGCCTGGATTTAGTCTCTTCCTCCCACAGATTTACTGAAGTATAATTGACAAAATATATTTTATATTTTGCATATAATAGTGTATTAAAGTATACAACTTGATGATTTGATATACGTTGTAAAAGGATTCGTACACTTGAGTTAATTGACATCACCTCATAGTTAACTTTTTTGTGTGGGGGGGCGGGAATGCTTCAAATGTATTCTCTTAGCAAATTTCAAGTGTGTTCTACAGTATTATTAACTATGGTCACCATGCTGGACATTAGATCTTCAGAACTTACCCATCTTATGCAAAGTTTGTACCTTTGAGCAATCTCTCCCCATCCTCCCACCTCCCCCAGCTCCTGACAACCACCAATCTACTCTGTTACTATGAATTTGGCTTTTTTTAGATTCTACATGTAAGGGAGATCATACAGTACTTGTCTTTCTCGGTCTGGCTTATTTCACTTAGCATAATGCCTTCCAGTTTTATCCATGTCATTGCAAATGGCAGGATTTCCTTCTTTTTTGTGGCTGAATAAATTCCATTGTGTGTATATACCACATTTTCTTTATCCATCCATCAACAGACACATAGGTTGTTTCCATGTCTTGGCTACTGTAAATAATGCTGCACTGAACATGACAGGAGAGATATCTCTTCCAGAGAGCAATTTCATTTTTTTGAATATATACCCAAAAGTGGGATTGCTGGATCAGATGGTAGTTCTATTTTTAATTTAGCCTGGTTTTATTCTTAATTGTGTATTGTAAGGTCATTGAAGACAGAGACCAAACCTGACTTACAAAACAATATCATGGCAATTAACAGCACAGGTCTTGAAGTTAGACACAGCTAAGTTTGAATCTTGGCTCTGCCACTCCTTAGTTAAAATACTAAGTCTTTTGTGTGTGTGTGCGGTTGTGGTGGTTGTTGTTTAACCTTGTTTAGTGTCAGGACTCTCATCTGTAATATTGAGGTAACTCCTATTCCTCTCAGGGCAGTCGTGAACATTAAATGAGAAGATGTATAAAAGGGTTTATATTAGAACATACCCAAGTATTCAACCAATGGGAACTAGTATTATGTGTATGCCTACTTTATTATTTGAATTGCTACCACATAGCACAAAAGTAGCTGCTCAGATCTTTGCTAAACAAATCATGGCCAAGATGAGAGAAGAAAACCAAGAAAGGAATCTAGGGCCTGGCACCCTTATTTTATTATTATACCTTTGTTTCTCTCTGTGACCTTAAGATTTGGAGTCCCAGGGTCTGCTATGGAGGTTTGAAGCCTTCTTCTAGTCCAAATGATCCTTGTTAACGGTGGGGTAGGAAGAAAGAGTTAGTACCAGGGCCTCCTTAGGAGTTCTGAGCCTCTAGGGGAATTCCAATTCAATCTCTAGTTCCTTCACTCTTCCTGCCCTCCCCCCATGGCATCTCTAGAGAGTCTCCTCCTGGTGGGAACTTCCAGTGACTAACCTGTAACTTTGTGGGGTCCCCAGGAGTTGGGTGCCCTCTTAAATACCACTCCCTGCATGAAGCACTTCCTGTTTTTCCAGGTCAGAAAGAGTCTCTCCTGTTATATCACATAGAGCTCATTGTCCTCTTCTAGCGATTAGCTTTATGTCATTACCCCTGTGAACGGCAAGGTCTCTGAGAGCAAAGTCTGGCTCTAGTTCCTGTTTGATCAGTACAGTGAGCTGTACATAGTTCTCAAGTAATGATTGTTTTGCTAAATTATACTGAAGCCGGTCTTGGGGCTGCAGCTAAATCCCAGGCCTTGCCCTAAACTCTGTTATCCTGATCCCCAGAGCTTTAAGATACAAACTTCTGCCACCTCTGAGGGAACACAGCCTCTGGTAAATTAGCAGTTCATTGTTTGATTCACTGTACAGTTCCCAGCAATAGGTTTCAAAAAGCTGGCAGGAACCCAGAAGAGAAATTTTATATAGGGAATAGATAGGGATTTACAAAATGGTAACATCACACTTTTTCCCCTCTATAATTTAAAGTTGATTTTTTTTTTTTTACACCATCCAACGATTGCATAGGAGTGTGGTGGAAACAGCTGAAAACAATCTGAAAGAATGCTGGCTCTATTATAGGAGACAGTTTACTTAGTAGTCATATAAAAATAATAAATAATTTATTTGGTCCTAAATATAATTATTCTGAACCACTCAACATGCACAAAATAGTAAATTTTTCATTCTCAATTATTATTACCATAGTCTGCTAAAGCAACTAGCCAAAAGTAGTATTTTATAGCTATTATTATGAGTTGTTTATCTTAATTTGGGTGAAATAACATCTCAGAAAAAAAGTTTGCCATCTCAGCAACTTTCTTTTCTCACTCGGCATGGAGAGGAAAAAAAAAAAAAAATTACCCTTTCAATTTCGTCTTCCCCTGCTTGGACCTCAGTTCTGCTTGAAGAACGCGAAGGTGTCCGCTCGCGATTTCATGTAGCTCTTCACGAATTCGGTTAATTTCCTGAAGCCCTCGGGCAGCCCATCCCCGGTGGTGGCGCAGCAGGGCTGCACATACCAGTTCCGGTCACTGCAGAGCTTCTTTACCTTGAACAGCCTGGTGATGTCCTCGGCGGTCAGAGCTCCCGGCTTATCTTGTTTGTTGGCTAACAGAACAACCGGCACATTTTTCATGTGTTCATTCTTCAGAATGTGCTCGAACTCCCTCCTGGAGGCTTCCAGCCGCTGCTTGTCCGTGCTGTCCACCACGTACACCAGCCCGTGGGCGCGCTCGCAGTAACAGCCCCACACGGCCCTCATCTTCTCCTGGCCGCCAACATCCCAGACCGTGAAGGAAAGGCTCTTCCCCAGCTCCAGCATCTCCACGTTGAAGCCCACGGTTGGCATGGTCACAATGTCCTTAGCAAGCTTCAGTTTATAAAGGACGGTGGACTTGCCAGCAGAGTCCAGGCCCAGAAGGAGAATTTGGGCTTGCTTGACTTTAGGGTTTTTAGAACTCGACAGGCCCATTTCTAGCTTTTCATGAATCCCCTTCCGGCCAGAGACAAGGTTTCTTCTCCGGGTCTTGCATGAAAATGCTAGGAGGAGAGCAGAGAGCAAATGCTTCCCATTGTATGCAGAGAAGAGGAACTTGTGTGTATTTATACTGCAGCTTATCGGCTTGATGATGGGCAAACAGTGTTTTATTTGCAGTCCCAACCAATCCCCAGGAATCCCTGGTGTGAGTAACCAGCCAATGCCATAGTCGCTCAAGGGGGAAATAGTTTGTGGGTGAGTCGGACTCAGGAGGAGCCTGCCTGGGTGGTGCTGCAGCCTGTTCTCCTCCAGCTATTGGAGATGTAAGAGTTGGCGACAGAATAAAACTTAACTTGACAAGCGGTTTGTAGAACTTCTCCAATTATTTGACCATTTATCTTATCCCAGCAGCAAATAAGTAACCAGCCTTCTGAAGTCATAAAGAGAGAGTTTATCTCATACTTCCCTATGCAGTATCTTTAGTACTTTCCCCTTGTCCAGATTACTCGGTAGGAAACTTGAAACCACCCAAGGATGTCTGAACCTTACTCCCATAATCACATAGAGAATCACTTCTTTAATCTTCTAGGCAGAAAATTTACACTATTCATAAGTCCAGATTTACAGAGGAGGAAGCTTGGCACACAAACACTTTTAAAATTAAGCACACAGTCTGATTAAAGATGACAAGTTGATTTATTTGGAATCAATATCTTAAAAAATATTTTCTTGTATTTATCTCCTCTCTTTCTCAAGATTCCACCAAAATGATGGTGAAATAAAAATAAAAAGAACATGTAAACACATAACAGGAGAGTCCATCAAAGGGTGAGGGATTTTAACAAAATTCTGGCAGATGGAATATAGATGGGAGATGAGTGGTAACTGATGCAACAGGATGAAATTGAGGCTTCAGATGTTGATTCATAGGTTACAGAGGGAAGGAGTGAAATGAGGGACTAAAAACATAGGGGGTCAGCTAAAAGTCTGAATCAGGAGCAAAACACACACACACACACACACACACCTTTGCTGAGTAACATTTCAGCAATGACAAGTTACTCCCTAGGCCAAAAAAAAAAAAAAAAATTGAATGGTTCTTTTCTAAAGAAATTGAATGATGTCAGAAAAAGAGACCTCCATGTTTTGGCATTTGGGAGTTTTCACATTTTAATGCCTAACTCAACATTCAAGTGACCTATAGCCATCCTGGCAGTTGGCAAACATTGCTCATATACACAGAGTTTCCAATCAGCTTTTCAGCACTTATAGATGTCTATATTTAATATTTAAAATGCCTTTAATGTGAATGAGGGAAAGACCAAGATAGAAATAAGAACACTTAAAGAAAGTTTAAACAGAGTTAGTGCAGGGAACAGAAGAAAATAAGTTTTAATCTATATTTCCAAAGATTTGAAAAGATATTGCATCCATAAAACAGCAAATGAATGCTATTAAAAAGGCCACTCAAAAAACAAAACTTGAAAATTAAAAACATGACTTCCAAATTTTAAATAAAGATCAATAATAGGTTGGAAGGAAATAGTTTCGAAAGTAAAAGATAGAAAATATGATAGAAAAGATAGTAGTTGTAGAGGATCAATCCAAAGTTTCAATGTCTGACATAGTTCTTTATTCCAGAGGGAATAGAAAAATGCAAAAGAGGAAATTCTCAAAAAAATAATATGACTATTTTCCAAACTGAAAGAATGAACTGTCCAGATTGAAAGGCTTCCCTCAATGCTTAGCAAGTTGCTTTTCAAAACAGCTTATACCAAGGCATATAATATACATATTTTATTTTTATTAAAACTAAAATCTTATTGTCTTAATTAAGTAGACTATTCTGAATGCAGAAAGTACACTTATGAAGAAATTATTTTAACCTTTTTTTAAAAATATATTTTATTGATTTTTTACAGAGAGGAAGGGAGAGAGATAGAGAGTTAGATACATCGATGAGAGAGAAACATCGATCAGCTGCCTCACGCATATCCCCCACTGGGGAAGTGCCTGCAACCCAGGTACATGCCCCTGACCGGAATCGAACCCAGGACCCTTCAGTCCGCAGGCCGACGCTCTATCCGCTGAGCCAAACCGGCTTTGGCTATTTTAACCTTTTAAAGAAACATTTTAACCAACTCACTATATCTCAGAAAACAGATAATATTTTCATTCATTTATTCATCCATCTAGTCATTCACTCAACAACTATACATATTGATTGCCTACTTTGTGAACCATCATGCTAGAGTCCAGGGAATCTAAATAAATTAGGTCTGCCCTTAGGAGGCTTTCATTGGAGAGAAGGTTAAAAAAAATGTGAATAAATAAAAATAATAATACAAACTAAAAAAATTGTAAATTCTAATAAGAAAAGAAAAGCTTAAGTATTCTGGATATTGAAAGATTATTTCTGGATGGAGGCATTAGGGAAATCACCTAGACAAGATTAAAAACTGAACAGAGCCTTGTGAAGATGTGGTGGGGGGAGGGCAGTAATTAAAGAGATGGTCTGTGTGAACAAGGTCTCAGAAATGGGAAAATATAACATGTATGGGGGAAACAACAGGAATGCACAGCACATACACATGTATTTTTTTCCTACAAACATCTTTAACTATTATTAGAAAACAAATATAGATTGTAGGACATGTTACAAGACAACAGACCTGGACTCTTCAAAGTATTTCCATATCATGAAAGATAGAAAAGAGGAGAGGAAGAATATTCTAAATTAAAAGATAACATGATTCCTAAATAGATTATGTTTATCTTTGATTGGATTCTTTGTCCAAAAAAAATGATTAAAGAAAGTATGACAATTGAGGACATTTGATTATGAACTTTATATTAGATGCTACTATTTATCAATGATAAATGTCTTGTGTACAGTGATGGTATTGTGGTTATATAAGAGATGTTCTTGTTCTAAAGAGACACCTGATAATGTACTTAGGGGTGATATCAGCAAGTTAATTTCAATTGATTCAGCAAACACATATAAAGAGAGAGCACTCATAACTGGTGGAATTAAGTTGGGGTATTGGGTGTTCATTGTACTATTTTGTAACTCTCCTGTAGATTTGAAAATTTTCAAAATAACATCTTGAAAAAAAGAATTTCATGAAATGAGCTAATCAAATTAGACTGCAGTCTGAAGTAATGTAGAGATATAATTCAGCTTACACCTGTGATAAGACTGTATTTCCAAAGGTGAATTTAGGAACCCTGACTACACTACCACTTGAGCTCTTCCCAATTCCATATTTTCAATAAATTATCTTTTTAAATGTTTAAGATTTATTTTTTATTAAACTTGATATATTCTTTATGAGACCCACTGTTGGTATATATATATGCCTTCACTCTGTTTTCTATTTGACCAATTTGTGCCTTATTTTCAGGATAGCCAAACAAATGCGAGGTCAAGTTCTAGATGAATATTACACCCAAATGAAAAGATAATTCTTCTGTGAAAGGGAGTAAAATAACTTCTTTTCCATGCTAATTTTCATTTTAAAAGTCCACAAATATTTCAACATCCTTTCCTATTATTCCACAACATTTATGGATTCATTTGTCCCAGCCAAACCTGAGGGAATCAGCAAGGTATTTGTTTTCTGTAAATCATTCTGAGATTATGCAAAAAGGTAGAATTGGGAGAGAGTTACTGGCAGGCTCTGAGTAGCACAGGAAATTTGCTTTAAAATACAGGAATGAAAGAAACATTTTCTTTAATTTCTTACCATGGAAATGGGAGGCAAATATACCTAAATTAGAAACTCAACCATGTACTGACCAAGGAAAGATATAGAAACATATCTCTTGGAAGAAAATGGCAACTTATTCCATTATCATTATATTTCACAGATAAAAAAGAAGCAGGATGTGGTCATGCGACTTGCTTAGCTTATGCAGACTTCAAATATACCCTGTTTTGCCCTGACTGGTTTGGTTCAGTGGATAGAGAGAGCATCGGCCTGCGAACTGAAATATACCCTGTTTTATCTACAAGGACTATTTTATCAGTCTTTTAAAAAATAAACTTTTGGAAAATTGAAGTAGCATATATACATAGAAAAATGCAAAAATCATAAATATGCAATCACCACTGAAGCGAGGCTACATTTTTAATTTTCCATTTTTTGTTGCAAAGAAAATTCCAGACTTCAAATGTTTCTACACCAGTTGTCAGAAATATACTCTGTTCTCAAACATGTGATGTGAACAACAGGTACTCATTATCATAGTTGAGATTCTTTGATGCTATGAAGAATGATATCTTCCAACCTTCAAAGCTTTTCCAAATGCTGTTTTTCCAAGACAGAACCAGCACTTTTATCCACATCCCCAATGACAAAGAACTCTTTTGGTCATATGAGTAGACCACTGGGTCTGAATTCAAATCTAGCCTCTGGCACTTACTAAGCTTTGAATGGTGATAAAATCAAGACTATTGTGATAATTACTTATAGTATTACATAAAATAAATGTGAAAACACATTTCGCCGAACCTGGGACATGATTGATAAAAATTTTCTTTCTCTCCTCTTAGAAGTTTTGTGTATTAGCTAATATTTAAAAACTAGGGGCCCAGTGCACGAAATTCGTGCACTGGGTGTGTGTGGGGAGGGGAGTGTCCCTCAGCCCAGCCTGCCCCCTCTCACATACTGGGAGCCCTCAGGTGTTGACCCCCATCACCCTCCAATCGCAGGATCGACCACTTGCCCCCCATCACTGGTTCTGCCCCCAGCCCAGGCCTGATGCCTCGGCCAGAGGCGTAGACCCCCATCACCCTCCGATCGCAGGATTGGCCCCTTGCCCAGGCCTGACGCCTCCGCCAGAGGTGTCAGGCTTGGACAGGGGACCCCCATCTCCCCCTGATCACTGGCTCTGGCCCCCGCCCAGGCCTGAGGCCTCTGGCCCAGGAATCATGCCTGGGCAGGGGACCCCCCATCTCCCTCTGATCGCTTGCTCCACCCCCCGCCCAAGCCTGACGCCTCTGACCCAGGCTTCAGGCCTGAGCAAGGGGACCATCATATCCCCCAATCCCCGGCTCTGCCCCCCACCCAGGCCTGATGCCTCGGCCAGAGGAGTTGATCCTCATCACCCTCCGATCACCAATCACCGGATCGGCCCCTTGACCAGGCCTGAGGCCTCTGGCAGAGGTGTCAGGCCTGGGCAGGGGACCCCCAGCTCCCCGTGGTTGCAGGCTCCGCCCCTGCCCAGGCCTAACACCTCTGGCCTAGGTGTCCGGCTCGGGCAGCGGGGACCCGCAGCTGCAGTGGCCCCGCGATCGTGGGCTTCGCTTTAGGCCCAGGCAAGGGACCCCTAGCTCCCGGGACTGCCAGCTTCGACCGTGCCCAGCTCCCATCGCTGGCTCCACCCCTACTTCCTGCTATCACTGGCCAGGGCGGCAAAGGCACCTGATTCTCTGATCATGGCTGGGGGGCAGGGCAAAGGCGGCCCCAGGGCCACCTTTGCCCTGCCCCCCAGCTCTTAGCTCCCCCCTGGGTTTCGATCACTGTCAGTGGCAGGGGGCTTCTTCCTGCTTTCCCTTTCGCCTCCCTGCATTGTGCCTACATATGCAAATTAACTGCCATCTTGTTGGCAGTTAACTGCCAATCTTAGTTGGCAGTTAATTTGCATATAGCCCTGATTAGCCAATGAAAAGGGTATCGTCGTATGCCAATTACCATTTTTCTCTTTTATTAGATAGGATACCTGCAATTTTCAAATTGTTAATTTGATAATTATCATCAGTGTATTCCCCTAGCACAGTGGTCGGCAAACTGCGGCTCAGCAAACTGCAGCTGGCGAGCCACATGCGGCTCTTTGCCCCTTGAGTGTGGCTCTTCCACAAAATACCGACTTCTGCGTATGGGCCACGAAGTTTCAGTCGCACTGTACGTGCACGCCCACACGTGGTATTTTGTGGTATTTTGTGGAAGAGCCGCACTCAAGGGGCCAAAGAGCCGCATGATGTGGCTTGCGAGCCGCAGTTTGCCGACCACAGCCCTAGCAGAATAAATTACTGTGTGCTGGACTTCTTTCCCAGCACCCCAATATTTTTATTGCCCCTGCTCCAAAGAAGATTAAAATGAACAAGAAGATGATACAACAGCAAAGGGGCAGTCAGGGCCATCTGGAACTTGGGAGGGGCAGCCCCACTATTCCTTGTTTAAAATTGATATATTGTAATTTATAGATAGTTCCCTCTGAGTGTCTGCCCAGCCAGCAACCAAAGAACTGGGTGGTGCAACCTGACCACCTTACCTTAATTGGTTTCTTTTTCACTTCAGCTAAAAAAATTATGCAAATCATGGGTTTTCATGGGTCTCCATTCTTTATAGTTTCTCATTTTTCTTCTAACTCATGATAAATCTGTGATTATTCAATTAACATTTACTGAGTGGAA
Source organism: Myotis daubentonii (assembly GCF_963259705.1). Lineage (NCBI taxonomy): Eukaryota > Metazoa > Chordata > Mammalia > Chiroptera > Vespertilionidae > Myotis > Myotis daubentonii. Next base: position 24,791,806 of record NC_081842.1, on the reverse strand, counting down.
CCCACTAAGTGGCAAGCCCTGTCTATCTGCTGTGTTCAGAATAACAAAGTTCCCCCTTTAAGAAGTAACTGAAGGTTAAACTATTTTTTTAAGTCTTTCAAAATAACACTATATACAACCTTGTTATTTTAAAAAATAAAAAATTTATTTAAAAACAATATTTAATTCCTGGCTGGTTTGGCTCAGTGGATAGAGTGTCAGCCTGCAGACTGAAAGGTCCCAGGTTCAATTCTGGTCAAGGGCATATGCCTGGGTTGCGGCTTCAGTCCCCAGTAGAGGGCGTGCAGGAGGCAGTTGATCAACGATTCTCTCTCATCATTGATGTTTCTATCTCTCTCTGCCTCTCCCTTCCTCTCTGAAATCAATTAACACTAATAAAAGAGAAAAATGGTAATTGGCGTACGAACTACCCTTTTCATTGGCTAATCAGGGCTAAATTAACTGGTTAATTTGCATATGTAGGCACAATGCAGGGAGGCGAAAGGGAAAGCAGGAAGAAGCCCCCTGCCACTGACAGTGATCAGAAACCCAGGGGGGAGCTAAGAGTTGGGGGGCAGGGCAAAGGCGGCCCTGGGGCCACCTTTGCCCTGCCCCCCAGCCATGATCGGAGAATCAGGCGCCTTTTCCGCCCTGGCCAGTGATAGCAGGAAGTAGGGGTGGAGCCAGCGATGGGAGCTGGGCACGGTCGAAGCTGGCAGTCCCAGGAGCTAGGGGTCCCTTGCCTGGGCCTAAAGCGGAGCCCACGATCGTGGGGCCGCTGCAGCTGCGGGTCCCCGCTGCCCGGGCCGGATGCCTCAGTCAGAGGCGTCCTGCAGGGGCAGGGGCAGAGCCTGCACGATCGCAGCGCCACCCGCTGCCACTGCGGGTCCCCGCTGCCCGGGCCGGACGCCTAGGCCAGAGGCGTCAGGCCTGGGCAAGGGGCCGATCCTGCGATTGGAGGGTGATGAGGGTCAACTCCTGAGGGCTCCCAGTATGTGAGAGGGGGAAGGCTGTGCTGAGGGACACTCTCCCCCCCCCCCACACACACACACCCAGTGCACGAATTTCGTGCACCGGGCCCCTAGTAAAAATATATTTTTAAAAATAATATTTAAACAAACTCCAGTCATCTGAGACATCAAAAGTCTAATGATTATGAATTTCACTTTTGCCTATATTTTTCCTGTCCTAGTTTATGTACATATATAACTTTGACATGGCTTCATTCATCAAACTTCTTTTGAGCATGTAACATGTCTGTATATAATGAAGACACTGGTGATATGGATATAAACCAACTAGTCTCCATTTTCAAGGAACTAATAGTCTAAGAAGGAGACAGACACTAACATGGCAGAGATATGGCTATCAGTGAGGTAATAAAACTTTAAGGAAGCACAGAAGTCATCAAGAAGAAGGGTGAAATAGCAAGTTGTGTCCAGGAAACTGGAAGCAGTTTCCCAACTGTGGAGTTGACGTGTGTGGTGACAGAGGAATAAGAGGAGACGGGGCTGCAGGTCTGTGTGAAGCAAGCATGGCTCATGCATGGGGTGCTCGCATCCTTTATCATCCAAACTTGGACAGTTTTGGAAGTGGAAGGGGTACTTACGGTGAGTATGTCAGAAAGCAGGACAGCCCTGGGAAAACTAGGCTCTGTGGGCACCCTACCAGAGGCCCCCTGAGACTTGCCTGGCTTCATGAGAGGAGGACGCTGGAGCCAGTGTCAGGAGGAAAGATTAGAGTGCCATGTCCGCATAGCGTCTTCTAAGTATGTCCACTGCCACTCACTGGCATTCTCCTTTCTGGTCTTTCTAGAGCAGCGGTTCTCAACCTGTGGGTCGCGACCCCTTTGGGGGTCGAACGACCCTTTCACAGGGGTCACCTAAGACCATCGGAAAACACATATATAATTACATATTGTTTTTGTGATTAATCACTATGCTTTAATTATGTTCAATTTGTAACAATGAAATTGGGGGTCACCACAACATGAGGAACTGTATTAAAGGGTCACGGCATCGGGAAGGTTGAGAAACACTATTCTAGAGGATAAACCAAGATGTCAAAGTCGTAAGAGGACACAGTGGGTAATAAAATCTACTTGACGTACTTATTACCTCATACTGCCTCCAAAGAGAATGGACAGCAATGTGGAGGGAGTGGTTAGGATTTAGGTCATTCGGTTCTCTCTGTTCACCCTCTTACCTCCTTGCTCTATCCTTTTTCCTCTCAATTAATTTCTTTCCCCGTTCTTCTATCTGTTTGGGTTAGGTCTGTGAAATGCTAGAGTAGTGGCCAGAAACAAAGTAATGAACTGTTATTATGTATTACAGACTAGGTGAACAAGTTTCTCACTTCACAAATTGGGTTTTGTTTTTGTTTTACATTATGATTTCCTATACCCAGAGCCAGCAAAAGAGCCCTTCTTAAGTTCTTCAAGTTCCCATCCCACTAGCCCCTGCTGTCCCTGTGCCCAGCTCTAAACCATAAGGTTGTAGAGGGAAATGGTGTCAACATTCTCCTGGGTGTTTGCACCAATTAAATTGAAAATAAATTCAAAAATTCTGCTCAAACCTGTAACATGGGTAAAGCGCATCAAGATATACTAGTAAGCTAAGATCCATAAGAGCTTCAAAGTTCCATTTTAAAATAAAATGGTCCTTCAAATTCCTAGAAAAATACAACATTCCAAAACTCAATCAGGAAGAATCTAAAAATCTCAACAGGCCAATAACTATGGAAGAAATTGAAGCAGTCATCAAAAAGCTTCCAGCAAACAAAAGCCCTGGACCAGACGGCTTCACAGAGGAGTTTTACCAAACATTCAAGGAAGAACTAAAACCTATCCTCCTCAGACTACTACAAAAAATTCAAGAGGAAGGAACACTTCCAAGCTCATTCTTTGAAGCCAGCATCACCCTAATACCAAAACCAGGTAAAGACAACACAATGAAAGAGAATTACAGGCCAATATCCCTCATGAACATAGATGCCAAAATCCTCAACAAAATCTTAGCAAATCGGATCCAGCAGTACATCAGAAAGATCATACACCATGACCAAGTAGGATTTATCCCAGGGATGCAAGGATGGTACAATATCCGCAAATCAATAAACGTGATACATCACATAAACAAATTGAAAGAAAAAAACCACATGGTCATATCAATTGATGCAGAAAAAGCATTTGACAAAATTCAACACCCATTTTTGATAAAAACTCTCAGCAAGGCGGGAGTAGAAGGATCATACCTCAACATAATAAAAGCCATATATGACAGGCCCACAGCCAACATCATACTCAATGGACAAAAACTAACACCATTTCCCCTAAGAACAGGAACAAGACAGGGATGCCCCCTCTCACCACTCCTGTTCAACATAGTACTGGAAGTGTTAGCCATTGCAATTCGGCAAGAAGAAGAAATAAAAGGCATCCAAATTGGAAAAGAGGAAGTAAAACTGTCCTTATTTGCAGACGACATGATATTATACATACAAAACCCTAGAGACTCCATCAAAAAGCTACTAGACTTAATACATGAATTTGGCAATGTAGCAGGATACAAAATTAACCCCAAGAAATCTGAGGCATTTCTATACACCAATAGTGAACTTTCAGACAGAGAGATTATAAAAACAATCCCGTTTACCATCGCACCAAAAAAAATTAAGCTACCTAGGAATAAACTTAACTAAAGAGGTAAAAGACCTCTACTCAGAAAACTACAGGATGTTGAAAAAAGATATAGAGGAAGACATAAACAGATGGAAGAACATACCGTGTTCATGGATTGGTAGAATCAACATCATTAAAATGTCCATACTACCCAAAGCAATCTATAAATTCAACGCACTTCCCATTAAAATACCAACAGCATACTTCAGAGATCTAGAACGAACTCTCCAAAAAAATCATCTGGAATAAAAAAAGACCCCGAATAGCTGCAGCAATCCTGAAAAAGAACAAAGTAGGTGGGATCTCAATACCAGATATCAAGTTGTATTACAAAGCCACTGTTCTCAAAACTGCCTGGTACTGGCACAAGAATAGGCATATAGATCAATGGAATAGAATAGAGAGCCCAGAAATCGGCCTGAACCAATATGCTCAATTAATATTTGACAAAGGAGGCAAGAACATACAATGGAGCCAAGATAGTCTCTTCAATAAATGGTGTTGGGAAAATTGGACAGATATATGCAAGAAAATGAAACTAGACCACCAACTTACACCACACACAAAAATAAACTCAAAATGGATAAAGGACTTAAATGTACGACAGGAAACCATAAAAATTCTAGAAGGATCCAAAGGCAACAAAATCTCAGACATATGCCGAAGCAGTTTCTTCACTGATACAGCTCCTAGGGCACTTGAAACTAAAGAGAAAATGAACAAATGGGACTACATCAAAATAAAAAGCTTCTGCACAGCAAAAGAAACCATCAACAAAACAATGAGAAAACCCACTGTGTGGGAAAACATATTTGCCAATGTCATATCTGATAAGGGCCTAATCTCCAAAATTTATAGGGAACTCATACAACTTAACAAAAGGAAGATAAACAATCCAATCAAAAAATGGGCAAAGGACCTAAATAGACACCTTTCAAAAGAGGACATTCAGAAAGCCAAGAGACATATGAAAACATGCTCAAAGTCATTAATCATCCGAGAGATGCAAATCAAAACAACAATGAGGTACCATCTCACACCTGTCAGACTGGCTATCATCAACAAATCAACAAACGACAAGTGCTGGAGAGGATGTGGAGAAAAAGGAACACTTGTGCACTGCTGGTGGGAATGCAGACTGGTCCAGCCACTATGGAAGACAGTATGGAGTTTCCTTAAAAAACTGAAAATGGAACTCCCATTTGACCCTGTGATCCCACTTCTAGGAATATATCCCAAGAAACCAGAAACACCAATCAGAAAGGATATATGCACCCCTATGTTCATAGCAGCACAATTCACCATAGCTAAGATCTGGAAACAGCCTAAGTGCCCATCAGTAGATGAATGGATTAGAAAACTGTGGTACATCTACATGATGGAATACTATGCTGCTCTAAAAATGAAGGAACTCTTACCATTTGCAACGTCATGGATGGAACTGGAGAGCATTATGCTAAGTGAAACAAGCCAGTCAATGAAGGAAAAATACCACATGATCTCACTCATTCATGGATAATAGAGACCATTATAAACTTTTGAACAATAATGGATACAGAGGCAGAGCTGCCTCAAACAGATTGTCAAACTGCAGCGGGAAGGCCGGGGAGGGTTGGGGGGCAGGAGGTAGGGGGGTAAGAGATCAACTAAAGGACTTGTATGCATGCATATAAGCATAACCAATGGGCATAAGACACTGGGGGATAGGGGAGGCTAGGGGCGGGGGGGAAAATGGACACATATGTAATACCCTTTATAATACTTTAAGCAATAAAAAAAAAATAAAAAAATAAAATAAAATAAAATAAAATAAAATGGTCCTTAATAGGGTCAAAATGGAAAAGCTCATCTTGTGCCATTTTTAATGCATCCTAATTACATTTGTTAGAAGTATGTAAATAAAATACTGTGTTTCAGAGAGCACTAGTACTCATATAAGCAACAAATTTTATTTTTGCCTTCCTCTTTTCTTTCTTATCTTTAAAAAAATAATTCCTCCCTATGATAAGTGCGAAAGTAAAAATGTTGAGCATAAAAATATTACTTAATATGATTCAGGTCTCACTTTCTTAATGGATGTGAATACAGTATATGACCAAGTTTAATACTTGTATAAATAATTATCCATATACTAATATACCCAAATAACAATTTTTGATGAGAAATTCCCACAGGAATTTTTGAGTAAGAAGAGAGAAAAGAAATGGTAGAATAAGAGAGAAAAGAAAATGTTATCACACTTAAAGTGACAATGACATAGTAAGTCAGGCCACCAAGAGATATGGCACCTCCCCAAGGTTCCCCAAACCCGCCCATTGCTGCAGGTCCTCAGGATTGGTTTCCCAAAAATACCAATCAAGGGTCAGATGAGATGAAATTATTTTTATCAAAGATTTGGCCCTTGCACTTTTATTCTCCATAAGTAGCCCTCTTACCTCAAAATAGTGCAACCCACGGTGCACAACTGGTTCAAGTGCATAGCTAAAATTAACTCCAGTATGAGATATTTCAAGACACAGATTAAATACTCCAGAAGTAAATCAAAGCATTTAGCTTCGTATAGGCTTGAAGCCCTAAACTTTCCAGGTTTAGTCACACACAGATTGCAATCAGACAGACCTGGCTTCCAATCACAACTGTATCGCCCCCTCCCCTCCAACCCCCACCCCCCCCCCCCAGTATAAACCTAAGCAAGTTTGTTTCTTCATTGGTAGGTTGGAAAATAATATTATCTGCCTCTCAGGGTTATTGTAAGGAACAAATGAGATACAACACAGCCTAGTGCATGACACATGATGCACACTCAGTAAACGGTAGCTGTTATTATTTTATTACTAGAGGCCCAATGCACGAAATTCCTGCAAGAGTAAGCCTTCCTTCCCCTGGCTGCCAGCACCGACTTCCCTCCGGCACCTGGGACCCAAACTTCCCTCTGGCCACCGGGAGGCACTGGGACCCGGGCTTCCCTCGCAGCCCCAGCTTCATGCAGAAGGTCATCCGGAAGGACATCTGGTCTAATTAACATATTGCACCTTTATTATTATAGATTGGTCACAGGGATAACAGGTGGATCTATATTTGCTGGCCAAATGAGATTCATTGTTAGCAACATCCTGAGAGGGAGTATAAAGTTGTATCTTGGCTTCATGGGAAAGAGTACTGTGGTCCATTATCAATGTCTGTGTGATGGTTAATTTTACGTGCAAAACTTGGCTGAACTAAGGGGTGCCCAGATAGACGTGACTCCTGGTGTGTTTGGGAGAGTGTTTCTGGAAGAGATTCGCATCTGAATCAGTAAACTAAGTAAAGATCATCCTCACCAATGCAGCTGGGCATCATCCAATCCACTGAGGGCCTGGTAGAACAAAAGGCAAAGGAAAGGTGAATTGCTCTCTGCTTAAGACGGAGCATCCATTTTACCCTGCCCTTAGGCATCCATCCTCCTGGTTCTTGGGCTTACAGATTCAGACTGTGAATACAGTATCAGGCAGAGATATTGCTGGTATAATGGTATTTTATGCCATTGGCTCCTGTGGTTCTCAGGCCTTTGGGTTTGGATTAAAAGTATGCTACCTGCTTCCCTAGGCTTCCAGCTTACAGACAGCAGATCATGGGAATTCTCAGCTTTTATAATCACACTAGAGGCCTGGTGCACAAAATTCGTGCACGGGAGGGTTTCCCTCAGCCCGGCCTGCACCCTCTCCAATCTGGGACCCCTCGGGGGATGTTCGACTGCTGGTTTAGGCCTGCAGGATCGGGCCTAAACCAGCAGTCAGACATCCCTCTCACAATCCGGGACCGCTAGTTCCTAACTGCTCACCTGCCTGCTGGCCTGATCCCCCTAACTGCTCTCCCCTGTTGGCCTGACCCCTAACTCCTCTCCCCTGCAGGCCTGATCATCCCTAGCTGCCTCTGCCTCAGCCCCACCACCATGGCTTTGTCCGGAAGGTCATCTGGAAGACATCCAGTCTGTTTAGCATATTACCCTTTTATTAGTATAGCTGAGTCAATCCTTCCCAATAAATGTCTTTTTATACATTTCTATCTATATCTGTTCTATTTTTCTGCAGAATCCTGACTAATATAGTCTATTATGAGTGTAGGAGGGGAATAGTACCACATTTGCATTCTCAATTGTTGGATTCAGATACAGCATAGTTCCCAAGCCTATAATTCTTCCTCTCATAGTTGAGGCCGCTGGATCCCCTTTTAGAAGTTAACTGTAGTCTCAATCCTAATCTGAGACATCAAGTACTTAAGCAGCTCCAATCTTCCTTTCTAAGACTCAGGACAGAGTCATCCTTACCACTAACCTCGTCATAACGGGGGTATTTTAATTTTAACAACTGGGCAACTGCCTTTGTAAATTTTATTTAATTGGGTGGAGCGGGGGAGCTTTTAAAAAAAGTCCCAGTCGCAGATGTTAAACTCAAGTCTGGTACTGGGTTTCTTGCACTCCAATTCCTTCCTGAAATAAGTACCCTGACTTGCACTTGCATTTGCCATACACTTTCTAAAACTAGCATCCCTGCCCTGGCCAGGTAGCTCAGTTGGTTAGAGCTTTGTCCCAATATGCCAAGGTTGTGGGTTCCATCCCAAGTCAGGGCACATACAAGAATCAACCACTGAATGCATAAATAAGTAGAACAGCAAATTGATGTGTGTGTTTCTCTCTCCCTTCCTCTCTCTCTCAAATCATTTGTGTTTTTTTAAACTTTTAAAACTAGCATCCGTAACCCTTGGAATCTAACTTCCAGGATAAAGCCTTTTTTTAAAAAAAACATTAAAAACTTCTTGATTATTGAGTATGGGCTTCTCATTATTGCCCACTCTATATTCTCCATCAATTTTATATCCAACTACATGTTGGCATGTCTTGCTCTGCCAACCTTTTACTGAATACTTGCCAGATAAAAAATATACACATAAAGCCCTGGCCAGTTAGTTGGAGCATTGTCCTGTACACCAAAAGGTGGTGGGTTCAATACCCAGGTTGCAGGTTTGATCCCCAGTTGGGGCAGGTGTGTGAGGCAACTAATTGATGTCTCTCTGTCCCTTCCTCTCTCTAAAAATTGATAAAAAATATTTTTAATTAAAAAAGAAGCATGGCTTCTGTAATTTATATATATATATATATATATATATATATATATATTATACACATAAGTATGCATTAATATATTTACACAAATCTCAGCATGAAATGTAACAGCTCAAAAGTAAGGAAGGTCTAAAGTTCATAAATATAGAATGCGGCTTTCCCTTGAATTTGGTATAGAAAATTTCTATTTTTTTCAATTTGATGGGTTGACAGAAATAAAATGTATCCATCATAAAATATCTATATGCAAGCAATCAGACAAATATTTATTAATTGGCATGTGCCAACCACTGTGCCAGGTGGTAGGAGATAAAAAAGGCTTTGCCCTGAAAGTTAGAGTCCAAGGCTCCTAAGAAGCTTTAGTGAAAGAATCTGTGACTCAGTCTTCCTTCAACCAAGGGATCCTTCCCAGGGTGGCTCTGTGGCCTGAGCCCCTATAAACTACGCTGATGATGCCACTGCCAAGGATAACCAAGTATGCTCCAGTCAGATCTGAACCTTTCTTGGAGAGTCTAGATTGTGGGGGCCCTTCCTACAAGCCACAGCTTTCTCTTCCTTCAAAGTATTCCTCCAATGGAGTGCTACTTCTCAAGGGGTTTGGCCAGAAAGGACCACAAATAGAATCTTGATACCTCCTGTTTCAGCTACCTTCCAGAGTTCCCATTTGCGGTTGGAGGAGCGCCTTTGTTTCTCAGATTCTGTACAGGAGCTAGCTGGCCAACATCCGCAGCTTGACGACCTGACCAAGCGGGTCCTCAGCTCAGGTTATTAGCTTCTCGCATTTCCACAGATGTCTACTAATGATTTTTCTCTCCCACCCACATGTAAGTGGTCTCCAGAATTCCATCACTACAGGCTCATAATAACCCAATACCTGACACAGCCTACTGAAATAACAGGCATAATCTTCACTAAGAAAAAAGGCGGGGCTGAGCCTCTCAGCTGCCACCCAGAATGCCAAACAAGTACATTTATAACATAGAAAAGTCATGAAATATTAATTTGGAAGGCAGCTATGCTCACCACTATACCACCAACGCCTTCATGAAATATTAATTTGAATAGCATCCAGGGAGCCCAAAAACATAAGACATTCACCCAAGAGTCCTAAGTCCTATGAAAAGGGAAGGAGAGTTGCAGATGACATGACTGTTTACCTAAAAAAACCAGAGAACTGGATGACAAATCAAGACGTCCTTGTGGACAGATACCAGATCAGCATACAAAGATAAGTAGCGTTCCTCTTAGCCACCAATAACTGAGAGAGATCCCATTCTCATTAGCAATAAAAAATTGTACAATATCGAAGGACAAACTCAATAATAAATGTGCAAGACCTGTATGAAGAAAATATTAAATTTTCACTATTAATCTTAAAAAAAATAACCAAGTAAAGGATCAGATATAGCATTGTAAAAATGTCAGTTCACTCCTAATTTAATCAGTAAGTTGACTCAGTCCAATAAAAATTAATCAGTGACAAATATTTGTAAACATTTATTGGTGAGTCAGTTATATTTTAAACATTGGAGGTACGGTGGTGAATGCTACAGATAGAGTCCCTTCTCTCAAGTTCACATTGTAATACAAGATGGGAGGGGGGAGATAAGTATATAAACAAACAAGATGCCCAGCTTCTTTTCTCTTTCTGGGGCCCTGGTTAATGGAGCAGCCATTACCATGAACATTGCTGGTCACCATGGTCGAGGGTAAAGGCTATGAAATAGTGAATTAAGTGCTCCATTCACAACCCATTAGCTAAAACCAGTTTCATGACCCCATGTAAACACAGGAGGCAGGAAGTGCAGTCCCACTGTGCGCCCAGAAAGGAAGCAAGCCAGATCTATTCCACAAAGAGTATGAATAACTGCCTCACCCTGTTGATGATCTGATATTTTTGTCATCATGCTTTTTAGGGTTATATCTTAAATCTCTCTGAAATTTCTTGACGAATAGTATACCTGGTTTCCAAATGTACAGTACATTTTTCTATACTATTGATTTAATTGCCCCCTATTTGTTAAGCATTGTTTTTGGTTTCAGACAATAAATGCCCCAAAACACCCCGTGGGTTAAATAAATTGGAGGTTGATGTTGCTCACACGTGAAGAATCTAGAGTGAGGGAGTCCAGACATGGTGCCTCTGATGTCATCAGACATCAGCCTTTTCCTGGCCACTTCTATCCCGGGTGGGATACATTGGGACTTCTAAAAAAATTAGGGACATATCACCCTTGCCAGAAAATATATTTGTGTGTGTGGTCAGCTTATAAATTATAATTTAAAGGCAGCAGCCACAGGACTTACTAATGGATTAGATGGGAGTGAGAGAGAGAGAGCCCAAGATAATTTGTAGGATTTGTGACTAAACAATGGGAGGATAGTGATTCCTTTTACTGAGATGAGGGAGAAGAGGACTTTAGGAGAAAAGCCATAGTCGAAAGTGAGTTCTTTAGTGAAACTTGACAAGCTGATTGGAATTTGACCTGGAAGAGAAAATGAGCAAAAAGAGCCAATAATAATCATGAGTAATAAATAATTTTTAAAATGGAGCAGATTAGGAAGTATAGAAACACGTGTGTATATACACATAATTTAGAGCCTTCAGTCAACTCACAATGGAAGGGTAGCATGAGCTTGAAAACAAAGTTCTTTTATAAACCACCAATATTCTAAGTTTGTTAGTGTTGCATGGCCTAGCTTATTCTGTTTGACATGAGGAGGCAGGGTAAATAATGTCCCCAAACCATCTAATACTGTGCAGCACAAAGAAAATGATAAAGTAGGTGTCCATTGATAGGAAAAGCTTGCTAAGAGCTACTAGTAAGAGTGGGGGGAGCAAATTCTAAAATAGCACAGTTAGTATAACATCAGTTATATTAACCCCCATCCCACATGTGACCAATGGCTGCTATGTTAGACAATGTAGTGCCAGAAATTCTTCAAGCTGAAGAGAAAGAAGATCATATAAGAAAGCAAAAGCAAGTGGCTCAGATATGGCTGCAGAAAACAAACAAACAAACAAACAAAAAACCCAAAAACAAAGAAAGAAGAAAAAGAAGAATCCCGGCCAGCGTGGCTTAGTGGTTGAGCGTTGACCTATGAACCAGGAGGTCACAGTTCGATTCCCGCTTGGGGCACATGCTCGAGTTGTGGGCTCAGTCCCCAGTGTGGGGCGTGAGGAGGCAGCCGATCAATGGTTCTCTCTCTCATCGTTGATGTTTCTATCTTTCTCTCCCTCTCCTTTCTCTCTGAAATAAATAAAAATATTTTTTTTTATTTCTCCCTCCCCCAAAAAAAGAGGGGAAAAAAGAAGAAAAATAGGGGTGAGGGGTGAGGGGGAGAAAGCTATGTCTGAGACCTCAGGGGTGCTAGTAGAGGAGGAGTCACAATAGCTGATAGAATCCTCAGGTGGGTTTAGAGATTTGAGAGCAGAGGGACCTGCTCACTTCTCGGGTGGGACCAGGTAAACAGGAAAGGGTAGAAGTGTGTAGATGTGTCTAAACAGGGGTGGGCAAACTTTTTGACTCGAGGGCCCCAATGGGTTCTTAAACTGGACCGGAGGGCCGGAACAAAAGCATGGATGGAGTGTTTGTGTGAACTAATATAAATTCAAAGTAAACATCATTACATAAAAGGGTACGGTCTTTTTTTTTTTTTTTTAGTTTTATTCATTTCAAATGGGCCGGATCCAGCCCGAGGGCCGTAGTTTGCCCACGGCTGGTCTAAGACATCATCAGAGTGGCACAAGAGGACAACAGTTTGCTAGTCCCTAAAAGGGTGAGGATGTGGCTCGGGAATAATCACCACAGTGAAGATAAGTTTGCTGCAAGTGCTGGCCTGGTGACGGGAGACAATGGGAACGTGGACAGAAGCAGTGAATGCCAGCCTGGAACTCCACACTCCACCCCATGTACCCCTAGAACTTTGGTGCCACTCTAAGGAGATGGAGGTGAAAGGGGAAATTCTCAATTCATAGACTTTACCAGAAAAGATTTTTAAAAAGCCAGAAGTAAGCTTATCTGCAATCTATTGACTATATTTCTGCTATCAGGGAGAATGAAAGCGTGAAATAGAAATTTAAGTTCAGTTCTAGATTTTTAAGTTCAGTTTTGTGAAATGAAAACAGGTCTGTCTACCCTGGACTCTGTGCAAAGGAGAGCAATAACTACCAAGAGGGTGAAAGAGGTTCTCAGAGCTCAGCCAGGCCTTTAACGCTGGCTGTCAGGGTGGCCTCAATCAAGGACCAGGCCCAGCCCCGCAGACAGAATGCTGACATAGGAGGAACTTCATGGCCCCACCTTTGTGTACACAATTCATCTGACCTTGCCTTCCCCCCAACCCCACACCTTATTTCTTCCTGCTGTCTCCATATTGACCCCCATAATTAATAGTCCTTTCCTCTTTGTGGGTGCTCTTGAGAGAGCAGGAAATTAGTGGGGGGCCATTAAGGTTGTGGAACTGCTGGGATCTGGTACCCTGAAGCCAGGGACAGTAAACAACAGAAACCAAAGAACTTCCAGCTCTTTGTTTGATTGGCTTCTCCAACTCACACTGCCAGCTTGGAGATTCGCAGGTTGTGGCTGGTTGTTTTCTCCCTGGCATGGACCTTGTTAAGACCTTCTTAAGGCTGGCTCTTGGGGTACCAAATTTAAGGAGGCACTCACCCTCAGACTGCCCCTGAGATCAAATGCCTCTGCATTTTTAAAAAATATATGTTTATTGATTTCACAGAGAGAGGAGAGAGAGAGAGAGAGAGAGAGAGCTCAAGTATGAAAGAGAATCATTGATGGGCTGCCTCCTGCATGCCCCACACTGGGGATCAAGCCAGCAGATGCCTCTTTAAACGTTGCATCCCAGGTGCCTCACTGCCTTCCCCTAGCCTACACCCTGCTGCTTTCTCCCACCTGGAAATAAAACTTCTTTCTGAGAGATCTGAGAGCAGAGGGACCTGTGGGCACTTCTCAGGCAGGGCCAGGTAAACAGGAAAGGGTAGAAGTGGCAACCACATGTGTCTAAGACAGCCGCCAAGTCTTCCACATCCTGGCCCCGCTCTCTCTGTGGGCAGCCTAGTTATCTGCACCTCAATGCCCCAGGTCTCTCCTCACGGAACAGTGAAGAACTGGCTCGGCAGCAGCAGACCAACCTGTGTGCCCTCCACTGGGTGGGATAAGTAGAAACTGTCAGGAGAGCTTGTGTGTTGTTTTTGTCTTTAAGTTGCAGCATTACAGCATTTGGAGCCTAGAAGAGACTTCATTGATCATATAATTTTCTGTGCCTGCTAATATTCAGGATTTTGAGGTTTTATGTCTGTTTTACTTTGGAGACTCTCAGAAGGGCTATTAGCAAAGGCGTCTCGGTGGTTTAGAGAGGAGGAGTCCCAGTAAAATCCACGTAACCAAGTCAGCTAAAAACCGGAGCTCCCTACAATCAGTGACACAATCATCGGAGCATTGGTAACAACAGGGTCACCCATATATAGTGGAACCATTTACATTTCTGTGATCAGGTTTAAGTAACTATCTTCCTGCCCTTAAGGATTGGATGGAACCAGAAGTAATATTAAAAATAAATAATTCACAGTTAAAATTATGAAATCTCCGTAGGACCAGTTTGAAAGACACCACAATAAGTAAAGTCAAATAGAGGATGTAATTCTAGACCCATGCTCTGTTAGACACTGACATACTCTTGCTCAGTGAGTCTAACATAGCAGTTTTCCTCCCAATGCCAGCAACTGGGCTCTATATTTAGCTAACTAAGTTTCCCAATCCTAGGAAATCCATTCAAGCATGACAGTAATGAGTGAGCAGTTTTTAAATATCTATCTACTCTGTATGTTGTGATCTAATAACATTCAGGACTTGGAACCTTTAAAGCACTCTATAGGTACTTAATAAAATATTCTTCACCACCCACTGAAGTCTAAAAATATCATTATAACATTTTATGGGTGAGGGCCCAATACCAGACATCAGTGACTCATCATCAAACAGACAGGTTTGGACCCAATCATTCTGTCCCCAGTCTAGTGGCAACTTCATATGGATAGCTCCCTCTGCCAAGAAATGAGTCAATTACCTAATCTGGTAACAGAAACATCATTTTGATAATTAAATTTTCTCCCAATTAATTCTATAAAAACTAAAATTCATCACCCTAGGGCCGTCAAACAGAAATATTTGAATTTAGATTTATGTACATTTTGGAGATATATATATATATATATATATATATATATATATATATAAAGTTTCTCAGCTGCATAAATTTATTGCCACTTATTCTGGATTTGCCAAGAAATCTGACCTTCCATAAATATTTTAAAGAGGTTATTTAATTCAGAAGATTAAATAAAACTAGTTAAACAAAATTTCATCATAATTAATTTTAAGAAGACATCCTTAACGAACCATTCAGAGAAAAATCAATTCTGAAGGGGGCTGCCAGTATTTGTCAAGTAAGGACATTGTCTTCCAAAATTTCTAAATTATACCTCAGAGAAATTAATAAATATCCCATGTGTAAATTTACCCATAAACTGATCTAAAGATTATTGTTCAGATTTTACCTCATAAAACACACCAGTGCTTTTGTTACTGGAGTTTTATTTTTCTGATTCTGAATGCACAGGAAGACACAGCTTCTTATGTAAACCCTGCTGCCGTTTGATTTCCTTTGTAGCTATCGAAGTTACTGTCAAATTATCCGATGACCTAACATAAAATTTGAAGTGAAGCCGGCATTTCATTTGTAATGTGATGCTGGAAAGTCTGCTTATTAACGACAAATCCGAAGCATCATGAAATCAAGTATAAAATGCCACAGTTGTATTTATTAGCCGCATCGCAAAGATTCACTGCCTTCTCTGAACTATGTAAGTTTTCATCCAAACACATTCAGCTTAGTCATCAGAAAGGTTAAAAGAGGAAAGCTCCTTTTGCCAAGAGTGAACAATAAAATGGATCAGAAAGTATCGACTTAATAACACGGACCTATGTTCATGTGGATCTGGCCAGAAGTCAAATACAAGAGGACTTCTGTTTATGGGGAGAGAGGCAACTTCTCTCTCACACTTCTTATTTTGCATCAAGCCTTATGTGAGTACAGGAATTTAAAAGAGCTGTCCACAATGGCAGCAGGAAAGCCTATGACAGAAAATAGCATTGTTTCTCTCATTTTGAAATCAGTGCAAAAGTTAAAGGTAAGAATGAAGAACTACATCAGTTCACTCAGGGGCACACCCTTGATTCCAAGGTAACTGGAAAAGGAAGTGAATCAGTTCTGGGTAGTAAATTGGAAACTAGATTTTTGTAAGGGCACCTCTCCCACTGATTCATTTTCTGCAATTACAGGATCGGTACGACTGTCAAATGGTTTTATTCCAGGAGCAGAGTTTCTGTCCTAACAGCCCAGGACTGCTTTAGCGTTCCTTTGGCTGTGTCTGCAGAATGTCACTCTGGCCAAGTGCATGAACATATCTACATCTCATGTTGCTTTTCTGTGAAATATTGGTGTCACCAGACGCTCTTGGAAGTATTTATTAGACAATAATTGTAAAGGGCTTTGCAAGTCTGATGCAGTAGTTACACATGAAGTAGCAGTGATTACAAATGAGACATTCCTTCCAAAGAAACTACTCTGGGGTTCATCTGAGAATGGTTGAGACTCAGAAACTTTGACTCAAATGTTCTTGAGCTGTCGGGGTTCAGGGGGAAAAGCTCTTCTTTACTTCATTTTAGAATGATTCATGGGAAAGACAGACAGCCGATAAAGGAAATTATTTATGCGCTAAATAATGATGCTTCCTACTAATGCCAGGACAAATGTGTGTGTGTTTAAATAAGACTAGATTTTAAGTAAGACTGTATTTTAAACTTCATTTGGAAAATGTACTGGTTTTGACCACATCAGGATATGAGAAATAATTAATTCAAATAAGATATGATTATTACCATAAGGGGAATATTAATTAAGTCCAGTGAGAGAGGCGACAAACTAGGTTGGGATGGAAGGAGCATGGACCTTGGAGACAGGCAGACCTGGGTTGGCTGGCTCCGCTGCTTGCTAGCTGGACGGCTGTGGACAAATTACTTAACTTCCTAAGTCTCCGTTTCTTGTCTATAAAACAAATAATAATGCCTCCATCATAGGCTGCTGTGAGGATTAAATGAGATTTTACTTGGAAAAGCACCTATGCAGAGGCTGGCTGTCTATTAGGCATTTAAAAATAGTAACTATTCTCTTTACATTGAATCCTGTACCTGAACATGATTTTGTACCTAAATGACCCCATTTGAGAGAATGTTGTCCAGCGGTTCATTAGCACTTTGACAGAACTGAAACCGATCAAGACTTCCACAGCTACAAGTGTTAGAGATGACTCTTCAGAAGTAACGGTTCTTTTCATGATAGATTTTAAGATTATATTAGCAGTTCATACATTTTACACAGCATACCCATTTTATACGTTTTTTTAAACATATATTTTTTTATTTCAGAGAGGAGGGAGAGGGAGAGAGAAATAGAAACATCAATGATGAGAGAGAATCATTGTTCGGCTGACTCCTGCATGCCCCAAACTGGGGATCAAGCCCTCAACCCAGGCATGTGCCTCAACTGGAAATCGAACCATGACCTCCTGGTTCATAGGTTGACGCTCAACCACGGAGCCACCGGGACTTATAAGTCTTTTCAAAGCAAATATCTTTCCTATGTGTATGTGTGTATATAAATATACACATGTATAATAAATATATTTTTATTTTTATTTTTTTTGCTAGAGAACCACTGGTTGCCTGTGGAATATTTCACCTATTTTTAGGACGTTGGCAATGAGAAATCTGAGCTGTCACACAATTAATAACTTCCCTTCATAGATGAGGAAACTGTGGTCCAGAGATTGGGTAACTTGTCAAAAATTACACAGTGCTACAACCATGAATAAAACGTAAGTCTCTTGACTGTCAATCCAATGTTGTTTTGGTGCCTTTAAATAAAACTTAAAAGGCTTTACAATATACTGTTTGTTGCTTTAGGGGAAATAAAAGTTCCTGATCAGAGATTTGAAAGCTCTCTTTGTCAGGAATCATGCCATACATCATGGATAACAGAGTTCTTTGGAAGAGTGAGTGTTCAATACATACATTTCAAATGAATTAATGGGTTTTCTTAAGGCTATAATATATGTGACATTTTCTTTGGGGAGAAGGATAATAGTTTAACAAAATTGGATTTTGCTGTATATAATAGTTAGAAACTGCACTGCAGTTATGATGACATAAGCACATGAATAATGGAACAGTTACCTGGAATCTTTTTAAATGATCTGCATTATATAAAGTAAGACTGACTGCCAAGATGGCTGATACATACTAACGTCCCTTTTTCTAAAGAGTAGAGATTGTCTTTGTACTTAAATGAAACAATTACCTGAAATGTTCACATTTCCTTCCCTATCATTGAGTCTTGGGCTGTGTCTCTGTGAGGGCAAACATCATGATGAAAACTACAAAATAAGGTAACTATCAAGATGTTGATGTAATTGCAGTATAAAATGAAAGAATCAGTTTACAGTTGTAATCAGAAACGTTATACCTACTGACTTACACCACAGAATTGTATTTACACGGTAAATTTACATAGTAAAGCCATTCCAATGGTTGTGATATTGCACAGCCGTTAAAATTCATGACCTTGAAGATAATGTGGCAACATGGGGGGAAATGTTTGTGTTCTAATATTTCACCAGGAAATCAGTATTCATTGTCACATAATTTTATAGAAAAAGAATTCTGCACAGAAAAGGAGCAGAAAAAGAAATACACCGAAATAGTAACAGCTGTGTTAGGGTAGTGACAATATGAGTGCTTCTTTCTTATCTCTAGTTATATTACTTTTGTAACAGAAAAAAAATTAACAAGTACAAAGAAAATGAGTTCTGTAAAAGAAAGTAAACATTTGTGATTCAAAGCAGCCTCACATTTTTATTTTTCTCCACAGTGTAAATTCTGTCTTCGAAGAAGTGAATTCTAAAACTTAAAATTTCCTAATCTCTGGAGCCTCTGTCTGAGTCTATGGTGAGGTTCTGTAGTTCAGTTTCTGGGTCTCAGTTGCACCTGTCAGAAACTACCTGAAGAACAGACAGGGTCCCGATTGCCATTCTGCTGGCAGGGGTGGTTTCAATGTCATAGTTCTGTGGACAGCAGTGGGAGCAGTAGCTTCCCCATTGCAACAAAGACAGTTTGGTGCTGGGATTGGTGGTAACTTGCCCTAGAACCTGTTCCTCCAGCCTTTCCAATGATTACCTGGACTTTCTAATCTCCCTTTATAAGTCCCTTCTTATTTAAATGACTTAGACTTGATTCCTTTGTCTATATCTAAGAATGCTGGGCTAAGAAAACTGGAATTCACCCAATAAAAGCTATATGAAGGGTGACATAACTAAAGGGAAGGTCATTCTGAACTTCAGAAGAGCACTGTAATTATATTAAAAGACTTTTTATCAGGTAATATCATGAGTGTCACTTCTGGGCAAAACATTAAAGAGTTGGTGTGCAACCCTGCAGTTCTCTTCTGTGGCAGCAACCATGGGGTCTCATGTTCTAGATGACGCAGCTACAAGATGTGTGGGGGAACACTCCCCAGTGACCCAAATACAACATGTAATGTGACCAAGAAATAAATCTGTTATGGTAGGCCACTGAGATTTGGGAGTTAATTTGTTACCATAGCATACAGCCTAACCTAGCCTGATCAATACACAAATGGTATCTAAAATGAGATTATGTGTTTCATAATCAAAATAAATAAATGTGTAGCCCTGACCTGTGGTGCTGAGTGGTTAGAGTGTCGTCCCCCATACTGAAGGACCCCAGGTTCAATTCCCAGTCCAGGGCATGTACCTGGGTTGCAGGCCCGATCCCTGGCCCTGGCTGGGACATGTGTGGGAGGCAACCAACTGATGGGTCTCTCTCACATCACCAATGTTTCTCTCTCTTTAGCTCTCCCTTTCTTTCCACTCTTTCGAAAAAAATAAATGGAAAAATATCCTCAGGTGAGGATTAACAACAACAACAAAAAGACTGGAGTAAAGATTTGTTGTTATTTTGTATCAAATAAATATATTTGGGTTTGCCTGAAAGCAAAAACAGCAAAAAAAAATGTAACACACTATGAAAAAACCCTAAATATTTAATGATCTTAAAAACAGCAATTAGATTATACTTGTTCAGTTCTCACACAATAAAACAATAGAATTTGTGCTGCATATTAATTTCCTTAATTAGTATGCAATAATTTTTTAAAAAGCTATACTTATTTATTATTAAATTCCTGGTTGTTTGCATAGAAGTGTGAGAAAATTGCTAAATGGGAGTCAAATGATTCTTAACTCAAGTATTCCCACAGATTCCAAACTGTATGAGTCTAGTAGAGGAAAGAAGTTCACCATTACCGTCCTTATTGAACTGGCTCATCTCTGAGCATGGTCCATGAGCACAGGCCTCGTTGACCAGACCTTGAGGGGTTCCCCCATGGATACTCCCATGGCCATGGAGAGTGTTCTCATAAACCCCTCATCTCTCATCACACCACCCCTCCCTTTTACAACCACTGTGCTTTTATTTTTTTTTTTAATATACATGTTTTTATTGATTTCAGAGAGGGGGAGAGAGAGAGAAACATCAATGATGAAAGAGAATCAGTGACCTGCTGCCTCCCGCACGCCCCCTACTGGGGATGGAGTCCACAACCTAGGCATGTGCCCTGACCAGGAATCAAACTGCAACCTCCTGGTTCATAGGTCAATGCTCAACCACCAAGCCACACCAGCTGGGCTTACTTACTTCTTTTTGCCCCTATGTGGTCCCCACCTTTCCTCTCCAGGAGTGGCCCTTCCCCACATTAGAAAGCCTTTGTCCTCCTCCTGGTCCTGGAAATCCTCAGTCCTTGCTGAGGCGCTATGAGTCACAACATTTCTCTCTTCTGTCTGTTGCTACCGCTGGATAGAAGGAACTGGAAGGTTTATATCCTGAAGGTGGAGATGTGGACAGAAGGACATGGGCTGGAGAGATTTGTATTCTGTTTCTTCCCCTTCCCCTCAGCATTGGCCATCCATTAAACAAATTTAGACATCTCGCCTCAGGCTGTTCATTTCCTGCCAATAACCCTGAACAGGTCGGTAGATGGGAATCATATTTCCCTTGATACTATAACTTAGGAACTTATTAATCAAACAAGTACCGCTTTCCACCCAGCCTTGTGTAACATTGCAAAGCCCTCTTATTCACTAGTTTGGGGATCAGCCATTGCTCTCTAGTAAGAGTGGAAGGAAAGGCAACTTCATCATCCATGTAAGGTATTATGTAAATTGCAGACATCAGCAAATCGTGGCTATGGCCAGTGAGCCAAATCCAGCCCACCACCTGTTTTATAAGTAAAGTTTAATTGGACATAGCCATACCCATTACTGTCTATTTCTGCTCCACAACAGCAAAGCTGAGTAGTTACAACAGTGACCCTATGGTCCACAAAGCTTAAAATAGTTACTATCTGGTTCCTTATAGAAAAACTGGAGGATATTTTTCCATTGTCAGCCCCTGATGTAGTATATCACATTTAAAGGAAGACCACTTCAACCAGAGGGATTAATCTTAGCTGCTGCTTTTAATGTTTGGGATAGTTTTTTCTTTTGAATAGGAGACATAGACTCTGGAGAAGTTAATCCTTCCATTTTTCTCTCCCTATACCTTGCATGCCTTCATGGTGGCTAAAAGAGTAGTCATATTTAAAATTGAAAAATCTATAAAATTAATATATTTTTGTAACTACCAGATATTTAATTTAGATGGGCAAGTTCATAAATGTAAAACTTTAAAGTTGTTCTTGACTCCCTCTCCTCATCCCTCTATTCATATCCACTAGTCAAGTTCTATTGATTCTACCTCCTAAATGTCTCCTACATTAATCCCCCTTTCCCTACTCCCAGCACCAAGTTTGAAGCCTTTATTTCTTATCTGAACCATACCTGATCTACATCAATGGATTTCTACTCTCCTGGCCTTCAAGCCATCCCACCTCTTCCAAGTCATTCTCACTATCTGTATAGTGCCCGTCTACTCTCCAGTAAAGACTCAGCACATGCAAGACCTCCCTCAACACATGCTAGTCATGTACACCTCACCACATGTATACCTCTGATCTGTATTAAATATAGAATATTTAATTATTCTATATTATATTGTACCACTCTTTACCTAGTCACTCAAGCCAATAAACCTAGGAATCATCTTTGGTTTGTCATTTTTCCTTCATACCCCACACCAAATTAATCAGAAACCATCAGCTCTCCCTTCAAAAATGCATAGTAATGCTAACAGAGCTAAAAGGAGTTAAATTGACACGTATGTTCCCAAGCTGATTTAAGAATCAATGGAGAAGTAGACACAGAAGTCACACAGATGGAAATCAGAATGATAGCTCATTATTCTACCAGCAAGTAAACGAATCCTAATAGTGTGACCCCAGAGCTAGCAAGTCGCAGACCCCCCTGTGCAGGGCAGAATTCCTGTGCTAGCATCACTTACAACATGGAGGAACCTAGCAGAATATGCACATGCAGCAGGCAGGCAGATCTCCAAGAAGAAGGAGGGAGACGGTGGAGGAGCCTGCTGATATCACCCAGCACTGCCTGACAAGTTCTGGGAGGAGTGAGTGGGAATGAGGAAAGACCAGGAAGATTACTGAGAAGTCACAGGAAAGAGTCCCTTCTGCCAACATTCCCCAGATTTTTGAACTAGTGGTGTGACTGCCCTCCTTGGGAGACAAGGCTAACAATCTACTTGGGCAATCCCAGCCCCACAGTCAAAAGATTATTCCCCCAACATGAATCATGGCTCTTCTGGGGTGCTGGTAGGCAGTGTTTTACTTTCAACTATGGGAGGGTTGTCAAAGGTTTGGCAATGGGATAGAATAACAACATAAACATATTCCAATCATAAAAATGCCATCAACATACAAAGTCCCAAATTTGAATAGTTACTGCCTTTTTAATGGATTTTCCTGGGAGGAAAATAAAGTTAAAGATTAAATTCTATGCAAATTAGTCCAAAGATTTTAGAGGTCAAAAGAATTAAAGTTCAAAATCATGTTCTCTTGCACGTGTGAGTTAAAGATCCAAAAGTTAAAGTCCAAACTTTATCCTCTGCGATTTCCAATTTCTGTCCCCTCTCAGCTAAAAGGGTCTTTGCTGCCAGGTAGATATGCTGTCTTTGGTTGCTAAACCTGGACTATCTTCTATGTAATGGATATAGGTTTTAAGGAAGCATATGGAATGCATCTGCACTATGTCTTGTGCTTAAAAACTCTAAGACATACCAGAACACAAAAACTATCACAGCATTAGCCCAACTCACCAAATCTAGGAAACAATTCAATCTTGTTATTATAAGTAAAATGATGTGTCCAGAGCCCACAGTTAGTGTCACCAGTGATCCTAGTAGAGATTCGGTGGTTTTGGATGAAAGAAAACCTCTTCATGATGCCAGTGAGTCCAGGCTAGTTTCCTAAAGTTCATAATCTCTGAATTTATACTGAGTCAGGATCAATTTCCCATCTGGTAGTTAATTATGACATACTAGAGGCACAGTGCACAAAATCCGTGCACAGAGAGGGAGGAGCCCCTCAGCCCAGCCTACATCCTCTCCAATCCAGGACCCTTCAGGGGTTGTCCGACTGCCGGTTTAGGCCCCATCCCAGCGATGGGGCCTAAACCGGCAGTCGGACATCCCTCTCAGAATCTGGGACCGCTAACTCCTAACCGCCCATCTACCTGCTGGCCTGATTGCCCATAACTGCCCCTGTGTGGGCCTGGTCACCCCTCACTGCACCCCCTGCTGGCCTGGTCGCTCCATGCAGCCTGCTGTTTGGTCATTGTGTGAGGGCGTCCTGACCAATTTGCATATTACCCTTTTATTAGCATAGATTGTGGTAGGGGGGAGGGTGGCAGTAGTACTGAAGATATGCACATAGCCTTCTTCCTAAGATAGTAGCATTAGAGACATTACAATCTTCTTGTAAAGTTAGAAATTTGTGTTGGTGGCAGCCCAAATAACCAGGCTTTTTTTTTTTTTTAATGTGCTCCTACCTTTCTAGTTATTCATAATCTCTAGCTTTCCATTTTCCCTCTGAGCACCATGTTTCTGGCATCCCAGTGCTGAACCGAATGTGGGCCTCATCACCAGACCCATCGGCAGGCCTCTTTGGTCCCAGGCCATAGAGGGTACTTTCCATTGCCTCTTGCTATGAAATTGCTTAGAATCTAAAATCTGTTTAGAAAAGAGATTTTCACCTAGTTGTCACCTGGTTTATTCCACTGAAGAATTAATTAATCTAGCAGATTCCTGAACTGAATTACTGTTGATGCTTTCAAAGCTTGTGTTTCTTGTGGTCTGTGGGAATCTATTCCTCTCCAATGGCGCCCTTGATTCTCTGTCTTCCCTCCACTTTTAAATATCCCAGGCCGGGGATGGCATTTATTTCTGAGACATCTTTAACTAAAGTCCTAGTATATGCTTCTAGTGCTTCACCTCCCTCCACTGTTACTCTGCTCCTTCCAGATGACTCAGTTGACTTTCTAAAAGTTCAACCTACTTTTTAAATTGGTTACTTTCCTTTTCTAACACAGGAAGGGCTGGGATTAAAGGCCTTTTTAATTTTTCTCTTTGCCTTGTAACCCAGAAAATAAATTGTCTAGTATATCCCTCTAGGTGTTTGATGCATAGAGGTCCACTTTAGGGAGGCATATGACATCAATCAATTATAAGCCTACTAAAAGCTACACTTCAAACAAATCTTGGCCACTTTCTCCTACCCATGTTGGATAGTCCCACCTGGAAGATATTATTTCATCAAACCAACATCCAATCTGGGCCTAGACTTAGTTGATTAATGTTAGAATGCCAAATTCCTATGTTTCTCCAACACACGCCCTAAAGGCACAGGCAAAACCTGCTTGCCACCTGCAATAACGGCCTGTCTCTGAATCTTACCCATACAACCATTATTTGAGTATTTCATGCTTTTCTGCTCTCAAATCTGTCCAGATTCTTTGTGACCACTTGAGATAACTACCCAGTCTTTAAAAGTTGTTCCCCAATTGCTGTTACTGTGGATTCTTCATCTGCTCCTTTGAGAAGGCCTCTCAGTTTACTCCTGGATCTGGCCTTTTGCAGGCAGAGGGGATGAATTTAGTCAGAGGTCTTACTTACCTCTTTTCATTTGTTTTCTAATGGGGTCCAGTCGCCTACCGCTGAGCCAGTAATAATTAAAACATCTTTAACTTTTCTAATACCCTTTTTATAAATAATTAGGTCTGAGTACACATCCTATTCCTTTTGTGCATAACCACCTTTGTCTCCAAGAGCTTATGCTGGTCTTCCTATATGCCCAGTCTACTAGTATATACTAAGTGCTCACTCTGTTTCCACTATGGACTGAATGTAGCCTTCCAAATTCATTTTAATGGAAGTGGGTCTTTGGGGATTAAGTCATGAGGGTGGAGTTCTCATTAGGTTGGAGGGTTCCCTATCCCTTCTAGCATGTGATGTTACAGAGAGAAGACAGTTGTCTATGAACCGGTGTCTATGAACCAGACACTGAATCTACCAGCACCTTGACCTTGGACTTCTTAGCTTCCAGAACTGTAAGAAATAAATTTCTGCAGTTTATAAGCTACCCAGTTTATGATATTTTGTTATAGCAACACAATTGGACTAAGGGAGTTTCCTAAGAAAAATTTATACTCCCTCTAGATAATCATCTTGTCTTCCTTTACTTTGATTCCATTCTTCCACTTCCTTTCCTCTTGTAATCAAGCTGTTACATAACTTTCAAATTATTCCAATTCCTCCTTGATTTCCTGAGGAGACTATTGCAGGGGACGGAGAGTTCAGGCACAGGCTTTTGGGTTGTTTTTCTACCTCAACCCAATAAAATTGCTTATTCTCTTCATTTTAAGAGGTTCCATGGAAATGAGTTTACTAATAAAATTTACCATCTTTTTGTGGGGGATTTGCAATTTGGGCATTCCAGATCTAAAGCCATGGTTAAACTTGTATAACAAATCCACAGCCACTTAAGGTCACATGGTAGGCCTGGTTCTTGAGTCTATGAACAAGACTTATGAATGTTAGTTGTGCCAAAATTTCCTCTCTTGAGCTCAAAACAATATAAAGTGGAATAAAATCTCAGACAGCTGATTTAACACTACCTCGTTAGATCTGGCAATAATAATTTAAAGACAGATGATATCTACCATTCAAGCCATAATCATCTCTTGCCTGGATCACTACCATAGTACCTGACTCATCTCCCCACCACCATTCTTGCTTCCCAATAGGTCATCTGCCACATAGCTGCTTGAATGATCTTTTAAAAACTTGCATAAGTTCAAAGGACTATTAAGAAAGTGAAAAGATAACTCATAGAATGGGAGAAAGTTTTTGCAAACCCAATTTTAAAATGTGCAAAGGGCTTGGATAAACATTTCTCCAAAGCAGATATACTAATAGCCAATAAGCATATGAAATAACTCTCATCATCATTAGTCATTAGGGAAATGCTAGTCAAACCACAATAAGATATTTTAGCCTGAGGATGGCTATAGTCAGAAAAATAACAAGTGCTGGCAAGGATGTGGAGAAGGTGGAATCCTCATACATTGCTGGCAGGAATATAAAATGGTACAGCCACTTTAGAAATGAATTTGGCAGTTCCTCAAAATTATACACAGAGTTACCATATGACCTAGCAATTCTACTCTTAAATATATACCCACAAGAAATGAAAGCATATATTCATACAGAAACATTCATAACAACATTATTCATAAAAGACAAAAAGTTAAATAGCCCAAATGTCCATTAATAGATGAATGGATAAACAAAATATGGCATACACATACAGCGGAATATTGTTTTGCCATAAAAAGAAATGAAGTAGTGTTACATGCTACAAAATGAATTACCTTGAAAACATTATGCAAAGTATCAGAAGTTAGACACAACAGGCTATATGATTCTGTTAATGTCAAACAGCACCGGATGTTGGACCTCCATCCTTGAGTTGGGCTAAGAAAATAATTCAGAGCCAAGAAACTCAAACACAAGTGAAAGTTCATTTAGAAAGTCACAGAGATAGAAGAAATGAGCCAGCTTGGCTACGTGGACTCATGAAACAAGTTGGAGGCAAAAGAAGGGCCTGTGGAACTTAGGAGAAAGAAAGGCGAAGATAACACACCTGGAAGAAGAAAGGAGGAAGGAAAGGCATGGGCATGAGAGAGGGAGAGAGGGAGAGAGGGAGGGAGAGAGGGAGGGGGAGGGGGAGGGAGAGGGAGAGGGAGAGGGAGAGGGAGAGGGAGAGGGAGAGGGAGAGGGAGAGGGAGAGGGAGAGGGAGAGGGAGAGGGAGAGGGGGAGGGGGAGGGAGAGGGAGAGGGAGAGGGAGAGGGAGGTGGGTTTTTCATCTGAAAGGCTTTTAACTGCTTTCCAAAGGCAGGGATTTTAGGGGAAGTCATGGTCTCTACTGATTGAGGGTCATTAGTCATTTCAGCTGGTCCTGATATCAATTATGGCACAGTACATCTGGTTTTGCTGCTTTTCTGGGCCTGGAGCTGAAGCTCAGGTGAGGGCTAGATGTTATCTCTGGTTTGACCCAAACTCTGTCTCTGTGGTCCACAGACTGGACGCTTTGTTCCTAAGATTATTTGATGCGGGTCAGAACTTCATTGTCCTGAGGGCTTGATGCTGAAGTGAGTGTTCCTGCAGGGCTTGTATGGGAGTCATATGAGACTTTTCTCCAGGCCCCTTGTTCCTCTTTTGAAGGGGTTTAAAATGCATGACTAGTGACATGCCAAGAGGAAAGGTGGTGGTGGGGTCCAAACCACATGACCGAAGATATGAAAAGTCAGGGGGTCTAAACCCCTCAACTAGTGATATACTAGGGGAGGAAAGGTCCCACCTAACAGTTGTCTGTGGCTGGGCACCCAGGGCTTTCTACACCTGGCCTACTTTTCCTACTCCACTCATGTCTATCTAACTGCCTACTATAGCAATCCCATCAGGTGAAATGTCCAGAATAGACAAATCCATAGAGACCAATAACATTATTTTTTTGCCAGGGGCTGAGGAAAGGGGCAAGGGGAGTAACTGCTAATAGATACAGGGTTTCGCCCTGATCGGTGTGGCTCAATGGATGGAACGTCGGCCTGCGGACTCAAGGGTCCCAGGTTCGATTCCGGTCAAGGGCATGTACCTTGGTTGCAGGCACATACCCAGTAGGGAGTGTGCAGGAGGCAGGTGATCGATGTTTCTAACTCTTGATCCCTCTCCCTTCCTCTCTGTAAGAAATCAATAAAATGTATTTTTTAAAAATAGATGCAGGGTTTCTTTTGGGGATAATGGAAATGTCTGGAATTAGTGGTAATAGTTTCTCTCATTATGAACTGCTAAAAATCACACAATTAATTATGTACTTTAAAATGGTGACATTTATGTTATCTTAACTATAAATTTTCAAAACAATCAACAGGAAAAAATAACTTACACCAGATCATGATCCTCCACTGGTACTGGTTAAATTCTGCAATGGCTTCTGATAGCACTCAGATAAAATCTAATCTCCTTACCTAGGCCTATAAGGCTCTGTATGATATGACCCCTACTGCCTCTCATCTCATCCCCCATCACTCCCTTTACTCCTCATCCCTCACTGACTTTTCATTGCCTGTTCATTCCCCCTCCCCCCCTCCCCCACATTTAACTCATGTTTTACACTTAATCTTCCTTCTGCTTGGAGTATTCTTTGACTAGGGCTTCTCATGGCTGCCTCTTTCTTATTCTGGGGAATTGCAGGTCAATGTCACCACTTCAACTAGAGGCCTCCCTCATCATCCCCATCACTGTCTTTAACATTACCTTGTATTATTTTTCTCACAGCACATTTCACTGTCTGATATTATTTGTTTATATATATATATATATATATTCTCTGAGGATAGAGATTTTGTCTGCTGTGTTTACGGCTATCACCCAAGTGCTAAGAATATTGCCTGGCACAGAGTAAATTCTCAAAAAATGTATTTTGAAAGAATGAATGAATGAATGAATGGGATCTAATTTGTGTACATTGGAAACGTAGACATTGTGATGGCATTTGGGGTGCTGAGAGCTACACTTGGTTTTGAATGAGAGCCTCAGAAACCCCATTCCTGGGCACACTGAGGCCACATGTACAGTATCTGGGGTAGAAACAGAAAGCACGGGGAAATGTACTGACACTCCCCCCTTTCCTGCCCAAGAGATTAAAATAAAAAAACCTGCTTCAGGCCTGGCCATCGTGGCTCAGTGGTTGAACGTGGACCTATGAACTAGGAGGTCACGGTTCGATTCCCAATCAGGGCACATGCCTGGGTTGCGGGCTCAGTCCCCAGTGGGGCATGCAGGAGGCAGCTAATCAATGATTCTCTCTCATCATTGATGTTTCTATAGCTCTCTCTCCCTCTCCCTTCCTCTCTAAAATCAATAAACATATATATATGTATATATTTTAAATCTGCTTCAGGATGGCCCCCTTAGCCTGAATAGCCTAATTTGAATGAAGTATGGTAAATAGGAGAAGCCTGTTAGCTAGGTTTCCCCTGGGTCTCATTGTTTCTGAGTCAAGTAGCAAGAATTTGCCGGCCACATTTGCTCCACTCTTCCTCAACTACCTGTAAATCACTCATTCTCACTTCTGAAATCTAAGAACCCGGTCCCTACCTCCCTCTTCTTTGTCCAAAATGTCATATATACCCTATCCACAAATATTAAATTTGAACTTTCTCTTGTTAATCTGTCTCTCTTGAGCCCAGCTAGATGAACTTCGAAGGTGGGAGAAAAAGCATTACTTTTTTATAACCCCTGCAGTACCTCATCATCATTTCAAAATTACCCAAAGTCAACATTTTATAGTTGTGGAAACCATAGTAAAACCACCCAATGTTTATGAAATCACTACATAAATCTCACGGCATAATTCACGATTCTCTTTGTTCTCTGAGAGGAGAGTTGAGGCGCAGATGCTGGATCTGGGCACATTGGAGGAGATCAAAGGGGGGATGGCAATGAGGCAGCACCGTGCAGTGTCCCTGTGACTGCAGCTGAGCTCAGCTTCCGGGCTGGGGCTTTGTTCCTGGAAAGGGGCAGTAATAAAGAGCAGAGCCCCTGAAAACCACAGCGCAAAACCCACATCTGCTTTGGGGCCCAGGAGGAGGGTAAGCAGGGAGGGAAGGGTGACAGACAGCCATTAAGTGAAATTAAGGAGCAAGCGTGAACATGCCTGTGTTGGAGTGAGGAGGGGTGAGGGTAGTGGGACACAGAAGGCTGACATCAGGAAGGCAAATGAGGATGCTGGAGCCAGGAGCATGCCCTCTGAAGCAGATCCCCTGTGGCCTCTGTGAGGAACCTGAGGCCGGTGAAGACTGAGAGGACAGGCGGCTGTTTCATCAGCACGAACTAGGGAAATGTGGTTACACATATAACAGAGGGGACAGTGCTCATATTCCCTTACTCAAATGAGGAAAATAGCCTATTTTTACTCTGAGATGCTCTATGAATCATATATGACATAAATTAAGTGGAAGCAATATTAGGGGAAAAATCTGTCAGTGTATCTTTTAATGAGCTTGATCATCAGGCAAAAGAAAATGCTTACCTCTATACTAAGCCGGGTGAAAAAGAAGTAACAATAATTTAGGTTTAGATCAGTGATTCTCAACCTTCCTAATGCCGTGACCCTTTAATACAGTTCCTCATGTTGTGGTGACCCCCAATTTCATTGTTACAAATTGAACATAATTAAAGCATAGTGATTAATCACAAAAACAATATGTAATTATATATGTGTTTTCCGATGGTCTTAGGCAACCTCTGTGAAAGGGTTGTTCGACCCCCAAAGGGGTTGCGACCCACAAGCTGAGAACCACTGGTTTAGATGATCAAATGAAGAATAGAGGTTACTGAGGTAGGAAAGAAAAAGCTTGGAGGGATGAGAAAGTGAGGTGGTACAAAGACATTAAAGGCTGGTTCACAAACAATAACTGACATTGTGAAAAGGGAAGAGTAGAGTGTTAAGCTGAAAAAGATAAGGCTTTATTTAAAATCAGTTTGAACAATTACATGCCAAACTTTGAACATAAGTGAGAGTGATTTTCAGAAAGTTTAAATAGAAGAAAGTGAGCAGAGTGTGGCCGTGGCCCAGCTCGCCCAGACCCACTGAGGTAATATCTAGGGATGTTACCTTCCTCCACCATCATGCCATCCCGCACCCTCCATCACTTAACAAACCAGCTGAAGCAGGCCTTTAATCACTATAAAACCTACAAGGCCTTCCCATTTCTTAGGAAATCAACTCTGAACTCTGCCTGGCTTCCTAGCCCCACCCTATCTATTCATTCTTCCTTCGTAGTTCTGTCCAGCACACACACCCCTCTCTCAGGCCTAGGTCTCACTTGTCCTGCCTCTGGGTCTTTGCCCAAGACACTGCCTTGGTCTGAAATGTATGCTGTCTCCTATCTGCCTAGCCAAGTGCCCTTCTTCTGGCAAGATCAAAGTTCTATTTCAATTCTACCATGGATCTTTCTTTTTAAACATTTTATTAGTTTACTTATTTTTTTAAATTGAATTTATTGAGGTAACATTGGGTAATAAATTATATAACTTTCAGGTGTACAATTCTATATAATACATTATTTGTATATTGTATTGTTTGTTCACCACCCCAAGTCAAGTCTCCTCTCGTCACCATTTATCCCCCCTGTACCCTATTCTACTTCTCCCAGCCCCTCCTTTCCCTCTGATAATCACCATACTGTTGTCTGTGTCTATGAATTTTCTTTTTCTTCTTCTCTTCTTAATCCCTTCACCATGGGTCTTTCTTGATTGCCCTGTCTTTGAACTCCTGAAATACAATGGCTCAATTATATACTGCCACATATTATTCACTATTCTTTTACATGTATTAGCACCAGAAACTGGGGGGAAAGAGAAGAGAGAGTGAAGTCCTCATTTTAGATTCTGATTTGGAGGTGGGCGTTGGTAGAGGATGGAGGAAGTGGAGCAAATTGATCCCAGAAGCCCTTGGTGCAGGAAAGGAAGTAGGGCCTGTTGTAACGCGCATCCTGCTGTCCACGTCATTTGGCAATAACATCTGAAGTTTTAAGTTCAGCATCATGAGGATAAGGAGACATTTATCTGGATGTTCTAGATAACCAAAGCTTACCATGCAAATTCCCGGGCTCTATTCCAGACCTAATGAGTCAGAATCTCTGAGGGACGAGCCCAGCAACCTGTGTCCTAACAGCACTCTAGGTGATTCTGATCCACAGTCATGTTAGAGAATCATTGCTCTCGACCATAAAAACTGAAAAATTACTCATTACATAAAACTATCTCTATAATACATCACACACCTCCTTGCCTTTTGAAACAGAACAGACTAAACATAAAGTGCTCCTTTCTTCTGGGGCCCAAGTCTCCATAATGAACATTACTTCCTGCCTAGTGCCACTGTAACAGCTGCACACCAGACAAAACAGTCAAGTACCACACTGCCAGGGCCACGGGCCACCTGGTCACCTCACTCAGGCAACTGCCTGCAACTGTCATTTGGGTCCACCCAGCCCTGATGATTATCTATAGCAATCTGGAGGGGTTCTTCAGCTTGGGGTTTTATGAAATCAATACAAAGACTAATTGAAACTGACTGAATCACCGTGTAAAAGAAAAAGCATGCAGTCCACTAACTATTCCCACCCCTAATATTACAGAACAAATACTGAGCTGATGCGTTCTGGTGTCATCTTTCAATGTCTCCACTAAGGAAGTGGAAATTTTTAGGCAACGCTCAGGAAGTGTTGGTTCTCAACTGAATTTCACTTTTCATATGATCTAGACGTCACTGATCCTCCTCCAGATACCACACTTTGTTCTTACCACATATCAGTGTGCCTTAACAAATCAGTTAGAAGGATCCTTCAGATCTGCATTTGAATTGCTCAACATTCGGATTTTACCCAGACATCTCTCTGAACAATGGCCACGGGGGCTTCGCTTCCCTTGAATACACGGAACCTACCGCCAGTTTCTTACTGCTGGGGAGCAACACCTTTTCCACATTGGAAGCTTTGCGCCTGTCTCTGACCAGCAGTCTCTGTGCTCTGCCTATATTGAGGTTTTCAGTAAGATTTACAGCCAGTTCAGTTCCTCTGGGGAAGAAATAACTTCCAGATTGAGGCCAACCTGAATAGAATTTCCTTGGATCTGAAGGTAGACGCCTGTGAAAAGTTGACAGATAGCTGCCAAAAATGCCTCTCCGAGAGGTTTACAGCATTCCCCAGAAACGGAGAAGGGGCTTGCTTCCCCGCAGCCTCCCTGGGAGAGACAGAAAGGGCTTTTTCCTGTGGCGATCTCAGTGTCCTGCGCCACCCCCCCCCCCCCCCCCCCCGCCCATGACAGTCACCATCAGAAGAACCTCAACCACCTCCCTTCAGAAGCTGACCCTTCCTCCTGGATGCAGTTTTCTTTTTTAATTTAATTCCCAAAAAAATGGAACTGAGAACTTACTTTGAAACTAGTTCTCACAAGTCTGAAATCACAAAACTTGAAATCTTGCTATGATATTTGTAATGACCTACATTCTTTTTTCTCTGAAGATGAGTCAAGAGTTTTAAAGTCAGAAGGGAAAGAAATTTTTCAATGATCCAGCTCTTTTTGCTTAAAGAGCTTGGAGTCTCATGGTATCCATCTCCATATCCCAAGACATCTCTTTTATATCCATTCATAAGAAAGTTATTTATTGGGAGTCAAAAGCTTCTCTTACCACAAGCACTGTCCTCTTCTTCATTTCTAAGACAGCTAAAGTTGAAAAGTTAATCACTAATGCAGGATGATAATAAAAGGAGAAACTGGGGTAGGGAGAAGAAGAGTATATAGGATCCTTCTGTATTTTTCCATTCAGTTTTTCTGTAAACCTAACAGTGCTCTAAAAAATGAAGTCTGTTAATGGTTTTTAAAGTTAAACAGAGAGAGAGAGAGAGAGAGAGAGAGAGAGAGAGAGAGAGAGAGAGAGAATGGGCTATGTTACAAAGTGCTGTTTTAATAATTGAGACATGCATGTACATAAAACAACAAAACATTTTACAAAAGCACATACAAAGAGAACATACTCATTTAATACATTAGAGTTATGTATTGCACACCAGACAAAACAGTCAGGCACCACACTGCCAGGGCCATGGGCTATATGGTAATTATAGGGTAATCTTTGGGGGCAGTGTAAATGGAAGACAAAACTGGAATTAACAAAATTAGAGAAGGACATCGCATGGACCAATGATGATAACATGCCATGAGCTGAGTAGGATCAAATCTGTCCTATGAACTTGAAATTTAAAAAGAAAAAAACAAAGTAGTGGTTCTCAACCTGGGCAGGATGGTAGAGTTTGGAGAAATTTAAAAAGAGCACACATGCTTCAGCCCCATTTCAGACCAACCGCATGGGAAACTCCACTCTTGGAGCCCAAGCTTGGGCATTTACAAAACTTCCTATATTGGTCTCGTCATCTATTCATGTCCAGAAGTCCATGTGATATAAATAAATGATTGAAAACATGAACAAGGGAGAAAAAACAAATCTTCTATTAGAATTTCAAATAATTTTCGTAGATACTCCCTTTACAGGAGATGGAGTTTAATCCCTCTTTCTCCCATGATTGTGGGCTGAGTTTAGTCATTTGCTTCTAAAGAATAGACTATAGGAAAAGGGGGAAAGTGACTTTCTAGTGAAGAAAGCTGGCAAACACTGCCTACACTAAATGATCAAGGTTAACCAATAATAAGTCATAACCAATAATAAGTCATATTGCTAGCAGATACTCTTGATGTAATTTGATGAGAATGGTACTTCCCTTCTGTGGCCATCCTCCCCAAAACCCATAACACCACTCTAATCTGAGAAAAAAAATCAAATTGAGATGCACTGTACAAAATACCTGACTGTCATGAAAACTAGTACTCCTCAAAACTGTCAAGGTCATGGAAAAACAAAGAAAGCCTAACAAATTGTCGCAGATCAGGCAAGGACCAAGGAGACATGATGACTAAGTATAATGTGGTGTCCTGGATGGGATCCTGAAACAGAAAAAGGACATTCATAGAGAAAAAAAAAAAAACTAGTGAAATCCAAATCAAGTCTGGGGTTAGTTTAACTAACTAGATTTAAAAGAAAAAAAAAAAAAGGTTCTAACTTACTAGGTACCTATAATGTAATTAAAAAACAGAAACCAGGAAGGAGGAACATTGCATACAGATTCAGCAGAAGAGGAGAAAAAAATATATTGCTTATTTTTCACATGACTTATTGTATACTTTCTTTTTTAAAAACCGCTTTGCAATGCTGTTACTGAAACACTGTAAAGGAAGAGAGAAAATAGGGAGGTAAGAGAGTAAGAGGCAGGTCAGTAAGAGGGTGAAGGCTAGGGAAGCCCAAGTGAGGGCTCCGAGGCTGCCAAGCAGGCACCACAGGCTGGAGCCCAGAGCCAAGCAACCTGCTTGGCCTTGTCCCGTCAACACTCAGCACTGTGACCCAGTTGGAATTGAGCTCGGTTGTGCAGAAAGAGGCATTTTGATGTATGAGAGAAGTCATTACGATCTGGAAATCTCCACAGCCCAGATTACCCAGAACTGTCTGGGTCGAAACCTGGATATTGGTGAGGACACAGAGAAGCCGAGCTGAGGGGAAAATTCAGTCAAGATTCTACTTGCTCTTTTCCCGGCAGGAGCTCACACTGTGCTGTCCAATATTCTCAGACAAAAGGTGTTTAGAAATATACAAACTGCAGCGTCATTTTCCCTTTCATGGATGTGGTGCTGATTCATATCCAAAATCTACTTAGAAAAAATAATTTCTCCCACCAATGACACTGATTTTAATAGATTCCTATAGCTTAAATGACTACAAATGCCACTGCAGAGGAAAACATTAAATAAGAATTTAAAACTTAGCTTATTTTTGCTTCCACATTACAAATTGATTACCATATATAAAGTTGATAATTTTAAAAAACCTTAGCTGATTTTATCATATCAATCCAGTGATAGAATAGGTATCATTCCTTTTTAAAACGGATTCTTTAAAATTGTTTTTATTGATTTGAGAGAGGAGAGAGAGAGAGAGAGAGAGAGAGAGAGAGAGAGAGAGACATCTATTTGTTGTTCCACTTATTGATGTATCATTGGCTGATTTTTGTATGTGCCCTGACCAGGGATTGAACCTGAAACCTTGGTGTATGAGATGACACTCTAACCAACTGAGCTACCCAGTCAGGGCTCATTTCTATCTTATAAATAAGAAAACATGAGGATCTGAATAATGAAGTAAATGGCTGAAGGACATACACCTCGTAAGTAACGTAGCAAAGTTCAGACTTTTACAACCTAAGTTATCTGATGGCAGTTCTTGACCCAATGCCAGTCACTCCATACTTTCAGCCTGTCTGACACAGCCAGGCCCCTTTATAAGCTCAAAACTTCCAGCTTGAATGGGGTGAAGGTAGATTCTGGGATATTCTGGGGACAGTTTGTGCTCCTCACACTGGCAGGCAAGCTAAACCTTACAGCTCACACTGTCTTCATCATGTGTTGTCAAGCCATGGGAAGTGGCCTTTTCACAGCCACGGTTTCATAAAAAGCACTCAGTTCCAGGGAAAGTGAAGGAGTTTTCTTACATGGCATTTTTTAATGGACACAATGAAATGATGTGAAGTTTCAGATTCTGAGCTTTGCTTTAAAATTATCCAGGAGGGAGCACAGGAGAAAGAGGGTACCAATGACACAAGAATGGCCATAAATTTATAGGGAATGGCACATACACATAGAAGATAGGAATGGCTTTATAACATAAATATTGAAATTTAGTGATGGGTACATAAGGCTTCATTATGTGATTTCCTCTACTTTCATATATTTGATATTTTACAGAATAAAAAGTTACTATATTAACACACAAATACAGAAATGAATACCATTAAGACTAGACTCTAGAGAAATAATTAAGCACTTAAATTTTGAGGAACATAACTACTTAGTTAGAGTAGGCTTACTTGTTTTAATACATAGGCCTTAAGCAATAATCACTCAAGCACAAGAGAAGCATAATTTTCTCTAAGAAAACGGTTCAGAGGGGTGTCCCAGCCGAGAGGGGTAGAGGCTCTGCTCCATGAAGTCATTCAGAGACTCAGCCAGACAGGCTTTCTGTCATCTCCAGCATCTGGCTTCTAAAGCCACCACCCTGGCCCATGAGGAGGAGAGGAGCACAGCACCCATTCTCTTGAAAGCACAGTGCAGAGGGCAAGTATTACTTCTGCTGCATTCTATTAGCAGGAGCTCAGCCACATGAAACACTCGGCGGCAAAGAAGGCTGGCACTGAGGCTCATACCTGGACAGGCATGACAGAGTTACAGCCTCTGTGGGAGAAAGAAAAAACAAATTTTGGTGGAAAACCAGCTGTCTCGTGGGTGGGTGGGAAAGAGATCAAACAAAAAACTTGTATGCATGTATGCATAACCCATGGACACAGAAAATAGGGTGGTGAAGGCCTGGGGTGGGAGGCAGCGGTGGGCTAGAAGGGGTCAATGAGGGGGAAAAGGCGACATATGAAATACTTTCAACAATTAAGATCTTTTTTAAAAGAAGAAATTTTTTCCAATATTCAAAGCCCAGCCAGACGCTCACCTCCTCCTTGAAGCCTTTCCTAAACCCTTTTTTTATTCCAGAAGCTTTACTGGGAGTCACTAAGAGGCAAAAACCACAACAATGGACAAATACGGCATGTGTACTGCAACCTCAAGACTATTCATTCAGAACTGTTGATTATAATAGAATCAGGGACATAGAAAGGGAATGGACTGACTATTCTTGGGGGGGAAAGGGGTGTGGGAGATGTGGGAAGAGACTGGACAAAAATCGTGCACCTATGGATGAGGACAGTGGGTGGGGAGTGAGGGCGGAGGGTGGGGCGGGAACTGGGAGGAGGGGAGTTATGGGGGGGAAAAAAAAGAGGAACAAATGTAATAATCTGAACAATAAAGATTTAATTAAAAAAACAAAAAAACAAAAAAAAAAGACTATTCATTCATCTCTATTTAAAAAGAATTGCTGGTTCACAAAGTCAATTTACTGGCAATTCTAACTAAATGAGTGTGATTTTTTAGAGATTGGATTTTTAATAGCAGCTTTTGTATATGGTATAAGAGTAATGCATAAAAATTAATTTTTCATCCTAGCCAGTTTGGCTCAGTGGATAAAGCACCTGCCTGCAGACCAAAGGGTCCTGGTTCTATTCTAGTCAAGGGCACGCACCTTGGTTGCAGGCTCCTCCCTGGCCCGGGCCCTGGTCAGGGCTCATGCAGGAGGCAACCAATCGATGTGTTTCTCTCACATCAATGTTTCTCTCTGTCTTTTCCTCTCTCTTCTACTCTCCCTAAAAATCAGTGGAAAAATATCCTCAGGTGAGGGTTAACCAAAAAAAATTATTTTCCAAATAAGTATTATTTGGAATAATTATCTTTTAAAATATGTAAAATCAATTCGTAACAATGGTTGCCTCTAGGATGGGGAGTTAGGTGGCTGAACAAAAGAATGGAAGAGATTTAGCTTTCACTCCATACCTTCCTGTAGCTTTTGAATTTTTTATATATATATATATATATATATTTTTTATTGCTTAAAGTATTACAAAGAGTAATACATATGTCCCCTTTTTTTTCCCCGCCCTTGACAATCCCCCCGGCCTCCCTATCCCCCAGTGTCCTATGTCCATTGGTTATGCTTATATGCATGCATACAAGTCCTTCGGTTGATCTCCTACCCACCCCCCTCTTGCCCTCCCACCCTCCCTGGCCTTCCTGCTGTAGTTTGACAGTCTGTTCGAGGCAGCTCTGCCTCTGTATCTATTTTTGTTCATAAGTTTATAATGGTCTTTATTATTCAGAGATGAGTAAGATCATGTGATATTTTTCCTTCATTGACTGGCTTATTTCACTTAGCATAATGCTCTCCAGTTCCATCCATGCTGTAGCAAATGGTAAGAGTTCCTTCTTTTTTACAGCAGCATAGTATTCCATCGTGTAGATGTACCACAGTTTTCTAATCCATTCATCTGTAGCTTTTGAATTTATGCCCATACATAAAAATAACTATCCAGTCCTTGGTATGTGTAGCCTCACCTGAAACGAGTACACTTCTCTGAGAGAACAGGAATCTGTGCAACTGTTGCCTCTTGCCCATTAGGTCCACTCGAGACCAAACAACACCTTTTGGTGATTTTCTAAGCCATATCTCAGCATCAGCTAACCAGAGGGATATTTTCCAAAATCTGTGTGGTGGGAATAGGAATTACTCTTTCCCCCTGTATTTTCCAAACTTTATACAATGTAAAAAAAAAATACATCATCAATATTTTATTTAATTACTTATTCATTTATCCATGTATTCAATCAATTTTTATTGAATAGTCGTGTGTGTGTGTGTTTTCTAAAAAACCTTCTGTGATATGTTCTAAGAAATCCAGAGCTAGAAAGAGGAAGCTTGTAGTTGCCTCAATTTTTTTCAGTGAGGCAGCGTGTAAATAAGGAGTGGTCCCTACCTTCCAGGTATTTGAGGGCAGATATGTAGTAAGCATTGAGCTGTGGGAGTGAAGTAGAAGAAACAAGTTATCTTGGGCATATCAAGAAAGCTTTCCCTGAATAAACACACACACACACACACACACACACACACACACACACACACACACACACACACATTTGAGCTAGGTTTTGAAAGGTGATTAACATTTTAGAGGCGGGAGGAAAGAGAGATAGAAAGTGTACTTCAGGATGAGGAAAAAGCATGGCAAAGGCATGAAAACATGTATACACATGGCAGTTTGGAGAAATGAGCAAGATAAGAATGTGGTGCGGATGAAAATGCTAATGGGAGCAGGATGAAGAAAGCGACGAACAGGTCATCCACCTGCAGAATGCACTGGGAAACCACTGAAAGTGTGTGATAAGGAAGGAACAAGTTCCACTCGTGTTTCAGGAAGATGTCAAGGTTAGGCAGTGTGGTAACATAAAGATCACAGGCTTTGAAGTTAAGCAGACCTGAATTTGAATCTTGTCTTGTACTCACTGGCAGTGACATTTCACTTCTGTTTCTTTGTTTCATCATGTCAGACAAGAGTTAACAAAAGAAAGCACTCAAGACTTGCATGGCACACTAGAGGCTGAATAAATTATAGAGAATATTCTTTCCACAGTAATGTGGAGGGTGTATTAACAAATTAGGATACATGGGCCCACTCAGGGACTGATGTAGAGTCTAGGTGAGAGGTGATGAGGACCCAAAATAGGTAATGACTGTTAGAATAGAAATGACAGAACAGGAGATACTGGCATCTAGTGGGTAGGGGCCAAGGATCCCACAGTGTAGACAAGAGCTCTCAACAACAAAGAATCATCTGGCCCCAAAAGTCAGTAGTGCCATGGGTTGAGGAACCTTGTATGGATGGAAAAAAATCAGAGAACAAGTTGTATGTCCTTTCCTCAATTTTTAAAAAATTATGAAATATTTAAAACATACTTTAAATATAACAAACATCCACATACTTACTAGCAAAATGTAAGAGATATTCATAATGTGGCTCTTCTACATCAAGGAGAAAGAAGTGGAGCCGTAAGTCAGATAATCCTTGAGAAACATACTTAAATATCGTCAGGTAAAGGTCCTTCATTTCTCCTTCAGAGAACTTTAAAAGAGAAAGTTTTTGAAAGGAAAAATTTATTAAATTAAGAGAAAGAATTTTCTCTTTGGCTCACTAAGCAATATTAACAAATAAAATTAAGATAGCTTAGCAGTATCTAGAAAAGAAAGAAAAATTGCTATGTGTTACAATGAAAATTTTCAATAAATGGGGCATAACATTTCATGGAGATTTTGCTTAAATGGAATCAGACAGGAGACCACAATCTAGTCTTATAAGCCCCTCAGCTCCATCAAAATCTGACACTGGGGAAAGATTCAATCTTAGTATGGGCATGACCTTGTCTGTGTATTCCACTAAGCATGTGACTTCTCCCATAAAATGCCACAAATATACACGGTAAAAATTAAGTGACTCCTTCAGGATTTTAGTGAACATTAATGCTTATGAGATAAATAAAGAAATACAGATACAGGAAGGTCAGACAGGTTTACACACCAGCAGCCAAGGAACTGCTCCTATAGTCAGGGTGATTTGAATTCACACCACAACAAATTTACAAGAATCATTCTTGCCCTAACCAGTGGTCGGCAAACTCATTAGTCAACAGAGCCAAATATCAACAGTACAACAATTGAAATTTCTTTTGAGAGCCAAATATTTTAAACTTAAACTATATAGGTAGGTACATTGTTATTAACTTAATTAGGGTACTCCTAAGGCTTAGGAAGAGCCATACTCAAGGGGCCAAAAAGCCGCATGTGGCTCACGAGCTGCAGTTTGCTGACCACGGCCCTAACCGGTTTTGCTCAGTGGGTAGAGCATCAGCCTGCGGACCCAAGGGTCCCAGGTTCGATTCCGGTCAAGGGCATGTACCTTGGTTGCGGGCACATCGACAGTAGGGAGTGTGCAGGAGGCAGCTGACCAATGAGTCTCTCTCACTGATGTTTCTAACTCTCTATCCCTCTCCCTTTCTCTCTGTAAAAAATCAATAAAATATATTTTTTAAAAAAAGAAAAAAAAGAGGAAATGTCATAACACATTGCAGACAGTAAGGACAGGTATTGTTTTAAAAAAAAAAATAATCATTCTTGGGCAGGTAATACTACAAATGTAAAATCTGTACATGCCAAGGATGCACTGTACACTTAATTTTTTTAAGTATTTTTAATGATTTCTAGAGGGATTGGAAAAGAGAGGGAGAGGGAGAGAAAAACATTGATTGGCTGCCTCCTGTAGCCCTCTACTGGGGCTTGAGCCTGCAACTTTACCAGGAATCAACGGACAACCTTTTGGAACGACCCTCAACCAACTGAGCCACACTAGCCAGGGCCCATTATACATTTATTAAATCATAGTACCTACCATGGCTCCCTTCTTTGACCCACATCTTAGGTCTTATTATATTTACATGAATATATAATATGCATTTTCAATCCAGAAGGATTAGGCCATATCAAGCTGAATGTTATGTGGATTATTTTATGTCTGTAGTTTAACATGCTCATGTAACTCTCTAAAGCTGTACTGTCCAACACACTAGCCAAAAGGCACCTATGGTTACCAAGCATGCGAAACGTGGCTAATCTAAATTGAGATTTTCTGTGAATGCAAAAATATGTGAAATTTTGAAGATTCCATTTTTTAAAAATTGAAAATATCTCATTAATTGGATTACATTGATTCCATGTTAAAATTATACTATTTTGAATATCTTGATTTTGAGTAAAAATATATTGTTAAAATCAATTACACCTGCTTCTTTTACTTTTTAAACAAAAAGTTTAAAATTAAATTTGTGGTTCACATTATATTTCTATTGTATGGCACTAACCTAGAGCTT
The DNA here is from genome assembly GCF_963259705.1 of Myotis daubentonii. Classification (NCBI taxonomy): domain Eukaryota; kingdom Metazoa; phylum Chordata; class Mammalia; order Chiroptera; family Vespertilionidae; genus Myotis; species Myotis daubentonii. The sequence continues at coordinate 24,749,369 of NC_081842.1, read as the reverse complement.
GCCCTACACATATGTCCATTTATAGGACCAGGTACATTCTAATTCTGCTGAAAAAATACACATGGTGTGGAACCAAGCATTCACACACCATTTTCCACAGAAATCTTTAGAGTGTACATGCTTAACAAATGACACTGTGTTACATTACACTGTGATAGAATAGGAGCTATCCTATTGGTGAGAGAGATTTTATCAAGGAAGGAGTAGCTACCGCCTTGTTTTCTTAAGACAGAAATGGATAGAATCAATTATAAAAGGAATTACTCAATATGTACTGTACATATATCTGATCCCTGGGGGCAGAAGAAACAATTATGCAGATTCTTAAGGCAAAAAGTCATACTTGCTTAGCTATTTTTTTGGCAGGTAAGTAATTATATGTAGAAAGAGGAAGCTATAATATCTATTTTTTTCTCAAAAAGTCTTGACCAAATACCATGCTGAAAGATACTAATAAATAGATGGAGAAAGAATGTGTCAGAAAGGCATGTTAGTCAAGGATCCATGTATTTGCTATCTCTTGCTGCATAACAATATCCTATAAACTTAGTGACTTAAAACAGCAGACATGTCTTCTCTCCGTTTATATGAGTAGGTGCTGTAGTACAGCTTGGCTGAGTCCTCTGCAAGACTGTAATTAAAATGTTGGCCAGAGCTGGATTTTTATCTGAGACTCAACTGGGAAGGATCTGCTCACTGTCAGACTGAGATCTGCCATTTCTTGCTAGCTGTTGGCTGGAGGCTGCCCTGGGCATGGTCCTCTCCTAGGGAAGCTCACAGCACACCAGTTTGCTTCTGTAAAGCCAACGAGAAGGTCTCTCTGCAAGACATATGCTACAGTCTTAGTAAGTAATCACATCCATGTAACCAAGTACATCCTCTCATCTTGCTGTGTTCTTCTGTTTGGAAACAAGTCACAGGTCCCACCCACACTCAAGGAAGGGGCATTGCATGAAGACATAAATACCAGAAGGCAGAGATCATGGGCCCACTTTAGACTCTGCCCCACACAATAGGGAACTGGCTTAGGGATAAAAACTAGGAGAAGATGTCACAGTAAAAACCAATCTGTATTAGGACTATTTTAGTTTATATTTTTCAAATAATCTGGAAGAGAGGAAAAATAACAAAATTTATCAGTTTTTCAATAGAAATAAATTTCTAGAGAGTAAGATGCCAGTGACACTGGGATCAAGTAAAGAATGGCCAATGGCAATCACCAGTAGTAACAGTACCAACATCATTGGCAAGCAGCATGTGGACTTACATCTGAGAATCAGATGTTTCATCGCCACAGTGGTGCCCAATAGTGAACGTATCTTCTGTTTTAGTGATTAGGTAACAATTGAAACACATGATTTTTGCTTTTTGATATAGAATTGTCCTAAGAGTTAGGAGGCAAAATATGTATGCTACAGAAGCACACCACCATGTTAAGGAGAAACCTTTGGACTTTTTCTACAATTTATTTCTGAATGGAACTGCTAAGGACACTATCTTAGTTGGACAGTATTCCTCATAATCAGCTCTAGCATGTTAGAACTAGGCAAACCAAGCACCCTGCAGGTGACTAAACTTACTTTTGCTGATGCAATAGTTACCAAAAAGTAAAACTTTTGGAAATCGGACCAAACAACTTTTTCAGAGTTTGTGGAACAGAAATTAATATCATGAATAACCAAATATTTCTCTTCTGCATACAACAGAACATCTCTGAGCTCTTGTCCAATTACCTGAGGATAGCAGGAAACTGGTTTTCTAAGCAAGAATACAATTTATTCTGCCAACATTATTATTATGTTTAATTGTCAAAGTGATGCCCAATTGTGAACATATCTTCTGTATTAACATTTCATAAAGTTGATTTGTTCAAGTGTGTTTCGCTTTTCCATGTTGGTTGACCTCTCAATTCAAATATTGTCAGGCTGCTAGAAACAGCACTGTGTCTTATCCAGCTTTGAACCATAGTGGATATTCAATGAATATTTGCTGAATAAAGAAATGAGTTTATTGTGTGGACTGTGAAATGCAGTTAATATCAATAATGATTCTAAAGACACAGTAATATGAAGGTAAATTCAATATAGACAAGTGTTAAGATAAATGCATTAGAAGAAAATAAGTCAGATCACACTAATGAAATATTGGGCTCTGAGCTACGAAAATACAAGCAAGAGGAGAAACCAAGATGGCGGCATAGGTAAACACCAGAGTTTGCTGCCTCAAACAACCACTTCAAAAATACAACTAAAAGACGGAACGGACATCATCCAGAACCACAGGAAGGCTGGCTGAGTGGAAATTCTACAACTAGAAGGAAAGAGAAAAGCATACCGAGACTCAGAGGAAGCGCAGTGCGGAAGAAAATACTAAGGTGCGGAGGTGCATGCAGAGCGGGCTGGCGGCTGAGGGTGTGGTTGTCGTTTTCAATCGGGAGGGAGTCTCAGGCTCTGAGCTCCAGTTCCAGGAGAGTCTCTGGGGACCCAGACTCATACGGGAGAAGCAGGACTGTCTGCCATCGGTCGGAACTCGAGGGCAGCTTTCTCTCCAGAGGGCTTGCAGTGATTACTGAGACATTGAGAAGCAGAGCCTCTGAGAGCTGCCATAACTGCTAGCCCCGCCCTGTTGATCCCCTGGGACCCGCCCTGCCCAAGCCCTGCAGGGAGGCTTTTGCTGGATAGCCTAAGGCAGAGGCTAGATTAGCACCTCCCTAGAGATCCAGGAGCCAATGTAACCAGAGGTCAGAGTGGGACCATCCAGTTTGCAGCTCCATTGAACCATAAAGGACACACTCAGGGGGCAGACTCAGTGAGCACCAAAGCCCCATTGAAGCAAGGCTTGCCCCAGAGGGGTGTCTCCAGCACAGAAGTTCTCCCACTGCAGACACAGCTGATTCTCACAGCCAATTGGCCTGGAGGTCAGTTCCTCCCAGGGATATCAACAACAATCAAGGCTTAACTACAACAAGACTGTGCACAAAGACCACAAGGGGGTGCACCAAGAGTGTCCTCCTCAGGTAACTGGGGAGGCTGAACCACTGGGACCTAGTGGACACTTAGCACAGAAAACCACTTTATCAACACAGGGAAGCATAAAAAATGCGGAGACAAAGAAAAAGGACACAAATGACAGAAATGGAGGAAAGCAAACTACTGGATATAGAGTTCAAAACCACACTTTGAAGGTTTTTCAAGAATTTTCTAGAAACTGCCGATAAACTTAATGAGACCTACAAGAAATCTAATGAGACCCTCGAGGTTGTGATAAAGGACCAACTAGAAATTAAGCATACACTGACTGAAATAAAGAATATTATACAGACTCCCAACAGCAGACTAGAGGATCGCAAGAATCAAGTCAACGATTTGAAATACAAAGAAGCAAAAAACACCCAACCGGAAAAGCAAAATGAAAAAAGAATCCAAAAATACAAAGATAGTGTAAGGAGCCTCTGGGACAGCTTCAAGCGTACCAACATCCGAATTATAGGGGTGCCAGAAGAAGAGAGAGACCAAGATATTGAAAACGTATTTGAAGAAATAATGACAGAAAACTTCCCCTACCTGGTGAAAGAAATAGACTTACAAGTCCAGGAAGTGCAGAGAACCCCAAACAAAAGGAATCCAAAGAGGACCACACCAAGATACATCATAATTAAAATGCCAAGAGCAAAAGACAAAGAGAGAATCTTAAAAGCAGCAAGAGAAAGAAACTCAGTTACCTACAAGGGAATACCCATACAACTGTCAGCTGATTTCTCAACAGAAACTTTGCAGGCCAGAAGGGAGTGGCAAGAAATATTCAAAGTGATGAATGCCAAGAACCTACAACCAAGATTACTTTATCCAGCAAAGCTATCATTCAGAATTGAAGGTCAGATAAAGAGCTTCACAGATAAGGAAAAGCTAAAGGAGTTCATCACCACCAAACCAGGATTATATGAAATGCTGAAAGGTATCCTTTAAGAAAAGGAAGAAGAAGAAAAAGGTAAAGATACAAATTATGAACAACAAATACACATCTATCAACAAGTGAATCTGAAAACCAAGTGAATAATCTGATGAACAGTATGAACTGGTGATTATAATAGAATCAGGGGCATAGAAAGGGAGTGGACTGACTATTCTTGGGGGGGAAAGGGGTGGGGGGGATGCAGGAAGAGACTGGACAAAAATCATTCACCTATGGATGAGGACAGTGGGTGGGGAGTGAGGGAGGAGGGTGGGGTGGGAATTGGGTGTATGGGAGTTATGGGGGGGAAAAAGAGGATCAAATGTAATAATCTGAACAATAAAGATTTAACTAATCAAAAAAAAAAGAAAATACAAGCAAGAAATAATCTAGAATATAAATAACTTGTTTTAAAAAGTACTTATTCTCTTTAGAATAGTAGCTTAATGCAAATAACTGTAAAGGAAGACTATATTCACCGTAATTTTAGAAATGTAATATTCATATGTCAAAGACAAGTGAGTATTGACCAGAAAAAGACAAAAAATTTCTTACATTAAAAATAATCAAATAGCAGTGAATAAATACAAAGATAAATATTTACAATTAGGTTTATAAAAAATAAAATAAATTTATCTTGAATACATCTATCTCTTTGAAATTACTATTCTATCAAAGATAATAATTACTTTAAACAGTCATTCAAATTATTGGCACTGAGGAAGGAGGAATATTCCATAACCTATAAATTAAAACAAAATTGTTGCAAATCTCTGATAAATGTCTCACTTATTTTATTAGCATTTGTTTCCATAGTTTGTTTTCCTTAGCGTGGTTAAATTGTAACCTGAGCAGTACCTACTCAGTGATCCACAACAGGGCATTCCAATTTTTATTGTGCAATCATTTATAAACCTTGGATTCTATCCACTTTACATAGCAACACCACTGATGACTCTTAGGAAACCGATGCTATTTGGCTCTTTCCAGCAGTGCTAAAGTTTACAGCCCAACATGTTGGGGTTTTTTTTTAAGTCTTTAAAGACAAAGATTGAGTTGCAAAAGGATTAATTCACCACCTGCTCATCAGCTTCAGAAACTGTTGTACATGTCTTTTTTAGAGGGAAATTTGAAGATTGGGGAACAGATCTGGGAGGAAAATTTGATTTTTACTGGATAACCTCCTACTGTTTTATTTCCTTTATGTATTATACCACATGCATGTATTATCTTACAGTAACTACAAGTCAAAATTTAAAAAATAAAGTTAGCTACATTAAAAACAACTATAGCCCTAGCCAGTCTGGCTCAATGGATAGAGTGTCAAACTGCGGGCCAAAGGGTCCAGGGTTTGATTGCAGTCAAGAGTACCTACGTACCACTTACCTTGGTTGCAGGCTCCTCCTCAGCCCAGGCCTTGGTCCGGGCGCAAGCAATCAAATATTTCTCTCTGTCTTTCCCTCTCTTTTCAACTTTCTCTTTTAAAAAATCAATAGAAAAATATCCTTGGGTGAGGACTTTAAAATAAAATAAAAATCATAAATTTTTTAAAAAACTATGTAAGTAGTTTTTTGTATCTTCCTTAAAAATAGTCAGTGCTTTCCCCAAAGTTTCTTGAAACTTACTAATATTCTTACTATAAAATTCTCTTTTATATTATGTGAAAACAAAGCTGAATCTCTGCATAGTCAGGAGGAACAAGTTAATTCTCTGTGTTCCCAGAGTCATAGTACCAAAAATAAACCGGACTCTTCAAAATTCAAATCTCTTTTTAATCAAATGTTTTTATCCCATCTCAACAACTTTTTGTTAAACTTGTTCAGAAGAAATAAAATGTGCTGAGTTAAATTGTTTCTTATTTCTTAACCTCTAAGCTCCAACGAATGTGTCATGGGCAGTGAAAATGCATTTAAAACAAACCAAAAAAAAAAGGCCAAGAATCTGAACAAGTCATGAAAGGATTCAGTATCTGGGTAAGAAAGGACTGGCTGTGTAAGACATTGAGGTTAAGGTGCTAGGAAACAAAGCAGGGAGAATTCACCTGGGCCCAGGGTCCATAGCCACCCGGGAAGTGAACCCCAGATAAATTGGCTAATGTCATCTGTGCTCATCTGTGGCTCAGCTGCACTAGTAAATTAACGTATTAACGAATAGCGGGCAAAGAGATCTAAGTCACCTCCATTTTCATTCTTCGTGAGGAAAGCCCACGTAGGGCTCCAAAGTCCAGGTCCAAACTTGTTTTGGGGGAGGTCCAAATCAGAACCTGGGACTTCCATTTTCATCCAAATATGATTTTAAACAATGCTTCTTTCCCCTTCGACTCTAAGCTGGTTCACAGAAATGGAAGCAGTTATGGAGAACTTCAAAACAACTTGCTGATAAAGCCAAGCCAGCCTTTGGCCTTTAAGACTTTTCAACATTCATGTAACAATGTTTTTGTGCAAAAAAATTTCAGGGATAGGGAACTTTTCTGGGATGATTTATGCTAGAATACACAGCCTCTGTACATAGTCCAAATATTCAAATATCTCTTTAACTAGCCTTAATAGTTTATGTTAGGGCTTGTCAACAAAGGTGGAATGGGGTTGGCCTATGTATTAGTTTGGTAAATCTACCAAAATGATTTGAATACATGTAGTCTGCACTTATTCACCTCCAGTGTACACACACACACACACACACACACACACACACACACACACACACACACACACAGTGAGGTCTATGTCACTAGATATTAGATTTTATCCTATTCCATTATAGTGCCTTCTCACAGTAGAACACCAACTGAATAGATTTTATCAAGCTTAATTTTCTTGAGTTGTGTTAGGAAAACAATAGTCATATTCAATACATGTTTTAAAATTATACATGCTCTCCCACCCTGAAAATGACAAGTTTACCACTCAATTCTGCCAACAGCACCCTTTCTTAAACACATTCCTCACACCTTTATGATGGCAAAATTCCAATATATAATAATGCAATGTGACATTACAAAAGATTGTACTCATAAATTTTGGGTGAGTTTCTACATAAGTATAATGTCTCCATAATACTAGTATATTGTGACATATGCTGTCACTTATTAAATTCACTTTTATGGCTTTGGCTTCTAAAAAAATTTTCATTTGCTTTTCACAAAAATCACATTTAATGTAGCAAGACACCACAGTTTTTGGATTGAAATTACAGGACCTGAGATTTAAATTATAATTCTCTACTGAAGCAGCCACAACATATGAAAGAAAATGTTCATATTTTATTTAAAATAATCATCTTTACTAAAACCACTCAATGACATTTATTATTTTAAAATATTTTAAAGCCATTTTTAAGAGTAAGGAAATTTAGGACCTTTATTAACCCTGGAGGGCGGCCTGTGGTGTGGTCCTCTGCACTGGTGCCCTGGAGGCAGGCTCTCTAGACTGTGAACCGAAACTCTGCTACTTTATTTTCTAATTCTTTCTTGAGTTCAGTCACTTCCTTTTTGAATTCTTATTTTGCTCTTTCATATCTTTTTTTTAGGGTTTTACTTTTATTTATTTTTTCTTTATTGATTAAGGTATTACATATGTGTCTTTATTTCCCCCCATTATCCCCCACCCTCAACCCCCACTCGTGCCCTCATCTCCCTAGTTCAGTGATGGCAAACCTTTTGAGCTCGGCATGTCAGCATTTTGAAAAACCCTAACTTAACTCTGGTGCCGTGTCACATATAGAAATTTTTGATATTTGCAACCATAGTAAAACAAAGACTTATATATTTTTTAATATATTTTTATTGATTTTTTACAGAAAGGAAGGGAGAGAGATAGAGTGTCAGAAACATCGATGAGAGAGAAACATCGATCAACCGCCTCCTGCACATCCCCCACCGGGGATGTGCCCGCAACCCAGGTACATGCCCTTGACCGGAATCAAACCTGGGACCCTTGAGTCCGCAGGCTGACGCTCTATCCACTGAGCCAAACCGGTTTCGGCGAGACTTATATTTTTGATATTTATTTTATATATATTAAATGCCATTTAACAAAGAAAAATCAACCAAAAAAAAATGAGTTCGCGTGTCACCTCTGACACGCATGTCATAGGTTCGCCATCACTGCCCTAGTGTCCGTGTCCATTGATTATGCATATATGCATGCATACAAGTCCTTTGGTTGATCTCTCCATTCTTTCATTTCTTATATAATTTTAAGGTATTTTATCTCATTTTGAAGTAATACAGTGCTTTAGATCTGCTTTTGGAGTACATCTTTCTGGTATGCTTTTATTGCTATTTTACCCCTTATAAAAACTGTTTATGGTACCAGACCTTGGTATTTTTCTGTTGCTCGGTTTTACGTGAATTTAGTTTTCCCGAACTTTAAAAAGGAAGCTAGAAACAGAAAGTGTTTATAACTTCGTTGGTTAAAAATATAGCAGCTTATGGTGACAGGAGAAAATTTGACTTTGGGTGGTGAAGCAATATACAGATCTTGTAACATAGAAACCTACACCTGAAACCTGTATATTCATATTGACCAATGATACCCCAATACATTTAATGAATACATAACAAATATGGCAGCTTGCTTTCAGAGCTTTTCTGACTGTTGACCCTCTACTACATTAGTCCAGACCCTCTTTTTCCTTCTTCACTGCCCCTGTCCTGCTGAATTTTGATTGTACTCCCAACCATTTCTCCTCAGTATGGGGGCCCAGCCTCAAAGTAAAACTGCTGGGTTAGACTTGAGATTTTGTGGGATTAAACCACTCTGGCCCCTGTAGGCCTTCCTTTGAGATCCTCAGTTTCCTAGCCACCTAAGCTGTGTGACCTTAGACAACTTGCTTCACCTCTCTGTGCCTTGTTTCCTCATTCATGACATAGAAAATGTTATATGATAATGAGTTTTCATTCAAAGTGGTTAAAGCATTGTTTGACACTCAGTGATCACTTTTTGAATGTCTATTTAATAAGTAAAATATCCATCTGCACCTTCTTTATGAACTCACCTTCAAACTGTAGAAGCTCTCAGGTCAACTGATCACAACTGTCCAAAATCTTTAGCACCACAGGAAGTCTATTCAAGTGCTAACCATAGTTAAAGATTTAATTTATCCAGTCAACATACCTCACACTATTTTAGTTATTAATAAAAGACCCAAGAGAAAGGAAAGCTGTTCTCTTTCATCCTACAAAGAACACAAATGCCCTTGTCCCTGGTGTTGAGTCAATTCTCATTACATCTGTTTCATTTTTTCCCCTCCCTAGGAACTCTAAGAACTTGATTTGTATATAATCAAATAGGACTTCTCAACACCTGGTACCATTAGTAAAAGTGGCAAACAATCTTTTTACAAAGGCACTGGAAAATTTTTTCTTAAAATTCCAGGGCCTTTTCAAAGGTTTTTGAAATTTTCCTTTTTTATAGCTTATGATTTAACTGCTGCAAATGTCTATTACCTTCAGTAAGAGCGTGTCACTTCCTTACCTTGTTGAATCATTTTATTCCTTTTTAAGAAACTTTCCTTTAAAACATATGAATACCAAAAAAAGCTAACCAACAAGATATTTGGAATTTGGGTTGCCAAAAGGTATCTTTCTACATCAATCTAGGATTTATCTAGAAAAAAAAAAACAACCAGAAAAATGTGTGTCAGAAAAACTCATTACAACTAAATGTACTAGTAATGTGTGGTACTTGTTTGAATCCTAAACCAGAAAAAAAATTTCTTCTTTTCTATAAAGGAAATTATTGGGAAAATTGATGAAATTTAAATAATGTCGGTAAGATAATTTTTGTATTAATTTTCCTGATAAGGGATGAACTTAAGATATTTGGGTAAAGAGCCATCATGCCTGCAGAGAAAGAGAAGATGTGAAAGCAAATGTGGCAAATGTTAACATTTGGGGACTCTGGGAGAGGGGTATATGGGAATTCTTTCTACTATTTTCTTACAACTTTAGTGAAAGTCTAAAATTGTTTCAAAATAAAGATGTTTTTTAAAAGTTGGGTGTTAAGAGCAGAAAGACAATAAGATTAATGTCCCTGAAGGTCTTTTTGAGCACTTACAGCATTGTGTGGAAAGCAAAAACCTGATTTTAAAAGAAAAGTTGGGGGCTTAGAGTGCCTCAAATATTTGGTTAGGAAGGCACTCCCTAGAAAGTACTCTGATAGGTGCACTGATTTTTTATTCACTACACTGCCATTCTATATTAACAGAATCTATGATATACTAGAGAGCTAATAACTCGGGCTAGGGCCATTTAAAAATAGCAGGCACTCTCAGATTGGCAAAGATGAAGTTGAGTTATTATGCTCAGTTGGCATGAGGGGCAATCATGGGATTTGTAATCTGTTGGTGGGATTTTAGTTGGTATAATCTACTATAATCTTTTTGAGGAGTGAATCAGGTAGTATCACATTTTAAATGTCTGTACCCTTTGACTTAGCAATTCTACTTCTAGAAATTTATCCTAAAGAAATAGTGAGTTGCCCTAACCGGTTTGGCTCAGTGGATAGAGTTGTCGGCCTGTGGACTGAAAGGTCCAAGGTTCGATTCCGGTCAAGGGCATGTACCTTGGTTGCGGGCACATCCCCAATACGGGGTGTGCAGGAGGCAGCTGATCAATGTTTCTCTCTCACTGATGTTTCTAACTCTCTATTCCTCTCCCTTCCTCTCTGTAAAAAAATCAATAAAATATATTTAAAAAAGAAAAGAAATAGTGAGCTGAGTGAACAAAGATCTATATTCAAGGACATTAACTCTGTCACAGCAAAGAATGGGAGACATTATGTGTCCATCAGAAGATTAAATAAGTTATGGTTTATCTATACAAGAGAATATTCTTCAGCCATCACAAAGTATGAGATAAATGACAGAGAGCAATATCCCTATATATTAAATGAAAATCAGGTTGCAGAATAGTATGTATATTTATATTACTTGTTTATATTTAAAATAGAAATATAATGTAGGCATTTTTTAAAAGATTGAAATAACATGTAAAAAATTGTTGGTAGGTAGTTAGAAAAATATGCATTGCATTATTCATGGCAGACTATTATTCATGCAAGGCCCAGTGCAAGCTGAAAATGTAGAGCCCCTAATTAAAAAATTAAGAATTTCAAAATAATGACAGCAGAGTATTAAGCCTTTTAAGTGTAGGGCCCTGTGCAACTATATAGGTGCATTGTCCATAAAGCTGGCCCTGGCTATATACTACACTATACACTTAGGTGTATGCTATACTACCCTATATAGGGTGGGGCAAAAGTAGGTTTATAATTGTGAGTATGTGAAATAGTTTTATTCTTGTATTATTAATTATTGTATTATTTTCATATGAAAACTTTAAACCTACTTTTTCCATACCTTGTACATTACAGTGCAAGGTAAATGTTAGGATATAAACCATACTCAATGGTAGTATATGGGTAAGTGGTTGGAAATATACATGTTGTCTATCTCCCCCTCCCCCATACATACACACACCTCTTCGTTATTTGGGGAATTATAATAAGTGAAATACTTTGTGATAAATGCAATCCAAAGCATGTTTAAGTTATTCCTAAAGGAAGCTAACATATTAATAATGCTGAGATTGGAGAGTTTCCCGTGGCCCCTTTGGATCACTTTGCATGCCACGAGAGTGCCTCCAAGAGGACTGACAGAGATTCAATGAGGAGACAGAGATGTGCACCTCTCAAAAAAGATTTCTGTGGCAAATTTTAATTACTTTTAAAAAGGTTTTACAATAGTGTCTATCAAGACAGATAAATGATGGGTAATTTTTCCCTCCTTTTATGTGGCAAGTAGAAGTATAAGAAAAAAATAAAAATAAAAATTATAAACAGAAATTTCCTATCTCTAAAAATTAAGTAGCTCTTCCAGGCCACCGAGGTATCAACAAATATTTTTCTACTGCTCTAAATGGCTTATGATATCCTTCACTACCCAAATAATAGTATGACTAGTCATAAGTTGACTTGATCTGGCTCCAAGTTGAATGTTTTCTCTGATGCTTCTATTTATAAGTAGAATTAAAATCCTGGGAAGTCTAATTTGGGATCAGCATGCCATGCAGAAGATCAGGGTTTGATTAGGCAGATCTTAGGGCTATAGCCAAAAGGCAAGAGAATATGACATTCTAATATCTAATAGGCTCTAAATAAGATGGTCTAACACTTATTAGGCACTGATTCTTATTAGTAATGAGGACAACTTTTAACGGGGCCTAATGAGCTATGGGATACGCACATAGGTGAGAGAACAAGGGTTTCCAAGATCCAACGGAGTGGGGCCGGGGTGAGAAGAACATTAAAAGATTTTTTTGAAGTCCATCATAAGATCATCAGTGGTGACTAAGTCTAAATGACACACCAGGAATTACAGACCTTTGACTTCATAGGCATCTGGAGAATTTGTTGAAACTATTTGAGAAGTTCTCCAAGAGACTTCAGGGTTTTGTATAACATAGTGACAGAAATATAAATAGAAACTGATAAATCCTATGAGGTATACTGTGTATTTCAAGACATTCTGTGCCTTAAATGTGTTCAATTTTGCACTGTTTTTAATTCATTTTTCAGAATTATGTGAGTACACATGGTACCATATGTTACATATACTCTATGCTCAGTAATGGGGAAAAACAATTAATAAATATATCAGAGTCCTCCTTGTATGTGATTATCCAAGGCAGACATGTCTTAGGCCATCAGTTCCGTCTTCATTAAAACTATTAAAATCACTCATATTCGTGAGATTTAACTTTCAGCAATCTGACTAGCACTACTATTCTCAAATTTCAAAAAGGACCCAAAATCCAGGTATAAGATTTTACTGAAGGTAGGAATCTATTATTTCCACAAATCCAAAAAAAAGAGAGCTCTTTTAATGTATTTGCCTTTTATTATCTCCATAGATACTTAATTGCTTCTACCTTAAATATTACAATGACTTTCTCTTTAAGAAGATATTATATGCATGCACACATGTGTTTGACATAAAGAACTTTCTAAATGATATCCTCTGAAGAGTGAATGGGCTATGATTCAAGAAATATTGAGTACCCCTGTAATGAATGTGTTGTACTTAATGAGAACGTAGAAGTGAGACTTCAAACACAAAACAGATAGTTGAACTAGATAACATTTGTGCTCTTCTCCAACTCTGAGACATCAGGAAATTGAAACAATTCTTAGAAGTCTTGAACAGGGCAGAGGATGATGACAGGGAGAATGGAGAGGCGGCAAATGAGACACTATGAAGATATCCTATTACCTCAATACAATTTGCCATTGACTGAATATGGAACTTAGAAGAAAAGGATGAAGAATCCAAAAAAAATAGCAAACCCAAAGTTTTCAGCTCAAGAAACCGAGTAGCACAACTAATAGAAATGAGAAAGAATGAAGAATTAACAGGTTTTCTCCCATTATTTTCATTGTGAATTCCCCTGAACAGGGTGACTAAAAACAGAGACATTAACTCTGCATTTCTGTTTTGTTTGTTGGTATCAGAGATGGTTCCAGGAGATCAGTCCAGATGTGACAAGTGACCCCACTCCTGGACCTGTGAAGGCATGGCCCTGAGGAGGAGGCAGGTAGGGGGAAACCGGAATGCCTGGCAAATGGGCTGGAATTCAGGAGCTGATCTAGAACCATTAACGGAGACAGGTTCTGTCTCTTTGGGAATTGACTCAAGAACTGGGACAGGCCTGAACCCTCAAGGAGCTAGAGAAGGCAGTGGCAGAGGATATGAGATTGAAGCTAACAATGAAGAACTCAGAATAGACTTCACAGACTCAATGGAGCCCGTCTTTTAGAAGAATATCATTTAGAAAATGCTTTTTGAAAAGAAAAAAAGAAAAAGAAAATGCTTTTTGAAAAAACTAGAGGCAGAAAGGACCCAGGAAAATGTTGCAAAAAGCTATTCAGACAGTAAAATGGAATTCGATATTACTGGCCTGTAAATTCTGTCCTTGAAACATTAATTGTTTGGTGCATTTTTTTAGTAAGCACTATATAACCATTATTTTACATTTGTACTACTCTGAAATTTTGCATGAAATATCATCACCTATTACTGTGATGCCTAATTATGCCTAATTTAACTCTGTCCTTACCTGAGGCTGAAACCACCTTACATGAGATGTTACACCAGATCTAGTGGTTCTCAAAGTATATTCCAGGAACCAGTACCATCAGTGAGCACTTGTTAGAAATTCAAATCTTCAGGTGGTCTCCCAGAGTTGGAGTCCACCAATTTGGGTTGTAAGACTTGCAGGTGGTTCTAAAGCACACGCTAAAGTTGAGAACTACTGTCTTAGGCATTTCACAACTGCATCTCTTCACAGCCTGTTAAGGAAAAAACATTCTTGTTTTCTTTGTACTCACAGCACTACCCTCACTTCTGGTCACCAAATTCGTAGTTTCTTCTGCCACACCAAACAATTCTGCGACACATTAGGTGTCTTACAATTTAACTCAGTTTTTATACTACTGGGAGATAGTGACGGATCCCACAGGTTAAAGCCTCCCCACCTCATTTCACACACCAATCACAAGTTCGGGTTGTCACCTGTGCTTCTGACTGACCAGGTACACATTGGAGGTTCATATAACCCCTCCTGGGGTTTGATTAATTTTCTAGAGCACCTCCCAGAACTTCCAAAAGGCTTACTGATTGGATAACCAGTTTATTATAAAAGGATCTAACTCAGGAACAGCCAGATGGAAGAGATGCGTAGGACAGGGTATGGGGTAAGGTGCAAAAAACTGCCTTTCCATGTCCTCCTGGGGCTCACCACCCTCTCAGCACCTCCACACATTCAACAAGTGGAAGCTCCCCGAACCTGTTCTTTCTGGGTTTTTAAAGGAGACTTTATTATGGACACATGATTGATTAAAGCACTGGCCATTCAACCTCTAGTCCCTCTCCCTTCCCAGAGGTCAGAGGGGGGTAAGACTGCAAGTTCCAACCTTCTAATCACATAGTTACTTCCCCTGACAACCAGCCCCCTAATCTTAGGGACTTTCCAAAAGTCATCAAATTAACATACATTCAGATGTCATTGAAAGGGGTTTGCTATGAATAACAAAGGACGCCCGAATATTCATTCTGAAGCTATTTCAGAAGATGAAAAGGAAAGACTCTTCCCCCCACTCCACCCCCCCACCCCCACATCCCCCACCCCGTAACTCTTATCACTTAGGAAATTATAAAAGTTTTAGATGCTATGTGCAAGAAACCATGGAAGAAGATCAAATATATATATTTCTTTATGTAAATCACAATATCACAGAAGTCCAGCCCAGATCTGTTACAGGCCAGTCAGGCAGTATAATTGTCCTGTCTGTTCAGGCTGCTATAACAAAATACCATAGACTGGGTGGCTTAAAAACAGAAATTTCTTTCTCACATTCTTCAGGCTAAGAAGTTCAAGTTCAAGGCGATGGCTGATGTGGTGCCCTACTCCAAACACCCTCACATTGGGGATGATGTTTCAACATATGATTTTGGGAGGAGGGGGTACATAAACATTCAGTCCATAGCAATGGTCAACTAAAAATGGTGAGGGTTCTGCTGTTAGTCAGGCCTGGAATCAAACTGGGGCTCTAGCACTCGTTCATTGTGTAGGGTCTTGAGCAAGTTGCTTAGCCTCTCTGCAGGTCAGGTTCCTCATTTAGGAAATGGACGTGATCATACCTATCTTGAAAGGTTACCATGAACACTGAAATTTATGTACCTACATAGTAATCAGGAGTGCTGCCTCTGGTGTCAGACCCAGTTCAAATGTCAGCTCTTGTATTTACTGTGTGATCTTGAGCAAATTACCAAATCTGTTTTGAATTTCTCATCTGTAAAGTGAGTCATAATATACTTGTGAGGATTCAATGAGTTAATATATATCCATTGCTTAGAAGACTTTCTACCACATAGTTGCTCCATACTTGTTATCTGTTTATAATAGTAGAAATACAAATAAAAATAACAAAATAATTCACACAGATAAAACACCTAGACTGAGAATATGGTAGGTACTCAATATGTGGTAATAATTATTATTACTGTCATAAAACTCTTTCTCATAAAGCATAGGGTTATCAGAGGTTCCAGTATATAGGCAACCCCTGATACTTTCTTTACATTCTAATGTCCTCCCTCCCCTCTAAATAAGCTCTATGGATTGCATCAATATCAATTTCCTGGTTGTGACAGTGTACTATAGTTATACGAGATGCTACCAGGGGGGTTGGGGGCTGACTGAGGGTATTTTTGTTTTTAAAGATAGGGGTAAGGAGTTTGCCTGAAATGAGAATATTGGGGCAAGAGAATATTTGGGATTTGTAACCCTTCTACTCCCCAGTTCCTTATTTCCCAGTCACTAGAATTCTAATGTTCCTCTACCATTGTGGCTACTGGAAACCATCGGAGCCTGACAGGTGAGGGCTAGGCCAGGCTCCCAAGACATCAGGTCAGGTATGACTTTGTAAAATGTTTGATCCCTGGAATTCTAGGTGCAAGGAACAATGTAATCTTGGTAACTTCATCACCAACACAATTCCTGGTGATCTGTTATATAATAGCAGAAATACATATAACAAAGACATGGGGTGTACTCCTGCTGACAAAAGTTGTAAATCTAAATATTTTCCTCGTGGGAATATTGCCATATTTTTGTGACTAGGTTCTAGGATGTTCATATAAGTACTTACAATTAAATAAGCCTTTGTGGGCTAACCTGAATATCTACCCTTGGTCATGACCATGTTCTTACATATTTCAAAGAACTAATCTGTAAGGAAACTTTTGCAATACCACCCATCTGTAAGTCACTATACCTGGTTGATGCTATTAACACAACTTTTTTTTTATTGTTGACATAGAATGCTTTATTTCAAAGATATATTTTTTATTTGTTCTATCATCCAACAAATACTTATATTCCAGGCACTGTGCTAGACATACACACATTCAGAAGTAAAGTTGGCTCTCCAAATATTCCTGAAAAGCTTAATTAAGTAGTAAACTCAAAAAAGATAAGTCATTATTAGAATTCCATTCTTGAACTCTCCTTTATTTGATAAAAGTATATGTTATTGTGCCTACCCTTCCAGCATGCCCAAGGCCCTGGTTTTTCAAAAGATTGTGGACTTTCTTTCAGTAGACATCAGGGCACAGAGCAGATCTTAGCAATAGCAAACAAGTTCCTGTCAAGTGTGTGCTCTGATATAGAGTCTGAGCAGAAAGAAAAACAGGCTCACATCATAGATCTCAAAACCTACTGAGCAGGGACCATGACCAATTCTGTGTCCAGCACTTGATTTTTTTTTATTGTTTAAAGTATTACATATGTCTCCTTTTTCCCCGCCCCCCCACCCCAGGACAAGCCCCCACTGCCCCAGTGTCCATGTCTATTGGTTATGCTAATATGCATGTATACTAATACAAGTCCTTTCATTGCTCTCTTATCCCCCCCCCCCCCAGACCTTCTCTCTGAGGTAACACAACATTTTTTAATTGAGGAGCAGTAGTGATCTTTCTAGGCTCACTGATTTTGTTTTCAAATTGTGTTCTACTTAACACTAATGTCTCAGAGTTCCCAAAATTGTTAAACCAAGGAAATTTTTTTAAGGAACACTTACAAACATCTAGTTCTAAGAGATTCTCTGTTTGAGAAACACTGCTCTAGGTCATGTGATCAGTCTCCTTGACTATTTGGCTTCTTAAGTTGCTCCTTCTATGGTATTTATATTTTAAAAATTAAAAATGAATAGTATATCCTCTCATTTTCCAATATTTTAGGCCCAAATAAAAAGCAAGTGAAAAAAAGCTTTTGAAAATCTATTCTTGTTTGCCTAGTAGCAATAAAAACAGATATCAACCAATAATTTATACACATAAATTCTAAGTTTTTCTCCAATTAATTAGTCAAAACTAAGCTTAAAAAAACTAAGTCAAAGAAAAACTAAGTGGTTCATCTATTTCAATGACATTAATATCAACAGCTAGACTTTTAAATCATCATCTCTTACCATTCAGGTACTTCACTCAAAATAAAGTAATTTTTCCCAGGCTCCTCAAGTTGTAAGCCAGAAATTTTTGACAATGAAGAAGAATAAATGAAGTCCCCAATAACTGATCGACTATATTTTCCTAAGAAAATAAAGGTGTACTATATTACCAAAGGCCCAATGTTTTTATCTAAAAAAAAAGAACCAGTCCAACTATAAAAAACACAATTGCATTTTAGTAAGAGTTAGCAACATATAAAATTGCTTTTTGTTTCAGCAAATAATTCTAGAGTTTTGCTCAAGAAATCATGTATAATCCCCCAAACAGTGACAGAAACTGTAAGATTCATAGTCCAGATAGAGAGGGATTTCCTAATCTTCAATTTAATGTACACATCATGAGAGTGCTTCAAACTGCTTATGTGAAATAATTATCAATTATAATTTTTTGAAGTTACATTTGTTCAACTAAAATCCAGTGTAAAACTGCCGAAACCGGTTTGGCTCGGTGGATAGAGCATCGGCCTGCGGACTGAGGGGTCCCAGGTTCGATTCCAGTCAAGGGCATGTACCTGGGTTGCGGGCACATCCCCAGTGGGAGATGTGCAGGAGGCAGCTGATTGATGTTTCTCTTTCATAGATGTTTCTAGCTCTCTATCTCTCTCCCTTCCTCTCTGTAGAAAATCAATAAAATATATTTTAAAAAAAAATAAAATCCAGTGTAAAACTTCACAAATCTTGCTCTCACAAATCTCTCCTACAGAACACAGAAAGTTTCTTTATTCAGAAAAGTGACTCTGAGAATTTCGTGACATGTTGAAAGCAATCTATAATAATAAAAGGGTAATAACTGGATGTCTTCCAGACGTCATTCCAGACGTCCTTCCTGAGGAAGCTGGGCCCCCAGGGAAGCCAGCCCAGGTGCTGGCAGCTGGGGGAAGGAAGGCCAACTCTTTTTTTTAAAAATATATTTCATTGATTTTTTACAGAGTGGAAGGGAGAGGGAGAGTTAGAAACATCGATGAAAGAGAAACATCGATCAGCTGCCTCCTGCACACCCCCTACTGGGGATGTGCCCGCAACCCAGGTACATGCCCTTGACTGGAATCGAACCTGGGACCTTTCAGTCTGCAGACCGATGCTCTATCCACTGAGCCAAACTGGTTAGGGCAGGAAGGCCAACTCTTGCACAGTTTTTCGTGCATCGGGCTTCTAGTTATCTTCATAATACTTTAGACTTTTCTTATACCAAAGTAGTAACAACTCAGGATATGAATATCTATTTGAAAGCAGGTCTCATATACAGGCAAACCTCCTTTTATCCATTTTTCACTTTATTTCGCTTCACAGGTGTTGCGTTTTTTACAAATTGAAGGCAAGACCCTCCACCAGCAAAAAAGAAAAATTTACTTGCTTTATTGTGATAACTGCTTTATTACAGTGGTCTGTAACCAAGTCCACAATATTGCTGAGGTATGCCTGTATAGGTTTTACAGTGTTTGGTTATAATTATGTTTCATATATACAAGGAGCATTTGTTAAATAGTCCATGTAAATATGGTATCTATGACTGAATACTACTACTACTACCTTCTTAGTTCAGCAAATTGAATTTTTGAAATCTCCAAACTACAGTTAGAGCTACCTTATAATGCCAATTAGGTTGCCAATCTGCATTTAGAGCTAGAACCAACTCCTGGATGAACTTCCTTACTCCTCTGATAAATTATGTATCTTCTATCTAGAACAACTGGAAGTATAACCACCAAACAGGTAAACTGGATGGAAAAACATGCTAATTTCAAGTGAAAAATTTAGGCCAGCAAACAGACTACCTAACCATTATAATTAAGGATAATTGTTCATCTTAGCAAAGTGTGTCACGACTACTTTTAAACATGTAGTGGGAGTGGGGGGTTTTGCACTGAAACCCATGTTTGGTCTACTCCCTGAACCTTAACCCTGGAATGAGCATGATACCAAATTAAGAATTCTTAGAAGGAACCCAGTGTAAATTAGAAGCAGTAACAACTCAATCCACATTTTGAATCAAGAAGTATTAGCCTGTTTTTAAACTTATGGAGCATACACTCAGAGTAGCTTAGAGTCAGGTCTTGCATTTGACAAATAGTCACAGAGGACATACAATGTGCCATGTACTACCACGTGCTGGGTACACATAGAAAACAAATATGGTTTTTGATTTCAGAGAGCTTATTGGCTAGAGAAGAAGATAGGCCTTAGACCAGTGGTTCTCAACGTGGGGCACATGCCCCACAGGAGGGCAATTGATTTTTAAGGGGAGCAATCTGAGAATGAGTTATTAGCAGTGAATTTTTTTGCATTTCTTATGGTTCTAGGGGCCTCATATACAGTATATATATACTTTGACATAGTTATGCATTTCAGTTCTCTATTATGTTTTAAAACTTTATTTGCTATTTTTTCATATCACTTCATATTATTATTTTTTTTAACTATTAGTGATTTCTTCCTCAATACTTCAACTGTCCTTTTGTTCTTTTAATTTTCTCTTTCATGGATACCATGTTCTTTGGAAGCTTGTTTAGACCAAGTTAATGCCCTTTTAAGCTTCCTCCATGTGAATAGGAGTTCACTTTTTGAATAATAAGAATTATATGTCACGGGGGGATGGGGGGCCTCAGGATTTTAGAGATGCTTAGGTGGGGCATGGCCAAAAAAAAGTTGAGAACCACTGCCTTAGACATTAAACAAATAATTAAAAAAAAACAAAACCTGAAATTACACGTTGTGGTTATTTCCTGTTTGTTTTGCATCTTTCTCAGTAGGTCACTGTGATCACACCCTTCTTTTAAGAGTATTCTGCAGCGAAGCTCCATTGTCATTTAATCATCAGAGACAATCAGTTGTAGCTGGGAGACTGACTTGAAGACATATAATGGTAGACAATTTAATAGCATTTATCATGAGAGCTATCATGGAATTTATTCCAAAAAGTACAAAATATTTGTCTATACACCCATGTTAGCAAGAGAACTTCTAATTATAGGATAGGAATTCACTAGTCATTTGTTTTCTTGAATTCTGCGCATGACAAAATCCATGTTGGTGGAACACACATATTCCAGCTTTTCCACTGAATTTTCTTATCCTTAACACATTTTGAAAACATCAGTGCTCCAGTGTGCAATATTACTTCAATTAAATGACTCTGGGTTATAAAGATTTATAACAAACATCATTTAAATTTAAAATCAGCCCTGAATTTACTTTCAAGCTAACCTTCAGTGTGAATTACTTCCAGATACAGCTTCTGTTTGCCTAGGTAGCTCAAAGTATAAAAAATACCCAGGACTTGCCCTGACTGGTTTGGCTCAGTGGATAGAGTGTCGGCCTGCGGACTCTAAGGGTCCCAGGTTCGATTCCGGTCAAAAGCATGTATCTTGGTTGCAGGCACATCCCCAGTAGGGAGTGTGCAGGAGGCAGCTGATCGATGTTTCTCTTTCATCGATGTTTCTAACTCTCTCTCCCTCTCCCTTCCTCTCTGTAAAAAATCAATAAAATATATATTTTAAAAAATATCGACTTTAAAGGTATTATTCTGATTTTAAACGTTTTATCTCTGCACGTTGTCATATATATATCATTAAAATGGGAGAGAAGGGGACGAGGACTAAAGGTTCACAAAGGAGTTTAAATTTGAGTCATCTTCCTCTCCCTAACTTGCCAAATTTAAACACATCCCCGAGCGCGCGCGCGCACACACGTGCACACACATACACACACGCGCGCGCGCATGCACACACATGCGCGCGCGCACACACAGGCACACACACACACACTTTCCTTCCAACCTCAGCTGCTGCTGACTACCTCGTTTTCCTGCACATTTGAAGTGTTATTAGTTGGTACTTAAATATATTTTTAACCATTTCTCCCATTTTCTGAGATATCTGAGTACGTTCTTTCGTAGTTTGTTTTATTTCTACCTCTGGCAATAACATTCCTGATAAAGACGTAAATCCATGGAATTTATTTCCCTTCTCAACAGTTAAAAATATTTCGTGACTGTCAGGTGCTACGGTCTCCGCCTTACGGAACTTAGTGCTCGGCGGCCAAGTGGCCACTTTAACTTTCTAGAACGAAATGCCTAGTGGGTGATCATCAGTGCTTCCCAAGTTTCTACCTGTTGCGGGGACTTGGTCAGAGGGGATGAATCAGATCTGCCGAACGCGTCATTTTCCGCCCACCGTCCCTCCGCTTCCCGCAGCACCTCCGGAACGCCAGTCACCATGGCCAGCCCAGGCCCCAGGCCCGGCCCTCGGAAGGCAGGCACCCCTTGCCTGGTAACGGAGCTAGGTAATGGGACCAGGACCAGGACCAGGACCAGGACCAAGGGGGTGTTCCGACCCGGCGAGAAGCCGAGGCGCAGCTTCCACTTCTTGCAAAGCTAGCGGAGCGCCCAAGTAATGCCCTGGAAGAGAGGGGGCAACACAGAAGAACGTACTTTAACTCGGCTTCTATCTTGTACCCCAGATGCTTGCGCCGGCCCCTAGAACTGGGACCAACAAGCCCCTCCCTTCCCACCCCTCCGGTCTAATTCTCTGGGCTCCCTCGCCCCAGCTCCGGAGGCACGTGGTCCATCCCTGCCCGGCCCCCGCCGGGCCCCTCCCAGCGCAACCTTCCCGCAAGCCCCTTCCTCATAGCGCCTCTCGCTTCCCCTTTCCTTCGCTCTTCCGCCCCCCGCTCTCCATCGTCCTTTCTGATTGGTCGAGCGCACCGGGGCCTGGTCGACCAATCGGCGAGCCAGGCTGGCGGCGATGGGCGTGGCTTCGGAGCCGGGGCCCTCAGATCGAGGCCGCCTCCCCCTCTCAGCCGGCAGCACATTCCGCCGCGGTTGCCGCCGCCCGGCCCCGCAGTTGTCTTTGCTGGAGCTGCCGTCGTGCCGGGTTGAGGGCGGGGGGTGGGACGGGTGGGGAGCGGAGAAGGCCGCGGCTGAAGCAGGTGACAGAGGAGGAAGGAAGCGGCGGCGCTGCGAGCGCAGCAGCTCAGGCAGCGGCCCGGTTCCTGGGAGTGTCGGTGCGGCGTGGTGGTTGGGGCGGATCCCGCGGGGCCCGGGCGGGGGAAGGAGTCACCGGCCCGGCCATGGCGGACAACGAGAAACTGGACAACCAACGGCTCAAGAATTTCAAGAACAAAGGCCGCGACTTGGAGGTAAACTCGGGGGCGCCGGCGGGGTGGGGGCCGTGGACCTCGGACTGATCTCCGCCGGGACTTCGAGTTTGGGGAGTAGGGGCGGGAGCCGTCGCCGGGCCGCGGGGGAATGGCGCTGGGGGCCGGCCCGTCCGTGACGCCTTTGCTAACGCGCCGGGAAGTTTGTGTCGGGCCTGGTCCGCCTCCGCGGGGAAGCGAGGTGCCGGGGGACGGCCGGCGCGGCCTAGGCCTGCCCGGCGGAGCCGGTCCGGCGCGGGTGTGAGGGGCTGGGCCGCGCCGCGGGGACGCCGGGCGCGGCGAGTGCGGAGGAGGCGGGTGTGCGCCGCGCCGCTTCGGCCCCGGCGCGGCCCCCATCCCGGCAGCCGCGGAGATTGGGGCTCGGGCTCTGGCGCCGGCATTCGGTGCCCCGGGAAGGAGTGCGGTGGCGGGTAGGGGGATAGGGGGCGGCGAGCGTGTGGCGACCGAGGGGGGCTCGGAACTTCCTCGGCGAGGCCCGAGGCCTCTCCACTTGAAGGCATTTTTTCCGGGTCCTCCCGACTCCCATTTTACCTCTGCCTCCTCCCCGTATCTAAACTACAGGAGTCAACTTCGGTTTTTAAACAAACGCCCCCGGCGTGAGGGGCCATCCCGGTGATGCTAAAACTGCCTTCCTGCGGCCTCTGTTTTCCTGTGGACACAGCGGATTCAAGATGTGGCTCACGGGGTGCCCTTTTCCAGGCAAAGGGTGCCCCTTGTTTCAGCTTGCTCACAAACCTCTTTGCCCCCTCCCGCGAGACCACCAGCTGCATTCTGACAAGTGAAGTCCAAAGGGCTATGCAAAGCTTTCATCCTCTGGTCTGCGGTATCCTTTCCCTCCACCTGCCGGGGATGGCAGTGGGGGATGGGGCGGGCTGTGGAAAGGCACCATCGCATTTTGTTATTTTAAAGGGGGCGGGGGGGGGGGGGGGGGAGACGACGACGACCCACCGACTTTAACACGTATAGCTGCTCCCGAGGTCCTTAGGCTACATAAGGTGTGTGGGTTAAACACACACACACACCACAGATTTTTGATACATTTCTTCTCTGCAGTGTAAGAGTTTAGATATATAGGGTTTGGTGGGGTTTTTTTTTTAAATCCATTCTGCATCTGAATCGGAAGTTTTTATGAGAAAGTGGTACAGTAATATTTTTATGTTGTTCCTCTGTACTTCTTTTTTATGCTGAGATGTTCAAATTCCCATCACCCCTCTTTGAACTTTACCCATTTGCTTGACTGAAATAGTAACTTTTTGGGGGCTTTCCACAGAGCCATTTGATCTCAAAGGTAGTTTGTGCTGTCTTCATGGGTTTCATAGTTTGAGAAACAATTCAATAGCTTGGACTAGGCTATTCTCTGTTTTAAAGTTAAAGTGGGGGGGAGGGGGGGGTGTCACAAATGACAAAACTTAAAAACATAAATACAGTTACAAAATCCAGAAAAATGGCAGTTAGGTGCTTGACAAATTCTTTTCCCTCCATTTTTAGCTACATTTTTTAAAAAATATATATTATTGTTGATTTCAGAGAGGAAGGGAGGAGAGAGGAATAGAAACATCAAAGATGAGAGAATAACATTGATCAACTGCCTCCTGCACACCCCCCAGTGGGAATCAAGCCTGCAACCCAGGCATGTGTCCTTGACCATAATCAAACCCTGGACCCTTCAGTCCACAGGCTGATGTTCTGCCCCTGAGCCAGACGGGCTAGGGCTTGGCTACATTTTTTAATTGATACATAATTGTTACAGTTCACCCATTTAAAGTGTTTTTTGTTGTTTTCACAGAGTTGTGCAATTAACAGTACAATCACTTTTAGAACATTTTTATCACCCCAGAAAGAAACCCTAGCAGTCATGAGCAGTCACTCTGCATTTCCCATTCACTCTTTGTCTTTTAAGGTTTGCCTGTTCTGAACATCTATGCATATATATAAAAGGCTAATATGCTAACTGTCCAACCGACCAACTGGTTGCTATGGCACGCACTAACCACCAGGGGGCAGGAGCTGCCGAGTTGCAGTGATTTGGCAACAGCGGTTTTCGGGTGACACACCACGAAACCATAGAGGAGGGAGCCCGATTCCTCACAGGGCTGCGTGATTCTACCTTCGGCTGTGGGTTATGTTGTTGCTGGGGCACTGTTGGTGCCAAATCTGGTTTAATGCACACTTGCATTTGCATTCCACACCTTCTAATTAATTTCCTTTCAATGTACACAAATCTGTGCACCAGCCCTCCTATCCTATATAATAAAAGGCTAATATACAAATCAACCAAACTGCGGAACGACTGGTTGCTATGATGCACACTGACCACCAGGGGGCAGATGCTCAACGCAGGAGCTGCCCCCTGGTGGTCAGTGAGCTCCCACAGGGGGAGCACCACTCAGCCAGAAGCCGGGCTCACGGCCGGTGAGCACAGCGGCGGTGGCGGGAGCCTCTAGTTTCATATACATGGAGATACACAATATGTGATCTTTTGTGGCTGGCTGGCTTTCAGGTAGCACCATGTTTTTAAGGTTCACACAGTAACAAGAATGTATCAGCGCTTCATTCCTTTTATAGCTGAACTAGAGGCCTGGTGCATGAAATCGTACACCAGTGGGGTCCCTTGGCCTGGCCTATGGGATCGGGCTGACACCGGCTCTCCAACATCCCCCAAAGGGGTCCCAGATTGCAAGAGGGTGCAGGCCAGGTCGAGGGACCCCACCAATGCACAATCGGGGCTGGAGAGGGACATGGGAGGTTGGCCAGCCGGGGTGGGACCATGGGAGGGCTCCTGGGTGTGTCCAGCCCGTCTCGCTCAGTCCCAATCAGCCAGACCCCAGCAGCAAGCTAACTGATCAGTCAGAGCATCTGCCCCCTTGGTGGTCAGTGCATGTCATAGCTATTGGTCAACCTGTCGACTGTCTGCCCCCTGTGGTCAGTGCACATCATAGCAACTGGTTGACCAGTCAACTCTCTGCCCCCGGTGGTCAGCGCACATCATAGTGAGCAGTTGAGTGGCCTTAACATATCATTAGCATATTACACTTTGATCCGTTGAACGGATGACTGGACACTTAACATAGTAGGCTTTTATTATATAAGATAATATTATACTGTATGGATATGCGACATTTTGTTTATTCATCAGTTGATGGACATTTGCATTGTTTCTACTTTTTTTTCTATTATGCATAATGCTGCTATGAACATACACATTTTTGTGTGGACCTATGTTTTCATTTTTCTTTGGTTGTATACCTAGGAATAGACTTACTGGTTCACGTGTAACTTTATGTGTAACATTTTGTGGATTGACAGACTTTTCTTAAGTGATCCTTATTTTTTTTAATTGATGTTCCCCCTTACTGAGTATCTCTTATTTAGTCAAAATAAGACTAAGAGCTGACTCTGCATTAGAACAATATTATAATATATAGTTCCTGAAATAACTAAAAATACACCCATTAAGCAGAATTTTTCTTTTGGAGATGTTCATAGTGCCTTATGGGCATCTTTTACTAACTTTGATAGCCTTGTGTGTACATTAGAATAGGAATATTTTCAGCTAAGGAAATGACAAATTACTGTAATGGAAAGTCATACTTTCTCCTCATTTGTGACTTACTCCAAGTCTCACATGCCTGTATTGAGATAGAAACATCTTTTATTATCCTTAGAGCACACTAGGATGGCCTATTTTATGTATTTATTAATTACATATATGTCTGTGTGTCTCGGAACACTTAATTATGCACATTTCTAAATATGGTTCTATGTTGTACTACAGCAAACTTTAAGGCAGTACTGTTTTTTGGTTTGTTTGTAATGACACCATCTGTTTCATTGAAAAGTCTCGCAAGAAGAATGAACCAGTGCTGTCCAGTGAATTTTATTTAATCCAGTATTACCATTGTAACATGTAATCAATGTTCAAAAAAGAAATCGTTTATATTTTTTCATACTAAGTCTTCAAAATCTAGTTCATATTTTACACACAGTTCTATCTCAGTTTGGACAAGTTATTTATCAGGTGCTTAATAGCTGCCTGTGGCTGTCTACCTTATTGGACAGCACAGATATAGAATATAGCATATAGAGTGAAGTAATTGTAGCATTTTTCAGTTTATGATCAAACATTCTTTCAAAATTATGAAGAGTACAAAGTCCTAGAGCTTCGTTTAATCTGATCTCTAACTTTGTGACCTTGGGAAAATCAGACTTAGGGTTCTTCTTTCTCTAAAACAAGAGGTACTGTTTCATGAGTGTTGTGTAGTTTAATAGGTTGTTAGGAAGATGCCTAGCAATTCTCTGAGCATTTTATCACTTTCAGCTTTTCTCCTTGAGAGGAAGAAAGAGGGTTTAAAAGGATTCTGTGTAACTTTTTCTTTTACTCCTTTATTTGCAATTGCCTCTTGTTTTTTTTTTTTTTTCTCTGTCTTCATATATAATTTAAGTTGAGCTTAAAATTAATGGGGAATGTTTTTTTTTGTTTTGTTTTTTTGTTTTTTTTTTAATGGGGAATGTTTTTAAAGAGAAACATCTTATTGCTTATTGAAGAGTATTTTTGGCACAAGGAATCAGTGACTTTTCTAAAGTCATAATTTCTAAGTCATTGAGTCAAAACTTATTCATGGCTTCCAATCTCATATTTATTCCTATCTTTGATTCAGCCATACTGGCTCCTCCAAATGGGTCATGCTAACTTCTTGAGAGAGAAAAGCACCAAACAAGGCATATGTCAGTATCCATTTAAAATAATTTACAGGAACTGTCAGATTATATCCAATCTTGGCTTCTTTAATGTAGAGGATTATCATTATTAGTTTGAGAATAGTAACTATAAGAAGGATATGCACAGTGCAACACAGGAAATGGTTAGTGACCAAACTTCAAATAAAAAATTTGTCAGGATAAAGCAAATTAAGCTCATCCAGTTTGGGGGGCGGGGGGAGATTGGTCGTTGGTTTTGTTTTTAATCCTTACCTGAGGATATGTTTTTCATTGATTCCTAAGAGAGAAAAACGACTGGTTGCCTCCCGCACTCTCCCGATTGACCCAGAATCAAATATAAGGCTCTTCGGTGCACGGTGCACAGGACGAGCTCTAACCAAGTGAGCTACACAGTCCAGGGCACATCTAGTTTATGTTTTTAAAGTAGAGAGGGAATTCTCTAGTAGACTTTGTAATAAACCTACATAATTTTTATAGAAGTTCTGAGAGTATCCAGTTAGGAAAGTATCCAGGTTTGAATAGAACATAAATTATGTTCAGAGAATAATTAGATCTTTTTTAAAAATACATATTTTATTAATTTTTTTTACAGAGAGGAAGGGAGAGGGATAGAGAGTTAGAAACATCGATGACAGATAAACATAGATCATCTGCCTCCTGCACACTCCTTACTGGGGATGTGCCCACAACCAAGGTACATGCCCTTGACCGGAATCAAACCTGGGACCCTTCAGTCCGCAGGCCAACGCTCTATCCAATTAGGGCAAGAATAATTAGATCTTATAAACACACAGCTTCAAGGAAAAAAACTCACCCTGAATACAAAAGAATATTAAAATACTGGAAACTTGATTGTCCACAGAACATAAAATATGAAGTCAGCTTGAACTTAAAAAAAAAATAGTTTCTTGAGGAGTTTAATGAATTGATCAGCTATTTTGTTTAGAAATGGCCTTGGTGATTTGTTAAGTTGTACAGAGTGAAAAGCATTGTTAAGCAATTAAGTCTTGTTAACTTTTAGAGGCTGACCTCTCTCATCACAAATCATGGAACATATTTACTATACTTAAAATAACTACTGTCTAATTTTTCATATAATAGTCCAAGCATGTAACACTATGAAACATTTGATAGAAATATAGTTCAAAATTAAATTACTGTTTTCATGCGTCCTGTCAGTTTTCCTAGTTTACAAGGCAACCAATTTCAGAATTGCTTCATTGAAAATTTCTTAAGCGATAACAAGATGTCTTTCATAGTCACTAGTATGTCAAATGAATATTCAAGATTAGAAGAATTGTAGGAGTGATTTAGCTTTAAAGAATGAAACTAGAAAAAATGTGTAAGTAGTTTTTAAACATTGATTCCTAATACCTGATAGTGGTTATGGGTCCTTAAAATATTTTTAAATGTTTACTGGAACAGCATTCATCTACTTTAGGCCAATAACAATGAGAGCTTGTGAAATCTAACCTTGAATGATGATTTTGGTACTTGATGGCTTAGTCTTGGAACAGAGGAGAAATGGGATCGAAGGGAACTCTTTGAGTACCTCTTGTATATGCTTTTAATTGTATTCTCATTTCTCTCAATCTTATAAGCAGAAATTATTAATCTTATAGAAAAAAAAAAACTCTAGAGTTAAGAGACTTAATAGCATAACATTCAAGGGAATGATTTTAATTCACGTGTGCCAAAGTCTGTACTGTTTATATTGTGCCGTATTACCTCCAACTTTTCTCAGCCTTAATACAGATCTCAAAGTTGATTAAAAGGTTCCATGTAAAAGCATCTAGCATAGTCCCTGGGGTATAAAAGGTATTCAGTGTTTCCTTTTTTCCCAGAGTGATTTTTAGAAATCAATGTATCATTTGCGGGCTTTACACTCTAGGGAACACAATCCATATACTAAGCTTACCCTTTAGGTTTACTAAAAGACAGGGCTAGGGAAGACTCCTTTCTATTACAGTTAATATGAGAACAATATTTATATTAGCACACACTAAACGCCAACATATATACGTGCTTGTAATGGTCTTAGTTCAGAAGTTTTCAAAGCTTTAGGATCAAGAACTGTTTATACTGTTAAAAATTAAGAATCTAAAAGAGTTTTGTGCATTCTCCCAATGCACCATTTTAGAAATGAAAACTTAAGAATTTAAAAAATTAGCTCATATAAAAATAATAAAAAAGCTATTTTATATAATTACTAGGGGCCCGGTGCACGAAATTCGTGCACTGGGTGTGTGTGTGGGGGGGGGGGAGTGTCCCTCAGCCCAGCCTGCCCCCTCTCACATACTGGGAACCTTCAGGCGTTGACCCCCAACACCCTCCAATCGCAGGATCGGCCCCTTGCCCAGGCCTGACGCCTCTGGCCTAGGCGTCCGGCCCGGGCAGCGGGGACCCGCAGTTGCAGCGGCCCCGCGATCGTGGGCTTCGCTTTAGGCCCAGGCAAGGGACCCCTAGCTCCTGGGACTGCCAGCTTCGACCGTGCCCAGCTCCCATTGCTGGCTCCACCCCTACTTCCTGCTATCACTGGCCAGGGCGGAAAAGGCACCTGATTCTCCGATCATGGCTGGGGGGCAGGGCAAAGGCGGGCCCAGGGCCGCCTTTGCCCTGCCCCCCAGCTCTTAGCTCCCCCCTGGGTTTCCGATCACTGTCAGTGGCAGGGGGCTTCTTCCTGCTTTCCCTCTTGCCTCCCTGCATTGTGCCTACATATGCAAATTAACCGCCATCTTGTTGGCAGTTAACTGCCAATCATAGTTGGCAGTTAATTTGCATATAGCCCTGATTAGCCAATGAAAAGGGTAGCTCATACGCCAATTACCATTTTTCTCTTTTATTAGTGTTGATAAGTTTCTAATGGAAAATGACTTATTTTCCAAAACCCCTAAGATTTGATGGGAAGACTGGCCATGTTTAACTTTTTTTTTTCCAGGTATCAATATTTGACTCAGAAATAACTAGCTAGCTGGATTCTCCTATGTCTAAATTTAGTCTTGAGGTATGTTGTTTTGGTTGAAGTATATGCAGAATATCCAAGTTGAAAAGGGGAGGCAGTTGAAAAAGCAATGGTTTAATAGCCGTTTTAGATAATTATGAGAATTACTCTTTGATACTATACCATAACTTCACAAGTAGTAGTTTCTTCAAGGTTAGTTGCAATTTGCAATTTGAAGCCACATCAGAGAACTTGTCTTACTGTTACATTGAAATTCATTTCTTGCATTTGGTATCTTTTACTCATGTTTGATTTTATAACATCATGTATTGGTCATTTGGAAAATATTAGTTCATTGAGTTATATAGCTCTTCCAAATGCTGATACATTTTTATTATATAATGGAAATCCACAATTGTTAATGTCACCACATGGTTCATCAGAAAAATCTTAAATATTGGGAATCTGTCAAGCTCACAGTGGTGGATACAAGTTCTCTAAAAATCTTATTTTCACTTGAAAGCTCAACTTTTGTTATTAACAATAAATACTGTAAGTTGTTTCCTTGAAGCCAAAGCTCACTTTGCTCATTTTTGTGAAAACATCTGCCAGGCACTGTCTGAGTGACCATAATTTGTCGCTCTTGCAAGTAAAAGTGGTTTTCCATGAAAACAATGGCCAGTTCAATTCTCAGCTCATACAATGGCACAAATAATTTTTCCTTGAGACAGTCATCCTATTCCAGAAGTGCATCTGCTGCAAAAGTTGTTTATGTGTAGTCCATATTTTATCACAAAATTTTAGAAAGAAAAAGTTCGGGGGCGGGGGGGGGGGGCTTGTTGTTTTTTTAACCTGAAATACAGTGACTACTAATATAGCTTGGTGATACTGTTTTAATTCATGCTAAAGCACCCACTGAGTTTCATTGCACTGCAAATGTTAAACACAATAAGGAAGTATTAGTAGTAATATTTTGAAATAGTTTTGATCTTGACCCTCTGAAAAGGTCTCAGTGTCCCCACAGGGGCCCATTGACTGCCATTTTTGTTTATTATTGTTGCTTCTGTTACTAGTGACCATCAAGTTATTACGGTTCTTAAAAGGCTTGATAGTATTACAGCTAAAGAACATGGACTGTGGAGTTACATCTGGATTTGAACCCTGATTCCTCCATTTAGTAGATATGGAAGTGACCCTAAGAACTCCTGGCATATAGTACCTACAGAGTGAAAGGAAGCTCTTTGTATTTCTACCAACTTGCTTCATCATGCATTACATCCCAATAACACCACCAACACCACCACCATGTTCCCTGTTAGAGTAGCATTTTGTTTGCAATTCCTTTTCTAATGGTGTGCACCATAATTCAAATCACATCACATGAATTTGGGAAGGCTTCCTTTTCCCTTCATTAGCACTCAAGTGAAAGCCTACTTTCTCCTCTGTGCTTTAACCAAATTGTTTCAAAATTACTAGTCTGACTTCATTTTTCTAATTCTGTGTTATAAGTAAATTAGCAAATACTTTATGTACATTTTGTAACTTTTCCCAGAAGATTATAGATTTAACCAGAAAATAGCTCTAATTCACAATGAACAATGATCTAAGGTCATAGACATGTGCTGGTAATACAAGAATAGCTTGACTATCTTAAATGCTAAACTTATTTCTATTACTGTTTACTTACATTAGAACAAAATTTGATTAGTTTTCACTTTTACTCCAAATTTAATTTACATTCAACTTAAAAATTACATCTTCAGTAAAGGTTATATTTTGACAAACCTGGAATTTCATTAAATTTTTATTCACTAAAGTCACAATCCTAAAATAATGTGGTGTGTCATAATTTGGTGATAGACTATGAATCACTTTCTAATATTAAAGGAAAAAAAGGCCTACCTCAGTTTTTCTGTTCTTCAATGTAATCTTTAGTTACTCATATCTACTCTTAATACTTGTTTTATTTTTTATAGCTTTGTTTGTTTCTTAAATTAGGTGTTACTTACATTTATTTATAGTAGTTGTATCCTGAAAGACCTAGAGGTAGTCCCTACTTGGTTATATTAAATGAACATTTCCTGTTTGCCACCCATCCTACCTATTTACCCTGGGCCTCTTTAGCCACTTTCCACAGCTATTCCTGGTCCAGGAATACAAGCAAAGATTTTTATTTAAGATTTTCAAATAATGGTTACATCATTCTCGGTTCTCTAGTAAGTATGAAAGCCAGTGTTTTCTGGCTTTCTTTAGATTAGTGGCATTAAGGATACCATGAACTCTTTTTTTCCATAATGTTGATATTGAAAGTTAGGTTTGATCGCTTTAGGCTGAAAGCGCTGACTTTTTAATATTATGTAGCTATGTTTTAGGGAACAGAAACCTAGCTCAAATTAGTTTAAGTATAATAGGGGAATCTGGCTCTCATAACTTTTCTAAGTCCACTGCCACAGCTGGAATTAATTATAAGAGTACTAGTGGAAGTCTGAAGGACTCTGATTGAACAAGGTTTGATTGCATGCTTAGACCTGAATTAATTGCTGTGGGCAAAAGAATGTGGTTCTGTGATTGGCTAGCACAAGGTCATGTGCCATTTGTCCAGCTGTGTATGTGTGTTCACACATGTGTGTTGGAGATTGGGAAGGGTGTTGAAACCACCACTAAAACCAGGTTTTCCAAATGAATGAGGAATCTTAGAGTAAAGAAGAAAGGAAGAAAAAATGTATTGAAAACAAAATTATGAAGTACTACCATCCAGTACAGATGTAGAATGGTTCCCTATTTTGCCTTTGAATATTATGTGGAGATGTTCTTTGTATTACAAATCTATCTGTAGAAATGAGTTCATTGTTGATCAACTTTTTCCTCAAACATCTTATATGTTCGCATTTTTTCTCTTAATGTCTTGAACAGTTTTTTTCCAATTCTCTTTTGTTCTCCAGCTTTAAAACAGTAACAGTATTCTCTTTAAATTATGAAAATGCTTGTTTAGGGCCAATGAACAAATAAAAGATATGATCAATATCATTAGTCATTGGGGAAATGTATCTCAAAACCGTAATGATACCACTTCACACTTACTAAGATGGCTATAATCAAAAGACAAACACAGTGATGGTGAGGATGTGGAGAAAATGGAACCCTTAGACATGGCTGATGGGAATGTAAAATGGTGGTACCACTTTGGAATGCAGGTTGGCATAAACTCAAAAAGTTTAATGGCAATTACACTTCTAGGTATAAACCCAAGAGACTTGCAAACAAGTGTCTGCACAAAAACTTGTACATGAATGTTCATAGTAGTCTTACGCATTATAGCCAAAACATGGAAACAAACCCAAATGTCCATCACCTGATGAATGAGTAAACAAAATGTGGCACATCCATACAATGGAATATTATTCTGCCATAAAAAGAAATACTGCTGCATGCAACAACATGGATGAATCTTGAAAACATTTTGCCAATCACAAAAGATCACTTATTCTGTAACTAGACGCCCAAAGCATAAAATTCGTGCACAGGTAGGGTCCCTAGTGGCTGCCAGCTGCTGGCCAGGGCCTTCCTTCGTTCCATACCGTCCCCTGGTGGTCAGCACACGTCATAGCGAGCGATTGAACTCCCGGTCAAACTCCTGAGGGAACATGTTGCATATTAGGCTTTTATATAGAGAGATTCCATTTGTATGAAATGTCCAGGATGGGCAAATCCATAGAGAAAGTAGATTAGTGCTTGGTGGTACCTGGGACAGGGAGATAGGGAGTGACTGCTAATGGATATGGGGCTTTTTATGGTGAAGCTTGATGTGCAAGTTTTTAAACATACTGAAAACCACAGAAATGTACCCTTTAAGTGGGTGAATTGTATGGTGTATGAATTATATCTCAATAAAGTTGTATGTTTAAAAAAAAAAAAGAAAACACCGCAAAGCTGAATTAAGAGAAATAAGTAGAGGCTTTGACAACTTTCTACTACTGGAGGTCACAGGGGGAACTCTTGGCAACTTTTTTACTGACTTATCCATCTAGTCCAGGGGTCCTCAAACTTTTTAAACAGGGGGCCAGTTCACTGTCCCTCAGACCGTTGGAGGGCCGGACTATAGTTTAAAAAAAAACTACGAACAAATTCCTATGCACACCGTGGCGGCAAAAACACCTGGCAGGCCGGATAAATGTTTTCGGTGGGCCGCTTGTGGCCCGCGGGCCGTAGTTTAAGGACCCCTGGTCTAGTCTTTCCTGTATTGAATTTATTTGTTCAGCTTCTGTGTCCGAGGTTCTGTTGTAAGCAGTCAGGATAGAGCAAGAAATAACATGGGCTAAATCTTGTTCTTATGGAGTTTACATTCTGGCAGGTCAAGTTTTCTCAGATTACTGCTCTAAATTGATCCTATAGGGATATTCAACCACTATGAGCAAGAGTTGTAGTAGATCCCTTATCTTGCCTTACTAACCTGAGTACCTCAAATTTGAAAGGAAAGGATGTTCAATAAATGGTTGGTGTTCAATAACTCTTCCCTTGATATTTGTGGAAAATCTTGATTTTTATAATGGGAAGAACTAGGGTTGCATCTCATTGGCTATATATCATTAGAAAACCTTAATAGTAATGATTTAATTTCAATATCTAGAAAATTAAAATCCCACCATAGTGGGTACTTGGTTTGATGGCAGTTCTTGAGAATGCAAGGAACACACTTATTCAGACTAGGTCAAATAAAGATGGGGTCTTAGGAAAATTAAGGGACCAATTCTCACGTTATTTAAGATACTTGAGGTAGGTGATAGGAAATCACGTATCTTCTCTGTACTGCTCTGCCAGACACTAACTCAGCTACTGTTTTAATTTTTCCAAATACTGCCTTAGGCTTGATATTGGTATTAAATTACTGAGAAGAGAATCTGATTGAGCTAATAAATTCAGTCCATGCTGAAGAGGATATTTTTTACTGCTGGTTTTTTTATGGCTTATCTTTACCATCACCCCCAGCTGGTAATGAGATGGGGGCTGTCTGTTGCTTGCATCTGCAACAGCTTCCCTAGAAAGAGAAGTTTCTCTTACACAAGGTTACAAATTTACATTATTTAGTTGATGTCACTCCATTCTTTTCTGTTAACTTTTTACTCACTGTTGAAATCTGGAGCAAATCATTATTACCTTGATATAATCTCATCTCCATTCTGGTTACCTTGTTTCTGCTATTTCTCTTTTCTAATTTATAAAATAACCAAAGTGTTTCTTTTAAAAATAAATTAAATGGCACACACCTCTCTGCTTCAGTAGCTTCCCACCACATTTAGCTTTTAAACTCCTTACTGAGACCTTCAAGCCCTTTGCCAAATCTGGTTCCTGCCTACTTCTACCCCTCTCTCTGAATTTATTATCTCCCTTGGTTACTATACTCTCATTCATCATCTTTTAATTCCTCTAATTCTAACATAGAATTAGACCCTTCACACATGCAGATCTGACTGTCAGAATGCCCTCCCTAACCCCCTTTATCTTCATTCCCTTTCACCTATATGGTTATTTCTCATCCTTTGAAGCTTTGGTATCATTTATTAGGCCATCCTGAACAAATTAATTGAAAACCCCCCTGTTGTTTACTTAAAAACACTTTGTTGCTAAAAAATACTAACTATAATCCAAGACTTCAGCAAGTTATACTCATTTTTGCTAGTGGAAGGTTTTGCGTCGATGTTGATGAATACCCAATATCTGTGAAATTCTTGGGTGAGGATTTTTTAAAAATGAGGTATGCCTGTATCTGACCAGATTAATTCTTACCTTTTTAGTTTATAATCCCCCCATCTATATAGCTACATCTCAGATTCTTCTCCCACTTCAGGCAGATAAACCCACCTTGCCTTTACCATTCATTCTCCTTTTCTGTCTTTGCTTTTATTGGACTCATACTATAAAAACCTTTTAGTCCTACTTTTACCTTGCCATTTCTTACTTACATTTCCAGTTTGAATTTAAGTGTCCAGGCTTCAGTTAAGTTTTTCCTTCTTCGCACTGATTTATATTGGTTATTCCTTTTATTGAACTCTTATTTATTTTTGTACTCATATTTTGGTGTTTCCTCATATAAGATGTTTTTTACTTGTCATATATTTTATAGAGAAAAGATCTGACAAAAGAATATGTATGATTTATACAGCAACAAATCAGGTAACCTGGATGAAATGGATAAATTCCTAGAAACACATAACCTACCAAGACTGAATCATGAAGAAATAGAAAAGCTGAACAGACCTATGACTAGTAAGGAGATTGAATCAGTAATCAAAAATCTCCCAACAAAGAAAACCCCAGGATGAGATGCCTTCACTGGTGATGCTACCAAACATTTAGAAGACCATTAAGTTGATCCCCCTCAAACTCTTTCCCAAAATGGAAGACAAGGGAACACTTTCAAACTCATCCTATGAGGTTATTATTACCCCGGTACTAAAGCCAGGCATAGACACTGCATTAGACAACTAACTGCAGATCAATATCCCTGATGAATAGCATTGTAAATTTCATTCAAATTCATAAATAGCATTTTGAATTTTAACAGCATATTAAAAGGATTATACACCATGACCAAGTGAGATTTATTCTTAGAATGCAAGGACAGTTCAATATATGAAATAAATCATTATAATATACCATAAATTAACAGAACAAAGGACAAAGTCACATGATCTCAATCGATATAGAAAAAGCGTTTGACAAAATTTACTCTTTCATGATAAAAAACACTCAACAAACTCAGAAGAAAACGACCTGAACATAATATAGACCAGATAAGAAAAGCCCCAGTGGACATGATACTCACTAGCAAAAGACTGAAAGCTTTCATATAAGATCAGGAATAAGACAAGGATGCCCACTTTGACCTGGTGTATTCAACAACATAGTTCTGAAAGGCCTAGCCAGAATAGTTAGGCAAGAAAAAGAAATAAAAGGCATTTAAATTAGAAAGGAAGTAAAAGTACCTGTGTTTGCAGATGACATGATCTTACATATAGAAAACCCTAAAGATCCCCACCCCCCAAAAAATAGACCTAATAAATGAGTCAGCAAAGTTACAGGATATAAAATCAGCATACACTAACAAAATATATCCTGAAGAGGAAATTGAGAAACAAGTGCATTTATAGTAGCATCTAAAAAAATAAAATATTTAGGAATAAACCTAACCAACAAAGTGAAAGCCTTTTACATAGAAAATTGCAAAATGCTGAAAGAGAAGACAAATGGGAAGACATCCTGTGTTAATGGATTGGAAGGTTAATTGTTAAATATCAGTACTACCTAAAATGATCTACAGATTTAATGCAGTCCCCATCAAATTCTTCATGACATTTTTTGCAGAAATAGAAAAGTTTATCAT
The DNA here is from genome assembly GCF_963259705.1 of Myotis daubentonii. NCBI lineage: Eukaryota > Metazoa > Chordata > Mammalia > Chiroptera > Vespertilionidae > Myotis > Myotis daubentonii. The sequence goes on along the minus strand of NC_081842.1, from coordinate 24,711,154 downwards.
AAAATTCATATGGAATTTCAAGGGGCCCTGAATAGTCAAAACAATCCTTAAAAAAAAAAAAAAAAGAAAGAAAAAGTTGGATTCTCTCGTATCATTGATGTTTCTTTCTCTCCCTTCCTCTGTGAAATCAAGATAGTGTAGTGTAGTATAAAAAACATTGGACTGTGGCCAGCAAAATCTGAGCCTTGCTAGTGGGAAAGTCACCTGGGCCTCAGTGCCTTTCTCTATAAAATGAGACATTTTATATGTTTTCTATTATTTGCGGGTAAACATGCTATTTGTGTAGATTTTTCTGTAACAAAACCATGAATTTGAATTGAGTATGTACATGTAACAGAAGGAAAACACTCTTTAATCTCTTTTCATATTTCATTTTAATCAGTTACTAGAGGCCCAGTGCACGAAATTCATGCACAGGGGAAAGGGGATGTTCCTCAGCCCAGCCTGCACCCTCTCCAATCCTGCCTGCCTGCCTTAATTGCCCCTAACCACTTCTGCCTGCCGGTCTGATCACCCCTAACCACTCCCCTGCCAGCCTGATCGACGCCTAACTGCTCCTCTGCTGGACCTGGTCGCCCCTAACTGCCATCCCCTGCAGGCCTGGTCCCTCCCAACTGCCCTTCCTTGCAGGCCTGATCACCCACAAATGCCTTCCCCGGTTGGCCATCTTGTGTCCACATGTGAGTGGCCATCTTGGAGTGATGGTCAATTTGCATGTTACCTCTTTATTATATAGGATTATTTTACAAATGGAACAAAATGTTTTTCTTATCAGAGAATACACCAAATAAGCAAGGAAATCAGATTTCCTCACCAGTGGTAAAATAAAGCTTGGGTTCTGTTGACTTCCTTAATTGGTTGAATGTCATTTTGTTTCTTATTCTCCATAATTTTTCCTAACGTCTTTCCCATGTGTTGAATTTCCTTCAACCTGTCCTTCAGTTTGTGAAATTTTATTTCTTTTGAGAAGTACTCAAAATATTTGAAGAGAAATTATCATTCTTGCCAGTATTCGATCAGTCCCTTATAATTCATTCATTCAAAAAAGAGAGTACTTTCCCTTTTGCTCATATAAAACCTAAATATGCATTTGTTTAGTATAACAGACTTCTCTCTTTTTTGTCCTTAATCACTTTCTATAAGTGATTCTGAACATTTTTATCTACTAGACACCTCCTCACCAACAACACATGCAAACATGCAATACACACACACACAAAGTTTGTTTGTTATGACTTAAGGCAAAAAATGGTGCCAAATGTGAAAACACTGAACAATTGTAGCAGAAAAATACTTTTCTCTATTATTATCTCTAAGAATAAATCCACAGTTTGTGTAAGCATTTAAAATGTGTTTTATTGTCATAAATGTAAAGTTGGGGTTTATTTGCTAATCATATGCAATTTGATAGCATAACTTATATACTGTTTGGAAAAGATATGAATAAGCAGCATGATAGCTGCTGCTGGACAGGTCAAATGGAGCTGAATGGAGGGAGAAATAGGAAAGGAATGGAAAAAGCGACTTTTGTAGTTGTATAATATAGCATTTTGGTTTACCGTATTTGTGTGTTGAACAAATATCATACTTACCAACTATGTATAATGTGATGACCATTTGGGTTGAAAGCACCAATAACTCATTTTCTCTGAAAATGCTTAGGTTTGCTTTTTATGACAGGGATTTGGCTCCTTGACTTTCTACTCCTGGCTTCTGACAATTTTCAACAGATTCTGTATGTGCCATCTTTTGTCATTCTCTCTTTTTGTATGTGCTATATTTTCTATTTGGAATGCCCGTCTCTAAATAAGTTTCCATTCAGTCTTAAAGATTCAGCTTATATTTCATCTCTATTATATTATTTAGTTTCTCTACTTATTAAATCAAGGAACATGTTTAGAATGGTGTTTGGCACCCAATATTTTCTAAATGTTAGCTCTTATTACTATTTAATTATATTTCTGTGTCATAAGAGTACTAATTCCTTAAGGCCATAGATATGCTGTATCATTAGTCCATTTTTATACTTTTAAAATGCTTGACAAATAGATAACTAGTAAATATTTGAATGATTGAGTCAATGCTTTTCAGCAGGCCCTAAATAGTAGTACAGTAGTAATCCATATTGAGGGAGGAGGGATATGTATGTTTGTGTATTTATAACTTTTTAAAACATTTTATCGAGGTAGAATTTACCTTGTATAAAGCTCACTGATTTTGCCCACCAGTGTGGCTCAGTGTTTGTGCATTAACCTATGAGCCAGGAATTCTCAGTTCGATTCCTATCATTTTCTGTATGTATTACTGTAATTTTAAATTTATACTGAATAGGTCTAGGAAATGCAAGCATTCACAGGTCACCAAGAGTAAACAAATGCACATGGCTAGTGCGTGGCTTAACACATATGGGAACAGCGGCAGAAGCACAATCCCTACTAGATTTTACAGCCAGAAGTTATGGGGACTTTTCTTCCCGGCACTGACACCCTAGACTGGGGGCACGGGACCCCTCACTCCTCAGGGAAACCTTTACAGCCAAGATATGCCTCCCAGTTTTTGAAATTTTAAACTGCCACATGTCATGGGACCAGCCAATTCCACCCACATCTCTGCCCCTCCTACCAGTCTTCATGTGCTGCTGCTTTAATTCCCAAGTTGTAGGACTTTCATTCAGCTGGATTTCAGGTGGCTCTGAATGAAGGTTGTTCTGTATTTTAGTTGTAAATTTTGATGATGTTGTGGGAGGCTTTGAGTACTGCATTTAACCGCCATCTTGACCAGAAGCCTCTTGACAGACTTTTTAGAAAGGAATTCTTTCTTTCTTTCTTTCTTTCTTTCTTTCTTTCTTTCTTTCTTTCTTTCTTTCTTTCTTTCTTTCTTTCTTTCTTCCTTTTTTTTTTTTTTTTTTTTACATAATTTGTATTGATAGCAGAGAGGAAGAGAGGGAGAGAGAAATAGAAACATCAATAATGAGAAAGAATCATTGATTGGCTGCCTCCTGCACACCCCACATTGGGGATCAAGCCCACAACCCAGGCATGTGCCCTGATTGGGAATCTAACCATGACCTCCTGGATCACAGGTTGATGCTCAACCCCTCAGCCACACAGGCCAGCCTAGAGAGGCATTCTTTACTGAGTCCTTCCCATGGAGTCTGCTTATAATTCAGGCGCGCTTGGAAAGTTAGAAAAAATTTACATTATTGTTTCATTGACTTCTAACTGAAACAGTATTTTCTTTTATAAGAGTTTATTTGGGCCAAACTGACATTGCCAGGAAGCAAGATCTCAAATGCTTAGGAAAGGGACAGTTTTGCGGTTTCTTTTATGTATTGACAATTAAGGAGGGAATGCAAGGAAGATTACAGGAAGGTGGCAGAAAGCAAGGCAGGGATTGGATTACAGGATAATTTAGATTATGTGCTCCCTTTAGGGTGGTCACTTCTGAAAAGAGATATTTCAAATGTGAATTTAACCTAGATGCACAGAAACAATTTTTGATTAAGGCAAAGATAAACCTTTCACTAAAAAAGTTACATGCCTCAGGCATGCTGACCCACCATGACCTGCCCGGTTAGGAATTTATATTGATTTCATCCTGTGGGGTTACTTTCCGTAGAACCCCTTTTTTGTCCACACACTTAATAATATAGCCAATAAATCTCAGTAGTTATTAAAGTTACCTGTGACTTTGTGACCACCAGTAAAAATTGCATTATTATTGGAAGATATGCTGAAATATCATTTATGGTCATCATTACTTTGAAATTGTAAGAGTTATTAGACCCACTGCTAAATCCACTTAATGTTATAAAAAAGCACATACAATTTTTGTTCTCATACTCATATATTGTTTTCTTTTTAATCTTACAAGTTTCTTTTCTGTATTTAAAAACACTATCTGAGAAGGTGTCTGTCCATTGATTTCACCAGATTTCCAAAGGAATCAGTGCCACACAAAAATTAAGATTGCCTGTAAGGATTCCTTTGGTTACTGTGACAAGAATGGAGTCAGGAGGAGGATGGAAAGAAAGAGTAGAAGGAGGTATACAAGTTAGGAAGCTTCTGCATTAATCTAGGGAAGGGATAATGGTGAGTTGGACCAGAGCTGTGGAAGATGAGGTAGTGATATTCAGTTGGATTTCAGATAAGTTTTAAAAGTTGAACCAATAGGATTTGCTTACAGATTTAATGTGTGAGAGAGAAAGAAGAATCCAGGATGGCTCCTAGATTTTTGATCTGTGCAACTGGAAGATTAGAATTGCCATATGCTGACATTTTCTTTGAAGTAATTAATCTGTAATATTGGATAGATCAAATTTTTAAACAGTAACATAAGGCTTATAAAAATACAAAGGCTTTTAATGGGAAAAAAATCTTATTCCATATATAAACTATATGAGATGGGATAGAGTACATATGTTTGTTAAAGATCAAAAGTTCAGTTAAGTTTGAGATACTTATTAGACACCTAAGTATGAATTTGTGACTTACTCTTTCCACTTAATATGTCTTGGCATGTGCAGTCATTAGAAAGAATAAGGTGAACCCATACATAGAAAGAGCTTGAACTTGTATTGTTCTTCAATATGTGAATGTTTTATAGTGAGCATATATCCATGTGTTAGGTGACTTTAAAATGAGAAAAGCATGTTAAAAAATATGAGAATTGTTACAGTACCTGATAGAATAATTATTGTGGTCATTGGGAATGAAATTGATCTGTGTATACCACCATGAAAGATTTCTAAAATCTACAAATGAGGTGAAGAATAGAATAAATAGATAAGTGTGTCAGAATCAAGAGGAACCAAGATGGCGGCATAGGTAAACAGCGGAGTTTGCTGCCTCAAACAACCACTTCAAAAATACAAATAAAAGACGGAATGGACATAATCCAGAACCACAGGAAGGCTGGCTGAGTGGAAGTTCTACAACTAGGAGGAAAGAGAAAAACATACCGAGACTCAGAGGAGGCGCAGTGCTGAAGTAAAATATAAAATACTAAGGTGCTGAGTGCATGCAGAGCAGGCTGGCGGCTGAGGGCTCGGTTGTCGTTTTCAATCGAGAGGGAGTCTCAGGCTCTGAACTCCATTTCCGGGCGAGTCTCTAGGGACCCAGACTGATACGGGAGAAGCGGGACTGTCTGGCATTGCTCAGAACCCTAGGGCAGCTTTCTCTCCGTAGGGCTTGCAGCGATTACTGGGACACTGAGAAGCGAGACTCTGAGGGCAAGACTGAGAGCAGCCATAATTGCTAACCCCACCCTGTTGATCCCGTGGGACCCACCCCGCCCAAGCCCTGCAGGGAGACTTTTGCTGGATAGCCTCACGCAAAGGCTAGATTAGCACCTCCCTAGAGATCCAGGAGCCAATGTACCCAGAGGTCAGAGTGGGACCATCCAGTTTGCAGCTCCGTTGAACCATAAAGAACACACTCAGGGGCCAGACTCAGTGAGCACCAAAGCCCCATCGAAACAAGTCTAGCCCCTGAGGGGTGTCTCCAGCACAGAAGTTCTCCCACTGCAGACACAGCTGATTCTCACAGCCAATTGGCCTGGAGGTCAGTTCCTCACAGTGATAACTACAATCAAGGCTTAACTACAACAAGACTGTGCACAAAGCCCACAAGGGGTGCATCAAGAGTGTCTACCTCAGGTAATTGGGACACTTAGCACAGAAAGGCACTCTATCGACACAGTGAAGCATAAAAAATGCCGAGACAAAGAAACAGGACACAAACAACAGAATTGGAGGAAAGCAAACTGTTGGATATAGAGTTCAAAACCACACTTTTAAGGTCTTTAAAGAACTGTCTAGAAGCCGCCGATAAATTTAATAAGGCCCTCGAAAAGACTGGTGAGACCGCTGATAAATGTAGTGAGATCTTCAAGAAGACTGGTGAGACCACCAATAAATGTAGTGAGATCCTCAAGAAATCTAATGAGACCCTCGATGTTGTAATAAAGAACCAACTAGAAATTAAGCATACACTGACTGAAATAAAGAATATTATCCAGACTCCCAACAGCAGACCAGAGGGTCGCAAGAATCAAGTCAAAGATTTGAAATACGAAGAAGCAAAAAACACCCAACCGGAAAAGCAAAATGAAAAAAGAATCCGAAAATACGAAGATAGTGTAAGGAGCCTCTGGGACAGCTTCAAGCATACCAACATCCGAATTATAGGGGTGCCAGAAGATGAGAGAAAGCAAGATATTGAAAACTTCTTTAAAGAAATAATGACAGAAAACTTCCCCTACCTGGTGAAAGAAATAGACTTACAAGTCCAGGAAGCACAGAGAACCCCAAACAAAAGGAATCCAAAGAGGACCACACCAAGACACAGCATAATTAAAATGCCAAGAGCAAAAGACAAAGAGAGAGTCTTGAAAGCAGCAAGAGAAAGAAACTCAGTTACCTACAAGGGAGTACCCATACGACTGTCAGCTGATTTCTCAACAGAAACTTTGCAGGCCTCGCCAGCACCGGTTTGGCTCAGTGGATAGAGCGTCGGCCTGTGGACTGAGGGGTCCCAGGTTCGATACCGGTCAAGGGCATGTACCTTGGTTGCGGGCACATCCCCAGTAGGGGGAGTGCAGGAGGCAGCTTATCGATGTTTCTGACTCTCTATCCCTGTCCCTTCCTCTCTGTAAAAAATCAATAAAATATATTAAAAAAAAAAAAAAAGAAAGAAACTTTGCAGGCCAGAAGGGAGTGGCAAGAAATATTCAAAGTGATGAATACCAAGAACCTACAACCAAGACTACTTTATCCAGCAAAGCTATCATTCAGAAGTGAAGGCCAGATAAAGAGCTTCACAGATAAGAAAAAGCTAAAGGAGTTCACCACCACCAAACCAGTATTATATGACATGTTGAAAGGTATCCTTTAAGAAGAGGAAGAAGAAGAAAAAGGTAAAGATACAAATTATGAACAACAAACACACATCTATCAACAAGTGAATCTAAAAATCAAGTGAATAAATAATCTGATGAACAATATGAACTGGTGATTGTAATAGAATCAGGGACATAGAAAGGGAATGGACTGACTATATTCTTGTGGGGGGGGGGGTGTGGGGCTGAGAGAAGAAATTGGACAATAATCGTGCACCTATGGATGAGGACAGTGGGTGGGGAGTGAGGGCAGAGGGTGGGGTGGGAACTGGGTGGTGGGGAGTTATGGTGGGAAAAAAGAGTAACTAATGTAATAATCTGAACAATAAAGATTTAATTGAAAAAAAAAGTGTGTCAGAATCATAGTAAATCTAACTTTATATTTAGAAAGAGAAGCTAGATGGGCTGTTACAGTTTTAAAAATTTATGATATATCCAATATTATAGATCTATTAATAATTTCAGAGATTGTTAATTGAGAATATGAATATGAATGAAAGTTAGAAATTTTTTCATATAATGTTTATTATGAATAAAATATTACAGGTGAATACATGACTAGAAGAAAAGATAAGGATGTTAGTGGTGTTTTTCTGTGGGTGATGGAATTTGATGTGAATTGTTAAAAATATTTTTCTTTAATTTCTTGTAGACTATGAGAAGACAACGAAATGAAGTTGTGGTTGAATTAAGGAAGGTAAGTCTGATTATTATTGGGTACTTGTAAGCATCATTGTAATAACATTACAGCATATATAGAGGATATCAAATGTATGTGAATCTCAAGTGCTGAGCATTTCTTTTTCTTTTGAAAACTGAAAGATTTTGACTAAATTTGGCAAGCTTTTGAAGTTGGCAAAATACAACTTGACCACTATCAAAAAAACAGAGAAACTAATTATGAGATGGTTTTTTCCTTCTGATCTATATAAGTTGTAAGCCATGAGTGTACTAGTAGTTATACTAAATAGTTCTATTTACAATAGCAGTTACATCCTGAAAGGAATTTGTTACTTATAAATTTCATCAACTTTTCAAGTATTAAAGTAGTTGAAAACGTATTTTTTTAATTTGTCCCAAACATTTTAAGTGAAATTCAAGTGGCTCTTGATTTCTGTAAGGCAATGTTGATTTTTGTCTGATTTTTGAACTGCCCAACTTTTGCTTTGACTTTTTTTTTAGGCAGTAAAGAGAAGCTCCCAGATGATCTATAAAATGGTTTAGTACTTTTAAATAAATATGTATGTTTGGTTCTGGCTTAAACTGTACACACTTTTTTAATCAATTTTTTTTGTTGTTCATTACTTTGTTTTTACATAGTTCACTGTTTATAAAAACTTAATTATTTGGGGTTTGGATCTCAAATTAGAGTTGCTTAAGTGTTTAATTCACAATTTGGTTTAATTTTCTACATTTGCATTTACTTTTAAAAGGCACTTCATATTTCATTTTGTAGGCACATGATAGCCTAACCTTTGTATGAAAGTATTTAGCTTCCTTTATTTAAAGTTACTTCTTTTCTTTTTATACTTAATTTTAAGAATAAAAGAGATGAACATCTCTTAAAGAGGAGGAATGTACCACATGAAGATATCTGTGAAGACTCTGATATAGATGGTGATTATAGAGTGGTAAGTTATTGTTATCCTGGTTACTTAAAACTACCAGTGAAAGATTTTATATAATTATAGAATTTTAAGGTGATTTTCTAACTTAGTTTTCACTTTAACTTTTTTCCCCAGCAAAATACCTCTCTAGAAGCTATTGTTCAAGTAAGTTGTGTTATTATTTTCTCTCTTTATTACATTTCTTAGACTTAGCTAATTACTGTGTGTCTACATCAAAACTGTTTTATTTTTTTATAGAATGCTTCAAGTGATAACCAAGGAATTCAATTAAGTGCAGTTCAAGCTGCTAGGTAAGTTAAATTTTGAGGATATACTTAAGTTTTATAACTTACACAGAAGTTCTGTTTTGGGTATTCACTAGATCAGGGGTGGGCAAACTTTTTGACTCGAGGGCCACAATGGGTTCTTAAACTGGACCGGAGGGCCGGAACAAAAGCATGGATGGAGTGTGTGTGAACTAATATAAATTCAAAGTAAACATCATTACATAAAAGGCTACGGTCTTTTTTTTCAATAGTTTTATTCATTTCAAGCGGGCTGTAGCTTGCCCATGGCTGCACTAGATAGTAGTCTTGACACTCATTTAACTTTGATAGCAAACAATATAGAACCAGTCATAAACCAACTGGATTAATTTTAAAATTAGTCTCTGATTTAGGATATTAAAATTGGTAGCAATGTTTTAAACTCACAAATACACTAAACTTTAGTGTACTTAATACGTACAGATGATAGGGAAAAGTTGATTTGATGGGTTATTGCTATAGACCAATTGGAAAACATTACTTAAAAGCTTTACCTTTTATTGATTATAGGTTTAATTTAATAAAAACTTAGATTGTTCAGATCCTGCCCAGGTAGCTAATTCTTCTCATAGTCCTCATATTGATCAAATAACAAATTAAGTTATAAGCTTAATGTAGCAGTGTATAGGCAAGTAGACCTTAAGATTTAGGACTACAAAGACTCCCAGACTCTTTCCAGGTAAGAATACTAAAATATTTCTGTTTTAATACCTATGCTTTCATAGTTAATAGTTTGGAGAAGACATAGTTATATCATAGTGTTTGCTTTGTATGTCTGTAGATATAAAAGCCTAAGTGACCATTACAGCTGGACAACCAGCCGGTAGCTATGATGCAGAAGCCCGCCCCCTGGTGGTCAGTGTACCCCCACAGCCAACCTCCTATGGTCCCTCCTCCTGGCTAGCTAACCTCCTGCAGTCCCTCCACCTGGCCAGCCGACCCCCTTCTCCCCAATAGGGACTAGACGAGACAGCCCCCATTGGCTGGGAGGGACCTCACCCGTGCACGAATTCATGCACCAGGCCTCTAGTATAACTATAAGAATAGCAGCCTGTGTTGCAATTAGTAGTAGGACAGACTTAAGCAAGAAATTGATCCTACTTTGAGAATTTCTAAGTGGAAAAAGATTTCACAGGTCCATCCAATATCTTACCTTGTGCATAAAACCCTTTATGTTTATAGACTTTTTCTACTTTTTAATATTTGCTTTATTTTTAATTTTGATGTATTGATTTTAAAGAGAGGGGGAAAAACACACTGATTTGTTGTTACACTTATTTATGCATTCATTGGTTGCTTCTTGTATGTTCCTTGACCAGAGATTGAACCCAAAACCTTGGCGTTTGGGGACAACACTCTAACCAACTGACCTATTCAGCCAGGGCCTTTTATATTCATTTTAAATTACCTAGAACAGATGGCAAAATTATACAAATACAGTGTTTAGCCCACTACAGGTAACAGGACTTCTTAGAGAGGACTTTGTTCTGTAGGAAGAAAATTGCAGAAGTTTTCACACCTCAAAATGGCAAATTAATGTTTATCGGAAGAATGATTAAGAAATTGATACATTATGCTCACCATTGTCTGAATTGATTATTTTACAGTTTTGGAGCAACTCTTCTCAATATGAATTCTGTAAGATAATTAAATCCCTATGGCAGGGATTCTCAATCTCCCTAGGAGATCCTGAGACAACTTCAAGGGGTATACAAGATCAAACCTATTTTCACAATAATTCTAAGACCTTATTTGCCTCTTTTCACTGTGTCACCATTTACATTGATGTGGCAGAGGCAACTGTGGGTTAAACTTAGCACAGATCAAGACTGGCACAAAATTGATTTTATGGCTATTTTTCGGATATTATTTGTACTATTATGCACTCAAAGAAAAAAAGCAATTTCTGTTAAAGAATGTCTTCAGTTAGCCCAGTCAGTGAGCATCAACTTATGAACCTGGAGGTCACAGTTCAATTTCCAGTCAGGGCACATGCCCAGGTTTCGGACTCAACCTATAGTGGTGGGGCAGCTGATCAATGACTCATCATTGATGTTTCTATCATTCCCTCCCCCTTCTTCTCTGAATCAATAAAAATATTTTTTTTATTAAAAAAAAAAAAAAGAATGTCTTCAATGAAGTAGTAAAAAAATTTTTTTTACTATATCTGGTACCTCAATTAACAGTGACTGGGTTATTTCCTAGTTTGTGCTATGTGCCATGTGTTATGGAAAATACTGTAAAAAAGCATGTGGCATACTTTTTGCCCTATAAGAGGTTAAGAGCCTAATTAGGAAGGCGAAACTAAGTATATGCTACGTAAATATGCTTTTAGTAATTCAGGGAATTTAGAATTCAGGGAAGATATTATGAAAACATAGAACTTAAAATGGACTTTGATTATGTAGATTTTGAATAGACAGAAAAGGGCATTCCAAGTGCAGAGAATAGGAAAAGGGCTTGGAAATGCAATAGAAGTGGTGGGACAGATAACTGACCTTAGGAGTTTACATTAAGTAGCCATCATTTGGTATATATACAGGGGAATGATCTCACTAAGCTTTCTTAAAACATTGTATTTACGTAGTAATGCATGGTATTCAAATGGATAAAGATTTGGGTTAGGCTACATTGAGGACTTAATCAGCTAAAACTACAGTCTTCCACATGTGTAAATAGACACAAAATTTTGTTGTTTTACCCTCTAAGCTTCATAAGAGCAAAGGTGTGTCTGTCTTGTTCACCTTAATATCTCCAGTATCTCTTTGGATATTTTTCTATGTATTGTTGTACTTCACTTCACTTCACTTTAGTTACTTTGATGAGAAGTTTGAGCTTACATGATGTTTGATTTAGTGTATGCAGTAGGATGAAATATTGGACACTAGTATCAGCTATAAATTTGTAACATCAGTCTATGTGCTTTTGTCCTTTATCTTCTATTGTGACATGGTTTGAATAATTTTGGATATTTTGGTGACCTTACTTACTTAGCAAGGTCAATGAGACATGGTGAAGGAGTCTGCCCACTTTTTTTCTTTGACCTCAACATTGCAAAGGTAACACTTAAAACATCTAGTTGTCATATTTAGGCCTTCATTGTGGGAATAATATTACTGTACTAATAAAAAAAGAGGTAAAGTGGTTATGTCTACCATTTTCCTAATTAGTAATCTATATATTTATGAATTAATATTTTAATACAGAAAAGGTTGCATTATAAATTTTTAAAGTAACTTTCAGAGTAAGTATTTGTGCCAGATAGTCACATTTATTATAATCAATATCAAGTATGAACTTGAGTTTAATTATATGTGATTAAATTTCATAAGTATGTACATCTCTTATAGGAAGCTTTTGTCCAGTGATCGAAATCCACCAATTGATGACTTAATAAAATCTGGAATATTGCCTATTTTAGTCCATTGTCTTGAAAGAGATGACAAGTAAGTACATTATTTTAAATAATTTAGGATGTATTCTTTGCAGAAGATAAGATTTTCTAGTAATTAGTTTGATCTTTAAGTAAAGAAAAGGCCTACAAGATGGAGTTGAAAACCCAAAGTGAAAAACAATGCAAGGTGTTTATACCAAGAGGTGAAGGTAGAGGCCAAAGAAGAATTTGAGAATGATACATACAACTTTTAAGCTTTGAAAACTGGCAAGAAATAGTTTGGCCAGATAGGTCCTTGAGAACACTGTTTGGATTGTAATGTGCAGGTATCATAATAAAAAATTCTTACTAAGAAATAGATCATGTGAATAGGTTATATGCTTTTTATACTAAAGGGAAATTTTAAATGGAGGTTTAAAAGAAGTTCTGGATGCATAGATACCTTTTGAAACAAAATATTCAATGCTTTTATAATGCTCTATGAGGGAGGAATGGTTGATAGATATTTGATACATAAAAATAATTTTTTTTAATTATTTGTTTTTTTGTAGTCCTTCTTTACAGTTTGAAGCTGCATGGGCTTTGACAAATATTGCGTCTGGAACCTCTGAACAAACTCAAGCAGTAGTTCAGTCCAGTAAGTTGGTTATCAACAGACAAAATAAATAGTGACTCTATTAAAAAGAACAGAGTTTTTCTATATAATGAAAGCTCAATATGCTAAGTGCCCTACCATTCGTTCAACCATTCAACCAGTTACTATGACGCACACTGACCACCAGGGTACAGACACTCCAATCAGTAGGTTAGCTTGCTGCTGGGTCCGGTCCGGGCAATCAAGACTGGGCAAGTTGGGCTGAACACACCCTGGAGCCCTCCCACAGTCTCTCCCCAGCCCTGATCCTCACAGGCCAGGCCGAGGGACCCCACCAGTGCATGAATCTGTGCACGAGGCCTCTAGTTTATATTATAAAATAATAGCTATTCAATAACACTTAAGATATTTGAAGTAAGCCAACTTAAGTATGTTACTTTGATATCCTGTACCAGTGAAGAATCATTTGTTCGATGCAGTATTCTGTTCAGGTACAAACCTTTCTCTGTGTTTCCCACCCTTGTTATTAAGCAACAGAGCCACTATCTGAATCAATGTCTCATGTGGCACAGGAATTGCTGGCCTGTCTAAAGACCCATGTGATAGAATTCATAAGTTACATTTGGACTCTTGTGTTTTTAATTTGAAGATAAATATTAATCTATAAGGAATTAACGTTAAAATTGGAATTAAATCCAAGTTTAATTGTAAATGAAATCTTACCAGCTTAGTTTTACATTTGTCTGCATTGTTCTTTTAATGCTAACTAAGCAATCTGCTGGTCAAAATTTTCCACTGCTGCTATTGTAATGAAAATCATGTAATAAAAACATATTTCAGGTATATTTTGGATAAGTTTCTTTTGAGGTTTCAGCAAAAAAAAACAAGATTGATTTTGGTTTAGATTATAGTATCTTCAACCGTTTTTCCAATTTTATTGGAAATGTAATTGACATATAACTGTGTTTATACTTAACTGCTCTTACGTTTTCCTCCTTCAGATGCCGTGCCACTTTTCCTGAGGCTTCTTCATTCACCCCATCAAAATGTCTGTGAGCAAGCAGTGTGGGCATTGGGAAATATCATAGGTTTGTCTTAAACTTCTAATAGTCCAGCCATTGTTATCATATACTATGTAATGAAAATAACTTTAGTAATTGAAAAGGAAAAATAGTTGGTCTGGATCAGTACTAATTTTTATGAAATAGTTTACAGAAATTAAAGCTGTTTAAGTATAAACTCATAGTAAACAAAATGAATATCTTTGCTGCTTATGATGACATAATATATTTTGGCATGTAGTCAATATTTAGTTATTTGAAAACTAGGGGCCCGGTGCACGAAATTCGTGCACTGGGTGTGTGTGGGGGGGGGGAGTGTCCCTCAGCCCAGCCTGCCCCCTCTCACATACTGGGAGCCCTCAGGCGTTGACCCCCATCACCCTCCAATCGCAGGATCGGCCCCTTGCCCAGGCCTGACGCCTCCGCCAGAGGTGTCAGGCTTGGACAGGGGACCCCCATCTCCCCCCGATCACTGGCTCTGGCCCCCGCCCAGGCCTGAGGCCTCTGGCCCAGGAATCATGCCTGGGCAGGGGACCCCCATCTCCCTCTGATCGCTTGCTCCACCCCCCGCCCAAGCCTGACGCCTCTGACCCAGGCTTCAGGCCTGGGCAAGGGGACCATCATATCCCCCCAATCCCCGGCTCCGCCCCCCACCCAGGCCTGATGCCTCGGCCAGAGGAGTTGACCCTCATCACCCTCCAATCACCAATCACCAGATCGGTCCCTTGTCCAGGCCTGAGGCCTCTGGCAGAGGTGTCAGGCCTGGGCAGGGGACCCCCAGCTCCCCGCGGTTGCAGGCTCCGCCCCTGCCCAGGCCTAACGCCTCTGGCCTAGGCGTCAGGCCCGGGCAGCGGGGACCCGCAGCTGTAGCGGCCCCGCGATCGTGGGCTTCGCTTTAGGCCCAGGCAAGGGACCCCTAGCTCCCAGGACTGCCAGCTTCAACCGTGCCCAGCTCCCATCGCTGGCTCCACCCCTACTTCCTGCTATCACTGGCCAGGGCAGCAAAGGCGCCTGATTCTCCGATCATGGCTGGGGGGCAGGGCAAAGGCGGCCCCAGGGCCGCCTTTGCCCTGCCCCCCCGCTCTTAGCTCCCCCCTGGGTTTCCGATCACTGTCAGTGGCAGGGGGCTTCTTCCTGCTTTCCCTTTCGCCTCCCTGCATTGTGCCTACATATGCAAATTAACCGCCATCTTGTTGGCAGTTAACTGTCAATCTTAGTTGGCAGTTAACTGCCAATCATAGTTGGCAGTTAATTTGCATATAGCCCTGATTAGCCAATGAAAAGGGTATCGTCATACGCCAATTACCATTTTTCTCTTTTATTAGATAGGATTATGAAATATGTATATCATTTAGATCTTTTCCTGCTCCTTTATTATGTTGGGGTCCATTTTCTTAGCTCTCCCCTCTGTCATAGAAAGTATGTAATAAAAAGGAGGAAGCAAAACTTAAAAATTTTTCTTCAGAATATCAGTTTTAAGAAAAGTTTTGAATTAAAATTTTTATACCTCTTGTAGATTTTAGTACATTATAATAATGTTATCTACTATCATAATGAAATCAGTATATAGGAGATAATCTAGAGCTTATAGACCAGGGGCCATTTGGACATTTATAACATCATTCACAGGCCATACAGAATTATCAACTTAAAAATTAGCTTGCTATACTTGGTCAAACATTTAATTAGCTCACCCCTAATGCCTAGGCAGAGCTAGACCAAGTGATTTCATGGGCCAGGGTCAGATGTTCCCCACCCCGGTTACAGACAGTCTCATTAAATGGTGAACATCATGATTACCATACTTGAAGGTTTATTCTAATAAATAATGTAGGTAAAATAATTAAAGACAATTCTAATGTTTCAAGGATTGTTTTTTAACTTGAGCATACACTTCACTCAAATTCAAAAGACTATCGTGGAGAATAATTTATAGTTAATACTTTTAATGCTTTGATATTGGATCAGTATAAATTCTATAAATATTTTCTTTCCAGTAGTATTGTGGTATATCTTTTTAATACATGAAAGTTTGTTAAACTGGGATTGCCATTGAAAGAAAAGATAAAGGCAACAATTATCTGTCCGAAAAGTATTTTAAGCTACCTTTAGGATTCTAGTGTTCAGATAGCATAAAAATGTTTTATTGGTAGAACAACTTATAACCCTAAATATTTGAGTAATATTTTTTTTAAAAAACAAAAAACTTAGTACCTTATATTGCTTCTCTTGGCTCAAAGACCTAACTATGTGAACTTGGTTATTATTGTCTAGAACTTTTTTATAAAACTAAATAGGATAACTGATTAAAATGCAGCATATTGAATCTAGTGCTTTATTTTCTGAATTGCTTATTGACAACATATTTTATTAAACTAATAAATTCTTCTTACAGGTGATGGGCCACAGTGTAGAGATTATGTCATAAATCTTGGAGTTGTGAAACCTTTACTTTCTTTCATAAGTCCATCTATTCCTATAACATTCTTAAGAAATGTTACTTGGGTTATGGTTAACTTATGTCGGCACAAAGACCCACCACCCCCAATGGAAACCATTCAGGAGGTAAACAAGTGTTTTTTGTTTTTATTTTCAAACTGAAGTATTATGTGTATGTTTTTATCTATGTTTTAAAATCTGTATATTTTTCTCTTCAGATTCTTCCCGCTCTTTGTGTTTTAATTCATCACACAGATGTAAATGTGAGTAAATGCTTCATGTGTTTTTTTATGTGTGTATGTATGCATGTGAGATGGGGAGAAAATGTTATACTGGACCTCATGTCAGTGTATTCTATCACATTTTTCCATTCGAGAGCTAAAATACATAATTTGCCATTTTTGTACTCTGTGTTTACTTACATCACTAAATTTAATTTCAGTAAAAAAATCAAGCCTAATTGTTATTTTGGTCTAAGCAATAAAGTATATACACATGTATATTAGTGTTGTAAAAGTTACATTGGAACTTCTTCAATTTGTTCATGAGCTTTTTATGGAATCTCATTTTGATAGCTTGACCAATAAGAGAATACATACACCCAATTTTTTTTTTTTTTTTAGTATGTTTTTATTGATTTCAGAGAGAAAGGGAGAGGGAGAGATAGAAACATCACTGATGAGAAAGAATCATTGATTGGCTGCCTCCTGCACACCCCCTACTGGGGATCGAGCCTGCAACCCAGGTATGTGCCCTTGATCAGAATTGAACCCGGGACCCTTCAGTCCTTAGGCCGATGCTCTATTCACTAAGCCAAGCCAGCTAGGGCTGTTTTTGTTTTTTTGAAAGATAAAAAGAGCCCTAGCCGGTTTGGCTCAGTGGATAGAGCATTGGCCCACAGCCTGAAGGTACCCGGGTTCAATTCCAATCAAGGGCATGTATCTCAGTTGCAAGCTTGATCCCCGGGCTGCACATAGATGTTTCTTTCTCTCTGTCTCTCCCCTTCCTTTCTACTCTCTCTAAAAAATCAATGGAAAAAATATCCTCAGGTGAAGATTAACAACAAAAAACAGCAACAAAAACCTGAAAGAGGACCTAAATAAGTTGTTAGTTAATAAATCATTACACAATCTTTTTAAGTTAAAAGGAGAAATGTTTGTGCCTTTATGCATGACTTTGTATTCCTATACATACACCAAACCGTGGACATTATTTGCTCTTTAATTTTATTTTTACTCTGTTTCTCCACTTATAGTGGCTTCACTTGGTATAGAGATAACTTGAAATCCAGACAATAAGGAAAAAAAATCAGTGCAGACTAGATTTTAAACATAACAAATATATCTTACTCATTTTTATTAACACAGATGGCAAAGGGAAAAGCAACTCAGGAAGTATGAATGATGGAAAACTGTCCTGACTGCTTATAAAGCCAGTGTAGCCTTCAGTGTGTTAGAAAAGCTAGCATTATATGTAATGGGTCAAGGAAATCATGTGGATTAAATGCATAGTAATAGTCAGGAACTTGTATGGTTCTTTAAAAACACAGGTATGCCCTAACCAGTTTGGCTCAGTGGATAGAGCGTCAGCCTGCAGACTGAAAGGTGCCAGGTTCGATTCTGGTCAAAGGCATGTACCTTGGTTGCAGGCACATCCCCAGTAAGGGGGGGTGGGGTGGGGGGGGTGGGCAGGAGGCAGCTGATCGATGTTTCGCTCTCATCGATGTTTCTAACTCTCTATCCCTTTCCCTTCCTCTCTGTAAAAAAATCAATAAAATATGTATTTTTTAAATGTTTTTTTAAAACTCTTAAATAAAATAAAAACACAGGTATGATGACCAGTGTTTGATCAACTGCTTCATTCCTTTACAGTTTCTAGGGTAATACCATTTTGTCAGGATTTCTCTAAAGCATATGGAACAAATTAAAGTTAGAATTATACTACATTAAGCAGTGACATAATGTACAAAACTCATTAGATGAATATGATCTTTTCTCTTATGATATTTTTTTTAGCTCCACATAGTTTAGGATTTTTTCTGGTTTTGCTCCTTCAAGCCAAAGTCTTTGATAAAATTATAAATGTTAATATTTTATTTTTGCAAGATTTCCAAGAAAGAGTAATCTCAAAGTTTATACCTCTGCCAGAAAACCAGACATCTTGTTTGACCTTATTCGGAGATGTATTGTGGTCTTTCTACTGTTTACACCAATCAAGTTGAGATTGTAACTCTATTTTTCTTGCTTTTATATACCTTTAATTTCTCAAACCAGTTTGCATTGTTCTTTTTTAGCACATGTATACCAAGTAACAGCATTTACTAAAAATAAAATATTTTTAGGTTAGCACTTAGCAAGTTCTTAAATCAGACTATCAAAGAAGTAAAAAATAAAATAAAATAAAAACGGTTTTCACAAACCATAAGTGAAACACTGAAATTTCAAATTTAGTAAACTTATCATGGAATATTAAATTTTTCTATTACAAACAGCATATATGAGAATGAATCTGATTTAAATTGTGATTTTGATATGAGCATATCAATGACTTGTTTACTATTGGACCTTTTATTTGTTTTTTTAGTATATTTTTATTGATTTGAGAGAGAGAGGATGGGAGAGGAAGAGAAAGAAACATCGATGAGTGAGAAACATCATCAATCTATTGGCTGCCTCCTGCATACCTCCCACTGGGGATCAAGCTTGAAACCCAGGCATATGTCCTGACAGGAAATCAAACCAGTGACCTCTTTGTGCATGAGTTGACACTCAACCATTGAGCCACACTGGCTTGGCACTATTGGGCCTTTAAAAAAAAACTATCTAAATTTTATATTACAGTCATGCACGGTTAACTTGAAATTTTTTGCTTTTAAAAAAATGTTGGCCCTAGCTTTCTATCTTTCCCTCCCACTCCCTACCTCTTGAAAATTTTGCTCGTGATTAGAGCATCGGCCCGAGGGGTCGTGGGTTTGATTCCAATCAAGAGCAGGTACCTCAGTTGAGGCTTGATCTCTGGCCCTGGTCGGAGCACATGTGGGAGGCAAGCACTCGATGTGTCTCTCTCACATCAGTGTTCTCTCCCCCTCTCTTCCGCTCTCTCTAAAAATCAACTGAGAGGGTCCTGACTGGTTTGGCTCAGTGGATAGAGCATTGGCCTGCGGACTGAAGGGTCCCAGGTTTGATTCCGGTCAAGGGCATGTACCTTGGTTGCGGGCACATACTCAGTAAGGAGTGTGCAGGAGGCAGCTGATTGATGTTTCTCACTCATAGATGTTTCTAACTCTCTATCCCTCTCCCTTCCTCTCTGTAAAAAATCAATAAAATATATATTTTTAAAAATCAACTGGGGAGAAAATATTCTCAGCTGAGGATTAACAAAACAAAAATAAACAAATTTTGGCATATGTTGGTACTCCAGGGGGAAAAAAGTTAAATTTGTAAGTTAAAGTTTCATTGTTTCACATATTTTAATACCACTTTATGTGTATGAATTTTCTCATTTGGTATCTTCTTTTTACATTAAAAATATCCATAGAACTTTCTTAAATTCCTGAAAGGAGAAATAGCAAAATGATGTTTCCTCCTTTTAAGAGCTTCTTGGATGGTGTAAACAACATTGGTTTAGAATTCAAAAGGTTTCTAACTTCTCTGGCTAGTCTTTTGACAGAGTCCATTATTTAGAAAGGCTTTGAAAGCAAAGTTAAGTAGTTTTGATAGCTTGTATAAATCATGCTTTTTGTTGTTGTTTTTTTTTTTACCTAGAATGTGTGTGTTTTTTTAAACATTTACCACAATGTCCTTGTATTTATCCCTCAATGTGAGCATTTGGGAAAGAGAATTTCTTTTTCTCCTATTTCATGTGCTGTATAGTGTGTTTTTATCTTAATGAATTAAGGTTAGATACTAAATTATGATAGAGATTATAATTAACCTAAACATTATGAATATGGCTTAAAGATGTACATGCTTGATACAAACATTCATAAATGCTAATATTTAGTATAATAAAAAGATTCCAGTGAGTTGAGGTGAGAGAAAAAGAAAGACAGTACTAGAACAATTGTAAATTAGTCTGTATGGTTAAATTATTAAAATGAGAAGATACTTACTTAAAGGCAATTTAAATTTTCATTTTATTCATTAGATACTGGTAGATACAGTCTGGGCCCTCTCTTACCTTACTGATGCTGGCAATGAGCAGATACAGATGGTAATAGACTCTGGAATAGTCCCTCATTTGGTTCCTCTGCTCAGCCACCAGGAAGTGAAAGTTCAGGTGAGTTTGTTGTTAATAAAAGCGTAAGTTTTTCTTAGCACTAATTGCTTTAACACTAGAAAGACTGAAATTTAGTATATACCTATATCGCCCAAAAGCAGTCAAAATGACTGCATTGTGAAAGAATAATATCGGAGCACTCTTCACTTATGTTCCTTAGCTTTTCCAATAACTCACTTCTATTCGACATTTCTTTCATGAATTTAGTGCGCAAAAGAAATAAAATAAACAAGTTATTAGAACAAGTATCACTGCATAAAGATGCGAATAACAAGTACTAGTTTAGCTTATTGAGCAACTGCAACTTATCAAGTATCGACAATTTATCATGTACTTGTATTTATCATGTGACGGTAATCGAAAAAAAATGAAAACTGTTATTTCAATACAGAGCCGAACTGGTCATATAAGAAATTTACTCAATTCAATAATAAGAGTCTAAAATTTCCCAAGCAGTCAAAATGACTGCTTTTGGGCAATATAGGTATAACACAAATATATATACCGGAAATGAAGGAGGGGGAGGTAACTACAATTATTAATAAACACATTTATATGTTGTACAAAAAGTCACAAAATTCTAAGACATTGTGTCCTTATATACATAATTGTTTTTCTAATTGAAATTAAAAAGCAGTCAAAATGACTTCCTTGGGCAATCTAGTGTTAAGCATGACATTCAAAAATGGACAATGAAATCTAATCAGGAGTCCAAAAATAAGCCCATACATTTATGATAATTGATTTTCAACAAGGGTGCCAAGAAAATTCAATGAGCAAATAAAATTTATTCAATAAAGGATGGTGAAACTACTGGATAGCCACATGTAAAAGAATGAAGTTGAACCCCTATTTCGTACCATATTTAAAGAATAGCTTAAAATGGATCAAATACCTAAGTGTAAGAGCTAAAAGTATAAACTTCAAAGACAGTAACAGGTGTTGGCAAAGGAGAAAGTGGAATCCTCATATACTGCTGGTGGGATTGTAAAATGACACAACTTCTTTGGAAATTAGTTTGACAGTATCTCAAAAAGTTAGACATAGAATTATTACAGGACCCACCAATTTCACTCTCAGGTATATACTCAAGAGAATGGAAAAAACATTTTTCACACAAAAACCTGTACACGAATATTCATGGCAGTATCCTATATAATAAAAAGGTAATATGCAAATTGACCTTAACAGCAGAATGACTGGGAATGACTGGTCACTATGACACACGCTGACCACCAGGGGGCAGATGCTCAATGCAGGAGATGCCCCCTGGTGGTCAGTGTGCTCCCACAGGGGGAGCTCTGCTTAGCCCCAAGCCAGGCTCCTGGCTGCCAGCACAACGGTGGTGCTGGCAGCCAGGAGCCTCTCCTGCCTCCTCAGCAGCACTAAGGATGTCCAACTGCAGCTTAGGCTTGCTCCCTGCTAGCAAGTGGACATCCCCCAAGTGCTCCCGGGCTGCCAGAGGGATGTCTGACTGCCAACTTAGGCCTGATCCCCCGGGGAGCAGGCCTACGCTAGCAGGTGGACATCCCCTGAGGGGTCCCAGACTGCGAGAGGACACAGGCCAGGCTGAGGGACCACCCCCACGAGTGCACAAATTTATGTGCACTGGGCTTCTAGTTATTCATAATAGCCAAAATGTGGGAACAATCCAAATGTTCATCAACTAATGAATGGTTAAATAAAACTAAGTCTTTCCATGCAGTACAATATTATTTGGCCACAAAAAAGAATGAAATACTCATACATGCCACAACATGAATGCACCTTAAAAGCATTATGTTAAGTAAAAGAAGCCAAATGTGAAAGGCCATCATCTATTTTATTCCAATGAAACATCCAGAATAGGCAAATCCATAGGAATAAGCACAGTGTGATTGCCAGTAACCTGGTGATGAGGGCAATGGGAATTACTGTTAATGGGCCCAGATATCCTTTTTTGGGGTGATGAAAATGTTCTCAAATTACATATTGGTTATGGTTGCACAACTTTGAATATACTAAGGACAACTAACTATTCACTTTGAAAAGATGAATTATATGTTATGTGAATTATATCTCAATTTTTAAAAAAGGAAACTGGATTGTTTGTAGACAGAAAAGTTAGCCAAAAAAATCTTTAACAGAAAATGACCTGATACAACTAAAGAAAATAATTGACAATTCAAATTCACATGAATACGGAAATCTTATATATTAAGCAGATTCCTGCTTTCCTTCAGAAAAGGCACTTGTTTTTGTTAACCTATAGAAACACTAAACCTAAAATCTAAAATACTACCTTATTTTCTTTATGGCCCAAATTACTGTCTAAAATTATCCTTATTGGTTTATTGACGGATTTCTACAATAATGTAAGCTTCATAAGGGGGGTTTGTATCCTATTCACTCTTCTGTTCCTAAGTCAATGTCTCACACAGCTTTTTCATAAAGGATAGGTTTGAATTAATGAATGGATCTTTCATAATCTGCCAGACATACGTCTCTGGTAAGAAGAAATATTTCACATAGAGCAATATCTCATTAAATCTTTTTATGTGTCAGACTGCTGCACTTCGAGCTGTGGGCAACATTGTTACTGGAACTGATGAGCAAACACAGGTAGTTTTGAACTGTGATGCTCTGTCACATTTCCCAGCACTTCTGACACATCCCAAAGAGAAAATTAATAAAGTAAGTATTTTTAAACACTATTTAATAAATAATGTAAAATATCAGCAGTTTTTTTTTTCATTTGTAAAGTTAGGGACTCAGAAATGTCTATAATATCAATGTCAACTGTCATTTAGACATCAAGAAAAGATAAAATATTTTATTCTTCCTAACATGAATTAGTATGTGATTTTCTATAAATAAGCCAATTATAAACAGTGCGAAATTGGCTCTCTTGGAAATGATGAAATAAAGATAATCGGGTGTTGAATGTTGTATGAATGGAAATTTTTAATATGTAAGTTAAGTAATGTAAGTTTAATATTTTATAGATAATTAATAGAAAGCGTGAGTGTGTGTGTGTGTGTGCTCATGGAGGCTATGGAAAGGGGGCACTGACTGGTGATGCTGATATTGGAGTGCATCTGAGGCTGTTGTAGAAACATATGGGTTGTTGATTACAACGTGCTGATGATTATGACCCAAAAACAGCTCACCTAAGTAGCCTAACACCCTAAAATCTTTAACAGGTTCATTAAATGTGTTCCTGTGATCTGATCCAAAAGAGCCTAATGCGCACTAGCTAACACTAATAGTTGTTTACTAGTTTCTTAAAGTAGAGAAAATGTTTTCTTTAGTATATTGATAAATCTGTTTGCTAAATTATAGTCATGTTCTACATAAGATGTTAAGTAGCTATTTTGCCTTGTTTCATGTTACCTGTGGTTTCCATGTTCACTTATTATCTATAAAACTTGTAAAAACTTGTAAACATCTCAACCAAAGTGGCACCAGTGTGGTATAAAGAGTAGCTTTAAAAGATCCTAAGGTAGACCAATAAAGCAATCAAACATCTGGTTCTGCTTTAGCTCTTGAGAGACTTGGGGTAGTGAATTATTACAAATAAGTACATTAAAACAACCCACTATTTCATTTTTCATGTCTCATTTATGGATAATTGAGATTTGCCTACTTTGGCTAGGACTCTTGATCAGAGTAGAATAGAGGACAAAGCACATTATGTGAAGGGGATGTTGAATCTGTTTACAGTAGTTTTAGCATTTGTATTTGTGTTACAGCCCATTGACTCCAATCTTCTTTTCAGTTTTAATGTTTGGGAAATTGCTTTCAAGAATTCTCTAGAAGGGTTATTTAGTTCATTGTGACTTTGATCAGGACCATTAGCATTTTGTTCAAAGAAAACATGAAAAAGGGATAGAGGAGTTGAGATTCCTAAATTTTTTATTATGGAGCTCATTAAATAATAAAATCATTTGGACATTGTAGTGAAGATGTTTTTTCTTAGTTCAGATGCAGATTTTATTTCTTTAATGAGAAATATTGAAGGGGTCTTGTTCTACAGGAGGCAGTGTGGTTCCTCTCTAACATCACGGCAGGAAATCAGCAGCAGGTTCAGGCAGTAATTGATGCCAATCTTGTGCCAATGATAATACACCTTTTGGATAAGGTAAGAAAATCATCTTGTTGTATCTGAGTAAGAGTAAAGGGTTTAAATTTAACAAATTATGTGAGACCTGGCTGTGTGGCTCGATTGGAGTGTTGCTGTGATTGGGTCATGGGTGCCATCCTGGTAGAAGCACATACCCAGGTTGCAGGTTCGATACCCAGTTGGGATGCATGCATGAGACAGCTGATCGATCAATCTCTCTCTCTCTCTCTTTCTCTCTCTCTCTCTCTCTCTCTCTCCCCCCTTCCCTCTAAAATCAATTTTTTAAAAAATAAAAAAAAATTTTTAAAACTAAATTATGTCAATGTATGCTTTTCTGTTTATTTAAGTAGAACCTATAGAATTGGCATGAATACTACCACAAAGTGGTATTAATATTAAAACTTTTAAACCCAGCAGTTTTTATATACAAGAAACATTTCTTTTTAGGAACGCTTGATCTTTCTATGTCATTCTTTTACTAAAATTACTATTATCCTTGGATTTGTTAAACATGCATATTATTATTACTGATTATACATGCTTAATGTATTGTGCTAAGCACTTTAAATATATTACCTCATTTAATACCATTGCTATATGAGGTTAAGAGTTATCCCATCTGACAGATGAAGAAACTGGTATAGACAAATAAATTGCCCAAGACCTAACTGCAAATAAGTGTGCAATTTAATCATAAGTTTGGGTCATACCTCATGTTTACATTAACATTTGAGAAAGAGACCATTTAAAATGTCACAATCACAGCATGAGGGTTTTTTCTGAATACTGGTCTCTAAAGAGGCAATATTTCTATCTTATTTTTCTCCATGTTTTCTACATACTGGTAGTAGAAGCTATTTCTTGGTAGATTAGGCTTAGTTTGTAAGGCAAGAATCCTTATGCACTACTCTGTACTTTCTAATGATTCACATTAGGAGACACATTCTGTCCTGCTTCAAATGAGATTGATAAGTGAGGTCAGGTGTTCTTAGCCTATGCCAGCTGATTATTAAGTTAGACATCAATCTTTCCCATAATGGCATTTATTGATGATCATTGCCTGGATCCTTATTTTACTAAGAAATTCAAAATGCTTCTAATTTTGTCATTCTTTATGTATTTTTCATTATTCTTCAATAAAGAACTTTTCCTTATCAACTATTGTTTTATAGGGTAACATGTTTTACATAGACAAGGCCAGATAAATGCTTGATTCTTGTTTATTATCGCTCGATTTTTAGAATAACATGGTTTCCTAATAACCTCAAAAGTAGACTAGGGTGGCATTTTTAATATTATTAAGAAACTAGAGGCCTGGTGCACAAAATTTGTGCACTAGGGCGGGGGGGGGGGTGTCTCTCAGCCTGGCCTGCACCCTCTCACAGTCCGGAACCCCTAGGGGGATGTCCGACTGACAGGGAGCCTGCCTAAGCCAGGAGTGAGGCATCCTGAGCGCTGCCACAGAGGAGGGAGAGGCTCTCGCCACCGCCGCTGCACTCGCCAGCTGTGAGCCCAGCTCGGCTTCTGGCTGAGCAGCGCTCCCCCTGTGGGAGCACACTGGCCACTAGAGGGCGGTTCCTGCATTGAGCGTCTGCCCCCTGGTGGTCAGTGCACATTATAGCAAGTGGTGAGTAGCCTTAGCATATCATTAGCATGTTACGCTTTGATTGGTTGAACTGCCGACTGGACACTTAGCATATTAGGCTTTTATTATATTAGACTAGAAGCCCAATGCACGAAGATTCGTGCAAGAATGGGCCTTCCTGCCTTAACTGGTTTGGCTCAGTGGATAGAGCATCGGCCAGCGGACTGAAAGGTCCCAGGTTCAATTTGGTCAGGGGCATGTACCTTGGTTGCAGGCACATTCCCAGTAGGAGGTGTGCAGGAGGCAGCTGATTGATGTTTCTCCCTCATTGATGTTTCTGGCTCTCTATCCCTCTCCCTTGCTCTCTATTAAAAAATCAATAAAATATATTTAAAAAAAAAAAAAAAAGAATGGGCCTTCCTTCCCCTGGCTGCCAGTACAGCCTTCGCTCAGGCCTGGAGCCGCCTTTCCACCTTCCCACGCTGCCCAGAGGCCCGGAGCGGCTGGGGCAGTGTGAAACACCTGCGTCGTTGTCATGGCAACAACGCAAGCATCCTGCCCCACCCCTGGCTGCTGCGCGCCTGCATATGCAAATTAACCCATGGTCTTTGTTGGATTAATTTGCATACTCCTCATTGGCTGGTGGGCATCGCAAAGGTATGGTCAATTTGCATCTTTCTCTTTTATTAGTGTCGATTATGGATATTTTTTGTCCATTATAGTTCTTGCTGGCACTAAGGTTCCCTGACCAATAGGAACCTCTTAAATTTGGTGTCTGGTTTTTGTTTTATTTTTTTTACATCACTTTATAGTTTTTGAGAGCTTCTTTCTTTTTGAGTATGACGTGATTCCCAGGCTTATCTTATATATTTTCTGACCTAGACCTTGAAAGAACTATTTCTGCAGGATGTCCTGGTTTCTTTTTGTAGAGAATTGTATTTCAGGATCATAGTTCAGGTACTAACAATGATCATTGCTACAAGGTTGTCTTTGTTTCTAGGCCTGAGTGGGCAAAAGAGGTGATAATGTATTTTTTAGAAAGTGAAAAATATATTGTAATGTTGTGAACATAAAAATTTATAAAAAACAAATCATGAATGAAAGGAAGCTATTGGATATTACTGTCTATTTAAGATAATAGTGTTTTTATTTTCACTTCTTTGATTTTATATTCTTATCTTTTTTTATTCTGGAAATCTTCCTGAAAAGATTGAGAATATATGAGATATAAAGTCTATCAAAATAAGACCACACTGCCATAACAACATGAGTATTACATTTTTAAAATATTGGTTTTGGTTATATAAACCATTTATGTGGTTTCCAAGTAAAAAATACATACCTTGTTTTATTTAAAAGGGCTAACTTACATTTCTGTCCATTTCTCCTTATCCTTTCCCTTCCTTTACAGATAATAGTTTTTATTAGTTTTCGGTTTATACCTTCATTGTTTCTTCTTTAAATATAAGCAAATGCCTATGTACATGCTCATTTTCCTACCATTCCTTTTTTTTCTTGCATTGTTTTTTTAAAAATATTTCTTTTGAAATATTATCCTGGAGATCACTCCCATTGCATGAGCTTTCTTATTCTTTTTTCTTATTTTTGTTATAGCTACATAGTACTCCACTGTATATATGGATGTGCCATAATATGTTCAACTTATTTTATTTTTTAGATGTTTGTAGTGTTGTGCTATTAAATAGTACTTTAAAAAGTAGTTTGTAAAGTGTGTGTGTGTGTGTGTGTGTGTGTGTGTTTTGCACTCCTACTAACAGATATTTGGAGTTAATCTAATAAATAAGGGTAGATATATCCCACTGCAGTTTTAATTTTCATTCCTCTTTTTTATATATATTTTTTCTTAATACATCATAAGCATTCTTCATGGTTGCTAGCCTTCTTAAAGTTTAATAACTGGTTATTATTTCATTCAGTAGATTTACTATAATTAATTATTCCCCTGTTGAGAATTTGAGTTGCTTTTTTTTTAATATATATTTTTATCGATTTCAGAGAGGAAGGGAGAGGGAGAGAGAGATAGAAACATCAATGATGAGAGAGAATCATTGATTGGCTGCTTCCTGCATGCCCCCTACTGGAGATCGATCCCACAACCCGGGCATGTGCCCTTGACCGGAATCGAATCCGAGACCCTTCAGTCCACAGGCCGACACTCTATCCACTGAACCAAACTGGCTAGGGTTGCTTTTACTTTTTAACTGTTACGTGCTGCTAAAACAATATATAGATAGATACATAATATTACCTTGTTTTAAATTATTGTCTTGGTAAATTATTAAAAGTGAGATTACTAACTCACATGAGAAGTAATTTTTAAGTATGTTTTTCAATTTATATTTGAAAGGAAATATAATGTTTTCACCATAATCTTAATAATGGTGGGCATTATAATTTCTAAAACTTATATATTTAAAGGGATGCTTTCTTTTAATTTGACATTTCTTTGATTAAATTGTACATTTTTCTGGGTTTCTTTTTTTTACCATTTTACTTTATCCTTGACTTTATTTAATCTTATACTATTGAACAATAAAACATATCAAGTCATAACAAGTCTCCATGTATTTATGGTAAATTGGGTTCAAAGGCGTATTTTAATAAGTAACAATTATGTGTGCCTATAGAAAGACTAGTAGTAAACCTGGGGAAATATTTAGCAGTTGAAAAATCATTTCAGTTGCGGTGAGGTGTGAAGGATTGAGCAAAAAAGAGAAAAAAACTCATGAACACGAATCACAGTGTGGTAATGGGTGGGGGTGTGTAGAGGAAGGTACAGGTGGGATAAATGATGATGGACGGAGACTTAACTTGAAGTAGTGAACAATACAGTGTACACATGATATGTTGTGGAATTGTACATCTGAAACCTGTATAATTGAGTTAACTAGTGTTACCCTAATAAATTCATTAAAGGGGGGGGGGGGAGAAAACTCATTTCAGAAAACATTTTCTCCATTTTACTTTGTATTGGAGTTTGTATCCTTTCCTTTGCTTTGCTTTTGCAGGGGGATTTTGGCACTCAGAAAGAAGCTGCTTGGGCCATAAGTAACTTAACAATTAGTGGAAGGAAAGATCAGGTAAGTTCAACTCTTATTTATTTCTCAGTGGATAGAATGTTGGCCTGTGGACCGAAGGGTCCCGGGTTTGATTCTGATCAAGGGCATATACTTCGGTTGCAGGCTCCTCCCAGGCCCAGGCCATGGTCAGGGCTTGTGCAGGAGGCAACCAATCAGTGTGTTTTTCTCACACCGATGTTTCTGTCTCTCCCTCTCTCTTCCACTTTCTCTAAAAATCAATGGAAAAATATCCTCGGGTGAGGATTAACAAAAAAAAATCATAATTTAAAATAGTAGAAAGATAACAGACATTCTGTGATAGGGTTGTGCGAGTGTGTGTTACCTTGACTTCCTTTATTTATAATTCATAGATGAAAAGGGTTCTCTTTCCAACTTCTTGGCCTACAAGAATTTTCTAATTTACTGTAAGATAGAAGCACTTATAGTCGGGGTTGGTGTTTTTTGTTTGTTGTGGAGTTTTTTGGGCTCTTTAACAGTATTAAGACAGATGACTTTTTAGGTGAATTGGGCAGAATGAAACTGCCTCACAGATTTTAACAAATGAACAACAAGAATTTACAGCATCTAAATACTCAACCAGCCCTAACCGGTTTGGCTCAGTGGATAGAGCGTCAGCCTGCGGACTGAAGGGTCCCAGGTTTGATTCCGGTCAAGGACATGTACCTTGGTTGCAGGCACATCCCCAGTAGGGGGTGTGCAGGAGGCAGCTGATCGATGTTTCTCTCTCATCGATGTTTCTAATTCTCTATCCCTCTCCCTTCCTCTCTGTAAAAAAATCAATAAAATACATTTTAAAAATAAGATAAATAAAAATAAATAAATACTCAACCAAAAAAGGCTTGGAGTAGGAACTAGAGTGAGGAATGTGAGATTCCTAGGGCATAAAATTTAGAAAGACATGCACTGTGATTGTGCAGGTGTCACAGCTTAACATTGTGCCAAGTGGCAAAAGAAAATGGGTTTTAAAGGTCCCAGATATGTTTCATAGATAATTTTAAAAGGGTGAATTTGGAGCTGATAAGCAATAAATTGATAATTACCACAAATTAGCTATAGACTGATGGTGAGCAGTGAATCCACTTAAATAGGAATACCGAAGAGAATATAAAAATTCATGTAGCCTAGCCAGTGTGGCTCAGTGGTTGAACTTCGACCTATGAATCAGGACGTCACAGTTCTATCCCTGGTCAGGGCACATGCCCAGGTTGTGGGCTTGTACCTAGTAGGGGGCATGCAAGAGGCCTAGCTCTCTCCCTATCCCTCTCTGAAATCAATAAAAAGAAAATTTTTAATTTAAAAATGCATGTATATAATAACTAGATAGAAATGATAGAAAAGTATTATGAAAATATTACAGAGCCAATAGAATAGTGAATAGAAGGTGGCCACGGATATGATAATGCTAAATGCAACAGTAAAGAGCCATTGGATGCTCTCACATTGAACAGTTGTAGTTCTTAAAAAAATATTCAGCCTCTTAACTGATATTTTAATTTCTTAATCTTAAAGGGGAAAGGATCTTTGAAAAAAGTGTTCCTTATGGCAAAGAAATGTTTCATATGAAGTTGAGTGATTCATTCACTTTCACTTAATTTATTTTCTAAGTTTAAGAAAAATAAACTTACTATGTAAAAAAGAAAAGGAAGTTTGATTAATGTAGTCTAACTTATCATGTGAGAGATGAGGTCATACTCAATATTTTACTTCAGTGAGATAATAAGGTACACAAACGAAGTTCATTATGCTTAATACATCATGTGTCTTTATTCTTCAGGTGGCCTGCCTAATTCAACAAAATGTTATACCACCTTTTTGCAACTTGCTGACTGTAAAAGATGCACAAGTTGTGCAAGTAGTACTCGATGGACTAAGTAATATATTAAAAATGGCTGAAGATGAGGCAGAAACCATAGCCAATCTTATAGAAGAATGTGGAGGTAAGTTTATTATAAACTATTATCACACATTCTAATTCTTTTGTAACTATGTTTACTTTCTGACTAATAAAGTACTCCTGTATTTTTCTGTCTTAGATAATTAAGTAACATAATAAAGTAAATATGTTAAGTATGTTCTATATGTACAATCCTGCTCTGCTTCTTGCATATTCTTAGGTAACTGAATTGCCATTTATTGAACAGGCTCTGTACTAAGGTACTTGGAAGACAGTGGTAAACAAGACACAGTTTTTGCCCTCAAGGCATGTAGTCTAGTTATGGAGATAAATATAAACTGATTTAATGTGCTAATTACCCTAATAGAAATGTACAACAAAATGAAATACCTAATCCATCTCGGAAGAAGCAGGAAGTCACACCTGAGCTGGATTTTGAGAGATGAATAAGGATTAATAAAGTAAAAAGGGATGAAAGGTGTTCCAGGCAGAAATAACACCATGAGCAAAGTCTGAGGTGAGAAATAGCATTCAGCAAATTATAAGTAGTTCAGTGTTGCTGAATCACAAAGTTGGGGTAGAAACTGCCAAAAGATAGGCTGAGACATGGCAAATAAGCAGGCCCCTATAATCTTAACAAGCTTTGGTAGCACACTAGATACTTTATTCTAATTCTGTGGGGCAGTAGTTCCCAAATCTGGTTGTGTATCAGCCACCTGGAATGTAAACAGCACGGCTTAGCTTTCAACTCTTAAAATTAACAAGTACACAGAACATGGAAGTTTCAAATGTGGCTGTGGAACAAAGTGTAAATGTTAACCTGGATAAGCATAAAAGTAAAGGTATATCTGACGGAAGTTGAGAAGTATATGAAGAAAGAGGTGATTATAAAAAGAGAAATACTTCAACTTAGTAAAGGAGTGCAGAGGCTTGAAAATTACTAAGAGGTTAGTATTTTTAAAGTTACTAAAGTGACAAGTGGAATAACAAAGAAAATAATGCATAACTATCAAGTTAGGAACAGAAGATGGGAAATAGTGTTAGGGAACTAATTGGAAAGTAAGTACCAGAAAAAATAAAAAATGGGCATAGTAGGAAAGTATTAGTAATTGGGCCTTAATAAATGAAGACATTGATTGTAGAGACAAAGAGGAACTTGCAAAATTCAAGAAATGGAGGCTTTTAAGATCTGATCTTTCTAAGATCTTTTAAGATCTTAGATTTCAAACTATTATCACCAAGTAATACAGTAGAACAAACAGTTTAAATGAGTAAAGGCAAATAAGTTGTGTTTTGGACAGTTCAAATTTTAGGTAACTGTGAAATGTCCTGGTGGAATTAGATCATGCAGGCATTTAAGTTTTATGAATGTGAAGCTCAGGAAAGAAATGAAGCAATAGATATACAGATCCTCAGCCTGTATTAGTAGCTAATTTTTTTTTTTTTAAGCAACATTGCTGTTATGTTTGCATATAATGTTAAGCAATCTCCTTGAATATAGAACTTGAAATTAAAAGATTAACCTATAGTATTTAATGTTAATTATAGCTATTAATTAATATTATAAAAATAGATACAGAACTAAGAGTTTTGAGGAGCAGAGTGAAACTTATTGATCTATTAAATACTTATTGGGCACATGCCAGTAATTTTTCAGAAGGCAGGGGTTTCCTGGCCTCCAGGAGCTTACAGTCCATTACAGGAAACAAATAACTTCAAAGCAACGTAGCCAGTACTACTAACAGAGGCAAGCACAATGTACTAATTTATACCTCTCTCTGGTTTAAATACTTATCCTAAGACTGTGGGTTATGAAGACTGCCGGGGTCCAACCCCAGCAGGTCCAGGGGTCCCCAAAGGTGTGGACGGAGTCGGCGAAGAAGGAATGACACGGAGACAGCGTTCAGTTGATCAGCAGCCTAGCCAGGATCTCCAGCCAAGTTCTGTGTCCATGTTCTCTTGCTAGGTTCTCCAGCCAGGTTCTCTTGCCATGTTCCCTCGCTAGGTTCTCCAGCCAGGTTCAGTCACCCGGTTCTAGTCAGGTTCTCTTGCCATTTTCTGTAGTCAGGTTCAGTCCAGCCAGGTTCTCTAGGTTCTCCAGCCAGGTTCTGTAGCCATGTTCCCTCGCTAGGTTCTCCAGCCAGGTTCTGTCCAGTTTCTCCAGCCAGGTTTGGTCACCAGGTTCTAGTCAGGTTCTCTTGCCATGTTCTATCCAGGTTCTGTAGCCAGGTTCTGTCTCTAGGTTCTTCAGCCAGGTTCTCTCGCTAGGTTCTGTCTCTAGGTTCTGTGGCCAGTTTCTGTCCAGGATCTTTTGCCATGTTCTGTCTCTAGGTTCTGTCTCTAGTTTCTGTGTAGGTTCTGTCTTCTTGGTTCTGTCTTCTAAGTTCTGTCTTGTTACATCTGTATTTATACCAGTTGATTTCAATCCTATCAATCTCTATTCCAAAGGTTAGGGCGTTTCTTATCTCCATTCCAGGGAGTAAAGATTATGTAGCTTAAGCATGATTGTTCGTAGTTAAAGTGATTAATTACCCGCCTGGCACTTAGTTAAGAGGTTTTATTCCCTCCCTGACTTCAGGGGAAAATCCCTACCTGGGGATTCAACCTTTCTCAGAGAGGTGACCTTGGTTAAAACACATAGTGCCAAGAAGGTGAGCAAACATATTAAGAACAGTATGCCATATATGCCAGGTCCCTTGAAACAGCAAGGATGGACCGGCTCCCGGCAAATTCCCCCTTTTTTATTTTTTAAAAGCAGGCATTAAAAAGAAAAACCCCAAATTCTCTCTTGTATCCATTTTAAGAGTAGGATTGGCGCTTTCCGCTATTACCTGAGTCCTGATCTATCACCCCAGGGAGAGCTTGCCAATCCTGCACTTTCCCGGGGTGGAAAGGCTGCAGTGGGGTTAAGGATAAGGCTCCTTGGGCCTACCTCCTCCCATGCCTTTACATTTACCTTTCCTTCCTCAGAAAAGCATGGACATACTTCTTGTATAAAACGTTCTGTCTGACTGGGAGTAACCTTAATTCCTCTGCTAGCAAGCATATGTGTTAAAAGATCAATACAGAGTCTTATTTCTTTAGACTCAGTATGGCACATCTTCTTAATCTAAAGATCAGTACAGAGTCTTCTTTCTTTGGACTCAGTATGGCACATCTTCTCAATCTAAATTCTGTACTATCCACCTTCTTACCCTATTTATCCTCTATAGGGGGGTCTGTAGCACCCTGGTGGAGTCCTATCTGTCCTGAGTGTGGGGCTCTCAATGCGGGGGGGGGGGGGGGGGGCTTACCTAGGGGAATCCTGTTCCAGGGGTTCCCAAAGGTGTGGACGGAGTTGGCAAAGACTATCCACCCTCTTCCTACGGTGGAGTCCGATCCGTCCCGAGTGCGGGGCGCTTACCTAGGGGTCCCTGTTTGGGCGCCAGATGCTGGGGTCCAACCACAGCAGGTCCAGGGGTCCCCAAAGGTGTGGACGGAGTCGGCGAAGAAGGAATGACACGGAGACAGCGTTCAGTTGATCAGCAGCCTAGCCAGGATCTCCAGCCAAGTTCTGTTCAGGATCTCCAGTGAATTTCTGGTCAGGATCTCTAGCCAGGCTCTGTGTCCAGTTCTCCAGCCAAGTTCTGTCTAGGATCTCTAGCCAGGTTCTGTAGCCATGCTCTCTTGCTAGGTTCTCCAGGTTCTCCAGCCAGGTTCTGTAGCCATGTTCCCTCGCTAGGTTCTCCAGCCAGGTTCTGTCCAGGTTCTCCAGCCAGGTTCAGTCACCAGGTTCTAGTCAGGTTCTCTTGCCAATTTCTGCGTCAGGTTCAGTCCAGGATCTTTTGCCATGTTCTCTCACTAGGTTCTGTCTCTAGGTTCTGAGGCCAGTTTCTGTCCAGGATCTTTTGCCATGTTCTGTCTCTAGGTTCTTCTCTAGGTTCTGTGTCTAAGTTCTGTGCCTCTTGGTTCTGTCTTCTAAGTTCTGTTAAGTAGCTAAATTTTTTAATGGGAGGGCCCCGTAAGGAAAATGTAGAATGAAAAAACTCACTAATGTTTACAGGGCAAATTCCATTTCCCCCTGAAATACTGTGGTTGATGTTATAATTAACAGATGTCTTAACATTTATTTATTAATCACCAGTATATTAAATTTTTTTCATATATACTCACTAGAAAAACTTGGCAGATGCTAGAAAGTGGAATGAATCTGCTTTTAACTTTTAACAAACAAAAGCAATTTTACATGTTATTGCTCCATATTAACATTGTGATGATGTAATAGTTTTCTGAATAGGTAGATGTCCCATTGCTTAGTTAATTATTTATATGCATTTAAACACTCAGGTGGTTAATATTTTAAGATAAGCATGCTATATCTTTGTGCATAAAATCTTTTTATTTTTTAAGATTCACCCTTAGAATAGGTTCCGAAAAATTATAGATTTGCAATTCAATAATTGGATTATGTAGTCCAAGATTATTGTAACTTTTTTTGTCAGTACTTTTTAGATATTACTCTATTTTACTTTATAAAATCTTTTGCAGGACTGGAGAAAATTGAACAACTGCAAAATCATGAAAACGAAGACATCTACAAATTGGCCTATGAGATCATTGATCAGTTCTTCTCTACAGATGATGTATTTAATAACTTTATAGTTTTCTTAATATACATCTACATGAAATAATATATTAAGCTAGGACAGTGATAGCGAACCTATGACACACGTGTCAGAGGTGACACGCAAACTCATTTTTTTGGTTGATTTTTCTTTGTTAAATGGCATTTAAATATATAAAATAAATATCAAAAATATAAATCTTTATTTTACTATGGTTGCAAATATCAAAAAATTCTATATGTGACACGGCACCAGAGTTAAGTTAGGGTTTTTCAAAATGCTGACACGCCGAGCTCAAAAGGTTCGCCATCACTGAGCTAGGACATGCATGTATATATTTAGGGGGAATGGAATTAAAATAGGTATATGACAGTAATGTCACTTGTTTCAGAAACATAATTCAATATTTCAAAGTCCCTCGGGGCATTAAAAAATAGTACTAGCACTGATGGCAGATAAGTTAGGCATATTTTCTTGACACTGGACAAGTCAGGCTTTATTTTTCACTTGATGTCATATTTTATATTGTTAATAGCATAACATGTTTATAAACAAAATAGTGATACTAGATGTCCTGTAATAAATTCTTTATGACAGTAATTAGTTAATCCACTTTTGACTATATTCTCACAGTTACTTTTAGTTGACCCAAAACAAATATGAAGATAGGTAGATAAATTGAAAACAATAAATCATCAAAAAGATAAGTTTCTATATAATGTGAGGTACAGTATACAAAAGTGTCTTAAAGTATTAACTTAATTTTTAGTATTGCCTCTTTGGAAAAGTAAGTCTAAATTAAAAGCTATTGTTCCTTAGAAAATTATAATGGTTAGATACCACTACCAGTGAATTTCTTGAGCAATTTTCTCAACATTTTAATAAATAAGTCTTATACACAAACTTTTCCATATTATCAAAAGAGTAGAATATTATTAAACTTTTTTAAAAATCCTCACCCAAGGATATGTTTTTATTGATCTGAGAGAGAGAGAGAGAGAAACATCGATCGATTTCCTCCCATGTGCATCGAGACCAGGGATCGAATCCACAACCGAGGTATGTGACCTGATTGAGAATCATATCCGCAACTTTTGGTGATGATGCTCCAACCAACTAAGCCACCCAGCCAGAGCTAAACATTTTGTTAAGCATGTATTACTCAAACACAACCTGACAAAGACAAAACTAGTCATGCATCACATAACATTTCAGTCAAGAATGGACCATGCAAATGATGGTGTTCTATAAGATTATAATGATGGAGCTGAAAACTTCCTATTGCCTACTGATGTCATAGACATCACAGTGTCATACCCCAGTGATTACTCATGTGAAGCTGGTATAGCAAAAACCTGCTATGCTGCCAGTCATACAGAAATTTAGCATTACAATGACAGTGATAGACTATGTATACCATCTAGGTTTGTATAAGTACACTCTAACAATGCATTTCTCAGAACATATCCCCATCGTTAATGCGGCTCATGACTAGTAGAAAAGAAAGTTGTGGATTCTACTTATAGGTGATTAAACCATTTAGATATCAAGTCCTTTAGATGATCAAGTCCTATTTAGAATATAATGCCAGTTTAAGTAAATCAAATAAAATCCAGAAAAAGCATATTCTTTTAAGGGTAGCTTTTATCACATGTCTTTAAAGTTGGATTTTTGGAAGTCCTAATTTGCAAGTAGATATACACAAGACTTATGATTTTTAATACCTCAACATGCAGTTTTTGTTACTCTTACGTTATGAAAATAATTCAGAGGATGTACACATTTATAGGAACTTCACTATAGACTCACTATTTTGTGGTATTTTAGAAAAGAACCTTTAGATATAAAGCATATAGAATATTATTTATCAGTTATTAGCTATTATTTTACTATTTTAAGCCCAAATGTCATTTGTCTCCCAGCTGGAATTGCTCAGTTGGTTGGAGCTTTAGCCCATGCACCAAAAGGTCGATGGTTTGATTCCTGGTCAGGGCACACACCAGGGTTACGGGTTTGATCCCCGTATGCAGTCAGAATGCATACAGAAAGCAACTGATCAATGTTTCCCTCTCACCTCTCCCTCTCCTTCTTTTCTCCTCTCATTCCCTCTCCCTTCCTCTCTCTAAGCATGTCCTCAGATGAGGATTAAAAACTAAAGAAACAAAAATTAACCAGAGATTATACTTACTTTAAAAGTGGTGGCATTAATTTTTTAATGTCATCTTTTATCTATTTGCTCAGGTACAAGGGAAATTATAGTGAGTATCCTCTCAGTTTAAAATGTATGACCATCTCTAATTTATTACTGATATTTTATTCTTTTAGAAGATATCCATCTTGCATATTCTTAAGTTTCTTCTCATTTTGGCATCCTTAAGAAAAAGTGTTTACAAAATGTTTCAGCTTTCTAAAAGGGATGGTAGGATAATGTTGACACATTATCTCTCTCATACTTTTTAAAGGGAAATGGGAATATTACTATAATGCTATTTATATATACTTTTAAACTAATCATCTTTTTTTTTTTTTTTCATTTTTTCCCGTAGATTGATGAAGATGCTAGCCTTGTTCCAGAGGCAATACAAGGTGGAACATTTGGTTTCAATTCATCTGCCAATGTACCAACAGAAGGGTTCCAGTTTTAGAAAGATGCTGTGGAAGTTAGGTACAATGCAGCACTGAGATATATATATATATATATACATATATATAAAAAGGTTTGATCCATCAAGCTTGGCTCATGGGATCTACTGCTGCATTAAATCGGGAAAGAAAATGTGAAGATTTCATTTGGAATCACAGAAAATGCCCAAATGAGGTCAAGATGGCGAGTGGGTGCGAGTGAGAATGAGTGGCAAAGTGTAATGAAAACTTTACATGAATGCTTATTTAGGTTGATCAAAGTAAAAAGGGCTACAGGTCACAGTTCTTCAGTGCCTGAGAAGAAACATTCAACGTTGACTTACTCTACATCAATTGAGGGAGAGTGCAGTACTGTCATCTTCAAGCCTTGTAAGCATAAAAGAGAATAGGATGCCCATATAAGTCAAAGGAAAATGAGCCCAGGCCTTGCTATGAAGCAGTGTGTGAATGGACAGTGTTGAGTGAATGTCTGGCTCAATGATAGAGAGCCAGGTTCATCTTTAAAATCTAGGGCTCTTCACTCATGAAGCAGACTCCTAGTCCTGGAGTGACTGTGTATGAGAGTGTGGTTGTGGTGCTGTATGTGAACGCATGCAAGCTTGATTCGCCTTCAGGGGGCTGATAACAAACCTAGTAAATCATCAAAATGAGATCATAAGTGTTAATGTACACTGGACATGAAAACAAAGACCCGTTTAGCAGCAGACATTGGTTTACTCTGCAGCCTGTGTTTTCTATTTCCCCTTTCCTCCCCAAACCCTCCCTTTTTTTTTCTTTTTTCTTTTTAGGTTTTTTTTTTTTTTTTCTTTTTTAGTTTTGTTTTTTGTTTTTGGGGACTTTTGTTTTGTTTTGAGGGTTTGTGTTTTTTTTTTGTCTTTTTTTTTTTTAGGGTTTTGTGGGGGGTTTTTTGTTTTTTGTTTTGTTTTTTTTTTGTTTTTTTGTTTTGTTTTGTTTTTATTTACTCTACCTAGTATGGCTTTTTAGTTGCTTCTCAAGTCAGAAAACTTTTCAGGAAGGTTTCCCTGTGCATTTGCACCAGATGAATGTTTGATGCTATGAAAAGCTTTCCATATCATCAGAACTAATTTGTGTAGATTTTTGCATGGAAAAAAAAAATCAAATTTCCCTCAAAATAGACTGTGTTGCAGTACACATGTTGCCATAATAGTATAAAACAGTAAAATGTGCTTTAAAAATACATCCTTTTCATTTTCAGAGATAACATAAAGATCTTTGCATGAGGTAAATCTACAACATAGTTTATTTTTAGATTTTGTTAAGTCCTGTAAAGAAGAAGAAAAAAGTTTCAGTTGTAGTAGAATACCGTGCTGTGTTTAAATGTTATTTGTTTTCAAACTTTGTTTTCTATGAAAATGATATGGAAACTTCTAAAATCGAATTTGGTGCATATGTACTGCTGAATAAAGACTGATGAAGAGGTTTGAATAGATGTACAAATCAAGTAATGGTTTGAACACCTTTAATAATATGCCTAATCTGTTCAATTGTTTTAGAATCTTTTTATCTTAGATGTAGGCAGCCATGAACAATCTATTTTGAGCCACTTTAGGGAGAAAACTTTGTATTTTTAAAACTTGCATAAGAGTTATGCAAGTGGTTTTTATAAATTGGAATAATACCTCAGTTTTGAGGTTATGCACACTAAATTAAATGTGACATAAATTAATTTGTACAAAAAGAACTCTTTATAAGGTGGCTCATTGTAGGAAATCCTGTGCCTTCCCCTTTGAGCACAAGTGTTGCATGAACAACAGTTTGCTATAAGAAACATACCAGATTAGCCACCATTAGCATCTATATCTACTTTGTGTTTAAGAATCAACTGGTAAATCTGAAACACTGTAGAATGGATAAAAATTATTTTGTGATCATAACTCTTTGTTGAACTAGAGTATTTTTGCAGCATTCCTTGTCATCAGAAACATGGATAAAGTTTAAAACTAGAAGCAGCAGAAAACTAGCTTGTAAAATTTATCCAAGTAGAGTGCAGGCTAGGCTGTGTTGGGGAAATAAACATTAAACTTAAGCAATGTTTTACATGGGGTGTGTGTGTTTGCTGTGTGGATTTATTATACATACTAATGTAAAGTTAGAGTATAACTCAATGTATTGTATTAGTTTGTCTTTCTAAGTAAGCTTTTGACCTAGAACCAACATAACAGACATATTTCTTCAGTTCTGTAATTTCAGTATAAACATTAATATTTTAATCCACTGAATTTGTTCAGATGACATCATCTGTACTTCTGCTTTCTCCCTATTCAGATCAAAATTTTGACCTTTCTTCATTCTTCCAGAAAAATGGACTGAGAGACTTGAGCTGTATTTTAAGTATTACTATAGCTTCAACATACAGTTCTTAATGATAGATTGCATACAAGGCGTGGTTTCGTTTTTTGGTGTTTTTTTTTTAAGGCACACTTTTTTTTTTTTAATATATTTTATTGATTTTTTTACAGAGAGGAAGGAAGAGAGAGAGAGAGCTAGAAACATCGATGAGAGAGAAACATCGATCAGCTGCCTCCCGCACATCTCCTACTGGGGATGTGCCCGCAACCCAGGTACATGCCCTTGACCGGAATCAAACCTGGGACCTTTCAGTCTGCAGGCTGATGCTCTATCCACTGAGCCAAACCGGCTTCGGCACAAGGCGTGGTTTTTATAGAAGGCTTAAGTTACCACAAGGTGAACATAACAATACATGATTTATGTTTCTTAGCAATAAAAAATGTGATTCAAAGTAAGCTGAGGAGGTTATAGTAGGCCAAATGATTTTATAGAATAGTTATACTTTATATATACTCTAGAGGCCCAATGCACGAAATTTGCGCAAGAGTAGACCTTCCTTCCCCCAGCTGCTGGCACCAGCTTCCCCCTGGCACCCAGGACCCAGGCTTCCCTCCCTCCGGCCACCGACAGGCACCCGGGACCCAGGCTTCCCTCACAGCCCTGGCTTCATCTGGAAGGTCGTCTGGTCTAATTAGCATATTATGCTTTTATTATAGCTACTAATTGTAGGTGATATTAACATCTGAGTACAAGGGCTACCTGATGGTCTAAATATTTCCTTTCTACCCATGGTCCATGGTCTCATATGGGACCTTGATATTCTAATACAGGGGTGGGGAACCATTGGGATATTTATAACATCATTTGGGGGCCATACAAAGTTATCAACTTAAAAATTAGCTTGCTATATTTGGTCAAACTTTCAATTAACTCACCCCTAATGCCTTGGTAGGGCCAGACCAAATAATTTCAAGGGCCTTCCTTATATGGCCCTCGGGCTGGTA
Source organism: Myotis daubentonii (assembly GCF_963259705.1). Classification (NCBI taxonomy): domain Eukaryota; kingdom Metazoa; phylum Chordata; class Mammalia; order Chiroptera; family Vespertilionidae; genus Myotis; species Myotis daubentonii. The sequence goes on along the minus strand of NC_081842.1, from coordinate 24,669,314 downwards.
GTTCCCCACCCCTGTTCTAATGGAATTCTAGCAAGAACTTTGCCATGTCTGAAATTTGTTTCAGCACAGTTAACAGTTCATCACAGCCAGTGATCTAGGAAACATTCATTTTTAACATAGGACATTATTTGTGATGAGGGAGAAAATGAAATAAGCCTTTAGTAAGCTAATTGTTCTTGGCTTCTCGTGTTTAAACTGCCTTTTTGGAGTATTGAGCTCTTTCAAGTGCTATAAAAATATGAATGTCAGTATGAGAGTAGCTGTGGTCTAAATATATTTTTTAAAGTTTTTTTTTCCTTTCTATTGTGTGTCATGGATTTAGTGCTTTCCACATTACTCTGAACCAAACCCGGAGTATTCCTATAATTGAAGCTCTTGACTATTAAAAATACAACTGGATGATTTTTTAATATTTAGTTTCAGCTTACCTTAGTGACTGAAATTTATAGGTTTATTTTTTCTTTGTAAAGTGACTGGGATTATTGTAATACTAGAGGCCCGGTGCACAAAAATTCATGCAGGGAGGGGTCCCTCAGCCCAGCCTGCCCCCTCCCACAGTCTGGGAGCCCTCATGGGATGTCCTACTGACAACTTGGGCCCGCTCCCCTAAGCGCTAGTCTGGCCTCCCTCTGCGGGAGGCGACCCGGTTGATCAGGGAGAGGTGCCACCCCCATCACCCTGCTCCTGCTGCCACTGCCAGCTGCTGCAGCTGCCAGCCCTCCTTGGCCCTCACACTGCTGCTGCTGCCACCCCTTCTCAGTCCTTGCAGCCACCACGCTTTTGTCCCAGAGGACATCAGAAGGACGTCCGAAAGATGTCTGGTCTATCTAATCTAATTAGCATATTACCCTTTTATTAGTATAGATTAATATAATTTCTAGAATACCCTATTTGGGTTCTCCATGGCCTCAGTTTCTTCAAGAAGAGAGAAATTAAGCTAAGCTTTGGCTTTAAGAAATTATATATTTTCTGTTGCTGTGTAACAAATTACCACGAACTTAAGAGTTTAAGGCAACATATTATTCACAGTTTCTGTGGGTCAAGAGTCCAGGTACAGCTTAGCTCAGGCTCTCACAGGCTACAGTCAAGGTTTCATCTGAAGCTGGTCCTCTTCCATACTTCTTCTTTTTAAAAAGTATATTGATTTTTTTACAGAGAGGAAAGGAGAGAGATAGCTAGAAACATCGGTGAGAGAGAAACATCAGCTGCCTCTTGCACATTCCCTGCTGTAGATGTGCCCGCAACAAAGATGCATGCCCTTGACCGGAATTGAACCTGGAACCCCTCTATCCACTGTTAGAGCCTCTTCCATACTTCTGTTGCAGAGTCCTTTTCCTTTCAGCTGTAGAACTGATGGCTGCTTGCTTCAAGGCCTGCAGGAGAAATTTCTGATTTTGGAGAAAGTCCTAAGCCTGCTTTTAAAGGATTCACTTGATTAAGTCAGGCCCACCAGAGGTGAACTCCCTTTAGATTAACTCGAATTCGAACTGATTAGTGCCTTGATTACACCTGCAAAATCCCTTCCCCTTTGCCTGTGCTGTAGCCTTATCACAGGGTAATATCCATTACATTCACAGATCCTGCCTACACTTAAGGGAAGGGGATTAAAAAGATATGTACATTAGGAAATCTTGGGAGTCATCTTAAGAGTTCCACCTACCACAAGGTAACAGTATTTAGGTCTGGAGCAATTTAGAAGGTGATCAGCTAATTATACGTTTATCTTTAGATCAAGGTCACGTATGAGAATCTTAAGAAAACTGGACCAGCTCCTCCCCCCCCCCCCCATGGATATATATATAATAGTTCAATCTAGAGGATTTGTTGGGGTCCATGAATTTCAGAGCATGAATGAATGATCTGTACTTACCTCCCAGCTTCAGATGAGAGGTAATTAATCACTAAGGGTCAGATAAGACCCAGATCTCAAGTTCCATACCATTGGAAGCTGTGCTTCCAATTATGGTCTAAAATTCACTTAAATTTGTGAACCAATGCAAACAATGTTTACACAGCTTTTTCTATATTTTGAGGAATGGCTAATTATAGAAACGTCAGAGTTTTGAAACTACAGGCATACCTCAGATATTTCAGGGTTTGGCTCCAGACCACCACAATAAAGCGAGTAAGTTTTTTGTTTCCCAGTGCATATAAAAGTTATGTTTTACACTATACTATAGTGTATTAAGTGTACAATAGCACTGCCTAGAAAAACAATGTACATGTTTTAACTTCAAAACATTTTATTGCTAGGAAATGCTAACCATCCTCTGAGCCTGCAGTAAGACGTAATCTTTTTGCTGGTGGAGGGTCTTACCTTCAATTTGTAAAAACAGCAACATGTGCAATAAAACCAAGCGCAATAAAACGAGGTATGCCTGTATTTATTTTTGAGTTTTCAAAATTGAATCTTCCATCATAGTAAGAAGGTGAACAATAAACAGGCCAACTTAGCTTGAATCAAAAGCAATTACCATTGTTAATTTCTGAGATTTGGTGGAGTATTTACTTCATGAGTATAAAAATTCAATTAGAAACCATTGTCGATTATTTTGGTCAATGTATCTGATGTGTTTTTGTACTCTTTTTTTTTCCCCCTCATCCCCCAAGGAGTGAGGATATTTTTTCCACTGATATTTAGGGAGGGGGAAAGAGAAGAGAGACAGACATCGATTGGTTGCCTCCCAAACACGCCCCTATGGTATGTGCCTGGAATTGAACCTGAGACCCTCTGGTACATAGGCTGACCTTCACACTCCAACCACTGAACAACACCGGCGGGGGTTTTACTGTCTTGATTATTTTACTCACTGACAAAATTCATTAAATACAAGCCAATAATTTAATATGACCAGGAGGGGAAAATCTGCCCAGACATTTGTCCCTGTATTTTAAAACGCTACTAGCAGATCCATGCCTAACAACTTAATATTTTGAACATTTAGAGCTAAAATATTTTTTTTGTTAAGCAAAATATATTAACAAAATATATGCTTTTAAAGGGTACAATAAAAATAATAAAAGTTACACATAGATGTCTTTAAATCAAATCAAGGTGCATATTGATATTGTAATCTAAATCCCTAAGTTAAAGGAAGATGGACATTCCAGTGTGATCAGAGCAACTGGGGACTGTATTGCCAGCTAGCATGTCAATAATGTACAGGGAGGGTAGATGAAATATTTTCCCCTAGCAGTTACATGAATTTTTAATATGCTTTCAAATTTACGCCCCTTAGGTGACACATTTGGGTCAGATGTCCATTTCAAGCTCTGCTGTTTATAAAGTTGATTTGACAGCTGCTGCGTTGTTCCCTATCTCTGTGAATGTCCACTCCCCTCACTCTAAAGTTCTTCATTGTGGTTCTTGCATCCTTTCACTTTTTTCCATTTTTATTTTTTAGTCAAACCATCATCACTTTTCTTGAACCATTACAAAAGTGTGAAAACAGTCTCCCTCAGCCACTCTGCCCCCCTTCCAATCTGATCTCTGCAGTGAAAACAGAATGAGGTATCTAAAAATCAAATCTGAGTATTAACTTGGACATTTCATATCTCCTCACTGCTCTTAGAATAAAAATCAACATTTTTTTTTTATCCTCACCCAAGGACATTCTTATAGTGGGAGGGAGAGAGAAAAACATCATTTTGCCTTCTGTACATGCCCCTACGGGGGATTGAACCCACAGCCCAGGTATGTGTCTTATCAGGAATTGAACTGGCAACCTTTTGATGCATGGGATGATGCCAAACCAACAGAGCCACTCCAGCTGGGCAAAAGCAACATCCTTTTTATTCAAGTCATTGGAAATTTTAAGCATGTGCAAAACTATAATAAAATGAATTCTCATATACTACTCATCATTTTCAACCATCATCAACATATGATCAATCTTGTTTTATCTCTGACCCACCCACCTTTCCTACTTTTCTGGGATATTTAGAAGTAAATCCTAGATATTATGTAGCTCTTAAAAATTGATGCCCTAACGGTTTGACTCAGTGGATAGAGCATCGGCCTGCAAACTGAAGAGTCCCAGGTTCAATTCCGACCAAGGGCACATGCCCAGGTTATAAGCTCAATCCCCAGTAGGGGGCATGCAGGAGGCAGCCAATCAATGATTCTCATCATTGATGTTTCTCCCTTTCCCTCTCTGAAATCAATAAAGAAATGTATTTTTTTTAATTTACTTTTTTTTTTTAGCATAACCACAGTTCTATTACCACCTCTTTAAAAAATTGACAATTCTTTAATAGCAAGTATCTAGTTTATGTTCAGATGTCCTTGATTTAAGCCAAAATCATTATGGCCATGACCTATTTTCTGGCCCAAAGTTCTTTCAACTGGTGAATGGAGTAAACAGGTATATCCTTCAACAAATGGTTTTAGTGATAAATAAGAAGAAACTAATACACATGATAACATGAATGAACTTCAAATACACTATGCCTGGTGAAAGCTAGAATCAAATAAATGCTTATACCATCTGATTCCTATTATAGGACAATCTGGCCTGCCGTTGCAGCATCAGACCAGTGCTAGAGTGTATTGGAAATGGTATTATAGTGCTGTAGGGTTCAATCAACAGGTTCGTGCAAGATGATACAATACGTATGCATGACGATATGAAAGCAGCCATAAGAAGGCTTCCTGAGAACTTGTACAACGATGATGTTTCCTATTAAGAGAACACTGGACCTGTTCATGAGACAGCAGATCTTGCCTAAAGGGTAGGGGACAAGCCCTAGCCAGTTTGGCTCAGTGGATAGCAGCCGTGGGCAAACTACGGCCCGCGGGCCAGATCCGGCCCGTTTGAAATGAATAAAACTAAAAAAAAAAAAAAGACCGTACCCTTTTATGTAATGGTGTTTACTTTGAATTTATTTTTTTTTATTTTTTTATTGCTTAAAGTATTACAAAGGGTATTACATATGTGTCCATTTTATCCCCCCGCCCTAGACAGTCCCCTAGCCTCCCCTATTCCCCAGTGTCTTATGTCCATTGGTTATGCTTATATGCATGCATACAAGTCCTTTAGTTGATCTCTTACCCCCCTACCTCCTGCCCCCCAACCCTCCCCGGCCTTCCCGCTGCAGTTTGACAATCTGAGGCACAAACACTCCATCCATGCTTTTGTTCCGGCCCTCCGGTCCAGTTTAAGAACCCATTGTGGCCCTCGAGTCAAAAAGTTTGCCCACCCCTGGATAAAGCATCAGCCTGCAGACCAAAGGTCCCGGGTTCAATTCCAGTCAAGGGCACGTATCTTGGTTGCAGGCTCCTCCCTGGCCACGGCCCTGGTCAAGGCTACTGCAGGAGGCAATCAGTAGATGTGTTTCTCTCTGTCTTTCCCTCTCTTTTCCACTCTCCCTAAAAATCAATGGAAAAATATCCTTGGGTGAGAAAAAAAAAAAAAAAAGCTGTGGACAAAATAGGAGGAGGTGAATAAATTGTACCTGAACCATATTCAGGAAAGTAAAGAATGAGAAGAATGGGCAAAGAACCAAGTAAGCAAAATCTGTGGATGCATCTGTCCACAGTATTTTAATGATGCTGTTTAAGCCACAAATATACAATTTAGAACCATCTGGGCTGCAAATATACGAGTCAGATTCTCCATGCAGATGATGCCATATTTACCAAGAGATCAAGCAATCAATGTGTTATCTGTCGGGGCAATTCATTTCTTTTGATTTTGCCATAACTGCACTTGCAGGTTAATTCATTTACTGACTTCAGGTTTAGGTACCCCCATGCAACATAGAGTTCCACAATCCTCAGCATGTTGATGGGAGCCTTGTTAAGCCTTGCAAAGGTACCGTTGAAGCAAAGCGGAAGAAGCTGCAGTACCTTTCGGACCTTTGGGCTCAAAGCATTGATACCTCTAACTATGATGACAAGTGCCAATTGGGGCTTCGCAGGCACATAGAAGTCGCCAGCTTTTCTTGCCATCCTAGCCATTTGATCTCAGTTCTGTACATCTGCCTGTATTCCTTGTGATTGTGCTTAGCTTTTTCATAGATAAGCTTCCTCCTTGTCTTTCAAAGTATCTTTTGGTCAAACTTCTCAGGCACTTGATCTTCATCTCTGAGACATTCCTTCACTTTTTCTTAAGGGTTTTTGGCACAGTAGGAACCTTCTTTTTTTCTTTTGCACCCTCCATGGTTCCAGCCAGATTGTTAAAGATCAGAAGAGTCTTTAACTTGTCATTGGAATAGGAAAACAGTACACTCATGTCTTGCTGTTTGGAATATAAACTTAGTGATGAGGAATCTGATAAAATCTCTCAAAATTATAAATACAGGTACCCTTCCCAAAATGTGAGAAATGGCATACGTACAAATTTATTAATTGCAGCATCATTTGAGAAATCAAAAGGCTGAATTAACTATCAATAAGGGACTGGTTAAATCAATCGACATTCATATGATGAAATATTTTACACTTACTAATAAGGAAGAATCTTTGTGTATTGATATAGAAAAATTTCTAAAATAGTAAAAGACTGAAAAATCAAAATATATAATTACAGATACTATTCTATTTGTGTTAATATATACATATTTGCTTGAATATGCTTAAAATATTTTTTGGAAGAATATACACAGGAAACTATTAACATTTGATTCTTTATGGATAGGAACTGGATTTGTGAAGAACAGGGATGGAGAGAGACTTTTTAATCACATGTGTTTAAAATTTTTTAAATTTTGAACCAGGTGAATTATATAAATAAATATATAATTTCTACATAAATAAAGTTGCCTTTTCTGTCACAAGGTGGCAGTGTTACAGGCTCTATGGAAGAACGCAGTATTCGGACATTGGTTTCATTACAGAAATTTTAACTTGGCCTGTAATTAATTGTCCAGTTGAGGATTGGAAACATGTATTTTCATACAAGAGAGCATATTTGAAAGCCATGTAAATAGTTTCCTTTGTTTTTCAATGTTATAATTAGTCTTTTTTTCTTTTCGCTTTAATCAAAGCACTACAGGCCCATGGTAAAACAAAACAAACAGATATGTTAAAGCACTTGTAATGAAACATCTAGTCTTCCTCTCCATCTCACTTTCATTCCCCAGAGGCAGCTACCTTTTATTATAATTGGGGTTACTTCCAAAACTCCAAATAATATGCATATGTCTCTAGTTTTTATTTTACCAACTTTAGATAGTATATGCCACCTGAAATACGAAAGACAGAGACTTAGCCCACTAATATCTCCTCCCACTTCTATTCTTCTCTCCAATTTTTGATCTATTATTTTTTAATTCTCTTGGTTACCTATTATACTTTAAATTGTTCACCTAAACCTCTATTTTTTATTTTGCCCATTTTCAGCATTGTCTCAACTTCTCAATAAGTAAGATAAGGGTATTATCACTTCAATTCTTTTTTTCACCTCTCTGTACCTCTTTCACCTCCCAACTTTATTTAAAAAAAAAAAAGCATGTACAATCTAATCGTTTTTACAGAGTTATGCAGCCATCACCATAATATAAATTTCGAACATTTTTATTACCCCCCCAAAAAAACCATTCCTGTTATCAGTCACTCCTCATTTCCCCAGCCTTACACAACCATTAATCTGTTTTCTGTCTTTATAGGTTTATCTGTTCTAGACACTTCATATGAATGGAACCATACACTATGTGGTTCCATATTGCTTCTTTCACTTAGCATGTTTTTGATGTTTATCCAAGTTTTGGCGTGTATCATTATTTCATTTCTTTTTACTGGCTGAATAATATCCCAGGATATGGCTACACCACATTTTGTTTCTGCATCTCAGTTGATACACATTTTGGTTGTTTCCACTTTGTTTTTGCTATCATGAATAATGTTGCTATAAACTGTTAGATTTATTTTTCCTTTTATTCTGTAACTATAATTGTCTGTCTTGACTGTGGTTTGGTTCTAAAAGTTGAAAAATAACTATTAGGATTACATTGGTTTGTATATATTGCTCACTGCAGAGCAAAATAGTGTGCTAGGGTTATATTTACTTCTCTGTAAAATTAACATCACAATCTCCTTTTTTCCCCTGAGGTATTTCTTCCACAGCTTTCCATTCTCTGCTCCAATGTGGACTCATTGCAAGAGGTAATCCAGGGGTTGACAATTCCTTCATGGATCCCATGTCTTTTTCTTTCTTATTTATTTTATTTTGTAGACATTTATCTCAAGTAATTTTCTCAGAAATAGTTCATGAAGGTAGTAAATTTCTGAGTGTTTGTCTGAAAATATCTGTTTTTCCTTTGCATTAATTTAACCAGGTATAGAAATCTACCAGGTTTGAATCTAGAATTCTCAGAGTCTTGAAGAAATTTTTTCATTGTCTTCTGACACCTAATATTACTGATAATAATTATTATGACAGTTGGATCCTCATTCCCTTATTGGTGGTCTGTTTATTGCCCTTTTGCACTGAATCTTTTAAGGGTCTCTTTAAACTTGGTGTTTTGAAACTTTATGATGACATTTCTATCCTGGATCTTGCTTAATTTATCATGTTTTGCAGACATGAGACTTCCTTCAGATTTTGAAAAAAAAAAAATGTGTTTTTTTTTAGAGAGGGGAAAGGAAGGAGAGGAGGGGGAGAGAGAGACAAAGAGAAACATCGTTGTGAAAGAGACACATTGATTGGTTGCCTCCCAAAAGTTGGGGCATGGGAGGACTCTGAAACCGAGATACCTGTCCTTGGCCGGAAATCAAGCCCACGACCCTTCTGTCCCTGGGCTGACGCTCTAACTGCTGAGCCAAACCAGCCAGGGCTTAAAAATGTTTTGTGATTTTTTTAAAAAAATAATTTATTCACGTCTTTCTGTAACACCTGATTTCTCCTTCAATTCCTCTCTTCTCTCCTTCTGGAACATAAATGCTGAGTCTTAAATGCTACTTTTCATCCTTTTGTCTTTTTTTGTTTGTTTAACGTTCTGGGAATGTTGTGTTTTGGGAGTGGTTGTTTTTTTTTTTTCACTTTATCAGTCTTTTTTTTACTTTGCCATTTTTTTTTCATATTCAGGAGCTTCATTTGTATTCCTGAATGTTCCTTCTTCATGGCATCCCATCCTTGTTTTATGAGCTACTGGCTTCATAAATCTCGCTAATTCTTCCTTGTAGTTCAAGAATTTTTTTTTTTCTGTGATCAGGTAAGTTTTGCTTATCTTGATCCTTATCTATTTTTTGTCACTGATGTTCATGTATTCCTTAGTCTTCTGTTCCTGTTTAAGAGTGAAGAACCTGTTGATTATTGCAGGTAGCTAGTGTACATTTGCTCTGCTGTTGCATTGCAGTCTTTTTCCCTTAGAGGCCTCTCCTTAAACTGATGAGACAGAATTCTGCATGCATTGTGCAGTTCTTGTTGAAGACTTGGCATTAAGGTGTTTAGAGAGGATGCTGGTTGGACAAGCTGAGCACCTCAGCATTTCAGAAAAGGAGGGAGGAAGCTGAGTTCGCCCTAAGCAGACTGTTTTCTTTGGGTAAGAGCCCACTTGTTTTCCTTTTCAGTTTTTTGCCTTGGAGTTAAATGTCAGTTGTTTTGCCTGCACATATGGGTGGAGGGTTTAAGGAGCCAGATGTTTATGCTTGTGTTTAGGCCCCTTTCTCATCCAACCACCCGGCCTAGAGCCTCTTCAGCTTTTGCAACTGAGGTCTGCTCTCATCTTCACTACCGTCTCTTCACACTTGCATTGTGGGCCTCCTCTGCTCTGACAACTTGCCTCTGTCTGCTTCTCACCTTGAAATCACCTGATACCTCCTCCCACTCACCCTCTTTCACCTACTCTCCTTCCTGGTGAGGTTTTCTTTCTTTTAGCTCTTCTACACGGTCATCATTTCCACATTTCAAGCAGGTTCTCACCGGGGAACACACATCACCCTATTGACATGGAATCCTCTGGCAATAACTCTTCTTTTTGTTGTTTTCTCCAGATCGTGTGTGTGTGTGTGTGTGTGTGTGTGTGTGTGTGTGTGTGTGTGTACTTAATAACTCTCCTGTTGGTCATTTTGCTTGGTCCAGTTTTGTTTGTTTGTTTCTTAATTTGTTATAGAACATATCTGTCATCCCTGGCCCCCGGCCTTTCTTTTCTGTTTGTAATAACGGTCTTAATTGCAACTCAGAAATGTACTGTTTGATTTAAGCTGTGTGGAGTTCACTGAAGGGAAGTTAGGCCACAAGATCACAATAACTCATATGAAACTTACGATTTATAAACTGGAGTGTACACAAATTCAGGTAAGAGCTTCTCATTTCTTACTCATTGGAAAGAAGAGCCCATCCACCACTGAGCACTGTGGGAGACCCACCTGTACAACTTGCACGGGCTCACTTCCTAACATCTCATTCCTCACAAGTCCTCCCCCTTCGACATTCTTTCTGGCCAGGCTTAGCCCAAAAGCACACATTTGAATCAATATTACTCATGTTCAAATATTGAAATGTTACAATTTAACCAAAAAATGTTTAAAGAGGAAATGTTCTACCTTCTTCCCCTGACCTTCATGATAGCCCAGGAAGGCTAAGTTCCCGTTTGGAATTCTTGTTCTGGGCCAGCATGCGGTGCTCCAGGAAGAGCCGGCCCCTGGTCCCCAGCCTCAGGGTCTTGGCCTGCACTGCTTCCTTCCACTTTCTGCTCAACCGGTCACCAGCCTGTGGATGTCAGCAGAAGCCCTGTGCAGTCCCTAGAAGTTGTTCCAGGGTGTTTGGCCAAAATTCTGGGGTTCCAGTACACAGAGCAGGGTGCAAAGAGCAGGGATGTAGGCTCCGGTGGGCATTTCCTCACAGACCCCTCACTCCAGTGCTGGGTGTGACTGAAGAAGGGCCAGAGTGGGCCCTTTCTTAGAGGCCATATCTAAGGTGGAGCCATATCTGGTCCAGCTCAGACTCACTTTTCCTGAAGCCCACTTTCTCTCTACAAATTCACAGTCACCTCACCGCTCATGCTCCCAGAGCACTCATCATTGATATCAGCCCTTGGAGCAATTAGCTGTATCTTCCTGGTATTGCCACCTAGCTGTTTCCTAAGGGTTTATAGGTTTCCTGGCTCCCCAACTAGAGAGAGAGAAGAGAAGGAAAATAAAGAGGTGGCCTCTCATGAAGCAGATTGCCCACCAAGCCCTGTGCACTTGCTGACACTGGGATGGCGGAGAGAACCTGGGCATCTGTGCCCAGCAGGCCTGGGTCTGACTCCTACCTCTGCCTCATTTTCTAGATGAGAACAACTACTTCATCCTCAGTTTGTTCATCTGAGAAAAATACACATGTTCCGTCTCCTGATAGGATATGTGCAAAGTGCCAAACATCTTTCTGGAATATAAAAGAGGCAGAAGAAGAAGGAGAAGTAGGGGAGAGGTCATGAGGAGGGGAGTGGGAAAGAGAAAGAGAAGGAAAAGGAAAAGAGTGCAGCAAAAGGTGGCTACTAAGAATAACCATGGTGCCCTGGCCGGGTAGCTCAGTTGGTTAGAATGTCATCTCAACAGTCCAAGGTTGTGGGTTCCATCCCTGGTCAGGGCACATACAGGAATCAACCAATGAATGCGTAAGTGGAACAACAAACTGATGTTTCCTCTCTCTCTCTCCCTCTCTCTCTAAAAAATCAATTTTAAAAAAAATGATGATGGTCAGTCATGTCACAAAATCCCTCCTAGCAAGTTCTGTATCCTTCATGTTTGAAATATTACTGCTGAATTTCACTTCTATGAATGCCTTTTTTATTTTCCTTCTAAAAACCTTCCACTTCACCTAGCCTGTGTGGCTCAGTGATTGAACGTTAACCCGTGTACCAAGAGGTCGCTGGTTTGATTCCTGGTCAGGGCACATGCCCAGGTTGTGGTCTTGATCCCCAGTAGGGGGTGTGCAAGAGGCAGCCAATTGATGTTTCTCTCTTATCGATGTTTCTATCTCTCTCCCTTCCTCTCTTTCTAAAAATCAATAAAAATGTATTTTTTAATAAAAAAAACAAACTTCACTTTCTTCTGGACAGCAATAGGTTATAAGGTTTTTAGGAAATTAGGCAGTGGAGAATTGTTGGACTTAAAAGTTTTTGTCCTACAGAATTGCTGAAAAAGTAAATATTCCTAGTTAGTTCAACTAAAACAACATACACTTATTAGCTCACAGTTTCTGAGGGTGAAAAGTCCTGGGTTCTCTGCTTCAGGGTCTCCCCAGACTGCAACCAAGGTGTTGTCTGGGCTGTGTTCTCTTTTTGAGGTTTGACTGGGGAGGGATTCACTTTGAGGCCCACTGGGCTGTTGGCGGACATCAGGGCCCTGCAGATCCTTACCATGTGGGTCCCTTCACAGCCAGTTCCCAACAGGGGTGCTTGCTTCTCCAAAACCAACAGGAGAGCAAGAACAAGACTACTAGCAAAATGACGTCTTATAAACATACTGACATCCCATCACTGCCCTGTTCCCTTGGATTGGTCAGTTTCTCCTTTCCAAGCCTTGCACCCAAGGGACTGATCACTTCCTGGAAAATACAGCTCTGGGCCCATCCTCCTGCAGGAAACCACCATAGTGTGGCAGATCTAGTTCAACAACCCCGCCATCTCTTACTTGAAAGGCAGGAGAAAAGTAATTTTATCTCCAGAAGCACATATTGCAAATGATGAGCTGCTGAAGCCTTCCTCTCCCTCATCACTCCTCACATCCAATCATTGCCATGCTTCTTGTTTCTCAGCCCATCAAACCTCAATGCCTGTCTACTACTCTATTGTGAGTATTAGAAAAAAAATTAAAAGCAAATGTGAGTGAAGGTCAAATAAGAAATATATACCTAAAAGTTAAAAAAAAAACTATGGAAATAAAAGTAATAATTAATATATGGGTTTAGATTACATACCAGAATGGCTAGTGATGTATTTACATGTGTATATGGTTATTATAACTATTGTTTCTCACAAAGAAGAAATATATAAATGATTAAGAATACCATAGTATAAGCTTTAGTTTGCCCACAATGAATGCAACAACTCAATGGTTTAGCATTTGATGGCCAGCATTATAAGATCTGCGTTATTAGCAAGGCCTTTGAACTGTAAATTTACTACTTGGCAGGAGCCCTAATAGAAGCAATGACTTTGGTCTGACACTTGGTTTCAGTCCTAAACAACCCAACAGAATTTCAGGATGAAAGGCCCTCCACAGTGGCTGAGCTCTTTATGTTCTTTTTCTTGGGAGGCGTGACATTCTCTTTCTTCTTGAGCTGGGTCATTTATTGGCTTCGTTTCAGTTAGAGTCGCTGCCCAACATAACGTGTAGCATTAACGTAACCCATTTCTTTATGACTAAAGCTTTTTGTTTGGTGACTGGTCTGGGAAGATCAGGGTAACCTTGAACGGACTTACTGAAGAGCCTGCCCTGGACCTTCTGCTACCTACCTCTCTGCCTCCTTCACTTCAACCTTATTTCATAGTCAGCCCTGAAACAGCATATAGTCAGCCTTCGAACAGCTTATCTGTTGTTTCCTGGAACCTAGAGAGAAGGGAATGAAGGCAGGAAGAGAGGAGGCACAGGGGCTCTGGGACCTTCCCCTCCACCTGGACACCTGCCTCACCTCCTCACACCAAGCATTAAACACCCAACACTAGGGAAAGAGGAGTGGTGGGGCGAGGGGAGGGTCCATGTTTGCTGTCTTCACAAATTGGGGATTTTAAAAAAGTATTACTAAAAAGATACTGTTTACATGTAGTTACTTTCTGATTTCCACTAGTACAGAAATTTGTAGTCCTTGTTACAAATGTAAACCTTCATTTATTTGAAGCCATTAGGGTGGTTTAGCAGGTTAGTGGTCTCTAGGGTAGTTTAGCAGGTTAGTGGTCTCTAGGGTGGTTTAGCAGGTTAGTGGTCTCTAGGGTGGTTCAGCAGGTGAGTGGCACAGCCAGGACCCAAGTTTCTCCTCCCTAGTTTAGTGCTCTATCACAAAAGCTGACTCTTGCACTCACTCTTCAAGATACATGTGTCTTCTTACTATGGGCCAGACCCGATTCCCAGGATAGTCCCTGCCCTTGGTTAATGTACGTGTTTAGATGGTAGTGAGTGCCAGCCGTGGGGGAGGTGCAGGGTCCTGTGGGAGGGTGAGCGCTCAGAGGCCTCTCTGGCTAATAAAGGCAAGTCATTCTGGTGTGATTGGAGCATGTGGAAGGGGCTGCGAGGAGAAGGCAAGAGGAAGTGAAGGGGATGCAGGGTTGGACCTTGAAGAGCGGTGCAAGCTGCTAGGCAGCCACAGAAGGATCTGGGCGGGACGGGGACCCGGAAAGGTCTGTGCTTTAGAAAGCTCACTCTGTCTGCAGAGGGTAAAGCAATTAGCCCAGGGCTCCTCAGCATGGCATGAACAGCTGCGATGTGAGCCAAGATTACAAACGCCTTAGTCTCTGAGGCCGTAGGCATCACCGGACAGCTTCATCCCACAGGCTAAATGGAACCCCAGTGTGCCGGGCAAAAGCTGTGTGTACCACGATGAGAAACAGATGGGAAAGCCCTGCGTTGGAGGAGAGCAAAGCTCAAGGTGGGGAGTCCCATGAGATCGAATATCCAAGAGGAATCCTGTTGACCTGAACCAAGAGGTCAGGACCTGACTCTAGATGTTGTAATTGTAGAGAGTGAAGGTGAAGTGGGAATGAAGAGACCCCTAGTCTTGGGCACTTAGCAGAGTGATAGAGCCATTCACTGAGCTGGGGACACAGACTATGATTGAGGACATGTTCATGGTAAGGTACCTGGAGGACACCCAAGAAGAGACGTCCGGTGAGCAGGAAAACCAGCGGCGCTGGCGTGGAGAAGGAGGCCCCGCTAAAGCTGTAACTCTGGGAATCTCCATCCAATCTCCGGTAACTGAAGCGATGGTAGTAAGTTTGGCCAAGAGAAATGAGTGGAGTGAAAGGAAAACGGGGCCCAAGAAAGGAACATGAGTGAACATGGAGCTTCGGTGTAGAAAGGGACCCCCCGAAGGAGGAAGATCAGAGGATGTGTTGTCCTGAAAACCAAATATGAGAGCCTTTCTCGAAGACAGAGGTGGCTAAGGGTATAAAATGCTGTGGCAGCTTGTGGGAGGCTGTATACCTCAACCCTTAGATCCGTTTGCATGCTCAACGTGCATGGAGAGAGTTCACTTGTGCTTGACTGAGAAGGAAAAAGGACAAGAGGAGAGTGCTGTGTGAGGTGATATGTGTCAACCTGCTTTTTTTGTGGTAACCATGTCACAGTATATACATATACCCATCATTGCATGGTACACCTTACACTGACACAATGTGATTTGTCAACGATATCTTAAAGCTGGGAGGGAAAAGCAAAACAAAAAAGAAAGAGGAAAAAGACATGGATGCCTGGTGGGTGGAAGGTGTGAAGAATGAAGTAAATGGAGACCCCCCCGAGGGATTCAGGTAGCAGCTGTAGGGACTGGATGATGGGGGGCCTGTGAGACTTGGAGGTCTGGCTGGGTCACAGAGCAGCTGGGGGTGGGGCGGGGGGTTAGGGAGGCAGCATCAGGGCAAGCCTCCAATGGCTTGAAGAGACAGCGAGCCCAATTTAAGAACGTGGGGAGAAGAGCAAAAAGTCCCTGTGAGTCACCCTCTGGGGTCACAGCACGTCTGGGGGAAGCTCTGGGGGCCGAGGTTTTGCTGGTGGTGGGGACTGAAGGACAAACACAGACTGTGCTGATGAGGTCCGGTGGTTCATGCACCTGAGCGTGGGGGAAAGAGCAGTGTTCCTGGAGGGAGCTTCAGGGCACAGGGTGCCTCGGGGGAAAGCCAGCTTTCAGAGTGGAGGGAACTTTGACTGGGAAGGTGGAATCTATGAGGGAGTTTGCTTTCCTGGAAACAGAAGTTCCAGAGGTCACAGTGGAAAGAAAAGTTCAGGAGGAAGTGGGAAGGTAGAAAACTAGGTCAGGGAAAGAAAGATCAGAGCAATAAGGGGCTGACTGTGCATGAGAGAGATGGCCAGAGATGGCAGTGACCGAAGGTAGCCAGGACTTGAGAGATGGAAGAGACAGATCTCAGAAAGAATTGGCTGTGCTTCTAAGAGGTCCTCAGCCCACTGAAGTCTCCTTCCATTCCTTGGAAAGAGCATCAGCCTCTAGGAAAGGAATGGGATATCCCCTGCTTCTTGGAGAATTTACTCACGACCTGGTCGTAAACTTCTGGGGCAGGTGGGGTTGGGATTGGGGTTGTGTCACGTCTCTTCCCTTCCTGTATGTCCTCTGCTCCTCAAAGTAACTCAACCAACGCCTTTGAGTTAATTAGCTGTTGGTGTAGCGGGAGCAACCCTCATTTATATTAGCCTTTCAACCTCTCAGAGTTTGGTGTTGCTAGTTAATTCCATGCACACCTGATCCTCACAAGCTCTACACTTAAGTGTCCGGAATGCATTGTCTACCAAACACCCAGGTTACCCTGGAGTGGCTCGGCCACTCAGTAAGTCAGTCTGGTGTGGTCACAAGAATGGCGAGGGCCCTCACCCCGCCTCTGTGTCTCCTAACAAGTAAGGGAACCTTGTTTTCCTGGAAACAGAAGTTCCAGAGGTCACCGTGGAAAGAAAAGTTCAGGAGGAAGTGGAATGGTAGAGAGAGAGAAAGAAAAGCAAGAAGCAAATGTGTTCTAATGGCTATGGAATATAGTTTGATAGGGATCTACATGTCCTCTCAGTCGCTGGGGTGAGGATGCCTATTTTGGTGGGAGTGTGTGTGTGTGGGTGCTCCTTTGTTCACAAAATAACTTCAGAGGCAGACGCAGGGTAGAGCTTATAAACTTAATGATGAGAAGGCAGAAGTTCTTAAACTTGAAAAGGCCCTAGAGCAGCGGTTCTCAACCTGAGGGTCGAGACCCCTTTGGGGGTTGAACGACCCTTTCACGGGGG
Source organism: Myotis daubentonii (assembly GCF_963259705.1). Classification (NCBI taxonomy): domain Eukaryota; kingdom Metazoa; phylum Chordata; class Mammalia; order Chiroptera; family Vespertilionidae; genus Myotis; species Myotis daubentonii. The sequence goes on along the minus strand of NC_081842.1, from coordinate 24,652,456 downwards.
TCGCCTAAGACCATCGGAAAACACATATATAATTACATATTGTTTTTGTGATTAATCACTATGCTTTAATTATGTTCAATTTGTAACAATGAAATCGGGGGTCACCACAACATGAGGAACTGTATTAAAGGGTCGCGGCATCAGGACGGTTGGAACCACTGCCCTAGAGGGCTTGTTAAAACACAGATTTGCCAGTGTCCTGCCCCAGGAGTCTCTGATTCAGTAGATCTGGGGTTGGGCCTGAGAGTTTGCGTTTCTAACACGTTCCCAGAAGCTGCTGGTGCTACTGGTTTGGAGACCAAATTTTAGGAACCACGGGCTTACAAGAACACAGGAGGCTGCCTGAATAACTGAGCGGGAAGAATTTGGGGCTGGAGGCAGAGGGATCCAGGAGAAAAGGACAAGAGGAGGCCAAGGAGGTGGTGAAATGTTGGGTGCTGAGCCATGCAATCCTCTAAACTCCAGTAAAGACTTTTCAAATATAACAGGTGTGGGGCGAAGAGATTTCTTGTGGAACCTGGAAATGGGGTTGAGCTGTGCATTCTGGGATGACAAAGGGGTGAAACAGAAACATTACCCATAAGGCCAAGGGGGACTTCAAAGAAAATCCATGGAAGTTTTCAGAACTCTTAGGGGAAGGCTTGAGAATTTCCCCAGGTGTTGGATATTGAGGGTGGGAGGTGATTGAAAGGAATTGCACTTTCAAACGTTTCCCAGCTGTTCAAGGGATAGCCCTGGCTGGTGTGGCTCAGTTGATTGGGTGTCATCCCAGGCACCCAATGGTGGCTGGTTCGATTCTGGTTTCCGGTAGGGGATGTGCAGGAGACTGCCAATCAATGTTACTCTTTCACATTGATATTTCTCTCTTTCTCTCTTCCTCTCTCTCTCTCTCTCTAAAAAAAAAAAAAAAAATCAATAAAAATATTTTTTAGCCCTAACCTGCTTGGCTCCCTGGATAGAGCCTTGGCCTGCGGACTGAAGGGTCCTGGGTGTGATTCTGGTCAAGGGCATGTTTCTTGGTTGCGGGCTCGATCCCCAGTAGGGGGTGTGCAGGAGGCAGCTGATCGATGTTTCTCTCTATCCCTCTCCCTTCCTCTCTATAAAAATCAATAAAATATATTTTAAAAATATGTTTTAAAAACCCCAAGGAGTAAGTTAATCGACTCAGCCGACCTCCTCACGCACGTCTTGCAGGGAGAAGCTCTTGCTGGGGAGAGAAAGGCTCTGGGAGGAGAGAGCATTTGCATTCCTTGGGGAGAGATGGCAAAGCCTCAACTTCGCACCCCGTCAGAGGTTAGCAAGCAACCGGAAAACCCGGAGCATACAGGAGCTGCCCAACTTATGAACAGGAAAGCATTCCAAAGACTTTCAAGAAGGCCATGTTTTCATTACGTTCAAGTGACATCACTCTGCCAGTCTCCACTAACTTAATTCTTTGGTGACAAGGAAAGACAGTGAGGTTCTTATTCTGATTTAAGTTCACAAGTCGAGGCCATTTCTATACACACCCATTGGTTACTCTAAAGGGCAGGATTATTATATGATTTTAAAAAGAAATTCATTATTTTTTTTGTCATCAGAAAATATTTTTAGAAAGTGGATTTTTATTTCATACGTTAGTCTTCAACTGTGCCATGAACCTAGAGAATATTTTCTCACTTGAAAAGGGAAAAAAAGGATAAAACAGCTTTATTATAAAGGTGAAGTTGAGATAAAGTTTAACTTTCCGGTGTTGATACTCAACAGATATAGATGATCATCTGGTAAGTGCATATTTGAAAATGAACTAAATTAACCTGTCTCATAACAGGTTTATTTTAGCAAGCTCTGGCAAAGACTTGTGATGAAGGTGGCTGTGTGGACACAGAGACCATGCTTTTTTTTTTAAAAAAAAAATTTTTTTTTATTGATTTCAGAGAGGAAGGGAGAGGGAGAGAGAGAGAGAAACATCAATGATGAGAGCAAATCATTGATCAGCCGCCTCCTGCACGCCTCACACTGGGGATGTGCCTGCAACCCAGGTACATGCCCTTGACCGGAATCGAACCTGGGACCTTTCAGTCCGCAGGCCGACACTCTATCCACTGAGCCAAACCGGTTTTGGCTGGAATTTATTCTTATGTAGAGTCAGAGTATGGATCTAATTTTATCTTTTTCCAAATGTCTAATTAATTGTCCCCGGCACCATTTATTTAAACATCTTGCCTCGGTAATTTGAGATGCTACCTTTATCACGTGCTAACTGTTATATGTACCTGAATCTATTTCAGGACCCCCTACTCCAGGAGTCAGCAAACTGTTTCTTAAAGGGCCATATAGCAAATACATAGGCTCGCGGGTCATAAAGTCTCTGCTGTTGCAGGGGAAAAGCAGCCCTAGCCAAAACCACAACACTGTGCAAAACCAGTGATAGCTGTGACCCTGCTATGATTCATTCCGCCGGCCTATCTGTTTATTTTAGTACCACTAACTCATTGTTTTAATTGCAGGGATTTTTCAGTATGAATGTCTAGTAGGGCTAGTTTCCCTTCTTGTAATCTGTTCAATTTTCTAAAAATTATATATATATATATACACATACACACACATACTAATAAGAGGACAATATGCTAATTAGACCGGGAGACCTTCTGGACGTCCTTCCAGAAGCCATGGTGGCAGGGCTGAGGCAAGGCAGTTAGGGGTGATCAGGCCAGGAGGGGAGGCCAGTTGGGGGTGATCATTAGAGTTGTAAAAAATAATTCTGTCAATCATCTTTGGCTACAGAACATTCTCCCACTGAATAGTTTGAAATAGAAAGCTTCCCAGTTTTATGAAATTCCTGTCCTGTTGGAAATGTCACCAATTTATTGTCGGTAACCCAGCCATTAATCTGCCACTCCCCACTTTTGTCAGTCCTATAGCCAGGTTGAGTAGACTTGATGAACAGGAATTCAGGAATCCTAAGTGAATATGAAGCTTATAACACCCTAATAACCACTAGGACTCAGAAGCATTGAATGGTAGTCAAGCAAAGTCTCACCATTCATGTGAGTTTCATGGTTTTTGACAGCTTTGTAATTTTCACTGAACAGGAAAAATTATCTTTATAAATGCACAATTTGTTTTGGTTGCTATCGAGGGGGTGTAGGATGAAAAACATAGTGTCTCTTCAGTTGATACCAGAGCTGCTATTAGAGAAGAAACATTTTATCATTTGTTTTAGGAAAAATAACTTGGCCCTGTAAGTACGGAAGTCAGAAGCTTATATAATAAGAAACTAGAGGCCTGATGTATGAAAATTTGTGAAAGAGTAGGCCTTCCTTCCCGGGACTGCCAGCACCGGCTTCCCTCTGGCACCCGACCCCCGGGCGTCCCTCCTCCAGCCACCGAAGGCACCCGGGACCCAGGCTGGCTTCCCTGGGGCCCGGCTTCGTCAGGATGTTGGAATGACGTCCAGTCTAATTAGCATATTACTCTTTTATTATTATAGATAGATGGTTAAGCTATTTTCTATGGAGAAGTGAATAGATAACAAAGTATTGCCTCTTAAGAGAAGGCAATCGGAAGACAGGTCCAATGAGATGTGGTGGGCAATGGCAGTGTGTGGGGAGCAGTGGCTGCCGGCTGAAGCCATCACACACTGGGACCCATCTCTGCCAACATTGTCCCACTATAACAAACGTCCTTCTGTGAAGGGTGATTAATCTCCAATTGTTCATCAACAGGTGGTGGAGAGAGTGACTTTTGTTTTTCAACACAATGCAACTGTCAAGGCGAACAAGAACGTATCAACTAGATAGCAACTTTAATTTTGTTCTTGAGGTCCCTTTAAAATGAACATCTCATAACCTTGGATGAAAAGTCCTGAGGCCCCTGAAAACTGCAAAACACAGTTTCATTTCATAAATGAGTCCCTTTGTCTAAGCTTCTAACTTCATTTGAAACTATAGCTACTCCCTTTCCTGCAGATACAGAGGGTTACTGCTTCCTGGGGAAGGTACAGGGCTGGCTTCTTTCTGAATTCCCTCCTCTCCACCCTTCCCCTCCTCTCCACCCTCCCCCGCCTCCAACAACCTGCCCTTCCTCATCCCTCCCGCGCTGGGCAGGGGGTGGAGAATAGGGCAAGTTCTCACCTGACCCAGGCTATGGAAGCTGGGTTTTCCGTCTCTGGGCCTGTGCGATAGTTGAGGTGGACTTTTTTTGTCGTGGGGGGTGGGGGCTCTTTTGCAGTTCCTCGGAGACTTTGGAGTTTTTGATGCATTCCTCAGTCTATCCCTGGGACTGCTCACCTGCAGTGTGCCTGCTGACTCTTCCTGCAACCTCCAGGAGTGCCGGGATTCTTTCTCGCTTAGGCAACCCCACCCTGACTCATCTGCCTCGGGACACCCATGCTTCCTCAGTGCCCTCCAACGCTGGGAATGCAGGCAAGTCCAACACAGAAGCAATTCTCCCTCATTCTGGGTATCATGTCTTGGATCTCCCGAGGACTTAGCACCTGCCAGTTCACTCAGTCCCTCCCATGCAAAGCAGACGTAGCAGAGCCTTTCTCACTGGGCTCAGTGTGAGGGGCAGACACTGGGGAAGAGCAGCACTGAAAGCACCCCCACAGACCTTCCCGAATCCTCCCCCCAACCCTGCACACTTTCTCAGAAGGTGAGAGGTTAGAACTCCCCTTGCCGGTTCTCAAAGCCCCTCTATTCCCTCAATTCCTCAGAGTGTTCCGCCTCACAGTTCATGTCTGTGTTTGATAGCCTGTATTCTGAAGCTGCAACTAAAATTTCTAATACAAATGCCATCTTGAGGAAAAGTAATTTATTTGGTCTAGAAACGAGGGAATCGGTCAGATTCTAAGATTCAGAAGGAATCCCTTATCAGACGGCCACAAATAGATATAACTATCTAGTTTTTATAGCGATGTGAAGTTGAGACTAGCTGCAAAAAACTTTTTGCTTGGGCCTGAGATCTCAGAGAAATTTGTCACAGAGATGTCCTGACCATTGTTTTTATCATGATTCTTCGACAGAGGAAAAGCAATGTGAGATGAAAATCATTCTTAATCACACAATGATTCATATTAATCATTCTCAGACCATGTGATCATTACACGCCTTTGAAGAGAATCCTTTCAGTGTTCCAAGTCACATTTGGAGATACAGTTGAAAAGGGCTGTGTGAAAATAAAGTCTATATAATACTAGAGGCCTGGTGCACAAAATTTGTGCACAGGAGGTGTGTGTGTGGGGGGGTCATCTCCTCAGACCAGCCTGCGCCCTCTCCAATCCGGGACGCCTCAGAGGATGTCCAGGATCAGGCCTAAACCGGCAGTCGGACATCCCTCTCGCAATCCAGGATCACTGGCTCCTAACCAAAGTCAGTTAAGTCCAGTGAAAGCTATTTCTGCTTTCTTGCTATGCACACAACTCTTTTTAGGTAAGAAAGCATAGAGAGGAAAACACAGGTGGAAAAAGACAATCGGGCTCAAAGCATTCTGAAGCTGCAACTAAAATTTCTAATACAAATGCCATCTTGAGGAAAAGTAATTTATTTGGTCTAGAGGAGGGAATTGGTCAGATTCTAAGATTCAGAAGGAGTCCCTTATCAGACGGCCACAAATAGATATAACTATCTAGTTTTTATAGCGAAGTGAAGTTGAGACTAGCTGCGAAAAACTTTTTGCTTGGGCCTGAGACCTCAGAGAAATTTGTCACAGAGATGTCCTGACCATTGTTTTTATCATGATTCTTCGACAGCCATATTCGTACATCCTAGAGGCAATTACACTTAAAATTTTAAAAAACTTTGAAATTAAGAATTTATTATTTTTTCATGGCAGTTTTAAGTTCACAGCAAAATTGAGGGGAGGGTATAGAGATTTCCCATGTATTTCCTGCTCCTTGCAAATGCATATCCTCCCCCATTATCAATTTTCTCCACCAGAGCGATATATGTTGTTACGTGATAAACCTACGTTGACATCATAATCACCCAAAGTCCACAGTTAACATTCCCAATTATACTTTTTTTTTTTTTTTTAAAGAGAGAATGATTTCATAGAGGTATACCACATTTATTGGTATGGAAAGATATCCACAACATTCTTCTGACAGAAGTTAAAAAGCTGTCTATCTGGAGGGCTCTGTTTAAATAGAAATATATGTGCACAATACAGTTGAAGTGCATATATACCACCATGTAACAGTGGGTATCTCTGGACATCACCGGGATCCACATACTATAAAGAAACTTTCTTCAGTAGCAGAATTGGGGCAGACACCTGCGGTTCGTCCCCGTCATGTCATGCACAGGAACCTAAGACCTGCACGCGGCGCGACCCACAGTCCAGCGGCGCTCCTCATCTTAGCGCGGCGGTTCCGGGGGAAGCTACGACGAGTGTATCTTCAGATACAGCTGGATCAAGTTTCCCAAGAAAAAAGGGAAAAGGACGACTGATGCGCGTGTTTTCTGACTCTAGGCCGGGCTCAGGGGTGACACGATAACGCGGAGAAACTGAATTTCAAGTGGAAAACACGGGCGTGGGAAGCGTAGAGAGAGGGGCAGGTCGTCCTCCCGAGCCCCAGGTCCCACCGGCGCTCACAGGGCGAGTTCCCTTTAAGGACAAGAGGCCCCGCTTCCCACGCCTGCCCCGCGCTCGGGCAGGGCCAGGGGTCCAGGTTCCGAAAACAAAGCACCGGGCTCAGGGGCCGACCCGAAGGCCTGCGTCTGCCGTCCGGGCGGGCGGGCGGAGACTTCTCCGCGCAGGGAACCTGCGAGGTACCAATGGACGTCCCAGGCTCCACGTAAAAAAATCGTCCTATGAACCGTTCCTGTATGAACTGCATGAGCCCATCCGGGCTCCGCGGCTCCCGGAAGCGTCCCAGACCCCAAGCACCACCCGCAGAGCGCCGCCCGAGGCTCCCTGAGGTCGCCCGCACCTAGTGCGCAGGCGCGGAAAGCCGGGCCTCCAGCCAATCCCTGGCGGCCACGCCCCCGCCTCCGCAGGCGCCGTAGGCCGTTTACTTTCGAACGGCGGCCCCGCGCGCTTTCCCATTGGCCGACGCTCCGCAATTGAATGTTGCCGGGAGACCGCACCTGCGTCGGAGGCTCCGCGAAGCCCCGCCCCGTCTGGGCACCTGGAGGCCCTCAGGGCGGAGGGCGGGGAGGCGAGGCAGTGCTCTGCGTCCGCGTGGAGGCCGGCGCGCTCCGTTCTGGCTCGTGAGGCTGCCTGTCTGACCCTCGCCGGGTGAGTGCAGGCGGCGGCGCTGGACTCCTCTCCGCTGCCTGGGGCAGAGGCTGCTGTCCTGCGTGGGTGTAGAGGAGAGTGGAGGGGCGTGATGGAGGGAGTGGGCTGGGGACCCGCATCTATTCTTCCCTCCGGCCGCGTTTGGGGGGTTCGGGAAGCTCGTCCTCCTCTCTCCAGCACGGAACCGCCTCTCTGTGAGGGAGCGGCCCTCCGGGGTGGGGCCGGGAGCGGAGCGGGGCGCCCTCCGCGGGAGCCGAGCCGGCGGAGGCACTTCGGGGGGGGGAGGCCCGGAGGCTCCTCGTCTGCCTCCGGGGAAGGGGAGGGGGAGGGAGGGGGCACTGCTGTTTTGAGCCCTTTGGTCCGAGGTTCTTTTGAGGACTTACCAGGGGAGGAGTATTTGTGCCCATTTTACAGATGTGCACCCTCAGTTCTGAGGTGCATTAAGTGAACGTGACCCCGGGTCTCCCAGTACTATTTTGATGGCAGAGCGGAAAGGTAAACAGGCGCCGTGATGGAGCCGCCGAAGCCGCTATTGCAGCGTTAAGCTGGCAACACGGTCCAGGGCCGTGGATGCCTCCTGTCTGCTGACCTCGAAGCGACCCGAAGTGGCCGCGAGTGTTTGCCCCCGCCCGTCACCAGGGTCGGCTGACACTCCTTGGGGCTCAGAAGGTACTTGACGTTAGAAAAGAGGCGCAGGATCATTGGGACTTTGAAGGAACAAATGATACCGCGCCTGCTGCTGCAGCAACTGGTGATGTTTTTCACGACTTTTTAAAAAAACACAGTGTGGCAAGAGGAAGGTAAACATCAAAGACAGTGAGAGAGAAACCATTCTTGTGGTGTCGTATTTAATGTGTATTTTTAGAATGTAACCTCTGAAACATTAAAACTATTTTGATTTTAGAATAACAAGAAAAGAATCTGGAAAAGTTGGACAAGATACAATATCGTCAGTGTCCAAACTAGAAGACCAACAAAGCAGGTAAGCTCTGGGAGAGCAAGTGAATACAAAATAAATTTTCAGAAAAATTTTACTCTCTGGTTAAATTGCATCACTTCTTTTTAGTTTGGGGAAACAGGTTGATGCCAGAATGCAGGAAAACAGTACAGATGTGCAGTTAAAATTAGATCTGAGGATGGGATTTTTTTTTTTTTTAATTTGAAAGAGTTGTGGTGATCCTTTACTGTTTTGTACAGTTTATATGCACGAAAATATTTTAAAAACTTAACCTACGTGTATAGGAGGCAGAATTGTAGTATTTCTAAAGTAAGCCTTTAATTGCCTGAAATGTGCTTGTTATCAGTTAGGGCCACAAAGATGTGAACCCCAATCTGGGTGGTGGCACTTTTCCAGACTTACAGCTGACTCACACTGTGCGTCCTAGAGCAAGTCATCTAACTATAATGTAAATATTTAGTGATTGTAAAGTGCAGTGAGTGTTTCATTACCACTCATGTTTAGAGATGAAAGGCAATAACACGTTAGTCCAGGGGTCCTCAAACTTTTTTAAACAGGGGGCCAGTTCACTGTCCCTCAGACCGTTGGAGGGCCGGACTATAGTTTAAAAAAAAACAACTATGAACAAACTCCTATGCACACTGCACATATCTTATTTTGAAGTAAAGAAACAAAACGGGAACAAATGCAATATTTGTATTTTCATGTGGCCCGCGGGCCGTAGTTTGAGGACCCCTGCGTTAGTGAATTAAAACTTACAAATACTGTTTCCACGGGAGAATAGCAGTGATATTTTTGGTACTGCTTCATTCTCCATCATTTGTTGTCAGTGCTGGCCCCGCCATAACAGGCTGGTTAGACATTGTGGAGACTCCATAGGAAATCAGTCCCCAGGGGAAAGACTGCATACAAAGTTTAGAAATTAAAAAATGTGTTTTTGATACTTAAACACAAGAAATTTGTGAAATAATTTGTTACTAGATGATGTAGCCTCAGATGTCTTACTGAGAAGATTTTTTATATTCATATTTCTTGGTGACTTTTAAAACAGAAGCAGGAAATCTTGAACTAATTATCAATTTTTCTTGGGCTTTTAGTACTCATTGGAGGAAAAGAGCATGTTATATTGGATTAATGAAAGTATGCCACTTTGGTAATGACGGTGTATGGCTTCAGCTATGCTCTCTAGAATTGTTTTTAACCCTATAGATTTTGCTGAGAGTGTTTTTATTGTTGTTTCACGCCAGTAAATTACATATTGGCTGGGTACAGAATTCTAAGGTCCTGTTATTTCCCAGACCCTGTGGACATTGCTACGTTGTCTTCTAGCATTCCTTGTTGCTTTGGAGATGTTCTGGGTATTTGCTGAGGTGTAACCAACATCTGAAGATTTGGCTGGCTGTGGTCCGAGATGGCTCTTTCACTTACATGTTGACACACCTCATTGCTTCTCCAGTGGGTCTCTCTCAGCAACCTATCAGGCTAGTTAAGGGCCATACCCAGAACTGTTGCAGCATCACTTGTACTGTGTCCTGCTGGTCAGAGCAGTCACACACGTCCTGTCTAGATTTTTGGGGGGGGTTTGGAGGGCGGGAGAATAGAATTCATCTGTTGATGGGGGAGTACCAGCGAAGTCACATTACAGAAGAGCATATGTGGGTGATAGTTGTTGTGGCCATCTTTGGAAATTATAGACTCCCCGAGGACAATTTGGAGACCATTATGTTCCTGTGCTCCTTTTTTAGGTATCTTACTTTTCTGCCAGGATGTTTATAGTATTTCTTGCCTTTATTTTTTTTCTTTAAAATTTTATTATATTTTTAATTGCATGTTAATAGTTGAAATTAAAACAGCATTTTAAGTTTATAATGAAAAAAAAAAGGGGGGCAGCTCTCTGCCCTCACTCTCTTCACTCCTGATTCCTGCACTCCAGAAGCAAGCACTTTCATTTCTTTTAAGTATTTCTAAATAATAGGCCTTTTATGTTATTTCTTGATTTTTCTCTTATAGATATGCATTGACTTCTTATATGGGAAGATTTAGTGCTTAAATGCAATTTCCTTCTCATATTCCCTCCCCCCAATATAATTATGTAATTTTCTTAGTTTGGGCTGTTATAGACTGGGTGCCTTAAGCATTTATTCCTCACAGTTCTGGAGGCTAGAAAGTCTAAGATCAAAATCTTACCAGTTGGGTTCTGGTGAGAGCTCTCTTCCTGGTTTACAGATGGCCATTTTCTTGCTGGGTCTTCATATGGTGGAGAGCAGAGAGAGAGAGAGAGGGAGGATGGGGACGTGTTTATTTTTGAGAACTCTCATGTCAAAACTATTTTAGTCAACATTGAAAAGTTTTCTATATAATTAAAGTGTAGGATGCAAATTGTCCTCTTGTCCGGGAGTTCAACCAGGGGGCGGGGCCGGCTGGGGGAAGGGAGGGAGTACCTGGCCGGCAGTCGCTAGGGACCCTACCAATGCACAAATTTCATGCACTGAGCCTCTAGTTTTTGTATAGAATTTTAGGTTGGAAGCCATTTTTTTCCTTGAGAATATAGGGTGGAGCAAAGGTAGGTTTACAGTTGTGAGTACACAAAACACATTTATTCTTGTATTATTATTTATTCATTAATTATTGAATTATTTATTATTATAAACATATTTTTGCCCATCCCTGTATTGAAGGCATTGATTCATTGTCTTATAGGGTTCAGTGTTGTTACATACATACAGCATAACTAAAATCTAACATATTTATCCTAGAAAATATACATAGCCTAAAGTTTTTTGCTCCTTTTCTTCCCATTAAGAGTTTAGGCTGGTTATGGAACATTTCTGGTGCATAAAACTTCATACTAGTTTCTGGAAGCACTAGCTTCTCAGTGATAACCAGCTGTATCTATCTTTTGTTTCTCAGGCAGCAACCAGAGTCAGAAAGTCCCTGGTTTTATAGTTATTGTCAACTAGGCTTGCTTCTCAGTATCTGACTTCTCATGAATTTCTTGCATAAAATTAGTTCTTAATAAATCAGCAAGAAGAAGGTAGTCCAAGAGTAGAATTTGATTTCTGTATCTTCAAGTTTTCCACACATTTCTGATGAAATTTTATTTAAAATTTTACATATTATTGAAGTAACTTTGAGACCATAATATTTGCTTCCATTTTTATATGAGCTCAGGAGATATTTTCTTTACAGTATTGTCGTGAATTCCTCATTTGAAAGAAAGTTGAGCTTTTGGGTTCCCTAAATGGGGTCTTAGAAAATGTTTTGTAGCTTTTGACAAATATAGGGCTTTGGAGGGAAAGGTTGCATTCTGTTTCAAGGGTAATTTTTGTACTTAAGCATTAAATAACTAATATTAAATCTAAGTTGAATATATTCCCACCTCTCAAGTCTTATTCCTTGTTACTTGCTATTCTGTCCCTTCATGACATCACTGAAATACTCTGAGAAATGTGTTGTTTTCTTTGGTGCTTCTGTGTGATTTCGGAGCTCTCTGTAGATACAGGCTAGAGCCATGAAGTTGCCCCAACACGTCCTCACTTGAATTTGTGTGCAGTGAGTGTCATCTCTAGTGTTGCCAGTTACGTTAGTTTCCTGGAATGTTTCACGGTGAAGTTTAGTCTCTGTGTGACACATCCTGGTTGATTAGGGTTCTGAGTATTGGTCAGTCTGAAGGGAGTGTGTTTTCTGATGTACTCAACTGTTACAGCTTTTCCTAAGAGGTTTTGCTGTTTTAAAGAAACCAAACAACTAAGATCTGGCATTCACATTCGTTTCTTAAGAGCAGCGGTTCTCAACCTGTGGGTCGCGACCCCTTTGGTGGTCGAACGACTCTTTCACAGGGGTGGCCTAAGACCATCCTGCATATCAGATATTTACATTACAATTCGTAACAGTAGCAAGATTACAGTTATGAAGTAGCAACGAAAATAATTTTATGGTTGGGGCACAACGTGAGGAACTGTATTTAAAGGGCCAGAAGGTTGAGAACCACTGCTTAAGAAGCAGTGTTTACTTGTGAGTGAATGCTTACTATGTGTCACATTTTGTGCTTTGGACACAATTTCTGTCCTCATTGCAGGTTTACATTCTAGTGGATAGAAAAATGTAACAAAATAAAATCCAGTTAAATGCTGTGAAGGGGAAGTGCAGCAGTTTAGCTGAGATTAACAGGGCACTTAATCAGGAGATAAGGATTTAAGTTGAGATTTGAAGCATGAATAAGAATTTGATTTTGAAAATGGTGAAAGGAGCATAGAGCTAAAAAGTCTAAAGAGGTTTTTATGTTTATGAAAAGTATAAATTTCTTGTTTGAAAAAATATTTTTATTTTTTATTTTTAGAGAGTGGGAAGGAGGAGAGAGAAACACCGATGTGAGAAGGAACATTGATCCTACCGAGGATCGAGTGTGCACCCTGGGCATGTGCCCTGACCTGGGCATGTACCCTGCCTGGGAATAGAACCTACAATCTTTTGGTGCATAAGATGATGCCCAACCAATTGAGCCACACTGGCCAGGGCGAAAGTATAATTTGTTTTCTCAAACTTTTATTAATCTTTTTATAGAGGAGGATTTGGTAATTACCTGAATGACATTGGGTTTTTTGTTTTGCTTTTCAAAATTCTTGAAACAGTGGTGTGACTTGATTTTTCTCTATACCTGGGATTGTGGCTTGCATTGATAGGTACAAAGGAGTATTAAAAGGTGATAAGGTGCAAAACTGTAGGCTTGTTGGAAATGTCAGTAATAGCTTGCTAAGAGGTCAAGTTACTTCTGTCAAAGAGGGTCTCTGAACTATTGCTCAGCTTCTTGCATTAAGGAGAGATGACTAATGGTGTTCTTTACCACTCATATTCTAGTGGTCAGTAATTTTTTTTTTACCACACTTCATTTTTGAAACTGATTTTTATTGCAAGGACCAATTAAAAAATGTTTTTCTCTTCTAAATCTTCAAATTAAAATTACTTTGACATTTCTAGAGTCAAAGCAGCCCCACCTAGACTCTCTCCTGTTGCTTATTCTATCCTAAGCTTTCCTTGTTGCACTGTCTCCAGCTTTAATGAATGTGCTCTCAAAATTACAAATAAGTAAAACATAAAATGACTTTAGAGTATTACACTATGTAAGCACACCAGTCATCCAGTTTAAGAAATAAGAAATTTATAATAAGAGTTACTAGAGAAATTTAGTAACTTACTTTAGAAACTGTGGTTGAGCTGAGAGCATGAATTCTTTTGAATTTAAGAATGTAATTTTGCTAAGCCTAACTTATTTTAGCATTTTAGAATGTAGGAAGTTTCACAGAATAGTTATAACCATTAAGCAGACTTCAGCAGAAGACCGAATTTAAATCTTCATTACATAGGAACAAACTAAAATAACTTCAATTTGAAGCATTAGAAATTAGAATTGTTTTGTTTTGCTCTTAAAGATGATACCGCATTAAATTAAAAAAATCTTAATAAATACCTTAATTATCCTCTTTTAAATGACAAGTACAGTATATTAACTATTTGGAGGGTAACAACTAAGACTTTATGTATGTGCAATTATCTTTGTTATATGTAGACTTAAAATACTTTTTTCTCTTGACAGAAAATGTACAATTTTGAGGACGAGTTAACATGTCCCATTTGTTACAGTATTTTTGAAGATCCCCGTGTACTACCATGCTCTCATACATTTTGTAGAAACTGCTTGGAAAATGTTCTTCAGGCATCTGGTAACTTTTATATATGGAGACCATTACGAATTCCACTAAAGTGCCCTAATTGCAGAAGTATTATTGAAATTGCTTCAACTGGGATTGAATCTTTACCTGTTAATTTTGCATTAAGGGCTATTATTGAAAAGTACCAGCAAGAAGATCATCCAGATATTGTCACTTGCCCTGAACATTACAGGCAACCCTTAAATGTATACTGTCTACTAGATAAAAAATTAGTTTGTGGTCATTGCCTTACCATAGGCCAACATCATGGTCATCCTATAGATGATCTTCAAAGTGCCTATCTGAAAGAGAAGGACACGCCGCAAAAACTGCTGGAACAGTTAACTGACGCACACTGGACAGACCTTACTTGTCTTATTGAAAAGCTGGAAGAAGAAAAATCTCATTCGGAGAAAGTGGTCCAAAGTGATAAAGAAGTTGTTCTCCAGTATTTTAAGGAGCTTAGTGATATATTAGAACAGAAAAAAAAAAACTTCCTAACTGCTCTCTCTGATGTTGGCAATCTGATTAATCAAGAATATACTCCACAAATTGAAAGAATAAGAGACATGAGGAAGCAGCAGCTTGAATTAATGACATTGACAACATCTTTACAAGAGGAGTCCCCACTTAAATTTCTTGAAAAAGTTGATGATGTCCGTCAGCGTGTGCAGGTCTTGAAACAAAGTCCACTTCCCGAGGTCCAGCGTATTGAAATTTATCCTCGAGTAAGCCAAGTATTGAAAGAAGATTGGAGCATAACAGAAATTGGACAAATTAAGAAACTTCTCATTCCTGAAATGAAAATTTCTTCAACCAGGATGCCATGTTCCTGGCCTGCTGATGAAAAGGAAGTTGAATTTTTTAAGATTCTAAACATTGTTACAGTTACAGTAATTTCAGTGATACTGATGTTGATCCTCTTTTTTAACCAACACATAATAACCTTTCTAAATGAAAATACTTCATTGTGTTTTTCTGAAGTCTCTATATCTGTTTACCAAAGTTTATCTAACAATCTGCACAATTTAAAGGGTATGCTATATCACACTCTACATTTACTGAAGGAATTCATGTGGAAAATAGTCTTTCGTTGAAAATGCAAATCTAAATTCAAATAGGCTTTTTCTAAACAGGGACTAACAACCATTGCTAAATGAAGAAATATGGGTTGCATGGATGAGTAAAATAGCCAACTAAACTATTAGAATTGCAACAAATATATAGAAATATTTTAAATCATGTTTCTGTTGGATAGAAATGTATCAGAAATGAAGCAGTGTCTCTGGTTTTTGGTCTGAAAACTAGAATAAAATCTAGTTGATTTGAGTACTATCCTTTTTAATGGATTTGAGAGGTTGACTTTATATTGTTGTGGCATTTAAACATTGTTTTACCAATATTGTCTTTTAGCGTTTATATGGCTGTAGTGATTGACTTTGCAGTTCTTCATACATAGCTTTTAGAAAAAAAGATGGTAAAATCTGTTAAGTACCTATGCACTTATTTTTGATGTGGCTTGATTCTTTTGCATGGGCAAATAAAGATGGTGAGGTTTTAAAATCAAGCAGCAAAGTCTAAAATGATAAGGGATTGCTTAAAGATGTTTTTGATCAAATAAACCAGATCCACACATTGTTTTAGATGGATTTAAGAGCCTGAAAATTGTTTATCAACATTCACTTCTAATAAAGCTATTGCTTTTGGAAATCTTAAGTGTTGTTAGAGAACAAACAGCAACATTTTCTAAGAGTATTCTGTGGTTTGTGTTACTTTAGGATTATATTTAAGTTTAGTGTAGTGTTCAGTTGCCAACTAAGTTCTTGGATAAAAATTTTGAAACGTTACGTATTCTGTTCTCATTAGACTTAGATGTCAGCATGTTAACTGTATTTGTCTTAAAAACTTACACTTTTTTTTTTTTGCCAAACATTCTCTTATGCTAATGCCTAAGTACCAATTTAATCTTATTTCCTTGAATTTTACTTAAAAGAGAGCCAACACTAAGATGGCTGGCTAGGTCTCTTTATGACCAGCATCATAATATACCTCACACAATTAACTACTGTGTGGGCAAAGAACATTTGAGATTTTGATTAAAGCATTAGTCACAACACAAAAAACATGTAGCTTTAAATACATGTAAAAATATTCATAAGCACTGAAATGTGTCAAATACTTAATTTCACATTTGTGAAGTAGGTATGACCCCCCACCCCTGCTTAGATGAAAAACCACAAAAAATTTGTTCAAGGCCATGTAATATATGGGGGACTCTTGCCAGTTTTTAGTGGACAAAACTTATATAGTATACATGAATACAGTCAGTACAGGCATACCTCGTTTTATGGCACTTTTGCAGAACATTGGTTTTTTATTTTGCGACTGAAGGTTTAGTTGCAACCTTGTGTCAAGTTTATCTGCACCAAAAAAATTACAACTTGCTGAAAACTCAGATGGTTAGCATTTTTTAGCAATATAGCATTTTTAAATTAAGGTATTTTTAAAAGATATAATGGTGTTGCATACTGAATAGATTGCAATTATGTGTAGCACAAGCGTAACCTTTATATGCACTAGGAAACCAAAAAAATTTGTTTGATTCGCTTTATTGTATTGTGGTGGGTGGTCTGGAACCAAACCCACAGTATCTCCAAGTTATGCCTGATTCTTAAACATGCTGTTCTCTTTTGTACTTTTACTGGGAAGATGAGATTGTGTAAAATTTAAAGTGTATATTAAAATATTTCTAAGTTTCACATATAACAAAAGTATATATTTTAATAAACTCTTTATATTTTACTTTTATTGTCTTAAGGCACTCAAACTCAGGAGTGGTAACTTTGGAGTTTTCATATGGGTTGTGGGTGGGTATTGTGCACTTTGTTATTAAAGTGTAATATTTAATTCCACTCAGCTCTACTCTCACTAATGTAAAAGCACTTGGTTATAATTATAGCCTGAGTTACTTTTCCCTTCCATGACTGAAAACAAATGACCAGGCTGTGACATGTCACCCCATTAATCAGCAGGGTTGATTCGGCTATCTGGCTAGCTAGGCATGGGTGATGGGTGTCTCCTTCCTCCCTCACCACTCCATGTGTCTCTCTCCCGAAGTTGTCCGGGTTTAACCAGTTTTTCTGTCAAGGGGCATACAAGTAATTGCTCGCCTGCTAGAGCCTCCAAAGCTCTCAAGATCCGTTTGTAGGAGAACTGGATAGCAAGCTTCCAAGACTCCAGACACATCCAAATGAGGCAGTGCCTTTCCCCAGTGCAGTTAAAACTAAACAGGCCAGCCTGTGTGGCTCAGTGTCAACCTATGAACCAGGTCACATGCCAGGGTTGCGGGCTTGAACCCCATGTGGGGTGTCCAGGCAGCAGCCGATCAATGATTCTCATTATTGATGTTCCTATTTATCCCTCTCCATATTCTCTGAAATAAAAATATAAGAAAATAAAATTAAATGACCACACTTGAGTTTCAGATCTTTATTTAAATGCACACTAATGTTATTTACATTTTGAATGGCTATGTTGATACAGACCTTTGTTGGATTTTTAGTACCTAAATAATGCTTTACTGCATAATGAGCTAAGTAACTAAGTCCTCAGGATCAATATCTAGAAATTGAACAGTAAGGACAAAGACTTCTGATTCAATACCAATATTCCTTCTGAAAACCAAATTGTTGCCAACTTATTTCCAGTAGTCTATTTCTTGAGCTAATACAGTGTCAAACAAAAACTGCTCCAAACCCTGGCAATCAATGGGCAGGCAAAAACAATCCTCCCTCTTAATTTCCATTTACACTCTAGACATTAACCCATATATATTTCATTCTTTTTTTTTTTTTTAAATATATTTTATTGATTTTTTACAGAGAGGAAGGGAGAGAGTTAGAAACATCGATGAGAGAAACATCGATCAGCTGCCTCCTGCACATCTCCTACTGGGGATATGCCCGCAACCCAGGTACATGCATGCCCTTGACCGGAATCGAACCTGGGACCTTTCAGTCCGCAGGCCGACACTCTATCCACTGAGCCAAACCAGTTTCGGCAATATTTCATTCTTTTTATGAAGCAACTGTAGTGGGTATTTCTTTTTGTCACTGTATGCAATATCCTGGTTGTGTTCAGACTTTCTCAGTTTGCTGGCCCTCTTGCAAGTGTTTTAAACACCAAGTTTTAGAAAAGCATATAAACTAAATTCTCACCCTTATAAATAAAAATGACTCATAAAAAAATATGCCCCCAGTATTTGGGTAATAAATAGTGATTGTCTAAATTAGTAAATTAAATGGAATGCCTTTGGAATTTATAAACTAATAGTTGGCAAGTTTTTCCACTGTACGTCAAAGGTCCATGAGAGTATGTTGCATCTTGATAACATGAACTAGTTTAGAACTTGAATGTTAACTAACATTCTTTTAACTCTGCTGGTAGCAATAGGGGGGGAAGGGCAGTAACCTGAACTCCAGGCATCTTGTTTTCTCCATAGTCTGCTGCTTAGAAAATTATCAGATTCTTACAATCTCCTAGAAGCAGGGAGGATATTTTATTAGACTTGTAACAGCATAAAATAGAAGCCAGTTTACACGATCAAGTTTAGGAATATGAATATTATACAGTTTATAATCCTTCACAAATAGAAAAATCAGTAATATAATACACCGAGTCTATGTTGATTAGCTTCGACGAATCTTCAGTATAAACAAGTTTAACAAAGTCCTTTAGATGCAATTTCTTTTGGGTTTACTGCAACACTTTTTGTTATATTGTATGTCTTATAAATTCCAATTAGTCTATCTGAAATCTCAAACATATTATTTCGAAGAGAAATGATTATGAACTGGGCATTTTTTGTTTGTTCCTAAAGAGAAAAAAAGAATAAGTTAGAAATATAAAGTATTAAAAGGTACATCATAAACATCTAAGCTTCTATTTTAGGCAATGAATTTAATATAATATTAACAATTAAAATGAACAGGAATGATGGGATAATTTTTGAAACAGTATTTGGATTTGAGAGGAATTTGAGGATTTCTGGAAGGATGGTTGCTTAGAAGTCTTAGTGGATTAAAAAAAAAAAGATGTAGCCTGGCCAGTGTGGCTCAATGGTTGAGCGTAGACCTATGAACCAAGAGGTCATAGTCTGTTTCCCAGTCAGGGCACATGCCTGGTTTGTGGGCTGGATCCCTAGAGTGGGAGCATGGAGGAGGCAGCAATGATTCTCTCTCATCATTGATGTTCCTATCTCTCTCCCTCTCTGAAATTTAAAAAAAAAATCTACGCAGAGACAGAAGATTCTAGCTGTGTTTCTGCTACTAACTTACATTATTAATTTATATTTCACTTTCCCAAAATGCAAATATTTGGCTCAAGTAAAGGACTTTGCCTCCTTTGACACCCCAGGACACAGAGAACAGTTTGGAAAAAAACAAGTAATACGGTAAGTCAACGAATTCCATGTGCAATATCTGATGAACCCGTAAAATTTTTAGGGTAAAAACCTCTAAATGATTACTTACATATATATAAAATGCAACAATGGACACATTTTTAAAATCAAGGGCTGCATCAATCTCATCCATGAAGTACAGGGGAGTGGGTTTGTAGTGATGAAGAGCAAATACCAAAGCCAATGAACTAAGTGTTTTCTCTCCTCCTGAAAGGTTGAAAATCTTCTTCCAACTTTTCTTAGGTGGTCGAACACTGAAATAAAGAAAATCTTGTTAGTCCATAACTACCTTCCTCAGGAATTTCTAACTTGCTTTTTACAATTCTAAACTTTTTGGGGGTAATTTTATAAAACTGTTATTGGAGGATGAACCCTTAGGGACATCTACCAAAATTTTAAGATTTAAACCAGCATGTTAATAAGTACTTCTTTGCGATTCTTCCCCCATTTCCAATGTAATTTTTACTCTGCAATTTTACATTCCTGATGTTAAACTTAAATGACTAAGATTTAAGAAAAAGATGTGTAAAATTAAATATTTGTTTGCACAGAATTTATGCTCTAAAACTGACAATATGTAAATAAATTTAGTATTTAGACTTAACAGAACAAGTTGTGTATTTTCTATTCTTCATATCCCACCCCTAAAAAAAAAATACTAAGAATCTGGAGAGCTATCTATAATAATAAAAGCGTAATATGCTGATTAGATCAGACAGCTGAATGACCTTCAGACGAAGCCGGGGCTCCAAGGGCCGAGTCCCTTGCATGAATTTCATGCATTGGGCCTCTAGTGTGATATAATAGGAAGATCCAAAACTCAGCATTTAGTTACAAACCTGAACATGATTCCTTCAGAGAAAGGATCCAAGCTGTCTACAAGCTCCAGTTCAGCATCGCCTCCCAAAGTAAGCATTTGGTAATTTTCCTTTAATTTATTTGTTATTATATAAAAACCTGCCATGAATTCATTAAGCCTTTGTTTCCGAAGATCTTCATATGCCTGTCTAAAATTATCTCTTTCATGAGTAATTTTGTCCAATTCTGCTACCCGTTGTAAATATAATTCTTCCTATGAAAAGAGTATTTTTGTGAGAATAAATATTCAGTTTTAAATTTGAGATGAGAACACTGTTAATTATATAAAATCAAAGATCACAATTTAGGCTGAGGATGAAAAAAGAATTTTTGGTTATGATTCAGTAATAGTTTATTCATACCTTCTTTTTATACTCTGCAATGGCACCAAGATTTGGTTTCATTTCATGACATTGGGCTTCCAAAAGTGCAATTTGATTTGTTATAGAATCTGGATTCTTGATTGCTTCAAGATCCTCTGGGCTCAGAACTAAAATCTCTTCAACAGGATTGTCTTCTATGGGATGCAGTGATATTTTTGAAATCTAAAAGTTTAATGAAATGAAGGTTAGGGAGGGCACAGTACTACCATTCATTGTTTAAAGAGTCAAAACAATATGACAACTTAACTATCTACCTAAACAACATATACCAAGGGTTTGTGACTAATCTGTGTATCTACTTTTCAAAGGACTTCAAGAAAAATAGTTGTAGCGTTCCAAATTCTGTTAAATTTCCACATCAGCCCGTAAGTGAAATGTTGACTACTAAAAATTACTCAGATTTTTCTGTATTTAATATTACTACATATTGTTCCTAATGTAACCTATAAGCCTGGGATGTGATTATATCATGAATTAAGAATCATAATATACCCCAAACACACACACACACACACACACACACACACACACACACACACACCCAACCCTTTTTCATAAAGGGTATTTTAAAATTATTTTTAAATAAATGTTAACAATCTCACCTCTTTTTGCCAGTATCTTATTTTAGAATTATGTTCTGCAATGTGACCATCTATTTGTTCAAGTTTCAATTTAATACTAAGTGCATCTTTTTGAAGAGCATGTTCATTTTCTTGAATTACTTTTAGTTCCTGTAGTAGATTACGATGTTCTTTCTGGACCTCTGGTAAGGACTCCTAAAAACCAAGAAGAACTGCTACATATATGGCTTTCCCCAATAAAAAACAGGTTTTTTCATATTGCAAAGCCGAAATTGCCCCAAGCCCCTTCCATTTTAAATTAAAACTATTTATTCAAAAGTTACAATACAGTACTTATATTTTATTGTATAAATACAAGTTAATATAGTTATAAGTTTTAATCTATTGAACAATTATTATGCAAGGTATTGATGTCATATATCCAACTGCTTAAACTCCCTTGAGTCTTACCTCTGCAGCATTTGTATTCTTTATGACCTCTGTTGCTTTGTCCTCAAGACTTTTCAGCTCTGCTGTTAAGTCACCTATTTCTTTCGCAGTATCTCTTATTTCTTTTTCTGTGCGAAAGACAGAGTCTTGCGCTTTTTTAAGATTTCTAAACCAGCAAAATAATATGTTAAAAATGTGCTCGTGTGACTTGTTAATCTGTTCTGAAAATCTACCAAAGAATTTTTCATGACATATTAATGCAATGCTTCTTCTATTACAAATTTTGAAATTTACGATTTATAAAACCACCCCTACACTAGTTTTTAAGTTTATACATACACTTGTGGGATGTTGTATATTTTATTAAACTCTCATTACAAATTAATGAAACTTTCTTATATAAGCTTCTAGCATCATCCAATCTTACACTATAAGGAAAGTTATTAGAGTATATTCTTTTGTTACTTTCTTGTCAGACTGGAATAACTTAAGTCTCTATACCCATAAAGCTACACATTCAAATAAAAATTACCTTCCAGTTCACCCTGGCTGGGTGGCTCAATTGGTTGGAGCATTGTCCTGTACACCGAAAGGTTGCGGGTTTGATTCCCAGTCAGGGCACATATTGGATGCAACCAATCAATGTTTCTCTTTCTTTCTCAAATCAATAAACTAATAGTTATTTCTATGTTAACAAATGTGTTTAGGCAAACTTCCATTCTTAACAAATGGCTTATTAGAGCCTTTAAGTAAAAGGCACTGGAATAATGAAAAAACCAGATAATTAATATGCAATTAGTTTTTTTCTAATTTTAAGATAAGCAATAGCTGCTTACATTTTAATACTTTCTATACATACTTAGCTTTATTTTAAAAACATTTCAATAAGCAATCTAAAAATTAATTTTAAAAGATCTATGAATGGATAAACTTTTTGTGATCTGGGACAATGGAATAATAGAATTAAGAATGTAGGTTACCAAGGCAGTTTTGCCAAGAGATCTCATTTTTATCTCTTACTTTTCTTCTAAGACCTAGATCCAATCACTAACAGAGAAATAAAACTAATTTCTATGTCCTCACAACAGCTGGGGAGGTAACAGAACTACACTTTGCCAAGAATATCTATGTATCTGTGTGTTTGTTTGTTTTTAACTGCTCACATGACAAATGTTTAGCATAGCTTTCTCCTCACTAAAGTCCTTTCAGGCAACATGTCTGCTAGGCTTAATAAGTAACAGTAACAGAAAAATTTAATGCACACTGAATATTAACCCCTTTCCGCCCTAGCTGATTTGACCTGCAGACTTCAGGGTGCCTTGGTTGCAGGCCCGATCGCAGTCCTGGTCAGGGTGTGTGTGGGAGGCAACCAATTGATGCGTTTCTCTCACATCAATGTTTTTCTGCTTCTCCCACTTTCTTCTACTCTCTCTAAATATCAATGGAAAAATATCCTGGAGTGAGGATTACCAACAAACAAACAAATAAAACCCACACACACACAAAAATAAAATGAAATTATTAACTCCTTTCCAATGTTGAGGTAGGGAAGAGGAAGGCAGGTTAGGGTACTATGCATACTCTACCTGTCAGCAGTCTTGATTGCTACTTGGGCTTTAGTAATAGCAGAAGCACATTCATCTAATTGCTTATTTATTTTATCAAGTTTGTCTTGTTGGGCCTTGAGCTTATGGTTATTAATTTCTACGATGATATTGTGTAATCTTTTAACCTCAGCCTCTATTTTACCAGCTCTTTCAGCCACATTGTCATATTCTGAAATTAAAAAAAATTGAAAACTTAATGCATGTTTCTAGGTTAACAAACACAACTACTTACATGTAAATTTCTTCTGTCAGTATGAGTTAACGTAATGAATTTAAAAGAAATTAGACATCAAGGAAAAAGCACCTCAAAACCCCCCCTAAAACACACCATGTCAAGACAAACAGTGTTATAACAACACATGGTAAATTCTATGGCTCAGCTCTGAACATGACCCATTTACTTCTTAATGGCTTCATGCTCTCAAGCTCTTTTCAAAGATCTTTTCAACTTTTTCTTAGGGTACTTCCTTGCCTCTTATTGGTCTCATAATGCTTTTCCAGTGGTTCTCAACCTTCTGGCCCTTTAAATACAGTTCCTCATGTTGTGACCCAACCATAAAATTACTTTCGTTGCTACTTCATAACTGTAATGTTGCTACTGTTCTGAATCGTAATGTAAATATCTGATATGCAGGATGGTCTTAGGCGACCCCTGTGAAAGGGTCGTTCAACCGCCAAAGGGGTTGCGACTGAGAACCGCTGCTTAGACTATGTGCTCAATAGGCTTGCCAGTGGTGAAGAAATTGTGGTTATTTTATTTGCTAACCTAAGTTCTCCATGTGTTTTAACAAGGGGGGAGATAGGATAAAATTGGCACTCTTTTGTGTGGCATCGAAAGCTAACGCCAATGTGTTTGCAAAAACAAAAAATAGATCCAAAACCTAATGCAAGGGGGAAAATCCTGTCAAGGTTACACCACTTCCCTGTATATCACTCGCCAATGCTTTTTATTTCACTTGGAGATCTGGCCTATCAGGCTCCACATTATCTGGACTCTTCCATTTTTTACTCTAGCCACTCTGGCTTCCTTGTATTCCTAGAAATTTCTGGCACACACCAGCCTCTGAGGGCCTTTGTACTTTTCTACATTTTTCTTGGAATGCTCTTGTCCCAAATATCCACATGGTTAGCAGTCATACTTCCTTTGAGTCTCTGCTCAAATATCTCTAGCAAAGGCCTGTCTAACCACTGTGTCTATCTGCCTTCTCCCCCACCCCTACCCTGTCCATTATCCCGGTTTTACTTATCCCTTAGCACCACCCGATAAAGTATGCAATATGTTATTTTGCTTCCCCATCTCCAGTGTGAGCTTCTTGAAGAGATCGACTTTAGTAGATGCTGAGTGAATGCCTTAAAATATTAAAAATGCAGATAAACATGACTACACACAACAAAAGACTGTAGTGGACATCTGTCTGTTTAACATCTTTTTTACCACTTTTTCTTTTGGGAGAAAACTCTCATTTTTGGAGCATCTGCATAGTTGTTTCAACTTTACCCCAACTACTTCTTTGGGATGGACAATCAGTATTTACCTTCCTTGGCTCACGAACCAAACTGTAACGGGTTATCTTGAGAGTTCGATGAAGGTACACCGTTTGCTGGGGCCACTAGCTAAGATACTGTAAGCCAGGAAGGAACCTGTTATCATAACCCACCATTCCCTCCTTCTGCAATCATCTGTTCATGTGTGACTGAAGTAAGCATGGAAAGAGAAGCAGGGCTGCTCAAGTGCATGATCAGGGGATTTCAATATCAAAGCCACCTCTGACTAGAAGCCTATGAATTCTCTTTCTTACATGTTGTACACAAGAAAAAAAGGTTCTGGAAGAAAAAGTCTTTTCCTAAGTTTTCAAGATAATACTGGTTTTCTTCATGTATGTGAAGAAAAACACATTTATCTCCTGTGTGCTTTTTTTAGTTTCTCCAAATCCTTTCCTTAACCCAGCAAGTATCAACTGGTGTGCCACAGGTTTTTTTAAAAACATGCAATACTTGACTATTTAGTCAGGGGCACTGACCTCTTTTCCCTTAGATTATCTAATAAAAAAATGACAAAGGCCAACACAATAGCTGTCTGCTGTAAATGAATCAAAATAGTACTGACGTTTCTCTCTAAAATCAATAAAAAAAATTATACCTACATTGTCAGGTGGGCAAAAAAATATATATTTTTGGTGTGCTGTAGAATTTTAGTAATTAGTTTGTGTGTGCCATTGAGATGAAAAAGGTTGAAAATCACTGACAAAAATAACTACTATTTTGAAGGGTTTCCAGGGAACACTGGGCCAAAGTATACAAATATATAAAATTAAGAGCATGGGCTCTAGAATCAGACTGCCTTGAATTCTTATAACACCATATGCTATGTGACCTTGGGTAAATTATATAAACCATTCTATGCCTTGGGTTTTTTATCTGTCAAATATAATTCTCAATTTAATACTATTTATTTAACCTTAATACTACTTTATAACTCTTTGAGAATTAGACAATAGAAACCATAGAGCAGTGACTTGCTATTTTTAAATGACAAACTACAATTTTTAAAAATTTCAAACATTAAAAACAACAACAACAAAAAAAAGGTCTGTTTCTGTAAACATACCTGTTTTGAAAGCATTAACATTTTCTTCGAGCAATTTCTGCTTTTTTTTGTCAGGGGCTGTAGCAAGTACATTAGCTTCAAGTTCCTTAACTTGGACATTCAAATATTTCTCTTGCTCTGATAAAGGCTACAGAACAGTTTTAACATTCAAGGTCAATATTTTAACCCAGAATCAACATTTCCTTTAAATATTTTGAATTAACAAAAAAAGGCATTTAAAAACTTTAAGGACAACATACAAATAGAAAAACAGCAGAAAATATGAACAATTTATCTAAAAAATGAAAACAGCCAACAAACACATAAAATCATGGGCAAATTCACTACAAAGACAAGTTAAAATGTCATTTCTAGTATACTAGAGTAGTAAATTTACAATGTACTGAAGAATACGTTTTACAATGTACTGAAGACTACCTAGTGTGTTAAGACTTGGAAAAATAATTATAACTATCTTTTCTGAGGTCATTTTGGCCTTATGCAACAAATGCCTTAACCATTGTACACATACTGAGTAATAATTTTAATTTTTTAGGAACCTACCCTAAGGAAATAATTGGATGAGTATATGAAGGTATACCTAACAAGGTAACAAGGGTATTTTAAATAGCAGTATTCATAAAAACATTTAAAATTGTATAAACAAAAGGCTCTAACACAATTGCAAAGTAAATTTTCATTGGCTTAGAGAGAAAACCCTAATTTCTTAAGTGAAAAGTTAGTATGACTCATTAAAATTCCATATGTGTACTTAATATGCATATCCATATTTATCATATACATAAACATGCATGCAAACTAGGTGTTAATATTAAAAAGTTGAAGAATATACATAAAAATGGAGGGTGATATCTTTTGAGTATTTCCTGAAAACTGTGTTTTGTTTTGTTTTTTAAGAAGATGGAGAGCATGCATTGCTTTTTTATAATTAAGAGACATTCTACTTTGAAAAGAGAATGAAAGTAAAGGGTCACATAGTTAAGAAAGCTACATTTTTGCAGAGTACAAATGGACACCAGGAATGGCTATGGCTACAGCAACACTATGACAGATCCTCCACCTAGAGATCCATTCCCTTCCTCCCTTATATTTTAAAACTGTAAGCAAACAGCAAAATGCTTCTGTCAAATTACTACTGAATTCCACTAGTTTCAGCTAATACTGATAAGAGTACCTGGATGCTTGCAGTAAACTTTTCCAGTGTATTCCTCATTTCTCGTTGACTATGCTTTAATTTAACTACTGCTTCTTCTAGTTGTACTTTTTGTTCCTGGATTTGTACTGCTTTTTGAGAGTCTCTCTGCAACTGTGATTCCATTTTATTTACCTACAAAGAAGAGTACCAGTGAAATAAGTTTTCTACAAGAGTTGTTTCAGATTAACAACTAAGTCAACACAAGACACCCTATGCAAATACTTAAGTGAAAGGATATATACTATCGAAAATACGGAAATACTGGGGGGTGGAGGGGAAGGAAAGCATAACTCACTGGAAAAAGTCAGATATCCAGGACAACTATGTTTATAAGGAAGAAAAAAGTACATCTAGATTCTGAGGGTATAAATAGAACATGGCAGCTTTTCCCAGACATTTTGACATTTTCATATACTTATGGGCATATAAAATATTTTGAAATAAAATTTGGAAATATGGTCAGAAGTCTCTACTATACTTATACCTTAAAGAATTATTTTGAAATAGAAAAAACTATGTAATGCAGTAATGATTTTGTGGGGAAAAAAAGTTAAATGGTTAAATAAATTATGAAATAGCCATGATTCAAATGTAATAGAAAAAATATGTTGAGCATATATATTTTCTAATTAGTTTTATTTTTAGAACTTTAAAGGGCTTTACATAAAATCCTACATCTAATTATAGAAAATTCAATCTGTCAAAATGTGAATACTACCTAAAATGGTTGAATTTTATAGTATGTATGCTACACATCAATAAAACTGTTTGTTTTTTTTTAAAAAAGGTATGACTATAAAATGTGCTGACCTCTTCTTCAGAGACGTCAACAACTGATGAACCCATTCTTCCTTTCATTACTTTGCTTCCACCACCAGTCATTGTACCTGAGAACAGAGGATGGAAGTCAGACTGAGATGTCTTCCCCCCACAAGATTGAATAAAAATACACTCAGTAATAGGAATATAACGACTATTACCTGACTGTTCTATGATCTGCCCCTGTAACGTCACCACTCTCCATCGTCTGTCTTTTTGATATGCTACTCTTGTGGCTTGATCTAAGTTGTCAGCTACTAGGGTATCCCGTAAAGCAAAGTAAAAAGCTTGGCGGATTTCCTCATCTTTTACTTTTACTAAATCAAATAACCGAGGAGTGTTTTCAGGAGTTTGAATTTTGGTCATTTTTTTTGCCCATACTGCCATCTAAAAGTAAAATATTAAGTATATATACATTAAAATAAAGGATAAATCATTTTAAGGTCGTAAGTTATATACATGTATAAAATGCAAGGACTTGTATACAAAGTTCTGAGTGTCTGTATTAATCGAGTAGAGTGGTTCCCCCCTTATCTGCAGGGGACATAGTCTAAGACCTCCCCAGTGGATGCCTGAAACTGCGGATAGTATGAACCCTATTTGTACTATGTTTTCCTCTATACATATATACCTCTGATAAAATTTAATTTATAAATTAAGCACAGTAACAGATTAACAACTAATAAAATAGAACGATTATAATTACACTATAATAAAAGTTATGTAAATGTGATCTTTCTCTGATAAAGGTTCTGACTACTAAGTGACTAACAGGCAATTAGCATATACAGTGTGGGCACCCTAGACCAGTGGTCGGCAAACTCATTAGTCAACAGAGCCAAATACCAACAGTATAACGATTGAAATTTCTTTTGAGAGCCAAATTTTTTAAACTTAAACTATATAGGTAGGTACACTGTTATTAACCTAATTAGGGTACTCCTAAGCTGGCCTTTGCTAAAAAAGTCCTCAATCTGATTGAGGTACGTTCGCTGAGGTCGACCCCTTCCAACTCTCCCATCCACACTTGTCTTGTATACTTGTTTCGTCTATCTCCTTTCGTTCATCCTCTCTGCATGTCCAAACCATCTCAACATACCTTTCTCAATCCTCAACACTACATCTTCTTTCACTCGACAACGTTCCCTAAAATTAACTTAATAAACTTTAAAGTTTTAAGTCAACTTCGCACTGTACGTGCGTGCCCGCACATGGTATTTTGTGGAAGAGCCACACTCAAGGAGCCAAAGAGCCGCATGTGGTTCGTGAGCCTCAGTTTGCCGACCACTGCCCTAGACAAAGGGAAAAATCTATGTCTGGGAAGACAGTGTGAGATTTCATCACACTACTCAGAATAGTGTAAAACTTAAAACTTATGAATTGTTTACTTCTGGATTTTTTCATTTAATATTTTCAGACTGTGATCTACAATGGGTAGCTTAAATCACAGAAAGTGAAGCTGCAGATAAGGGGGGGACTACTATATTTATTGTTATTTTTAAAAAAGGGGTAATTATAAAACTCTATTCAAAGATGACATGATTTAACAAACATAAAATCCTAAAGAATCCTGCCATAAAACTATTAAAACTGATGATGAATCCAGCAAAATTGTAGGATACAAGATCGACATACAAAAATTAATTAATTGTACTTCTATATACTAGTATTGAAAATGAAATATTAAGCCCCAGCTGGTTTGATTCCAGTTAAGGTCACATGCCCAGGTTGTGGTCTTGATCCCCAGTTGGGGGTGTGCAGGAGGCAGCCAATTAATGATTCTCTTTCATCACTGATGTTTCTCTCTCTCCCTGCCTCTCTGAAATCAATTAAAAAATTAAAATGAAATTAAGAAAACTCAATTTATATAAACAGAAAAATCCCCCAAACTTATGTTTAATCAAAGAAACACAAGACCTATTTACTGCAGGCTTTGAAAGATTATGGTATGAAATTAGACCTACATAAATGGAAGACATTCCAGGTTCATGGACTGTAACATTTAATATTATTAAGATGAGAATACTATCCAAATTGATCTACAGACTCAATGCAATTGATATCAAAATTCCAGTTGCTTATCAAGGTCTGTAAGTTATATAATCACTCTGTAAATTACATGTTTAATCATTGTTTTATACCTGAAACTAATGATATAGTATGTCAAATGTAATTAAAAAATAAAATTAATAAAATTCCAATTGCCTGTGTATTGGGGGCAGAAAATGACCAGCTTATCTGAATACTGATATGAAACTTATAGGGACTCAGAATAGCCCAAACAATCTTGATATAAAAGAACCAAATTAGAGCCCTGGTCAGGTAGCTCAGTTGGTTAGACCACTCTGCTGATATGCCAAAGCTGTGGGTCTCATCCCCAGTCAGGGCACATATAGAAAGCAACCGGTGGGTGCATGGATGCGTAGAACAACAAATCAATGTTTCTTTCTCTCAAATCAATAAAATAAATAAAAATCAGAGGACTCCTGATTTCAAAACTTATCACAAAGCTACAGTAATCATGACAGTATGGTACCAGTACAAAGATAGATAAACGTAGAGTCCAGAAATAAACCTTTCTGGTCAGTTGATTTTCAACAAAGGTACCAAGAAAATTCAATGGGGAAGTAAATCTTTCCAAGAAATGGTGCTGGAACAATTAGGTATCCACATGTAAATGAGTAGAGTTGGACCCCTTCTTTACATTATATTGTAACATTAACTCCACACGAATTTAAAACCTATAGTAAATGTAAAATTATGCTAAAATTATAAAACTCTTAGGAAAAAGCAGAGGAAATAAATTACTGTGCTCCTGGATTACGCACTAGTTTCCTAGATATGACACTCAAACACAAACAACCAAATTTTTTTAAAAAAGTGTACTTATCAAAATTAAGATATTTTTGCGCTTCAGAGAACACCACCAAAAAAGTGAAAAGAACCCACAGAATGGGAGAAAATATTTGCAAATGATACATCTGACAAGAGACTTCTATCCAGAATATTTTAAAGAACTCCTACAACTCAATAATAAAGACAAACCACTTAACAAATGGACAAAGAATTTGAATAGATATTTCTCCAAAGATAACAAATGGCCAATAAGCACATGAAAAGATGTTCATCATTAGTTATCAGAAATGCAAATCAAAAGCACAATGAGATATCATTTCACACTCACTAAGTTGAGGATGTAAAAAAAATTGGAACTCTCAGACATCCTTGGAAGGAAATAGTACAGCAACTAGAAAAGTTTGGTAGTTCCTCAAAAAGAAACAGTTCACATGTGACCCCGCAATTCCACTCCTAGGTATTAACTCAAGAGAATCAATAACATGTAGCTGCACAAAAACTTGCACTTGAATGTTCATAGCAGCATTATCCTTAATAGCCAAACATGGAAACAAACCCTAGCTGGTTTGGCTCAGTGGATAGAACAGGGGTGGGCAAACTTTTTGACTTGAGGGCCACAATGGGTTCTTAAACTGGACCGGAGGGCCGGAACGAAAGTATGGATAGAGTGTTTGTGTGAACTAATATAAATTCAAAGTAAACATCATTACATAAAAGGGTACGGGTTTTTTTTTTTTAGTTTTATTCATTTCAAACGGGCCGGATCCGGCCCGCGGGCCGTAGTTTGCCCACGGCTGGGATAGAGCGTCGGCCTGCGGACTGAAACTGAAGTGTCCCAGGTTCGATTTTGGTCAGGGGCACACATGCCCGGGTTGCAGGCTCCATCCCCACTGTGGGGCGTGCAAGAGGCAGCTGATCAATGATTCTCCCTCATTGTTGATGTTTCTATCTCTCTCTCTCCCATCCTCTCTGAAACCAATACAAATATATTTGAAAACAAAAAAACATGGAAACAACACAAACAGCCAATTACTGATGAACAGGTAAACAAAATGTGGCACATATCCATTCGATGGAATACCATTCAGCAATAAAAAGAAATGAAGTACTGGTGCATACTACAACATAGATGAACTTGGAAAATCTACCCAGTTAAAGCCAGACACAAAAGGCTTCATATTATGATTCCGTTTATATGACATGTCCAGTACAGTTCAATCTATAGAGACAAAAAATAGATTAGAGGTTCCTTGGGGAGTGGGGAGAATATGGGCAGTGACTACTAATGTGCATAAGGCTTCTTTTGGGGGTGATGAAAATAATTGGGAATTACAGTTAATCAGCATTGTGAATATACTAAAACTCACTGAACTGTATATGTTAAAATGGTGAATTTTATGGTATGTGAACTATATTTCAATAAAGGTTTTGTTTTTTTAAAGTAATTATTGATGATGGAAGTAAAAATGAAAAGCTAGAATTCAAAAATTCAAAAACAACAATTGGCACTTAATTAAATTATTTGTAGCTTTTTATGAGCACCTACCTTATCCAGACCTATAAAGGTCGCAACTCCAATATTTTGTCTTTTAAGGAAGTTGACACATTCTTGGGCTGTATCAATAGAGTCAACAACAATGTAGTCTAATGCCCGACAACAGGATGAAATAGCAACATCATATTTTTCATCAATTGCTCCTAAGTCCCCCTAATATAATAGGGGTGGGGGAAGAGAAATCAATGTGTAATAAGCAAGGAATTAGGCACAGGATCATATAACTATACATAAAGATTTTGCAAACTACTCTTAATTGAAAAACTATACTTACACATGAATTTAAAAAGTACAATAAGGGCACACAATGAAAAATATGTCTTCCTGTCATTCAACTAATTTTTAATCTACCGTTTAAAAGGTCATGAATATGCAGATTTTAAACTTTTAATGAAAGCATAAAATGAAAGAATTGCTTTCACTGCATAAAAATTAAAAACTGAGAATTTGAAACCTAAAAGTACTATGAGCAAAGTAACTTAAAACTCTTAATTATTCAAAGCCATCTAAGATGATGAACATCCTAATGAAACACATTTGCCTACTTATCAATCTATAATAAATTAGCTACCAAGCAACATTCACTGATTAGCTTTATTTTTCCCTGACGCAAATGAATAGGATCAAATTGTGTATCTTTGAGAAAATAAGGTGGAAATCACTTAACATTTAGATAGGAAGCTACTATACTGGGTAATTTTCACTTGTGCTTGTGAATCACTCTCTTCCGCTTCCTTCTCTGGAATGCTGACTCAGGGATTGCACCAACTGGCTCCTTTGGCTCTCTAGCTTTAGCTAATGCGAGGCACCAGCTAGAGAAACGGGCAGGGTAGGAGATGAATCAGGTTGAAATATATTTTTTCTCCTGACCACCCTCTAATCATGGCCACAGCTTCCTTCCCTCTTCAGTCTCAGGAGCGGGAATGGTCTCCACTATTGCTAGCCTTGGGTTTCTAAATATCCCTTGTTGATGTTCCTAAACTCTAGGCACATCCTTTGGTATAATGGTATAAAACCCAGAATACAATTATCAAATGCTTAAAAAAAAAAGTATGGAGTAGTTTTGTTAAAGTTTACCATTACGAAAGTTTTTTTCCCCTTGAAATTAAAATTATCCCAACCAAACCGCCCCCCCCAAACCCCTTTTTTAAATGAGAGAATCCATACTACCAAGAATTTTACCATCCCTGAGTATAAGTACAAAATGTTTAAAATTGAACATCTTTTAAAATAAACAAAATGTGCCCTAGCCACTTTGGCTCAGCGAATAGAGCGTTGGCTTGTGGACTGAAGGGTCCTGGGTTTGATTCTAATCAAGGCCATGTACCTTGGTTGAGGGCTCAATCCCCAGTAGGGGGTGTACAGGAGGCAGCCGATAATGATGTTCCTCTCTCATCGATGTCTCCCTCCCTTCCTCCCTCTTGCTCTAAAAATCAATAAAGCAGCCGAAACCGGTTTGGCTCAGTGGATAGAGTGTCAGCCTGCGGACTGAGAGGTCCCGGGTTCGATTCCGGTGAAGGGCATGTACCTGGGTTGCGGGCACATCCTCGGTGGGGGATGTGCAAGAGGCAGCTGATCGATGTTTCTCTCTCATCGATGTTTCTAACTCTATCTCTCTCCCTTCCTCTCTGTGAAAAATCAATAACATGTATTAAAAATATTTCTAAAAATCAATAAAGCAGTTACATTTAAATTAGTGTGACTTCAAATGGCAGCTGGCTGCCACTGTGACACTTGTTCATCATGAAGATTCATTTCATAAAATAAATAAATAAAAATGTTATCTGAATACAGTGACACTCAATATACACTTCTTTAAGTCAAGGCAAGACAATTATTTACAATGTTTTTCTTGAGAGAAAAGTGTGTAGTTATTTCCAAATAAATCTACTTTACCAATCTTCCATATATTCCTGGAATCCTGCCGGATTTTTTTTCTTGAATTATTGCATCAAGGACTTTCCCTCTACTTTGATTCATTGCTAAGGAACTCTTTGCCTCTTCAACTTTTTGGAAAAGATCACGAACCAAACTTTTGCATTTTATTTCTTCTTGCGTAAGTTTTTGAAGTTCGTTTTCTTTCTAAAAGTGAAAAGTAAAACAAAACAAAACAAAATGAATCCCATAATTCTATGCCTAAATTACAGCATAGAATTAACTGTAATGCCTCAAAAAAAGAAAGGCCAACAATAAACACTTAAACCAGAACTAAGGGACCATACTGCAAATGCTGGTTTGGTTTTGAAAAAATGTGGATGGATTTTCTATTTTAAAAAGGGCATAAATTGTTTGGATAATGAAGATACATGCAGTATGGTTCTAGGAGCAATATACTGACTGATAGAGCAAGTAGCGCTGGGGCTGTGGAAATCCCAGTTTGAAGCTACACAGTTATGCATAACGTGTCCTAACTCTTAAATTCTGTACTAATAAGAAAGCAGACTTTGTACAAGACCCTAAATATGGGTGACCCCGGCAGGACTATTGGTTATACTGTGCTATGCTTTCTAAATAATAATGAACATTTATTAAATAAAGAAAAAAACATTAAAAAAGCAGAGCTCTAAAATTAAGGGGCACATGATGAGTGAATTATACTGCTATACAAAAATGTCAGACTGCCAAAAGAAGAGGAACCACCCACATGCACACAAAAATTCAAATTCCCAGTTGCTAAATCTCCAATTTAGAGCAGCCATTTTTTCTAACTGACATTCTCATTTCCTGGCTTTGAATTATCACCTCTATTACGAGTCACACTAGTATAAAGTAAAAGCTCAAGTTATAGTTACAACTTATCCAAAAATAAACTGAATTACTAGGGAGGAGATAAGAAGTGGTCACTGGATATAATTTAAGTTTACATTTAAATTCTACATGATCAAGAAATTCCCAGATGACCAAGTAGTGTACATTTACTAAAATGGGGGGAAAAATAAAAACAATTTCCAAAATTATAGTTTCTCTTCAGATAGCACTTTCTATTGCCATCTTGCCTAATGAGGCTTTTGGAAGATTCAAGTTACAAAGTTCCTTAGATAGATAATTCACTCAAGAATAGGAGCACCAATGGGCTAAACTAAGTATCTTGATTACTTTAAAACAGTTTCTAGTCCCAACAATAAAACCACATCCCTAAATTTTAAAAAATTACATTAATATAGTTGATTTGCATATTCATTCACATATTTACGGTTTTCCATTTATTTTTGCATAAGTTGTCTAGACATAGATTTAGGGAAACACAAACTTCTTTTTGTTTAAATTCCATGGGAAATAATGGTGGTGGTAGCATTGTTATTTGCTGTTCGATGATCCTGGGTAGAATACAGCAAGTTTCTTGATAGTCTCAGTTCTTATCAGTTGGAATACTATACTAGTAGCCCCGTTCTTTTGGGCAATATTAACACTCAATGAAAAAAAAAAATCTATACAAATGCTTCTTGACTTAGGATGGGATTACATACCAATAACCTGACTGGAAGTTGAAAATACCATTAACTAAAAAAATGCATTTAATACACCTAACCTACTGAACATCATAGCCTACTTAAATGTGCTCCAAACATTTATATTAGCCTACAGTTTGGCAAAATCATCTAACACAAAGTCTACTTAATTATCAAGTGTTAAATATCTCATGTAACTTATGTTTATCACTTTCACATCATCATAAAGTTAAAAAATCCTAAGTTGGGGGACCATCTGTAACCAGTCACCTCAAATGTTGAAATTAAAAAAATAAGAAAAACATATATACAAAACTTGGGTTGATAAACGATGTTCATATGAAATAAAGAAGCCAAGATTTACCTCCTTTAATTCACGTTCAGTTTGAGGGAGTTTTGCTTCTATCTCTCTGATTGCAGCTTTCCTTTCTTTGAGAGTCTCCGAAGCTGCAATTAGAGCTTCCTTGGCTTTACTTAATTGAGACACTGCAGTGTTATGCCGACTGAGATAGATATCAAGTTCTGACTGGGCTACATCCATCTTTGAACGGGCTTCGTTTACCAATTTGCTGAAACCCATAAGTTCTTTCTCTTGACTCTGTTAAAATATGATAAGACATCATATTGTGTTTTCAAACTTAAACTGAAATAGAAACCATGTATTTTGAATTCAACTTAAGAGATTCTACAAGCATAATATATACAATTAAATAATTCTTACAAGAGGAATGGACTGTTTTGCTGTATATAATCTTTCCCAACTGATTTCACAAGAGCTTAATGAGGTATATATTAGTATGCTCATTTTAGAAGTCCTATATCCTATATAACAAAAGGTTAATATGCAAATAGACGGAATGGCAGAATGACCAGTTACTATGACACGCATTGACCATCAGGGGGCAGACTCTCCCACAGAAGCCAGGCTCAGGGCTGGTGAGCGTCTCTCCCACCTCCGCAGCAGTGCTAAGGACCCCTGGGGGGATGTCCACCTGAAGTCTTAGGGGAGCGAGGGATCAGGCTGGGCTGAGGGGACCCCCCCCACACGAATGTCGTGCACCAGGTCTCTAGTTAAAACATAAGAGTAGTGGTTAAGAGAACAAAAATTTGGGTCTAAACTCTGGATCCCATGGCCTTTATACATCACTTTATCTGAAATGGTAAGGTCTAAGGACTATTCAGCAGAAAGTTCCCTCAAGTATATTTGTGTTAAACATCTTTAAAAGTTTTAGAGGTAAGGTCAGGGTAATCCTCAACACGTCATTATTTGATGTGTAGAAATTTTGGGCTACTATGATGGGCTGTGAAGAAAGAGCCTATGTATTAGAGTAATGGTTTAGGAAAGGCCCTTACAAAAGGCCCCTTCATTTCATACAAAAAGGAATAGGCCCAGAAACATGAGGTTCCATCCAACGTCATCAGATAGTTTAAATGTTTGATGCGAAACTCACGAACACTAACACACCCCTCTCTCACTATATTCTAGACACTATTGTGAATGCCTTTGGTATTTGTTAATTCCATGAAATGACAATTCTATGAGGTAAATACCATCATTATGTTCATTTTGAGGAAACTGAGATCAGAGTTTAAATAATTTGTTCAAAAGCACTCCCCCATAAATGGCGGAGCCTTTTTTTTAGCTAATGCTGAGGAATGAAGACACCTGAATGTGAGTCCTGGCTTTTTCACTAACAAAGGGTACAAAGGCACATGGGAATACTCAGTATACATTAGTTGAACAAATGTGAAAACTACATTCATAATGTATACCATTATGAAAGCCACTATATTATCCATTGCCACTTTACCATATGGGCTATCACTTATAAAGTTTTGTAGTATAACATTAGAATATGTCCATATTTCAAAATAGAATCTATTATATCTGTAATGAAAAAACAACAACAAACCAACACTTTATTGAGGAATAATTAAAAGACAAAGGGTGTACACAAGCCTGTAATTTATGTACATAAAGTCAATTTAATTCAATTATCATTACTTATTAAAACAGTGGTTCTCAACCTTCTGGCCCTTTAAATACAGTTCCTCATGTTGTGACCCCCAACCATAAAATTATTTTCGTTGCTACTTCATAACTGTAATGTTGCTACTGTTAAGAATCATAATGTAAATATCTTATATAGAGGATGGTCTTGGGTGACCCCTGTGAAAGGGTTGTTCAACCGATAAAGGGCTCGCGACCCACAGGTTGAGAACCGCTTTATTAAAACGTGGTGAAATACAAAGACAGCTAAAATTTGTGCTTATAATATTCGTTACAATAAGCCAGTCAATGAAGGAAAAATACCACATGATCTCACTCATTCATGGATAATAGAGACCATTATAAACTTTTGAACAATAATAGATACAGAGACAGAGCTGCCTCAAACAGATTGTCAAACTGCAGCGGGAAGGCCGGGGAGGGTGGGGGTGCAGGAGGTAGGGGGGTAAGAGATCAACCAAAGGACTTGTATGCATGCATATAAGCATAACCAATGGACATAAGACACAGGGGGATAGGGGAGGCTAGGGTACTGTCTAGGGCGGGGGGAAGAAATGGACACATATGTAATTCCCTTTGTAATACTTTAAGCAATAAAAAATAAAAAAAAATTAAAAAAAAAATTCGTTACATTAATCAAATGCTAAAGTAATGTAATAGCTATCTAACATTTAATTTCTTAATTTCAAGGCACTTATGAGTATACATACATTTTATTTTTACAAAGATTCATAAGATAGGTATTATTTTTTGCTACTTTGAGGAATATGACTTGGAGACATAATCTATACAAGATCAGAGATGACTTGAACCAAAAACTAATATAAGGGCTGTAGTTTTAAACTATTACATAAGAGCTATAGAAGCAAAGAAATAGGATATCGACCTGTGTGCTTAGTGTGTCTGGGTTTTTATAGTTGGTTACCAAGAAAATAAGATGAAAAAGAAAATTTGATGATGAAATCAGTAGGCTCAACAAAGAATGGCATATATAACAAAATATTGGACATGTTACATTTTCTGTGACCACTATAAATTCTAACTCAGATAATAATAAAAAAAAAGGGGCAGAAAAGACAAAGATTTTTTAGGAATGTTAGGTTAGATATTAAAGGTCCAAACTTTTTCTTCTAACAGGTCAGTTTTAACTATTACTACAAAAACAATCAAGTTAAAAAAAAGCCACTAAAATAAACACCAAGTGATGATGAATCTTACTTCCTTTTCTTTCTGAAGCCCTTGTGTTTCCTGTTTAAGGCTATCCATCACTTCCTTTAATTTTCCTTCTTCTTTCTCTTTTTCCTTCTCAAGGGTATTCTTTCTAGTTGTTGTCTCAGTTATGATACTCTCACTCTTGGCAGGTATACTTTCAAATTCTTCTACCTAAAATTATAAAACAAATTAAAGGTATAGGAGCATGTGTCTAAGGCATTTAATACTATTGTATTTAGATCTGAATTAGTTGGTTTTAACAAGTCCTTTTTTCTCTCTGTGATAGAAAAGGGTATCTGTAAAGGATATCTGCAAGTATTTTCTTAACCATTTACTGAAATTTCTGTATCTCATTGTAATGGTAAAGCTAATTCTAGGAATCCCTGATTCCTTACGAATAAAATTCTCCCTGCCTGGGTCAATTTCAGGCGGTAATTATCCTTTCACCTATTAAAACGCTGGGACTACATGAGATCTCTTAAAACTATCCATCATAGTATATTAAAACTTACCACAAATTACCTTTACTAGTATACCCTGTAGCTTCCCTCAAATCCTAAGATCTTTCACAACTTTACCCTTCCAGAGTTACCATGGAGGACTACTATTTCATTCCATTACTACCAATAACCACTTACCCACATTTGATGCCTAAAGGCCAACTATATAACAGTTACATTTGGCTATTTGTCCAATTTAGGGGTTACTCCCAAATCCATATGGTATTTTGTTTATTCTGATGATCTAGTACTAGCAAAGTTCAACGTTTCCTTAAATGATGTTCCTCAAACATTGATTCATGTAAGATTTGTCATTATACCAAGCAGAAAGTATTTTGTGAACAAATACATTTAGAAAATGCTTATAAGGTAAAACAAAGCCAATATTATAATTACTGTGTAATTACATGGTAAAAAGCTTTTTTTGGGGAAAGGTGCTTAGGTGTCATATCTATTAGTATCTGATAGAGCAATGAGCATAGTTAGAAAAGGTCCCAAATTAATTATTAGAGTCTGGCCCCTAGCAAGGTAGGCATTCTGATCCAAAGTTTTTTTTTTTTTTTTAAACACTTCGTTATAAATTACCAGTTTCCCCTTCCCTCCTTTATAAGGAGGAACTCGATTTAATTTTTGTAAGAGGTAGGCAATACTTTTAAGTCTATAATACATAACAAAGAATAATGTTTCTCCAACAATGTATATCAGAAACATGCTCTAAAACTCAAATTCAATGAATGTTTTGGGGAAAGCATCAGTTTCGGAGATGAATCTTAAACACAATATTCAGAATCCCCACACACTCTCTTAGATAATAAGGGGCAAGCACATCCATAAAAAATCATAAAATCTAGATCTGATATGCAGACATTAAATTTTAAGAAAAATTTCCCTAAAACCCACCTTTTCTTTATCTTTTTGAAGTTGTTTCTCCAGTTTTTTGGCCTTACTTGAAGCATGTTTTAATTTTTCTCTAACTTGAACATCTTCCAAATCTAGTTGTGTAAATTTTTCTTTGTTCTCCTCAATATATTTTGTAATTTTATTCAGTTTCCTAGCAAAGCAAGAAAATAATCAATCATTTTTGGATATTCAGGTATTTAAGGCTTATTATACCCGGCCTGGGACATTTCTTCTATAAACGTATCCAAGCTTTTAAAAGGTAGGGTCCTAAAATAGCCTATTTTCAAGTTGATCCTACCTTCCCCCCCATATTTGAGGAAGCCAGTAAGTGATTATGAGAGTTATTTTGCCCTTCTATGCTGGATGGGAAATACTACATTCCCCATGGACTACGATATCTAGGCATAAAATTTTTTTACCATAAAACTTAAAGAATAAAAAAGAAAAATCATAGGTAAGAGATATTAATTTCATTAAATGTTAGCATAGAAAAGTCATGAACAAAACATTTAAACAAATCTTATCTAAAATAACTCCAATTCTACCTCAATTACATCTGTGAACTCTTTATTCTTAAAACAATCCGTCAGATTAATAAGTACTTATTTTTGCTGTGAGGTTTTGTTTATGGAATTCTGCCACAAGGGGGTAGCATCCTCCATTATTTTAAGACTTTAGCATTGAGTACTCAAATCTGTAATGATGACTGCACTGGATGCAGGGCAATTAAATGTTTCGTTTTTGTCTGCAAAAGGAGACCATTTTGTATGCTGGCAAATGTATTATACTTATGTGCTGCCAAGAAGTTTATATATAGACACATACACATACAGGTAATAAAATTAACTGAATTTAAATACTTCTAGTACTTTCTAAAAAATTATTACTTCTCTACATCTTTTACAGATTTATTCTTAGCTTTCATTTCATTTGATAGCGTACTGCTCTTCTCATTAATTTCTTTGGTATCTTCATTAATTTTTTCCTTTTGAGTTTCCATTTCAGCAACTCGTTTCTGCAGATCATGACTAGAGAGAGAAAAAGAAATTGGAGATGCCAAAATGTCATTTTTAAAATTATGTAATGATTTTAGTAAAACTAGCCATTTCTAAAATATTCTTAACTACAGCCAATTTACAAAAACCTGGGGCTACTGAAGGATGTGTGTATGGAAAAAAAGGGGGGGGGGGAATAGCAACCTAGGTGGAACAAAATAGGTTCCATTTATAAACAAAATTATGTCTGTCATAAGAATTAAAAAGTATATATAAAACTATTAAGTATAGTAACAAATACTTGTGAGCCCACTTCCCAACTTAAAGTAGGATTCTTTAAAAGTCAACTTTAATACTATGGTGAACAACCGCAATTTAATGAATATCACATAAAATAATTTTTATACTTCACATCTCTCTAACATAGGAAAAGAAAACGGGATTTGACTTACTGTCAGATACATTAAGGTACTTACATGTAATATTGACAAACATGATTCTTTTTTCTAAATATTTCATTTTCCAAGGTAAGAAATTCAATTGCTATGTTTTTCTCTCCTTCTAAGGCATCTTTTTCCTTTTCCACCATCTTAACTCTGTTTAACTACAAAAATCAATAGTGTATAGATTGTTAAAAAAAACACTTCAAATGTACAACCTGAATTTAAAATATGCCAAAATGAGATAAAACATATAAACTGCATTAAAATGTTAATAAAAAATATAACATTCAATCTAAAATAGCAAACATTTTTCAATTAAAATCTATAGTAACTTAAATATTTGATTCCTAAAATTTGTTAATAAATGAAACATTCTGATTTACAACAAAAATCTACAAGAGATTCACCTTCTCTCCTCTGTGTTCATTCAATATTTCAACTCTTCGGCACAAGACTTTAATAGGTTCATTTAGCCGTCCACAACCAATTATATCTTCTAAATATTCAAGCATACCCTCATCATGTTCAGTCTGGCCTTTTGGTTTCATCATAGCAATTTGTTCAACTTCACCCTTTAAAAAAAGCCGTATTTTACACTCATTGTGTATGTTTAGCTACATCAACTTTAAATTAGGAACAATTAACAAATCCATTAATAACTAACAATTAAATTTAGTAAGTCAGTAGTAGTTAGGAGATTTAATAAGATACAAATAAAAAATGTTCCCTTGTCCGGCCAGTGTGGCTCAATGGTTGAGTGTCAACCTATGAACCAGGAGGTCACAGTTTGATTCCCAGGTCAGGGTACATGCCTGGGTTGTGGGCTAGATTCCCAGTGGGGGGCATGCAGGAGGCAGCCAATCAATGATTCTCCCTCATCATTGATGTTTCTATCTCTCTCCCTCTTCCTCTATGAAATTTAAAAAAAATACAAAAAAACTTCTCTCCACTGATATTCTTGATAATTTAAATTTCACATAAGGGGTTAAGAAATGTGTATTTATACTCCCTTGTATAAACTCTTGTAGTATACACCCACATATACACAGAGGCAAAGGAAGATCCCGTTTACAATGTTCATTCAATACAAATGAAGCTATTAACTTTTTTACTAAGCAAGGTTATTCATATAATCTACAATTTGACTATTGTGGAAACATTATCAACTACTAATATAATCAGAGTTCCTGCTTTAAAACCAAGAATTTTTAAAAAGACCCTTCATTGGTTATCCTGTCTCAAGGTGGTTAATATTATTAAACTTTCTATATAAACCTGGTATTATAAGTTGTTCAAGTGCTGGGCTTCATAAGGATGT
This sequence comes from Myotis daubentonii, assembly GCF_963259705.1. Classification (NCBI taxonomy): domain Eukaryota; kingdom Metazoa; phylum Chordata; class Mammalia; order Chiroptera; family Vespertilionidae; genus Myotis; species Myotis daubentonii. Next base: position 24,609,389 of record NC_081842.1, on the reverse strand, counting down.
CTCAAAGTTCTCACTTTCTAAAAGCAACACTATTAACTGGAAAAGGAAATGACCTATTTTTCTCATGGTAATAATAGAAGAAATCCAACTGACTGAAAACTAAAGGTCCTGTTACATGACACTGAAAAACTTTTGTTTGCAATCATTAATGCTAAATTTTGAATTGTAATTAAAATCTTAGAAGAACATTACGTATTAGTATTTATGTAGTTTAATTACAAAGAGAAAAGAAGAAAGAAATCCACAACCAGTAACCTTTAAGGCTGACTGCCAGGCAGTCATTTGGTTTGGTAGTAGAGAAAATTTTGTCTAAACATGCTCAGACAAAATGCTGCTACTTTACTTCACAGAAGTAACCTGCTTGTACTCTACATCCTATTTATAACAGAAGGGACAGGCTAGTAGAAAAAACAACAATATTCCTTTATTTCAGAAAAATAGCAAAGACAAAAGAAAAAAATTTACACATTTAAAACGAACATATTACTCTTTCTCAATTTAAATATTTATTTATGAATGAACCCTAAAAATTTGGGGTAAAACTTGATCATGAAAAAGCGTCATTATTTACCAAAAGCCTCAACATAATTATGAAAAGTTAAAAAAATTAAAGATAAAACATCTCATTTTAAAATCTACTCATTGACAGGAATAATCTGTAACACTTATACATCATCATCACATTTTCTACTTTGACAACAAAGGAGAGCACATGATTATCAAATACAAAGTGAAATGTTATCTAAAGAGCCTGTTTATATTTTCTGTAATCTTCAGTATGTATGAATTAGTGTTTAAAATATGTAGGCATTTATTTACATTGTATTTATTTTATTCTGCTTTCAGTGACTAGTTCTTTCCAAATATTTGCAGCAATAGTTTAAGTTTTAGACAAAATTTAAGTCTGGACAAAAATATCCAAAGCTTTGCATTACAATAGGGTGAATCCCAGCCATTGTAGAAGCCGTGTTATTCAAAATTTTTATAAGCAAGGTTATCAACATTGACATTACTGACATTTTGCACTGGATATATTTTGTTGTGGGGAGCTATGCTAGGCTTCTTAGGATGTTTAATAGTATCTCTGACCCTGAGCCACTAGAAGACAGTAGCATCTCCCCTTCCCCAGCTGTAATAACTTAAATTGTCTCCATGCAAAACTACCCTCAGCTGAGAACCATCGATATACTTGTTTAAATCTTTTGGGTTAATATTAATAATCCAAGTAACAAATATAATAGCTGATGCCTGATATTAAAACTATGCCAAGAAAACTCATATCTGAGTCAAATGGCACAGTGTACATTTTTCAGATAACCAAAAGTTGGTATTCAATATACCAGTTTACATTGATAAAAATATCCCTAAAGACATCACATTTTTCCTGGCCAAATTACTCACTGAAGAGATGGACTACCAGTATTAGGAAACTGCCCAGCTTTGGGTATAGTAGTTACTTATTTTTGGTTATTTGTTCCTCCTCCCTCCATTAAAATGAACGACATACAGTTGTAATTTCTTTTCATCAACAAGGTTGCCCAGTTGAAAATAAGTATCAACATGAAAGACAAGGGCATTTATGAATCCAAATAGTCCCACCTCAAGTCCCATATACCATTCAGTTTTAGATTGTTTTATTATATGGCATGCAAAAAATTTACTTTTTTACCAGTTATCAGATTAACACTATTGAATCAACAAGCTGTGAGAACATTTAGGCCTCTACTTGTCACTTGACTATTAGGACTGCTATGGCATTCCAATGGCAACCTTGGACTTTTCTTGTGTCTGTTTCTTTATGTCCTTTGCCTGCCTTACCACCTTCTACTATTTGCTTTCTTATTTTTTTCCATTTTGTGCCATTTTATATATAATATGTGAGTTGATAATCTGTGCCCAGAGGGCCATATCTTTATTTTGCAGAAATGTTACCTATTCCACGGGAAATTATAAAACATAATTTTAATTTTAGGACAATAAAAATACATTTGAGAGATAATTTTAAAGCATCAATCTGACTTATTTTTTTGCTATTATTTATTACAGACTGCTTTAAATTATGTTCAAAATATATCAGAGACATTAAACTGTGGAAAATATCAACAATGTTTTTATGTGTTTTTTTGGTTAATCCTCACCTAAGGATTTTTTCCATTCATTTTTTACAGAGCATGGGAGGGAGAGTTGGAGGGAGAGGGGGAGAGAGAGAGAGAAAGAGAGAGGGAGAAACATCAAGGTGAGACAAACACATTGATTGCCCTCCACAAGAGCCCCAACCAGGGTCCGTGATTGAACTGCGGTTGCAATCCAGGTACATGCCCTTGACTGAGTAGTAAACCAGCGACCCTCCAGTGCACGGTCCACTGCTCTAAACACCACAAAATGCTTCACAGTTAATAAAAACCTACCTGTTACACCGATAGGTATTATAATAGGACAAAGGCTCCCAAATCAGGTATATATAAATGAATGTTCAAATATGGAAAGTATAATGGTCAATTATTATCAAACACCTTATGAAAGCATGTAGTAAGTGCCCGTAAGGACAAGAACAGGATTTAACCATCTTTGTATCATTTATAGCATCTTAGCATAGTACTCTTCATTAGGTACTCATTTGAGTGGTCAACTGATAAAATTTTAAATGGTTTCAAATACTAGAAATGTATTCTAGAAGAATGTACTAAAACAATATAAACACTGTAAAAAAAATTCACCCTATGGACTTCTGTTGAACATGATCCCTGGCCAGTGTATATATTTTATTCAAAGTAATCACTTATGTCTTAGATGGTGGTATTATGATATCTCTACATATCCAGCCTCCCAAACCACAGCTCGTTTTTAAGATGTTATTCAGTGGGAGGGAAAGGAATAAAAACCACATTCTTACTTACCTTCAAATGCTTTAAATCTCTAGTACAGGAATTGAAGATTTTGATAAGGAACTAAATAAAAATCCATAGTAACCGCTGCAACTTTCCCTCAAACTTTTAAATGAGGCATCATTAGTTCTACCTAGTCTAATCCCTTTCTTCTTCCTACCAGGTGAGTTCCTAAAGTTCTAACTTGTAAATTTAATCAAATGGAATTTAATCTGTTAACTTGGAAAGTTACCTTGGCATTAAAAATATTTAAAACAATTTAATTGTTAAGATGACATAAAAAGACTGATATTATCATGAGGACAAATGGCTTCAGTATCTTAAGTACTTGAGAAGTACATAGTTAATATAAAGTTGACAATTTAAAAATTATTCTTATTTATTTTTTTGGGAAGCTGTTACGTTATTTAACTTCCTTTATTATTGAACTATGGAGAGAGGCTGCACCAAGGAAAAAAAATTACTCTTACAAGGATTAAAATGCAGCCCACTTTATTTTAATGTCTTTGTACATGTGTTAAACTTTGATTATCCCAGGAAAACAGTAAATAGCAAATTATAAACAATAGATACAAGTAGATTCTTGCAAAATGGTATAATTATCAAATTTATTATTATAAAGGGATATAACTTTTCATCCATAATTAATTAAACCGAATTTCAAAACATAAAAGTCCACAAAACAGTTAAATTTTATTGTTAAAAACCCTACAAAGTTTTAATTCCACGTTGTGTTAGCTCAAATCTTGGATCCAGAGCTGACTTCCCAACATTTAAAAAAAAATTAGTTTGGGTTATAGAAGTATTACAAATGTACTGTGCCTGGTAACAAAAGGTATTAATATAAATCATTTCAGAATGATTCTTATTTACCTTGTACATACACTGTGCATGTCTAAAAGTAATAATTTCTTTTAAAAATATAGTTGAGGAACAAAGATAAAAATGAAAAAAGGGGTTAACATTTTATAAGTTTGTTATTGGAACGTCATCCTAACAAAGCTTTTAGTATCAAATAAAAATTCCCAATTTAGTGTAAAATCAGTAGGACAAGATACTAAAGAATATCAGCAACTATTTCTATGTCAAAATACAGTTTTTTGCTTTAATTATAATACTCTTGGTGATTCTGGACAGGGCACAGAAAAAGAGCCTCAAAAAAAATTTTTAATACACCTGACAAAGCTATGCTTTACACTAAAAACTTTTTAAGAAAGTAGTACATAAAGAAGGGATTTTTTTTTTTACCAAGCAATTCTGGTAGAATATACCCTTACCCAAATAAAGAATACAGGTTTTCTAATAAAAATCAACTTAACACCAGGTATTTAATTTTATACCCCTTTAAAAAAACGTTAACAGTTGTGATACTTAAGAATGAAATATCAGTTACTCTCTGATCTTCCAATAGTGGTTTCAAATAGGCCATTCTAACCAAAACAAAAACCAACTTGAGTAAAGCTTTTAACCATTCTAAGTGTTAAAAAAAAAAAAAGATATTAAATTAAATTAGCTAGATGCTCAAGTAAATTCAGAAAACACCAAGTGTACAGTCTTTTTGTGTGTGGCTATATAACATTAGCAGAAATAAGAATAAGAACAAGAGCAAAGGAAAATAAGTATTAGGAGATAATGAATCTCATTTAAAATGTTATCTTAAAGGGAAATACAAACAAAAATGATAAGTAGTTGCTATATCCCTGTCACGCTAAAGCAGCACAATAATATTGGTGTTTAATGTTTATTTCACTACGCCAATATTTACGTGCTGCTAGAGCGGAACAAGTACGTCAGTCCACTCAAACATGAGCATCTGATGATGAAAATACAGTTTTGAGTGAATTTCCTTAAATTTCTAGAGCAGCAAATAATGATTCGCATCTTGACTATAGTATGTAAACCATGATGTGCTGCTATAGTACTTTAAGGCCTAAAAATACAGGATTCATCCAACAGGGGTATTCCCCCTAAACTTTATTGGGGGAAAAATACACACACACACACACACACGCACACACACACACACACACACACAACACAAAAAAACTAAAAACAAAACCCCCCACAAAAATAACAGGAATAAGAGGACTTCTAAAGTCTTTAATAAACTTACCTGCAAGATTAAAAATCTGTTATGGTCCAAGTCAATTCCATGGCTTCGAAGAAGATTTCCAACATCCTTAAATGTCTTCTTCTTCCCACTTATGTGATAGACAGAAGTATTATCTCTGTAAGCCGTCCTGGATACATAGAAGTTACTGTTAGGAATGACTTCATAATCATCCCCTTCCTGTTTTGAGGAAAAACAAAACCAGAAAACAATTTTGGTATTAAGTTACTGCTCCACATTTTACTCACGTCATATTGAAACTAATTATATGGATTAAAAATTTTAAAGAACATGCACATAAACCTGCAACAGTTCTCAGAAATAACCTTCTTAGCAAAGAATACTTTTCAAAGTTGTTTGATTCCTTCCTCAGAGATCACAAAAACCAAAAAGTCAAACCAAATAAATGAAAACAAAACAACCTCCCCTCCCCCTGCAAACAAGCCTAAAAAACGTTTGACTGAGAAAAAGAGTTGATGAATGGGGACAAGAATCTGACTATATCCAAAACAAACTCACATGAATTATTAAATCATGTTGATAGATTAAATTACTAGTCCATTAAAAAAATCTGCAAAGAATGAAAGGAAAAAAAGAAGGCAAGCAGTAATGAGGTGATACGGCTTTTTTTTTTTTCCCCCCCCCGGAGGGGGAGGGGAAATATACTTTTAATTGAAGGTAAAAAGAATTGTAAAAAATTGACAACTGTATTCCCCACATTAAAAAAGAATCAGATTTAAAAAGTGAAGCACAAATCTACCTTATTTAAACTCACTTCCCTTGAAAAGCTGTCATTTTGAAATGATGACTTAAAATTTACATGAATCAAATGTACCTAATAGGCAATGGAACAAAATCTGATTTATTAGCAATCTATTATCCAATTCAAATTGTACAATAAAAACCTAAGAAACAAAAAGAGAGAAAAAAACCTAAGAAACAAAATTAAAATAGATGCCACTGTATAGATTTAAAGCCCTGTATATTAAAAAAAAAAAAAAAAATTAAAACCTATGAGCCAAGTCACATTTCTTCTCATTGTGTAATTAAATTTCTATATTTTTAGGTTCTGGCCATTTTTCAACCATGAATTTTCAAAGTTAATTATTAATCAGAAGAGAAAAAAACCCTATACCAACAAAACCGTGTAAATAATTTGAACAGACATTTTACCTATAATTGTCTCCTTTTCTAGAAAACAAATGTGTTAGCTTGATCTATCTCCCGTTTTGAAAGGGTAGTTTAAACCGAATCAAAGCTCTTTCATATCAGATACACAGAACTACTAATAACATTCGATTTCATGTGAACTGAAATAACAGATGGTTAAATTTAGGCAACTGTTACATTTTCAAGTTTAGGTAATTCATCTGAAAGCAATAAAATATAACTTAAAAAAACCAAAAATGCATAGAAGAATGCCTATTTGGCGCTCAGAACATTAAAACTGCTTGATCTTTTATTCCAAAAAGGTAAGCACCAACTACTTACTATGAGATACTTAAAATTAATTTTCCTGGCTAAAAATTTTAATATTTTAAGTTTAACAGCTACCTCCACCACTACTCAAAAAAGAAAATATGGTCATGGAGGTAACTAAATCAATAATCTGTTCTGCTTTAACCAGACACTAACTTTTAAAACCCAAATTTAAGCCAAAAATAAAACGTGCGATGTATTAAAATTATTTGTATTCCTTACTCAAAGCTGCAAATAACTAGACAAAGTCCCTTACCTTATCAATTATCTTTTGAAAGTGAACTTCCACAGAACAACTCTGAATATCCTTGTGTTCATCAGAATTATGTATTAGTACTGAGAGTTTCTTAGATCTTATTTTTTGTGCTCGATAGCCAAACACGAAAAGCATAGAATCAATAACATTGGATTTGCCACTGCCATTTGGCCCAATAATACAGGAAAAGCGCTGCATAAAAAGAACAGAACAAAAAAATCAAAGTGAAGTTTAAAGGGTCATACTACCGATTTTAAACAACTTGATTTCTTTAACAAGCAGCAAATCTACAAGTATTTTGGTTTTCATTGCTACATAACACAACTTAAATTTTCTTACTACTTTGTCACAAGCTTTAACACTTTAAAAAGGCCACATTCTAATTCTAACTTTTTACAAAATTCATTCTAATAGTAAAGAGAAAATACTCCCTTCAAACAAAAACTCACCAATTCTATTCAGTGAAAACAACTTTATAATAGGTAAAGAGGTACCAAAGATAATCAGATAAAGTTAATTTGTTGTTAAAAGCAAACACCAGGTACGCATCCATCAGGATAAATATAATAGTTACTGGTACAAAATTGAAATATCTTGTAATAACGACTCATTATCTTTCAATAGTTATTTAAAATGGTCAAATACCTTATGAAAAGGTCCCAGAATTTTTTCCCCAGCATAGGATTTGAAGTTCTGGTTTACAATGTGCGTTATCATAAGTCGAGGAGCTCCAGCTTCATTGGTCATTGCAGGAGGCGGGGGAGGAGGGATGCTATTCAAAATCTCTTCTAAACTTCTATTATCAATTTCCTCACTTGGAGTCTCTAAGTCAGTCAAAGGAAAGGAAAGGCAAAGCGAGGGGTGGGGGGGAAGCCTGCATTAGTGCAATTGGTTCTGAGGACTAGAGCCTACTAATCTCTGGAGAGATGTTATTTAAGAAACACAGGAATCTCTCTTTTCCACTTAAATAGTATTATCCAAGCTCAAGGGCGATCAGAATCTTTCATCTTGATTTTAGTAAAAAAATTCTTCAAAGGAATGCCACCAGTCACAAAAACCTATACAAATCTACTTCTTAGGAGTCAAAACACTACACCCATCATAAAGCCAAGCTGGGAAAACCACAGCAACCCGATTCCCTGCTGCCTCCCATTCGGGTGGTTAAATCCTAAGGCTCTAGTAGATCCAACTGGTCCCGTATCTGAGCTCCTGGAAACTCCATTCCCGAGCCCCACCGACAGTCACAAGGGCTTCAAAATGTCATCTCATCACTGGACTCACAAAGGTTACGGTGGCTTCGAGTAAATGATCATCTTCTCTTTAATCTAACTTTAAGGCCACAGAAGCGAGGTTAGGGTCGAGCAACTTTCCATTTTATTAATACTGTACATTGATTACGCCTGGGGGAAAAAAAAGTCCACCGGCCATTGGCTGACCCGTACGATTTCCGCGAAAATAACAAGGCCACAAACAGAAATTGAGTCAACAGCCGAAGCCACTGACTCGCCCCCATCCCCTCCGGTCCCGTTACCCTGAAAGTGCACAGTCCCGTCTCTGAAAATCGCCGAATCGCTCTCTGGAGCCGACCTACCGGACCCACACGCATCGCCCGGGACGTCCCCCTTGCAGCCCCTCTAGCTCTCGCCAAGTAACCCGGCCGGTCCCGGGCGGGGCGCGGGCCCACCGGGGTCCCCGCGCGCGGTCCTGCCGGGTCTGGGCAGGCGGGCGACTCACCTGCGGCATCAGGGGCTGGGCTTCCCGCACGGCCGGGCGGCGGCTCGGGCTCCGCGTCGCTGCTGGCGCCGTCCGGGGACTGCGGCGGCCCTTCCTCTCGGCGCCGGGCGGTGGAGGGCTGGGTGCCCTTGCGGGGCATGGTCGCTGGGGCGGGGTGAGAGCGGGAGTGAGACGGAGCCCCGCCGCGGGGCCGCGCGGTACCCACGCTCCCCGCCGGGTCCCGCGGAGGGACGGCTCAGCCTCCACCCCGCCCCGCTCGGAGGAGCCTTCGGTCCGCCCCACGCTGGCGGGTCCTCGGGGCAGACGGCACGGAACACCCGGGCACCGAGGGGTGGTTCGTGTTCCCAGGCACGTCCTAAGCAAAGGGGGGGAGACCAGGACGTGCCCGGGCGTCCAGCAACGATGGGGCAACCGCTTAGGTCCTTTCTGTGTCTTAATGCCCCGCCGCCCGCCGCCCACGGAGTGAGCGCACGGGCACACGCGAACGCACTTTCTAAGCGAAGTTAACTTGCAGACGCCGGCGCCGACGAGCATCCCCTCGCTCCCGGGGCCGGGGGAGCCGGTGCACAGACGTGGAGGAGTCCGTGCAAACGTCAGGTCTGCGGGGCTGCGAACGCTCCCCAAAGCGGAAGCCCCACGGGCGACTCGCAGCCCACCGTCCTCGCCCCACCAGTTGGCTCCAGGCGCCGCGGACGGCTCGCGCGCGGCCCCGAAGTCTCCCCTACAGCCCGGCCGGGAGGGCGGGAGGGCGGGCGCTGGGCTCCACCACTCGCGGCGTCCAAGTCGGACACCGGCAGCGCCCGCCCCGGTTCCACCATCCGGGGGCGACAGGGGTCTATCCTCCGGCGCCCGCAGCGGAATCCCGTCGGATAATCAACTAGAAAGGTCGCCAGTGAAGGGCCCAGACCCGGCGACCAGTCCCCTTGGGAGAAGAGAGACGGGCGGGGGGCGACGCCCTTCCCCCGACAGACAGCAGGACGGTGCGACCCGCGAGGCTCAGAACCCCCAGCCCCCTCCCCGCCCCACCCCGCGCGACGCCGAAGTAGCTCCGAGAAGCGGCGCCCGGGAGACGCGCGCGGAAGCCCGGCCGCCGGGGAGCGGCCGCGGGGGGGAGGGGTGACAGCCGGAGCGATCTCCCGGCGACAGCTCGGCGCGGACTTCGGCGGCTCCGGCTCGAGGCCTCGACGCTCCGGGAGCGCGGACGGGGCAGGAAGTGAGCGTATGACAACCTGGTCAGGAAGGGAGGCACTTTACCTGCGGGGCGGTCCACTCGGACCGAGGCTGGGAACGGCGGTGCAGACCCCCGCTCTTCCCGGTGTTTCGGCTCCGGGTCCTTCACTCGAAAATGGCGCCTAAAATACAAACTCGAACGGAAATTCGTTACAAATGTGCGCAATGCTTTCTGGGAGCCACTTATTTGAAAAAAAGTGCGGCGATTATCATCGCCATCTTCTGGGCGCTTACACGCATGCGCTGACTCCTGGAGGGCGGGGAGGGGTGCGGGGGAGGGGGGGACCCAGGCGACGTGGACCGTCTCTACTAAGTAAAAACACTGTTTCGAAACAGTATTTTCCTTGGGACCTACGGAAACAGCAGTCTTTTAAAAATATTACGAAGAAAACCCGACAGGGCGAGTTTTTGAAAGGGGAAAAAAATAAAGAGTAAGATTCCGCCCGCAGTTGGAGGCAGCGCTCAGTCTGTCCAATGACAGACCTCACCCTGGGAGGGCGGGCGTTCGGGGGGGCGGGATCTCGGGCCCGTTTGCAAGGCGCGTGGCCGGGAAGTATCGCGAGAAGAGGGAGGGCGCGTAGCTCTTTAGAAGTCACTATGGTGACAGGGCGGTCGGGAAGCATCTTGGTAACTGGTCCCAGCTCTGTGAAAGCAGTCGCCATCGCTTTCCTGGGATTTAAGGTAAATCTCTTCACCTTTGGACGTGGTGAAGAAAGGGTTTGGAAGTTGTGGCAAGCACTGGATCCCACGTTTCCTGCCTTGAGGGTGTGTGTGACGTGGAGCATCAGTTATTTTCCGTCTCCCTGTGGGCAGGGGACCTAGCTTTCGGGATGCAACGGAGGGAGCCCTGAATTTGGAGGGAGTCGAGGGACTCTGAAGAGGAGGGAAGACCTAAATTGGTGAAGGGTCGAGTAGTCCACATGTGAATAGCGGAAGAATGATTTCGAGTTGTTGCTGTTAGTCGTTAGTGTCATGAGTGAAGGGCGGTGGTGGTGGGCTCTTGAAAGTCCAGGGAAGGAACTATTTGTCGATGTCATCTGGTTGACTTTAAGAGAAAATAGATCAGCAAATATTTCTAAAGTGGCTTTTGTATACAGCGCACTGTGCAAGGCATATTCAGAATTATTAAGCAAGTATTCCCAGAGAACTTAGTTATGTTGGTAGTGAATTTTTAACCTGGAGTCTGTGGATCTGGTGATTGGTGGTGATTGGGCTTCAGAGGAGTTCATAGCCGCTCCCTCTTTCCCAAATTGTACAAATTTCTGTGTTTGTGCATTTTTCTGCGGAGTTAATTTTTCCAGAACTTTGATCTGATGCTCAAACGTGGTCTTAATCCGCCAATAAGTATTTATTCAGCAACGTTTATATCCTTGACTTTGAGAAGTAGGAGCCTCTCGTTTTCTTTAAGTTTTGCACACTTAGTGCCTGGCATACTAAGCACCAATAAATCTGCTTTCTGAATGAATTTATATTGTCATTCTAAGTAAGTATTACTGCTCTTGCCCCGAGGAGCATAAAGTCAGGTTCATTAATTCTCAAAGAGGGGTGTGGACACTCACTGCAAGTGCATGAATCTGGTGAGCTTGGGAGATGGGTGTGGTTTCAATAAGCATTGACTCGATATTATAACTTTATATTTATTGTTTTTTTAAATATATTTTTATTGATTTCAGAGAGGGAGAGAGAGAGAGAAACATTAATGATGAGAATCACTGATTGGCTGCCTCCTGCATGCCCCCTACTGGGGATCGAGCCCACAACCCAGTTGCATGTACCCTTGACTGGAATGGAACCTGGGACCCTTTAGTCCACAGGCCCACGCTCTATTCACTGAACCAAACCAGCTAGGGCTATTTATTGTTTTTGTAAGAAACTACGGACAAGAAAGCTGAAGGGGAAAAAATTGGGTGGTAGGCATACTAGAAGGTATAGATAGGGATTCTCTCTGAGAGCTTCTGAAATCTTTTGGGTATTCAAAGTTTGTAAAACATTGCAAAACCTGAGTTGGAAGGATATTAACCATGAAAAAGCAAAGACAAGCCGAGCCAGTGTGGCTCAGTGGTTGAGCATTGACCTTTGAACCAGAATGTCAAGGTTCAATTCCTGGTCAGGGCACATGCTGGGGTTGTTGACGAGGTCCCCAGTCGGGGGGGCATGCCGGAGGCAGCTGATCAATGATTCTCTTCATTAATGCTTCTATTTTTCTCTCCCTCTCCCTTCCTCTCTGAAATCAATAAAAATACATTTTTTTAAAAAGCAAAGACTAGACCAAATTGAGTATTTATTTATATATATAAATAGAGAGTATTTATAAACATAAATATTTATATATAATATTTATTTGAGAGTATTTATATATATAAAAACCTAAGTGACCATTGCAACCGAACGAATGACCGAACAGGCAGCATGGGGTGACCAGGCCGGCAGGGGGATTAGTGAGGGACGACCAAATGACTGAGCAGCAGGCTGCGTGGGGAGACCAGGCCTGCAGGAGGGGCAATTGGGGGTGACCAGGCGGGCAGGGGGGGCAGTAAGGGGCGACCAGGCCAGCAGGGGGGGGGCAGTTAGGGGAGATCAGACAGGCAGGTGAGCAGTTAGGAGCCAGTGGTCCTGGATTGTGAGAAGGATGTCCGACTGCCAGCAGTCCCCTAAACCGGCAGTCGGACATCCCCCGAGAGGTCCCAGGTTGGAGAGGTTGCTGGCTGGGCTGAGGGGAATACCCCTCCCCCCCCCTCATGCATGAATTTTGTGCACTGGGCCTCTAGTTTATTTATAAAACCAGCATGTAATACCTATCTCATAGGATTGTTTATGATTGTTCATCCAGCACACATGCTATAAGCATTTGATATTGTGCTATGGATGTATAATGGGATGTCCAGTTAGAAGGTTAGCTTATAAAGGTTAGCTTGAAAGCCATGTCAAGGATTTTAGATGTGGTATGAAGGAAGCATCTATTAGAAAAATTTTGTGCTAAGGAATGACTTGGTAAAAACAACAACAAAAACAGTAATTATGTGGGACGTGTTAAAAGCAAAAGAGATCAGGAATGCTTTAGTTAGATTATTACTGTATAGTCCTCCATGTGGGAGGTGAGAAGTCTCTGTAGTAGAATGGAAAAAATCCTGACATATTTTGGAAGAACTAAAATCTGTAGTTTTTATAGATTTTAATGTATGAAGCTGAGAGTGTAAACCCTTAAAGTCAGATACTAGTCTTTGTTTGAATCTTTAAATTAGTGATGAAGGGATAGGAAGAAAGAGAAATCACCAATAATTCCTAGTTTTACTGCTTTTGATAATTGCTGTGAATAATGGTAAGTCTTAATGACTAATAAGAAAGAAATGTAGTCCAGCCGGTGTGGTTCAGTGTTTGAGCATCAACCTATGAACTAGGAGGCCAAAGTTTGATTCCCAGTCAGGGCACATGCCCAGGTTTCCGACTTGATCCCTAGTAGGGAGCCTGCAGGAGGCAGCCAATGGATGATTCCCTCTCATCATTGATGTTTCTCTCTCTCTCTCTCTCTTTCTCTCTCTCTCTCTCTCTCCCCTTCCCTCTCTCCCTCCCTCCCTCTCCCTTCCTTTCTCTGAAATCGATAGAAACATATTATAAAATATCAATAAAGTAACTGTGGCTTTAGATTTAGTTGAACCTAATCATGCCCCACCCAAAACAAATTTTTTCAAAATGGACCTAAACCAGATTATATAATGAAGAAAAGACATTCATAACAAATAGCTACTTAAATTTAGAGTGAAAATAAGACGCTTAGAATAAGAAATAATTTGAGAAGAGATTAGGGTCACAAGAAATAAAGACTGGTGATCCCTGCCAATACTTTGGATGCTTCTCATGAAATTAACACTTTCTAATCTTTATGGTCCAAAATCATCTACTAACAACAATTATCTATAATTTCAGGCATACCCAGAAAAGAACCCTTACTTTTTATATTTTATTTTATTTTTTAAAATATATTTTATTGATTTTTTTACAGAGAGGAAGGGAGAGGGATAGAGAGTTAGAAACATCAATTAGAGAGAAACATCGATCAGCTGCATCCTGCACACTCCCTACTGGGGATGTGCCCATAACCAAGGTACATGCCCTTGACCGGAATTGAACCTGGGACCCTTGAGTCTGCAGGCTGACACTCTATCCACTGAGCCAAACCGGTTAGGGTACTTTTTATATTTTAAAAGTAAAATTGCACCCTGCAGGGAGAAATAAGTTCAGGAAAAAAGTTGGAATTAGAATTAAAATACACATTTGCAATTTAAGTGCACGATTTTGTCATTATAATAATACTAGAGGCCCAATGCATGAAGATTTGTGCAAGAATGTGCCTTCCTTTCCCTGGCTGCCGGCACCGCCTTCGCTTGGGCCTGGAGCCACCTTTCTGCCTTCGCTCCTGCCCGGAGCCGCCTTTCTGCCTTTCCACGCTCCCCAGAGGCCCAGAGCGGCTGGGGCGGTGCACAATGCCTGCATCCTCGATGAAGCAAGTGACCCACCCTGGCAGCTTGGCGCCTGCATATGAAAATTAACCCGCCATCTTTGTTGGGTTAATTTGCATACCCACGCCTGATTGGCTTGTGGGCGTTGTGAAGGTATGGTCAATTTGCATCTTTCTCTTTTATTAGTGTAGATATGTTTTGTTTGCCTTCTAATGTGGTCACAACATTTCATAAGATGAAATTAACTTGCAGGTAAATGTTTAAAAATATTAAATTTGTAATTGTAAATATCTGAGTTAATTAGATATCAACACTAATAAAAGAGAAAAATGGTAATTGGCATACGAGCTACCCTTTTCATTGGCTAATCAGGGCTATATGCAAATTAACTGCCAACTAAGATTGGCAGTTAACTGCCAACAAGATGGCGGTTAATTTGCATACATAGGCACAATGCAGGGAGGTGAAAGGGAAAGCAGGAAGAAGCCCCCTGCCACTGACAGTGATCGGAAACCCAGGGGGGAGCTAAGAGCTGGGGGGCAGGGCAAAGGCGGCCCTGGGGCCGCCTTTGCCCTGCCCCCCAGCCATGATCGGAGAATCAGGTGCCTTTTCTGCCCTGGCCAGTGATAGCAGGAAGTAGGGGTGGAGCCAGCAATGGGAGCTGGGCACGGTCGAAGCTGGCAGTCCCAGGAGCTAGGGGTCCCTTGCCTAGGCCTAAAGCGAAGCCCACGATCGTGGGGCCACTGCAGCTGTGGGTCCCTGCTGCCCGGGCCGGACGCCTAGGCCAGAGGCGTCAGGCCTGGGCAAGGGGCCGATCCTGCGATTGGAGGGTGATGGGGGTCAACACCTGAGTGCTCCCAGTATGTGAGAGGGGGCAGGCTGGGCTGAGGGACACTCCCCCCCCCACACACACCCAGTGCACGAATTTCGTGCACCGGGCCCCTAGTTAAGTAATAAAATGAATAAATAAACATCAAGTTATGTATAAGTAGAGAATATTCTTCAAGATTAATAAATTGGATATAGACACAGGACAGACAGTAATGAATATCATAAGCCTCCAAATACATTAATCTTGTTGAAACTCTCACCTATTTTGCAGAAAAAATAGGAAGTAAGGAAGGGGAACAGTTTTTTGGAAATGACCATTTTGAAACAAGACTTTATTTTTATTCATGTTTGTTGGGTTTATGGAAAGATGTATTAAATGGGCAGTAGCAGTAGAGAATATAGCTCAAGAGAGAAAATTGGATGAGATAGTGTTATAAAGATAATTGGAACACTAAAAATAGATTAGTTTTTTAAGGTTGTGAGTAAAGAGGGGATAGTATCAGAAAATGTTCATTCTTAGAATCTAGGAAAAAGAAATAATTATAGTAATGTTTCTGGTAGGACTCCAGACACATGACAGAAAACCCAATCCAGTTTGTCTTAAGAAAAAAAAATTGACTCCCATAACCAAAAAATCAGGTGAGTATAACTGGATTCGGTGTTCAAACAAAGACAGCAGGATTTGGTTTCTTTCTTTGCTCTTCTTTGCATACCATCATCTTGGCATTATTGTCAGGCTCTACATAGTGGCTTTTGGCACCTCAAGGCTGTCTGCCTGCTATGGTAAGATAGCTACAGCAACTTCGCCTCAAATCTCCTAAAATGAATGGCCTGGCATAGGAGAGTTTTTCTTCTCTATCATTTATTTGAATAAAAGTTCTGTGAAACAGTCTCTGTGCAAAGGGAATGGAGTACTCTAATTGGTTTAAGTCTGGGTCTCATGCTGGCCCTGTTCAAGCCACAAAAGCTAAGAGTAAGGAAGTCAGTGTTTCAAGGAGAAAGTCTTTGTAGCTAGGATAAGAGTGAATATATGTAGAGTGACAAAAACACCAATTTGCATTACAGATAGGTAATCATTATTAAGTTCTTACTATGTTTCAGCACTTTACTGGACATTTTTTTTTTTTTATTGATTTCAGAGAGGAAGGAAGAGGGAGAGATTGAAACATCATTGATGAGAGAGACTCATTGATCTGCTGCTTCCTGCATGCCCCCTACTGGGGATGGAGCCCACAACCTGTGCATGTGTCCTGACCAGGAATTGAACCCTGACCTCCCGGTTCATAGGTCGATGCTCAACCACTGAACCATGCCTGCTGGGGCTCTCCTGGACATTTTAGGTACTTATCTCATTCATCATAACCTGTGAAGTAGGTATTATTAGCCCCATTTTAAATAAGGAAAAAATAATATACAGTATGTGGAAGATCACTAGGAGGGGAGTTCACTATAAGAAGGGGTCAAGTGTAGTAGAGACTGCAAAGAGAATGAGAATGGTGATCTTACTAAAAAATTAACATTTATTAGATTTTTAAAAAAATGCAGAAATGGATACAGAAGAAAATACAATTGGGCCATAATCCTATCACTCAGTTAATTATAAGAAATATATGAATGTATAGATAAATAAAATACTATGAACATGGTAAAAACTTCAAACAGTACAGAAACATATAAAATGAGAATTAAAAGCTTCCCTTCTCATCCCAGTGCCCCTACTCTCACAAAAGTCTCCATTAAATGTCTTGTATATATCTTACCAGAAAAATACTTTAGTATCCAATAGCTTATATATTCCTTTATATTTACACAAAGGGGATTGCATTACATAATATTGCTGTATATATTTTGTCATTTAACATATTATAGACATCATTCTATATTAGTATATATAGATTCACCTCATTTTTAAAATAGTTGCATAGTATTCTAGTGTATCAGTTGTGTGTGATTCTTTTATGCTAGTTGATGAAATAAAAGGATGAATTAAAGATGATTACTTATTTTAAAACTAGGAGCCCTGTGTGTGAATTGCGCGGCCCGCCCACCCACCCGTCGCCCTGCCTTGACACCTGAACCTCTCCACACAGAGCTCCAGCAGGCCTGGCCCAACCCCCCACCCCCCCCAACCCCTCTGGCCTTCTCTGTCTGCTTCAAGCCCCGCCCTCAGTCCCTCAAGTCACCTTGAGCAGGTCCTGCCTTCTCTGGGTGCCTCCCCCTTCAGCCCTGTCTCCAGAACAATGTGGCGGCCCCACCCCATCATGGCGCCAGAGGAGAGCATGGAAACCTCCCGCCTGCTGCACTGTGCTCCTTCCCCAGGCCGATGAGCGATGGATGGCAAAGGACTGGTGAGGGGGGTGCTACGGGCTCTCACCCCTACCCTCCCAGGCATGGGCCTCCTCCAGGCGCCTCCCCGCTTCCACCCTGTCTCCAGGAGCAACGCCCTGCCATGCATGCACAGGCAGCCTCCTCCTTAGCGGTCGTGACTGTGACACAGTTAGGACCAATTAGCATATTACCTCTTTATATATATAGATTTGTGGATCACATGGTTTATTAGCTAGAATAATAATAAACACCCTGCATTTATTAGGACACCCAATGAAAGGATTATAAATATAGCCAATAAAAATAATATTAAAGTATGGTGGCAAGATCTAGCTATAATGATAACTAGAATTGCAAGGAAATGTAAATATCACAGCATATACCTACACTTTAGCAAATGCATATGGGAATTGGAGTGGGGTGGGAGTTAGGTCTTTTGTAATTGAACTATACTGCCATTTGAAAACCTGTTTCTTTTACTTGCTGTGTCTTTGAATCTGTCCCTGGAAATGATGAGCCTGTCATACAAGAGAGATCTTGCATAGTTCTATGATAGGACCAATCTAAATAAAAGATCTGGCTCTCTCCCTCCTTTCTCCTCTGGGAGGAGACACAGGAGCCTGCTCAGAACTATCTGTTTAGAAGACTATTGATGCAAATTGCACTTTTAAACACGGGACCTTGGGTCGTTAAAAGCAAACCATTAGTTTCAACTATTAACATCAATAGTTGTTAGCCAAGGGTTAGCCAATATGCAGGTGAACTAAAAAGAACTTGGTATTAATGTGCTTATGATCTAGTTCTTGCAGTTCTTATCTATCCTTCACATTCTTGTTCACCACTGAGGCTTTTCTGCTACTTATTTATAGGTACATTCTTGTTGACAAATCATGCCTTCCCTCTTTCCTGACTGAAATTTTTCTGCTTTTGTTAGTGCTTCTATCTCTGTTTTATTTCTTAAATGTAATTGTTCTTTTTTCTTTCATTGTAGACCATTTTAAGCATTTTTAAGTGTATAGTTCAGTGGTATTAAGTATATTCATATTGTGCTACTATCACTTCCATCCATCCACAGAACTCTTTTCCTCTTGCAGAACTGAAACTCTGTACCCATTAAATAGTAACTCCCCAATCCTCCTTCTCCTAGCCCCTGGCAACCATCATTTTACTTACTATCTATGAATTTGACTACTCTAGATACTTCATACAAGTGGAACCATACAGTATCTGTGCTTTCATGATTGACTTATTTCAATTAGCATGTTAAGTTTAATTCTTAGCATTAATGCTTAATTCTCTTTTCTTATTTCTAACTCTGTTCCACATTATAAACACACCAGAGGCCTGGTTCATGAAATTTGTGCACTTGCCGGGGGGGTGGGTGTCCCTTAGCTCAGCCTGCACCCTCTTGCAGTCCAGGTATGTCCGTCTGCTTGCTTAGGCCCGATCCCCCTGGGTTTCACAACTGTTAATGCCACATCCAGTTTTGAGGGCAGCTGGAGAAATAGTCTTTGTCCTAGGTCAGTAATGAGTCGGCAAACTCATTAGTCCACAGAGCCAAATATCAACAGTACAACGATTGAAATTTCTTTTGAGAGCCAAATATTTTAAACTTAAACTATATAGGTAGCTGCATTGTTATTAACGTAATTAGGGTACTCCTAAGGCTTAGGAAGAGCCACACTCAAGAGGCCAAAGAGCCGCATGTGACTCGCGAGCCGCAGTTTGCCGACCACTCTCCTAGGTGGTCAGATGTGTAGCAAAAATTCAGATTCTTCTACCACATAAGTAGGAATGGATGAATATTGGAGAAAAGTCAGCTGTTTTGACCATTTCCCATTATCTTCCCAAACTCTTAGCTCTTTCCAGTGTAAATCCTACCACTCTACCTTTTGGAACTCACAATATGTTATTGGCCAAAAAATCTACTCTGGGATGGTTTATTTCTTTACTTTCACAGTCTAACTTAAGTCTGGTTCTTTCCTAAGGAAACTGCCTTCCCCTCGGCCCTCTCAAGTGGAGACTTGTTTAGCCTCCCAGATTCCCATGTGTCGAAGGGCCTTCTTTCTCATTAGTGTATCTGGACAGTTGATTCCCTTTCCTCTTCCTCTCTAAAATCTCCTACTCTCTTTGAAATAAGTCCTACCAGTCTACCCTGTCTTTCTGCAGTCCTCCCAGATCTATGCCGTGTCTATCTCCACCACTATTCCTCTCATTCTTCTCAGTGATGTAATATCCACAAATCAATCTATCCCATTCCCAGGCCTCTCAGTTCATTGACCTCAGCCACCCACTTTTCACCATCTTAACCTACTTCAGCATTACCAATATCTACATTCTCCCCAAATAGGTTTTAAGCATCTTATTGTATTTATATCTCCATTTGTTTTTCTCTAGTTTACTTCATGTAGAATCTTAATGCTGTCTTAGCCAGTTTGGCTTTGGGATAGAGGGTCCTGAGGACTGAAGGGTCCGGGTTCGTTTCCGGTCAAGGTCACGTACCTGGGTTGCAGGTTAAATCCCCAGTTGGGGCACATTCGGGAAGCACCAATAGAAGTGTCTCTCACATTGATGTTTCTCTCTCTCTGTCTCTTCCCCTCTCTTCCACTCTCTCTAAGAATCAATGGAAAAATATCCTCAGGTGAGGGTTGACAAAACAAAACAAAAAATAGAATCTTAATGCCGACAATACTTCAGACTTTAGTAGGACTTCTTAGGCCACCTTTTCATGTAGCTGGGCAGTCTCATCTTATGGCTTTGAACATGATCTCTGCACTGACAACCCTCAAATTGATATCTCATTGATATTTCCAGCTCCGTCCTCTTCCTTGACTCCAGACTTGTATATCCAATATCTCCTTGAATTTTCCATTTGGATGTCTAATAGGCTCCTTAAATTTAACATATCCAAAAAAATTTTTTTTATATCTTCCAACATGTTCCTTCCTCAATCTTCACCTCAGTAAATAGCAATTCTGTTCTACCTATTGAAGCTTCAGTCATTTTTTATTCCTCCTTTTCTTAAACCCAACTCATCAATAAATCCTATGGAATATTATTTCACAATATATTCAGAATGCGACCTCTTCATATCAGTCATACCACTACTGTCTTTCTCATCCAAGCCACATCTTTCATCTCTCTTCTAGACTATTGAAATCCTAAGTGGCCTCCCTGGTTCCAGTCTTGTTAATCCTTGCTCTGTTTTTTGTTCGTTTGCTTTTAAAATATACTATCCATACTGGCACTTTAAAAACGTAAGTCAGATTGTATCTCTTCATTGCTCACAACTCTTCATTCATTCAGAAGGAAATCTGAAGCTTTTATTGTGGTTTTTCAAGCCCCTGTATGATCTGTACCCTCTCTCTTCTCCCCTAATTTCCTGCCACTCCCTTCACTCACGCTGTATTAGCCATACTGGCCTTCAGGATCCGACTTAGTCTTAAAGGCATTGCTGGCTGCTGTATTTAGAATTTTAAGAGAGTAAGTGTCGGAGCAGAAAGATCAGTTCTGGGGTTACTGCAGTAATCAAGGCAGGGGATGACGGTGACTGGACTATGCTGGACGTGCTGAGAAGTAGCCAGATTTGGAGTATACAGTATTTTGGTTGTTGACCAAGGGTTTGCTGAGCACATTTTTGCCTCTTAAGCTCCATGAAATTTGACCCACACTAGACCAAAGACAAATTATAAATGATTTTTGGTAGCAAAAGCATAGTTGCTCTCACGTGCTCCCTTTACAAAGTTGTGAAATTGATCAAGTTACCTATACTCGAGCAACTTTCTTTTTATTACCTCCCCCTCCCCCCCAACCCCTCTTCACTCTACTCCCTACTCCCCCCCCCCCCCCCCCCCCCAGTACCACTGACTATTCAGATCCTTGATAACCAATGCCTGGCAAATAAAAACCTCCTCAGTGCAGCCCTCAGGCAGCTCTGCACTTCCCTGAATTAGTTAAGTGCTAATACTATTTCTTTATTTCTTTATTTAGCTTCACACCAGAACGCCATATCCTTCATGCAAATGATCTCAGCTAAATAGGATGTTTGGGGCCCTGGCTGGGTGGCTGGGTTAGTTGGAGCTTCATCCTGTGCACAAAAAGGTTGAGGGTTAGATTCCAGGTCAAGGCACTTACCTTGCTTTTGGGTTCCAAGCCATCAGGGCAAATATGAGAAGCAACCAATCTCTGTTTCTTTTCTTTTCTTTTCTTTTCTTTTCTTTTCTTTTCTTTTCTTTTCTTTTCTTTTCTTTTCTTTTCTTTTCTTTTCTTTTCTTTTCTTTTCTTTTCTTTCTTTCTTTCTGTCTTTCTTTCTTTCTGTCTTTCTCTTCTCTCTCTCTCTCTCTCTCTCTCTCTCTCTCTCTCTCTCTCTCTCTCTCTCTCCCTTCCTTCCTTCCTTCCTTCCTTCCTTCCTTCCTTCCTTCCTTCCTTCCTTCCTTCCTTCCTTCCTTCCTTCCTTCCTCTCTCTCTCTCCCCCTCCACCCCTCTTCCTTCCTCTGTCTAAAAAACCCCACAAAACATATTCTTGGTGAAGATTAAAAACAAATACATAAAAAGAAATAGGATGTATGGAGAAGATCTTTCTGAGCAAGGGAGAATCTTCCTGATGTTAGAATGCCACCTTCCTCTTTCTGTAATTCCTTGGCATCTTGTTTCTGAATTGTTGCAGATTTCTTTCTTATGAAAAAAATTGCTGCTTTTACTATTTAGATGAGATTATTATTGCTTTTGGTGAGACATTATTCCTAATTCTGGATTTCATGTTTGAGGTACTTTGATTTAGGCTACATCATGTCTTTGTCAAAGATCTTTCAAGTTTCTGGTTGTAATTGTATATTCAGATTTTATATATTTTTTCTTGTCATTTGTTATCATTTTCAGAAGCAACAATTATCTGCTTTTATTTTAAAATCCTTATAAGCAGGGTGAATTTGACTTACTATGAAAAAGCAGAATTTCATAAGTATGTGTATTCTTCCCCCCTCTCTAATTGGAAGGGGTCTGATGGGAGGGGGAAGGAGTTTTGAAAACATTGTTGAAACTCTAAGGACCAAGAGTGAGCCTATGAAGTATGTGGGTAAGAGATTGTGTTCTTTTTCTGGCTGCTGTACATAGTTTCATACTTTTGACGTTGAACAGAAATCTTGCTGAGTGAACTGGAAGAGACAGAGAGGCTTCTTACCCTAGTTGCATATTGGCTGACCATAAAACTTCAGATTTTTTTCTGTGGTTTTAACAACTTTTTCCTCCCAGTCTAACAAATTTATGAGTAGAATAAGTGAAAAAGATGCTTTGAAATACAGCTATGTTTAGCACCTTGCTGATCTAAAAACCTTCCTGGTTAGGGGGAATGATAAGTTATTTAAGGGAGACCTACTGAATTCTTACCTATACTCAGCATATCCTTTGATATAGTTAGCAGTAATTTCCTACTTGGTGAAGAGGATTTTGTTCCTTTAATTACACTTTGATTTAATTTATTTATTTTCTTTTTAGGTTAGTGATATTACTCAGAAAGAATCCTATAACTATAAAATGAACTCAGGCAATTTAGCATTTTCTTGATTTGTATCTTTTTTTTTTAATATTTTTTTTAAATTAAATCTTTATTGTTCAGATTATTACATTTGTTCCTCTTTTTTTTTCCCCCCATAACTCCCCTCCTCCCAGTTCCCGCCCCACCCTCCGCCCTCACTCCCCACCCACTGTCCTCATCCATAGGTGCACGATTTTTGTCCAGTCTCTTCCCACATCTCCCACACCCCTTTCCCCCCCAAGAATAGTCAGTCCATTCCCTTTCTATGCCCCTGATTCTATTATAATCAACAGTTCATTCTGTTCATCAGATTATTTATTCACTTGATTCTTAGGTTCACTTGTTGATAGATGCATATTTGTTGTTCATAATTTGTATCTTTACCTTTTTCTTCCTCTTCCTCTTCTTAAAGGATACCTTTCAGCATTTCATATAATCCTGGTTTGGTGGTGATGAACTCCTTTAGCTTTTCCTTATCTGTGAAGCTCTTTATCTGACCTTCAATTCTGAATGATAGCTTTGCTGGATAAAGTACTCTTGGTTGTAGGTTCTTGGTATTCATCACTTTGAATATTTCTTGCCACTCCCTTCTGGCCTGCAAAGTTTCTGTTGAGAAATCAGCTGACAGTCGTATGGGTATTCCCTTGTAGGTAACTGAGTTTCTTTCTCTTGCTGTTTTTAAGATTCTTTCTTTATCTTTTGCTCTTGGCATTTTAATGATGATGTGTCTTGGTGTGGTCCTCTTTGGATTCCTTTTGTTTGGGGTTCTCCGCGCTTCTTGGACCTGTAAGTCCATTTCTTTCACCAGGTGGGGGAAGTTTTCTGTCATTATTTCTTCAAATAGGTTTTCAATATCTTGCTCTCTCTCATCTTCTGGCACCCCTATAATTCTGATGTTGGTACGCTTGAAGCTGTCCCAGAGGCTCCTTACACTATCTTTGTATTTTTGGATTCTTTTTTCATTTTGCTTTTCCGGTTGGATGTTTTTTGCTTCCTCGCATTTCAAATCATTGACTTGATTCTTGCGCTCCTCTGGTCTGCTGTCGGGCGTCTGTATAATATTCGTTATTTCAGTCCGTGTATGCTTAATTTCTAGTTGGTTCCCCAATATAAGATCGAGGGTCTTATTAGTTTTCGTGTAGATCTCATTAAGTTTATCGGCAGCTTCTAAACAGTTCTTGAGAGACCTTAAAAGTGTGGTTCTGAACTCTATATCTTCCTTTGACAATTTTGTCCTGTTTCTTTGTCTCCGCATTTTGTTATGCTTCCTTGGTGCACCCCCTAGTGGTCTTTGTTCGCAGTCTTATAGTTAAATCTTGATTGTTGTAGGTAATTCCAGGGAGGGTTTGACCTCCAGGCCAAGTGGCTATGAGAATCAGCTGTGTCAGCAGTGAGAGAACTTCTGTCCTCTAGGGAGGTGGTAATCTAGCCTTTGCCTGAGGCTATCCGGCAAATGCCTGTGTACAGGGCTTGGGCAGGGCGGGTCGAACAGGATCAACAGGGTGGGCCGGAGAGAGCAGTTATGGCGGCTCTCAGTCCTGTCCCCAGGGGCTCTGCCTCTCTGAGTCCCAGCACCCGCTGCAAAGCTCGGAGAGAAAGCTGCACTCGCTCTGACCGAAGCCAGACAGTCCCGCTTCTCCCGTTTGAGTCTGGGTCCCTAAAGACTCGCCCGGATCTGGTGTTCAGAGTCTGCGACTCCCTCCCGATTGAAAACAACAACCGCGCCCTCCGCCGCCAGCCCGCTCCGCGCCCTCCGCACCTCAGAAATTGACTTCAGCACTGCGCCTCCTCTGAGTGTCCGTGTGTGTTTCTCTTTCCTCCTAGTTGTAGGACTTCCACTCAGCCAGCTTTCCTGTGGTTCTGGGTGATGTCCCTTCCGTTTTTTGGTTTCACTTTTGAAGTAGTTGTTCAAAGCAGCAAACTCCGGCGTTAACCTATGCCGCCATCTTGGTTCTCCGATTTGTATCTTTTGATGACCTGGTTATTTGGGGGAGTATTACTCTTCTTTTTCTAGATTTTTATTTGTCAATTACATTGTGATTTTCATGTAACTTTTATAAGGATTTTATTACCGCTGTTTACCTAACTCACTTATTTTTCAAATTGTCACTATGGCAACCATAAATGTTGGAGTAATACATCTACCTCCAATAGAATGTAAACCTCAGATTGGACCACTAGGTTGGTGATATCATAATATTTCCACGTTATTAAAGCCCTTAATATCTTAGCCCTCAATCACATTTTGGGAATTTATTTTAATGTATTCAACATGACCAATATTGATTTGCCATTGAGGGCTTCCCAGTTTACAGAATCATTTAAACAAATATATTTTTATTGATTTCAGAGAAGAAGGGAGAGGGAGAGAGAGATAGAAACATCAATGATGAGAGAGAATCATAGCCCGCTGCGCTCCCCCCCCCCTGCCCCCCCCCCCGCCCCCGGGGATTGAGCCTGCAACTGGAGCATATGCCCTTGACCGGAATCAAACCTGGGACCCTTCAGTCCAATGGCCAATGCTCTATCCACAAAGCCAAACGGGCAAGGGCCTAGTTTACAGAATCTTCTGATTTGATCTCCAGATAGCTTTTGGAGATTATTTACCTGACCAGATTTAGTGCTCTGCACTTGTAGGACTGTTTCAGGCAGGGTGTAGAGGGCCTCTGGAGTCCAACCCAAGGTCTCTAATCACCTGTTGGCAGGATTAGCACACTGACTAGTTTTCTTCCTCTTTCCCTGTCTTTATGCCAGCAGGATTAAAGGTGTGTTTCAGTGTCCTTGGGGTCCTAAGATGTTTTGCTTGCTTTTATTTTGTGTGTGTGTGTACATATGTTTGTTTTTAATGCAAATTTTATATTTTCCCCCTAATTTTTATTTTTACAGTGAATGCATTCAAGTAGCATTTAAAAATTTTGCTGGAAAGTGGAAGCATGAGACTGAAGATATCACTTTTAAAAGAACCAAAGCATATCCTTTTAACACTTGCAGACCTTATTGTGATCATCTTACTAGAGTATTGTTAAGTTTTGTTCTATTTTGTATTCTACTTGGATAATGGGTGTTTTGTGTTTTTTCTTTTTTTCATTCCTTCAATGGCAGTTTAACTAAATTGTTTTTGAAATATTTGAGGTCATGTGTTGCAGGTAATTCTCCAAAGCAAACTATTTGCTCTAAATCTTACTTTCAAATTCTTATTGACATTTTTCTTACTTTACTTAAGTACTGTACTTAAGTACATAAAAAATAATTTTTGTTTAGTCTAGTAGGATCTTAAAGAGAAGCTTTTTTTAAACAAATAGTTTCTTTGCTAGTGTGATGTAAGTTTTTAAATGAATTTCGCTTTATTTCTTTATACTCCCTTCATGATAAAGTGGAGAACAAGCTGAAGAAATTTGAGCAGTTAGAGCTTTATTATTTCACTAGAGGCCTGGTGCACGAATTCCTACACGGGTGGGGTTCCTCGGCCTGGCCGGGGATAGGGGCTAATCAGTCTGTTTCACCTAGTCCCAATCTCAGCCACTCGGGGCCAGCCTGCTGGGAAGAGGGATCGCCGGAAGTTGGCCAGCCACGAGGGGTTGGCTGTGGGAGTGCACTGATCACCAGAGGGCAGCTCCTGCATTGAGCGTCTGCCCCCTGGTGGTCAGTGAGCATCATAGAGACCAGTCATAATGGTCGCTTAGGCTTTTATACATATAGATGTAAGAAGATGGAAATTATAAATATTTTCTCCAACACATGACCTTATATTTTGTCAACAAGAATTTCTGATTATGTATCAGGAAGATATGATAGGCTCCTCCACCTTCATTTTTATATATACCAGTGCTTCTAAAAGTATTATCTGCAGACTTTATTACAGGTCTGTAAAGGGATAAGTACAGAAATTGAAAGTAAGAGGTAAACAATTTTTGTAGCAATTTGACATTGGGAAACCATCCAAATATAAGATCATTTTTCTAGTAATTTATTTTTATTTTATCTAACAAAATGTTGATCTGCAACAAATTTGAAATCAAGAAAAATATGTTTTCATCATCAGAGATAGAAAAGCACTGAATTAGACATTTGATTAAATCTTTTGAATTTATATTATCTTGTCTGCTTGTTTTACCTTTTGAGTGAAGGTATAATTCCTTTTATTTGTACTTAAATCATTTTTACTGTTTTTTCAAAGTGTGCCCTCAGGTGTTCATGCCATATATAATCATACCATATGCAAGACTCATGCCATTTACAAGATTTCGACTATGTCCATTATCTGTTTTTGCCTTTCTTTTCAAGCTGAATAATAGTCTAATAGCAGTCTTTTTAGACTTTCTTAATCTGACATTCTTCTCATTTCTCTCATAATTTTAGTTGATCTATTAGTTTGAAGATATGTCATGCACATCTGATGTTTATTTACAGCAATTTATAAAGGATAAGCTTAATGTGTGTGTATGTGCTTTCTCCCTTTCTAAGTTTTACCTAACATTCTGCCTTTCTAAAGGTCTTTACCTAACATCATTTAGGCTATAGAAATTATATTGGAATAATTTTTTCAGTAATGGTCTAGTGATGATATCCTTTTGTTTAGATTATATTTTGAGTATTCCAGTGCCATTTTATTACCTATTTATCTTAGGACTTTGATAATCTTTCTATAATTTATTTTTGCCTTTTTGGTTATTTGCTTAATCTGTCATATTTTGAAATAGTATGAAAAAATCTTAGAACATCCCATAGTAATTATGGCACATTGTCTCTTTTTCCTTGAAGTTTATTGAATGTTCAGATAAGCCAATAAAAAGCA
Source organism: Myotis daubentonii (assembly GCF_963259705.1). Classification (NCBI taxonomy): domain Eukaryota; kingdom Metazoa; phylum Chordata; class Mammalia; order Chiroptera; family Vespertilionidae; genus Myotis; species Myotis daubentonii. The sequence continues at coordinate 24,581,751 of NC_081842.1, read as the reverse complement.
CTGATGAGAAGAGAAGGAAGTAAAAGGATTATACAATAACAACAAGAGAACAAACAACTCACCTAGAAATGACCTGGTAATATAGAAATCCAGATGTAAACAAGAGAAAACATCCCTGGTAAACAACAAACTGAAATGCCTTCTCTAAATATATGCTTCTCCTAGGCCCTAGAACCTAGGGTAAGCAGCCCATTCTGATGGAGAAGTGAGGGCTACTGAGCATCTCAAATTATAGAAATCCTCCTGATAAATCAGAGATAAAAAATGGGTTAAAGTAAGAATTTTAGGGTTCATGTCTCACCCAGCACTATTTTCTTTATAGGCACATTAAATTGTAATTGAACTATTCCCTGAATTTAATGTCAAAAAGTTTGGTAAGATTTTTGTTTCAGCTGTTAAGCTATATGTTTTTTCCTAAGTAGATTGTTATTATAATGTGTAATTTAAGCAGATATTTTACTGTTAGGTTTCAATCTTCTTTTAACACTTGATTTTTAAAAACTCATCAAAATAATACATGCTTATTCTAACTTAAATGATACAGACATATGTAAATAAAAAAGACATACTTCCCCCCTTATCCCCCAGTAATTGAGTGTATTATATCCTTTCATACCTTTTGAGCTGTTAGATGCTTTGTATATCTTTTAGTCTTGTTTATGGAATATTTTATAGCACAATTAAAAATTTTTCATTTTGTCAATTCTTTTTCTCTCTTTCTTTTTTAATATATATATTTTTAAATATATATTTTTATTGATTTTTTTACAGAGAGGAAGGGAGAGGGACAGAGAATCAGAAACATTGATGAGAGAGAAACATTGATCAGCCACCTCCTGCACACCCCCTACTGGGGATGTGCCAGAAATGAAGGTACATGCCCTTGATGGGAATTGAACCTGGGACCTTTCAGTCCACAGGCCGACTGACTCTCTATCCACTGAGCCAAACCAGTTAGGGCCTTTTTCTCTCTCTTGGCATTTGGATTTTTTATCTTGCTTTTCATTTTTACAACTGTTTTGGTTAGATGTTTATTTTTCTTTAAATAGAAAATATATGAAAGTCATAAAATGAAAACACATTTAGAAGTTTGAAATGTTTGATCCTATTTTATACTTATCTTATAATCTGCATCTGAAAATTAATTAAAATGTAAGACTTTTGTGTCTTGTCTCCTTAACATGGTGACACATCAAGAATTAGTAAGCTGTGTGGGCTGGACTAATGCAGAAGAACTGTATTCATGCAGTGATGATCACCAAATAGTGAGGTGGAACTTGTTAACCAGTGAAACAAGTCAAATAGTAAAGCTTCCTGATGATATTTATCCAATAGATCTTCACTGGTTTCCAAAAAGTTTAGGCACCAGGAAACAAACTCAAGCAGAAAGCTTTGTCCTCACAAGTTCTGATGGTAAGTTGTTAATGTTATATGCTCATCTTGGTATTTAGAAGACATAATAGGGTAATATGACTTATGCTTTGAGTTGTTTTACAAAACTGATGTTCTTGGATCTGCATGCCTTCATCCACACATTTTATCCATTTTCTATGTAGTCATTTGGTTTATGTTTAAACTATAAAACTGTAGTGATGGAAGAAAGTGAATTCAACTGGTGTGTAGTGGGATTGAATCGGAAAGTTTAACTTTACTTTTTCTGTGCTCTCTTACTAGTTGTTAAGCTATTACCAATTTTGGTTTCCAATTTCTTCAAATTTAACTTTATGACATAACCATACTAAAAATATGGGCACATTTAGTAAGCTATCTTTATTTTCTAGTACATGTTAATTTTTACTTATAGAGTTGGAGATGTATTAAATTTGACCATAGCTTTATTATTGGTGAGTAAAAAGCGTGATTTTCTACTTTTTTAAGGGAATGTTTTAATTAGAAATAATTTGAATTGTTTTTGACTGTATGACACTTGACCTACTGTGTCAATTAAGAGTATATTCATCAGAAGTAACAGAAACTTACTTAGCTAACACTTATGCACAGTTGGAGTTTTTTGGTTTACTTAGCTCTAGGGGTAGATCTTTAAGCACAGCTGCATCAAGCACTGTTCTCACCAGCTCTTGGATAGGCTTTCCCTACAAGGTGAGCATGATGGCAGTCCACAGCCCAAGTCTCATCCTCCTAGGAAAAATATTAGCAGAGGGAGTGCTGCTTCCTCAATATCTCATACAGGCAAGTAGCAGAGAGGGTTCTGGGAGATCATGGATCAGTCACCCATCACTGTGTGAATCACTTTAGTTAAGGGAATGTGACACTGAGTGAGCACAGCAGGCCTCAGGCCACTGTGGAAAGGCAAACAAAGAAAGGGCTTTTGTAGCCAGAACAAGGAAGGGATGTTATGGCAGACAAACACATCAGATGCCACAACTTTTACAGACAGAACTTCTGGTAACTTTTTTTCATTAAATGAGATATTGTGTAAAAGTACTTATAATGCCTGGTACTTAGAAAATTGATTCTGAGCAACAGCTAGAATTTAGCTAATCTCAGATGATAAAATGAAGCATTGACTTTAAAAAGAAACACCTTTTTAATTTTGATTTAATTTCACTTTCACAGAAAAGTTGCAAGAATTGTACAAGTAACTCTTGCATATCCTTTATCTAAATTCACTAATTGTTAACATTTTGTTCCATATTCTTTCTCATTGGTTTTCTCCTCTCTCTCCCTGTCCCCAACCACATACCCTTTTTTTCTAAAACATTTGAGAATAACTTACAGACATGCCCTGTAACCATAAATACTTCATTGTATTTCCTAAGAGTAAGGATTTTCTGTTACATAACCACAATACATTGATCAAAATCAGGACATTTAACATTAATGCAATACTATTATCTAACCTGCAGTCCATATTAAATTTTTAATAATCGTCCTAATAATGTCTTTTATAGAATTTTTTTCTGGTACTAAATACACATTGCTTTTATTACACCTCTCTGGTTTCCTTTAATCTGGAGAAACTCCTCAGTCTTTCTTTCCTAATCTTGACAGTTTTGAAGAATACAAGCCTGTTATTTTTCTAGAAAGCCCCTCAATTTGTGTTTGTTGGCTGTTTCCTCATGGTTAGATTTAGTTTACATGTTTTTAGCATCAATAAGCAGTGGTTCTCAACCTTCTGGCCTTTTAGATACAGTTCCTCATGTTGTGACCCCCAACCATAAAATTATTTTCGTTGCTACTTCATAATTGTAATTTTGCTACTGTTATGAATCGTAGTGTAAATATCTGATATGCAGGATGGTCTTAGGTGACCCCTGTGAAAGGGTCGTTCGACCCCCAAAGGGGTTGCGACCCACAGGTTGAGAACCACTGACTTAGGGCATCAGATTGGGAAATTCATGATGCTGGTTTAACCCATTATTAGTGATGTTAACGTTCATTTCTTTTTTTTAAATATATTTTTTATTGATTAAGATATTACATATGTGTCCTTATCCCCACATTACCCTCTACCCCCCCCACCCCCCGCTAATGCCCTCACCCCCCCGTTGTCCGTGTCCATTGGTTAGGCCTATATGCTTGCATATAAGTCCTTTGGTTGATCTTTCCCCCTTACCCCCACCCTCCCCTACCTTCCCTCTAAGGCCCGACAGTCCAATCAATGCCTCTCCGTCTCTGGATCAGTCCTTGTTCATCAGTTTATGTTATTCATTATATTCCACAAATGAGTGAGATCATGTGGTATTTATCCGCTCTCCAGTTGCATCCATGCTGTGGCAAATGGTAAGAGTTCCTTTTTCTTCTTCCTCTTCTTAAAGAATACCTTTCAGCATTTCATATAATGCTGGTTTGGTGGTGATGAACTCCTTTAGCTTTTTCTTATCCGTGAAGCTCTTTATCTGACCTTCTATTCTGAATGATAGCTTTGCTGGATAAAGTAATCTTGGTTGTTAGTGAGCACCAAAGCCCCACTGAAGCAAGTCTTGCCCCAGAAGGGTGTCTTCAGCACAGAAGTTCTCCCACTGCAGACACAGCCGATTCTCACTGCCAATTGGCCTGGAGGAACTCCAGGTTCATCCAATTGGATGAACTCCTTTAGCTTTTTCTTATCCGTGAACCTCTTTATCTGACCTTCTATTCTGAATGATAGCTTTGCTGGATAAAGTAATCTTGCAAGGTTCTTGGCATTCATCACTTTGAATATTTCTTGCCACTCCCTTCTGGCCTGCATAGTTTCTGTTGAGAAATCAGCTGACAGTCGTATGGGTATTCCCTTGTAGGTAACTGATTTTCTTTCTCTTGCTGCTTTTAAGATTCTCTCTTTGTCTTTTGCTCTTGGCATTTTAATTATGATGTTTCTTGGTGTGGTCCTCTTTGGGTTCCTTTTGTTTGGGGTTCTTTTCACTTCCTGGACTTGTAAGTCTATTTCTTTGACCAGGTAGGGGAAGTTTTCTGTCATTATTTCTTCAAATAGGTTTTCAATATCTTGCCCTCTCTCTTCTTCTGGTACCCCTATAATTCTGATGTTGGTACGCTTGAAGTTGTCCCAGAGGTTCCTTACACTATCTTCATATTTTTGGAATCTTTTTTCCTTTTTCTTTTTCGGTTGGGTATTTTTTGTTTCTTCGTATTTCAAATCTTTGACTTGATTCTTGGGATCCTCTTGTCTGCTGTTGGATCTCTGTATATTATTCTTTATTTCAGTCAGTGTATGTTTAATTTCTAGTTGGTCTTTTTTCATATCCTCCAGGGTCTCACTAAATTTATTGGCGGTTTCCATAAAATTCTTGAAAAACCTTATAAACGTGGCCTTGAACTCTATATCTAGTCGCTTGCTTTCCTCCATTTCTGTCATTTGTGACCTGTTTCTTTGTCTCTGCATTTTTTATGCTTCCCTGTGTTGGTAGAGTGGTTTTGTGTGCTAGGTGTCCTGTAGGGCCCAGTGGCTCAGCCTCCCCAGTTACCTGAGGTGGACACTCTTGGTGTACCCCCTTGTGGGCTTTGTGCACAGACTTGTTGTAGTTATGCCTTGATTGTTGTAGGTATCACTGGGAGGAATTGACCTCCAGGCCAATTGGCAGTGAGAATCGGCTGTGTCTGCAGTGGGAGAACTTCTGTGCTGAAGACACCCTTCTGGGGCAAGACTTGCTTCAGTGGGGCTTTGGTGCTCACTGAGTCTTCCCCCTGAGTGTGTCCCTTATGGAGGTTACCTGGCAGGAGCTATGAAGAGAACTGCAGATTCCCCTTCCTTTTTTGGAGTTTGGAGGTGCCCTGTTAAGGCCCAGCTGTGAAGCAATGCAAGCTGCTGTGGGGCCTTGGGCCTTCTCTTGGAAGTTCTGGGTCTGTCTGGCCCAGCTGTAATTTGTTAGGTAATTTTCAGGTTGCAAAGGGCCAGGGCATTCATATGCAAAAGCCTCTGCCGCAGCCTGGGTGGGCCGGGGTCTCAGGGAATCAAAGGGCGGAGCAAGCAGCTATGGCTGGTCCTCAGCCCTTCCCTAAGGGGCCACGCGTCTCAGTGTCCCGGTAATTTAATTGCTGCAAGCACCTCTGAGGGAAAGCTGTCCTCATGTTCCGAGTTATGCCTGCTGCCAGACAGTCCAGTTTCTCCCCGTATGAGTCCTGGGTCCCCAGAGACTTCCCGGAACCGGGGTTCAGAGCAGTCAGGAGCTGGTGACTCCCTCCTGATTCAAAAAGACAGCCGCGTCCTCAGGTGCCAGCCCCTTTCCGCGCATGCGAGCCTCCGTACCTCTGCACTTTACTTCCGCAGCTCCTCTGGCTCTCAGTGTGTTTTTCTCTTTCCTTCTAGTTGTAGAATTTCCACTCAGCCAGCCTTCCTGTAGTTCTGGATGATGTCCGTTTTGTCTTTTTGTTGTATTTTTGAAGTTGTTGTGGGAGGCAGCAATTTCGGTGTTTACCTATGCAGCCATCTTAGTTTCTCCCATTTCTTTAAAAGGTGTGTTCACTAAATTAATCTATGAAGTTACTACTTTTCTCTTTTAATGAATAATTTGTGAAATAATATATTCATACTATGTAAAAATATTCTCTTCCTTCTCAAACTTCCTCCCACTATCTTAGCATCTATTGATGATCCTTGGCTGAATCATTTATTACTAAAACTAGAGGCCCGGTGCATGAAAACGCCTGTACTCGGGGATGAGGTCCGTCAGCCTGGCCTGCGACCTCCCACAGTCCGAGACTGTGGAGAGTGGCTACAGTGTTTGGACAGGTTCAAGCCTTGGACTAATGAGAGGGCACAGTCCTCTCATTGCCACACGCAAGTCCCAGCTTAGAAGGCAAGTCCCTCCCAGCACAGTTATAGCCAACAGCTATAGTTGTAAGCTTGAACCTATGGTCTGAACATGTGGCCCCACATATCTGAGTAATATGGGCTTGATAGAGTTCAGGTGCATGTAACTGAGTAGCATCGAAACCCATGAGAATGTTGTAAACATCTTGACCACACCCTTACTTTGCCTCGTGGAATCTGGCTAAAAAATAAAAACATGGCTTGTAGTCCGTGGCACTGTCTCTCCATCCAGGAGCAGCATCCCACCCAGACCCAGATTTTATTCTCTTGTCTGTCTTTTCTCCATCCTTCACTGCCCCCTCTCAGGGTCACTGAATCAGGCTGAGCTGGCGTGGCACATAAGGCGCCCTGGGGCTGAGTATGCCATGGCCATGCCGGCTCACCACACGGGACCCCTCGGGTGATGTCCAACTGATGGCTTAGGCACACTTCCCCGGGGATCGGGCCTAGGTTGGCAGTCAGACATCCCTCTGGCAGCCCTGGGGACCTCAGGGGATGTCCACTTGCCAGCTTAGGCCTGCTCCCCAGGGGATCGGGCCTAAGCTGGCCGTCAGACATCCCTCTGACAGCCTGGGAGCTCTCAGGGGATGTCCACTTGCCAGCTTAGGCCTGCTCCCCAGGGGATCGGGCCTAGGTTGGCAGTCAGACATCCCTCTGGCAGCCCTGGGGACCTCAGGGGATGTCCACTTGCCAGCTTAGGCCTGCTCCCCAGGGGATCGGGCCTAAACTGGCCGTCAGACATCCCTCTGACAGCCTGGGAGCTCTCAGGGGATACGGCTTAGGCCTGTTCTTCAGGGGGGCGGGCCTAAGCCATTAGTTGGACATCCTTATTGCTGCCATGGAGGCAGGAGAGTATCCCGCCACCACCGCTGCGCTGGCCAGCCATGAGCCAGTTTCTGGTTGAGTGGTGCTCCCCCTGTGGAAGCACACTGACCACCAGGAGGCAGCTCCTATGTTGAATATCTGCCCCCTGTGGGTAAGTGCGTGTCCATAATGACCGGTTGTTCCTGGTCGTTCTGCTGTTAGGGTCAATTTGCATATTACCCTTTTATTATATAGGATGGTTGCCAAATGGTAATTTTTTAAAACTTCATAATTCCTTCCGTATTGATCAGTTGGTATTCTACTGTAAGGAAGAGCCTCCCATATCCTGCCATTTATTTATTTGTTTGCTATGTCAGTTAGATTCATAGATTTTTATTTTATTTCTTGAGTAGCCTGTTACCATTATTTTTATTGATTAATTGACTGATTGATTGATTTTAGAGGTGGGAGGGAGAAAAAGGGAGAGAGAAACATCAATGTAAGAGAGATACATCAATTAGTTGCCTCCCATATGCACCCAACCAGGGATTGAACCAGCAACCTTCCCATGCACAGACGATGCTCCAACCCAAATGAGCCACACCAGCCAGGGCCTGTTACCATTATTTTTAAATTTTGATGTTAAAATTGTCTCATATTTGGCCAGCGGGAGCCCAATTAAACCAGTTCAAATAATCTTTGTTTTTCTTTTTTTTTTGTGGGGTCGGGGGGAGATATGTGTCTTCATCAGTTTTCTGGTACTACTTTGCTGGCACAAGATATTCTCGGCTCATCTTGTACTTTCCCAGTTTCAGCCCTCAAATCATCTGTTTCTCCTGTTCTTTATTTGGTGCTTAATGGTATTTCAAAACTAAGATAAGAGTGCTATATATGCTTGTTTCAAAGTGGTGTGTGTACTTCAAGGCCCTTTCAGAGGACTGAGCTAAAATTTAGGAATATAAATGTATACTAAAAAACACACATATCTACAGCTATTTTTTTCTCCCTTACTCTCTTTTTCCCTCTTTCCCTCCCTCCCTTCCTTTCATTTTTTTCTTTCCATACAAAAAAACCATGAGTTAATTCTGATACCACCAGCTCCAATTCAACACCACGGGGTTAATTCTAATATCTTTTTCTCCATAGTTGAAAATAGTGAGAAAGACTGACTTTCATTATTCTTAATATATTTACTCAATTCTATAATACACAGTAGGTTGTTTCAGAGTTACTAACCCATACTACTGCAAAAAAATGTAATTAGAATTCAAGTGTTTACTGTTGTTATCTTTACACTGAGGCTATAGAATCCAAGTCCTGTATTCAAAAATTACTTGCATTTCCACCCTGCTTAAGTGTTGTTACGTTAGTCATTTATAGTAAGTATATTTATTTCCCTTTGTTTTCCATGTAAGCCCCTCCCCCATTCTTGTTGATTTGATTATCTTTAAATATGTTAAACGTTAACATGGATGGCTCCGTGAAGTGAAAACTGTATTAAAAAAATATACTTACTCAGAGCATTGTTACTACCCTGACCCACCCAATCCCATACACCTTGTTTCTATTTACTCCTTCTAGGTAACCAATCTCTTTGGTTCTGGTTTATCCTTCCTGTGTTTCTCTTGGCAAAAATAAACAGATGCATGTATATTTCCTCATTTCACCTTTTTTATTTTTATACGACAGGTGGCATATCACATATTTTCTTTGCATTTTCCTTTTTAAACTCAACAGTATATGAGGATTGACTTATCTGGTGACTATGAATACTAAATCTAATTAGTCTTGATGGTTTCTGTTGTCTGAGTGTTTTTCTGAATTATTAAGCTTACTTAATTATACTTAACTAAAAATAATTGCTTGGGTCTTTATTTCACATTGGCTTTAGATAAAACACTTTCTGATAGGGAAAAGAAGTTTAAAGTAAAACAAATGTAACTTAAAAGAGAAATTTACACGATTAAATAAGGAAAACTACATTATGACTAAAAAAAATAGAATGTATCATTTTATTTTGGGGTTTGCTGTATAAAAAAAATCCCAAATAAGATAACATGCCACACACTAAATGTTGGAAGGAGAGAAAAACCAAAGCAGCGTAATTGAGTGTTTTCTCCTAAGTCAAGGATGAGGACTATCTGGGATCTTGAGAAAGAGAGGGAAAGTGACGGTAGATCAAAGAAAAGAAGTGGAAAGGTAGACAGAAAGCAGCATCCAGAAATGAAAAAGAAATGTTCAAAAAAAGAAGAAAGTGGATGCCATCAGGAGGTGGTCAAGGAGTTTCCTGCCAGATAAAGATCTGAGGTCATTTTATATATCGGTGCTGTATTCTTTGTTAGCCCAGTTTTTAAAAAATTTATTCTGGTTAAAAGAAAACACCATATAGCATGAGGTCTACCCTCTTAACAAATTGTTAATTGTACTGTGCAGTATAGTTAATTGTAAGCACAATGTTGTAGAGCAGATCTCTAGGGCTTTTTCATTTTGTGTGATACTTAAACATTTTTTTCTTCTTCAAGATTTAATTCATTGTTCAAGAGATTTTCTTTTCTAGTTGCCACCATCTTTCTCCTCTTAATTTTTCTCCCTCAACCCTGGCAGAAAGATTACAGTTTTGAGTTTGTTCATCACTCTTCCAGGGTTTGCTTTGTCCAACCCCCTCTCTGTTCTGTGGTGGTGGTAGTGGTAAAACGTTCAAAACACATCCCTGGGTTTGAGGGGCAGCTCCTGCACGTAAAGCAGACTTTTGCCAAGTTTTTTGTCTTACCAGTAATTCTCTCTTCAGTATTTTAATCTCTTTTTGAACATTTTGTGTAGTAGTATCCCACTTTTTAGAGGAGATATTTCTTTAACAATGTGTTAAAAGATTTACATTTGAAAAATAATTGAATTATTTAAAATGCATTGGGGAGCTGCTATGTGAGGGAATTCTGGTATAAAACATTTTGTAAAGGCAATAAACACTCCTTAAATTATATTTAGTAAAAGTTGACATTTTCATACTTTCTATTCAATATCTTCAAATAATCACTATATTATCTTATTAGTTAATATGTTCATTTAAAAATCCCACTTTAAAAAGAATTTGTGTGTTCATTTCTTTTTATCAGAAGTTAGCAGTTACTGATCTCTTTGTGGCTTTTGCAGACATCTGCCAAAACATTTCTGCTATTAAGCAGTCTGCAAAAGTGCTCATGTGCCCTTTTTTTCTAGCACCCTATTCCAAGCCTTCTCATGTTTCCGTGGGCATTTTTTAAGGCATTTATAACTTTAAAAAATGTGTTCCTTATAACTAATCTACCACTTCTGTTCTTTTTCTTTTTTATAACATTTTCCTCTTTTTAGCTTATCTTTAATAACAAGTGATTAATTTTATGCCCAGGATTTATTTATTTATTTATTTATTTTTTATTTTATTTTTTTATTGCTTAAAGTATTACAAAGGGTATTACATATGTATCCATTTTATCCCCCCGCCCTAGACAGTCCCCTAGCCTCCCCTGTCACCCAGTGTCTTATGTCCATTGGTTATGCTTATATGCATGCATACAAGTCCTTTAGTTGATCTCTTACCCCCCTACCTCCTGCCCCCCAACCCTCCCCGGTCTTCCCGCTGCAGTTTGACAATCTGTTTGAGGCAGCTCTGCCTCTGTATCTATTATTGTTCAAAAGTTTATAATGGTCTCTATTGTCCATGAATGAGTGAGATCATGTGGTATTTTTCCTTCATTGACTGGCTTATTTCACTTAGCATAATGCTCTCCAGTTCCATCCATGACGTTGCAAATGGTAAGAGTTCCTTCCTTTTTAGAGCAGCATAGTATTCCATCGTGTAGATGTACCACAGTTTTCTAATCCATTCATCTACTGATGGGCACTTAGGCTGTTTCCAGATCTTAGCTATGGTGAATTGTGCTGCTATGAACATAGGGGTGCATATATCCTTTCTGATTGGTGTTTCTGGTTTCTTGGGATATATTCCTAGAAGTGGGATCACAGGGTCAAATGGGAGTTCCATTTTCAGTTTTTTTTTTTTGTTTGTTTTTTAAATATATTTTATTGATTTTTCACAGAGAGGAAGGGAGAGAGATAGAGAGAATTAGAAACATCGATGAGAGAGAAACATCGATCAGCTGCCTCCTGCACATCCCCCACCAGGGATGTGCCCGCAACCCAGGTACATGCCCTTGACCGGAATCGAACCTGGGACCTCTCAGTCTGCAGGCTGACGCTCTATCCATTGAGCCAAACCGGTTTTGGCTATTTTCAGTTTTTTAAGGAAACTCCACACTGTCTTCCATAGTGGCTGCACCAGTCTGCATTCCCACCAGCAGTGCACAAGTGTTCCTTTTTCTCCACATCCTCTCCAGCACTTGTCGTTTGTTGATTTGTTGATGATAGCCAGTCTGACAGGTGTGAGATGGTACCTCATTGCTGTTTTGATTTGCATCTCTCAGGCGATTAGTGACTTTGAGCATGTTTTCATATGTCTCTTGGCTTTCTGAATGTCCTCTTTTGAAAGGTGTCTATTTAGGTCCTTTGCCCATTTTTTGATTGGATTGTTTATCTTCCTTTTGTTAAGTTGTATGAGTTCCCTGTAAATTTTGGAGATTAGGCCCTTATCAGATATGTCATTGGCAAATATTATGCCCAGGATTTAAGTATTCATTTTTATCCAAAGTTTTCATTGTTTGTTTACTAAAACAATAAATGAGTCATATTGATTATATTCTCTTCCCAGCCTCACCCCTAGTAAATAATTGGAAATAAATTAATTGATCTCTAGTTTGCTCTTGCACTTTTATAAAGTTATAGAACACCTGGAGAGAAAAAAGAACTGAAAATGTTAAATGAATAATTATCAGTTTTTAAATTTGATTTTATATCTATGTATAAATATTTTAATTTATATTTATGTATGTAATTTTATATTTATGCTTTACTCTGGGTGTGTTATTCAAGCAATTTGTAATAATCAGCCAATGTACAAAAGCCAATGATTTATTAATTGCTAAATCTGTGCCAAGAGCTGACCTTAGTTGTCCCAGTGTATGGCTTCTGTGAGGTCATAGGAAGCAAGAACAATTTTATCACTTGTTAGAAAATCAGTATTTGTTATTTTATGACAAGAAATGTCATTGACCAAAATACATACAATTCCTAAAATGTGGACTAGGTTGAAAGATAATTTCTGGACTTTTCATTTCTAGTTCAAGTTATTTGGTTAGTCTCTTTGGTGTTGTATTTATTCATTGTATCCAATAATTGTTTAGTATGTGGGTGTTTTGTGCTAGGCAGTATGCTAACATTTTGTGAAACAGGCCTAGATAAAGAAAATAAGGGCCACAGGATTAGCTTTCCACTTATTAGATGTCATCTTCGTAGTTCCCTCTCTTGAGATTTCCCCTCCTTGTATTTTCTCTGTAATTTTAAGTTAGTTTGATAAAGAGAATAATAGCACAGTTGGATTCAAAGTAATTGTTACATTGAAAAATGACCCAGAGGTAATTATAAAATTAAAAGGAAGATATGGGGAAAAGTAGATAGTGCTACTGGTGCTAGTGGGTGGGTGGATAAAGGAAAACGGTAGATTATTGTTGAAGTGCTAGAACGTCATGAATGAGAAAGATAAGAATGTCAAATGGTCCATTTTATTTATTTATTTTATTTAATTTACTTACATACTTATTTTTATGTATTTGTATGGTTATAGAATTGGTTAAATTTAACAAATGCTGATTATGTAAAAGCATATTGCAAATACAAATATGATTAAGACATGGCCCCCTGCCATGAAACGAATCAAAGCCCAGTGAAAAATGCTGCAACAGAGCGACAAGTAATGTACATTGTGTGTAAAAAAGAGGGAAAGACTTTGTTGGTGGGAATGAGTAGGTGGTCAGTGAAAGAACCACAGGGCAGTAAGTGTTAAATGTTTTAAAGCCATTTGTTTTAGAGTTCTCCAGAGAAATGTTGTAAAGCCATCTTAAGCATCTGACTTAAATATATTTTTAATAAATTGTTAGTATTAGGCCAGATCTTGAAAGCCTTAAGTTAAAAGTGAATTGAAACAAAATAAATCCTCTGAGGCAAATTTGGTTAGGCAGCCACATTATTCTTTTACTGCAAAATAAATAAATAAATAAATGAATAAATAATTATATATATATATATATATATATATATATATATATATACACACACACACAAATATTTATATTGATTTGAAGAAAGCTAATTTCACTATACTTAATTAATGTATTGCAATCTGTGTATCACTAGATTTCATTATCATTCAAACCTCACTGATCTATTCTCGGATTCCTGTAGTTCTTATTCTTACTCTTGGCACAGTTAATTTGTCCCCTTGACATTGCTTATATACTTTGTCAATGTACTGTAAAGTTGTAGTTTTTTAGCTTTTTTCCTATATATAGGATGGGGCAAAAGTAGGTTTACAGTTGTGAGTATGTGAAACAGAGTTTATTCTTGTATTATTATTTATTAACTAGAGGCCCGGTGCATGAAATTCTTGCGGGGATGGGGGAGGGTCCCTCAGCCCAGCCTGCACCCTATCCAATCCGGGACCCCTCGGGGGATGTCCGACTGCTTCTCAGAATCCAGGACTGCTGGCTCCTAACCGCTCACCTGCCTCCCTGCCTGATCACCCCTAACCACCTCTGCCTGCCTGCCTGATCACCCTAACTGCTCCCCTACTGGCCTGGTCACCCCTAACTGCTCCCCTGCTGGCCTGATTGCCCCTAACTGCTTCTGCCTTGCCTCGCACCCAGGATCCAGGATTCCCTCCTCTGGCTGGTCGCAGGTACAGAGAACCTGGCTTCCCTCCCTCTGGCCGGCTGCAGGCACCCAGGACCTGGTCTGCCTACAGCTACAGGGGACCGTGGGCGGGTGGCTTTGCCTGGTCCGCAGCCGCAGGCGCCAGGACCACAGGGCGGGCAGCTTGTCCCTCTCCTGGGCCACAGCTGCAGGCGCTGGCTCCTGGGACCATGGTGCTGGCAGCTTGTCCCACTCATGGGCCACAGGTCCAGCCGCAGACGCTGGTGCCTGGGACTGCGGGGCATGCAGCTTGTCCCTTTCCCGGCTGCAGCCCCAACCGCTGGTGCCCAGAACCACGGGGACCATCGGGCGTGCGGATTGTCCCTCTCCTGGGCTACAGGTGCAGGCGCAGCCGCTGGCACCTGGGACTGCGGGGCGGGTGGCTTGTCTCTCTCCCAGGCCCCAGCCTGGCTGGTCCACATTCCTCTCTCATGAGCTCATTTGTGCCTGGCTGGTCACCATTCCTCTCTCCCCAGTGTTGAGTGCCTGAGCTGTCTCAGCGTGAGGGCATGAGGTTGTGACAACCATTTGCATATTAGCTCTTTATTATATAGAACTAGAGACCCGATGCATGAATTTGTGCATGGGTGGTGTCCCTTGGCTTGGCCATCAATAGGGCCAATCAGGGTCATTCTGCTCAGTCCAGATTGGGGCCTATCGGGTCTGGCCAGCCTGGGAGGGATCCAGGGCGTGTCCAACCTGTCTTGCCCAGTCCCAATCAGCGATCAGCCAGACCCCAGCAGCAAGCTAAACCTACCAGTTGGAGCATCTGACCCCTGGTGGTTAGTGTGGGTCATAGCGACTGGTCAAGCAGTCGACTGAATGGTTGACCGATAGGTCAGACACTTAGCATATTAGGCTTTTGTATTATTTATTAATTATTGTATTATTTTCCATATGAACAACTGTAAACCTACTTTGTCCTACTCTGTATGTGTGAACTTTTTGAGGTCCGCAACCAAGTAGACTGCTTTTTGTTTGGTCTACCTGGTACCTGGCACAGTGTAAAACCATATAAGGCAAGTATTTTAAAATTTGGGATTAGCAATTGTTAAATTAATTCAATAAGGAGGCAATTAGACTGAGGTGACTGATATCATTGGCCCATGTACACAAACCAAAATCTAAGCCTGTAAATACCTCAAGTGTACATAATTGAAACCTAAGAACCACCAATCACAAACAGCCAACTAGGCTTTAAACTATTCTCTATATAATAAAGAGTTAATATGCTAATTAGACCGAACAGCTGAATGACCTTCCAGACGACATTCCAGACAACCTTCTGGACGAAGCCAAGGCTGCGAGGGCCGGCTGAGGCAGCCGGGCTGCAAGGGCCAAGCCTCTTGTACAAATTTCGTGCATTGGGCCTGTAGTTGTTAGTAATTTCCTTACTTTGCTTCTGCCTTTTCTCTATAAAAGCCTCTCTCTGAGCTGCTGTCAGTGGAGTGCTAACCACTTCTGGTTTGGCGCTGTCTGATTGGAATAGATTTTTGCTCAAGTAAACTCTTAAAGTTTTAAAATGTGCCTCAGTTTATCTTTTAAAGCCATTCCACTGTCTTGGTTCCTTTCCTCTACACCTTTTTCATCTTTTCTATAACCTGTGGGGGGAAAAAAGGCAAGACTGCAAAACTGCTTAAATAGAAGGCTTTCTTTCTTTTTTTTAAAAAAATATATTTTATTGATTTTCTACAGAGAGGAAGGGAGAGGGATAGAGAGTCAGAAACATCGATGAGAGAGAAACATCGATCAACTGCCTCCTGCACACCCTCTACTGGGGATGTGCCTGCAACCAAGGTACATGCCCCTGACCGGATTCGAACCTGGGATCCTTGAGTCTGCAGGCCGACGCTCTATCCACTGAGCCAAACCGGTCAGGGCAATAGAAGGCTTTCTTGACATTTCTTTTGGTCCCCTTTGGCCATATCCCAGTAGAGTTTTATCATCCCTCTGAATTACTTTAGCGTCATATTTGTAATTTTGTTTGTTGCTGTCTTCCAATAGATTTGTGTTTCTTGAGAGTAAGAATAATTATATTATTTGCCCTTTTGTCTTCAGTGCCTAGCACTGTGCTCACAGTCTAGTAGTAGATAGTCAACAGATGTTTGTTGATTAAATAAATTATTTTAATGAAATAGATTTTTCAAGTATAATTTCTTTTAGGGAAATTTCATCTGATTTCTAAGTTAGGAAGAGTGGAAAAAAGTGTAGAAGCTCACTGTGGAGCAGTACTGGCAGGAAGATGGAATTATGAAGGAACAGCATTAGTTACAGGTAAGTTGTCTGCAAAAATGGCATTTTAAGTGAATTTTTTAAAGAAAAATTTCCAAAGGAACAATATTTTCTTAGCAATAGCCTTTTATTATCTAATAGTAAATAATTAGCACAGTATTAATCTAGATTGCTATATAATGTTATAATTCAGGATGTCATATTAATTACTAGTTTTCTAATATGACGGAGAATATTCTGTCAAAAATGCTGTTGGAATGTTCAAGTAGAGAGTAAATAAAAGTTGTAATTCTTTAAAATTTTTAAATTCAAAGTATTCTCATTTAACTGACCTTTACCCTCTTCCATCTCTCTCCCATCTCCTGTCCTATTGCAAGTATTCTTCTCTTCACCTATTAGTTATCTATTACTTCATAACAAATTAATCCAAAGTTAGTGACTTAAGATGATAACCACGTATTATCCGGGAATAGTTTAACTGGGCGATTCTGTCCTGGACTCAAGAAGTTGGATGGGGCTGCAATCATATGAAAGCTTGATTGGGGCTGAAGGATCGGCTTCTAAGATGGTTTACTCACTTGGCTGTTGGCAAGAGGTCTTAGTTCCTCTCTGACTGATGGCAGAGGCCTTAGTTCCACCACCTGGGCCTCTCCGTAGGGCTGCTTGGTATTCTCTCAACATAACAGCTGACTTCTCCCCAAGTGAGTGATCCATGAGAGAACAAGATAGAAGTTACAATATGTAAGATGTCCCAAAAAATGTATACACACACTTTGAATAATTATAAAGGCATTGTTATTAAAATACATTTTATTTTCAAAATTGAGCTATCAGTTGTTAAAGTGTGTATCCATTTTTGAGGACACTCTGTATTTTATGACTCTCCTCAGAAGTTATACTCCATCATTTCCACCACATTCTGTTAGGAGCATGTCACTAACTATAGCCCACACTGAAGGAGAGAGAAATTAAGTTCCACCTCTTAAAAGGAGGAATAACAGAGAATATTTGTATATGTTTTAAAATCACCACACATATCCCCTGGGCCTTCTGTAGGACTTCTCTCAGTGAGTTGTCCTTTTTCTTGCTTGTTTTTCAACTTCTCCTTTTCCAGTGGTTTCTTTTTCAGCACATAAGAATGTTAAGATGTCATCCATCTTGAAAATTGAGAAAAAAGAAGTAAAAATCCTTCTGTTAACCAATAACTCTCTCTAGCTATAACTTCCTCTTTCTTTTTCACTCTTGCAGGCAAACTGTTAAAAAATAGAGCCTACTGCTTCATCCATTCAGTCCCCAACTCACTTGAATTGGGCTGCAACTCTTCTTAATACACTGAAAGCACTTTTCTTAGAATTCTAGAATTGAGATTTCAGTGAAGATGACAGCATTATTTGAATAATATACTAATAATTCTTCTAATATTAAAGGAAAAATAAAAAGTTTTGTCATGGAAGTTTGTCTACTTTGATAAAGTTGTTTCAAAATAACTTCAATTAAATAATACAGTTATGAAGCACTGTCATTTAATTAGAGTAAATTTTGTCCAAATTTTATATGTAAATTTAATGTTTTAATTTATTTCTTTTAAAAAATATATTTTTGTTGATATCAGAAGAAGGGAGAAGGGAGAGAGAGATAGAAACATCAATGATGAGAGAGACTCAATTGATTGACTGCCTCCTGCATGCCCCCTTCTGGGGATTGAGCCTGCAACCTGAGCAAGTGCCCTGACTAGGAATCGAACCGTGATCTCCTGGTTTATAGTCGATGCTCAACCACTGAGCCACGCTGGCTAGGCTAAATTTATTTCTTATAGCTAAAAATATCAATTATTTTCTCTTTATAGTTGGAGAAGATGGACAAGTAAAAATCTGGTCAAAGACTGGAATGCTAAGATCAACTTTAGCTCAGCAAGGTATGTATTATAATCAATAAAAATGTCAACATTTTCCTTTAGCAGCAGTCTAATATCACTTCTAAGACTGATTTTGGTCAGGTTCAAAACCTGAAATCGCTCATTTCTATTTCCACTTTTTCCTCTTACTTTCCATGTTGCCTGATGGACCATGGTACCTATATTATTCAAGCCAAGAAATATACAAAATACTCAAGGGCTTTTTCTTTATTAGTGAATCTAGACCAGCCGTGGGCAAACTACGGCCCGCGGGCCGGATCCGGCCCATTCAGCTGTTCTATCCGGCCTGCGGAACCAAAAGAGCGGAGGGTTCTCTTGCTCTCCCCTCCGCTCCTTCACCAGCAACAATGTTAACATGGCAACGTCGGGAAACAACGGCCGCAGCTCCTTCTTCTGAGTCCAGTTTAAGAACCCATTGTGGCCCTCGAGTCAAAAAGCTTGCCCACCCCTGATCTAGACAATACAGTTATAGGCTAACTAGAGGCCCAGTGCACGAATTTGTGCTCCAGTGGGGTCCCTCGGCCCGGTCTGCAGGATCGGGCTAAAGCTGGCTCTCGGATATCTTCTGAGGGACCGCAGGAGGGCTCCAGGGTGTGTCTGGCTGGCCTCGTTCAGTCCTGATTGGCCAAACCCCAGCAGCAAGCTAACCTATCGGTCAGAGCAGAGCCTCTGTTTGGTGGTCAGTGCACATCATAGCAACTGGTCAACTGTCTGCCCTCTGGTGGTCAGTGCATATCATAGCGAGTGGTTGAGCAGTCTTAGCATGGCATTAACATATTATGCTTTGAATGGTTGAACAGCCAACTGGTTGACCGGACACTTCACATATTAGGCTTTTATTATATAGAATGATTCTTTTTAAATAATTCTGAAGCATTATGAACATGTTCTATCTGAATAGGATTTGGTATCTAGTTAAGTAAATAATAGGGAACATTGAATATCTCCTGTCTTAAAAAGTCTTAATAATTTCATAATATTAGCACTCTTTCTAAATTATGTTGTACATTTGATTTCCATACTAATGGAGGGGAGCAGACACCCTGATAATCCAAAATTTGGAAAGTGACAGCTACTTAGAGCAGAAGCTCAGTTTTCCATGTTAATTGGGAGGAAGTACCCATAAAGTGGTCATTCCTGTTGGGATTTAGATTACATAAGGTTTTTTTTTCTGTGTAGCAGATTTATTTTCCTAATTAGATTTACCTAAGAGCAATAAAGCAATCTTGATGTTGACCTGAGAATTTATCTGCTGATCTTCAGAAACAGGTTGCCAAAAAGCTGCTTGCAGACTATTCTTCAGATTATATGATAAAGTCAATATTGTGAAGCATCTCCAAAAATTGACTTCCAAAAATTTCCAGATTTCATTTCTAAGTTGCTTATTCTTAGGATAGTGTTAAAATAGTTTACATTTCTAAACCAAATGTTAGTAAAGGAACCAGAAGTACTAGTTAGTAATTATTTCCTGAGGTTAAATCTTTGCAACAGTTAATCTCCAAGTAGAGTATTTATCCATGAGTAGAAAATTTAGAGTCTATAGAAGCTTTCATGGATGGATTTCAGTTAGAAAAAATAGTTTATTGTTACGTTAGTAATAAAATGTACCTTTAGAAAATACATTTTATTTTAATCTTCTAGTGGGCCTGAGGATTTCCTTTTGGCTTTATAACTTGTTAGTGGTGATTATTCGCCATTTTCACTCTATGATGTCTGTCTTATGAGCAACTGACAGGAATCTTCTAGAGGTCGCTGCACCCTTGAGGCTGGGGCTGCAGTTCTCTTTAGCTGTTGCTGCCACTGAGACATACCCTTTTTTCCTTTCTTTTCTCTTTTACTAAATTTGTTGTCTACAGAAGACACAGATCTTCGGAGGAATTCTGAAAGCTTATATCACTACCAACTGTATCTGAATTCTTGCTTAAGATCGTTCCTTCTGTTTTCTTAAATTCTTCCCAGACGTCTCCTTCCCTTTTACTACCCTTGGATCCACCATTTTGAACTTTCCAAAGTCTAAAGTTGAAACTTAGAATAAGTTGTTCAGTATAAACATTGTTAATCATTGAGGGCAGGTAACAATACTATAGTTTACCTGTGTAATGGGTCTGGAAAACATATTGCTACTTATTTTGCTCTTATTGAGAAAATGCATTTAAAGTTTTCAAATTTGCAAGGGCAGTTTGAAGCACAATATGTTCATAAATTAAAGACTTTATAAATCAGAGGTCACAAACAGGTGGCCTTTGGGCTGAATCTTGCCCACAAGTATGGTACAGACCCAATATTTAAAATCAGGATATTTCACATACAAATTTGGTTTTCTGGTGTCTTGAAAAATTGGAAGATCTCTCAACATTAGGCCTGCTTTTCAGAATGAATACAATCAGCTGGAGTTTAGTAGTGACTGCTCCATTTTTATTTATTTTTATTTTAAATATATTTTTATTTATTTCAGAGAGGAAGGAAGAGGGAGAGAGAGCGATAGAAACATCAGTGATAAGAGAGAATCATTGATTGGCTGCCTCCTGCACGCCCCCTACTGGGGATTGAGCCCATAACCTGGGGATGTGACCTTGACCAGAATCGAACCCGGGATCCTTCAGTCTGCAGGCTGACACTCTATCCACTGAGCAAAACTGGCTAGGGCAGTGGCTGCTCCATTTTTAGTTGCATTTCAAACTTCTCTTATTTTTCTTACGCTCTACTCATTTACGTTACATGGGAGAAAGTATAAATCTAAAGGTATTTGAGTTTTTACAACCCCTGCTTTCAATAATAGTGATCATAAAATTTTGATTGTTAGTATGTACCTTGCAGGGAGCACTTAAATCTCTTTATTTTTTAAGTATTAATTTTAATAGTACATTCACGTGCTTCAGAATTTAAAGCATATAAAAAGGTATAAAGTTACCTTTTAAATACTATTTCTGTTTCTCATATTACCCCTATTGTCCAGTCACCCAGCAAACATTCCAGAAGCAACTGGTGTCACTTTTTCTTATGTAGAAAATGTGTTTTTATGTATTCCTTCTTTCCCTCTCTTATAAGCAAGTGGCTGCATACTGTATCTACTACAATGTGCTCTTTGCTTGAACTATCTGGGGATAGTCCTATATAGTTCTGTATCAGTAAATACAAATATTCAAGTTTTTTCTAGAGTAGATGTACCATTTTATATTCCTGCTAGAAATATATGAAGGTTCCAATTTCTCCACATTCTCAATGCTTGTTATTGGTTGTTGTTGTTTTTTTTTTAAAAATCATAATCATTCTAGTAAGTGTAGAGTGGTATCTCATTGTAGTTTTGATAGGCATATCCCTGATGATATTGAGCATCTTTTTATGTGCAAATCGGCCATTTGTATATCTTTGGAGAAATACCTATTGAAATCGTTTGCACACTTTTTAATTGGGTCTTTTTATTGTTGAGTTGTAAGAGTTATTCATATATTCTAGTTACTAGAGTTATTGGATATATGATTTGCAACTATTTTTAAAATATATATTTTTATTGATTTCAGAGAGGAAGGGAGAGGGAGATAGAAACATCAATGATGAGAGAGAATCATTGATTGGTTGCCTCCTGCATGCTTCTACTGGGGATTGATTTATGTGCCCTGACAGAATCGAACCTTGACCTCCTGGTTCATAGGTCTATGCTCAACCACTGAGCCACACTGGCTGGGCTGAAATTATATTTTTATTCATTCCATTAGTTTCCTTTTCACTTTCTTGATATCTTTTAAAACACAGAAGTTTTGATGAAGTTCAGTTTATCCATTTTTTTCTTTAATAGCTTCTGCTTTTGGTGTCATATCTAAGAAACCATTGCCTAATACAAAGTCATGAAGATTTACGTATATTTTTTTCTTCTAAGAGTTTTATAGTTTTAATACTTGCAATTAGGTCTATGATACATTTTGAATTAGTGTTTTTATATGGTGTTTATTTTGGAGAGGGACGAGTTGTTCTTTTTTTCCTTCCTCCCAACTACATGGGTAAATAGGATTCTCTTAAAAGCTAAAATACAGATTATGTCATATAATACAGGTAATTTTATGATATGTTCATATCACATAATGATATTTTCCATCAACATTTCAAGTACATATAATTTTCTTTTTTTTATTTATTTTATTTTATTTTATTTATTTATTTATTTATTTATTTTTATTGCTTAAAGTATTACAAAGGGTATTACATATGTATCCATTTTATCCCCCCGCCCTAGACAGTCCCCTAGCCTCCCCTATCCCCCAGTGTCTTATGTCCATTGGTTATGCTTATATGCATGCATACAAGTCCTTTAGTTGATCTCTTACCCCCCTACCTCCTGCCCCCCAACCCTCCCGGCCTTCCCACTGCAGTTTGACAATCTGTTTGAGGCAGCTCTGCCTCTGTATCTATTATTGTTCAAAAGTTTATAATGGTCTCTATTGTCCATGAATGAGTGAGATCATGTGGTACTTTTCCTTCATTGACTGGCTTATTTCACTTAGCATAATGCTCTCCAGTTCCATCCATGACGTTGCAAATGGTAAGAGTTCCTTCCTTTTTACAGCAGCATAGTATTCCATCGTGTAGATGTACCACGGTTTTCTAATCCATTCATCTACTGATGGGCACTTAGGCTGTTTCCAGATCTTAGCTATGGTGAATTGTGCTGCTATGAACATAGGGGTGCATATATCTTTTCTGATTGGTGTTTCTGGTTTCTTGGGATATATTCCTAGAAGTGGGATCACAGGGTCAAATGGGAGTTCCATTTTCAGTTTTTTAAGGAAACTCCATACTGTCTTCCATAGTGGCTGCACCAGTCTGCATTCCCACCAGCAGTGCACAAGTGTTCCTTTTTCTCCACATCCTCTCCAGCACTTGTCATTTGTTGATTTGTTGATGATAGCCAGTCTGACAGGTGTGAGGTGGTACCTCATTGCTGTTTTGATTTGCATCTCTCGGATGATTAGTGACTTTGAGCATGTTTTCATATGTCTCTTGGCTTTCTGAATGTCCTCTTTTGAAAGGTGTCTATTTAGGTCCTTTGCCCATTTTTTGATTGGATTGTTTATCTTCCTTTTGTTAAGTTGTATGAGTTCCCTATAAATTTTGGAGATTAGGCCCTTATCAGATATGTCATTGGCAAATATGTTTTCCCACACAGTGGGTTTTCTCGTTGTTTTGTTGATGGTTTCTTTTGCTGTGCAGAAGCTTTTTATTTTGATGTAGTCCCATTTGTTCATTTTTTCTTTAGTTTCAAGTGCCCTAGGAGCTGTATCAGTGAAGAAATTGCTTCAGCATATGTCTGAGATTTTGTTGCCTTTGGATTCTTCTAGAATTTTTATGGTTTCCTGTCGTACATTTAAGTCCTTTATCCATTTTGAGTTTATTTTTGTGTATGGTGTAAGTTGGTGGTCTAGTTTCATTTTCTTGCATATATCTGTCCAATTTTCCCAACACCATTTATTGAAGAGACTATCTTGGCTCCATTGTATGTTCTTGCCTCCTTTGTCAAATATTAATTGAGCATATTGGTTCGGGCCGATTTCTGGGCTCTCTATTCTATTCCATTGATCTATATGCCTATTCTTGTGCCAGTACCAGGCAGTTTTGAGAACAGTGGCTTTGTAATACAACTTGATATCTGGTATTGAGATCCCACCTTCAAGTAGATATAATTTTCTTAACATCAAATGTCTATGAAAGGGCTGATCATTTTTATACTATTTGAATCCTATGTATTCTTTTTAACCTCAAGGTTTATATTAATTAAAAGATTAATGTACAAAATTAAATTAGACAGATTTTTTTTTTATTTTAGTAAACCTACTAGTATTTCAATTGAGTAATCAGAAATCTTTTTCTAGATTAAGGATTACAAATTTACTGTAGAACTATGCATCTAATTTTTGAGTTTTTGATCATTGGTGCCACCCACACTTTCCTAATAAGGCACAGGTGTTTCCTGTTTTATCTCTGGGAATAATTATTAAAGAAGTTAAGTTATGATGACATTAACCTCAAAGGAAAAATTCCTGGTTATTTATAAGGTTTCTTTGATTTATTAGAAACTACAAGTTTTGAGGGTGATTATAAATCTGAACTACTGCAAGCTGGATGTTGAGGGCTCAAGTAAGAAGGTCAAGTTAGGGGAGGGTGGGAGACTCCTGCCTCCTTTGTAGAGAAAAAATGTAAATTTTGGCATAAAAATGAAATAAAATAAGCCTGAATTATTGTAAAACTTGGAATTCAGTAAACAATTTTGAAAGCATAATTGTGAGTTTTACTATATGAAAGCATAATTGTGAGTTTTACTATATGTTTATGTTAATTATACTTTTTTCTTGATGAATAACAATTAATTCCTGAATTCATTTCTTGATTATTGGAACCAGATATACAAATGGAAAAAGTCACACTCATTGCCTTCTCTTCTGATACAAAGATGGATTAATCCCAAATTTTTTTGGGGAAATTTGTACCTTTGAGGCATTGTTTTTTTTTTTTAAATAAATCTTTATTGTTCAGATTATTACAGATGTTCCTCTTCCCCTCCCCGCCCATAGCTCCCCTCCACCTGGTTCCCACCCCACCCCATGCCCTTACCCCCACCACTGTCCTCATCCATAGGTGTAAGATTTTTGTCCAATCTCTTCCCGAACCCCTCACACCCCCTTCCCCCCGAGAATTGTCAGTCCACTCCCTTTCTATGCCCCTGATTCTATTCTATTCACCAGTTTATTCTGACTTTCTTTTTAGATTCACTTGTTGATAGATATTTATTTGTTGTCACTTTGTTGTTCATAATTTTTATCTTTACCTTTTTCTTCTTCTTCCTCTTCTTAAAGAATATCCTTCAGCATTTCATATAATCCTGGTTTGGTGGTGATGAACTCCTTTAGCTTTTTCTTGTCTGTGAAGCTCTTTATCTGACCTTCAATTCTACATGATAGCTTTGCTGGGTAGAGTAATTTTGGTTGTAGGTCCTTGCTATTTATCACTTTGAATATTTCTTGACACTCCCTTCTGGCCTACATGGTTTCTGTTGAGAAATCAGCTGACAGTTGTATGGGTTCTCCCTTGTAGGTAACTAACTGTTTTTCTCTTGCTGCTTTTAAGTTTCTCTCTTTGTCTTTAGCCCTTGGCATTTTAATTATGATGTGTCTTGGTGTGGTCCTCTTTGGATTCCTCTTATTTGGGGTTCTTTTCACTTCCTGGACTTGCAAGTCTATTTTTTTCATCAGGTAGGGGAAGTTTTCTGTCATGATTTCTTCTAATAGGCTTTCAGTATCTTGCTGTCTCTCTTCTGGTACCCCCATAATTCAGATGTTGGTACGTTTGAAATTGTCCCAGAGGCTCCTTACACTATCTTCATATTTTTTTATTCTTTTTTCTTTTTGCTTTTCAGGATGGGTGTTTTTTGCTTTCTTGTCTTTCAAATCTTTGACTTGATCCTTGGGATCCTCTAGTCTGCTGTTGGATCTCTGTATATTATTCTTAATTTCAGTCAGTGTATGCTTAATTTTTTTTTCTTTTCCATTTCTTTGGCATTCTCATTAAGATTTTTGAAGGTCTCACTAAGTTCCTTGGAGGTTTGTAGCAGATTCTTGAGTAACCTTATAACTGTGGTTTTGAACTCTATGTCCAGTAGTTTGCTTTCCTCCATTTCTTTCATTTGTGACATGTTTCTTTGTCTCCGCATTTTGGCTGACTGCGAGGACCCGCTGTGTCTATAGTGGAAGAATGCTGTGCTGGAGACACCCTTATGGGGTAGAACTTGCTTCAGTGGGGCTTTGGTGCTCACTGAGTCTGCCTCTTGAGTGTGTCCTTTATGGATGTGAGGAGTTGAAATCTGGTGTCTGACCACTGGGTACCCAGGCTCCTGGATCTCCATGTCAACCACTGAGTGAGTCCACCCAGCAGGAGCTACAGCAATATCAGCAGATTTCTCCTCTCTGTTTGGGGTTTGGAAGTTTTGGAGCTCTCTGACCCAGCTGCAGTTTGTTAGGTTAGGCTGCAAGAGGGCAGGCGGTTCCTTTGCCCTGCTGCGGACAGCTTGGGTGGGAATATAAATTGAGTGGGGCGGGGTCTCAGAGAATCACCAGGGCTGAGCAAACAGCAATGGCTGTCATCAGCCATCTTCGCGACTCCTCGCGTCTCCCGTCTCTGTGTCCTGAGTCCCTGAGTCCCGTGCCCCCACAGTAACAATGATCCCTGTGAGCAGCTCTGTGAGAAAGCCACCCATGCTTTCCGACCCGCTGCAAGACAGTCCAGTTTCTCCCCGTAGGAATCTGGGACCCCAGAGTCTCACCATAAACGAATTCACTGCATTCGGGAGCTTGTATCCCCTTCCGATTGAAAAAAACCACGCACCCAGTTGCAGCCCACCTTGCGCACGTCTCCGTACCTCTGCTCTTGGCGCCTCTGCACCTCCTACCCAGTCTCAGTGCACTTTTTTCTTTCCTTCTAGTTGTAGAACTTCCATTCGGCCAGCTTTCCCGTGGTTCTGGATGATAGCTGTTTTATCTTTTAGTTGTAGTTTTAATGTGGTTGTTGGGGGCAGCACATACAGGTTTATACCTTATGCTGCCATCCTGGTTCTCTCCCGTTGTTGGTTTTTATTAGAGAAAAATAGTGTGTAGGCCAGGGATAATTATAATTAAGCCCTATCTTGTGTTATATTATATATTTTGATTATAGGTTAAAATTGGAATAGAGTACTGCAAACCTTTTTCACACTATATTTAAATGGAAGAATGGAATAATAAAACATGGACCATATCTATATGCATTTAGTGAAGGAAGTAAACTGGAACTAAAAATAACTGTAATACAAGGCAGAATGTGCTCATGCTATAAGGTGCTCTGGAGGACAAGCAAGGCAAAGATTAAGACTTGTAGGGGAGGAAGTATCAGAAAAGCTTCCTGGTGAATATTGCAGCATCTTTTGACTGGGCTTTGAAGGATGAAGAAATGGGCTTAGAGGAGATAGAGGTTAAATGGGAGTGGCCAATAAGGAAGTTACTGAAATGTTCCATGCTAGTGTGGATTAAGGTTTGAATAAAGACAGTGGTGGTAGTAGTTGAAAAAAAAAAAAAAAAAGAATAGTTCTCCATGGCTGAGAGGAATGGATTCCGAGGGGCCCAGTCCTCGTGGCTCAGTGGTTGGGCATCGACCTGTGAACCAGGAGCTCACAGTTTAGTTTTGGTCAGGGCACATGCCCTGGTTGTGAGCTTGATCCTCAGGAGGCAGCTGATCAATGATTCTCTCTCATCATTAATGTTTCTATCTCTCTCTTCCTTCCTCTCTGAAATCCATAAAAATATCTTTAAAAAAAGAATTCAGAGGGAAGAATAATTGAGTGAGTATGTGTGGAGTTTCATACTTTAGTCAGTTACTAAAAGGTGACAGGTCTTGAAGGTACGGGGCAAGTTGAGGTCCTCAAGGGAGAGGTTGAAACTAAAGAAACAAATGCCTTTGTTTACACTTTTTCTTTGTACTGACCCAGTGACATACATAACCCAGAAGTTCATTTTTTAATGTAATAAATTGCATTTGATTACCTATTATTAGTACACATTCCTACAAATAAAATGAAGGGAAATAATTCTTGGTTTTTGACTTTTTAATGATGTTGTAACAAAAACGTTGAGTACCTACTACCATGAACAACACAATAAACAAGTGGTTGCTTATTGCATTACAAAGTAATTTTTGGTAGTAGTCACTAATAGTGCTAATATAGTACTGGACTCTGTTCTGTGCACTTTCCTGATATTCATTCAATATATATCTATATTGCATTCAAGGCAAAAATAGCAAATGCTTTATTACAATAGTGAAGCGTTTGTTTCAAAAGCATTCTTAAAAACATTCAAAAACAACATTTTTAGGGGATACCTCTTAGTATGAATGTGAAAAACATGGTATATTTGACCATGTACTTCCTTAAAACAATTGAAATACATTTTTGTCTCCTCTTCTGTGGTTTAAAATGCCTTCAACAGGTTGAAAGAATTTAGATAATTTGTTTTACAGAGAGATAAGGGTCTGACATTTAACACAACCCCAGGTGCATGTGGTTTCTTAAAAAATGTCAAAAAGGTCACATGATCTTATTGTACAAAGTCAGAAAAACAAGATCTTTTTGAGTGTCTTAACTGAAATGGAACATAAATAAAAATTCCCAATATAAAAAGCAATAAATTACTTATAAAACTATTTTTGGTTTTTTTTGCTCTGTTTTTTGTTAATGATACAATTAAAAACATCTTATATAATTTGCTAAACTTTTTGTTTTAAAGTTATTCATTTTGAAAGGCTAAATTTGTTATTTCCATACTGACTGCAAAGTGAAGTGAAGCACTAGGAATAAGTATGTTTTTTAAGTATGTTTTTTTTAAAGCACTTGAAATATTATAGGTTTTAAATGCTAATGGGATGGATTTCATCATACTAGAAATCATTATTTTCTTTCTGAAGGAATTCATCCACTTTCAATAGTGATCTTTATTAGAACCCCCCTAATTTAGGAAGTTGTACAGCGATGTGTAGTACATCTTCTTTTGGAAAAGGAAACATTCATATATATACATTAGTTTCACACTTAATATTTTTTTTTGCATTTATTTTTCTTTATTGATTAAGGTATTATATATGTGTCCTTATCACCCCATTGCTCCCCACCCCGCACTCACACCCTCACCCCCCTGGTGTCTGTGTCCATTGGTTAGGCTTATATGCATGCATACAAGTCCTTTGGTTGATCTCTTCCTTACCCCCACCCTCCTCTACCTTCCCTCTGAGGTTTGATGGTCTCATCAATGCTTCTCTGTCTCTAGATCTGTTTTTGTTCATCAGTTTATGTTGTTCATTATATTCCACAAATGAGTGAGATCATGGGATACTTATCTTTCTCCAACTGGCTTATTTCACTTAGCATAATGCCCTCCAGTTCCATCCATGCTGTTGCAAATGGTAAGAATTCCTTCTTTTTTACCACAGTCACACTTAATATTTTATTATAAATATAAAGGGTGGATATACTAAAGAATTCTCTTAGTTCTTGATGTTTTATCCATTTTGAATATTGTTGGTTAGGAAGATTGAACTAGTGAGATGTAGCTATTGATTTTATTTAAGGTTCTTTATCACCAATAGCTCCCTCTTTGTCTTTTGATTGAAGAAATGTGGTTAAAAATCACAAGTTATAACAAAGGAATTACTTAACTTTTCTCCAGAAGCTTATTTTATTTTAAACCATAGTTATTATACCTGTTTCTTTAAAATTATTATTGTTTAACATACTGTTTTATAAACAGGAAATGAATAATCTTCATGTCTCAAAAGGAAAAATAATTATTCTAAAGATCTATAAGATTTATAAACAAGGAAATGGTGACACAGCTGACTTAATGGGGCCAAAAAATTAAATGTTAAAGAGGATAAAAGCGTCCCTAGCTCCTCATCCTATACCCCAACCGTGCCTTTTACCACAACTAAAGAACTAGAGTCACATCCTGTATAACTCAATGGGAGTTGTATTTACTGAATTATTTCCTTGGGGGTAGATGTTTGTCATTGTTTAGTGTACACCCCAGGAAAGTGTAATTTTACTGAGTGTATTCATGAAGATTTGATAATGTAGAATTAAAATATATAAATTTATTTTTAGCATAATAACTACAATTATACTAATGGAAATAAAGAAGGCACCTATAATTCCATTAACTTATCAAATACGCTTTCCTCCTCTGTTCCCTTCCAGTCCTCACCCAAAAACCACATTTGAGATATGTGAAATTTGGGTTTATATTTCTTGGGGGATTTATTATAGTTGAACTCTGTTCATCTGGAGATTTACTTTTTTAAAAAAATATATATTTTATTGATTTTTTACAGAGAGGAAGGGAGAGAGATAGAGAGCTAGAAACATCGATGAGAGAGAAACATCGATCAGCTGCCTCCTGCACATCTCCTACTGGGGATGTGCCCGCAACCCAGGTACATGCCCTTGACCAGAATCGAACCTGGGACCCTTCAGTCTGCAGGCCGACGCTCTATCCACTGAGCCAAACTGGTTCCGGCTGGAGATTTACTTTTGAAGTCCACGTCAGCTCCTGGCTACTCCCAGAAAATATTCCAAGAAAATGTACTTACCAAGTACAGAAAAAGGAGGAGTGTCTCCTGAGGTTGGCCATCTCATTGGCCATCTGTCTGTAGGTTCCTCTGGTAACAGAACCATCCTACATGTCATTGGCTGAACAGGAAATTTAGACCCAATATAATGTCTAACCTAAACTGTGGAAGGCATGCTTCTAGATTTTTTTGGACTAGAGTAGACTTTCTAAGTCTTGTATACCACTGAGACTTGCTCACAGTTGTGTTCTCATTGGGAAGAAAGTGGCACAAAAATGTAGGGTGCTGCTTGAATACAAACTTTTATCTTACTAACTCCCTGTTGATTACTGATTACTTCCTGTTGATTAGCATCAGTTGGATTACAATTTAAATAATTAAATCATATTGGTTGACCATAAAACTTCAGATTCACATTTCATTTTTAATGAGAATGTAAATTCTTTTTATTTTTAAATATATTTTATTGAGTTTTACAGAGAGGAAGGGAGAGGGATAGAGAGTTAGAAATATTGACCAGAGAGAAACATCGATCAGCTGCCTCCTGCACACCCCCCCACTGGGGATGTGCCCGCAACCAAGGTACATGCCCTTGATCGGAATCGAACCTGGGACCCTTAAGTCCACAGGCCGACGCTCTATCCACTGAGCCAAAGCGGTTAGGGCGAGAATGTAAATTCTTGAAAGATTTATTCATTGATTCTCATCAAGTCAGTTGCTACAATAGTCTGACATAGGTGTCCTAGACAACTTTTAAAAGCTTGATTATATATTTCATAGATCAATTTTATAACCTTATTCACTTTCCTAATTAATAGATAACTTGGTCAGAGAGTGGAGTATAGATATTTAATGTTTTCAATAGACATGATACTTATTTTTTTAAAAAAAAAACCAGGCTCACATAAAGTACAGCCTTCCAGAAGATAATCTAGAACGTAATTGAGTTAGAAAATACCAACCCTAAATTCTATTCTAGGATATTGAAAGCAGTATGAAATTTAGTGTAGTTTATAGTATTGTTATCAGTAGATGTGCTGCAGGAAGAGAATTTCCTGAGACCCCCACAGGAGGGTGGGATTTTGTGGAAAGCTTTAGTGGTGATGTAAAATTAAAGGGGTTTCTCCCGGAGGTCCCGTCTCCGTTCGTCCTGCCTAAAAAAAATCCAGTCTTATCTTCAGCAGGGCCAGGATTAAGGCCACTGCCCAGAGTTTCTGTTCCATATTAAAGTATAGTCCAGTCCGGCATCTGGCTGGCTTAGCTTGTGTTCCAAGTTCAGTTCATTGTGTGTGGGGTCCCCATGGCCATGGGCCATGCAACTGCTACGGCACATGGCTATGGAGAGAGAACAGGTGAGTGCATGGGCGAGTGCAGGTCATGGAACCAGAGAGCAGGAGGAAACGAAAGAGGGAATTCTTTGTCTGGGGATTTTAACTTAAGATTTCTAGAGCTTGCAGTGGCTCCACCTTCCTAGCCAATGACCTTTTCCCAGGCTAGACTGACAGGCAAGTACCTTTCCTAAGTCACCCTGACTTCGCTGGGCATGTGCCCGTCTTCCCCTTTGTTCCATCCCTTCCCCCAGTGATCTGCAGGGAATGGACTATTGGTTTTCCTGGGGAGTGTGAAGCTGTAGCTTCCTGGTAAAGCTGTCCAGATGACCATGCTTATAATGTCTGGCCTCCCCTTTTCTCTCTTCCTTTATTAATATTAATAAACTAGTTAATGATGACCATAACAGTATAATAGGTAACTCAAACTTGTATCTTTCCTCTGGAAGTGGAGTCAGCTTAGTTCTGGTTATAGGATATTTGAGTCCTGCTTAGCCTAGCTTTCAGGCTAAAGCCACACTTAATTGATAGTAAGACTTTCCCTAATCAGATAGTTAATTGGTCATTTGTGAATTCATAGATGGGAGAGCTAGGTCATTTTGGAGTTGGGTGATTTCTATTCATTAGACTATTTCTTAAGCAGCAGATGAGGGGAAGTTCTGTTGCCTGTAGCAGCATCAAAAACGGGAATTATCTATAAGGTGAGTATACTATGTATATTTTTGTGTGGGAGATTTAAGCATTAAGTTAGTTTAAACTGATGGTTATTGCTGATGGGAAATGATACCTCTTTATACACCTCTTTATATCTTAACATAATGTAGTGTATTTATTTATGTATTTCAATAGCACAATATCTTGAACTCCTAAAAGCTTCATCTTTTCCCAGCAAGATCAAAAGTAGTTAAACACATAGCCTGTCAATTGTCAATGTAAATTTTCAATGGTCAATATTAACCCAGTCCAGTTTGAAACGGCTTTTGAATTACGAGGAAAGGAAATGACACCCCAGATTACTTTTTTGATCCTCTTAACAATCTCCCTCTTTATAAGGCATGATAATAAAAGTTTATCAGGTGTGTTTTTCTTTTTACAGGAACACCAGTGTATTCAGTAGCATGGGACCCTGATTCAGAAAAGGTTCTTTACACAGCAGGCAAGCAGCTGATCATTAAACCTCTTCAGCCAAATGCTAAAGTTTTACAGGTACTTTGCAGGCATTTGTAAATTGTTATCAGGATTTGCCAGACTGCTAAGTGAGAGGTCTTTTTCTTAGGGGAGTCCCTTTCTTCTGGGTGGTCTTTTTACAGTCTGAGGCTTTGAGTGTGTAGTTTTATCAGCCTTTATTATAGAACAGGGAATATCTGGTTATGTTTCCAACAAGGTTCACTTCCTTCTTATTCCAACTCACATCATACCAGTAAATCATAAATATGGTTTGCGTTACTAAATTGTCACATGATTTGGCATGATTGTTATCTTTGACTTTAGCAGAGTCAGCTTCAAATGTGTAGATTTGAGACAAAACAGGACGAAATCATAAAACTTTAAAAGCTTGTTTAGACTGTGTTTTTTATTATCATTACTATCATTTTCCTCCTTGTCCTCATCTGTTCAATACACTTGAGGGTTCTCTAAGACTCTAGCATTCTTTTAGTATTTTTGGAATGGAGGGGAAATAATGTAGAACAATTTAGAACAAATCAGGTGTGTATAATTTTACCCATTATGTAGAAGCAAAACAATGGTGGCAGTTAAAACAGGTCAGCATAGGACACATTAATGGAAAACTTTGAGCCTATATTTAGAATTTTGGTGTTTGATTCCAGTGTTAAAAGGAAGAATCATTTTCTTCACATGTTGGAAATGACGATTTAATGTGGTGAACAAGACTATAGGCTTTGGAGTTAGTCACCTGGATTCAAGTGCAAGTTATAAAATATCTTTGAGCCTCAGCTCTCTTATTAGTTGTGATACTCATACCTACTTGATAGCATTATTGAGAGTTAAATGAGTTAAATTACAAAGTGCATTGGACAGTGCATACAATAAGCATATTGAGTACATGCAATAAGTACTCAATAGTATAATTCAGTATAGAGGAGTTGTTATTGATATTATTATGCATTATTAAGTTATTTCTACATTTTAGTCAGTCCCTAATAAATCAGAGCTAAAGAGGTCAGAAAAAAAATGTAGAATGACTAGGTAGGTTTAAGGGATTTGATGCTGGAGTTTGATTTGCTACAGCAGGTATAAAGGTGTTTTAAGAAGAAGCATCAGATTTAACAGTTGAGTAGATACAGATTTGGGGGAGTAAGGAGATAGAAATGACTTTGAGGTTTTATATTAGTAACTTGTATATAGATTGTGCTACATATATCATATAGTCCGCATGCATTTACATTTTTACTGCATGCAGAACAGAACTATGGGACAAAGGAAATAGAAGATACAAGTGCTTGCTCTTAGGCAACTAAGGAAAAGAATTTGGGCAAAAGGAAGAAGCTGGAAAAGAGTACTAGTTCTGACTGCCTTTAGTCAAAGTTCTTCCCTACCACTTACACTCAGAAAAGCTGCTATGAAATTACATAGCAAAAGCAGGCAAGATGAACCTTTTAGTTTGTAATTATGTGACTTGTTTAGATACCTGTAATTAGGCTTATTTGAATGAAACTCAGGAAGATGCTTATGTCACCATTGATAAATTATAATTTAGTGGTTTGGTAGAACCTTTGAACCAGGAGGTAGTGAGAGAAGGAAAAGTATCCAATGCCAAAGTTCAGCTAGAGGAGAGGAAGAGTTAAAGTATAGTGCAAATTTTCTATTCCTTATGGAAAACTAAGGTTGGGCATAAGTATAGACTCAAATTTGGATTGTCCATAAAAAAGAATGCTTAATTAATTGGTACCTGTAGAATATCGTTCAAAAGTAAACATTTCATTTCCCATGAAATGGGCTCTATGGACTCTTCTAGAGACCCAAATCTGGTTTTATAGTGAGGAGACATTTTTTATTTATTCAATTAGTGAAAATGTAGTGCATACCTACTATGTACCAGACACTATGCTAGCTGTGAGATATTCAAGGTGAAATAACAGTTTCTGGCATCAAGGAGCTTGTCCAAAGAATTTCAAGAAGTGACTAACATTGAGAAATAAGTGAAAAATGTGCATTATATATAATAGTAAATATATGTAATATATAAATTGGTATACTAAAACAGTACAGTTGATCCTTGAACAACACAGCAGTTAGGGGCACCGACCCTCACACTGTTGAAAATTTAACTATAACTTTTGCCCCAAAGCTTAACTGCTGATAGCCTGCTATTGATCAGAAGCCTTACCAATAACCTAAGCAATTAACACATATTTTATGTTATATGTATTATATACTCTATTCGTACAATAAAAAAGCTAGAAGAAATGTTAAAAAAAATCATAGGAAGAGAAAATACAATTACAGTATTTATTGAAAAAAAATCTGCATATAAGTGGACCCATGTAGTTCAAACTCATGGGTAAACTGTATAAGGGAACTTTAAACCATATTTTGTTCCTAAGTTTTGAACAACAAAATTTTTGTAGTTTAAAATGAAACTTAGGAGAACCAAGATGGCGGCATAGGTTAACGCCGGAGTTTGCTGCTTTGAACAACTACTTCAAAAGTGAAACTAAAACACAGAACGGACATCACCCAGAACCACAGGAACGCTGGCTGAGTGGAAGTCCTACAACTAGGAGGAAAGAGAAACGCATACGGACACTCAGAGGAGGCGCAGTGCTGAAGTCAAATTCTGAGGTGCGGAGTGCGCGGAGCGGGCTGGCGGCGGAGGGCGCGGTTGGCGTTTTCAATCGGGAGGGAGTCGCAGACTCTGAGCTCCAGATACAGGCGTGTCTTTAGGGACCCAGACTCAAAGGGAGAAGCAGGACTGTCTGGCTTCGGTCAGAGCGAGTGCAGCTTTCTCTCCGAGCTTTGCAGCGGGTGCTGGGACTCAGAGAGGCAGAGCCCCTGGGGACAGGACTGAGAGCCGCCATAACTGCTCTCTCCGGCCCACCCTGTTGATCCTGTGCGACCCGCCCCGCCCAAGCCCTGCACAGAGGCATTTGCCGGATAGCCTCAGGCAAAGGCTAGATTAGCACCTCCCTAGAGGACAGAAGTTCTCTCACTGCTGACACAGCTGATTCTCATAGCCACTTGGCCTGGAGGTCAAACCCTCCCTGGGATTAGCTACAACAATCAAGATTTATCTATAAGACTGCGAACAAAGACCACTAGGGGGTGCACCAAGGAAGCATAACAAAATGCGGAGACAAAGAAACAGGACAAAATTGTCAATGGAAGAAATAGAGTTCAGAACCACACTTTTAAGGTCTCTCAAGAACTGTTTAGAAGCTGCCGATAAACTTAATGAGATCTACACGAAAACTAATAAGACCCTCGATCTTATATTGGGGAACCAACTAGAAATTAAGCACACACGGACTGAAATAACGAATATTATACAGAGGCCCGACAGCAGACCAGAGGAGCGCAAGAATCAAGTCAATGATTTGAAATGCGAGGAAGCAAAAAACATCCAACTGGAAAAGCAAAATGAAAAAAGAATCCAAAAATGCGAGGATAGTGTAAGGAGCCTCTGGGACAGCTTCAAGCGTACCAACATCAGAATTATAGGGGTGCCAGAAGATGAGAGAGAGCAAGATATTGAAAACCTATTTGAAGAAATAATGACAGAAAACTTCCCCCACCTGGTGAAAGAAATGGACTTACAGGTCCAAGAAGCGCGGAGAACCCCAAACAAAAGGAATCCAAAGAGGACCACACCAAGACACATCATCATTAAAATGCCAAGAGCAAAAGACAAAGAGAGAATCTTAAAAACAGCAAGAGAAAGAAACTCAGTTACCTACAAGGGCATACCCATACGACTGCCAGCTGATTTCTCAACAGAAACTTTGCAGGCCAGAAGGGAGTGGCAAGAAATATTCAAAGTGATGAATACCAAGAACCTACAACCAAGATTACTTTATCCAGCAAAGCTATCATTCAGAATTGAAGGTCAGATAAAGAGCTTCACAGATAAGGAAAAGCTAAAGGAGTTCATCACCACCAAACCAGGATTATATGAAATGCTGAAAGGTATCCTTTAAGAAGAGGAAGAGGAAGAAAAAGGTAAAGATACAAATTATGAACAACAAATATGCATCTACCAACAAGTGAATCTAAGAATCAAGTGAATAAATAATCTGATGAACAGAATGAACTGTTGATTATAATATAATCAGGGACATAGAAAGGGAATGGACTGACTATTCTTGGGGGGGAAAGGGGTGTGGGAGATGTTGGAAGAGACTGGACAAAAATCGTGCACCTATGGATGAGGACAGTGGGTGGGGAGTGAGGGCGGAGGGTGGGGCAGGAACTGGGAGGAGGGGAGTTATGGGGGGGGAAAAAAAGGAACAAATGTAATAATCTGAACAATAAAGATTTAATTAAAAAAAAAAATAAATAAAATAAAATGAAACTTAATGATCTCTATGTGTATATCTATCTAATATATATATATATATATATATATATATATATATATATATATATATATATGAATCTGTGCCCAGATATTTTATTTTTGTCCTTGCAGTTTATTTTAGGACATTTGTTTTTGAGAGTGTATATTTTTACATATCTTAAATAAAACAAGCTATAAATTATTCTTATTTGACACTATTCAATATTTTATTCTGTATATTTAAAAATAATAGATTTGGAAGGATCTATAGAGAGAGCCCTTTAATTGGTCACTCTAGTTATATTATTCTGCTTAAATATGGTAAAAGAAAGCTTTTAATTGCATGTGTGATAATAGCTAAATGGGCACATGAATTACTAGTATATTTAGGGACAAGAAGACATCCATGCTTACTTTCTGGATTGCCAATTTCTGGGTCACTTATATATCCATATATATATATATATATATATATATATATATATATATATATATATACAGAACATATAAATATCTATGGAATATATCCTTTTGTTATATAGTAAATGCAGCAGAAGATTTTCCTAGTTGTTCAGTGACTATGCCAGTGACATGAAGGTAAAGAGAATGAAGCTTAGGAGAATATGCAGAGGGAATGAAGAGAGTACTAAAGAAAGTGTTCAGGTAGTAGAAGTTTTATAAAAAAGAAAAGAATAAGTTAACAAGAATGAAGGCAGCAGTAATGGGGTCAACTGTACAGAGGAGAGCAAGATTTGGATTTAACTTAAGTTTTGGAGTGCATGACATTCATTCCAGTGTTATCACACAAATGTCAAGCTTGGAATAGTTCAACAGCAAGTGATTTTCCATCTGAAGTTCATGCAACTGAGGAAATTTATAAGGATGTAAACTATATAGTGGATGTCGTAGTGCTAGGGGCTTTCATTAGTGTAAATTAGAAATGAAACAGGCAAATGAGGTTATGCATAATGGCTATGAAGGAAGATGGGAATCTCCAGGGAGAGGACAAGAGGCAAAATGTCTTTTCCTATTAAAAAAAAACTGATCAGTGCTCTTGAAGTTGTAATTAATATCTTTTTTTCTTCTCATAGTGGAAAGCTCATGATGGAATTATTTTAAAAGTAGATTGGAATTCAGTCAATGATTTAATTTTATCTGCTGGTGAAGACTGTAAATATAAGGTATGTATGTTTGAACTTATCACCTGGTTGAAAGAATCAAATTTAGTTGATAAGTATTCAGCATCTATGGATATTCGTTTAATACTTTACTTTAGCCATGTCATTTAATGCTAGTAATTTAACATATTGTTAGTTATTATTTTAAGTGGTATTTTAAAGTGCTGGCTTTCTCATTGGCCTTCCCTCCCACAACTCCCTAACTTCTATCTGTGCTCATTGACCTATAGAATTTGACTTAGTAAGTAGCAACATAAATACAACTTCTAGTTTTAGTGACTCAATTTAAATCAACTCAATTTAAGTTTTTAAAAATCAAGCTTATTGGTTTATTAAGCATTTACTACCTTTAGAACAAAATAATTTTGGGGGAAGAATAAGATTTAATGTAACTATAGTAAGAGGAAACTTAATTGAAATAAATACTTTGAGAGAAAGTTGGTAGAATACTTGTTGAACAAAGAATTTAAGCAAAAAAAAGCATCATCTCAAAACTTCATTATTTAAAAGGACTTAAAATGGGTGTTTTTTGATTAATTAAGTAGCTTCTGAAAATTGTGACGTTATTATAATATGTATTTTTTGAGACACTTAGGTTTCAAGGAATACAGCTTATCCACCTCCCTTGTGTGATAGTAAAGACATTTAATTAATATTGTAAAGTGATGATTTCTAAATCTTTACTTGATATCTCACTGTAGAACAAACTTGTTTGTAATAATGTGGTGATGACTGTTATAAAAGATTTTGAAAAATTTGCTTTTGTAGGTATGGGATAGTTATGGCCGCCTTCTATACAATTCACAGCCCCATGAGCATCCTATTACCTCAGTTGCCTGGGCTCCAGATGGAGAATTATTTGCTGTTGGATCGTTTCATACTTTACGTTTGTGTGATAAAACTGGGGTAAGTTATAGTGGTGAGCAATCACAGATGTGTTGTCATAAATGTGGTAATGCACAACACACCTGGTTCTCAATATTTAAAAAACATTTTCAATGCTTGCATTTGATTGAATCTTTCTGATTTGTCTTCTTAATATGCTGGTTCAGTCAATTCCAGATTTATGAGACCAAACTCTTTAAGTTTGAAGACTAGGTATGTTCTCTACTATTTGTCTTTCTGGAAATAACTTATTTTAAGCATGATTGTAAAAGATGATAAAGTAGTTAAAGTATTAACATTTATGCTCAATAAATATGGAGAGTTCAGCTTTAAACCTTTTAAAAATTGTCAAATATGTTTTGTACAAAAATTTTGGTTGCATATTTATGGTAAGAAATTGATAGTAAATTTTAAAAATTACCATTTTAAAAACAAAGGACTTTGTTTTTTTTGTCAAGAATTCCATGTTTGAATATGTGTGAGGCGTTTTCCACACGAGAGACTATGCCTTCCATCACACCAGTTCTGTTTAGAACTTAAACAAAAAGCCAAGCTCCACAGCATTTCCTGATTGTACTTGGAAGACTAAGTTGCTCCAGAAGCAGCAGCATTATCTGAGTGGGACTGTTCCATACTGTTTCCAACTATGAGGAAATCACTTAATTGTTCTGTGGCTTAATAAGACTGATAATAAAGTCCTCTGCCTGGCGTTATAAGTTCTCCTAAACCTGATGGGATAAAATCCAGTTAGTCTTCCCTCCCACAACTCCCTAACTTCTATCTGTGCTCAAATCAGGTCGAACACTGACTCTTGAATCTTCTCTGCTCTCACTGATGCTCTCAGCCTTCTTTCATGGAATGGGAATGCTCTCACCTTTGTCTTATTTTTAGTGAGTTCTACCCATTTTTTAAGGCCCATCTCATGTTTAACTTCCTTTCATGGTACCTTCCGTAGATTATCTAAAGTTTATCTATTTTTCTAAGTTTCTCTCATGTAGGTCTCTTGTCTTGTCTTAGTTATAAATCAGGATAATAGAGTACTTTTTTAAAAAAATATATATTTTATTGATTTTTCACAGAGAGGAAGGGAGAGGGACAGAGAGTTAGAAACATCAATGAGAGAGAAACATCGATCAGCTGCCTTCTGCACATTCCCCACTGGGGATGTGCCCGGAACCATGCCCTTGACCAGAATTGAACCTGGGACCCTTGAGTCTGCAGGCCGACGCTCTATCCACTGAGCCAAACCGGTTAGGGCTAATAGAGTACTTTTCATCTGATTTTTTTTTTTTTATCAATGATTCTGAGTCTATAGAATATGTACTCTCATTTTCACAATGTATTACACTCTAACATTGTCCATTTTAGTTTTGACTCCCCTCAAGTTTCTGCTTGCTTTTTAAAAGAAAGTCAACTTTATTGCGATGTAATTCACATACTATGCATTTATTTATTTAAGGTTTACAGTTTACTGTTTTTTTAGTATATTCATAAGATTGTGTAATGATCACCTCACCCTATTTTAGGACATTTTCTTCCCCTCTAAAAGGAATCACACACTCATTGTCAATCCCTATTTCTCCCTACCTCACCCTCCAGGGGTGGGTAAACTTTTTGACTCGAGGGCCACCATGGGTTCTTAAACTGGACCGGAGGGCCGGAACAAAAGCATGGATGGAGTATTTGTGTGAACTAATATAAATTCAAAGTAAACATCATTACATAAAAGGGCACGGTCTTTTTTTTTTTTTTTAGTTTTATTCATTTCAAACGGGCAGGATCCAGCGGCCATAGTTTGCCCACGGCTGCCCTAGCCCCTGGCAACTACTAGTCTACTTTCTTTTTATGTTGATTTGCCTATTCTGGCCATTTCATATACATAGAATTAAAACATTATGTGGCCTTTTGTGACTGGCTTCTTTCACTTAGTGTGATATTTTTAAGGTTTGACCATGTTGCAGCATATATTAGGACATCATTTCTTTTTATGGACAAACTAGAAGAGGCTTGGTGCACAAAATTTGTGCACTTCGGGGGGGGGGGTGCGTCCCTCAGCCTGGCCTGTGCCCTCTCACAGTCTGGGAGCCCTCAGGGGATGTCCGACTGCTGCAGAGGTGGGAGAGGCTCCTGCCACTGTCCCTGCACTCGCCAGCCATGAGCCTGGCTTCTGACTGATCAGGGTTCCCCCTGTGAGAGCACACTGACCACCAGGGGAAGCTCTTGCATTGAGCGTCTGCCCCCTGGCGGTCAGTGTGTGTCATAGCGACCAATTGTTATGCCAGTTTGCATATTAGCCTTTTATTATACAGAACTAGAGGCTTGGTGCATGAAATTCATGCACTTGGAGGGGGTGTCCCTCAGCCCAGATTGCAAGAGGGCTCAGGCTGAGGGACCCCACCTGTGCATGATTGGGGCTGGAGAGCGACACGGAAGGTTGGCCAGCCAAAGAGGGACTGCAGGAGGGCTCCAGGGTGCGTCCGGCCCGTCTCACTCAGTCCCAATCAACTGGACACCAGCAGCAAGCTAACCTACCAATCAGAGGGTCTGCCCCCTGGTGGTCAGTGCACGTCATAGTGAGCGGTTGAGCAGCCTTAGCATATCATTAGTGTATTACACTTTGGTTGGTTGAATGGACGACTGGACACTTAGCATATTAGGCTTTTATTATATACGATAATATTTCATAACTAGAGGCCCGGTGCACAAATTTGTGTATGGGTGATCTGGCCGGGCCAGCGAGGGGGAGGGTCTGCAGGAGGTTGGCCAGCTGGCCCAACCTCTGATTGGGGTGTTGAGGGCTGATCAGGGGAGGGACCGGCTGGGGGGGTGCCACTTGGGGCCCAGGTCAGACTGGTTGGCTGCCGCAGTGCGTGTCATAGCCACTGGTTGTTTCGGTCATTCTAATCATTCGACCGTTCCGGTTGCTGGGCTTTTATGTACTGGTATATAAATATGAATATGACATGCTTTGTATTTATCAGTTGGTAGATATGTGGGTTGCTTCGATTTTTATCATGAGTAATGCTGCTATGAATGTGCATAAGTTTTTGTATGGACATGTTTTCATTTCTCTTGGATATGTACTTAAGAGTAGAATTACTGGGTTAAATAGTAACTTTGTGTTTAACGTTTTGAGGAATGGCCAAACTATTTTCCAGAGTGGCTGCCTACTTTTGACTGCTCTCCAGTCCTCAAGTAGTTGTTTTTGTATTTTGCCTTGAGTGTATAAATGTTATCTGTAAGAAGGTTGCTCTGGTAGCAGCTATTCTGCTATTATCATTCTTTACATGTCAAAATTTTACATAAAATACTTGATCATGAGTTTTTATATTTTTATTTTTTAAGCCATAAACATTTTATTTTATTTTTTTAAAATTAAATCTTATTGTTCAGATTATTACAGTTGTTCCTCTTTTTTCCCCCCATACCTCCCCTCCACCCGGTTCCCACCCCACCCTCTGCCCTTACCCCCGCCACCTTCTGTTCTCATCCATAGGTGTACAGTTTTTGTCCAGTCTCTTCCCACACCCCGTACACCCCCTTTCCCCCCTGAGAATAGTCAGTCCACTCCCTTTCTATGCATGATTGGGGCTGGAGAGCGACACGGGATTCTATTATATTCACCGGTTTATTCTGTTCATCAGATTATTTATTCACTTGATTTTTAGATTCATTTGGTGATAGATGTGTATTTGTTGTTCATAATTTGTATCTTTACCTTTTTCTTCTTCTTCCTCTTCTTAAAGGATACCTTTCAGCATTTCATATAATACTGGTTTGGTGGTGATGAACTCCTTTAGCTTTTTCTTATCTGTGAAGCTCTTTATCTGACCTTCAGTTCTGAATGATAGCTTTGCTGGGTAAAGTAATCTAGGTTGTAGGTTCTTGCTATTCACCACTTTGAATATTTCTTGCCACTCCCTTCTGGCCTGCATAGTTTCTGTTGAGAAATCAGCTGACAGTTGTATGGGTACTCCCTTGTAGGTAACTGATTTTCTTTCTCTTGCTGCTTTTAAGATTCTCTCTTTGTCTTTTGCTCTTGGCATTTTAATTATGATGTAGTCTTGGTGTGGTCCTCTTTGGATTCCCTTTGTTTGGGGTTCTCTGCGCTTCCTGGACTTGTAAGTCTATTTCTTTCACCAGGTAGGGGAAGTTGTCTGTCATTATTTCTTCAAATAGGTTTTCAATATCTTGCCCTCTCTCTTCTTCTGGCACCCCCATAATTCGGATGTTGGTACGCTTGAAGTTGTCCCAGAGGCTCCTTACACTATCTTCATATTTTGGGATTCTTTTTTCTTTTTGTTTTTCCAGTTGGGTGATTTTTGCTTCTTTGTATTTCAAATCTTTGTCTTGATTCTTGCGATCCACTAGTCTGCTGTTGGAACTCTGCATAATATCCTTTATTTCAGTCAGTGTATGCTTAATTTCTAGTTGGTCCTTTTTCATAACTTCGAGGGTCTCACTAGATTTCTTGAGGGTCTCACTAAATTTATCGGTGGTTTCTAGAAAATTCTTGAAAAACCTTAAAAGTGTGGTTTTGAACTCTATATCCAGTAGTTTGCTTTCCTCCATTTCTGTCATTTGTGACTTGTTTCTTTGTCTCGGCATTTTTTATGCTTCCCTGTGTTGATAGAGTGGCTTTCTGTGTTAGGTGTCCTATAGGGCCCAGTGGCTCAGCCTCCCCAATTACCTGAGGTAGACACTCTTGGTGCACCCCTTTGTGGGCTTTGTGCACAGACTTGTTGTAGTTAAGTCTTGATTGTTGTAGGTATCACTGGGAGGAATTGACCTCCAGGCCAATTGGCTGTGAGAATCAGCTGTGTCTATGGTGGGAGAACTTCTGTGCTGGAGACACCCCTATGGGGCAAGACTTGCTTCAGTGGGGCTTTGGTGCTCACTGAGTCTGCCCCCTGAGTGTGTCCCTTATGGATCTGAGGAGTTGTAATCTGGATGGTCCCCCTCTGACCTCTGGGTACACTGGCTCTTGGATGTCTAAGGAGGTGCTAATTTAGCCTCGGCCTAAGGCTACCCAGCAGGAGCTATGGAGAGATTCCTCTTCTTTGTTTGGGGTTTGGAGGTGCCCAGATGAGGCCCAGCTGTGAAGGAATGCAAGCTGCTGTGGGGCCTTGCACCTTCTTTTTGAAGTTCTGGGTCTTTCTGATTCAGCTGCAGTTTGTTAGGTAATTTTCAGGTTGCAAAGGGCCAGGCCTTTCATATGCAAAAGCCTCTGCACACAGCTTGGGTGGGGCGGGGTCTCAGGGGATCAACAGGGCGGAGCAAGCAGCTATGGCTGCTCCCCAGTCCTACCCTAAGAGGCCCCGTGTCTCAATGTCCCGGTAATCGCTGCAAGCACCTCTGAGAGAAAGCCGCCCTCGAGTTCTGCCCAATGTCAGACAGCCCAGTTTCTCCCCGTATGAGTCTGGGTCCCCAGAGACTCACCCGGAACTGGAGTTCAGAGCAGTCGGGAGCTTGAGACTCCCTCCCGACTGAAAAAGACAACTGCGTCCTCAGCCGCCAGCCCTTCCCACGTGCACCGCGTCCTCAGCCGCCAGCCCTTTCCACGTGCGCCGCATCCTCAGCCGCTAGCCCTTTCCACGTGCACCACGTCCTCAGCCGCCAGCCCTTTCCACGCGCACCGCGTCCTC
The DNA here is from genome assembly GCF_963259705.1 of Myotis daubentonii. Classification (NCBI taxonomy): domain Eukaryota; kingdom Metazoa; phylum Chordata; class Mammalia; order Chiroptera; family Vespertilionidae; genus Myotis; species Myotis daubentonii. The sequence goes on along the minus strand of NC_081842.1, from coordinate 24,537,003 downwards.
AGCCGCCAGCCCTTTCCACATGCACCGCGTCCTCAGTTGCCAGCCCTTTCGGCGTGCGCTTCTGTACCTCTGCACTTTACTTCCGCACCTCCTCTGAGTCTCAGTGCTTTTCTCTTCCCTTCTGGTTGTAGAATTTCCACTCAGCCAGCCTTCCTATGGTTCTGGATGATGACCGTTTTGTCTTTTAGTTGTATTTTTGAAGTGGTTTTGCGAGGCAGCAATTTCCGGTGTTTAACTATGCCGCCATCTTGGTTTCTCCTAAGCCATAAACATTTTAAAATAACTTGTTATTGATTTTAGAGAGCAAGGAAGGGAGAGGGAGAGATAGAAACATCGATGAGAGAGAAACATCATCGAATGGCTGCCTCCTACATGACCCCTACTGGGGATCAAGCCTGCAATTAATCCCGAAATCAATTGCCCTAACTGGGAATCGAACCAGCAACTTCTTGGTGCATGGGACGATGCTCAACCAATTGAGTCACACTGGCTGGGATAATCATGAGTTTTTAAAAATCAGTTCTGCACATTTGAGAGCTATGCTAAATACTACATTGATTCTCAAGGTGAAACAGAGAGAGCTACCTATTTGAGATTCACTATTCAAGGAATTGTCCAGGAAAATAGCCTGATGACATGGGTAGACAGTTCATGAAACATGCAAATGGCCAGTATAAACATGAAACGATGTTCACGTTAACTAATATCTATAATAATAAAAGTGTAATATGCTAATTAGACTGGACATCCTTCCAGACAAAGCCGAGGCTGCAAGGGAAGCCCAGGTCCCAGGTGCCTGCCGGCAGCCAGAGGGAAACCGGTGCTGGCAGCCAGGGGAAGGAAGGCGTACTCTTGCACGAATTTCGTGCATTGGGCCTCTAGTATACATATAAGATAAATAAGTAATGATGTATTTTATCGAACAGATTGAAAAGATTAACAATTACTTAAAAACCTTGGGTTTACTCAAGTAGGAGGAAATGAACTCTTTCATTTACACACTGTTGATGGAAATGTGAAATGATTCCATCTTTTTGAGGGGTAGTTTGATAATACAAGTGTTAGATGTACATATTCCTTGACCTAGGGATCTCACTTCTAGGAATTTTCTCTAAATAGATCATTGTACAAGTACACAAAGATGTATGCACAATAATTTCATCATAGTGTAGTTATAATGAAAATGAGAAATATATTAAATTTCCCATGTAGGAGACTAATTAGATTATTATTCTATATAGCTAAAATTGATTACCCTCAACTCTTAAAAATGGGGAAGAGGGTTATGTTTAAAAACCTGGAAAGATATTCATGATAAGTTATTTAGTGAAAAGACCAGATTTTTGAAGAGCATTTTATTTTATGATCTCACTGAGATAAAATAGTATATAGCTATATCTACATGGCTAACAGTATACTCATAGTTGCTGTATACTATATCTTTTCCTTCTTTATGATTTTGTAGTGTGACCCTTTCTTAATGAAAGGTATCGATTTCATAAATGTAATGAAGATCTTTAAAAAGTTCTTCAATAAAAATGAGCAAAAAAAGGAGTGATGTCACAGAAAATGGTGGAATAGGGCATTCCAATTGGTCTCTCTACTCAACCAACCATTAAACTGGCAAAAAATGTCATTCAACTTTTTCAGACCTTTAGAATCTAATTCAAAACTTACAACAACTAGGGGGAATGTTTAATGAAAAAAGACACTGCTGAATTTTGGTAAGAAAGCATTTTGGCATGTTTTGCTCACCTGCCTACCATTCCTCATTTCCACCTTGGGAGTGGCCATGGGGATGGTAGCGTGTGGCTAGCTGGTGCCTGAAGAGACTATATGAACTATGTTCGCAAAAAATTGTGGTTGAACTTTTTGACATGTCTGGTGGTTCTCAGACTGAAACAGAGACGTATCTTTGTTTTGCCTCCTTTGGAAATCTCTCAGAGCTGGAATGGCTTCCCAGTAGGCATCTATTGAAAGCATCTAAAGACTTACTACCAAACCTCCTGGGGCAAGGGACGGTGGGTGGGGCAAGCAATAGCCAGACCAAAAGCCTAGGAAGGAGGAGGCTGAAGAGGAAGATACATGAATCCAGAGTGCGACACACATGCCCAGGACCAGACAAAGGCCCAGGAAAGACTTGGAAGATGCTAGGCTTGTGTCACTAGCAGAACTCTGGGCAGAGCTTTGTGTCACAAGCCGGAGGTGACGGCAAAGGAAGCCCTATAGGTGGCCTGGCTCAGGGCTGATAGAGTGCCCCAGCTCAGAACCAATTGGCAAAGAGTGGGAGAGTATTTTCTTTCTTTCTTTTTGGCTCTATCAGGTGAGAAGCTGACCCCTGAGATAACAGAATGGAGACTTCAGTGACCACACAGGAAAGAAAAAGTCTTGGCAAAAATAGTTTGGAAGAGTCATTAAATAAACAAATGACTGCATTCCTCAAAAAGTAGCAACAGCCAACCTGGGAAGGGGGAAGAATCTGATTTCCAGAGTTACCACATTATAATATACAAAATGTCAATTTTTCAGCAAAAAATTACAAGGCATACAAAGAGGAAAACATGGCCCATTCACATGCAAAAAAAGAAATAGATACCATCCCTGTAGAGGCCCAGCATTGGACTTAAAGTCTTTAAAGACAAAGCCTTTTAAGTCAGTGGTCTTACTTATTTAAAATATATTTTTACTAGGGGCCCAGTGCATAAAATTTGTGCACTCAGGGGGCTCCATCAGCCTGGCCTGTGCCTTCTCGCAGTCCAGGAGCCCTCGGGGGATGTCCACCAGATATCCTTAGTGCTGCTGCAGAGGCAGGAAAAACTCTCGCCACTGTTGCTGTGCTTGCCAGCCATGAGCCTGGCTTCTGGCTGAGCGGTGCTCCCCCTGTGGGAATGCACTGACCACCAGAGGGCAACTCCTGCGTTGAGTGGGATCGGGCGGAAACCGGCTCTTTGACATCCCCCGAGGAGTCCCAGGTTGGGAGAGGGCACAGGCCAGGCCAAGGGTCCCCACTGGTGCATGATCAGGGCTGGCGAGGGATGCAGGAGGTTGGCCAACTGGGAAGGGACCGCAGGAGGGACCACGGGAGGGCTCCAGGCGTGTCCGGCCCATCTTACTCCATCTAGATTGGCCAGACCCCAGCAGCGAGCTCGTGGTCACTGCAGATCATAGTGACTGGTCGACCGGTCAACTGTCTGCCCCCTGGTGGTCAGTGTACGTCATAGCAAGCAGTTGAGGGATGTTAGCATATGATTAGCATATTATGCTTTGATTGGTTGAATGGACAGCCGGACACTTAGCATATTATGCTTTTGTTATATAGGATTGGCTTCAGAGAGGAAGGGAGAGGGAGAGAGAGAAACATTAATGATGGGAGAGATTCATTGATCAGTTAGTTGCTCCTGCACACCCACTACTAGGGATCCAGCCCACAACCTGGGCATGTGCCCTAACCATGAATGGAACTGTGACTTCCTGGTTCATAGGTGGACCCTCAACCACTGAGCCACACCAACTGGGCACAATGATCTTAAAAATGCTCAGAGAACTAAAGGGCACCAGGAGAACAAGGTTCAAACAAATAGAAAGGATAGAAATTATAAAAATGAACCAAATAAAAAATCTGGAACTGAAAAAAATGATCAAAGGATAAGAGAAATATATTGTAAATATCCCCAGAACCCCAAAATATGTCCAGTCTCTTCAATGAGTTTCATGCAAATAAACATTATAGTACAATGCCATTTCCCACTTATCAAAATATGGGAAAATGGACCTCCTCATAATTCATCGAAGGGAACATTTATTGGTACATCTTTACTCAAGTATAATTGGGCAAATCTATCAAGATCCTTGAAACTTTTGTCATAGTTATTATACTTTTAAGGAAGTTTAAAAATGTATTGCATGTTCATTTGCTCATTTTCATATTCACTAATTCCTTCACAAATATTTGAGTCTATTATATGCCAGGCACTTGCCTTAGGTGTTAAACAGCGGTAAACAAAATAAATTATCTGCTCTTGAGTTTTTATTCCTGCAGATGAAAAACTGTAAGAAAACAAACAAAATGACTATGTAGTATGTTAAATGGTAATAAAATACTATTAAAAAATAAAGGTGAGGTGGTCAGGGAATATCAGACACAAACTAAATGTACACTATTGAGTGGTTAGTAAAATAAGTTACGGTGTAGTGAATTACTTGTGGATGAAAAATTAAAACCCATAATACCACAGTTTTCCTCTAGATCCCATAATAACTTTTATTTTTAAACTTTGACTTTTAAGAAAGGCTTGCTTCATATATGTAAAGTAAAATCTTTCAATTTAACATAGTCATAAATAAATATGCAGAATATATTAATGAATTGCATTCTATTAAATTAAATGTAACAATTCAAGGGGAAAGATTTGAATATGTTATCTTTTAAATGACATTGTTGCTTTTATTTATCAGCAGGTGGTGCTATTGCTTGTGTGAAAGAGAACTTACTGCCATTCTTATTTTTTGTTCTTAAATACCCAGTTTTTCATTGTAATGAAAACATTGCCCTTTGTGCATTTATTCTTCCACTCAATTAAAATAATTTATCATCTGCAATAATTGGTCTTACTGTTATATGTAACTTTTCATAGTTTTATATATCAGCAATTTTTCATCTCATAGCACACGTAAACTAATTACTAAAATTCTGCATCATACTAAAAAATATATTTTTTGCCAGTCTGGGAAAAAGGTATAATTTTGATCCATTCATATCAGACAACTATTGTTAAGTTGCTGTTGTCATTTTTTTGACAATCTAAGAGAAAAGAGGTCAAGTATTGCATGTTTTAAAAATTCTTGTGGCACACCTATTGAAAATGGCTGATATATAGCAACACACGATTTAAGACACTGCAACTTGCTAATTTCCGGTATATGAAAGAGATTATTGATCTTAAAAATCAGTTAGTGTACCTGAGGCCAGTATACTGAAAACAAAGATATTACATATAAAAATATATTGCCAAGTCTTTCAAAAGTATAACAGCAATTTGTTATATTCTTGTTCAGTGGCATAGTGCTTCTTTCTAGACAGCTCAAAATAACTTGGGTCATATCATCAATACAGGTCATATTTGTGTTCTATAAACTTTTTATAATTATTGATTTTTCTATTTTTGTTTTTGCTTATTTTGTGGTTTTAGAAATTAGTTGCACTTAACTACTGCCAAACTAATTTCTGTTTGCTTTTTCATATTCTGTATCCTAAGGAAACTGTTACCTACAACTTATTGTCTGGAATTAGGGGTAAAAAATAGAAAACCTCACTAGTACAGTATAGGCACAAATAGTGATTAGTATGAAATAGTTTAATTAGATCTAAGTCTAATATATTAATCTAGGGCAAAAAGAAGTATAAGAAAAATAAAACAAAAATAGAAAAATAATATCCATAATCATGCCAAAAAATAAAATATTTTTATTTTCTATGTACCTTACAAGTCTTTGAGAAGATTTTTACATGGTTGTGATGACTAAAAATAAATTTTTACATATCCTTTTACTTTTTTGTATTGATGTTGAATACTTATTTTAGCTCAATATTATATTATTAGGGGCCCAGTGCATGAATTCGTGCACCTTGAAAGGAACTGTGGGCCTCGAGGCTGCAGTGGGCTGTGAGGCTGGGGTGGGCACAGGGGCAGGTCTCGGCCCATCCTCCGTGCCCTGCCCAGCCACTCCCACTTGATGGTGGCACCAGCCCCAATCGCACCCGCTGAAGGAGCAATTTGGGCGAGCGCCAGCAGCAGATGCAAGCACGGCTGGTGCCGTCAGCAGGTGCGAGTGGTGGCCGCTGCCCTGATCTCCCCTCAGGAGCAGGGGGAGGTGGAGAAGCCCTCGGGGTAACCAGGGCCTGCAGCTGCCACTTGCACCTGCTGACAGCACTGAGTGATCAGGACCAGCACTGGGCACCGGCAGCGGGTGTGAGCAACAGTGCTGCCTGCAGGTGTGAGAGGCAGCTGCCAGCCCTGATTGCCCCTCAGGAGCAGGGGGAGGTGGAAAAGCAATGAGGAGTGATTGGGGCCGGCAGCTGCCGCTCGTACCCACCGATGACGCCAAGCGATTGGCGCTGGGTGCCAGCAGTGGGTGTGAATGGCGGCGCTGGCAGCGGGTGCAAGCATTGGGTGGGACTGTGGCACATGGGAGCAAAGAATTTTCAGTAACCACCAGAGGCTCACTCCAATGACAGCAGCTGGTGCTCTGCCTTGGTCTGGCACCCCTGCTCACCTGCTCCACCATTCCACCGTGGCCAATGCCTGCCATGTTCTGCACTGTGCTGACTGCTGCCGACACCCGCCATGTTCTATGTGCACCACGTCGTGGTCAGCACATGTCATAGCGACCGGTTGGTTGTTCCACCATTCAGTCTATTTGCATATTAGGGTTATATATATATATATATATATATATATATATATATATAGTCTAAAACTACAATTAAACTATGAAAGCATAGCATCAGCATAATTTTAATAAAGATAGACTGGCCCTAACCAGTTTGGCTCAGTGGATAGAGCGTCGGCCTGCAGAATGAAGGGTCCCAGGTTCAATTCCGGTCAAGGGCATGTACCTTGGTTTTAGGCACATCCCCAGTAGGGGGTGTGCAGGAGGCAGCTGTTCAATGTTTCTCTCTCATTGATGTTTCTATCCCTCTCCCTTTCTCACTGTAAAAAATCAATAAAATATATATGTCTATATACATATAAAAAATAGACTGAAGGGGAAAGATAATGGCAGAGGCAACATTTTTTTTTTTTTTTTTTTTTTGGTGCCGTGACTTAGATCCGAACCGAGGCAACATTTTCTAAAAACTCAAAAATGAATTAAGTAAATGAGCCTAATTGTATTTAGTTGTTTGTATAACTACCTGGAGAGTAACTATTTCAGGTGACTATTTGGCTTGATTGTCAGCTTCTTGTGCTCACAGTAGAGACTCAAGAGAGAATTACCCTGCCACTTTGAAAAAGCTTTTCAGTTCCCCAAATGGCAAACATAGAGTTACCATAGACCCAGCAATTCCACTCCTAGGTGTGTACCAGAGAAATGAAAACATATGTCCACACAAAAGCCTATACACAAATGTTCATAGCAGCATTATTTATAATGGCCAAAAAGCTGAAAAAACCAAATGCCCCAAAACCCAAACAAAATATGTAATATTTATACAATCCAATATTATTTGTCAATCAAAGGGATGAAGTACTGACACATGCTACATGGACAAACCTTGAAAACATTAAAGTGAAAGAAGCCAGTCACAAAAGCCACATAATGTATTACTGCATTTATATGAAATGACCAGAATAGAAAATGAAAATAGATTAGTGGTTGCCATGAGCTGGGGGATCCAGGGAACGGACGACTGCTAATGGGTATGGGTTTCTTTTTGTGGTGATAAAAATGTTCTGAAATTACATAGTGGTGATGGTTATACAACTCTGACTATAATAAAAACCACTGAATTCTATACTTAAAAAGGGTGGATTTTATAATACGTGAAATGTGTCTCAATGTTGTTATTTTTTTAAAAATAAATAGGCTTAAGGGCAAAAGAGTGAAAAAATAAAATTTAAAATTTGTAATCAGTTGTGATGTTGTTATTTTGAATACTTATATTGGTTCTCTAAAGAACTGGGATTTTTGACTAGGTGAAAGGAGATACTGAGGTAAGATTGGTGAGGATAAATAAAAATTCCCTAGTTCCTGGGTTTGAATTGGAAGTGTCAGTTTGAGTTCATGAAAAAATTTCCTAATTCTGTTCATTAGAAAGGCCTAGGGGCGCCCTCGTGGTTTGGCTCAGTGGATAGAGCATTGGCCTGTGGACCAAAGGGTACTGGGTTCGATTCTGGTCAAAGGCACATACCTCAGTTGCAGGCTCCTCTCTGGCCTGGGCCCTGGCACATGCAGGAGGCAACCAATCAATTATTTCCTTTCACATTGATGTTTCTCCCTGTCTTTCCCTCTCTCTTCCACTCTCTCTCTCTAAACAAACAAACAAAAAAATTAATGGAAAAATATCCTTGGGTGAGGATTTAAAAAAAAAAAAAAGGCCTAAACTAGAGGTTTTCTCTCAATACAGGGGCGGGTCTCACATAGATAAGTGTAACCTAGAAGAGGCTACACTTACTGCGTTCTGAAAACAAGAAATCAATTACCTATACTTGCATAATTTTAGGCGTATATCAAAGATGTTTTTTTCTTTATTGATTAAGATATTACAAATGTGTCCTTATACCCCCATTGTCCCCCATACCCCCAACTCATGCCCTCATCCCCCGGTGTCTGTATCCATTGGTTATGCTTTATCAAAGATGTTTTAGTTACATTTTTCACATTAGGGTGCATTGAAGTAAAGGCTGACTTCAGGTGTGGATCAGGAAATATAAAATATGAATCTGGAACATTTTCTCATAGAAAACAAGGAAAGTGATCAAAACTACAAGATTCCATTAAAAAAAGCTAAAGAACCAACTTCAAGGGATCCCACTGGCTAAAATTGGGCTAATTGGAGTATTATATTTATTAAAGCACATCAAATAATGTTAAAATTAATGAGTTCATGATACTAAACAATAACATTTATTGCTTACATTTGAAGGTTACAGTGGTGTGTAATGAATTCCCCTCACATTTATTGATTACATTTGAAGGTTACAGTGGTGTAATGAATTCCCTTTTACCTATTACTCAGCTTCCAACAATTGTCAACTAATGGCTAATTTCTACCTCATCTGCACCATGGCCCAGATTATTCTGAGCAAATCCCTGACATCAGAATTTCATTGTTAAATATTTCTACTCATTAAAAAACACGGAGGCTTTTCAAAATCTAACCTCCATACCATTATTAAACCTAAAATAATTAACAATAATTCCTTAGTATTCTCAACAGTCACTGTTCAAAATTTTCCAATTGTTTTTTGTTTTTCAGTTTGTGGGAATTGAGATGCAAATAAGGTATAATAATTGTGATTGGTTGACAAATGTCTTAGATCTCTCTTGATCTGTAAGTTCCCTTTCTGCATAATTTCTTTAAAAATATTTTTATTGATTTTTTTTAGAGAGAGGGAGAGAGAGAGAGAGAGAGAGAGGCATCAGTGTGAGAGTGTAACATTGATTGGCTGCCTCCTGAATGCCCCCTACTGGGGTTCAAGCTGCAACCCTGACCTGAATCAAACCAGTAACCTTCCAGGTCACAGGACAACACTCAACCAACTGAGCCACACCGGCCAGGGCTGTAATACTATCTTTCAAAAAAGTGTTTGTTACTGTCTTACACATGCACCTCTTTTGTTCCAGCTGAGGCTTATTGATATCTCTAGGTAACATTCTCACATAGATAGATAGGTCCTAGAAGAGGTTACACTTACTGCATTCTGAAAACAAGAAATCAATTACCTATACTTTCATGATTTTAGGCATATATCAAAAATGCTTTAGATACAGTGTGTATTTAGTTTCCATTTTTAATGACATTCTTGAAACATGTAACATGTATAAAATCTTTCAAGAACTGCAAAACACCCACACCATTTCCAATCACATAATTACTTTTAAGTAATAATACTGAATGGATACATACAAAGATTCTGTAGGAAAAAAAGAAGACATCTTAATAGGAGCTGTAGAATTAATAGTAAGATGTCTTCTTTTTCTCCTACAGAATCTTTGTATGTATCCACTCAGTATTATTACTTAAAAGTAATTATGTGATTGGAAATGGTGTGGGTGTTTTGCAGTTCTTGAAAGATTTTATACATGTTACAAGTTTCATACATATTCAACTGTATACCTTAAAAATTACTTCTTTTGTTTAGTTCCCTATACTAGTAATTAAGAAAAATATTTCTTACTAATTCTAGAATGAAGATACTTTTTAAATCTTGGTTAATCCTCATGCAAGGATATTTTTCCCCCCATTGATTTTTAGAGAGAGTAGAGAGGAGGGAGGGAGGGAAGAAGGGAGGGAAGAAAAGGAGCAGAGAGAGAGAGAAAGAGAGAAACATCGATGTAAGAGAGAGACATGGATTGGTTGCCTCTGTACTCCCCCAACCAAGGCCAGGGATCAAATGTGCAACCGAGATACGTGCCCTTGACCAGGAATTGAACCCAAGACTGTTCGGTGTGTGCACCAACACTCTAATCACTGAGACACACCAGCCAGGGCACTTTTTTAAAAAAATTGTCTTAATATGTTAACATATCCTCAGTTTAAAACTTATTTAAAAAATTTTTTAAATAAATTAATTTTTCTCTTGCTTTTTCTTCCCCAAGTGGTCATATGCTTTGGAAAAGCCCAACACTGGCAGCATATTTAATATTGCATGGTCAGTTGATGGCACTCAGATTGCTGGAGCCTGCGGAAATGGACATGTTGTTTTCGCACACGTGGTGGAGCAACGTTGGGAGTGGAAAAATTTTCAAGTAACATTAACCAAAAGAAGGACTATGCAGGTATGATTATGGTCTATGGTTGATTAAACCTGCTTCTTTTCACATTAGTCCACTATACAGATGATGGGATTATCTTCGTTAATAATATTTAAATTAAGTTTATAAAAATTCAGTCACATTAGATATATTTTAACTATACTATTAGTGATCCTTTTCATGACACAAGGTAAGAACCTTTCACTGAAGTAGAGGCTGAGTGCCCATAGTTATTGAGGTTCTGGGGTTGAGGCAGGGATAGTGAAACTTGAAGCATTTAGAGAAAGTGTGGATACAGCTGAGGAAGGGGGAGACAGCTATGACAGGTTAGATTAATTCCTGGACCTGACCCGAAGGCAGGCCTAACCTTCTCATCAGAGTCTGGATTGCATTATTTTATTTATTTAGAGTTGTATGAGTTTATTTAACCTCATTAATATTTTTCCTATTAAGAATTACCTAAGGCAAGCCAAATTGGGAAAATAATAGGAAGTTCTTATTGGTAGTTAGGAAGAAAAGAGTTAATTCTGGAGTGAAATACTTTGTAGGTTAAGACAGAAAGGTTGGGATGTGGAATGGGAGGCAAAGGGAAATAATTTATAGGTAGAGAACGTCAGAGAGAGGAGTTCTCTATTCAATTGTAAGCCTCTTACCCAGTACCATATTTCACTTGTTTTTTTTTTTTTTTTTTTTTTTTTTTTTTTTTTTTTCTATTTAATATGAAAGATAAGTATACTTTTATTATGCAATATTTGATATGTACAAAAATTACTTACATACCATGGATGTTTACTGAATCAAAATACAAAAACAAACATTTGTGAATCTACTACCCATTTATCTCCACTTTTCAAAATTTACAAAATTATTTTACTTAAAATGAAAAATAATATAATGATGCAGAAAACAGTACTGTACCTATCTTTTTCTTGCCTGATACCCATGAAATATGAATCTCCATGTGAATTATAAGAAGTCACAGATATTCATATATTTCAGCAAAAAACTGCAGTAGATAACCAAAGATTAACCACATGTCCCAAAACAGATGTTACTTTTAAGTTTTTAGGCTCCTTAAACAGGCTGCAGGCACTTCAGTTAGGAAGTATAGGAAAGAATGGAGCAAGAAAGGAAAAGTTAAAAGAAGGATATTTTACTTTGTGGAGGGAGCTTAAGCTCGGAGATTTAAGAGGTATATATTAACCTATATTGCTTTCTAACTGCTTCAAAAGAGTAAGTTTTAACTGGCCAATCAGAGCAGAAGTAACCAACAGAAAGGATTTTAGCCCTTATTTATCACATGTAAAGCACACAGTGTGATTGGGGTGGGGTGCTGGTGAGGAAGCATAAGGGTTAGAAAAGAAATAAACAATAAACATGTTATCATCCACAAATATGTGGTCTAGATAAAAATTCCAAAAGAACCTATGACAAATTACTGGTGGCAGAACTAATAGGCAATCAGAAAGATTGCTGATAATATTTAAATGCAAATATCAACATTTTAGATAGCAGCAACAAAAATTTCAAAATGTAAATTTTATTTTATTTTATTTATTTATTTATTTATTTATTTATTTTTTCTGGGTGATGTCCGTTCCGTCTTTTAGTTGTATTTTTTTTTCTTTTTTTTTTCTTTTTTTTTTCATTAAATCTTTATTGTTCAGATTATTACATTTGTTCCTCTTTTTCCCCCCCCATAACTCCCCTCCTCCCAGTTCCCGCCCCACCCTCCGCCCTCACTCCCCACCCACTGTCCTCATCCATAGGTGCACGATTTTTGTCCAGTCTCTTCCCACATCTCCCACACCCCTTTCCCCCCCAAGAATAGTCAGTCCATTCCCTTTCTATGTCCCTGATTCTATTATAATCAACAGTTCATTCTGTTCATCAGATTATTTATTCAATTGATTCTTAGATTCACTTGTTGATAGATGCATATTTGTTGTTCATAATTTGTATCTTTACCTTTTTCTTCCTCTTCCTCTTCTTAAAGGATACCTTTCAGCATTTCATATAATCCTGGTTTGGTGGTGATGAACTCCTTTAGCTTTTCCTTATCTGTGAAGCTCTTTATCTGACCTTCAATTCTGAATGATAGCTTTGCTGGATAAAGTAATCTTGGTTGTAGGTTCTTGGTATTCATCACTTTGAATATTTCTTGCCACTCCCTTCTGGCCTGCAAAGTTTCTGTTGAGAAATCAGCTGACAGTCGTATGGGTATTCCCTTGTAGGTAACTGAGTTTCTTTCTCTTGCTGTTTTTAAGATTCTCTCTTTATCTTTTGCTCTTGGCATTTTAATTATGATGTGTCTTGGTGTGGTCCTCTTTGGATTCCTTTTGTTTGGGGTTCTCCGCGCTTCTTGGACCTGTAAGTCCATTTCTTTCACCAGGTGGGGGAAGTTTTCTGTCATTATTTCTTCAAATAGGTTTTCAATATCTTGCTCTCTCTCATCTTCTGGCACCCCTATAATTCTGATGTTGGTACGCTTGAAGCTGTCCCAGAGGCTCCTTACACTATCCTCGCATTTTTGGATTCTTTTTTCATTTTGCTTTTCCGGTTGGATGTTTTTTGCTTCCTCGCATTTCAAATCATTGACTTGATTCTTGCACTCCTCTGGTCTGCTGTCGGGCGTCTGTATAATATTCGTTATTTCAGTCCGTGTATGCTTAATTTCTAGTTGGTTCCCCAATATAAGATCGAGGGTCTTATTAGTTTTCGTGTAGATCTCATTAAGTTTATCGGCAGCTTCTAAACAGTTCTTGAGAGACCTTAAAAGTGTGGTTCTGAACTCTATTTCTTCCATTGACAATTTTGTCCTGTTTCTTTGTCTCTTCATTTTGTTATGCTTCCTTGGTGCACCCCCTAGTGGTCTTTGTGTGCAGTCTTATAGTTAAATCTTGATTGTTGTAGCTAATTCCAGGGAGGGTTTGACCTCCAGGCCAAGTGGCTATGAGAATCAGCTGTGTCAGCAGTGAGAGAACTTCTGTCCTCTAGGGAGGTGCTAATCTAGCCTTTGCCTGAGGCTATCCGGCAAATGCCTTTGTGCAGGGCTTGGGCGGGGCGGGTCACACAGGATCAACAGGGTGGGCCGGATAGAGTAGTTATGGTGGCTCTCAGTCCTGTCCCCAGGGGCTCTGCCTCTCTGAGTCCCAGCACCCGCTGCAAAGCTCGGAGAGAAAGCTGCACTTGCTCTGACCGAAGCCAGACAGTCCCGCTTCTCCCGTTTGAGTCTGGGTCCCTAAAGACTCGCCCGGATCTGGAGCTCAGAGTCTGCGACTCCCTCCTGATTGAAAATGCCAACCGCGCCCTCCGCCGCCAGCCCGCTCCGCTCCGCGCACTCCGCACCTCAGAATTTGACTTCAGCACTGCGCCTCCTCTGATTGTCCGTGTGCGTTTCTCTTTCCTCCTAGTTGTAGGACTTCCACTCAGCCAGCGTTCCTGTGGTTCTGGGTGATGTCCCTTCCGTTTTTTGGTTTCACTTTAGAAGTAGTTGTTCAAAGCAGCAAACTCCGGCGTTAACCTATGCCGCCATCTTGGTTCTCTATTTCACTTGTTTTTATCTCCCCCATGGGGCCTGGCCCAGTGCCTTGTATATCCTATATAATAAAGAGGTAATATGCTAATTAACCCTCATGCCCTCACAAGATGGCTGCCTACAACCAGGCTGGCAGCGGGGGTTAGTGAGGGACGACCAAACAACTGAACAGCAGGTTGCGTGGGGCAACCAGGCCAGCAGGGGGGCCATGAGGGGCAACCAGGTCGGCAGCATGGGGGGGGGCAGGTGGAGGCGACCAGGCCAGCGGGGGGGGCAGGTAGGGGCAACCAGGCTGGCAGAGGGGGGCAGTTGGGGGCGACCAGGCCAGAAGGGGGGCAGTAAGAGGCAACCAGGCCAGAAGGGGGGGCAGTTAGGGGTGACCAGGCCATCAGGGGGGTGCAGTTGGGGGCGACCAGGCTTGCAGGGGGGGCAGTTGAGAGCAATTAGGCTGGCGGGGGGGGGGCAGTGAGGGGTGAGTAGGCCAGTGGGGGGACAGTTGGGGGTGTCCAGACTGGCAGGGGGGGCAGTTAGGGGCGATCAGGCCGGTGGTGGGGGGTAGTTAGGGGCTACCAGGCAGGCAGGCAGGTGAGTGATTAGAAGCCAGTGGTCCAGGATTGTGAGAGGGATGTCCAACTGTCGGTTTAGGCCCGATTCCTGGGATCGGGCCTAAACCGGCAGCTGGACATCCCCCAAAGGGTCCCGGATTGGAGAGGGTGCAGGCTGGGCTGAGGGGACCCCCCTTACCCCTGTGCATGAATTTCGTGCACTGGGCCCCTAGTATATAATAAGCACTCCACAAATATTTTTAAAGTTAATTGACAAAAGGAAGGAGGAGCCCTAGTGGGTTTGGCTCAGTGGATAGAGGTAGGCTGTGTGGACTGAAGGGTTCCAGGTTTGATTCTGATCAAGGGCACATGCCCGGGTTGTGGGCTCGGTCCCCAGTGCGGGGTGGGCAGGAGGCACCCGATCAATGATTCTCTCTCATCATTGATGTTTCCATCTCTCTCTCCCTCTCTCTTCCTCTCTGAAATCAATAAAAAAATATTTAAAATAAATAAATAAATAAAGGTTTTTAAAAAAAAAGGGAGGAGGAAGAGGCCAAAGACAATGTGCTAATGGCAAAGCCTCTGCCAAAGAAAGGGTAACCATCTTCCTCCTCCTCTTCCTCCTATCTGTAACTTCCTCCTTCAGTACTCACAATTCAGATTGTTATAAATACAATAACATTTTGGAAGCATATATCTTACGATTTCTTAGACAAATCTATTCAAATATTCTTTAGCCTAATTACCCAGATTTTAAAATTTGGATAATATGGTCACCAAATTAATAATAATTTGGTATACACTAATTTTTCTTTGTTTTGTTTACTGATTTTTAAATTTTAATCTTCATATTATGGAGAATTTAAAACATACAAAAGTAAACAGAGTAGTATAATGAATCTCTATGTACTTATCACCCAGCCCAACACAGTCAACCCAAGATCAAACCTGCCCCATTCATATCCATATCTATTTTCTCCCCCCAGAAGTGACTCATCACTTTTGCCATAGTCTGTCTTTAGAAGCAGGCTACTACCAGGTCCAGTCCACACACAAGTGGAGAGACTTACATAAGGATGTGAATACTAGGAGGTGAGGATCATTAAGAGCCACCTTACAATTTACCTAACCACACATACATACCCTTATTCATATATGTGTAACTCAGATATGCACTACTCAACTAATGCAGCTATTCCATATGCAATGAAAAGCAAACCCTCCCTCCCTAAAAGGAGATAATACAAATTCTTCCAGTTATTCTGTCCAGCTCCAAATCTCTGGTCTAGAAAACTATAAAAGTGAATTTTAATTATTCTTCTCCCCCTCCCTATATTCCTAATTTACAGTGACAAGGGGAAAACAGGAGAGCCTCAGTGAAAACAGTTGGTAAAAGGGGAGCCCTAACCGGTTTGGCTCAGTGGATAGAGCGTCGGCCTGCAGACTGAAAGGTCCCAGGTTCGATTCCGGACAGGGTCATGTACCTTGGTTGCAGGCACATCCCCAGTAGGAGGTGTGCAGGAGGCAGCTGATTGATGTTTCTCTCTCATCGATGTTTCTAAGTGTCTATCCCACTCCCTTCCTCTCTGTGAAAAATCAATAAAATATATTTTTTAAGAAAGTGGGGGAGAAGAGGGGGAGAAGAGAAGACAACAGTGATTGCCAGGTCCATAGCTAAAATGCAGCCAGCCAGTAATATCCGGAGAACCCGAGACCCCTTTTTCTTAGCAATAGAGTTAGTTGCTTGGTTAATTTGGCAGTTCTAGTTTATCTTTCTGGGACAGTCTCCCACTTGGAAGGATTCTTTCTGGAAACTGTTCATTTTAGTAGCCCACTTAATTAATAATTTTCATCCCCTAATGGAAGAAATTGGGGATTGATTGGTTGGTTGATTTACTTATTTATAATTCTGACAACCTGCACAATGATATTCAGAGAACCCTACTAGAACCCAATTATAGTGCAAATTCTTTTCTTCTACCACACTCCCCCTCTCCCCTTCGGTAACCCTCAGCTTGTTCTCTATATCTGTGGGCCTGTTTGTTTCATTTTGTTTATTCATTTGTTTTGTTTTAGATTTCACATATAACTAAATAATACAACATTTATCTTTCTTTGTCTGACTTATTTCACTTAGCATTATTCTCTAGATCTCTCCATCTTGTTGCAAATGGCAATATTCTGTACTTTTTTCTTGCTGAGTAATATCCTATTGGAGAGACCTAGAGTATGTGTGTGTGTGTGTGTGTGTGTGTGTGTGTGTGTGTGTGTGTGGGTAGACACACACACACATACAGAAAACATCACTTTTATCCATTCATCTACCGATGGACACTAGGTTGCTTCTATATCTTGGTGATTGTAGCTAATGCTACAGTTACATAAGGATGCATATATCTTTTCAAATTAGTGTTTTTGTTTTTTTGCATAAATACCCAGAGGTAGAAATAGCCCACTTAATTTTGTTGTGAGGTGGGATCACGGATTGCTATAAGGACTGATTAATCACAACTTTTTGTTTGCCTGGTTTAGAATTTTACAATTTCTTTTTTAATATATATTTTTTATTGATTTCAGAGAGGAAGGGAGAGAGATAGAAACATTAATGATGAGAAAGAATCACTGATTGGCTGCCTCCTGCACACCCCCTATTGGAGGGGATCGAGCCTGTAATCCGGGCATGTGCCCTTGGCCAGAATCGAACCTGGGACCCTTTAGTCTTCAGGCCGATGCTCTATCCACTGAGCCAAACCAACTAGGGCTAGAATTTTACAATTTTGTGAGAAACTTAGTAGACTGTTGGTTGGTTTGTGTTTCATTGACTCAGAAACCAGAGATCATGTTGAGTCATAATTCTTGAATTTAGACCTTCACCTGGCAGCCGGCTACATTGCCCTTCCTGAATCCCTGTTCCTCTGCTTCTGTGTGACCCAGTAACCTTGAGAGAGGTTTCTTAATCTGCTCCTTGCCTCCAGGTGGAATCCCAATGGAGACTTTTTCCCAAAAGGGATAGTTGATGTCTTTGTTAGGAGGAAGTGCCTGGAAGGCAGAGGGTAAAGAGGAGAGATATGGCATTTCTCAGGTCTCCAGTTTACCTCTTTCCTGCCACTCTTAATTTAGCTTAGGCACTGCTTTGATTTTTAATAGTTGCAGAAGTTCAACATTATTTGATTCTTAGTTTTATCTTCTATAAAGATTAAGATTTAATAATAGAGTGCTTTTGAGAATTAAATGTGATAATGTATGTAAAACAAAAATAAATGGTAGCTACTGCTATGATTATAGTTAATTATAGGATTAAATGGGTATTTTGGAAATGAGGAAACAGAGTTTTTGGATTTATGTCAATCTGAGGACATAAATGTTGTGGTCAGGTACAAGTATTAGGTAATACAAGTATCAAGAGGTTAATCCTGAATCTTTCCAGAATTGAACAGAATAATGGATACAATTTAAAATCCTCTCAGGACATTTTTGATGTGGGATTCACTATAGATTTGAAATTTTAATGGCAGTTATCACTGTATCTCTACTTTTGTTATTATGGCTGGGATATTTTATTCCTGTTTGGTTCTAGTATTCCAGATTCACAAAAAAGAGCATTCCTCCATGTAAAGCTTTAGGCAAATATGAATTTTAAGAAATCTGTATATAATTTGAATAACAGCAGAGACCTACGCAATCAGGTTTTTAAATATTGAATGTTCCAAACCTGTATTAAGAGCCAGTTAGTTCACTGGGTATCATATTGCTATAAAGAAACTACCATATAACATCCTTTAAAAACTTTTATTTCACTCCATTAGCTTTAAAATGTTTCCAGCAAGGATGGCATTCTGGACCTTTTAAAAAGTCTCTGGGAGCTCAGACTTCTGGTGAAGCTGGTGTCATAAGTTCTTACTTGGAAGGAATAGATATACCTTTGGCTCCAAAGACATCAATAATATATGAAAAAATATTTAAAAAAAAGACTTATCTTGACTCAAAAACAAGATAAACATCTCTGTGGACCAGAAATGGAACAAAATGCGGAGTGTAAAATGAAGTCTCTGACCGCCTGACTCAGGCCCAGCAGCAGTGAGAGTGGCTCCTGCTGGCTGATGGAACCACAAGTACTTGCAGTGAGAGGAGTGGCCTGAGCCAGGTCTCTGTTTGAAATCAGAGGGGTTGGGGGTGGTCTGCAGGGTAGCTCTCTTCTCCCCTTTATGAAAGAAGACCTTTAAAAGCCTAAGATTTGAACAGACTCACAGGGTCACCACCTTATAGTTACGACTTGCTCAGTGCTAGGGGCCCATTCATTTAGACCAGCAGTTCGCAACCTGTGAGTAAGACCATCGGAAAACACATATATAATTACATATTGTTTTTGTGATTAATCACTATGCTTTAATTATGTTTAATTTGTAACAATGAAATCGGGGGTCACCACAACATAAGGAACTGTATTAAAGGGTCGCTGCATTAGGAAGGTTGAGAACCACTGATTTAGACCTAGAGTTGTACAGTACACACCTGCAGCACTCACCTGTGGCCTTCAGACAAAGATCAGCCTTTTCACTGAAAGCACTCTCCACATTTCTGTTCTAAGTAAAAACCAGCCAATCCCTGAGGCCAGTGTTTCTCCTACAACCTTCCCAAGTAGAGGTGCTTTTCTTCTTTATACCGAGTATTACTGAGTCCAGAGGTTGGGGTAGGTGTCTTCCTTACCCCTCACTGCTGATTCCAGACCACGATAACGTCTTCCTCCCTAAAGAAGTCCAGCTCCTTTGAAAGCTTGCCATCAGACTGCCCCCCCCTTTTTTTCATAAAAACAAACACCCAATAGTCATAGTTTCACAGTTGAAAAAGTTACACGTTACACAATTCATTGTATATTCAATAGATTCCCATTTCCTAAAGGGCTTGTAATATTAAAGCAGAATAGAAGGGAAAACCTCAAAGTTGATTACTTTGACACTAAGTTTTACATAGAACACTAAGAACCACAAAAAGCTTAGGTTCTATCAGAAAATACAGACCAAATTCCATTCTTGATTTAAAAAATCCAATTAGAAACATCTTTTTAAAAAAACACCAAATTCCACAATATGATTAACAAATTTCAAATTAACAGCAGTGTAAAACATTTTTAAATAAATAATTTTGTATAGCTAGAATGTAACAAAAAGTTAAAGCATGATTTTCAAACAGTTATTTCTTGCTAGAATGTGTTTAAAATTAGGTTTTACTTTCTTTAAACCTGTAACCCCTCCCCAAGACTGCTCCCTTTTTTTGTAGTTATTTCCCCTACTCATTGAAGAGGGAGGTGAACCTAGTCATTTTCTTTATCAATAGTCCTGGCATCACTCTTTTTTATTAAGAATTTTTAAAATATCTAAAAGGTAACTATTTTTATTCTAAAATAACCATAATATTTCACATTCTTCTGGTTGTCTCCTAAATGTCTTTCTTCAGTAACAGGTTCCATTTCTCTAATTAATTAATTAATTAATTAATTAATTAATATTGTGTGCTTGTTTGTATCAGGAAACAAAGTCCCATATTGCATTTTGTTAGTTGTCTGTTCAGTCTTTTAAAATCTGAAACAGTTTCTCTTCCTTGTTATTTATTTGTTTATTTGTTTAAGAAACCACATTTTCCTATTTGCATCTCTGTGGTATGATTAAATTTAACATGTTCATCTAATCCCTGTATTTCCTATAGACTGGTTATTAGATGTAGAGCCTTCTATACTAATAATAGAGGAATATGCAAATTGTCCAGGACGCTATCACGTAATGATCAATCAGGACAGGGACGGGACCATGGCAGAGAGCTCTCAGCACGCCTGCGCCAGGGGTCCGAAGGCCATGGAGAGCCAATAGGCAGTTAGGGAGATCAGGCCAGGAGGGGAGAGCAGATAGGCACTTAGGGGGATCAGGCCAGCAGGGGAGAGCAGTTAGGGCCATCAGGCTGGCAGGGGAGCAGTTAGGGGCATCAGGCAGGCAGGCAGGTGAGTGGTTAGGAACCAGTGGTTCCAGATTGCGAGAGGGATCCCGGATTGGAGAGGGTACAGGCTGGGCTGAGGGGACCCCCCCCCCCCCCGCATGAATTTTGTGCACCAGGCCTCTAGTAATACTATAAAGATGACTTTGTAGGTGATGCTGTGCACTTTCTACTGCATCACATCAGGAGACACTTATGTCTGCTTATCTCTCTTTTAATGATGCTAAGACTGATCAATCTGTTCAGGTGTTGACAGTCTGATTCATCTATTTCATAATTCCTCATTAGAATTTTAACTTAATATACCTCTGAGCTGTTGATGATAGTTGTTGATGATAGTTGATGATAGAACCATGTTTCATTGAGGGTTATAAAATATTAATCTTGTAATTCTAATGATTCTTCCGCATTTATTAGCTAAAATTCTTTTATCAAAGATTTTGGCTCGCCGAAACCGGTTGGGCTCAGTGGATAGAGCGTCGGCCTGCGGACGGAGGGGTCCCGGGTTCGATTCCGGTCAGGGGCATGTGCCTGGGTTGCGGGCGCATCCCCGGTGGGGAATGTGCAGGGGGCGACTGGTCGATGTTTCTCTCTCCCTTCCTCTCTGTAAAAAATCAATAAAATATATTAAAAAAAAAAAAAAAAGACTTTGGCTCATCAACTATTTGGTTATCCTGAGGTGAGATGAATTTTTAATTATTTTCCTGTATTTACCAGTTTTCACATAATGACTTGATTTTGTAGTATGTCCAATGAGTTTCTTTTTTGTTGTTGATATCATTATAAATTTACAAATTTTAATATTTTTGATGTATTTCAATCCATTTCAGTCATTATTCTCTTTAATGTTAAATGGCTTTGGCCATTGGCTCCTGTGTTCTTTTGAGATGAACTCAGTAGCTTGCTTGTATTTCTGATAAGATGCCCTAGGCACCACTTACATATTTCCTGTTCCAGAGTTGGAATCAGCCATTCTTCCAAGAAGGCCTTGATCCTTTTGGAGGGAAATGTTCCTAGAGACCATGATCCAGGTTCTAGAGTGCTCATTGTTACTGGTTTGATCATTACTTCTAGATGAAATATATTTGTTTTTGACATAAAAATATGTCATGAGTGTAAACTGAAGTTTCAAGTTCAAATTTAAGATTACAGAGTTTTACTCTTGGTTTTTTATTTGAAACATTTTTCTTTTACAAGAAAATTTTGGTTCCCGAAGACATTAATGGTGCTATATATATATCTACCCTAAAATATAGTTTCAAATAATAAATCAATATTATTCTAATATGTTACTGAATTCTGTTTTAGATTTTTAATTTTTTAACATAAACAAATCCATATATCTTCATATCCGTCCCTTTATTAGATAAAAGGAATCATGCTATACACACTGTTTTACATCTTACATTTTTTATTGTATAACATATCCTGGAGATCACTCCATAGATCTTCCCTATTCCTTTCACAGCTGTATAGTATTCCACTTTGTGAATTTACCATAGTTTGTTCAGTCTATCCCATATTGATAGATAGTTGGGCTGTTCTAATCTTTTGCTGTTACCATTAGTGCTGTGTATAGTAATTGCCTTGTGTGTATGTTATTTCGTGGTTTTGTTTGTTTATCTCTGGGATAGAATTCTAAAAGTAAAATTGCTGGGTCAAGGAATTTACATGTATATAACTTTGCTATCTCGTGTTATGGTGATAATAGTTTGGTGGGGATTGGAGTTGAGGAGCAGATAATCTCTCTATATAAAAGCCTAAGTGACCGTTCAACCATTCAACCGATAGCTATGACATGGACTGACCACTAGGGGGAAGATGCTCAACGCACAGGCATGGAAGCATGGAGCAGACTGATGAATCTCAGAGGAAAGGGGGGAGGGGGTGGGTGGGAAGAGATTAACCAGAGATCTTATATGCATACTAGAGGCTCGGTGCATGGATTTGTGCACCACTGGGGTCCCTTGGCCTGGCCTGCAGGGATCGGGCTGAAACTGGCAGTACGACATCCCGCAAGGGGTCCTGGATTGCGAGAGGGCACAGGCCAGGCTGAGGGACCCCACTGGTGCACAAATCAGTGCACTGGGACTCTAATAAAAATAGAATATGCCTTATAGGTAGAAGTACTTCAAAGAAATACTTATAAGATGTTTGACTTTATTTTCCTATCTTTTTACTATACCCTTTCATTCTTCATTAATACTGTAATTGTCACATTATACTGTATTTATAAAGATGATATCATTTTGAGGGGAATTTGAAGTAATACTAATTACAATTAAACTCTTTTTCTCTATTTTTTGGATGTTACTATAATATCGTACCCATTCTGGCCAGAGATTAGATAAATTTAACTTGCCCAACATTTTTCCTAATTTTTGGCAAATAGTCCCCAAATTCAGGATTTGGGGCTGATATTACCAACTGTTAAAATTCTTGCAAACTTTATTCTGTTACAAACATAACAATTTTGACTATCAAAGGCAAATCTTTTGTTAGTTGGTGCTTAACTTTCTTATATATTATCTCTGTGTTTTTACATATGGAAATATTTTCTTCCCCTCTGTGCAGCTTGGTTTTTTCACTATGCACTGACACTTCCTACTCTACTTTTGAAATTGTTATATCTCTTATTTTAGAACTTAAATTTTTAAAAATATTTTTTATTGATTTCAGAGAGAAAGGGAGAGATAGAAACATCAATAATGAGAGAATCATTGATCAGCTGCCTCCTGCACGCCCCCTACTGGGGATGGAGCCTGCAACCCAGGCATGTGCCCTTGACCGGAATCGAACCTGGGACCCTTCAATTTGCAGGCCTACACTCTATCCACTGAGCCAAACCGGCTAGGGCTAGAACTTAAATTTTAAAGTAAAATCTAACCCTAAAAAGATATAATCATACTGTTTGGGGCAGAAATTATACAGGGTGGGGCAAAAGTAGGTTTATAGTTGTAAGAACACAAAACACAGAGTTTATTCTTGTACTATTATTATTTATTAATTATTGTATTATTTTCCATACAAACAATTGTAAACCTACTTTTGCCCCAACCTGTATACTTTCTTTCCAACTCCTATTTGCCACACTCCTTTGATTATGTTATAGCATTTTCACCTTATTGCTCCATTGCTACATCATTCAGATTGGCTTGCATGTTAGGAATCTCTATATATCTTTTTCTATTTATTTCTAAGAAGTTTTTTATGTCTCTAATTTTGTTGGTTGATTTTATACCCAAACATGTCATCTTATCCTAGTTACTATTGAATTCTTCTTTTTTATATGTTTGGACAATCATGAGAGCATTGAATTTTTTGTTTTTCAAAATCTTGCTAACTTATCTAATAAAAGTTTGATGTATTTTAATGTTGTTTGTTGGTATTTCATTTTTTCTTGTTTAGGTCCGTAACGTTCTTAATGATGCAGTGGATTTACTGGAATTCCGTGATAGAGTCATTAAAGCATCTTTGAACTATGCCCACTTAGTTGTTTCAACGTCTCTTCAATGTTACGTGTTCTCGTAAGCATCTTGCATTTCTTAAAAATCCAGTTTTGCCTGTAATGAGGAATTTATTTTTAATCTTTCACACCAAGTTCCTATCCTGAACTTAATCCCAAACAAGAGTGAGAAAAAGTGAGCTGAGAGCAGTGGAAATGGATCTAGTGAAGCTTGTGAATCAAAGGTTAATACTCACTTTTAAAATACGTCTCTGAAATAGTGTTTGCTCTTACTTTCCTCACAGTTGTAAGGAATTTAGTATAATTTGATTTCAAAGCACAGAAAAGACTAGGAGCAGCTGATAAATGATGCAAAAATGAACTTCCTAACCATTGGAATAGGGGACACCTAGCAGCCTGACAACAGAGTGAAATGTATTCATTCATTAAGGACACAAGGAGCTATTTAGGCTTAACATCATAGCCTGTGGTAATCATGTTCATATTGATGATCCAAAGTTGTCCAGAAATAATGAAAGCAAATATTATTCAGTATACTTTGTATTAGAAAGCAGGGAATGATTCCACACATCCAAGACTTTCACCTAAACATACTTGGTATTTAAAACAGTAGCTCAGTGTGTGCTAATAAATGTTGAACAACTAACTTTTTGCCTTGATTTGCATTGTCTGCTGATTTCTGTGATGTAAATACTTCTACTATGGCCAATTTCAAGCTATCAATGTGTAGTGTTTGAAAGCAGAATTGAGAAGAGGTACCTTATAGCATTATATGGTTATAATCTAATCATCATTGAATATAAAATCGAGGATAGAGATTATATGTCTTATTCAACATTTACATGCCCAGTTACCTACTAGCACAGTGTCCAACATATAGTAGGTACTTAATAAATAAGAAAGTATTTTTGAGTAAATAAATGGATTGAAAAATAGTGTTGTCTTGGTATCCTCATGCCCAGTAATACATAATGCAAACTAATACATTTGCTAATTTAATTAACCATTGTTACAACTGTGTATTAATATTTCTCACTCACTATGTATAAATTTGCTACAAGTGAGAATCTGCAATTTCGTATAATAGCCAAGTCTGGAGTAATGAAATGAGAGAAGTAAAGGAGAGATCATTAAGAAACAAGCAGCTCAATTGTACATGAAAATGTTTTTCTTTCATAAAGAGAAAGAGCAACAGGAAGAATTTGAGAAAAGTCAAGAGAGATACCAAGTTAAACAGTTGAGATACGGGGAAGGTACTATAGAGTGTGAGAAAATATCAATCATTCAATGAACATAAGTATTTGAATAATTAGTTTTCATGTGGTTGAGGAAATAGAGAATATTTCTTCAGTTTAGGATTTTTTTTTGTCTCAAGTAGGTAAGACTTGATGGCTCTTTATAGTGGCAAGGATATAATGTTTGAATCTGTAGGATTAGTATCATTAGGTGTTACTTGTATTAGAGAGGTTGCTTTTTAAAATAATTACTAATAGTTCAGTAGGTTTTTTTTTTTGTCACTCCAGTAACTATCTTTTACTAGTTAATATGTGGCAAAATATAAAATTGCTTCTCTTTTGTTTTCTGATTTACCATGACTCCCATCTCTTGTTGTCAAGACATTTATTAAGGTACAGAATATTTACTAAAGTGAAATACCAGGGAGCAGTAATGGGAATGAGTAAGACTGACACGTATGATCACCAAAACATATTTCATTAAATTAAAAACACCTACTAATATTTTATGTAATCACTATTACTTATTGGGCACTATTATATTTTTTATGTTCATGACTTAATATACTCTGTGTGTTGGGTATTATTATTATTACTAGAGGCCCAATGCACAAAATTCATACAAGAGTAGGCCTTCCTTCCCCAGTTGCTGGCACCAGCTTGCCTCAGGCACCCGGGACCCGGGCTTCCCTCTGGCCACCTACAGACACCTGGGACCTGGGCTTCCCTTGTAGCCCCATTTTCTTCCGGAAGGACATCCGGTCTAATTAGCATATTACGCTTTTATTATTATAGAGGTCCGGTGCACACAAATTTGTGCACCCGGGGAGGAGGGCGAGTCCCTCAGCCCGGCCTGTGCCCTCTCGCAGTCTGGGACCCCTCAGGAGATAATGTCCTGCTGGCTTAGGCCTGCTCCCGGGTGGCAGAGGGCAGGCCCAATCCCTAGGTGCAGCCCCTGGTCGGGCTCAGAGCAGGGCTGATTGGGGAGTTGGGGCGCCGCCCGCTGTCATGCACAGAGCAGGGCGGATCGGGAGGTTGCGATGCCACCCTCAGTCACGCTCAGGGTAGGGCCGACTGGGGGGTTAGGGCACCGCCCCCTGTCACACTCAAGGCAGGGTCGATGGGGAAGTTGCGGCGCCACCCCCTGTCACGCACAGAGCAGGGCCAATCAAGGGGTTGGGGCGCTACCCCCTGTCACTCACAGAGCAGGGTCGATCAGGGGGGTGGGGCGCCACACCCGGTCACACACAGAGCCGCAGGGCGATCAGGGGGTTGGGGAGCTCCCCCCTATCAGGCACAGAGCAGGGCTGATCAGGGGGTTGGGGCGCCTTCCCCTGTCACGAACAGAGCAGGGCGGATAGGGAGGTTGTGGCCCTGCCCCCTGTCACACACAGAGCCGCAGGGCGATCAGGGGGTTTGGGCGCTGCCCCCTGTCACGCTGATCCCAGTGCTGGGAGGCATATTACGCTTTTACTATATAGGATAGAGGCCTGGTGCACGGATGGGGGCCGGCTGGTTTGCCCTGAAGGGTGTCCTGGATCAGGGTGGGGGTCCTCACTGGGCTGCTTGGCCAGCCTGGATGAAGGGATGATGGCTGTTTGCAGCTGGACACACATCCTTCAGGTTGGGGGTCCCCACTGGGGTGCCTGGCCAGTCTGGGTGAGGGGCTGAGGGCTGTTTTCAGGCTGGCGGGTGACTGAAGCTCCCAACCGCTCCTTTTTTTCTTTTTTCTTTTTTATTCTGGACCAGCTTTAGCTCTGAGGCTTGGCTCCAGCTCTGAGGCCTCTGCTGCTGAAAGCAGGTATCTGGTTTGTTTGGGTTCTATAATCAAAACACTGTTTCAACTCCAGCTCTGAGATCCCGGCTGGCTGAAAGCAGGTTTCTGGGGTTTTGTTTAGCTTCTATATTTGTAACAATGTTTCAAACTGCAAGCTCAGAGGCCGAGTGGCAGGTGGGGAACGTTGGAGTCCTCCGTCACTGAAGCAAGCAAGCCTCATGTTCGCTTCAAGCTGCCTGGCTGCCGGCCGCCATCTTGGCTGGCAGTTAATTTTAATATCGCCCTGATTAGCCAATGGGAAGGGTAGCGGACGTACGGCTAATTACCATGTTTCTCTTTTATTAGATAGGATTATTCCCATTTTATGAGATGAAGAAACTAAAGGACACAGAGTAATTAAATAACTGGCCCTAGGTCCACTTACTTAACTTTTTTTTTACTAAAGGAAGAGCTGGGATTTTAATCCAAGATTTTAATAACTGTTGCCCCTTTTTTACTAATAAAATATAGTTTTTAAAACTAACTTGCAAGCTATATACAGTTTACATGAGAAGTTCTGGAAAAGAAAAAAGTTCTGCAAAAAGAAAAATATATAGAAGCAACTCTATGTTAAATATTCATCTGATTTCACCAATAATTGTATAGAATATACTCATTCAACATTACAGTTTGGGGAGGTTATATTTCCATGACATGTAATTTTGTGCATGGATATTTTTTAAAAACTTACATAATCATTGTTCTTATTAGTTCTCTTGA
The DNA here is from genome assembly GCF_963259705.1 of Myotis daubentonii. Taxonomy (NCBI): domain Eukaryota; kingdom Metazoa; phylum Chordata; class Mammalia; order Chiroptera; family Vespertilionidae; genus Myotis; species Myotis daubentonii. Next base: position 24,509,222 of record NC_081842.1, on the reverse strand, counting down.
CAAAGAACAAAGGTTAATTCTAATAACTTCATGAATGAAACATACCATATTTTTTCTAAAATACAAAAGCACATCTTTATTATATCTGCAACCCCCAGATCTATTCATTGTTTTGCTTTATATATGCATTTAATTATTAAAATATGGGTGTCAGACTCCAAATTAGCCAAGATTAATTTGTGTGTTTACTCACTTCAACCTTCCCTTTCCCCCATCTTCTGGATCTGAATATGAAATTTGAAACATTGCTTCCATGAAAGTAATTGAGAGAGATTCAGAATATATAAGAGTAATGAAACATTTTAAACTGTGAAGCAACTGATTACTAGGAGATAGGTTTTACAGGCTCTAAATGTTCTGTCCGCTCATCCCTATCGTTGAATCATATTACACTATAAAAACCAAAGGAGTTATTTGTTCACTTATGTATCCATTTATTTAATAAGTATTTATATAATATTTTACAGTTTACAGCATGCTTCACAAACATCTGTTTGGAGACCTGTATGAGAAATAAATCATGTTTATCATGTTCTTGTTGCGTATTATGTTTGTTCAGTATCTGCTATATAATAGGCAGTTAGCTAAATACTTGGGTAAGTTGTCATTATCTTCATTTTACATATAAGGGAACTGATGCTTAGAGGATTAAGCTTCTTAAACTCATATGGCTGACAGGTGGTGAAACCAGATTTCTAATCCTGATCCGTTTAGGCAAAAACCCATCCCCTTTACACTATGCCATGCTGCTACTGTTTTTCAGATGAGAAACATTAGACGAGTTGCCCGAATCACAGAGCTAATAGACTTTACTTGGACTTACACTTAGGATTCCTCAATTCATTTATTGTGATTCCTACAATAAACTTTTATTAAATGCTTCCTGTGTGCTAGGTTTAGGGACAGAGTCTCTGTGTTCTGTTGAGGGATACAAAAATTAAGTGAATAATTTCAGAACAGCGTGCCAACCGCTGTAATAGAAATATATACAAAGTTACTGTGAAACTAAAAACACTTAAAATGAATACCTGTCCCCTTATTAAAAAGTATTCTGTATCTTTAATGTTAATAAATTTCTATTTTATTTGTCTTTCAGTACAAAGAACTGGAATACACCACTTATATTTGATCTCAAAGAAGGAACTGTTAGTTTAATTCTGCAAGCAGAAAGGTAATTTATCATCTTTGACTACTGAATTTTGGCTTAAAATATTTCAAATCACAGCAAAGCACATGTTAAAGCATGCCATTTAAGAATGTGACATTAGTCATTAGGTATCAATCTGTTTCTACTATTTATTTTGTAAAAAGTGAGAGAATAAGGTCTTAGATCAATGGTTCTGAAGCTTTTTGGTCTCAGAATTTGCTTACTTTCATAAAATGATATGAAGGGTTATATGAGGGTTATAGATATTACCATTTACTATAGTATTAGAAATTAAAATTGAGATCTAAAAGTTATTAATTTTAAATGATGAGAATAAACTCAGAAGTAAATATCAGATTAATGACATGAGAAAATGAGAGTGAAATGGGCAAATTACTATGAAATAGTTTTGACCTCAAGGTCCCTCTGTTTTCTATTCTGTTTTTATTTTTTATTTTTTAAGTATATTTTTATTAATTTCAGAGAGGAAGGGAGAGTGAGAGAGAGATAGAAATATCAATGATGAGAGAGCAATCATTAATCAGCTGCCTCCTGCATGCCCTCAACTGGGGATCAAGCCTGCAACCCAGGCTTGTGCTCTTGACTGGAATTGAACCCGGGACCCTTCAGTCCACAGGCGGACACTTTATCCATTGAGCCAAACCGACTAGGGCTCTGTTTTTGTTTTTAAATATTGGTTGAAACTCATTAATTTTATAAGCCACCACTTGGCTGTGACCTGAAGTTTAAAAAATGATATCCTCTGCCAACACTCTCAGTGTATATAGGACGAAACTCCAGACCAAATAACTGGAGTAATGATAGAATAGCTATTACTCAGGAATCTACACTTATCCATGAAACCTATCAATCTTTCAAGTACATTGATACCCTGCTGAATCACAAGTCAAACTTAGAAAACTACAACCCAATAAAACCTGGAATAAAGTACGAAAATGTAATAGACAATTACCTAAAATAACTAGCTATGAAAATATTTGCACAAAACCTTGTATTTTATTCCCTTTACTCACTACCTAAGCAGCTCTTAATAGTGTTTATTATCAGGTTTTCTAGCCCACAGCATTTTATAAATAGCAAACCAGAAGAGGAATGGTGCTGGTGGGCTGTTAGAAGCTGGCACAGTGACAGAAAGAAAAGTGACTGGCTGGCAAGGGAGCATAGAGAAAACTTAAAGCACAGAACTGTGGAGCTGAGCGGCATCATTATTTTGATGCACCAACAGATTCTCATGAGTCAAAGCTATTAGTTAACTAGTTACCGAAGAGTATGATCATCATATTGATGACCTTGATTAATCAAGAAAATAATTGTGTCAAGTTCTTTATCATCTGTTTAATGAAATTGAATATATGATTTATTTATTTAGTCATATCATAAATTTTAAAAATAAAAATACATCTTTGCTACTTAAAAGGTAAGATGTTGTCCAAAGAACATTTCTGACATTTTTTTATTCAAACAATTCCAAATAAATTTATTTATACATTATTTATAAATATGTAATTTTTAAATATGCTCTTAATAAAGGCATATAACAGTGGAGTCAATTATTAGGTAATTAAAGAATTGCTGGTCTTATTTGTACATTTAGATTTGTTTGCTCCTTGAAACTGTTTACTCACAAGGAGATGAAAAGAAGAGAAAATGCTTTTATTTATTTATTTGTTTATTTATTTAAATCTTTACCCGAGGATATGTGGGTTTTTTAATTGGTTTTTATTTTTTTTTATTTTTTTTATTTTTTTAAATATATTTTATTGATTTTTACAGAGAGGAAGGGAGAGAGATAGTTAGAAACATCGATGAGAGAGAAACATCAATCAGCTGCCTCCTGCACATCTCTGACTGGGGATGTGCCCGCAACCCAGGTACATGCCCTTGACCGGAATTGAACCTGGGACCTTTCAGTCCGCAGGCCGACGCTCTATCCACTGAGCCAAACCGGTTTCGGCTTTAATTGGTTTTTAGAGAGAGAGGAAAGGGGAGAGAGAGAGAGAGAGAGAAAGAGAGAGAGAGAGAGAGAGAGAAAGAGAGAGAGAAACAAACATCTGTGTGATAAACATTGATCAGTTGCCTCTGGTAAGTGCCCCGACCAACTGGGGATTCAACCCACAACCTTTTAGTGTACCGGACGATGCTCCAGCCAACTCAGCCAACCTGGCCAGGGCGAGAAAATGCTTTTAGTTCTGAGACTAAGAAAGAATGTATACTAATACGATAGGTCACTTTGTCAACATTAGCAAATATGCACTAATGTGTAAAAAAACCTTTAATTAAAGTACACACTAATAATCAAGTATTAATTTAATTAAAGTGTATATATTTGGGCTTTATTATATACTAACTTTTAATTGTTTTTGTGTTTATTTCCTATTTGTTCCCATAGCAAGAAAGAATAATTAGCAATTCCCAAGTCAAGAAATAGTTCTGAATCAAGGATATTAAAACCTTGAACATAAGATTTTAAAAAGTAATAATGTGTTCAGTATTGAAGAAATAGACACTCCAATATAGCAGTAGTAGGAGTGTAAATCAATGCAACCTTTCAAAGGGCCGTTTAATGATATATATTAAAATTTTAACAGTATAAGACCTTTGATCCAATAATTGCATTTCTAGAAGTTATAGTAAGGAAATCAGTAAGGTAGATGTACAGGGATGTGTATAGACTAGACATTCTTTAAAACAGTAAATAATTTGAAATAAAAGTCCATTAGGAATGAGTTAACTAAGTAAAGTTATGATATATCCATACTTTATTTGCTATAAGTTATCTTTCTGGAAATATGATTGCAAGAGATCTTTTCATTTCTCCATATTGTTTGAATTGGGGTGTGTTACGGTGTTTGGTTTTTTTTGCAATGTTTATATCAAAGAAAAAAATAGCAGCCATAAAATATTTACATTTTGACTTAATAAAAAATTAAGTACACAGAACCCTTATACCTTGGATATAATTATTAACACAGCAAATGAACCCTAGTCCCTGCTATTTAAAAATGTGTTCTTGCTGAAACCGGTTTGGTTCAGTGGATAGAGCGTCGGCCTGCAGACTGAAAGGTCCCAGGTTCAATTCCGGTCAAGGCCATGTACCTGGGTTGCGGGCACATCCCCAGTAGGAGATGTGCAGGAGGCAGCTGATCGATGTTTCTCTCTCATCGATGTTTCTGACTCTCTCTCTCTCTCCCTTCCTCTCTGTAAAAAATCAATAAAATATATAAAAAAAAATAAAAATAAAAACGTGTTCTTTTAGATATGAATAAATTTACCAATGCTCATCATACTATTTTAAAGTCAAAGCATTTAATTTTAATAAATGCTGGCCCTAATGTTAATTTTTTAAATTATGTTTTTATTGAATTTTAAAGAGAGAGGAAGGGAGAGGGATAGAGAGATAGAAACATCGATGAGAGAGGAACATCATTGATTGACTGCCTGCTGCATGCACCTCTACTGGGGATTGAGCCTGCAAGCCAGACATGTGCCCTGACCGGGAATCGAACCAGCAACCTCCTGGTTTCTGGATCAACGCTCAACCACTGAGCAACACCGGCGAGGCCCTAATGTTAATTTTTGAGTCATTTCTACTGTTTTGGACTTTAACCGATATTTAATCTTTGTCTTTAACATAATCATTAATTGTGAAATCTGCGTTAATGCTGTTTCATGATACAACTAGCATCAGGCATTAAAATCACTGAATGTAAATTGTGAGATTTTCTTATTGCCTTTGTATAGAGATGCTTCTTTAGGAAAGGAAAGGAATTGCAAGTATAATGTAAAAGGGGTCAAAATTTTAGTACATAGGGTAGTGTTTATGGGCATTTTCATTTTACTTCTCCCACCTCCATTAAAAAACAAGAACCTGGAAACAAAACTACCAGTGTTGACTTTGCAGGTTGTTTGTATATTTCATTTTGTTTATACCTATGTACTTATTTTAATTGTAAGGTTTAGGTTTTTCCAAAGGATTAACTATTGTCTAATATAAAAATATGAGCGGCCCGGTGCATGAAGTTCCTGCATGGGGAGGCATATCCCTCAGCCTGGCCTGCACCCTTTCACAATCCGGGACACCCCTCTTACAATCTGCGACTGCTGGCTTTTAACCACTCACCTGCCTGCCTGCCTCGCTTCATTGCCCCTAACCACTGGCCTTCCTGCCTCATTGCCCCTAACCACTTGCCTGCCTGCCTGGTCACCCCTAACCACTCTGCCTGTCTGCCTGATTGCCCCTAATCACTCGTCTGCCTGCCTGATCACCCCTAACTGCTTGCCTGCCTGCCTGATCGCCCGTAACCGCCTCTGCCTCGGCTCCCGCGGCTTCGTACAGAAGGAAGTCCGAAAGTCGTTCAGTTGTCTGTTCTAATTAGCATATTATGCTTTTATTACTTATAAAAATACTAGAGGCCCGGTGCATGACATCGTGCACTGGGGAGCAGGGGTGTTCATCAGCCCGGCCTGCGCCCTCTTGCAGTCCAGGACCCCTTGGGGGATGTCTGCCTGCCGGGAGTGGGCCTAAGCCAGCAGGTGGACATCTCCTGGGAGGTCCTTAGTGCTGCTGTGGAGGTGGGAGAGGCTCCCGTCACTGCCGCTGTGCTCGCCAGCTGTGAGCCCAACTTCTGTCTGAGTGGTGCTCCCCTATGGGAACGCACTGACCATCAGGGGGCAGCTCCTGCATTGAGCGTCTGCCCCCTGGTGGTCAGTGTGCGTCATAGTGACTGGTTATTCTGCCGTTTGGACGCTTTGCATAGTAGAGTTTTATTATATAGGATAGTATACTCCTATTTGAGAATATTTTTTAATTCTTTATTTTTTAGACATTTTCTTCTTGTAGATGGTGGTGGTATCTATTTATATTCTTATGAAGGGCGCTTCATTTCTTCTCCAAAATTTCCTGGAATGAGAACAGATATTCTGAATGCACAGACTGTATCTCTGAGTAATGATACCATAGCAATAAAAGACAAAGCTGATGAAAAAAGTGAGTACATTTTTATAATCTCCTATGTCAAATATCTGTGAAATTTGTTAACACTATAAAATTCTCATACATTAACTTTCATTTTCTTATCTATTGATATGTAACTTTCTATGAAAGAAATATGAACTTTCTAATTTGTCCTAGTCATGAATTAATGAAAGAACTGAACTATATATAAAGTTGTCATACTCTATTTAACAAATAGATATTGTTACAATAACAAAACTCAGTGGTAAGGAATAAATCTTCACATATTCGGTAGCTGTTGGTAGAGAGATTGAATTCAAGATTGTGAGTCTGAAAAGGTTTGTTAATTTTTAAGTTTATTGATCTTTTTAAATACTTCCTTTTTCTTTTGGTAACAGTAAATATTGTGCTTCATTGTACTATCTATTTTGCTTACATTTTTAAAAATCAATATTTTAAATTAGTGAAATAGAACAAAATTATGAATAATTTTAATTTTTCATATAAAAATCTAGACCACATACTTAAAAATACATATGTCAGGTGTTTTGTAATTGCATAGTTCAGTAAAACATTTGGTAATTGTTTTGTTTTTAAGGACTTCCTTTCTAGGTAAAAAGGGAGAAAAGAAAAGGAAAGGAAATCATTTCTAGATAGCAGACAGATTTAAGATGGCTGTGTAACTGTTAATTATAATTAGGAAGTCAGATTTTTGTCTTCAATAAACATAAATTTGAAAATCTCAGTCATCACTATGAGTTATTTATACTTTTCTTATTGAACACCACATAGTGTAGGTAGGAGCTTTAATATATATGTATATTTCCAACTGAATATACCAACTGAATATAACTTATATGTGAAACATATTTCATTATTCTTTAGTCCTTTGATAGTTCGTAGAATTTTACAGTTAGAAAGAATTATGAATATTTTCAGAAACAGATTTATATGCCAATAAACTTTGTTTTATTTACATAAATTTTGATTATTGAGTTAAGATGATCATGTAACTTCATTTTGCTGTAAATAGAAAATCAAAAAGACTAACATTATTATAGAACTGATATAAAATGAGAAGGAAAATATTTTCCTTATGTTCCCTTTTAAAGAAACTAGTACTCATTAATGGCTAAATAGAGGTATATGTTAACAATGGAAAACCCAATTGAAGTACCTAAATCTTTACCCGGGAATTTAAAAAATTTCCTTTCAACGGGGCCATCCACAAATAAAATCAGTGGTTTCTTTCTAATTTGGGAGGTCCTTCATAGGCATGATTCTTGAACCAAGCACAGTACTTTATATCATGGTAGGTGCTCAATGAATACATGATAATGGATTTGAATATACGCCTGTGGGTGACTGGTTAAGTAATAGAGAGGTACTGCTTTTGACTTCTGTCTTGCACAGATATAATAGGATATTAGTGTGGGTGATTATTTGAAACAAATAATCTGGGTATGAGGAGCATGAAAGTTAGAGAGCAGTTACCATACTTATGTTTAGAAGCAACTCTTTCAGCTCCCAGTTTCTGTTACATGTTATCACCAAAACACAGTTCCAACCTCCCATAGATCAGGGCCACTTAGAGATGTGGAAAAGTAGATGAGTTCATCCTTTACCTCCAGCTTTTTCTAATATGCACAGTCAGCGTAGGATGGAAGGCTTTTTAAAAAAGTAATAGTTTGTATAGTTATGAAAATAACTGGGTTTACCAAGCCCAAATCATATTTTAAAAATGGAAGCCAAAATTTTCTAATTATATTTCTATATTTAATTCAAAATTCTGTTATATATTTTTCTTTTTCATCTCTCTCAGCATAATTGTAAGTCTTAGAACATAACTTACTGTTGTGACATGATTCCTCTGTGAATATAACCAGTGACCTCAAACTTAATATCTTAAGGTTTACTAAAAACTGAAATAAATATAGTAAAAGTGTGCTCCTCTAGGATTTAATATCACATTATACATATTTTAGCATTTTTATTATCTTTATAAATTACCCAGTTTTTTTTCTGACTGTTTGTACCATTTCTGTCTTTTCATTTCTGTAATCCTATGTGCATGTTCAGTTACATAAAATGACTCCAGTTGGGTTGAATCTTGGGCTGAAATAATTCTGGAATTACTTAAAGAGAATCACAGAAACATTCCAACAATCTTCCCACCCTCGCCCCAACAGTCTTTTTAAAAGAGAAAAGAATAACCATCAATGTCACTGTCATGTTTGAAACCTTTGGTGAAACAGAGAAGGGGACAGAGACAGCATCTGCTCCACGCAGAGAATCCCTGTTAGCAAACAAGGACACTCCTGTCCCTCAGGAGATGGCAAGGGTTCAAGTTCTCTGCCAGGGACCCAGGACAAACACCCGACAAATTATACCATAGTGGTATGCTGGCCACAGGGAACTGAACAGTACGTAACACATTGCCTAGTAGTATAGTAGGCACTTGACACAATCTTCCTTTGTGAAATAATGATTGTGATGTTATACTGGGTCTAAATCAGTTATCAAAATTAGAGATTCCATTCAGACTTGGACTTGCCATTGTTGATCCTATGCAGCATTGAAGCCATGCCATTAAAAACCACTCTAATTAGGGAATGTATGTTTTAGGAAGTATCCAATTCCACTGTTTTCATAAGATATATGACCCCTTTAATAAGTAGACATTTGATGCTGCTGCTCTTCTGTGCTGATAGATACTCAATTGGCCGCCGAGTTAGATAATTTCTCATGAGGACTATATAATTCCATTGAAGTTTACCAATAAAAATTTTTAATGTAATACATTAACTAATGTTCTACTTTTTTTTCCAAGTTATCTTCCTCTTTGAGGCATCAACTGGAAAACCATTAGGTGATGGAAAGATTCTCTCTCATACGGTAATGGACATTAGCTATTTTTAATGTAAATAACCACCGTTTATTTCCTTTAATATTTATTTTCAATTTGAATAACATACATTTGTATGATTCAGAAATTAAAAAATCGTAAAAAAGTATAAAGTGAAAATGTCTGCCTCCTACACCTGTTCCTCATCAATAGTTTTTCTACCAAATAAGTAACCACTTTATTAATCTCTTACATATCCTTCCAGAGATTTTTAATGCGAACACAAACAGAACTGATATGTCCTTTTCCCACTCTTTTAGAAAACCGTAAAATACAACTCTGCACCTTTTCTCACACAACACTATTTCTGGAGAACTTTCCATATCATCATATGAAGTACTTTCCCAAATCTTTCCCCATCTCACCATACATATAACATTTTATGGATGTATCAGAATTTCTTTAACCTGTATCTGAGTGATGGACATTTGTTTCCAGTCTTTTGCTGTTACAATATTGCCAAGATGACTTACCTTGCAAATACCTTCTTGCACAAGTTTTAGTGTATTCTGAGAGAAATTCTTGAATTGCTGGTTTTTAAAGATTTTATGATAGTATACGTAGATACAATTATTTGTTGCGATCAAGATTCTTGCCCTGACCAGTTTGGCTCAGTGGATAGAGCGTCAGCCTGTGGACTCAAGGGATCCAGGTTCGATTCCAGTCAAGGGCATGTACCTTGGTTGCGGGCACATCCCCAGTGGGGAGTGTGCAGGAGGCAGCTGATTGATGTTCTCTCTCATCGATGTTTCTAACTCTCTATCCCTCTTCTTTCCTCTCTGTAAAAAATCAATAAAATATATATTTTTTAAAATTCTTAGAGTTTAGGGACTAGTTGAAAAAAAAAAAAAGAGATTCTTGCTGAATTCACAGATCCCAGCAAGTCTTCAGACATAGTACACAGTAAACAAATACCCCTTGAATTGAATTTTAATCAATCCATACAGAACCATTTTCAAATTATGAGAAAATGCATTTCACTAGCTAGTATAATGTAATAGATTAATGCAATATGTGAGAAATACTTTGTTATTGTACACAGATTACTAATTGTGCAGTCAGAAGTCTGGATTGTAAATTCTAGATATGCTTCTTACCAGCTTTTTCTGAGCAAACTCACTTAATGGCCATGGATCTCTGTCTTCTCATCTGCAATCCTATCTAATAAAAGAGAAACATGGTAATTAGCGTACGTCTGCTACCCTTCCCGTTGGCTAATCAGGGCGATATGCAAATTAACTGCCAGCCAAGATGGCGGCCGGCAGCCAGGCAGCTTGAAGTGAACATGAGGCTTGCTTGCTTCAGTGACGGAGGACTCCAACGTTCCCCGCCTGCCTTGCCGGCCTCTGAGCTTGCAGTTTGAAACATAGTTACAAACATAGAAGCTAAACAAAACCCCAGAAACCAGCTTTCAGCTGGCCGGGATCTCAGAGCTGGAGTTGATACGGTGTTTCGATTATAGAATACAAACAAACCAGATACCTGCTTTCAGCAGCAGAGGCCTCAGAACTGGAGTCAGAGCTAAAGCTGGCCCAGAATAAAAGAAAAGAGAAAAAAAGGAGCAGTTGGGAGCTTCAGTCACCCGCCAGCTTGAAAACAGCCCTCAGCCCCTCACCCAGACTGGCCAGGCACCCCAGTGGGGACCCCCACCCTGAAGGGTGTGTGACCAGCTGCAAACAGCCATCATCCCCTTACCCAGGCTGGCCAGGCACCCCAGGGGGACCCCCACCCTGAAGGGTGTGTGACCATCTGCAAACAGCCATCATCCCCTCATCCAGGCTGGCCAGGCACCCCAGTGGGGACCCCCACCCTGATCCAGAACACCCTTCAGGGCAAACCAGCCAGCCCCCACCCAAGCACCAGGCCTCTATCCTATATAGTAAAAGGGTAATATGCATCCCAGCACCAGGATCAGCGGAGCCTCGAGGCCTCCTAGTACCAGGATCAGTGTGACAGGGGGCAGCGCCCAAACCCCCTGATTGCCCTGCGGCTCTGTGTGTGACAGGGGGCGGGGCCACAAACTCCCTATCTGCCCTGCTCTGTTCATGACAGGGGAAGGCGCCCCAACCCCCTGATCACCCTGCGGCTCTGTGTGTGAGAGCGTGCGGCGCCCCAACCCCCCGCCCACGGACCCTGCTCTGTGTGTGACAGGGGGCGGCGCTCCAGCCCCCTGATCGGCCCTGCTCTGTGCCTGATAGCGGGGAGCTCCCCAACCCCCTGATCGCCCTGCGGCTCTGTGTGTGACAGTGTGCGGCGCCCCAACCCCCTGATTGGCCCTGCTCTGTGTGTGACAGGGTGTGGCGCCCCAATCCTCCCCCCCCCCCATGGGCCCTGCTCTGTGTGTGACGGGGTAAAGCCATAACCTCCCCATTGGCCCTGCCCTGAGTGTGACAGTGGCGGTGCCCCAACCCCCTGATCCGCCCTGCTCTGTGTGTGACAGTGGCGGTGCCCCAACTCCCCTATCGGCCCTACTCTGTGAGTGACAGGGGGGAGCTCCCCAACCCCCTGATTGACCCTGCTCTGTGCGTGACAGGGTACAGAGCCCCAACCCCCCTGATGGGCCCTGCTCTGTGCGTGAAAGGGGGCAGCGCCCCAACCCCCTGATTGGCCCTGCTCTGTGTGTGACAGCGGGTGGCGCCACAACCTCCCCATTGACTCTGCCTTGAGTGTGACAGGGGGCGGTGCCCCAACCCCCCAATCGGCCCTACCCTGAGTGTGACTGAGGGTGGCATCGCACCCTGCTCTGTGCATGACAGGGGGCGGCACCCCAACTCCCCAGTTGGCCCTGCTCTGAGCCCGACCAGGGGCTGCACCTAGGGATTGGGCCTGCCCTCTGCCACCCGGGAGCAGGCCTAAGCCTGCAGGTCGTTATCTCCCGAGGGGTCCCAGACTGCGAGAGGGCACAGGCCGGGCTTAGGGACCCCCCTCCCCCGTGAGTGCACAAATTTTTGTGCACCGGGCCTCTAGTATAAGTATAATTATCTATCTCAGAAGATTATTTTCTGTTTCACAGGAAATGAATGTGAAAGAATCTATAAAATATAAGGCTTTAAAAACATAAGATATTTCCATAAATCAGTTCTTACAAATCTTTAAAATATAGACAATCTACTTAGAGTAAATTGTTGTGTGAGGAGCTTAATCAAATCTCTCATGTGATGCCCAGACTTGCCTTATCCTTTCACCCTGACTGCTCAGATGGAAGTGTTTTTTAGCTTACTGTTTCAAAATATACATTATTTTAGTGTTTTAAGGGGCATCTTTCCCTGGCCAAAACCCCCCACAAAATACATGTTAGTTAGTATAGCTTTTGAATTATTAGCGTATTAGCAGTTTAAAATTATTCAACAGGGACAGTTTATCACTATAAGTGAGGGAGTGATATTTAATTGATCTTTAAGTAAACAAATGTTCTTTAATAATTAAAATGATCTGATGGTTAAGTACTAAAACTAATCCAGTATTTTTTTTTTAAATTTTAGAATGAAATTTTGGAAATTGCTCTGGATCAAAAAGGACTTACGAATGACAGAAAAATTGCTTTTATTGATAAAAATAGAGATCTCTATATCACCTCAGTGAAACGATTTGGGAAGGAAGAACAAATTATCAAACTTGGTAAAATTATTGTAATAATTTTGAATTTTAATTACTTTCCAATTTTCTTAGATCTACTCTGTCAGATATTATACTAAATAGCTTATTTGCTTGAATGAGTCTATGAATGCTTTGATCTCATAATATTTATTAGCTATTAGTTCCATTTCAATAGCAGGTCTTTAGCTGCCACAGCTAAGTTGGCAGAAAGACTTGCAAATTAAAAATATCATGGTTCTGGATAGGATATTCATATATTTCCATCAATTCTTATGTGAATTTTTATACATGTTTTCACCATTATGTGATCAGAAAATAGTCAGACCTACCAGAATTAGATGGGGTCTTGTATGTCAAGATATATTTTAAAGATATATTTGTAATACTTATTATATAGTGGAACTAACAGTACATTTACATTCTTTTTACAATAAGGAACAATGGTACATACTTTGGCCTGGAGTGATACATGCAATATCCTTTGTGGACTTCAAGATACTCGATTTACAGTGTGGTATTACCCCAATACAGTTTATGTGGACAAAGACATTTTGCCCAAAACATTATATGAAAGGGATGCCAGGTAACATTTTACTGCACAGAATTATTTATTATGTAAATAAAACTAATAGAGTGTCATGCCTTTGCCTCTAATTTTAATCCTGAAAATATCTTTCACTTTACTCAGTCAACTGAATACTTTGTTAAACTAGAGCTAGCTTAGTGAGACTTAATTGATGGAACCAAGTTGAAAATGTTTTATAATACTACTTATTTACTTGTTTCTTATGTGAATATAATTTCCATTGTATGAGTATAATTTTAAAGCTCAATGTTGTTTAATGGTAATTCAAGTAGTTTTTTTCAATGTGGTTTAGTGATTTTAATATAGCCACTCTGAAGATTTTTCAGTGGTATACACCTTGTGACAACCTTTACTCTCTCCCAGATTGTCATTGACTTTAAGCCTTTCAAGAATGTATGTGTTCTAAAAGTGAATTCAATCTACAATTTAATTTTTAAATTAATATTTTAATATTAAAGAAAAAATATGTAAAATTACTGAAAAGTTTTTTAAATTTTATATGCTTCAGAAAATCAAATACATTTATAATTTTAAATTCTCTAAGAAATAGCAAGGGGAGTCCTAGCTGGTTTGGTTCAGTGGATAGAGTGTCAGCCCGTGGACTAATTCTGGTCATGGGCATGTACCTCAGTTGCAGGCTCGATCTCCGGCCCTGGTCAGGGCTCCTGTGAGAGGCAACCAATCAATGTATCTCTCTCACATTGATGTTTCTCTGTCCCTGTCTTCCCCCCGCCCCCTTCCAATCTCCCTAAAAATCAATAGAACTATATCCTCTAGTGAGGATTAACAAACAAAAGAAAACAAAAAGAAAGAAAAAAAGAAATAGTGAGGGCATCTCTCACTCTTAACAAAATAGGAATACAAAGGCTTTTCAACTCTAAACCTTAACTTGAAAACCTATTTGGAGTTCACTTTTAATTTTTAAATTTATAACCTTAACAAAACTGGACAGACATCATTTTTAAAAGTTTTTAAATGAATAAAGAGAAGTTATCATTAAAGAAAAAAAAAGAGAAGTTAGTCTCTTAAAGTTGACCTCTTCTTATGGTGAAGAAATATTCTTGACATCAGCTTAATTTTTAATGGTTTACACTTTAATACTTTAAAAGTTCAAGTAGAGTCATTTAATCATTTGTCTTATTTACCTCAGGACTGAGGGGAAAAGTCATTTGAAATGCTTTTAGGAATAGTTATCACATATATAATAGATTTGCCACGTTAAATAGCATATTTTGCTCCAAGTATAAATAAAAAGTTAGATTCAAATGTTTATTTGAATATATACATTCTCCATGGAATTAACTTTTTTGGATGTGCATTTTGGAAGTTGGATACTTTATATATATGTCCGGGATTAACTCTCCAAATTTAATATATATGAAAAATTTGCTCAGAATATAAATTGCACTTTGCTTTTTTTTTTTTCTACAGTGAATTCAGTAAAAATCCCCATATTGTGAGTTTTGTGGGAAATCAGGTAACTATAAGAAGAGCCGATGGCTCACTGGTTCACATGAGCATACCACCATATCCTGCTATTCTCCATGAGTATGTAAACAGTTCAAAATGGGAAGATGCTATAAGACTCTGTCGCTTTGTCAAGGTACTTACATTTCAGATCCATAGTTGTGTGTATATTGTGCATTAGTTTACACAATATCTTTGTCCATGATGAGAAATGACAACAGTTAAGGGCTGTGAAAATACCCAATCAGGATCATGTCTCTTTTTATAAGTGAAGATATGAGTGATCCAGAGGGTGGGTGCTTTGTGATTTATTCTCTGAGGAAGCCATCATTTAAATGGGTAGCATCTTAACATTGATACATATGAAAGGTCTTCTGTGGAACTTTTCTGAAGTCAGGTTCCCAACTTCTGCCCACACAGAGCTTCTAATTTCTTAAATCTGGGGAGAGGCCTGGGCATAGTTTTTAAGTTCCTCAGATGATTTGTGCAGCTAAGGTTAAGAATCTGCCTTAGGTCAGCATTTCCCAACTTGGTTGAATCAGATTTTCCAAATGTGTTTGACCACAGAACTCTTTTGTTGAATATGGGTTAACATTCCTTAGAATCCACTTTAATGGAGTGACTTTTTGATGTTTTTCTTAAAAAGGGTTGTTGGTGGCAATCTGCTATAATAGCATTATCCAAGAACCTCCCCATTCCTCAGGTTCCCTGTACGTTGTATTCTTTAACATCTTATCAAAAAGACTGGAGGGTTGTTAAGTTATCTTAAAAGTATATTGTGAGTTCAAATGGAATCTTTGATACTCAGAAAATTTAAAACATTTATTTAAAAGTAGTTCTCTATGTGTTATTAATGCATTTTAACAAAATAGCCACAGTGAAATTTCTACATCATTAAGTTATTGAATTATTCGTTCTTTCAGTGCCAGGCTCAGTATTTTTTTATTTTCAATTAAAATATAATTTTGTTATATTTTAAATCACTGTTTATTTTAAAAATTCAGCCATGTAATTGAGATAATTATTCTCATATTTCATTTTAGGAACAAACCATGTGGGCTTGCCTAGCTGCTATGGCAGTTGCTAATCAAGATATGACAACTGCAGAAATAGCCTACGCAGCTATTGGTGAGGTAAATAATGTTCACTTATGTCAGCGGTTCTCAACCTGTGGGTCACCAACCTGTGGGTCGCGCCTAAGACCCTTAGAAAACACATATATAATTACATATTGTTTTTGTGATTAATCACTATGCTTTAATTATGTTCAGTTTGTAACAATGAAAATACATCCTGCATATCAGATATTTACATTACGATTCAAAACAGTAGCAAAATTACAGTTACGAAGTAGCAACAAAAATAATTTTATGGTTGGGGGTCACCACAACATGAGGAACTGTATTAAAGGGTAGCGGCATTAGGAAGGTTGAGAACCACTGTAATTATATATATGTTTTTCGATGGTCTTAGGCGACCCCTGTGAAAGGGTCGTTCGACCCCCAAAGGGGTTGCGACCCACAGGTTGGCGACCCACAGGTTGAGAACCGCTGACTTATGTGCATATGTGCGTGTGTTTTGCCATAATTTGTTATATTTCTGTTACTATCCAATTCAAATATATTTTCTTTTATTAGATTGATAAAGTTCAATACATCAATTCTATAAAAGATCTTCCATCTAAAGAATCAAAAATGGCCCACATATTAATGTTCAGTGGGAATATACAAGAAGCTGAAATACTACTTCTTCAGGCTGGCCTTGTTTACCAAGCAATCCAGATAAATATTAACCTCTACAACTGGGAAAGGTAATAAAAATAGTTTTTATCAATTCCAAAACCAGATTGATCTTACTCTTTTAACTACCACTTTAGTAAATTACATTTTTCACTGTATTTCATAGTTTCCTAACAGCACAAAAGAATTTATTCATGTTTATATTTGTGAGTAGTTTGTAATTAAAGATTTATGCCTTCTCTGAATTTGTGATTGATTAAAAGTTAGGGTGTAAAGAAGAAAAGAGAGTCTAGGATGTATCCCAAATTTCTGATTTCAGTAATTGAATAATACTACTGAAAATGCTAATATTGCAGAGTTGGAAGGGAAAATAGTTCAGTTTTAGGCTTATTGAATTTGAAATATTTGGGGAAAAATATGTGATAATAGTTTATTAAATGGACCAGGGCCTCATGGGAAAGATTTGAACCAGAAATGTAGATTTTGGAGTCATCAGGAAATGGATGGTAGTCGAAGCCAAAAGAATGGATGGAATTAACTGGGGGATGTGTGGAGTGAGAAGGCATCGACAACACTTAGGGGATGAGTGAAAGAAGAGAAAGCCACTGGAAGATGGGGATACAGCAGTCAGGCAGTCAGAGAGAAGAGTCAAGAGAAATTTGTGATGCTACGGAGGAAAGAGGAAAGGATTTATAGTAGGGAGTGGTTGGTAGTAACGTTAGCCTTGAGGCAGTTAGCTTTCTAAGACAGAGTGGCATGCTTTTCCTTCCCTATGCGTTAGGTTCCCACACTCATTCTCTCAAATACGTGTCTCTCAGTGAACAGGGTTGTAGTGCTTGTATACATACACCCGAAGTTACTATGTTATAAAATTGGCATGCCTACTTTTCCAGGTTAGAAATGTCTTTCATCGTCTTTGTTTCTCTCTGGGCTCAAATATAACCCATAAATCTTTTCAATTACAGGCCTCTTAGAGTAGAATTTTTTATAGATACCCTATCTCTACTTTCCTTTAACTAAAAGTAACAAGAATGCAGATAGTTCTTTTTGTCATTGACATACTATAGTCTTTTTATTTAATTTATACACTAATGATCTATATACTGTTCATACAATTTAGCCATTCTGTTTAGGATAGGTTATTTATTTATTTATTTATTTTTAA
Source organism: Myotis daubentonii (assembly GCF_963259705.1). Taxonomy (NCBI): domain Eukaryota; kingdom Metazoa; phylum Chordata; class Mammalia; order Chiroptera; family Vespertilionidae; genus Myotis; species Myotis daubentonii. The sequence goes on along the minus strand of NC_081842.1, from coordinate 24,491,641 downwards.
TAATGTGCCTTTTCTTTCTTTTTTTAAATATATATTTTATTGATTTTTTTTTACAGAGAGGAAGGGAGAGGAATAGAGAGTTAGAAACATCCATGAGAGAGAAACATCAATTAGCTGCCTCCTGCATACTCCCTACTGAGGATGTGCCCGCAACCAAGGTACATGTTCTTGACCAGAATCGAACCTGGGACCCTTTAGTCCGCAGGCCAACGCTCTATCCACTGAGCCAAACCGGTTAGGGCTAGGTCCTTTATTTAGACAAATTGGCTGTCATTGTTTAATTGTACAAAAGATCATGAAAAATGTTTTTGGTTCTATAAACATGAATAAGTCATTGTCCTGAATGTATTCTTAATTCATAAATTTTAAATTAATTAGTTTGGAAAGAAACAACATGGATAATATTTTTAAAACTCTATATTAAATAACTATAAAAATTATGTATACCATTATCAAGCTATGAATTGCATAAGAAATAGGAAAGAACAATGTTTAAAGCATTCTTTCTACCATTATTTTTGAGATATTATGATGGTGTTAGACACAACTATTTGTATAACATTCTGAACACTACAGTATTAAAAACAAACTTTTTAAAGATCTTTAGCTTAAAAAGCTTACAACCTAGTTAGGAATTCTATTTTATTATCATTAAGAACCAGTTAATAGTTGATCCGCATTATTTACCAGATCTTACTCCTTCAGATTACCACTTGTTCCGATCGATGGCACACGCACTTTTTGAGTAGCACTTCAAATCGTACGAAGAAGTGGAAAATTGGGTCTCTGGATGGTCTGCCTCAAAATATGAAAAGTTCTATTGGGACGGTATCCACAAATTACCTGAAAGATGGGGGAAATGTGTAGCTACCGATAGACATTACTTTGAATAAAGCACTTTTGATGTTTCTCTTGAAATTATCGTGTTTTCTTGGATTACAAAATCTGCATTTTTAACCGGTTGATAATTAATCCGAATTATGGGCTAAAAATGCGGATTAACTTTTAACAGGTTAGAAATGCGGATTTTGTAATCAAAGAAAACAAGATAATCAAAAGTACACATTTCCCCCATCTTTCAGGTAATTTATGGATACTGTCCCAGTAGAACTTTACTTGTTTTGAGGCTGACCATTCAGAGACCCAATTTTCCACTTCTTCATACATTTTGAAGTGCTGCTCAGAAAGTGTGTGTGCCATCAATTGGAACAAGTGGTAATCTGAAAGAGCAAGGTCTGGTGACTACAGTGGGATATGCCGGGAATTGTGTTAAACACTTTCCATATATCATCTTATTAGTTATCACAGCATTTTACAAATGAAGAAGCTGAGGCAGATCTAGGATCCGAATTTTGTCTTCTAATATCAAAGAGGATCTGAATTTTCTTAGAATCATCAAACAATTAGATATGTACTGTTGCTAGCACTACTTATATTTTTTTACTGTTTATCTCTTTCATTATTTATCTTTGCAGATTTTTACATCATCTTTCCCCTTTCAAATGATTACTATACACTTATTTAAGGACAGAAATGTTTTAAATTACATATACATAGTAGGTTTTAATATTCATGCTCTTACTCTCTATGCCATACTCTTAATCATTTTGCAGTGCTCTCTTCAAACCTAAGTGTATATACATAACAGTGAGTCAGTGTCCTAGCAGGAAAATGAAGATATTGCCTCTGATGGCTTCTATTGATAACTTATAATATAGATAAATAATATATATTATTTGTTACATATAACATATATGATGTCCTCTGAATATTTCTTGTACCTCCTTGACCTAAGTGAAACTTACCTCTTCCCAAAGGACACTCCTTCTCTACCTCTCCTCTCAGATGGAGTCAGTTATTTCTGACTCCACAGTTCTTAGGATCTGAATGTGAATGGAGTTGGTGTCCTTTTTGCCTCCCTCATTTTTTTTCCCTAGCTTATAAAATCTCTGATCCTTTGAGAGTTATGTCATGTGACCCGGCTTTTTTTCTGCGTAACTTAAAATCTTCCCTATTATTTCTATATCCTGCTCCCTGTACCGCCCTTCTCCCCTACCTCCAATTTTCAGCAAATAGACCCTACCTTAAGATATTAGATCTCAGGGAGAGGGAAAACAAGAGGGCCAGAGGATTTCCTGGGGAAAGAATGAACCCTGGGTGCTCTTTATTCCTCCCATCTACCTGCCACCCCCCTTTCCTGTGTTCCTTGCTTGTTGTCTTAACTATAAACCAGTGGGTTGGTCAAGTGCTGGTAGACCTTTGTGTCTACCTGATAAAGATCCAGGAGCATTGTTCCAGGATTCTGATTACTATTACACACTTGACTCCAAAAGTGCACCTATCATCTAGCCCTCTGACCTGCCATATTTGTTTCCAGCATCTGGCTGTCCAACTGCCTTTTCAGCATTTCCATTGGATGTCTCATGTTTGAGTTCAAATTTGTGTTTATTCCCTCCTAAACTTGGTCCCCTTCCAGTAACCTATGTTATCTTGTCAGTCCATGCAAAGCTGGAAATCTAGGACTTAACATTTCACATTTTCCTTATACTCCACCCCCACCTCCCAATTGCCAATTATTTTTCCTCCCAAATACTTTTTACTCTTACCCACTTTACTAGCATCCCTAAGATGATCCAAGTTTTTCTCAGTATCACATCATCAGGGATCTCTGCATCTGCTCTTCCTCTCCTCCCCTCCTTCATTATGAAGTCATAATGATCTTGTCACAGTGTGAATCTGATCATGTCACTCTTGACCTCTGACACTTTGAAATGAAACCCGAAGTTTCCCATCTCTTTTAGCATAATTATCAAAGACTGAGTAAAAAGGACTTCAAGTAGTCAAGAAGTTACTATAGCTGCGAAGAAACTTTTATGTATTGTCTTCATTTCCAAATTCTACAGATATTTCTGACACCACTTGGAATATTTGTTGCTATTGCATATTCATTCATTCAGCAGATATTTATTGAGTGCCTGCCATATCAGGCATATTTAGACATTATATGGAGATCTGCTTTAAAAAAAACACACGAAAAAAACAATCTCTTGGTGAGGTATCTGGTTATTTAACAATACCTGTTTGGAAAGGTTGTTGAATAGGAAAAGGGCAAATGTGGTGGCTAAGGATGGGGGCTATGGAATCAGACCTGGGTTTGACTTCTGGTTCTGCATTTATAGCTCTGTGATCTTAGATAGGTTACTGAGGCTCTGTAAATCCAGTTGTCTTATGTTGAAAATGACGATAATAAACCTCATATTTATTGTCAGGATTTTAAAATTGTAAAAATTTCTTTGCATACTGCCTATCAGTAAACCTACAATAAATGGTAGCTATTGTTCATTTTTAAAATATTTATCGAGTGCTGTCATGTGCTAGGTTTTAAACTCTGTGAATACAGCAGTGAACAAAATCAACCAAGTTCTGTGATGATAATTTTTTATTCTAAAAGGTATGGCTAAGATAAAAAGGTTGGAGTAGGAGTAAGAGGGATATATATTTAGATCCAATATAAGAATCAGTTTATAACAGCATAGTCCAAAGAATGGATTGGATGATAAATATAGTAGATTGCTTTTAAAATCCCTGAACTTCTATATTTGTTTAAAACCTTTAGAAAGGAACAGATTTTGATGTGTTATTCCATTTGAGAAGCACAGTCTCGCTAGCTTGTGCTTTTGTCATTCCTACTTGAATTTGAAAATTGCCTGGAACCTAACAAAATACAATCCTTAAAGACTTGTAGGTAAGCAAGTTCACTTTGGATATTTGGTGGTGGTCTGTTCTGAAAAACAGGTGAGGCGTAGAAACTAAAACTCCAGATACACATATTGATTCTCTATGTAAGTATTAATAAAAATAATTTCTCTACTTCTACCAGTTATATGAAGTGATTTTGCCTTATTTAAGTTATACAAAAAATCATATTTAGAGTTATCTTTTTATATAACTTCCTTCTATTTAAAATCAGAGAAGATACATGGATTTATTCCAACCCCATAATCTAATGTCACATTTGTTTGGTTGCCAAATAACCATTTGCTAGAGACATACTGTTCCCATTACCCTTATATAGTTTGGAGTGAATTACCTCCTAAATGTGGTAAGGAAACATTTTATACCCAGAGTGTACTTTTAGAGAACATTTAAAATAGCACATTTGAGTGTTTATCTTTAGCCATTGCTTTTTAATCAGATAAATTAATACATATTTTATAATAATAATGGCTATAATTATAGATAATGCTTAATATCTATCTAGTATCTAAATGCAGGATTAGGCATCATATTCTATCCTTTCTACGTAATTAAATGTATTGATGTTCCATAACAAAGTATCTCTTTGGAATTTTTGTAAAGCCCCACCCAGAATGGATGCTTACATATACTCCCCACTTAGAACACTTCTAGCTGTGTGAAGTCAGGAGCTCCTTCCCTCGTCATGTACAATCAGAAAGAATGGGAAACGGAACTTCGAAAGTGCCAAAGGGTGGTTCACCAGAGTTTCCACTCACACACACATCACTGGAATCAGAGCCTTAGGGATATACAGTATAAGGGGATGAAATGGGAGAGGGTTAGAAAGATTAAGGCAGATAATCTTTACTTCTCATCTTTTGATCCTCTAGGAATAGTTTGTTGCCTTCTCTTATCTTCCACTTTGTTCCTGTATGTTCCAATACCTCTACATTCTTTTCTATGTATCCTTTTTTTCCCTGAAAGACTTCAAGTCACAGGAATAAAGGAACTTTGTGAGGAGTTTGTGATGGGTAGCAAATACCCTTGAATTTAGCAATATGGTTTATGCCAAATATATTTTTATAAGAACTTGTTGTGGTAAATTTTGGCATTATCATTTGTATTAATGTGACTTACATTCATAATTTTTTCATGTTGTATTTAACTTCTCAATTGTCTATCAATTGTCAGTTAATACACACAACATATCTAAAAGCTTAAAGAGATTATTTAGTTTAGATCAAACCAAAGCATGCTAAGAGTTAAATAGATTTTCCTACTAAAGAGTCACATGTTGCAAAAAAATTGAGTCAGTAGTCAATATTGTCTAAAACAGTAGTCGGCAAACTCATTAGTCAACAGAGCTAAATATCAACAGTACAGCAATTTAAATTTTTTTTGAGAGCCAAATTTTTTAAACTTAAACTATATAGGTAGTACATTGTTATTAACTTAATTAGGGTATTCCTAAGCTGGCCTTTGCTAAAAACATCCTCAATCTGATTGAGGTACGTTCGCTGAGGTCGACCCCTTCCAACTCTCCCATCCACACTTGTCTTGTATACTTGTTTCAGATAGACCAGTGTGGATGGGAGAGTTGGAAGGGGTCGACCTCAGCGAACGTACCTGAAAACAATGTACCTCCCCCGCACTGTGTATCCCGTGGCCCACCTGTGCTGCGCCTCCTGTCGCCCGGCCGACTGACACCCCCCACTTCTTCTAAAGCCACTTCTTCAAAATAGACTCGCCCAGGCCGAAAACCAACTTCTGTGCATGGGCCACAAAGTTTCAGTCGCACTGTATGTGCACGCCCGCACGTGGTATTTTGTGGAAGAGCCACACTCAAGGGGCCAAAGAGCCGCATGTGGCTCGCGAGCTGCGGTTTGCCGACCACTGGTCTAAAACAACAAATTTATAATAGTTGGCTCTGATAAATCATGACTGGCCTATTCAGAAATTGTAAGTCATGTTAGAAAGCAAGAAAACTTGAACAATGTGCTATGACTCTTATGATGGCTGTTTCCCATACTTTAAAACAAGATGACAGGGAACAGTGTTAGGAGAGCTATATATATTCTGCTGGATTGTTCCTCACTCAGCTAATGTGAGTTATGCACAGGATCACGGGTTGAGATGCTGTTCAAAACCTGCATACAAACCCAGCCTGGAACTGCAGATTAATCTTTTCATTTTCCACCATAGTATCAACATATTGATTTTATGTCTGTAGTGTTGTAATACTGATTTCAGCAATTCATTTACTTCTTGTCTCCTATTTAAATTTTACCTTTAAAGTAACATAGTTATATAGATATTAATTAGAATTTAGTATAGGCCAGTCATGATTTATCAGAGCCAACCATTATAAATCTGTTGTTTTAGATAATATTGACTACTGACTAGATTTTTTTTTAGAATTTATATAAAATTTAAATGGCTGTTAACTTTTTCTAAGAATCAAATGGCAAAGGTGTTTTGTCAAACTTATCCTCAAATTTTATTTTCATAATATTTTAAATTTGCTATATTAACAAATTTAGTTGAATATTAAACAGAAAAAATCATTATAGATTTACAAAAATAGTCAAGATAGCTGAACCAGTTCTATTGGGGGGAAAGTTCATTTATTTGCAGTTTACTATGATTTCAGTGAATTTTCAATGAACACTTACCATACATACTCTGTAGTACTCACAAAAAATAAATGAAAGCCAAATATTCCTTCAGTAAGTGTATAGGTTTTTGAAGGAAACAGACTTATAATAATTACTAGAGGCCTAGTGCACGAAATTCATGCGGGGGGGAGGGGGGTCTCCCTCAGCCCGACCTGCACCCTCTCCAATCTGGGAGCCCTCGGGGGATGTCCAACTGCCAGCTTAGGCCCAATCCCTGCACCAGCCTGGTCACCCCTAACTGCCCTCCCCTGCTGGCCTGGTCACCCCTATTAACTTTTTTTTTTTAATCTTATCCCCTTCACACACAATTGTATTTGATTTCCTTATTGGCTTCTCCCTGTCACACAATTTTTTTCTCTCCTTTATGTAACACTTTTTCCTACTGACTCATCATTTATAAACTTTTCTTTCCTCCTTATTTCCTACTTCTGTTCCATCATCCTTCTTCCCATCTTTCTCCTACCCTCCCTCCCTCCCCACATTCCTTCTTTCCTTTAACTTTATCTCTGCCCTCCCTCCCTTTTTCCTTCCTTCCCACCTTAATTTTTTTCTTCACTTCCTCCCTCAGACCTGCTTTGTTCCCTCCCCCATTTCTTCCTTCTTCCCATTCTCCTTTTAAGCTCTGCGGGCTCCCTTGAAAACTTTTCTTCCCTCCCTCTATCTCTCTCATCCACATTCTTCTCTACTTACTTCCACTGTTTTAATATCTATCTACCTGACTAATTATTCACTATCATTTATCTGTTTTTCTTTTCCTTCTTTAATTCTGCTCTCTACTGGCTCCTTTATAAAGTTCTTCCCTCCCTCCTTCCCTTCTTAAAGCTTCCACTGGGGTGGGGGTGGTGTTAACCCCCAACCCAGAGCTCAGCCCCGGCCAGGTGTTCGCCACCCCCTCTTCCCCGGCTTCTCTGCCGCTGTCCTGCTCCCATTCCCTGCCCGGGATGCCTGGCCCAGTGAGGGTGGCCAAGGCCTGCACAGCCTGGGCACTGCTGCCGCAAAGCAGGAGCGCCTTTGCCCAGAAGGCCTCAGACCGTCCTACACTCTGTCCTGGACCCATGGATGCCTCCCAGCCAACGGCCGCCACTGCCCTCCTCCCGCATCTGGGTGGGGCTCCCCGCCTGCCCCTCGCCGGGTGCACCTGCTCTCCACCACTCCCCTCCCCCCCACAGTTGCCACCCCATTCCGCATGCAGTTTCCTTCCCCTCCTATTGTATCCTATCCTACCCCAGGCCTTACAGCTGCCTGAGCAGAGGTCAGGGACGCAGCCTGCTGATCTGGTTGTGATGTGATGCTGTAACAGACAAATTTGCATATTCCTCTATTATTAGATTAGATAAGCAGTGTTGTAATAACACTATGCATAAAATGTTATGGTGCACAGGTAAGATAATGGTCATTTATTTCTACAAGGGAAGCTGATCAGGGAGATGAGATCATGCATCATCTGGACCTTGAAGTATTAAGAGAAATTTGCAAGATGGATGATATAGGGAATGACGCTTCATACTGAGGGATGAGTGGAGGGAACAACATAGAACCTTTGTCCCACCCTCTCACCCTATAGAGGCTAATACAGCAATGCTGATAATCTGTTTTGTTCTCATTATAGGGCACTTGAATTGGCTGTTAAATACAAAACACATGTTGATACAGTTCTTGCCTACCGTCAAAAATTTTTGGAGACATTTGGTAAACAGGAAATTGATCAACGATACTTGCAGTATGCAGAAGGTGTAAGTATTATATAGTATTTTATAATGTACTAGAGGCCTGGTGCATGAAATTTGTGCACGGGGGTTGGGGGGTCAGGTCCCCTCAGCCCAGCCTGCACCCTATCCAATCTGGGACCCCTCGGTGGATGTCTGACTGCCAGGTAGGCCTGATCCCGATCCCGGGGATCTGGCCTAAACTGGCAGTCGGACATCCCTCTCACAATCCTGGACTGCTGGTTCCTAGTCGCTCACCTGCCTGCCTGCCTGGTCACCCCTAACTTCCCTGCCCTGCCAGCCTGATCACCCCTAACTGCCTCTGTGTGCTGGCCTGTGTGCCCCTAACTGCCCCCCTCTGCTGGCCTGGTTGCCCCCAACTGCCCCCCTCCGCCGGCCTAGTCAACCCTCAATACCCCCCCCCCGCCAGCCTAATTGCCCCACAACTGCCCCCCCCTGCTGGCCTGATCACTCCAACTACACCCCCCCATCCGCCTGGTTGCCCCTACCTGCCCCCCCTGCTGGCCTGGTCACCCCCAACTGCCCCCGTTGGCCAGATTGCCTCTCACAGCGCCCCCACCGGCCTGGTTACCCCACGCAGCCTGCTGTTCAGTCCTTTGGTCATCTCTCATTAACCCCCCCGCCAGCCTGGTCGCCCCATGAAGCCTGCTTGTTCAGTCATTTGGACGTCCCTCCCTAACCCCCCTGTCAGCCTGTTCGTAGGCAGCCATCTTGTGAGGGGCATGATGGTCAATTTGCATATTACCTCTTTATTATATAGAACATTTTATGATTATATATAATACTAGAGGCCCGGTGCACAAAAATTTGTGCACTCTGGGGGGAGGGGGGTGGTCCCTCAGCCCGGCCTGTGCCCTCTCGCAGTCTGGGACCCCTCGGGAGATAACGACCTGCTGGCTTAGGCCTGCTCCCGGGTGGCAGAGGGCAGGCCCAATCCCTAGGTGCAGCCCCTGGTCGGGCTCAGAGCAGGGCCAATTGGGGAGTTGGGGTGCTGCCCCCTGTCATGCACAGAGCAGGGCAGATTGAGAGGTTGCGATGCCACCCTCAGTCATGCTCAGGGTAGGGCCGATTGGGGGGTTGGGGCACCGCCCGCTGTCACACTCAAGGCAGGGTCGATGGGGAGGTTGCGGTACCACTCCCTGTCACCCACAGAGCAGGGCCAATCAGGGGGTTGGGGAGCTCCCCCCTGTCACTCACAGAGTAGGGCTGATAGGGGAGTTGGGGCACCACCCCCTATCACACACAGAGCAGTGCAGATCAGGGGGTTGGGGCGCCACCCTCTATCACCCACAGAGCAGGGCCAATCAGGGGGTTGGGGCGCCGCCACTGTCACACTCAGGGCAGGGCCGATGGGGAGGTTATGGCTCTACCCCATCACACACAGAGCAGGGCCCATTGGGGGTGAGGGGTTGGGGTGCCACCATCTATCACCCACAGAGCAGGGCGGATCAGGAGGTTGGGGCGCCGCCACTCTCACACTCAGGGCAGGGCCGATGGGGAGGTTATGGCTCTACCCCGTCACACACAGAGCAGGGCCCGTGGGGTTGGGGGGTTGGGGTGCCGCACTCTGTCACACACAGAGCCGCAGGGTGATCAGGGGGTTGGGGAGCTCCCCCCATCAGGCACAGAGCAGGGCTGATCAGGGAGTTGGGGCGCCTTCCCCTGTCACGAACAGAGCAGGGTGGATAGGGAGGTTGTGGCCCCACCCCCTGTCACACACAGAGCCGCAGGGCGATCAGGGGGTTTGGGCGCTGCCCCCTGTCACGCTGATCCCAGTGCTGGGAGGCATATTACCCTTTTACTATATAGAATAGAGGCCTGGTGCACGGGGGGGGCCGGCTGGTTTGCCCTGAAGGCTGTCCTGGATCAGGGTGGGGGTCCCCACTCTGCTGCCTGGCCAGCCTGGGTGAGGGGATGATGGCTGTTTGCAGCTGGTCACACACCCTTCAGGATGGGGGTCCCCACTGGGGTGCCTGGCCAGTCTGGGTGAGGGGCTGAGGGGTGTTTTCAGGCTGGCGGGTGACTGAAGCTCCCCACTGCTCCTTTTTTTCTTTTTTTATTCTGGGCCAGCTTTAGCTCTGAGGCTCCAGCTCTTAGGCCTCCGCTGCTGAAAGAAGGTATCTGGTTTGTTTCGGTTCTATAATCGAAACTCTGTATCAACTCCAGCTCTGAGATCCCGGCTTGCTGAAAGCAGGTTTCTGGGGTTTTGTTTAGCTTCTATATTTGTAACTATGTTTCAAACTGCAGGCTCAGAGGCCGGCAAGGCAGGCGGGGAACGTTGGTTTCCTCTGTCACTGAAGCAAACAAGCCTCATGTTCAGTTTAAGCTGCCTGGCTGCCGGCTGCCATCTTGGCTGGCAGTTAATTTGCATATCGCCCTGATTAGCCAATGGGAAGGGTAGCGGTCGTACGCCAATTACCATGTTTCTCTTTCATTAGATAGGATTGAGACAGAATTTGAATAATTCAGACCTTAATGTAGCGAGTACATACTCATGTTCTAAACATACAGTGGTCTAAAGAGAGAATGAGAGCCAGGAATAAGAGTCATCTCAGGTTGGTAGCTTGCAGGAAAACAGAATAAAGAGGGAAGGAAGATGAGGAGCAACCAGTGAAGAGAGGGAAGTTGACTATATAAGTAATAATTGAAGGCATATGTCCTAGAAGTATCTAAGAAGACTGGATTAGTCAGGAACTTATGTGAAGAAGTAGTTCAGAGCCAGAAGGGAAAGAGATAAGGATGGATACAGATAAAATGAATACAGGTGAGCACAGGAAGGAAATTCAGTGAATTTATGTCTGATGGCCACTCTATTCTCTGTAAAATAGGAAGCTGATGAGAATAAGAGAGATGGGATAAAGAATGGAGAGCCATCTGGTATGATTTTCAAATTACTTCTTCATGAATAAGAATTGAGTAGGAACTAGAATAAGAAGTGTCAAATAGTGTTGACATTCCCTATAATAGAAAATAATGTGTTTTAGTATAGAAGTCACTTGACAGCTGTCATGAACACATCCTTATGTAAAATTTCATTATTAAAAATACTCTATTCCAAGGACTAAATGATCAGAACACTGTTCTAAAACTAGATAGATGCCAAAGTGAAACTGAAACATGGTCATTAGGGCACCAGTCAGCTGGCACCCTCATTGGTGTTCTAACAAGTAGCAAATGTAGATGTCATCAGTTTACCTGATGGACTTCTGTTGTACCGAGCAACAGCCGTTCAGGGTACCATCAATACATGGTTTTATTGTGATTGATTTGAGAAACATATGTAAGTCCGTTTCAGGCCAGAAGAAGCCCAAAGCATTCACCGAGTTTGTCTTTCTCTCTACAAATGTTTTGTTAGACATCAAAGTGAGTGTTTTGCCATTTAAAAAATATCAAGTCCAGCCTGATTTAAAAATGAGTCTTTCAAATGATCTAACATTTACTCTGCCTTTCAATAGCTGTTCCTTGCGCCTGAGCACAGACATTCATCTTCTGTTAGTAAGAGGATTCTTTTAATTCATTTATTTTGTGTATTATAGGAAAAGTACGTGAAATTTTACCTTTTAAAAAAGATGACCAAAAATATCCCCAGATTAATTCACAGAAATTTGGATAAAGGATATTGGAATAAAAAGTAACCAAATACGTAACTCCATCAACTTCCAGCACAAAATAAAGAAGGCAGGAATTCCCATTAAGGTTAATCTCTCAGGGACTTAAGATAAATCTGTTCAAGCAGCAAACAGTACTTTAGTGTGGTGTAATATTACTTATTCCACCCAGTTCTCCTACATGAAGGTGAAAACATTTCACTTTTGGCTCAGTCTTAGGAGTTTAGATATATTTCACAGTAAATCAGTTAGTTTAGACTAGGACCTAGTTTTCCCATGTCTTGCCTGAGAGGACACACATTCCTCAATTAGTGGTCTCCAAACTTTTTGGAGGAGTGGGCAGAGATTGAGGGTTAGGTGTTAGAGGGGACTTTTATTGTAATACTAGAGGCTCAGTGCGCAAAATAGCGTGAGACCCAGACCAGCCACGCCGGCGGGACCCCCAGACCTGCCACGCCATAAGACTGAGACCTGCCACACCGCGAGACCCATCAATGCACCTCCTAGTGACTGGTTGTTTGGTTGTTACGGCGTTATGGTCACTGGCCTTTTATAATATAGATTTTCCTTTCTTTTTTAAACAGGAAGATGGAACTGTTATTACCTAAGTCAGTGGTCAGCAAACTCATTAGTCAACAGAGCCAAATATCAACAGTACAACAATTGCAATTTCTTTTGAGAGCCAAATTTTTAAACTTAAGCTATATAGGTAGGTACATTGTTATTAACTTAATTAGGGTACTCCTAAGGCTTAGGAAGAGCCACACTCAAGGGGCCAAAGAGCCGCATGTGGCTCGCGAGCCGCAGTTTGCCGACCACTGACCTAAGTGATTAAAAATTTAAGCAAAAAAAGGACAGGACAGTTCTATACATTTGTTGGAGTATTTCAATGCAGTGGCATAAAAGATGGATTTAAAAACAGAAGAATGCTTTTTCTTAAAGAAATTGTTCATAAGACTTAGGGCAGAGTCCATGCCTGATACCAGGGCAGGGCAGAGGTGTGTCATCAAGGATCAAAGGGAAGGAAGTAGACTCAAATATTATCACCTGTCAGTGATTCTTGTTGTGTGTCCCAGCCTTGCTTTCTCACTACTTCCTCTGATACTTTAATCACCACTATCTACACTAATAAAAGACAAACATGCAAATTGACTGTACCTTTGCTATGCCCTAAGCCATGCGACTATATGCAAATTAACCCAACCAAGATGGCAGCCGGCAGCCACGGAGCTGGAGCAAGCAGGAGGCTTGGTTGCCCCAATGATGGAGGAAGCCAAGCTTTCTGCTTGCCACGGCCTGGCTCTGAGCTCCACTCAAAACAACAAAGTTTCAATTATAGAAGGTAAATAAACCCCAGATACCTGCTTTCAGCCGGCTGTGGCCACGGAGCTGGAGCGAGCAGGAGGCTTCCCTCCTGCCTGCCCTCGCCAACTCTGAGCTCCTCTCAAGGCTACAAAGCTTCAATTATAGAAGGTAAATAAATCCCAGAATAAAAAAAGGAGAGGCTGGGAGCTTCCGTCGCCGAGGGGCTTGGCCAGCCTGAAAACGACCCTCAGCCCCTCACCCAGACTGGCCAGGCACCCCAGCGGGACCTCTACCCTGATCCGGGACACCCTTCAGGGCAAACCAGCCGGCCCTCACCCAGGCACTAGGCCTCTATCCTATATAATAAAAGGGTAATATGCAAACTGACCTTAACAGCAGAATGACTGGGAATGACTGGTCACTATGACATATACTGACCACCAGGGGGCAGACGCTCAATACAGGAGCTGCCCCCTGGAAGTCAGTGCGCTTCCACAGGGGGAGTTCTGCTCAGCCACAAGCCAGGCTGCCCGCTGCCAGTACAGCGTTGGTGGAGGGAGCTTCTCCCGCCTCCTCAGCAGCGCTAAGGATGTCCGACTGCAGCTTAGGACTGCTCCCCGCTGGCAAGTGGACATCCCCCAAGGGCTGCCGGGCTGCTAGAGGGATGTCTGACTGCCAGCTTGGGCCTGATCCCCCAGGGAGCGGGCCTAAGCTGGCAGGTAGACATCCTCCGAGGGGTCCCAGACTGCAAGAGGGCATAGGCTGGGCTGAGGGACCCCCCCACCCCGAGTTCACAAATTTTTGTGCACCGGGTCTCTAGTCCTATATAATAAAAGGCTAATATGCAAATTGTCCCCTCCACCCAGAGTTCTACCAGGGGACAGGGCTGGTAGGCCAACTGCCCATGGCCCCTCCCCCCAGCCAGCCAGCCAACCTCCCGTGGTCCCTCCCCCTGGCCCGCCAGTCCTGATTGGGACTGGGCAAGATGGCCCCAATTGCCGGCCAGGCAGAGGGACCTCACCCAAGCATGAATTCATGCACCAGGCCTCTAGTAATTTTATATTACTTTAAGAAGCCATTTTTGCAGAGTATGCTCAAGGGAAGCAAATGCTGTCCTGTCTTTCCTCATAGCTAGGCCTCTAATGTAAACCTCAGAATATAAGCAGTGAAGAGCTGAGCCATTTGCAACAGGCTTGGTGGAGATCAGTCCACATTCTCCCCTGTGTCCTGAGATACCTGCGCAGAATCTGGAGGCTCCAGGGCACTGTTTGAATGTGCCTTTTATAAGCTTCTACAACAAGATTTTGGTCTTTTGAATCACAATGAGAAGTATTTGCTTTTTATTGTGCTTATTGTTATGGTTGGTCTTATTCTTAAAACTATATCTTTTTTTAGCATTAGTTTTCTGAACTTTTCTTTCATGCCCTTTTACTCTAATATTTTAGAAGTCATGCATTCTATTTTTGTTTATTCTGGGTTTCTTTGCGTTAAACAAAAATGTCTTTTTTTCTACTGCAGCTCCAAATAGATTGGGAGAAAATAAAAATCAAAATTGAGATGGAAATTAGTAAAGAGCGAGAGCGATCATCAAGCAGCCAGTCCAGCACGATTATAGGGCCAAAGTACTAAATGCCATACTTACCTTTAAGAAGTTTTACCTTCTGAAACAAATTCTGGTGAACCAAGGGAAAGCATGTGTTCTTCGCTAAAGAGAAAGGTAGAATCTTTAAATATGAGCACTTGCTGTGTATTTAATGCTAAAAGTATATTCAGAAACACTAAACACAATAATTGATATAATTTCATCTTTTATATTTTTTAGACTAATAATTTGTAAAACATTCCTATTTATTCATAATATTCCTATGTAGTGTTGCTTACATTCCAGGTTTTTGTCCATTATTTTATCCCTGAATCTTCAACATGAACAAATATTAATGCTGATAATAAAATATTGTACTTCTAAAAATGTATGTTATCATTAATTTCTGTTCGACCTCTAAATCATAATATGCTCTAAAAGTTTATTTATACAACAAAAATACAGGAGGATGGATTTATGAAAATGTACAACAATACATATACTTGTATAACAATGTTCATAGCATTATTCACAGCAGTAAAAAGGTGAACAAAAAGATGAATGGATAACAGATGAATGGATAAACAAATGTATATATGTATAGTGGAATATTATCCAGCCTTAAAAAGGAGTGACATTCTGGCATATGCTACATACAACAGGTTAAAAATCAGAAATGTTCATATGAAAGCCTGTATATCAGACTCAGTCCCACCATACCTGAGGTGGGTTCCAGTGTCCATTGGGCCAATGCATTTGTCCCCACTTGCCTTCCCCTACCTCCTCAACTTGTATTCTCCCAGCAGCCTGTACCCTCCTCTGCTCCTACAGCCCTGATGTCCATTCTGCAGGACCCACTTCTAAGGCCCTTGCTTCGTCCTTGTCCTCACACACAGCTTCTCTATGATGTCTCAAGACCCAGTATCCCAATTGCCTACTCCAGTGGCCTATCCTTCTGGCTCTTCCTACCTTTGTCCCACTAGCATCTCAAGATATCCACACTTCACATTTCCATTTTATTCAGTCTGCCACTATTCACCCTTCCTTGCCTGCCCAAACCCAATTTCTCTCTTTCTACCCAGTTTTTCACCAACAATGTATCACCTCAACCAAAACCAGCCATTGATTAAAAAAATTTTTCTTCTTTACTCTTAAATGTACCAATACTCTCATTATTTGTTGATAATGTGTTCCGTGTTTCAGAAGATGCCAACATGCTTTTTGGGGGCTTTTTTCTTTTTCAGTTAAATAGAGTAAAATGTTACATCAATAAATAAAAATCTTTACAAACAGGAAAAAAAAAAGACCAGATGACAGATTTTTTAAGTTAATTTTTGTTTTTCCTAAAAGTGTTTCTATTCTTAATTCAAATCATTAATGCCCACAGTTAACTGGAAAGGTTTTGGAGTTCCCACAAGTTTATTTGAATTTCACACCAAGAACCCAGTGATGACCATATGTGAATACTCCCACTTGAAATACATGTTCATGCCCCAGGCATAGTTGTTGAGTGCTTCCTATACATTACCTTAATGCTCATGGAAATGAATACCTCATTTGAGGTGGTACTCTCCCCAGTTCATAGATGAGAAACTAGGCTTGGAGAAGTTAAGCAACTTGCTTATGGTCTTATGACTAGTCAATCTGGAGCCCAGAGATTCACTAGGCAGCCCAAGTCTAAGCCAGTCTCTCACCATCTGAAGTCTGGACAAGCAGTCACACTCCACCAACTGTGTCTTCAGTTAGAAGTGCTTTCTGTCCTTGCCTCAGTATTGGCTGGGCCTGGGTATTTTGTTCTAATGTCAGAGTCTATGGTTCTCATTTTATGTAGAGCATACAGAAGCCATCTGTTTCTTTTCTTTTTAAAAAAATATTGGACAGGATTCACCAGCTATTTTAAAGAAATGCTTTTTCAATTTTTAAAATTAATAAAGTCAGACCTGGAAGGAGGCACATTCGTTGCTTAAGGAATTGGCTGAATAAGACGGAAAAGGACAATAGTTGAGTTGTTTTTGTTGACCATTTCAGGTTTTATCTAGGAAACATTTCTGCATTCCCACAAATAATTTTTTTGAGTTACTAAAGATTCCTGACGATAAGATATTCTAGGAGGTGAAACTGCACATGGAGAAAGTTAGTGGTTAAGAGGACCAGCTCTGCAGACAGGCTGGATGTACCTCCTGAAACTCCCACTTACCGGCCCTGGGCATATGACCCAACCTCTGAGCTGCACTTCTCTCATCTATAAAATGGGCTAAGTGATCCTCAGCTCCTGCTGTGAATTTTAAATGAGATAATAGATGTCAGATGCCTAGCACAGTGCCTGGTATCGGTAAGCACTCTATGAAGTATAGTTATTATTGTTACAGTCATCATGAAAACAAATGAAAAGTGTCACCTCCATAGCAACTACCAAGAATGTATCTAAAGTTGTACACATATTGACATTTTGTTCTTTGGAAGAAAGACTAAAATGTGAATTGCTACCAAATTTTCAGAGCATGCTAGATATAATGATATTTGATAGAATGTGCTAGAAATAATGATAAGGAATTGCCAGAACTCAAATGTAGTATTATACATTTCAGGAATTAACTTATGACATTGTTAATAACAAATAGATTACAGATATTAAAATAAAATTAGGTGTCCACAAAAAGCTTAAAACTCCAAAGCAGAAACTGTAAGGCTCCTCAGAACACTGCTGAAAACACCAAAAGAAAAGGCAAAACTGTGGGAGATGTGGCCGGTATCAGAGTTCCCACCATACCAAAAGAAACGGGAGCAAGTAAACAGTGCTGATTTCCACAGAAGCTTAGAAGCTTGCAAAGCACAAACCAGAGCCAACAAAAACTCTTAAGGATCCTCACAGGGGTGCTGAGGACACCTAAAATAAAACCAGAACCCACAGAAGACCCACAGCTATCAGGGAGCTCTTGTAAACACCAAAAGAACCAGAGGGGCAAATAAATGATGATAATGTCCGCAGAGAGCTTAGGAACACTTGAAAGCAGAATCCAGAACGAGTATAAAATCTAAGAACACTCAGGAGACTGCAGGGGTAACTGAGGACAGTGCAGACTCTGTGGGAGGAGACCCGATTGGCAGCAAAGCGCTTGTAAAAACACCAAAGCAAGCAGTGCAACTAGAAAGCAAAAGCAACCAGAACCCCTTACCTCCCAAGTGGACATACAGGAAAGATGAAAACCTCACAGGTATCAACAGCTTGTGTAGGACCCAAGGAAAAGGCAGAACCAGTGTAAGACCCTACAGCAAATTGTGGACCCAGAAGAGAAGACGATCAACAAGAAACTTAGGTCAGCTCCCAGGGAGAATTGTGAGTCGGCCAAACTGATAGCTAATCACAAAAACTTCTGAGAACACATGTGGGGAAAGCTGAACCCATAGGCAGCCGCACAGGCACTGCAGACAAAACACCTAAGGAAAAGGGAAATCAAGTAGGAGACTTGACAGGTGTCAAGAACCTCATGACAACCCAAAGCAGAGATGTGAATCAACAGAAAATCCTACAGGTGTGATAAACTTAAGGAGAATTCTAAGGTACATCCAGGAGAATATCTGAAAGACATTACAATTACTTATGGCAACTCCAAATTTTGAAAACTTATTCACAGGAAATGCTTTTAGTAAGGATTCAGATATATCAGAGAAATTACAAGAAAAACCTAAAATATCTGTAATAAAAGATGTGAAAAATACGATTCAAGAAAACAAATAGAAAAAAATATTAGAACACACAGAGTGTGCACATCCTATATAATAAAAGCCTAATATGCTAAGTGTTCGACTGTTTGACCAGTCTCTATGATGTACATTGACCACCAGGGGGCAGACACTAAAACCGGTAGGTTAGTTTGCTGCTGGGGTCTGGCCAATCAGGACTGGGCAAGACCAGCTGGACATGCCCTGGAGCCCTCCCACAGTCCCTCCCCAGCCCGTGTGAGGAACCCCCATCAGTGCCACCAGTGCACGAATTCATGCACCGGGCCTCTAGTTTTTCAATAAAAAAAAAATGTAGAAGACTGTAAAAAACTTTTTAAAAAAACACCAAAAGAAAACTTGAAGCCAACGGGTATCAATACTTTATTGAAACCATCAAGAAAAAAGAAAAATGCAATTAAGGACTTCTTGGAACCAAACACATATGGCAGAATCCAAACAAAAGACACAGTTTGGAAGTCGACTGTAGTGGACTTGAAGAAATGTTTGATTCAATGAACAAAATAAGGATGGATCAGGAGATCTCAGTCAGGAAAATTCCTCTCGTAATATTTGTGAATATGAATCCAAAACAAATTCCCCTGAAACTGAATACGTGTGGCCAAAGAATTTGCAAGATAGAGTTGGTCAAAGAACAAGACGTACCCTAAGAAACAACAAAAAATTTCAAGAATCTAAACATTCATCTAGTCAAACAGATAACGTGCAAAGACGAATGAAAAGAAATCGGAGCTTGCCCTAACCAGTTTGGCTCATTGGATACAGCATCGGCCTTTGGATTTAAGGGTTCCAAGATCGATTCCAGTCAAGGTCTTATGCACGGGTTGTGGGCTAGATCCCCAGTGTGGGGTGTGCAGGAGGCAGCTGATCAATTATTCCCTCTTATCATTGATGTTTCTATCTCTCCCTCTTCCTTCCTCTTTGAAATCAATAAAAAGATAGTTTGTAAAAAGAAAGGGAAGAAGAAAGGAAGGAAGGAAGGAAGGAAGGAAGGAAGGAAGGAAGGAAGGAAGGAAGGAAGGAAGGAAGGAAAGAAAGAAAGAAAGAAAGAAAGAAAGAAAGAAAGAAAGAAAGAAAGAAAGAAAGAAAGAAAGAAAGAAAGAAAGAAAAGAATTCTGTGAAGAGCTTCTAAGAAAAAAACTCAGAAGCTAGAGCTGTGAAACAAAAGACAGAAACTGTTACCTCGGTGAAGAAAAACTGGTATAAGTCTACAGGAATCTGACAGCTTGGCTGGTTCAACAGGAGCTGTGCACATGGAAAAAGGTGACAAACCAATAAAGAGTTTGCAAGAAAAAAAGTTAAATCTACAACTGAAGAGAAGATATTTTAAGACCAAGGAAAATAAAATTAATTTTGATCTGGTAAAATCTTCGGTCAATGCAGAAGAGGAAATTCACACAGACCAATATAAAATAGGAGTAAACCCAGACATTTCTAATATTTTTGTCTGATGAAACAAATATAGCCAACAGAGCAGCAGAAAATAAAACTATTGCCAGTTTCTCAGATAAATTGGATTGTGGGCTTGATCCCCAGTGTGGGGTGTGCAGGAGGCAGCCAATTGATGATTCTCTGACATCATTGATGTTTCTATCTCCCTCTCCCTCTCCCTTTCCCTTCCTCTCTAATATCAATAAAAGTATATTTTTAAAAAGCCCAAAAAAAAGATAATCTAGAAGCAGGAATAAAAGTAATGTTAAGCTAGAGGTGTATTCTAGTCTACCCAGTAAAACAGATACCACATCCAGAGGAAGCTGAAGAGGAACCCACACAGAATATCTATAAGAATGTAAAACCGGAAACCTCCAGAAGTCAGATGCAAATAGAAAACAAAGGAAACACCTTAGAAAAGACTGTTTTATCCAAAGAACAAACTTTGTGCAAAAGGCCAAGCCAAAACCAGAGTGATGTATCACAGCAAAGATTAACTTGGAATTCTAAGAGATGTGTTTCGGAGGAGTTGAAGAGGGAAAATGTGATAATCTTAGGTTTCACAGCAAGCATAAATATCCTTTACAGTATAATTTTTGTCATAAAATAAGTGATTTCTGTAAGTAAAAGAAAATAAATTAAAACATTTTATAGCTAAAGTATATTCAAAGTATTGGTTTTATTTGACATTTGATTATCGGCAAAATTAAAAAAAAAAAAAAAAGGTCAGGTATAAACTTGCCAGTATTCTATTGCTGATTGGTTGTCTGCACTTAGACTTTTGGAGAGATGGTTAGTGCTGGGTTGCTCAAAGTAAAACAACTCTGCTGTTTGTCTTAATCTGGAAATCCAAATTGATTATGATTTGTGAGATTTTTACAGAAGTCAATGCGGAATCAACACTAATAAAAGAGAAAAATGGTAATTGGCGTACGACGATACCCTTTTCATTGGCTAATCAGGGCTATATGCAAATTAACTGCCAACTAAGATTGGCAGTTAACTGCCAACAAGATGGTGGTTAATTTGCATATGTAGGCACAATGCAGGGAGGCGAAAGGGAAAGCAGGAAGAAGCCCCCTGACACTGACAGTGATCGGAAACCCAGGGGGGAGCTAAGAGCTGGGGGGCAGGGCAAAGGTGGCCCTGGGGCCACCTTTGTCCTGCCCCCCAGCCATGATCGGAGAATCAGGTGCCTTTTCCACCCTGGCCAGTTATAGCAGGAAGTAGGGGTGGAGCCAGCGATGGGAGCTGGGCAAGGTCAAAGCTGGCAGTCCGAGGAGCTAGGGGTCCCTTGCCTGGGCCTAAAGCGAAGCCCACGATCACGGGGCCGCTGCAGCTGTGGGTCCCCGCTGCCCGGGGCCGGACGCCTCAGCCAGAGGCATCCTGCAGGGGCAGGGGTGGAGCCCACGCAATTGCGGCGCCCTCCGCTGCCACTGCAGGTCCCCGCTGCCCGGGCCGGACGCCTAGGCCAGAGGCGTCAGGCCTGGGCAAGGGGCCGATCCTGCGATTGGAGGGTGATGGGGGTCAACGCCTGAGGGCTCCCAATATGTGAGAGGGGGCAGGCTGGGCTGAGGGACACTCCCCCCCACACACACACACCCAGTGCATGAATTTCGTGCACCGGGCCCCTAGTATTGTATAAATCTGAACACCATACTCGCGTTTGTAACGTATCAGGTTTAGCTCTGAATTCTTTTATTTATTCCACTTGAGAGAAACCATATACATGTATTGGACAACATTAAAGTATTGCCTTTTAAACTGTTGAGGCCATTTCCTTAATATTCCCTTTGGCCTTTGCAATTGAATCTTGTTTTCCTTATATAGCACACCTCATGCCATTTGGCACAATTGCCAATGAATGCCATTTTCCATGGTTGAAGCACCCCCACATTTGCAGAATGCGGCAATTAATGGCTTCTTAAAACTATCCTTCTATCTCAAGATGACATTTTCCCCTTGGTTATGATATTGAATGCCAATAATAAATTGCTTTGAAGCAACTGGTGATATTATGTGATTTAGAAAATCAATCATGTTCTCTTACATTCCAGATGGACTCTTACCATATCCAGGACCATTATTTCCCTTCTCATGAGCAGTCAGTGGAAATAAAATACGCTTGAAATGTTTTCGTCTGTGAATTACTTTGATAGTTGAAAGCCAGGAGTTAAGGCTTAGTTAATACTGGAGAACTGATACTCTCAGGTGGTTTTGGTTAAAATGTGTACATATGTAGCAAGCAGCCTTGCAAAAATTATCAGTCACAGACTATCCTCCACAGTAACACTCTCTCTCTCTCTCTCTCTCTCTCTCTCTCTCTCTCTCTCTCTCTCTCACACACACACACACACACACACACACACACACACACACACACACAAGAGAATAACTAGTTTCTACATTAGTAACTATTTTCTGCATTTGTATTTTCTACTGGTACTATGTAATTAATAACTTCCAGGCAAAATCTGTGAAACTGAACACCCAGATACTGACCTTAGCACTTTAAAAATGTTTCTATCCAGGTATTCTAGCACTGTGAACACATACATTCTGTGTGTATTATCCTGATATATTACATATGTGTGTATTACCATGAGACATGTTGAAAATACACTAATAAAAACAGTTCTTGAGATATTTTCCCTACAAAATAATGCCTGAACAAATTGTGTCTGGTAAATCAATGAAATGCAAAATCAAACGAACCAGAAAAGCCCCACAAAGTGGAGTCAAACTCATTTTTATTCAACTGAGGGATGTGAATAAAAGTTTGTGTGGCGTACAGGGAAAAAACAAATGGAAAACTTGTAATTTTAAAAATCAGGAGAACCTCATTACATGATTGGTATTACATTATAGACATTCTGAATTTTTTAGGGAAAGAAACGTTCCATAGTTCATATAGAGAAATATACTTGATCCAGATTATAAGTGTGTTTTTAATAAAGTTTTGCTATAAAGTTCAAGATGTTAGTAGCAACAACATATAGGATATACTTTATATGCTTGGATGCTTATGTTGACATTTCAGATATGGGTGAATTTTAAGAAGTGTCTAAAACAGTGTACTCTCAAAGGATAAATCATTTAAAAGAATATGGCAACTTTCCAGTTTGATTGGTGGGTAGTATGGATAGTCACATGTAGCTAAAATTTATACTGTTTGAGAAACATAAATATATAACATGATTTCATTAAATCATGTACCATTCTCAATTGATATTGTTTCAGCTCCTGATGCTTTTGCCAATTCCCAGCTTAAAACTGCTTTTAAATGACAAAGATACACGTTTCATATTTTAATACAACACCATATAGTCACACATCTGATAAAATTTGCACAGGAAAGATTTTAATGTTTTTCTGTTTTAATACACTTCAGAGGATATTAAGGACAGGGTCATTAGCTTTTGAAAGTTTAGAGTAAACCATCCTCTTTTAAAACAATTCAGATATTTTAAGATTTTGCAGGATTGTCAGACTTTTTCAATCCTAAGAATGTTTGTTTCTAGGTACACGTGTGAAGTCCATGTATGTAATCTTTCTTAATGTCAATACTCATCCTCCCTCAAGCAGAGAAACCTCTTTTGTTTTCCTTCTTTCCTTTTCACGATAATCATGAGCACTAGTGATTATATGGCATACCAGATGTGTATTGCACATAGACAATATGTATATGTACATTAACATAATGCATTTTAATATCTTACCATTTGCTTAAAGGACATTTTATAGAATGGTAGAACTGATACAATGACACTTTTTTTTTTCCTTAAGAAAGGCTGAATGAATCCTTCTGTAGTACATTACTGCACAAAATGGCTTTAAACAAAAGTTACAAGTCACAATAAGTTCTTATATTTTGTATCATGTTGTGGGATGTATTCCAAATGGAAAATGGAGGGGAAAGTGCATGGCATCGTGCTTCATGGCATGGCATATATGTATCATATAACTATGTAGTAAATGATACAATGAAGACTTAGACTACATAATGTATAGTTATTATAAAAGTTATATATTATGCCACAGTACTAAAAATAAAATTTATTCTTCTCAAATAGTGAAAATAAGATATCCTTCATGTTGCCACATGTTTCCTCATTCGATCATGCCTCCTTTCCCCCCGTTGTAAATGAAATAATATCCAACGTTTTATTAAACAATAATGAGAGGGTGAGCAATTTCTGGGCCATTAAGGCCTATAAAAGATGATAAAACAATGCTCTTGTCATTAATTGCAGAAATACCACCCTGACACGTTCAATACATGGTAAAAATATAAAAATAAAAGACAAATATAAATATATTCTCAGTTACTGAAAAAATCAAAGTCCAACTGTACTTTCTTACAGATAATGGTCTTGGATATACGCAATTCCTGTATCTTGAATTAGGTACAGCAACTAACAGGAGATCACGGGTATTCCCCCACCAAACTGTGAGCCATCAGCTGTGACTCTGTGTGGCCGGGAAGACACGCAAGGGTTTGGGGTTCTTCTCAAGGGAGGCATTGGGTCACACCCTACGTGCTCTTTCCCAGATGCGGTCTCCAGTCTAGGCTCGCCCCATACCCCTCCTCGCCCTCCACCCATCCCGGGAGACCGTGACCTGTCCTGCAGAGGGACAGGAGTGGAACTTCGTCCCTTCCCCCTCATCCCTAATGGATGCTGCCCTTCTCCGGACGGCTCAACGTGTTCTCTGATTCGGGAAGCAGGCACTTACGAGGGAACACAATCCGAAGGCGGGGACCATCCTTCGAAGTTGCGCTCTGGCCTGGTCCGCGGCCCTTGCCCCGCCGCGCGCGCCTAACGTTTCCTTGAACCGAACGAAACGTAGGGAAACTTAAGATCGAGAGGGAGAGTGTGACCCCCATCCGGTCGCCTGGCGATTGGGCGATTGGGCGATTGGGCGATTGGCCGGGGGTGGCCGGCGAGGTCTGAGGCAGTTGTTGGCGGCCACGGCCATCCCGGCCGTGCGTCCCACCCGCAGCCCCCAGCCCAGTTCGGTCCTCGAGGTCCTCGAGCGGCCCCGTCCCGGGCGCTCAGATGAGCGGGAAGCGGCCCTCGGCGCCGTCGTGCTCCCCGGTGCCGCCACTTCGCGGGCGGCCAAGCACCGACACGGGCAGCACGACCTCCCCGGGGCTGAGCTGCTGCAGCCGCATGGACTCCTCGTAGGTGGGCAGGTACTTGACCTCCTCGTAGCTGGGCAGCTGCAGGAAGGCGGGCGAGACTAAGCGCAGCTCGTGCTCAGAGGCGCAGGAGGGGACCAGGAACCCGCCGCCGCCCCGGCCCCGACCGCCGCCGCCACTGTCCAGCAGCGAGTCCTGGGAGCCGGCGGCGGCCTCATCCCGCAGCAGCGCGGGCGAGTCGTCGTCGTCGGGCGGCCCCGCGGCTCCCGGCGGCCCGGCGCCCCCGGGCGGCCCCGGCCGCGCCTGCCCGCGGGGGTACCTGCGGGGGCTGGGGCAGATGATGCGCTGCAGAAAGTAGCCGATGGCGAAGAGGACGAGCAGGATGAGCAGCCCGGAGAGCTTGCGCACGAACCAGCCCACGTTGTCGAGGAAGGCGTGCAGCGGCAGCTTGCAGCAGCGCACGGCCGTGGCGTTGGCCGCGTCGCAGCAGCGCTCCCGCTCGCCGCACGCCAGCTCCGCGCAGCCCCCGCCGCCCCGCGAGGGCGCCACCAGCGCCAGCGCCAGCAGCAGCAGCAGCGGCAGCAGCGGTGGCGGCGCCGGCGCCACCGACAGGCCCTCGGCCATGACCCCAGGTCCCCACATGGCCGGCGCAGACGGTCGCTAAGGTCCGGGACGGGGGTTTGGGGAAGCCGTCCGTCCGCGTATCCGCCGGCCCCTCCCCGGGCGCTCTGCTCGGGCCCCGCGCCGCTCCCGCGCCTCCGCTCCCCGCGGCCGGAGAGTCCTCACTTGGCCACGCTGGGGCGGAAGGAGGAGCCCGAGGCGCGCCGGGGCTGCGGGAGGCAGCCGCTCCTCGCCGCCCGGGCCGCTTCCTGAGCTTCTGCCCTTAAACCCGCGCGCCCAGCCGCGGGGGCCAGGCGCCGGGCGTCCGGAGCCGCCCAAGATGGCAGAAGCCGGCCGCGCGGGGCCGCTGCGGGCATCCTGGCCCGGACCGCTGCGCTCTCCCGAGTCCTCGCGGCCGCCCTCGGGGGCTGGAAGGGTTAACACTCAGCGTTCAGCCCCGGAGCGCCCCGATCTTGATTAATTCAGCCGTCGCGCCCTCCCCTCCAGACGGGCGGGGGCGCTTCCTCGCGTAGGTGTCTAGGTTTTAAGTGATTGGATTTCCCCAGGAATGTTATTTAAATTGACTTGCGACTGGGATTCGCTTACCCATCCTTTTTTTTTTTGGTGATCTTTCTGATTAAAAATGGATGATGGCCATTAATGACGAGCGCGGCCCCGCAGCCGTCCCAGAGCTTGGGGGGCAGGGTAGTTGGCACCCCCGGGAGACCTGAACTGATCAAAGAATCCCCGGGAGAGGCTCGGGCCACAGGCACCTCGGAAGTTTCCCCAGAGGGGCAGGGGGAGTCCTCTGCCGAGGTGACCCGAGTGGGGCAAGGAGAGAAGGGGATGCCTATTTCCCCAGCGGCTCTTCCAACAACCCCCCCCCCAACCTTCCCCCCCCCCCCCCGCTGCTGCGCCGGAGGCACAGAGCAGGGATTTGGTCTGGGGTAGAAGGAGGCCTCTCTTCCCGCGTAAATAACACCTCTGTGAAATATCAAAGGGGAGTTGTAAGTGGTTGGCAACGTTCCTGAACATTGATCGGCGTCTAAAGGGTCTTTTTCAAGGTTATTCCTATCTGCAAAGCTTGCCTTTAAAAGGAGCGTCTGTGCTCCCGCTGAGCACGTGGGGGCAGAGTACCTTCCCTTGAGCCTCCGCTCCCCGCGGCAGCCCCTCAGTGCCCAAGGCAGGAAGGACAGTGAGACGGGCGCATCTGCTGGATGGTGGCCTTACGCAGCCCCTCACAGCCACACCGCGGAGAAGCAGGAGTTTGCCCTGTTATTAAGGCAGACTGAGACAGACACTCATCTTCGTAGGATTAGAATTTATTCATTCCTCCAACCCCCTTAAGCACTAGGACCCTTCTAGAGAAACCAAACAGGAAATTCCACAGTCGCCGAGAGAGAAAAAAGTAAAAAAGCGAAGGAAAAATATAGACACAAGATTCAGCCGTAGGTCCGATAAAAGTAAAGATTTCCCTTGGAGAAAGTCACACTGTATCTCCCTAATAATCTTAAGGACCAAGCTTTAGGGGTGGTGGTTTGCCACGGCTGAATGGAAACATTTAAAATATTTCTGCTGTTGGGAACCTGACTCTGCCTCACAGTCCAAAACAATCCGTTCTCCCCATGGAGAATCTCCTAAGTGTCTCAGACAAGATAACTTCATGGGAAGCTCAGCCAATGAGCACGGGTCCTTCCTCAGCTGCCCAACGCCACCGCATTTCTCTGTGCCATGGTCTGTTTCTCTGTAGGGAGACTAGACTTTTTGTGTAATGCCTGATCAGCAAGGGTTTTCAAACTGGTAAGGTAGTGGGATGGAAATGATTCATTATACAACAATGGAAATTGTGTTATTCTTTCATTCACCCATCCTTTTGCCAAATTTACACTAAACAGTTTCTATACATGGGGTAAATACAGGTTTGCACTCCCAGCTGCTACTAAAGGGAGTCAAGGAGAGCTTCCAGGTGGGGGGAGGCAAAGGGTACTTTCTTCTCTGATCCTGACTTGTTCTTACTTTCCCAGAGGAAAAAGAAAGTTAATGAGTTTCAAACAATCCCAAGGATGAAGGCAGTTCATAGCCTGAGATGGGCTTTAAGTATAAAGTTGAAAATATATAAATACCACTTTCGGTTTTTATTATCTGACCCTTTAGGGTTTCTGCTAGTAGTAGTGGGAACAATGGCAAAATAAAGGGGGAGTTGCATGGTTGATGATAGGTAGGAAACAGTGCCCTACTTACTGTTATTTTGAAATTACTACGGAGCATTTAAACGGCTTCATTTCTGTCTGCTTTAAGGATTAGAATTTGTTTGTAGGATATTAGGACACAGGACAACACAGATCTTATAGAAAATGAAAGCTTGGCAGAGTTATATAAAAACAGAGAAAAGGATGAGGTCTTCAAAATAAGTATGGAAAGGATTTTTATTTGATTTTTTTTTTCTTTCCAAATTGATAGCCCCAAAGCATCATCCATTAAGGGCCCACTACAGAAACTGGCGCCTCTTTATTTCTTCTCTGATCTCTCAGTCTCACTTAATTCACTTTTATTTGTAATGTAACTTATTGTGTACAATCTTTTGAAGGAAGGAAAAGAAACCTTATAGCTTTAAAAGCCCCAGAAAGACATGATCTTCATTACTCAGCGTTCTTAGTCTTTATATTTGTTTAATGCATGAATGGGGTACCCTTAGCTCCCAGAAAGTCATAAATTCAAGCTACTTAGTAAGGAGGATGGAACTTAATTATATGTTCCATAGAATAATTGAAAGATAAGGAAGATCACAATGTAAAAATAAAACGTTATTTTTTTTTTAAATACTTGGCACCAAATAGTGCTTAAATACGTGTGTGCAAGAGAAAAACAGATGGGAGATGGGGACTGACTTTTATCCAAAAAGCATGGTGTCTTGGAGTATAGCATGGTAAAAATTAGAAACATTCACTGCTTTATCTTGCTATAGTGCTTGAATAATCTTTTTTTATTATTATTATTGCTTAAAGTATTACAAAGGGTATTACATATGTGTCTTCCCCCCCCCCCGCCCTTGACAGTCCCCTGGCCTCCCCTATCCCCCAGTGTCTTATGTCCATTGGTTATGCTTATATGCATGCATACAAGTCCTTGAATAATCTTTTTTGAAAATTTTATCTTCCTCCCTTATTTACACTCATATGAATGAATGCCTAATGAGCCAGCCTTTTCAACTTTTTAGAACAGAAGAAAGTAAATAGAATGTAACAAAACTAGCTGCTGTTTTACCTGTGCTTCTGGGAGCTGAGAGCTTGAGAAAGACTGGGCGACCCCATCATGCACTTTCTGTTCTACGGCATCATACCTGGTCCAGAGGGAATTTCTATCGGAACTCCCCTGACTGTGAACTCGTGCCTTCAAGCCTGGGAAGCAATAGCTCTGCCCTTTTCGTGTCCCTTCTTCAAAATTTCTAAACAGGGGCACTTGGGACCTTGTAAACAAACTAGTCCATGAGAACCATCTAGTCCATGAGAACCCTAATTCGGGGTGTGCAGCATATCTTACTACTAATTTGGTGTTAAAGTTGATCTACCAACCTCCTCATGTTAGGTTTCCTTTCATGTGCAATGTGTCCTCCCTGAGCAACAATAAATTAAGGGTGTTATTGTGACTAGCATATATTTGCATAAATGTGCCTACCCAGAAATGATTTGTGATCTGAAATCATCTTTTTAAAGTTCTTTTCAGATCGGATTTCTTCCCTCACTCATTGAATAAATATTTAACGAAGGCCCAATGGTGCGGAGCATTCTGCTCTCTTCTGGGGATACTATGAAACCAAACTGTTCCCTGTGCTCGGGGGACACTAATCAGTCATGTTAATGACTCACTAATCTCTAACAATGATCAATGATTATAAAGAAGGGCAGGGTCGCCCAGCTGGCGTGGCTCAGTGGTTGAGTGTCGACCTATGAACCAGGAGGTTACAGTTCAAATCCTGGTCAGGGCATATGCCCAGGTTGCGGGCTCCATCCCCAGTGTGGAGTGTGCAAGAGGCAGCCAATCAATGATTCTCTCTCATCATTGATATTTCTATTTTTCTAGCTCTCTCCCTTCCTCTCTGAAATCAACAAAAATATATTTAAAAGAAGAAGAAGAAGTGCAGGGTCTTCTGAGTTTTTACACTGGGTATGATTTGCACAGCGGAGAGATGGGGTGTCAGCTGGAAAGACCTCCCTGAGAAAGTGCTCCTTGAGAAAGGAAAGTGCTCCTTGAGAAGGCCCTTCATGTGACATCTCTTATGTTTGGGGCAAAACCTGTGTCATTTCTACCTCAACCATTGAGACTCTCTCCTAGGTTAGCCTTAAGCAGAGTCAAGCCACCCCTGCTGCTGTTCTATTTTAAACCAAACCTGGTTCTCTGCAGGGCCCTGTCACAGGCTGTACGTCATAGTACCTCTGCGTTTGCTGAATTTCGCCTTGGAGGCCAGGAACCTGTCGACGCTTCCTGTCTCTCCATCTCCACACCCCTTCCTTGCAGTGGAGTTTGATTTTCTTTCAACTTTATGAGTTGGCAGCTTGGTGACTGACCAAAGGTTTCTTCAAGCCAACTGCTTGAACTAGAGAAAAGTGAACGTGAGATGGTTTGTGTCTTTTGTTCAAATTAGGCACAAAAGGAAGCGCCGTAGAACTCTTTCTCCCACGCTTGAAGTTAGAAACTAAAGGTTGAGTACTCTCAGGCCTGTATTATTTTCGTAGTGTAATAAAATGCAGACATTACACTATGAACATAAGATATACATTTGCATTTGGACTCTCAGCTTTGCACAACACTTCCGCATCCACTGTCTTGTTTTCTCCTTCCTGCATTCCTGCGAGATGAGTTGAAGTTATTATCATCCCTTCTCCAGCTGCCAAGAGGTTAAAACACCTGAATCATGGAGCAAATTGGTGGCAGCACCGAAACAGGAATGCAGCCAAGGCTTGTGGGCCTGAGTCTTGCTAAGAAGGGCGGGCACGCACCTCACTTGCTCACTGACTGGGGCTGGGCCCAAGGGATCCTGTGGAGGGGGCACTTGTCTTAGCCTCTGACAATGTCTGATGCATTAAGAGGCCAATTATAAGCAAAATGTCTGAGACTTGAGCTGGACTTTGTTCTAGACCATGAATATGAGATTTTTCTGAGGAAATAAAGCTCATATTTCTGTTACTTTGTGGCCACTGTCGGTAACCCATTAATAATGGTTTAGGTACTAATGTGTTGGGCCAATTATTTTTGTATGCATTTCTGCAAACAAAAAATAAATTTCCCTCCTTTGTTATATTCCATTCTTTATACATGAACCAAGCCACCTAATGCTCATCAAGATTCTAAAGGTATATGCTTGGAGAAATAAGGATGTATTAGGTTCTGAAAAAAATGAATATACAATATTATTTATCAGTGACTTCTATATTTGTGTTGCTTTGTAACAAGTTATCAGTTTATTCCTCCTGGCAAACTTTCTCTTTTTTTCCTTCAGATATGAAAACCAAACCATATACATTATGAGACACATTTAGTGAGGCCAAGAAGATCTGAAATGAGAATTTCCGTTATATCAGTTGAATTAATTTTTTTTCTCACTCATGCTTTTTAAATGGTCCGATTGTTGTCGTTAGAATGTATTTATTTGTCAGTAGGCTCCCATTGGCAGAAAATGCTCACATTGGCAGAAAAATCATATAGCATGAAATTATTTCATAAGGGGAAATAATTCGATAAGGTGAAACATTTTTACACGCCATTATTTAAACTTGAAACTAGTAATGTACTCTTTCCCTCCCTTTCGTTACAAGGGACAATGGATTGTTACTATCTTGCTCTGACGTTCCCTGTGAACCGGGTGGAGTGTGAGGAGCCCGTGCTTGCTCAGCATCTTGCCCATGACTTTATAGTCAAGGGCAGCAGTGACTCAGAGCCGGCCATTAGTCCCGGAGCAGGGCTGTGGTCCATCCTACTTTTTTTTTTTTTTTAAATCCTCACCCGAGGATATTTTTCCATTGATTTTTAGAGAGAGTGGAAGAGAGAGGGAAAGACAGAGAGAAATCTCGATGTGAGAGAAACACATCGATCGGTTGCCTCCTGCATGAGCCCCGACCAAGGCCCAGCTGGTGAGGAGCCTGCAACCCAGGTAAGTGTCCTTGACCAGAATCGAACCCGAGACCCTTTGGTCCACAGGCCAACGCTCTATCCACTGAGCCAAACTGGCGAGGGCTACCCAGCATCCTACTTTTAACATTTAATGACATGGAATAACTATCTTCCAAGACACTTGCCTTAAAAGATTGTGAATATATGCAAAGCCCATAGACACAGACAACAATGTGGTGATGGCCAGAGGGAAGGGGGCCTGGTGGCTGGGTGGAAGTGGGCAGAGGGAGGCGGGGGAGGGGGGGATGGGGACATCTGTAATAAATAAAAATAAAGTAAAAATAAAATAAAATTATTTCTAAAGTTAAAAAAGGGAGATTGTGAATCTAGCCCAAATGTCCAAAATTTCCCTTAACTATTTTCATTGTAGATTTATTAACTGTGAATTTTAAAAGGGCCTTTCAGGTACAATCATAACATTCCTTTTCATCTTTAGTCTCCACTCCTTTTTCCCTGCACCTCTGCTTCAGTAAAGGACTATCTGATACAGCTACCAACCCCCTGATTTAGAGAGTTTTTCCCTCCCCTCCCTTCCCCTCCCCTCTTCTCCCTTCCCCTCTACTCTTCACTTCTCTTCCCTTCCCTTCCCTTCCATCTTTATTGGTCAAAACCAGACAGAACTTCAGTGTCACCTCCTTTCCAAAATCTCATGCATCCCCAAGCCCACCTTCCCAGATAGAAGTCATCTCTTCCTCTCTTCTTGGAATGCCCTTCACACCGTCTCCCATTTGTGGCGACTCTCATTTTCTCCCTCCTATTTCAGGTGGTTATGTTTATGTCTTAATCAGGGTTTCCGGAAATGAGCTCAATGGCAGAGGCTTTGTGTCTGTGCTTCTGCAGAACAGTGGTTCCCATCATTCTGTGTGCTGGCCCCCTTTTGACGACATGGGGAGGCTCACTGGAAGGGTTCCCCTGGACACATGTTACACCCCCACCCGCTGCTGTGTGGTTATTTGAACGCAGCTCCTCCCTGCCTGCCTGGGCTCTGTAGGAAACTCACAAGGCAAAGTTCTCCCCTCTCCTGCCAGCCTGTCATCCTCTGTCATCCCTGTTCGCTGTTGGTCAATCTTACTCCTGCCGCCGTGAGTCCAGGACCCACTCCGGTCATGTCCCCTGGGACAGGCCTCACCATTCCCGAGTGGGGCTCAGCTGGGACGACATGAGCTGCTCAGGGCTGGGAGCGCACCTTGAAGACCTTGCAGGACTCCAGGACGTCATGGCCACCCGGTGCAGGGACCTCTGCCTTGGCAGCGTGTATGTGGTAAGTGCTGTGTGCACTTTTACGGAACTAACTTACCCAAGTTTCCGACTCTGTTTCTATCTTGAGTAAGAATTCCACAGTTTTGCAGAATGAGGCATTTTATCTATGTATTCTTTTTTCAAGTATAAAGAGAACTTCCTCCTTCTTTTATAGTGACCAAGAATTTAGAGAACTAGCCTTTATTTAGCTGGTGATTTGCTTCCTGAGGCCCATTTGCTCCAGCTACTGAAAGACAGAATTTCCGCATTTATACTAGGAGTACTTGGGCATTTTTTGTTTTACTTTTTAAGCTTCATATATATAGACTAGAGGTCCGGTGCACGAAATTTGTGCAAGGGGGTGTGTCCCTCAGCCCAGCATGCACCGTCTCCATTACGGGACCCCTCAGGGGATGTCCGACTGCCGGTTTAGGCCCGAGCCTTGTAAACCGGCAGTCGGACATCCCTCATAATCCCAGGACCACTGACTCCTAACTGCTCACCTGCCTGATTGTCCCTAACGACTCTGCCCGCCTGCCTGGTTGCCTCTAACTGCCCTTCCCTGCCGGACTTGTCACCCCTAACTGCCCTCCCTCCCCTGCCGGCCTGGTTGCCCGAACCGCCTCTGCCTCAGCCCCTGCCACCATGGCTTTGTTCGGAAGGATGTCCGGAGGATGTCCAGAAGATGTCCAGTCTAATTAGCATATTACCCTTTTATTAGTATAGATATATATATTTCAGAGAGGAAGAGAGAGGGAGAGAGGGATAAAAACATCAATGATGAGAGAGAATCTTTGATCAGCTGCTTCCTGCAGGCCCCCACACTGAATTGAGCCCACAACCCTGGCATGTGCCCTTGACAAGAATCAAACCTGGGACCCTTCAGTCCATAGGCTGATGCTCTATCCACTGAGCCAAACCGGCCAGGACAGTGCTTTTGTTTTTAGATCATTCTTCAACCTTCACAGCTCTGCCCTGTATCACAGGACAGCTGATCGTAGGTGGTGCATTTCCCCGTTCTCGGGATTTTGGCTGGGTTCAGCAGTGGGGGAGGGGTCTGCAGTGGGTAACCCAGCTGCCAGGCTCCCATAAGAACACTTCCCCCTTCCCACTGTTGCTAATCTCCAGACTGCTTTCCCATCACCCAGGGGTTCTTAGCTCTTCCTGTATACTCAGTTCCTCGTATTTAATTTAATTCTCTTTGTTTTAAATACTCAGAGTGGTTTGTTTTTCTGGTTGGACTTTGACACGTTGCCCCTGAAACACCTCCAGCTCTAGGGGTACAAAGATAACACATTATCTGATTCCTCAACTTCTACAGATTGAAGGAAGCCGTGTTCCCCGCTCTGTTGCCTAAGACTAGGCCCATTTCTCCCACCCATCCACGTGGAAAAGTTGGCTTCAATGGCCAGTGACAGCAAACAGCGTCAGTACTGCCCTATGAGCAGGGGTACACTCTCTGGGTCTGCATTTCTTCACCTGTAAGATGAAGGGTATAGTAACACCTACCTCATAGAATTGTTGTATTAAGTGAACATATACGTACAAAGGACGGAGAGCACTGCTTGGCCTAGTGTGAGTTCTGCATGTGTGAGCCGTGATTATTCAACCCCAAAGAGGGCATCATCTTTCCTTGCCTATTAGTTTGATTCTGAAAATGGTCAGGTACAAAGCTAATTTGTTTTGGGGTTCTCATGACTTGATTAGATTTGTAACTTGTCTTCCTGAATCAGCCAATGACAAATGGAACCCATTAACTTTGTAGAATTTAATATTTGGCCCTGAGCCTTGTCACTGGCAGTGCTATCGAAATTAGTCCCATAAATTTGTTACTGCCTTTGGAAAATGGTTATAAGCATTTTGTCTCTTATGAAGTTCTCCCTTTTGAATGATTTCTTTTATAATTCAGTAAAGAAAAAAAAGCCTTGTTTTCCTTATGAACCTGCTACAGTTTTGTTTTGTTTTTTTAATCACAGTAACTATGTAAATGACCATAATTCCCTTTTTTGCTTTAGTTGCTGGTGAGCTCACAACTAAAGTTAAAGTTAATTATAATGTTTGTGCCAGTGCCCTCCTCCCCATTTATGTTTCTTCTTTAATATGGCCTTGGTTTTCTAATTCAATTTATTTTTGTTTACATTTCTATTCATATTTTCCCATTTATAATAGTAAGTTACAGCATAGTCTTTGTGGAATAAGATGTGACATACATAAATAATACTAAATTTTGTAGGGATTTTGAGAGTATGTTGTGACTTTTCCATCATGTTATTCTGCATCATCAAATGTTTTTAGAAATTAATCTCAAGGTAAAAATTATAGTCTTAGGTAGCTCTGTTTCTCAGCATGAACTGTCTTGGGAAGCTGAAGTGGTTTCAGTCATCTTTATTTCAGGCTCAATTATAGTAACCTTTATCAAATTCATGATAAAGCATGAATTCTATGAGATGTTATTGTTGTTTGGAAAAAGGTTTTGTGGTCAACTGTTTAGGAAATGCTCAGTTACAGAAAATTTCCACTGCCATTTTTTTTTCTTAACTGAAACTCTAGTTAATACTTTGGGGAACTAGGGTTCTCCAATATTGTTGAATTTTCCATAGACTGGGTTTTGTCTATATAATGCAGGCAAGTGCCACTTTTTCCAAAAGAAAATCTGAAAGGGCTGTTCACCATCAATTAAAAGCATTCCTTGGAATCAAGGAATCTTGAAGATTTCTTAATTTAAAAAAATTCATCTTATGTAATAATAAAAGCAGATTCTTTGAAAGTAAATGCACATTTTTTTGTGCTGGGCCCGCACTGTTTTTGCTTAGATGCAGCGGTTCTCAACCTGTGGGTTGCGACCCCTGAAAATACATCCTGCATATCAGATATTTACATTACGATTCATAACAGTAGCAAAATTACAGTTATGAAGTAGCAACGAAAATAATTTTATGGTTGGGGGTCACCACAACATGAGGAATTGTATTAATGGATCGCAGCATTAGGAAGGTTGAGAACCACTGGCTTAGAGTCTACTAGTCTGAACAGAAATATACAATCAATGACCATGTCACTAATGTGACATTTAAACTGTTCAATATCATGGAGGCACAATTAGTTTTAGACACAGATTAAAAATGAATCTAGCCCTAGCTGGTTTGGCTCAGTGGATAGAGCATTGGCCTGCAGACTGAAGGGTCCCAGGTTCAATTCTGGTCAAGGGCACATGCCTGGGTTGCAGGCTCAATCCCCAGTAGGGGGCATACAGGAGGCAGCCGATCAATGATTCTCTCTTATTGATGTTTCTGTCTCTCTCCTTTCCTCTCTGAAATCAATAAAAATATATTTTAAAAAAATGAATCTAAGAATAAAGTTAAAGGGATCAAGTTGTGAATATAAGAATTTTTTAATGACATGCTTAGGAAACTAAAGTAATCACTTTTGAGTGCTTTTCCATATATAAATCTCAAACATGAGGCATAATTTTATTAAGATTGACAAGCCTAATCTATAATTAAAGCAGTTCAGAAAGGCATTTAACAGTGATTTACTTTTTCCTAAATCTGAACAAAATGGATACTGCTATTTGAAGCATCTAATACTACAGCATTCTGGCTGCCTGATTTTGTTTGGTTCCAGAGAGTACGGTGTGCTGGCCACAGAATTCTAGCTTGCACTGTTCATATGGACGTTTATTCCAGAGAGCTGACATCCTCTTCCAGCACAGTTTTCCTGCAATAACCAGAATCATACAGCTAGCATTTGCTTTATGCTTAACATTTTCAAAATGCTTACACCTATGCTATCTTGTTTGTTACAACAACAAGATGGACCAGGAAAGTATTAGACAGGACAGTTCTGCTGGGTGGTTAGAAATTCAAGCCAGGGAGTCAGATAGACAGGGATTTAGTTCTGCGACCTTGAGCAGGTCACCCAAGGGCTCCAGACCTGTTTGCTCCTCTATTAAATGGGAGTAATAATAGAATTTAATTTATTAGATTATGTGAAGATTAAATAAAATCATCCAAAGTGCTTGATGCTTTGTAAATGCTCAGTGGATACATTATTTTAGAGACTGTAGAAGAAAATGGGCCTCAAGGACAGTGACTTGTTCAAGGCTGCAGAAAAAGTTAGAGCGAGCATTTGAGCTTTGATTTTTTTTTTCTTTTTAAAAAAATCCTCACTCAAGGATATTTTTCCCATTGATTTTTTTTTTTTTTTTTTTTTTTTTTTAGAGAGAATGGAAGAGAGAGGGAAAGACAGAAACATTGATGTGAGAGAAACACATTGATTGGTTGCCTCCTACATGCACCCTGACCAGGAGCCTGAAACCGAGGTAGGTGCCCTTGATGGGAATCAAACACTGGACCGCATCTAGCCACTGAGGCAAACTGGCTAGGGTGATTATATATATATATATATTTTTTATTTTATTTTTTACCAGAAAAGTTTATTTAGAAAGTCACAGAACTTTGATCTTTTATTTCCAGGAGGGAAACCATAAAGAGCCCTGTGTGTGTGTGTGTGGCGGGGGGGGGAGGGGGGGGGGGCGCTGCCTGCCTGGTAGTGCCCTGCTGACCCAGTTGAACAAGGTCCCTGCATGTGACCTACCACAGCGTCAGTAGAGAGGGTGTGTGGGGTGGTCAAAAGTGCACAAGTTTTATTTTTCTTTTAATGTTTACTATTTTTTTATTTTTATTTTTTATATTTTATTGATTTTTTACAGAGAGGAAGGGAGAGGGATAGAGTTAGAAACATCGATGAGAAACATTGATCAGCTGCCTCTTGCACACCCCCTACTGGGGATGTGACCACAACCAGTACATGCCCTTGACCGGATCGGAACCTGGGACCCTTCAGTCCGCAGGCTGACGCTCTATCCACTGAGCCAAACCAGTTAGGGCAAAAAGTGCACACGTTTTAGAATTAGGCAGATACAAGTTCAAACCCAGTGCTGCCACTTATTTGCTCTGCAGAACTGGGATGACGATTCCTCTCTTCAGAATCGCTGTGAGGAGAGTGAGGCGCTGCATATAAAGTGGCCCGAACGTGGTAAACTCTCAGTAATGCTGGTCATTGTTGAGAAGCCACGTGGGATCAGGGGGCCTCTGCACCAATCCGACAGCACAGCGTTTGGAATGGCCCAGTTCACACCCAATAGGGTGGAGACTTAGGCTCATTGTATTTTATTTTTTTTCTACCCAGATACAAAGTAAGAGATAGAAAGGCTTTCTCATCCCATTATTTTTTTACAACCTTGTTTATAAACTTTATCTGCATAATCCAAAATAAAATATTAAAGCTCCTTAATAGGCTCTCAGAAGTAACATTTTGGCAAGCTCTTCTGAGTGTGTTTACTGCATCTTGGGTTTGTAGTTACAGTAAGTCAATATGTAATTTTAGATAGTATTTGGAGTTTACGCTTCAATATTAGATGCTCGAAAGAACATCAGAAAGCCCTAGCTGGTTTGGCTCAGTGGATAGAATATTGGCCTGTGGGCCAAAGGGTCCTGGGTTCGATTCGGGTCAAGGGCACATGCCTTGGTTGCAGGCTCCTCCTGGGCCTGCAGGAGGCAACCAATCAATGCGTTTCTCTCACATGGATGTTTCTGTCTTTCCCTCTCTCTTCCATTCTCCCAAAAAATCAATGGAAAAATATCCTCGGGTGAGGATTAACAAAACAAAAAAACAAAAGAACATCAGAGAATGGAATGCAGTAGTCCCTTTATCTGCAGGGGATACATTCCAAAGACCCCCAGTGGATGCCTGAAACCACAGATAGTGCTGAACCCTAAACATACTATGATTTTGCCTGTACGTACACACCTTTGATAAAGTTCAATTTGTAATTAGGTACAGTAAGAGATTAACAATAACGACTAATAAAAACAGAACAGTTGTAACAAAATACCGTAATAAAAGTTATACGCATGTGGTCTCTCTCTCAGCAAACGAGCATAGCTTTCTTTTTCCTTCTTCACAATTTCATGGATAGATGATTTGATTTTAGCAACCTCAGGGTACAATTTTTTTCTCTCCTCATTAAGTTGACAACTTTCACCTTTTTACTTAAAGGAAGCACTTTCCGGCTCCTCTTTGTCTTATCTGAAATGCCAGCACCAGCACTCTGGGGCTTTGAGGTCATTATTAAGTAAAATAAGGGTTACCTGAGCACAGCACTGGCACTGGAGATGGCAACAGCGGATCTGATAACTGAGATGGCCACAGAGCAGCTAACAGCATGGCCATGCGAGACAGAGGGATGACTCACGTCCTGGGCAGTGCCTTGCGGGAGTGCTGAGCCTTCAGAGGGGGCGCTAACGGTGACGCTGAATTAGGGGACATGGCAGCTTTTCTGACCAGCTGTGAGGTGTCGGGGAGCCTGAGAACCTTGCTTCTCGATCCCACCTCTGCCACCACGGACTCTGACACTCTTGGTTTCCATTTCTGTGAAATGAGAGAGCTGGGTTTGGTCTGTGGCTCTTCACTTCTTTGGAGCCAAGGTCCCCTTGGGACTCTGGATGCTAGGCCTCCTCTCCCCAGAAAGAGGCACCTGAGCAGCTGCACCCCCGAGTCCACAGGCCAGCCCCGGAGTAGCCCATGTCTCCGAGTCATTCTAGCCCCGATGTCTCTGAACATCCTGAGATTCTGTGAAATCAGTGGGAAGGAAAAGTCCGGCACTTCAGTTCTGGGAACGGAGTTAAGAAGTTTACCATCCTTCACGACTCTGTGGCTGCTTGTCGCATGCTGCAAAGAACACCGTTAATTTAATGTAATTAATCTAGGTAATTAAATAACCCTGATTTGGTCTCGGGGTGGAGAAATGAGCAATTTCATTCTCAGCCTGTAGATTGGAAAAAAGGCTAAGAGTTCATACTTGATTTATGAAGAAAAGGAAAAGTTTTACTTTTCAAAGTTTTCATTCTGTATTTTTGACAATGTTAGAACAGGAAGCAGCCAATCAGAACTCTGGAGCTATTTGGTAGTAATTATCCTTCATCTGCTAATTTCTAAGCAGGGAAAAAAAAAGTGATTAAAATGAGTTTCTGCACAGCTGTTGATTAGGCATAATGGCAAAGTAATCACCATAAAGTTAATAATCAGAGCAGAGCTAACATTTAGAAAGTTATTGTTTGGTAACTAGAAGGCTCTAACTGCCAAAAAAACAACAT
The DNA here is from genome assembly GCF_963259705.1 of Myotis daubentonii. Taxonomy (NCBI): domain Eukaryota; kingdom Metazoa; phylum Chordata; class Mammalia; order Chiroptera; family Vespertilionidae; genus Myotis; species Myotis daubentonii. The sequence continues at coordinate 24,451,530 of NC_081842.1, read as the reverse complement.
CCAACTAACTAGAAAATCCCACCCCCAAAACATACCTTTTGGTCTGCCATTCCACATGAACTAAACAGAGAAAACTAAAAGCGGTTAATTACATCTGTTTTGAGGTCAACTTTCAACAGCTCAAACCTCTGTGATAAACAAACCACAGTATTGAAAGCTTTTTGGAAAAATCAATGAATAAACAGCTTTCCTATTAGGAAAAGCTGCAACACATTTAGCAACACATCAGTAAATCCTAAACAAGCCTTGCACCTGGATTAGCTCAAACGCCCGGTCGCCTGCCCTCCTTGCCCCCTAATACGCATTCCCATTCCCTTGGGGCAGGTGTGCCTGTGGCCTGGCGATGCTGCAATTGGACAGGCACATAGACCCCCGCCGGGGAGCTCTGTAATTGTACAGCTCCCACTGGGAAACAGAGATTCATGAGCTCACAAACGGGACAGCTCGGAATCTCAAATCTTGGCGATGATAACAAGGAGCTATTTAGGATGCTGGATCGCAGACTCGCTGTTTTTCTTACATTTCATCATCCAGAAGTCTGCAGTTGGTGGCATTAATGGAAAACTGGGCTCCTGTGGCAGGATCCCAAACATTGGAAGAGCAAACGGGCTTCTTGGCCCGTCTTTCTCTGCGATCCTGATGGAAGACCACTGGACGAGGTCGGTTAGGATTCTAACCACAACCTACTGCAAGTCACAAGCAGAAGATGAATGTATCCTAGGGTGGCTTGCTGAGATGCCCCTGGTAGAGAACATTGTGGCTCAAGGGCATATATGTTTGAGGCCTCAACATCCTTTATTGTTTTCTTTCTACGTTTGCCTTTTCTTAGTTCTTTTTCTTTTTATACATTTAAATTCCTTAGAATTCTCTCCCGCCACCCTGGGCGAAAGCCCTGGATTTCCTCTACCAAACGAGCAGCATGTTTCCCATGATATCACTCTAGGCAAAATGTCTCAACATAATATTTTTTTTCTTTCAAAATAAATGTGCACTTTTCAAAAGCCACGGAGCCTCATACTCTGGCCAACCACTGCTTTGAGACCATCCAGATGCTCTGACATGCAATTTTATATTTTAATAGAAGGAGGCTGAGTATGGGTTGCAAAATTATCTACCCCCTTTCCCCTTGTAAAAACATGAAAATGCATTCATCTTAATTTCTCAGTAAATAGCAGCCTTCTCATGTGGGTGAACTTCCCACATGTTAAATAAAGTTAGTGCTTTGCAAATGCATTCATTCCCCTTCAAGGCTCTACGTCTGGGAAAAGCCACATCTCAGAGCTATGAGTGCTGGTCACTCCCCCAGGAGAAGAGGCATGGTCGAATATTTGAAACTTGTGTTGAGAATTAGAAGTTGTCTAGATTTTCCTCCTGGGATCATTTAGAGGGAAAGGAGTAAGATGTAGAAGCTCTGACTGTGAGCAGCACAAACAAAGGTGAAAAGCTGATGAAAATTATGGTGGGCACTGAGTTAGCATGGGATAGGCCTGGGGCTCTCTTGATCAACAATATTGATCAGTATTTTCCCTCAATTCTACACAAGTGTGAGCCTCTTAGTCTCCTCTGGGTTACAGGTGAAGCCAATCATCATGGTTCCCCGGGACCAGATGGTCTTCAGGCCCTTCCCCATTCTGGGTTCCAAAAAGATGGTGCACAACTTCTACCCACCTCTTTGGAGGTGGCTCTGCTTCCCTGCCTGGTGAGACAGTCCCAGCAATGTGCCACAAGGTATTCCTGGAGAATGGTATGGGATCTAACAAAGGAAAAGGTTCACACCCCATTCCCCCAGAGTTTTTTCTCAATCTCCTGCACTCTTAGCCCCATATGTTAGGACATTTCCTTAATGTCATTGTGCTGAATGGACTGAGGTTGACTAAAATAAGCTACAATAATTTTGGGAACGTTAAGATTATTTTTACTACTATTATAAGTCTTTTTTTTTTTAAAAGGAAGGTTGTTTTGTGTTTGTTTTTAAAAAATATATTTTTATTGATTTCAGAGAGGAAGGGAGAGGGAGAAGGAGATAGAAACATCAATGATGAGAGAGAAGCATTGATCAGCTGCCTCCTGCATGCCCCACATGGAGATCCAGTCCACAACCCGGCCATGTGCCCTGACCCGGAATTGGACCCTGACTTTCTGGTTCATAGATCGATGCTCAACCACTGAGCCACGCTGGCTGGGCACTGCTATCTATAATAAAAGCATAATATGCTATTTAGGCCAGACGGCCAAACAACGAAACGATCCGGGGCTGCGAGGGCTGAGGCAGCTGCCGGGGCTGCGAGGGCCGAACCCCTTGCAAGAATTTCGGGCATTGAGCCTCTAGTAAGTCTTATAAAGGCTCTGGAAGCTTTGCCAATGGTTGTCCGGAGACCTCAGAACTACCTACTAAATCTTTGCTTCTCTCTGTCACCATATTTCAGGATCTGGATGGCCTCATTTTTATTTCACTTAATTCTCCAAATTTCACCTGCTATAGCTCTGCCTCTTCTTTCCTGCCATCATCAGCAAAAGGGTAGGAATAGGTGATGCTGAGGTACAGTGGGAAATTTTCAGGAACTTACTTTCATCTGGTATGAGAAAATTACTCCATGCCCATTCTTGGTCTGCTATTAGCAATTAAGACCTCATAACCTAAGCCAAGGAGTTCAAGGCCAATCATTATACCAGTCATCAAAAGACTGCCCCAGACCAGGGACAAGGCTGGCCTATGGAGGAAAAAAGAGAAAGAGGAAGAGAGTCATGGTTGGTTCAGACCTACTCCTCTTTCTCACCCCGCTACCCTTACCTCTACTGTTATTCTCAGCTGGGGATCTGACTGTCTACTTTATTAGAAAAAGGGAAGCCTAACTTATAAATCTACTAACAGAGGCCTGTGTTCTCTCCCTTTTCAGTGGGGAGGTGCCCCCTCTCTTCTCAAAGGTCAACCCTCCACTCATGCCCTGACTCAGATTCCCTCTCACCTTCTCAAGGACCTTGTCCCTTTGTTTCTCATCTCTCCCTCTCTTGAATCTTCAACCTCTCCCTCTTTACTAGATTACTGCCATCAGCAGACAGACATGTCCTGTGGAGAGCGGCTACAGCGTTTGGATAGGTTCAAGCCTCGGACTAATGGGAGGGCACGGTCCTCTTGTGGCAAAGCCACGTGCAGGTCCCAGCTTGGAGGGCAAAGCCCGCCCAGCACAATTATAGCCAAAGGCTACGGTTATAAGCTTGAATCTATTGTCTGAACCTGTGGTCCCACATGGCTGAGTGATGTAGGCTGCAGGAGGTGCAGCAAGTAAACAAAGCTTGACCAGGTGCATGTAATTGATTAGATTCGAAACCCAGGAGAATGTTATAAACATCTTGACCACGCCCTTACTTTGCCTCGTGGAATCTGGCTATAAAATAAAGACTCGGCTTACAGGCTGTGGCGCTGTCGCTAGCTCTCCGTCAGAGAGGACAGCGTCCCACCCAGACCCAGCTTTCTTCTCTTGTCTGTCTTTTCTCAATCCTTCACCGCCCCCTCTCATGCTCACCGAACTTGGCTGAGCTGGCCCTGCATAATGTCCCTAAAAACAAATGTCACCTCTCTCAGCCTACAAATCTTTCCTGCTACTTTCTATTTCTGTTTTTTAATACCAGCATCAAGGGCGGGAATGGCAGTAGGGTGACCTGGAGAAGGTAGTAAGAGAAGAGACCATAATTTAGTAGGAAAAAGAGATTAGATGTCTCACTGCTCAGGACGGGGGAGTGGTGGTGGGTACAGGGAGATAAGTGTGAGTAGAGCGTGAAGGTGAATGTTTATTCATTCAACAAACATGTAGTGAACACCTACTATTTGCCAGGTACTCTGCTAGATGCAGGGGATGTAGGATGGCTAACACTTTCCCTCTTCCCTGTGGTGTAGAAGTGTGGGTATAAAAAGGAGACTTAGAGGAAAAGCGAGGAAGTCAAGGCAGCAAGAGAAGCTATCTGCCCCTACCCCATCCTTACCTCAACCCCCAACCTAGCAATACAGTCTCTGAGCAATACAGTCTTCTTCCTTCTCTGAGTTAAATTGAAAGAGCACTACTGTCTCTCCTTAACCCTTGCGTGAGCTCCAAACCAGATATTTTTGCTGTGATTTTTTTTTCTAATGCCTCTCCCCAAAAGGTGAGCTGCCATTTTAGGAAATTGGACCAGACACCAACTTGGGGGCTTTATATCAAACCTCAAACCCATCTCTTCCTGTGTGGGGGTGCAAATCTCTGAAGCTCTCACTCCCACCCCTAATCTGCATGGAAAATGTACTGTGACCCCACCTTCGCCCCCAACTGCCCTTGCCTTTGGTGTGAGATGTTTCCTAGTTCACCCTGAGCTCCTCACCCCTCTGCCAGCCAACCCCCAGCCAGCAATAAGAGGCCAAACCAGGGCCTCCTATCTATAATCCCTGCCTCCATCCCACACTGCCCCTAGGGAACACTCGGTTTCCCTGAGCTGTCCACATACTGTAGCATTCACTCTCCATCTCTCATCTTCTCACCTGTGGTGGTTTATGGGTGTGATGGGGTTTTTAAGATTATTATAAACCAGTAAAAAGAAAAAAAAAAAGAGAGAGACCACCACTCCCCCGTCCTGAGCAGTGAGACATCTAATCTCTTTTGCCTACTAAATTATGGTCTCTAGTTATAAATGACTGTTAAGGTGATTCCTCTGAGACATCACAATTCTTTACAAAGCCTCTGAGTTTTATTCTGCACAGCTCTGCTCTCAGCTTCCTACCCTTTTGCCCTTAAGCACACTAGGCTTTTTACTTAGCCAGCTTTGGTGAGGCTGGTAGGGGTCAGGATGGTAGTTAAGTATTAGTGCAGTTTTCCAAGAGCCATAACCGTAACCAAGTAGCTAGGCTCCAGATGGTTCTGTCAAAGCATAGGCACTTGGGTGGGGGCCTCCCACAGCAATAAAAACATAGCTTCTCCTGGTTTAAGAATAAAAGTGGTTTAGGTGTAATGGCCATTTTAAACTAAGGACATTGCCTCTCACTCTGAGTCTCTGCATAAGACTGAAGAGACCTTGAGACGGTGAGAAACTTCTTGTTAATACCTTTCATGTTCTATATCATGTAAAGATGGTGTTGGGCTCCATACAAGAGGAAATGTGACTGGCAGTGGCTAAAATAATAAGATTATTGATTTCATGTATCGAAGAGTTCTGGTGTAGGCAGCAGGAAGAAAAAAAAAAGAAAGCAAAGGGAAAAAGGCTGGAGAGCATGCTAGCCTAGTAAATCTCCTTTGAAAAGATTTCCTGGGATCTCCACCTATATCTTATTGAGCAGAATTGGATCCCATGGGTCTCTTAGCTGCAAGGGAGTCTGTGGAGGAAAGTGTTTTAGTTCTCTAGCCTTTTTATGAGAAGACGAGAGAAAACTGGGCTGTGAATGACTTTTGGGTAGCAGTATCTGCCACACTCCCCATGTAACTTTCTCCCTAAAACAGAAGTTCTCAGCCTAGATGTACATTAGTATTTCTTGGGGTTACATTGACCTTTTAACATTAAAGCCCAGAATGCTCAGACCAATTAAATCGGAATCTCTAGGTGGGTCTCAACTTTGTTAAAGTCCCTCAGGTGATTCCAGTATACAGCCAAGGTCTGGAACCACTGCCGCATTTACTTTTACTGCTCTAAGGGCTGCTCCCAGTGTTCATTTTGATCTGATTCTCATTAGAAACAAATAATAGGTTGTAAAATGTTAGAGGTGGCAGGACCTTAGCAATCAATATTTGCTCAAGATCAAATATGTAGTCAGTGATGAATTTGGGGTGGGATCGCCAGATCTCCCACCCACCACCCCTGCAACTAGAAATAGCCCCCCACTCAAGTTTCCCATTGGTATATTCAGTCAAATGCAGTGTGGCTGTTTGGGAGAATTTCATCCTGATCCAATTAGTACTGAAGGTTGAGAAGAGCAAGATAGCCTTGGGCTGTGGCTTGTCTCTCCTCCTCTACTCCAGTAATGACGCTCAGCCTGAAATCCAATTTGGGATGAGTGTGTAATTTCAATGTTTGCTTAACCCAGAGCCACTTCTCCGTGAAGAGGGTACTTAGGGGCTTGCATTACTAAGGTTCTCTCTCTCTCCCCAAGGCTCCCTTACTAGTCTGCTCTCAGCAATATTCACTGGATGTCCAACTGCCAAACAGCCCAACAGTAAATGCCCCTCCCTCATTCATCTGGAGGTTCTGATTTCAGAAGGCCAAGAGCTGTTCTGTCTGAACCCCCGGTGGTGTTAACATGGGGTTTTCCAGACCGTTAGCACTGGAGACAGCCATGTAGATAGATCATCCATCCACACTGGAGTGACCTGCTCAAAGTCACCCAGCCTATTAGTTGCAGCATTGAGACATTCACATCAGTCTTGAGGTTAAATTGATTGGATGTTGTCATAATAGCAGAAACATAAGGAATGTGATCAAAGATACACTGGTGCCTAATTATTGCCTTCTAACCATTCAGCACACATCTTTAAATAATTCAGGACCCAAAACAAACCCATCTTGCAGGAATAACTCGGCTAGTGGAGGGAAAAGTGAATGGATATTTCCATACGCATTTCCTGAATTGGCTGCCCATGCTTCTCAATGGGCAGCCCGTACCCAGCACAGGCCTGGTCTGTGTGCGTTCATGCTGGATGTCTTGATCTGAATTGATCCCTGCAAACCCTCCACTTTGCTGCCCATTATTTAGGACACCTCTGCAGGACCACATTATTGCTAGCTCTTACATTTAGAGCAAAGCAACAGGAAATCAACTATTTGGGGGATTTATGTGAAAAGACTTGTAGTAGCTAGATGTCCTACATAGACTGATGAGTGTTTTACGGTAATGTGCTCTCAAGTTCAATTCCTTAAGTTCTCTAGGTGACGCAAAATGATTGATTCTGAGAATGAACGCTGGAGAAATAAATTGATTCCTTTAAAGTAAGGGGACCATTAATTCCTGACCTTAAAAATCTCTAAAATGTTTTAAAAGGAGTTGACTTAGCAGGAACTGCGTTTTATAGAATTAACTCTTTTTCTTCTTTGGTTAATATATTATCTTATTGGGGCTTAGCCACAAGCTTTGTAGTTTTACAAAAATAGCATGGAGAGGACTATAGGCCATTATTTTTTTTTTAATGTCTTACTTTAAACACACACATAGTCAACGGTTGAAGGCATAGCGAGCAGGAGAAATTAAATCCATGGAAAAGCTCAAAGCCGCCTCTGGGCCACCTTAGAAAAGGGCTGGCTATTTTGGCTACAGTTCTGATTTGGTCTCATTAGTGAGGCTGATTCCACCCATGTGGCCGGCTCCTCACTCGGGCAGTGTGTGTCCAGCTGCCTGAGGGGGTCAGCTTAACTCCCTGCAGGAACTGCCCCAGCTGCCACTGGGGAGGTGCTGGGGTATGGCCTACACTTTACTCATTTATTTGTTCACTCATGTACACATTTATTTGGCCAGTGTTTAGTGGTTGTCTGCTGTATGCTAGTAGGTCCTTAACATTTGTCAGGCTCTGGGTTAGAGAGTAACTGGAGGCCACATACTGTATAATTAAAGTTTAAGTTATAAATCAAATGAACGAACTGTTCAATAATATGCCTTCAACATGACCTGGGAGACCAGGTTCAAATGTACAGTTCTAGGGTTCCTTGGAGTTCTGCATTGAAACTTGGGGGCATGGAGAGCCCCAGCCCCCATCCTCAGACCTCTAGCCTTCCGCTGGGACCCCCCCCCCCCCCGCCTTTTTCCCTACCAACTGCCCAGGTTCTGAGGAGACTCAGCTGCATAGTCTGCCCCTTGGCCACCTCTGAGGCCTCAGGGTCTCACAGCAGTGGTGTGATCTCCCTTCAGGAAGATAAGGCCCACATAGGCCTTGGAAGTGGGTTTAGACCGTGTGGCCAAGGAATTCTGAGCTCCTGAGCATCCAGTGTTGTTTAGAGAGGCTGTGGGCTCTGGGTGGGCATATCCCCTTGGCCCAATGGCAGTGGTTCTCAACCTTGGCTGCACATTAGAATCACCTGGGAATCTTTTTAAAATCCTGATTTCTGGGCCTCATCCTCCGGAAATTCTGTTTCTTTGTTACTAATGTTGTGGCCCCCACCCCATAACAAATGGGCTCTTCACCCCCTGGAGAGGGCAGGGCCCAATGCAGACTCTCTGGACATTAGTTCAGTGCCCAGGGCAAGGGACTTAGCTGCCCGGGTCTGAGAATGCTGCTGTGTGCCAAGTGCAGGGAGGCAGCAGTGAACATAGATCCTGAGGCCCTTGCGTTAAGAAGGGAGACAGAGATAAAAAAATAAAGGTGCCTGGGATAAGGGTTGGGAAGGCCTTGAGCCAGGTGATGAGATACAGAGTGGAGGGTAAATGCTTCTTTAGAGTAACTAGGAAAGGCCTCTTGGAGGCAGTGACATGTCCTGAGATCCAAACAGACAGAAGTGCCAAGGCCCAGGGGCAGGACAGGGCTGGTTTGTCTGAGCAGCAGGACGGAGGCCAGGGATGGCAGCAGCGGGAAGTGAGCTGTTTGCCGAGGTCAGCAGGGCCACGCCACGCAGGCCCAGAGGAAAGAGAAACGGCCTGAGACTTGGAAAAATGGCTTGAGGCTCAGGTTCTCTGCTTACCAACTGGCTGTCCCTGAGCGAAGCACGTCCCCTGCCCTCCAAGGCATCACCTGTCAACTCAAGATGCTCCATAACTATCCTGCCTCCCTCAGAGGGCTGCCGGAGGACCAGATGGGGTGCTGCTGCTCCAGATGTCGGCACGAAGTCACTAAGCAGTGACGGACAGCAGCAAGCTCCCTTGAACTTTTCTGGGGAATGGCTGCTGGGAAATGTTTCATAGTCACAGCGAGTGTCTTGTCCCATCTTCAAGGGGGGAGAAGGGGGTGTTTTCCACACTCAAGGCCACCCCCGTCTCCACTCCCAGATGGGCTTTGAAGTCATCTCACACCCTGTGTGCCCTGGGACAGAGCGGAGAGATGAGGGAATTAGCAAGAGGTGGGAGGCAAGGGGAGGTGCAAGCAGGCTGGGGCCTTGTTTGCAGATGCTCGGAGATAAGAACTTGGGGTGCAGCCGAAACCGGTTTGGCTCTGGATGGAGCGTCGGCCTGTGGACTGAAAGGTCCCAGGTTTGATTCCGGTCAGGGGCATGTGCCTGGGTTGCGGGCACATCCCCAGTGGGAGATGTGCAGGAGGCGGCTGATTGATGTTTCTCTCCCATCGGTTTCTAACTCTCTATCTCTCTCCCTTCCTCTCTGTGAAAAATCAATAAAATATATATATATTTTTTTAAAAAGAACTTGGGGTGCAGAAGGCTGAGAGAAAAGGCTGATTCAGGGCAGGATGAAGAGAGCAGGGGGCAAAGCCTGGAGGTAAGCAAGGGCCATGCAGGGCAGGTCGGGGATCATTAATTTAGGCCCAATAAGGTGACGTATTCTCAGCAGGACCAATAGCACAAAGACGAACTAGCTCTTTCCTCCCCTCAGGGTCTGAAATTCTACCATTTCGTAATTTAGATTTTATTTTCAATTACAGTTTACATTCAATATTGTTTTGTATTAGTTTTGGGTGTACAGCATAGTGGTTAGACAATTGTATACTTTACAAAGTGTTCCCCCAATATTTCCAGTACCCACCTGGCACCGTACATAGTTATTACAATACTAGAGGCCCCGTGCATGAAATTTGTGCACTTGGGGCGGGGGGGGTGGGGCAGTCCCCTCAGCCGGGATTGCAAGAGGGCACAGGCCAGGCTGGGGGACCCCACCGGTGCATGATTGGGGCCAGGGAGGGACATGGGAGGTTGGCCAGCCGGAGAGGGACCGTGGGAGGGCTCCAGGGGGTGTCTGGCCCATCCCAATTGGCCAGACCCCAGCAGCAAGCTAATCTACCGGTTGGAGCATCTACCCCCTGGTGGTCAGTGCACGTCATAGCAACTGGTCGACTGGTTAACTATCTGCCCCCTGGTAGTCAGTGCATGTCATAGTGAGCCGTTGAGCAGCCTTAGCATATCATTAGCATATCATGCTTTGATTGGTTGAATGGCTGACCAGACACTTAGCATATTAGGCTTTTATTATATAGGATTATTGGCTGTTTTCCTTAGGCTGTCCTTTACATCCCCGTGACTGTTTTGTAACTACCAAGCCGTACTTCTCAGTTGCTTCACCTCCTTTACCCAGTCCCCCAACTTCCCCTCTGGCAACCATCAGTCTGTTCTCTGTGTCTATGAGTCTGTTTCTATCTTGTTTGTTCACTTATTTTGTTCTTTAGCATCCACATGAGTGAAATCATATGGTGTTTGTCTTTCTCTGTCGGTTTTATGAAATTGCACCATTAATCTAATCGCTTTACCCCTTTCACAATTCCCCCTCGATATGCAGAAAAGACTCCAGTCCTCCTGGGGGTGGGGGAGGGCTGCCAATAGGAGGTGACTGTAGCTCTGACTGGGGACTTGAGAGCAGGTCCCATGGTGCTTGGAGAAAGTGGGAGCCACTGGGTGTCTAAATGTAGCCTAGAGGGGAAGCTGGAGCAGCAAGGGACGGGGGAGGGCTCTGGTCCTGTCGTATTCCCCCAGCGGCCCTTGACTGACAGCCACACTAATTGTGAATTACATTGCTGATACATTATCCATATGACTGAATGGATAATGTTTTGGCAGCTAAGTGTTTTATGACTAAAGACTCCCAAGGTGAAGGCAACCAATTAGGAACCAGACAGAAATCCTGTGGAAGCATACTTTATTGCTCTCTTTGCGGGCACAGCTGTGTGTGGGTCACATGTCTGTCCTTGGCCCCAGCTCTCAGCACTGGCGGGAACCTCTGCCCAGCCCCATCTCACTCCAGCTCTGACTTGCCTCTCCCTGTGGGTCTTCCATTGGAGTTTCTCTCCCTTCCTGACCCCAAAAGCCTCATGCTCTTCCCTAAAACCATGGCCAGACCTGTCTACAACTCTATTTGCAACAAACCCTTTTTAACCCCAAATGTATACACTCCTATGTTAGTGCCTGAAAGCTAACTGTGCACTAAAGTGTCATTCGTTCATTTATTCTAACAAACAGCGTTCATTAAATGCCCACTACATCAACGAAAGCTAAGCGTACACTACCCCATGACCCATCAATACTCCTGGGAATTGTATTTACTCAAGAGAGTTGAGTGTATATGTTTACAAAAGCACATTACGTGAATGTGTATGGAAGCTTTATTCATAATTGCCAAAAATTGGAAGCAAACGCAAATGGCCATATTGTAGTACATTCATACAACGGACTACCACTCAGGAATTAAAAGGAAAAAACTTTTGACACATGCAACAACACGAATGAATCTCAGAGACATTATGCTGAGCAAAAGAAGCCAGATACTAACAACAACCTACAGTTGGATTCCACGTGTAAACTTCTTGTATATGGACATGGGTGGAACAAATCTGTGGCGTTCAAAGTCAGATGCTGGTTACCCCTGAGGGAAAAGGCTACTGACCGGGCAGGAGCTTTTAAAAGTCTTGCCGTCGGTAGTGGTTGCACAGGTGTGTACACACGTAAAAATTAATCAAGCTTACACTGAAGATCGGTACAGTTTACTGTAGATAAATGACACCTCGATTTTAAAAACTCTGTGCAGCTGAGCTGGACCCAGCTATGCCAGGCTAACAGTGTGAGTCAGTGGCCTCGGTGGGGGTGGGGAGCTGCCCCTTTTGGGGGGCCCTCAGGAGATGGACAATCCTTGAGTGGCAGCACTAGCTCAGGGGCTCAGGGGACTCAAGGAAATGGGAAAAGGTGATTGAGGCCAAAAGAAGATGCGTCTGGTGATCCCTGCTGAGGGCCTGCAAGGAAGACCAATCCCGTGTGGAATGGAGGGGGGAGGGCCTGGGGGGACCCCGAGGCAGGACAGAACCTCACTTCATCAGTGGTCAGTGACACAGGAGCTGGAGGACCTGCGTGGCCAGGGACAGCCAAGGAGGCAGCACCCCAGGTTGCTGAGATGAAGGAGGTCTTACCAGGAAGATGACATATGAAGTAGCAAACAGAGCAATGAGTAACTGTGTTTTTTAAAAGCATTTATTTAAAAAATATTTTTTATTGATTTCAGAGAAGAAGGGAGAAGGAGCGAGAGAGAGAAACATCAATGATGAGAGAGAATCATTGATTGGCTGCCTCTTGCACGCCCCCTCCTGGGGATTGAACCTGCAACCAGGCATGTGCCCTGACTGGGAATCGAACCCTGACCTCCTGGTTCATAGGTCGATGCTCAACCACTGAGCCACGCCAGCCAGGCTTGTCCCTCATTTCTGGGATTTATGGAGCAATTGTGGGTACTATTGCCCCGAACTTGTGGCATAAAACAACAACGATTTTATTACGCTCACGATTCTGCAGGCCAAGAATGTGCAACAGGCACCGTGAGGAAGGATTCGCTCTGCTCATGTCTGGGGCCTCCGCTGGGAGGACTACAGACTGGGGGTGACTGAAGCTCCTGCTCACATGTCTGATGCCTGAGCTGGGAGGACCTGCAGACTTGACCTGCCTGCTGGGGCACCTGCACATCCTCCCCACAGGAGGAACATGAGATGGGAGCTAATGTGGTGGCCAAGAAAACAGCCCGCCAATGAAGTCTCCCCCTCTCCTGACACATGTTTGCTCTGTTCTGCCCTTTGCCTGCCTGACATTTGACATTTAAGCGATCCTACAACCTGGATTTGGGACCCTCCTTGTGTTCTGGATTTCTGTGTGCTGGATTTGTGCTATTCCCCTCGCCTCCCAACTCCTTCTCCATTTCTTTTCCTCTATGATAACCACTCCCCTTTCCTTAGTGCTCAACATTTCTCAATCTGAAGTCTTCAGGATGCACCCCGCTTAAGGGCAAGCCCCAGGGACAGGGGAAACAATGGTATTGCTCATATACAGAGGCCGACATGTGTCTGTAAGCACTCCCTCAACTTCCCCTGATAGTCAGTATTAGGAGCTTCAGCTCCTTGTTCGCCAACAAGTACATGATGCTAGCCATGTCCTCTTCCCTGCCCAGGCTCTCAGAGGTGGCTAGCCACTGCAATCTGGTCTCTTAGGCAGCTGCCTTGTAAATAGGCAGCAGCCAAAGAAAGTCCTTTCTAATCATGCTTCATGTGGACCTTGCCATCTAAGTTCCACTATGGTCCCAGCAATATGATACCATTTCTATAGCAACCTTCTCAGGATCATGGGAGTCAAGCTCTCAGGCCCCTTGGTTCCACCCTGAGGTGTGGGCAGACTGCTACCTCCTGACTTTTAAACTCCTATCCGCTGTCCCTACCAGGTTTCCATGTGCCCCTTTGCTGCTAGCGAGGAGAACTGTGTAGGAAATCACAGAATAGCCACAATGAATAACAGTTTATCCCAGTGATGGCGAGCCTTTTGAGCTCCGCGTGTCAGCATTTTGAAAAATCCTAACTTAACTCTGGTGCTGTGTCACATATAGAAATTTTTTTGATATTTGCAACCATAGTAAAACAAAGACATATTTTTGATATTTATTTTATATATCTAAATGCCATTTAACAAAGAAAAATCAGCCAAAAAAATGAGTTCGCGTGTCACCTCTGACATGCGTGTCATAGGTTTGCCATCACTGGTTTATCCTGTTCACAAAATTCATTTAGGTGATCATATCCTACATGGCCATCAAAGACTTTGAGTGAGAGATTTCCCATCTCTCTGGGGAGTGTGGAGGAGACCTTGCCTTAGAACTGGATTTGTAGCCCCTGATCTGGTCCCGTGGGCCTTGGCTGGTACTTACCCTCCCTGGCTTTCAGACATTCAGTTCCTGACTTCCCTTTAAACAACAAATGAACCACCCAGAGTTCTGATCTCTTGTGTTTCCTGGCCTTTAATAACAGCAAGCTCTTTTATGTCTGTGTACTTTGATCTCTGTTCCACTGCATGGTGTGGCTCTGGTAAGTTCTATTTTCATACTATTGACTTTTTTTTTTTCCAGTACTAACATTTCCCTGAAGTAACCCTGCTCACTACAGCCCATCACCCAGGATAAAAGCCATATACAATTATTCATAACTAGAGGCCCGGTGCACAAAAATTCATGCACTTGGGTGGGGGTGGGGTCCTTCAGTTTGGCCTGCACCCTCTCGCAGTCCGGGAGCCCTTGGGGGATGTCCGACTGATAGGTGGGGGGGAGTGGGCCTAAGCCACAGTCAGACATCCTTAGCACTGCAGCAGAGGCAGGAGAGGCTCCCGCCACCTCTGCTGTGCTCATCAAACGTCAGCCCAGCTTGTGGCTAAGTGGTGCTCCACCTATGGGAGCGCACTGACCACCAGGGGGCAGCTCCGGCCCTGCGCCTCCCCCCCATCACCCCTCCACTGCCGCCAGTCACCGCTGCCCCTTCCCTCTGCCCTCTGGCGCCGGCCTGGGCTGGCCTGGCGCTGCCCACTCATAGGCCCTGCCAACCAGTCATTCTGCTGTTTAGTAGATTTGCATATTAGGCTTTTATTATATAGGATTATAAACATATATACAGATATGAATATATTCAATAACAGGCTGGTAAATGCTCATCTCAGATGTTGGTTAGCATTGCAGAATACAGTGGAAACTCTCCCACTAACACAAGGTAATGAGCTTTCTTTTTACCTAGATTAGCCAAATCAATCTTGAAGAATAGGAAACAAAACCAGAAGTCCACTCACATTTTAATGGATCCGCTTCAGCTGTCCTTTTATCCTCTTCCTGCAGCATTCTCACAACATCTGTTCAAAGAGGCGAAAGTTATTCATTACCACGGTGCATGATTATTGGAACAACTCCTTTGGAGTCCTCAAATGGATGCTAAGTCATGTTAAATCCTATGGGAACTAAAATTTATTTAGAATGCAGTTACTCGGTTGGCCCTTGAGGTTCAGGTCTAAACAGGCACATATTCAAAGACAAGGGGAGTTTCTGGCTTGGAAACCTCCCATCTTTGGCTCTGAAATCATTTGAGAAGCAAGATGACGCTGCAAGTTGGAACCAAACAAAAGGCATGTGAAACATTCTGCTGTGAGCAAGTATTTCATTTAGATTATGAAGAAGGGCAGTTTCAGCACTTAATGCAGAATCATGATGCTGTCCCTGCCCACAGTAGGCAGTTTTCCCTGCTAACACTTTAGAGAATGTCCAAAAAGCAAACTCAATTACTTAACTTCATGACATCTTCAAAAATACTGCCACAAAAATCACCTAATGCCATGGATATTGTCAGTGTCCAGATTCTGGTCTTGAGTAGACTATTTAATGCCTTTATTCATGTGTGTGTGTAATGATGATGATGATGATGATGATGATGATAATGGGAACTTAATATTTTTGGCCACACAATAACTGGTTAGTATTTAAAATAATAAACATATCTTTGCACCTTGCTGAAAAAAAAAAATCACAAAAATCTACCTCAATCTGGAGTAAGACATCAAATGATAGCCCGAGTTGCTGTTCCTAATACATGGTACTTATTAAAAAGCACACATTTTGAATCATAGAAATGTATAAAATCAATTATGACATTTGTAAGCCTGGAAAAAACAAGACAATGACTTGATGTAATAATAATATTAAAAAAGCACTTATTTTGCAATGAACAGGCTTTCCAAACCAGGGTTTTAAGCAGCCATATTTCTCAGCCAGCAGTAATGCTATTGCCATGGATTTTCCACAGAACATTTCACTTCAGTTATTTATAGCTTAGCTCAGCCTCTTTCTATTATTTATATTTAAATATAGACAGAAATCTTTTCCCATCCCTCTTTCTTTGGATTTGTATCTTCAACACCCACACAAATCCATGAGTCAGAAATGCGACTATGAAAGTGAATGGTCCCCATCACACAAGGACACTCTGGCTACCCAGGTGAATTTAGATATTATAATTGTCCAGATAAATTTAAACCATGTCTATGTGAATTCCATTCATAAAAATACAGAAATTATAAAGTTGAAACATTGTCTTTATGTTCCAATATAATGAAACAGATTTAATATACAAACACACCCTTTTCTGAATGCTCATATACGCGCTGTAAAGTATGTAGAACTCACAGGGAGAACCCAGCTTCTAATCCCACACCCTGCTTCCTGACGAGGTGCTTTAACTATGACCATCTGTGAAACAGACACAATGTCTGAATTGCCTCCCCCACAGGGTTGTTAAGAGGGTGGAATGCGATAAAATATGTAAAGTGTTTTGCGAACTATAATGCGCCATCATAATTTTAAAATAGGTTTATTGGTGTTTCTTTAACTAAATTAATTATGTAGGCAGAAGAATGACTAGACAGTGGAATGAATTGACAGGCAGATTATGAATTTGTCTGCTGCTACAAACATATTTAATGCTAACTTAGTCCCCGAGGATCTGATAATGAATTTGGTCCTGCAATACAAAAAGACATAATTGATCACTGTAAGTCAAGTCCAATCCAACCTGAATGATCCAATGATGAGTAAATAAAAAATGTGCGGTACAGACAGATCTATTGCTTTCACAGCTGAACTGTTTACTTGTATCCAAGCGTGAGCTGCCCCTGCAAAACTCCATCTCAATGATTCCACCTCTTACATCTTACAAATGTTATTCCATCAAATCTTTCTTTTAGTATTGCTCTTTTAGAGACGGAGAAATTGAAATCTTTAGCTAACTTTATCATTAAACTATATACTAAAATTTGGTCAGAGTTTTTATTACATGTCATTAATACTATATCTGGACAAAAACTGTTACAGTATTGAAACTGCATTTTAAAAAACTTATTAACTTACTACCAATGTAGCGGTAAAGGAGTTAAGTCATGAAAAAAATTTTCAGTGGATGATCAAAATACATGGCAAACATTTCAATAATTTTAAAGAATATATACTGAAAAGTTAGTGTTCCTACCAGGGCAAACCTCCAAGAATCCAATAATTCCCTCCCTATAAGAGCATACTCTTCCCAATCTGGTATATCTATGCGTAGATACTCAGGCATATATAGCATTTATGTATATATACGTTCATTATTTATTTATTTCATCCTCACTGAGGATATTTTTTAGATTGCTTTACAGAGAGAGTGGAAGGGAGGGAGAGAGGGGGGAGAGAGAGAAAAAAAAAAACATCACGATGTGAGAGAGACACATCGACTGGCTGTCTCCCACATGCGCCTCTACCAGGGACAGAGAGTGAACCCACAACCCAGGTACAGGTCCTTGACTGGGAATCGAACTGGAGATCCTTCAGTGTGTGGGTGAACTCTCTAACCACTTGACAACCTGTCCAGGCCTGTATATATTCTTTTAAGCACAAAATACAAAGGTAGCCTGATAAGCACACTGTTCCACATGTTCCTTTACTTAAAAATGTGTCTTGTAGATAGCTCCACATCAATTCCTATAAATTTTGATCCATGTTTATAATAGATGCATAGTGATTTATTCCATGTTTGGATGTATAGTAATTTATTTAACAAGTCCTTGTTTGTGGACAACATTTTGATGCTACCAATAAGGCTGAAATCCCTGTATGTACATCCAGCTGCATAATATTTAAAAGGAAAAAATTAATTGATACTCTCAGATTTCAAGAAATACAAATATTTTGGGGACTAGGAAAAAACCCCTCTGAATTGCCTTTTAGCCAAATGAGAAAAACAGGATTGAATGCCATAGTTTAAGTAAATTTGACTTGATGCTGATTAACATTTGGATATCGCATCTGACCACCAAAAGTAAATTATTCTGCAGCTAACTTCAAGTGAAACTCCAGTATTTAGACAGTAGCCAATTTCCCATAAAAAGTAAATAAACCAAAGTCAGCTTCAGAGAGCAGAGGGGAAGATGACAGTCAGCTTTGCTAACTGAAAAAACAATTGGGGACTTTGCTATTTAGACTCTCTTTGGGGGATCTTATAAGGCTAGTCTCAGGACATGGTATCATTTTATTAAAATGATGCCATCCATTCATTTTATCTAAAGTGGCTCCAATGTTAGCAGGAATGTGAAGTTACATCTGGCAACCTGAGACTTGCACAGGACTCTTGCATTTTTAAAGCAACTTTATTGAAATATAATTTACGTATTGTAAAACTCACCTATTTTAGGTGTACATTTTAATGACTTTATGTATATTCAGCAAGTTGTGCGCCCATTGCCACAATCCCGTTTTAGACCATTTCGATCACCTCAGTGAGGTCTCCTGTGTCTGCTCAGAGTTCATTCCCATCCTGCCCCAGCCTAGGCAGCCATCACTCTGCCTCCTGTCGTAGAGATTCTCTATTGTAGACAGCTATATATATAAAAGCCTAAGTGACCGAACAACCGAACCACCGGTCGACTGGTTGCTATGATGCGCACTGACCACCAGGGGACAGACGCTCAATGCACAGGATTGGGCTCCCTCCTTTCTGGATCAGGCCTGTGGGGATTGGGCCAAAACCAGCTATCCGACATCCCCCGAGGGGTCCTGGATTGCAAACAATGATTTTAAGTGTAATAATTTTACATGCAGTAATCACCAACTATTCAGGAAAAAAAAGATTTTAAGTATAATAATATTACCAAAACTGTACTAACATAGCATGATATCACAAAATTTGTAGAAAGTATTAAAAATCTGCAAATAACAGGATTACTTCTATTATATTCTAAAATATTTTTTTCCCTCTGGCTCTATTTTTGTTCATCAGTTTATGTTGTTCATTATATCCCACAAATGAGTGAGATCATGTGATATTTAGCTTTCTCTGATTGACTTATTTTGCTTAGCATAATACTCTCTAGGTCCATCCATGCTATTGCAAATGGTAAGAATTCCTTCTTTTTTATAGCAGTGTAGTATTCCATTGTGTAGATGTACCACAGTTTTTTAATCCACTCATCTGCTGGTTGGCACTTAGGCTGTTTCCAAGTCTTAGCTATTGTAAATTGTACTGCTATGAACATAGGGATGTATATATCCTTTCTGACTGGTGTTTCTAGTTTCTTTGGATATATTCCTAGAAGTGGGACCACTGGGTCAAATGGGAGTTCCATTTTTAATTTTTTGAAGAAACTTCACACTGTTTTCCACAAGTGGCTGCACCAGTCTGCATTCCCACCAGCAGTGCACGAGGGTTCCTTTTTCTCCGCATCCTCTCCCGCACTTGTCATTTGTTGATTTGTTGATGATAGCCATTCTGACAGGTGTGAGGTGGTACTGCATTGTCGTTTTGATTTGCATCTCTTGGATGATTAGTGACTTTGAACATGTTTTCATATGACTCTTGGCTTTCTGAATGTCCTCTTTCGAAAAGTGTCTATTTAGGTCCTTTGCCCATTTTTTAAAATTGGATTGTTTATCTTCCTTTTGTCAAGTTGTATGAGTGGAACAATCTTGTTTTAAAATATGATAGGAACTATTTAAATCATCTTTTTCTCTACCTTACTTCATCAATCAGTTGATTCCCTCTCCCTTCTTTGGCTTAATAGAGTAATGAACGAGGCTCCGTGTGAGAGCAAAGAGGAAGAAGGGTGGGCATCTACAGAGAGAATCACGGTAAAGTTAGTGCTTGTGTACACAATGAGAATGAAAACGAGGTGTGGGCAGGTCTCAAGTCCTTATTCATCTCCACTGAAGCTGGAGTTGAGAAAGAGTGGGTTTTATTGTTGGTTTTTCATTCAATCAGCTTGAGGAATTTACATGGTGATTTTGCGTGTTAATTTTTGCCTTTGTGAAACAAACATTAGCCAGGCCAGAGGCATGGCGGCTTTGTGGCGTCCAGGGGGAAGAGGATGCAGCCCTCCTAATGATATTGTCCCCGTGCTCCTCACTGCATATTGGGTCCAGGTTGGTGGTGTCATGGTTGACATTGAAACGTGAAAATTGAACTGGAACACGTGATGTCCCTCTGGGCAGGGTGATTCCCGGGTCCTTGTCCAGTGGAGTCGAAGAATGAAACCACAGACAAAAGGTGGGATAGTAAGAGATGGAAATTTATTGAGAAACTAGCACAGACTCCCACGTGGGAGGGGGAGAGAGTCCCACTAAGTCCCTCTTTCTTAGGTTTATAAAGGCTGCAGTTCTTTGTGTCCTGATATCCCCTCTGATTGGTCACTATAGCAGCTTCAGAGCTCAAACCTCACGTGAGGTTCTCCTCTTCTTCTCCCTTTTGTTTTTCTATTCCCATTGGGCCTTTCTCTTCCCTCTCTGAATGAGGGGCTTCCTTCCCTTTATCCTGTAAATGCATACCTTCTGCAGCTCTCAGCTCCCTTATTCTATGGAAATGTACCTTCTGGCAGCTCCCCTATTCTGTGAATGTGCACCTTCTTTTTAAAAATTTTTTTATTTTATTGATTTTTTACAGAGAGGAAGGGAGAGAGATAGAGAGTCAGAAACATCGATGGGAGAGAAACATCGATCAGCCACCTCCTGCACATCTCCCACTGGGGATGCGCCCGCAACCCAGGTACACGCCCTTGACTGGAATCGAACCCGGGACCCCTCAGTCCGCAGGCCGATGCTCTATCCACTGAGCCAAACTGGTTTCGGCGAATGTGCACCTTCTGAAGCTACCAGCTTTGAAGCCCCATGGGTTTTCCCATGGACCCCTTAATTCCTAAAATTTCCTAGACCTGCCTATTTTACCCCTAAAAACTCCTTTCATGGAGACAGATTTGGAGATGAGACTGGACTGAGACCCTTCAGAACATTGGTGACACCCAAATTCACTCTGAACCACTCAGGTTCAGGGAAGCCAGGCTGACCAATGTCCTCCTCATCTAGGGCTTCATTTGTGGCCTCAGTTTCCCTTGCATTTTCTGCAATGTTTACCTGCTATCAGCCTTTTTCTTTGATGGATAGACTGTCTGTCTAGCATTTCAGGAAGAGATATACTTGCCTAAAAATGAATTATATTCATTATTATTCTGGTCAATTCCAGGATGCCTCTAGGCATGAGACATCCTGGGTTCTAGTCCTGCTATATTAGTAACTACCTCCTTTACACCAAAACCTGCTTCCCAGAGTTTTTGGAAAGAGCAGACATGCAATATATATATCTAAAATGCAAATTGTCCCCGTAAGAGTTCAACTGGGAGGCTGGGAGTTTGATTGCTCACTATGACATGTGCTGACCACCAGGGGGTGGTGAGAAATGAAGGAAGGCCCTGGCTGGCAGCCAGAAGGAAAGCCCCAATTGGCCCTGATTGCCAGCCAGGCCTAGGGACCTTACCTGTGCACGAATATCATGCACTGGGCCTCTACTATGGTGTGAAATGGATGAGAATGACTCTGAAATTTGTGGATCACTGTAAAAATGTCAGCTATGCTAGTGATTATCTTATCTCTGTTATTTTTATGACTCTGTAGGTTCTCAGGCCTGATGGAAAGGAATGGAATTCTCTAAAGATGAATTGCACTTAACATCTCTCGTTTTTCCCACTGCCAAACCAGTGTGATTTCATAATGATCCCGATTCCTTTCCTTGGCTTAATGGCCTAATTTCCTTCCATGGATAGAGACTCAGGGGATGGATGATTTTTATGGATTTTTCCTTTTGGCCATATTTCCCAGTTGTAATGCCTCTTATGCTTTTGTTAGAGTTCTCTCAAGGAAGATTTCTAGCGTCCCTGCTTGCCAATGTCCTGTTGGCAGGAGGATGGGTTGAGAGCCAGCCAGTCATAAAACTCGGCTGCCAGGAAATGAGGCAGCAGGTAACTGACGCGGGGTTGGAGCCTGGCCTCGGGCTGCATCCTTCCCTGCTGCACTTCGGACAGCTTTGCCTCATCTGCCTACTTAGACAATACATTGTTTGCGTCTGATAGCGAAAGTGAAGAGATGCCTGTAAATAATTCAAACAATCCGGAAATGTATAATTTAGGAAGTCAGAAGTCATCTGTTATTTTATTTCTTCCTCAAAACTCCTATTATAGGTCTATTGATTATTTCTCTAGAGTCTATGCATATACTAACATTTGCATCAGTTTAAAAGGTAGACTCAAATTTGACACACAGTTCTCCATTTGCTTTGTCACTTAAGTTACATATGAGGATTTTTCTTGTCTTTATATCTATCTCATTCTTGTTAAAAGTGGCATGGTATTGAATGAATGTACTATAGTTTAATTAGACTCCGACTGAAGGATATTTGGGTAGTTTCTAATGTTTCAACATGATAAACAGTTCACAAAAATATTTTTTGTTCTTCTTTTTTTTGCAAACCTGTGGAAGTGCTTTGGGTGGATAAGTTCCTAGACATTGCTGCCCTACTCTTGAATAATGGTAAATTTTAAACTGCAAAGTAAGTTGCCTTTTATTATTAGAGTAATAACTGAGGGAAGGAAATTTGGTCAAACTAAAGCATGCCAATAAAACATGTGGGTCATTGTTCACACCTCTTGCTGGCTCCCATGGTTGTGGAGAACATGATTCCTAACTTCACTGGTTTACTTCCTGGATTCCATGTTAGTGAGAGAAATGGAGCTGAGATAACAGATGTATAATTTAGGAAGTCAGAAGTCATCTGTTATTCTATTTCTGGTCCTGGACCTGGTGTGGGGGTCAGTGCTGCACAGCGGATGAGCGGGGGCTCTGTGGCCAGTCTACCTCATCTCACATCCTAGCTCTGCCGTTTGCCTACCTTAGTGTTCTCATTGGTGAAAGCCTGTTGTAGTATCTCTCATGTAAAAAAAAAAAAAAAAAGAGTTTCCTTTGCACAATGCATAATAATAATGCCTGTTTTATAAGGTTGATGGGGAATATAAGACATTGTTGGGGGGGCTAGCACGTTAAAGTTTCCTTTGCATGGAGTTTGCATCTAGTCATAGATCCATTTCTCTTCTGATTGTCGAAATGACCATCAGAAGAGATGTTTGTACTGATGTCACACTTCCTCATCTCCCACTCCTCTTTTTTTTTTTAAAAAAAATATTTTTTATTGATTTCAGAGAGGAAAGAAGAGAGGGAGAGAGATAGAAATATCAATGATAAGAGAGAATCATTAATCGACTGTCTCCTGCATTCCCCCTATTGGGGATTGATCCACCCCTCAACCTGGGCATGTGCCCTTGACCGGAATTTAACCCGGGACCTTTCAGTCCGCAGGCCGAAGCTCTATCCACTAGCCAAACCGGCCAGCGCCCACTCCTTCTTTAATCCACTACAATCCAATTTGGTCATAAACCCTTATCACGCTCTGAACCCACTCTGGTCAGGATCACCAGGGATTCCACCTTGTCAGTTCTTTGCCCTCATCTTCCTGGACCCCTCAGCCACACTGGACAAAGTTGAACACTTCCTCCTTCTTGGGAGACTTCTCTGAATTTTTACAAGCCCGTGTATTTTCTTACAGGAAGGTTTTATTTTTATAACAAGAGTTTTAATTTTATCACAATCTTTTCATCACAATTCCTTGCTCTCTCATAGTTTATACCTCATTCACCTTTATATTCTCTTTGGTCCTAGAGCACAATATCTAGTATGAGGAAGGTCTTATAAACATATATGAGTTATTTCATATACATATTAAAAATATATTCAGGTCTTTTTTAAAAAACAGATGGATTATCCAGTCATTTTAAAAAAAATGATTCCATCCAGGGTATAGGAGCAACTGGAGAGTGGGGAAAAGGGATGGGGGGTAAGATTCTTTCTATAGTTTTAATAGAGATATAGAAACATCAGTGATGAGAGAGAATCATAGATCGACTGCCTCCTGCACACCCCACAATGGGGATCGAGCCCACAACCCAGTCATGTTCCCTGACCAAGAATCGAACCGTGACCTCCTGGTTCATAGCTCAATGCTCAACTGCTGAGCCATACTGGCTGGACTATAGTTTTAATTTTTGAACTCCTGAAATGCTTTACATATTTAGAAAATAAACTTAAGGGTATAATAAGCAAACCCTAAGGTTAAATAAAAGCAGAAACAAATGGATCTAACTGTATATCACATTGATAACTTGGGAAGGAAGAGATACATGTAAGTAACTTTTGAGCCCAGCACTGTGACTGCATATTCTTAGTGGGGTATATTCTAAGAACAAAAAGAAGGGCAGAGAAACTTTGGAGTAGGTTTGCGGTTAATAGTGGCATTGATGTTGTAATTCTGGAGCAATTTTCTGTATATTATGGGGTAGATAAAATTAATGAATATACTGTTTTTGTGAGTGAGAGTTTTCACTATGGATAAAGAGAAATTGTGGAAGGCTAGGGAGAGCCCTGTGCTGTTGGGTTTGAACTGGAGGTGTTGAATAGACCTGTGTGTATGTGTGCGTTTCCTAGTACGTATACTGAAAAGGCCTAGAAACAAGGACACATCCCTGTGCAAATCAGCACACCGAGAGCTAAGATTTTGATTTCTGAATACCATTCCCCACTAAAAAGAAACAGCGTTCCTTAGAAAAACGGCCGACTCCATGTCAGGAGCAGAGAAAATACAAGGGAAGCGTGGAAAATTCGGTTGTGTCAGAAAGTAAGAAAATGCTCAGAGACTAATGGGGCCATGTCTGTTGCTGATTGTCTGCTCTGGACAAGCCCCTAGGCAGATGATGGACAGGCCCTAAGACGGGGCACGCAGAGCAACAGCTGACCGCACTGGGTCTTCCAGGGCATCATGCTGACACACGCTGAGGCCCCTGGCTCAGTATTTACCTCCGGTTGTGAAGTCCCCAAACTGTGGCTTTTGCCCCAATCCCAGCCTCTGCCAGGGGTTATGGAAAACCTCTATGCTCTGAGTCAACCAGGTGTGCTGTGCAAGATGACCAAGAATAGGAACAGATTGGCTTAAGGTCTCAGGATATTATTCACCTTTTGGTCCCTTTCCCCTTTGACGGTGGGTGTGTTAAAGGGTAGGTAAGACCTAGTCCAAAAGGGTGAGCTGGGGTTTGGCCTCAGGAGGACTGAACGACTTATTGCCTCAGTTTGCAAAAGACAGGTACTTACATGGATATTAATTGTGAAAAAGCATTGTCTGAAGTCTCTGGAGAGATGAATGTCTACAAGAATGAACAGATGCATTACCTGAGATTGTTCTTAATGGAGCAAGGTATTCATTTGGTCCGCTGGAATTCTTAAAGTCAAAATGGAATTATGGCCAGACCACACTGATTGGCCTCTCTCCAGATCACACCTCAGGCGGGGATCCTGCTGTTCCGGAAGATGCCAATTAGCGAAGGTCATCTGTTTCAGTGAAAGCAGGAAAAGGATGTGGTCTTGGCATACAAGAGCCTCATCTTATGAGGTTCAGGTTTAAATCCCTGACAGGAAAGGGGAAATATTTATTGTTCCTGCAGCTGTAACTGATTTTGAAAAGAAATAAGTGGACAGGGAATGACTTTTCTGTTTGTCGCTTGTGTAATGGACATCCGTTTTCATTTTCCCACTCAGCTCCCATCCCCTCTCCCGGTAGCATCACCTCCATTTCCTCTCGGGACACCCCGTCTCCACTCAATGCCTCCTCAGAGAGGCAGCTAATCCAGGTGCCCTGTCCTCCCCAGGCAAGGGTCGGGCAGACAGACTCTCCTTCATCCATCCTATAAAACAGGGGTCCTCAAACTACGGCCCGCGGGCCACATGCAAATACAAATATTGTATTTGTTCCCGTTTTGTTTTTTTACTTCAAAATAAGATATGTGCAGTGTGCATAGGAATTGGTTCATAGTTTTTTTTAAACTATAGTCCGGCCCTCCAACGGTCTGAGGGACAGTGAACTGGCCCCCTGTTTAAAAAGTTTGAGGACCCCTGTTATAAAACATACAGCAGGGAAAGGCATGGAGATTGTGGGTTGGAGTACGAGTTAAAGTAGGGTGGTCAAGAATGGGTTCACTGGATTTAAGATTTACCTGAGATTCTCTCCCCAAACCCCCCTGCTCCACCCACCCATAGGCTTCCCTATCTCAGGCGATGGATGGCCTTTCCATCCTTCAGCTGTATGGGCAAAGAAAGCCAACCAAACTAAAAGGAACAGCAACATGAAGTCATTTCTCTCATTCACTCACACCCCGCATCCATATCCTGTTTACCTTTGAAATATATTCAGAATCAGACTGTCCTTCAGTGTCCGCACAGCTGCCAGACTGACCCACGCCGCCACCATCTCTTGCCTGGATGATGACAGGAGCCTCCTAGATGGTCTCCTCTGTCCGGTCATTGCTCCCTGTAGTCTATTCTCAATACCACAGCAAGAGTAACCTCTGCAGACATAGGTCCAAAACCTTCCAATGGCTCCCCATCTCACTCAGAGAAAAGGCTGTCTTTACCGTGGCCTAGAAAACCCTAAATGACCTACTTAGTGACTCACTTCTGTGGGAGCATCTTTGATTATATTCCCTTTTACTTGTTCTGCTCAGCTGTTGGGCTCTTGCTGATGATTGTCTCTGTGCACTCTCGTGCCTCAGGGCCTTTGCGCATGCTGTTCTGAGTTTCTGGGGTGTTCTTCCTCCAGGAATCATAAGACTCACCCACTTACCTCCCTGGAGTCTTGTGTGTTTTCTCACTCAGCCGTGTGGCCCAGGCAGAGGAGGCAAAAGTGAGTTGAGATTCACCATGGCATTTAAACTGGGTAAAAAGTGGGGAGCAGGGGGTTGAGGACCAATTGAAAGGTAATAGGAGAGATGGATTATCAGTCCATTTGAGGAGCCAGTAAAAGAGAGATGGAAAAATGGTGGTGGTGGTGGGGTGGGCAGAGAGTTGGTTAGGGAGGGTAATAGACATTTGTATACTGTAAAGGCCTAGAATGACATGGCTGGAATATGACTCTGGGTGTGAGTAGCCGAGTCAGGGTGGAGGGCAGGATCAGGAGAGATGAAAGGAACTAAGAGGCTAGGGCTTTGGGCCAATCATTTGTGGGGATGTTAAAATCACTGAGAATTAAGGCAAGAGAAGGGTTGGAGAGTGACAGTGAGCCCGGAGCTATAACCTTCAATGTCCTGGAGCTGGTAGACGATTGCAACAAGAACTATGGGTGATCTCGCTTGATGACCTGAGATTTGAAGATGCAGATAGTGAGGAAGGAGACAGGTCCAGTGTGTGAGGCCTGTGAGAGGGGAAGTGGCTGCCCCTAGAGAGGGCCTCGGGGAGCCCTGTCCTCAGTGTCCTTCCAGAGAGGAGGCTAGGGATAGAGGGGGGTTTTGCTGATGATGGTGAGTTTCCTGAGGACCCAGGAAAAAGCTTCAGGAGTTTGGGGTGTGGGTCAGGGCCGTGCAGCTGTGTGAGATTCAGAGTGCAGAAAAGGGAGGCAACCTGGAGTCCCGGGTGCTTGTGGGGAGCAACATAAAAAGGGATAAAAGGCATAGTGACAGCAGGAATGGTAGACCTAAATTCCTTCTACAGTTGAAACTTGAAGAAAATAATTTTTTAAAATTCTGCAGCTGGAATGACTCAGCAAAACAACCAGTAGTCTGCTATTATGAACAAGTATAACTTTTAAAAAGTTGTCAGTGTTTTGTTTTTTTTTACCCCAAAAATATAAAAGTAATACATGTTCATGGCAAAAAGAAATTATTCAAATAATTTAGAAGAGCATAAATAAAAAAATAATAATCCACCTCTCCCTCCCAGCCTACTCCCTGTAGTACCTATTATAACAGTTTCTTGGGCATTCTTTTAGCTATTTTCTATTCGTGCACAAGCATATACAGTATGTAGTTTTTAAAAAATGGATGGGAGCATTATTGTTTTACAGCTTGGTTTTTATCCCTTAGCAATATATTTGATATACTTTCATATATATCTATATCTCTATATCTATCTATCTATCTATCTATCTATCTATCTATCTATCTATCTATCTCTATCTCCATTCTGCTGCATATTATTTTATTATACACAGTCTATTGAACTTGTCCCCTATTGTTGGGCACCTAGGAGATTTTCAAGATTTTTCTGCTAATTAACATTGCTTCCATGAACATCGTAAAGCATAAATTGTTTTACTTCCAGTTTTAGTTGAAAGTACAGAATAGATATCATATTTAACTATGTGCACACTATTGGGATTAAATACATGTTACCATTTTACTATAATTGCTTTAAATATTCAACTTTACTGGGAACCACCACCTTGCCCTTCAAAGCAGTTGTACTAATTTATACTCCGGCCCGCAATTATAAGCATTCCCATCTCTCGCCCCGCCCCCCTCCCCCCACCACCCCCCCTCGCTATCTTTGAAAGACATGGTATTGTCAAACTTTTATTTTGCCTGTCTGTTGTAGGAAATGGTATTGCATTGCTCTATTTTAATTTTCCTGAGTTTTAAAACATCAGCTGTTTCTTGGCCTTTTGGATTTCATTCTTTATCAATGAACTGCTCTTCAAATTTGTCCTGTTCTTTTTGGCTATCTGCTCTTTCAAAAGGATGGATTCATTTGCCAAAGTCTGCAAAAACCCTTTGTCAGGCTTATTAGCTATAGCTCTTTGCATCCTTTCTTTTACTGATTACTCTAGTGATTATAGATCCTTAACTTTGCTCAGCCTTTTGAGTTCATACGGTATCACTTTGTGCAGAATGTAAAAATCTTGCAATCATGGAGGTCTATTTACTCCCCTCCATGATTTTGTTCCAGATGATATATGTTTTAGATCTATACTTATAAGCCCTTATTATAATAAACCTTGTAATTTTTGCTTCAAGTATTATTGTGTATTTTTTAAAAATATATTTTTATTGATTTCAGAGTCAAGGGAGAGGGAAAGATAGAAACATCAGTGATGAGAGAGAATCATTGACTGGCTGTCTCCAGCACGACCCCTACTGGGGATTGAGCCTACAAATCAGGCATGTGCCTTGACAGGGAAATGAACCGTGACCTTCTGGTTCATAGGTTGATGCTCAGCCAGTGATAAATTTTTTAATTTTTAATATATATTTTAAAATATTTTTTTCTGTCTCATTATTTCCTTTTTTCTCAGACTCTCAAGGTATGTTTGTTTGATTTTTTTAAAAAAAATTGTCCTACAGATCCCTAAGATTCTGTTAATTTTTTGCAATTTTTTTTTCTGTTCTTCACTTTGGATAATTTCTATTGATTTATATCTAAGTTTTTGACTTTTCATTATCATCATCATTCTGCTATGAATTTTTAATTTAAATTCAAAATTTTATTTCTGCAAGTCAATTTTTAATATCATATTGTTTGGGGTTCTAGAATTTCCATCCGTTTTTTTTAAAGTTTCCATTGCTCTGTTGGGATTGCTTATTTTCCCCTTTATTGGGAAAATACATTCCTTTATTTTGATGAGCATCTCTATTATAAAAAATCCCTTGGTCATGACGCCGTCACGCCTTAACGACCAAAGACTGGTCACCAGGAGACTGGTTGCACAGTGAGGCGTGCATGGGGGGGAGGGGCTGTGTGCGTGGTGAGGTGTGCGAGGCTGCGTGTGCAATGAGGTGCTTGCAGGTGGGCGGGGACTTGCTGGAGCAGGCTTAAGCTGTCAGTTGAACATCCCCCAAGGGCTTCCAGACTGCTAAAGGGCACAGGCTGAGCTGAGGTACCGCCCCCCCTCCCCCCCCAGTGCACAAATGTTGTGCACCGGGCCTCTAGTAGTTAACATAACTGCTTTAAAATTCTTGCCTGCTATTCAACCTTTGGATAATACAGGGGGTTGGTCTCCATTGATTGTCTTCTCTTGACAGTGATCACATTTGTCTCATTCTTTATATATCATTTAATCTTGGATTATATCTTGTACATTGGGATATGTTGTATAGATTCTGAGTTTTATTACATCCTTCCAGGAGTTTTGATGTTTTTGTTTCTAGCTGCAATTAATTTGATTGAATTCGAGCTGCAAACTCTGTCTTTTGGTTGGCAGCTCAAATCTCAGTTCAGTGCTCTGCTTATTGTGGGCTGTTTGAGTCGCCCCAAGTGTGCAGAGAACTGGGTATAATTTATTCTCAGAATTTGGGCCTCCCCTCTAAGATTCTCTTTTTTCTAGATTCCCCACTCACTTTCCAGTGTCTGTAGTTGCCCTAACTCTGTCCTATGGTTCATCAACCTACAAAGACTGTGTTTTTATTCTATCAGAGTTTTAGTCACCCCGTGAGTCACCGGCTTCAGCCTGACCTCAGGCTAAATGCCATAAAAACAGAGACTTTTTGTTATTTCCTTCTTCCAAGTTTTAACTTTCCTTCAGAATGTATCAGCTTTTGTTCATTGTTCAGTGCCTTCAGATCTGTGTTTGTGTGTGTGTGTGTGTGTGTGTGTGTGTGATGTTGCATTATTTTCTCCCAAGTTTATAGTTGTCCAGAGAAAGCTTCTGTGGTTCCTTGTTCATACTGAAAGCAGAAGCCCTCATTTTTTTTTTTTAAATTTACTGATTTTTAGAGAGAAAGGAATGGAGAGAAAGGGAAAAGGGGAAATACCAATCCATTGTTCCACTTATTTATGCACTCATTGGTTGGTTCTTGTTTATGCCCTGTCAGGGATTGAACCCACAATCTTGGCATATTGGGGCTGATGCTCTAACCAACTGAACTACCTGGCCAGGGCCCTCATTTTTGGATTAGAATATGGTAGAACGTCTTATCCTATATAATAAAAGCCTAATATGAAAATCGACCGAACAGCAGAACAACCAATTGGCCCTGATTGCCAGCCAGGCCTAGGGACACCCATGCATGAATTTCGTGCACCGGGCCTCTAGTTTACTTATATTTAAATTACTTTTTAAAAATGAACTGTCTGTTCATGTACTTTGGACATTTTTCTATTATTCCTCCCCCTCCTTTTTCTTTTGATTTATAAGAGCTCTTGTTATGTTAAGAATATTACCTATGTCTGTCATACTTGTCACTGTTCTTTTTTTCAGATTATTTTCTTTGTTTATATTATTATTTTTTGCCCATGAGGAAGTTTAAATCTGTGTGCAATCAAATGTGTCTATCTCTCATGGTTTTGGGTTTTTGGGGTCATGCTTAGAAATTTATTCTCTATCAAAGAATTATACATATACTAGTATTTTTATAGTGAATTTTACATATATATATTTTTAATATATTTTATTGATTTTTTACAGAGAGGAAGGGAGAGGGATAGAGAGTTAGAAACATCGATGAGAGAGAAACATCGATCAGCTGCTTCCTGCACACCCCCTACTGGGGGTGTGCCCACAACCAAGGTACATGCCCTTAACCGGAATCGAACCTGGGACCCTTCAGTCCGTAGGCCAATGCTCTATCCACTGAGCCAAACCAGTCAGGGCAAATTTTACATATTTTAATACTCCATTAAGTAGATCTATTTATAATTTATCTTAGTGTAAGAGCTTTGGAGGTGAACCAGCTCGTTTTTCCAATTGTGTAACTAACTGCATCAATGTGATGTAGATAATTCAGATTTCCTCACTGATTTAGCAATGCTAGCCATATCACTTATTAATTTCTTGCATTCTTGGATCTTTTTTTCTGTTCTGTCTATTCCTAAGGTGGTATAAAAAGTAACTTAGCACCCCAGCGGTGTTGCTCAGTGGTTAAGCGTTGACTTATAAACCAGGAGGTCACTATTCTATTCCTGGTCAGGGCACATGTCTGGATTGCATGCTTCATACCCAGTGGGGGGTGTACAGAAGGCAGCCGATCAATGATTC
Organism: Myotis daubentonii; assembly: GCF_963259705.1. Classification (NCBI taxonomy): domain Eukaryota; kingdom Metazoa; phylum Chordata; class Mammalia; order Chiroptera; family Vespertilionidae; genus Myotis; species Myotis daubentonii. The sequence goes on along the minus strand of NC_081842.1, from coordinate 24,419,965 downwards.
TCTGTCATCATTGATGTTTCTATCTCTCTTCCTCTCCCTTCCTCTCTGAAATATATTAAAGTAACTTAGCATTACAACATGTTCACATGCTCTCAATATGACCAGACACTTCATAACTTGGCTTCTTCATTTCTGAATACTTAACTTCAATCATCCCTTGATTTGCTGGATTTCATCATCAAATAGTTCTTTCTGTAAGACCCATTGTCTTGGGTTCTTGCATATTTGAAAATGTCTATTTTTTGCCTCTTCTATACGAGTGACAGAAGCATTCTGTTTAAAATTCTTAGATTACAATTTCACTCACAATTCTGTAAACATCCTTCCATTGTCTTCTGATATTGCGTATTGCTGGACAGTGTGAAGTCTGAGGCAAGCATGGTTATTCTCTTTTTGAGTGACTTGGTTTTTCTGTCTAGATATCTGTGGAATTCTTATTTTTTTTTAATTCAGATAATTTCTTGGTTATTGCTCTGTGCTCCTTCAAATTATCAATGTTCTCTTGAAATATTTGTCTGACTCTTTTCAGCAGTGTTTATTCTACTTCTTGTAACATGTCTTTCATTTTTGTAATTTTATATCTTTATTTTTCTTTCATTGTCCTAAGTGCTATCATCTCACTTTCCAATGAATTTTGTTGTCTTATCAGACCTTATCTGATCTAATTTCTTCTTTAAGTTTTATATTTCCCAGGGTTTATATCTTCTCAAATTTATTTGAGAGCCTAGGGGAGTATTTATCTGACATTTTTTGTTTGTTTGTTTCTGAAATGATTCTTCTTCTGCTGTGAATCCTTACTGTGTATTTTGTTATTATATTTCTTCCTTCAACCCCCACCAGGCTCAAGTCATATCTATTTGTTTGACATCAAATCCCAAGTTACACTGAAGCAGGACTGAATAGACTGGGGAAGAGTGCAGACTGGAGCCACAAAGACTGGGATGAGATCCCAACTCGACCAGGTATCAGCTCGGTGACCTTGGACAACTAACCTAGTATCTTACCTACTCAGAGGGCTGCTGTAAGGATCAACATGCTTTACACATCGTACCCAATAAATCTTGGAGAATGATAACTCTGGTTATTACTTCAGTAGGGGGTGATAATACTTACCTTGCATCCTTTTGATGTTAGCTAAGGAATATACAGGCCTAATAATACTACATTGATTTCTCTTTTGGGTTCATCCTAGAAAGTTACAAAATAGGTGATTTGTGATAGCTGTTATATCTACTAACAAAGAACTATCCCCATCTGCTGGCCACACTCAAGAATTAAAAATAAAAGGCGGCCAAATGTTGAGGAAATAGTTGATTTTGTAGCTATTGTGATTTGTAGCCATCTTTTCAGCAGGAAGCACCACACTTTTCTCTCTCTTACACATTCACACACATTCTCAAACAAGCTGGCACCTCGGCAGACAGCGCGGGCTAATTGTTCACACAGTTGTTTAGGCAAACATTTCCTTTCGGTTTGGAATTTAAATTTGTCTTCCCTGCAGGCTAGACATGCTTCCCTTCTTACTGGCCTGGTTATTTCACAGACTTGGCCTTCTGAGTCTTGCATCTTTGTCCCAAGAAGGACACTGCATCTAATGTTTTTCCTTTTAAGACTCACTGAACTCACCCCCACTGCCAGTAGGCATGAGATGTACCTAACACACATTGTATTCCTAACTACCGTCCATGTTAAATAGGAAAAAAATAAGTCTTAATCGGCCATTCTGTTTTTTAATCGGTCAAAGATGTAAGAATAGCTGCTAAATGAGTGGCTGGGGAGAGCTCTCATTAACTTCCGCCTGGAACTGAGACTGATCACAAAGGCCAAGTTGGCCTTTGAGTCTGGAACTTGTGAGCTCCCTGCATTCATTGGGGTCCAGGAAAGCGGCCTCGCAGCTCCGCTCTCTGGGAAGCTCCCATGCTGTGGGCTGCAGGGGCTGGGTTCCTGCAGTGACTCGGGTCAGCACAGCAGGAGGAGGAGCAAACCGCAGGGCCAGCACAGAAGCTGAGAAAGACCCAGATCCTGCCTTTGGCGCAATCGGTGTCAGCCTGTCTTGCCAGTCAACAGCAGACCAATTCTGAGTTGGCTGAGAGGACCCTCCTCTGCCTTCCAAGAAAATCCCACCTCCCACCCTTACATTCCCTGTGACCTCACTGTAGGCCTGCTCCCAAGGGACTCCTTTCTGAGCAACTCACTTCCTTATTCCCAGGGGTAAGCCCTGACCTCTTCACCTTGACTCTCCACCTCTAACCACAGCATTCTCATGCTACCTACAAACCCTCTCCCCTGCTTCCTCCACCCTCTCCCAAGTCCCTCTTCCATTCCCTTGCCAACTTGCTGCATCTCTTCCTTCTCTACTCTACCCTCTGTGCCCCCCGATTATCCTAATAGTCACTCATTTTTTGCCCCCACAGGGTCTCTCTCTCTTTCCCAATCTTTTGTAGTGTCTTCAGGCTGCATTCCCCCCATTTATGACACCTTAATTTTTTATTACTTCTTTTCCTTCTGTGTTCCCGTAACACTTCATTCATGTTTCTAGTATAGCTGTCATCACAACATCCTATTATTTATGTGTCTGGGTCCTCCCAGTGCCGCCTGAGCATCATACAGGGCAGGGATTGCCCTCCTCACTATATTCCCAGCTCCAAGCACAGCTCCTGGCATATAGGAGGCACTCAGTTTGTTGAATGAATGAATATTTCTGTTATTTCAAATCTTCATTTGTTGATCAAATTTGCTCTTATGTTTATTTTCCCCTGACTTCATTTGTGTCTAAAGATTTTTTTAAAACTTTTCATTTGGACGTACTTTCAGACTTTCAAAATAAAAATTGTTAATAGTACAAAAAAATTCCCATACACTCTTCAGATTCCCCAAATGTTGACATCTTACATAACCATAATACAGTGATCAAAACCAGAAAATGAACATTGATATAATTAATCTATAGACTTTACTCAAATTTTGTCAATTGTTCCATTAATGTCCCGTTTTGGAATCAGAATTCAGATCCAGGATTGCACATGATATTAGGTTGCCATATCTCCTTAGTAAACTGTACTCTGGGATAGCTTCTCAATCCTTTTAATTTTTCCTTGACCTTGACATTTTTGAAGGGCTCAGGCCAGTTGTTTTGTAGAATGTTCTCCAAATTAGGTTTGTGTAACATTTCCTCAAGCTATGCTCAGGTTTTCCATTTTTGCCAAGAATATCCTTCTCAGTGCATCGTATCAGAGTGTACGTGGTATCTGCGTGTGCCACTACTGATGATGTTAGCACTGATCACGTGGCTAAGGTAGTTCTGGCAGATTTTCCACTCTAAGGTTATTGTTGTTCCTTTGTAATGAATAAGTACCTTGCAGGAATATGTAAATATGTTGGTTTTTATCATACTTCTGTCTACGGATTTTAGTATTCTTTGATGACTCCGAAGATTGGAGTAGCCTTTGTGTAGCACTATGGCCCAGGGTCTACATGTTCAGTAGACTGCTATGATTATTATTGTGGTATTTTCCAAATGGTGGTCTTTCTATTTCCAAGGGTTTAAATTGGGCTGGGGAAATAGTTTGCCCGTGGTGAATCATCTAGGGCCCTAATCCAGGAATGACTAATACACTCTCTAAATGAGGCCTGGGCTTTTAATGTAGCACTCTGGGTCACAGTTCGCTCTCTAAACAGTTCCAGTCTATGGACTGCTCTTCCCCCTTTTCTCCCTCCGCCCTCAAATCTCCTATTTCTGGATACAAATAGGCTCTCCTGATGGGTGGTGGTGTTCCTGATGAAACACCAAGAAGGCCTATCACAAGTACATTGATCACAACTTAATTATTAATTCATGCCCCTAAAGTACATACTGTGGAGACTAATGCTCCAAGACGAAAGGTCCTTGGCTCACATTTTTAGAACCACTGAGTTAAAGGACAGCTGCCTAGGCTAAGATCAAGGGAGCATATAATATACCAAGACCTACTGTGTTTTCGGGAAACACTTTCCAGCCATGGGCAAACTATGGCCCGCGGGCCGGATCCGGTCCGTTTGAAATGAATAAAACTAAAAAAAAAAAAGACCGTACCCTTTTATGTAATGATGTTGACTTTGAATTTATATTAGTTCACACAAACACTCCATCCATGCTTTTGTTCTGGCCCTCCGGTCCAGTTTAAGAACCCGTTGTGGCCCTGGAGTCAAAAAGTTTGCCCACCCCTGTAACCCATCCTCGCTGTGTCCCAACACTGAGGGCCTTAGGATCTTTTCTCAAGCATTCAGGTAGGGTTACTGAGTTTGGGGGAGGGGTTGGAGGTTGAATGGAATTAAGACATCCTAAAACTGTGGATCCTTCACAGAGTGCCTGTTAAGTTCCACTAGAGCAGTGGTCGGCAAACTGCGGCTTGGCAAACCGCCGCTTGTGAGCCACATGCGGCTCTCTGGCCCCTTGCGTGTGGCTCTTCCACAAAATACCGACTTCTGCGCATGGGCCACGAAGTTTCAATCGCACTGTACATGCACGCCCGCACGTGGTATTTTGTGGAAGAGCCACACTCAAGGGGCCAAAGAGCCGCATGTGGCTCACCAGCCGCGGTTTGTCGACCACTGCACTAGTCCATGAAATATAGAGTGTTTATTACTTAGGAAAAAAGTTCCAACCCATAGATAGTGTGTCTGAGAAAAGAAAATCTTTCTTTTGCCACATGAGCAATAATTAGTTTTCAGTGTGACCAGATTTAGATTAATTACTCTCTGGTTAGAGAGGTCAAGGTCGTATCAATCTGCATGCTTTTAGGGGACTGCAGAGATGGCCACCAGGATTCTTAGCTGCATGAGGACTTCTTAGGATAAACAGGTACATGGGCTTTGGAATTTACAGTCAGGATTGAGATGAAGAAAAGGAAATGATGGTTGTCGTGGGCCCTGGGGTCATTAGATTGAAGAAGATGGAAACAAGAGACAAAGATCTGGCCCTGTTTGTAGACTGTTTCCATGTTGGGGAAGGGGTCTCTCAACTAAACACCCGCCTGTCCCCCAACACTGGTGAATGACAAAGGAGAATAAACAAGACCCAAAGGCCAGCATTTGCCGAAAGACCTGCCACACCAGGCGGACCAGTCATTCCCCTGGCTTTCTCCGGTGCGGGAGCGCTGCTGGTGGCTGCTGAGGATGGTGTGTGTCTCTGGAACCCACGGGCGATGGAGCAGGGGCTGGCGGCAGCCGTCAGGTGAAGCAGGAAGAGTCAGAGTTCCAGCACCAGATGGGTAGGGACTGGAAGTCCATCTCCGCTGTGACGAGAACCCAGGCTGTGGTTTTCCTTCGCAGCTGGTGCACCAGGGCACAAAGGTTACGGTCATGAATACATTAAGTGCCAGCACTATTCCTTCTGTTTTGGAATCCCTGAATACTGATCATAGCTTTTGAATTCTATAAGAAAAAGCCCTTCCCTAGGGTGGGAACAGGGAAATCTTTATATTAAAGTGGCAGTCCCAAGAGAATTTTTCAGAACCCTCGAAGAACGTACTGGCTCAGTGCTCTCTGCACCAGCACAAAAGCTGCTTGTTACGAGAATCACATTCTAAACAGAGGCAACCTCAGAGCCGTAGGACTGCGGTTGGTCTTTGGTAACGCATGCATTCTTTCGGTCAGCAGCAGAAGATGCCCTTTCTAGGGTGGCTCTGTCCACAGAGATGGCACTGTCTAGGAATGAAGACTTTTTTTCTCAATGGGGCCCCTGGGACAAAGGTCTCATTTCACAATTCTGAGCTTCAGGGTAACAGGGGCCCTTGAAGGCGTGGCTTCACCCAGCTGGGTTCTCTAAAAGAGTGACCACAAGGGACAGTTGACCGTACATATCACCACCGGGCACAGTGAACTTGAGGTAACCGGGGGGCAGATGGGATACTTGACGTCATGGGGGAGAAGGACAGAGAAGTCCTGTTCTTGTCCATCGCTGAACATGTAGGCCCTGGGGCCTAGTGCTACACAAAGGCCGTGCCCTGCAGCACTTATTGGCGGGGATTCTCACAGTGCTGCAGGCATCTGTGTGAATTCTATCAGTCAGACCTGCCTATGGACCTGGCCTCACGATGGGCCTGCTTGATTTGGAAAAACACTTGAAGAAGCTGGAGAGAGCTGAGCTGGAGGGAGGGTGAGGGCGGAGCCCTATCAAGGCTGTCATTATTAGTCACGTTAGTATTATTGTTTCCTGGGTAGGAACTATTAGTTACACGATCCCACAGGATACATCCTCTTCCGGGATGCCCTGGGAACACATCAAGAAGAGAAGATAGGGCAAAATGCCTTTCCCTTCCAGTGTTTTCGCTTTTCATTTCTTTGCTGTACTTTTTTGTCTTGTAGGCCAGTTTCCTCTTTTGATTATCTGTTTCAGTAACATTGTCACGTGGCTCTATTACTAGGACACAAGAAGGCAACACAACTCCACAGTTTGCACTGACAGCATGCACAGTGGCCCGTCACCAACAGACTTTGAAAGACGTGATTATGGGATACACACCTGTTATTACATAGCAATTTGTGGACCAAAGAGCTAACAGTGAAGTGTGTACTTGGGTAATTGCTTCTAAGTTAATATCCTGTGGCAATTCATTCTTCCATTCAATTAATCATGCCATTGTTCAATGAATATTTATCAAATGCCTAGGAAGTGGCAGGCACTGTGCTGGGTGCCAGGAATGGCAGCAGTGAATAAGGCAGATGGGGTCCCTGCCCTTGGGGAACCTTTTAATAAGGTACACCCTAGGTATTAAGTTATAAGGGAAGTAAGATAGGTTGATGGGTTTTGGGGGAGAAGCTGCCTTAGCTGGGGAAGTTCTCCCTGATGGAAACGGCAGGATGGAGCCCATCATGAGAAGATCTGAGGGAAGAGAATGCCAGGCAGCGGGATCCTCTCATCCAAAGCCCCTGTGGTTGAATTGTGTTTGAAGAACAGAGAGAAGGCCAGGAGGGTAGAGCTCAGAGAGCAGACATGGGGTGGTCTGGGACAATGGGTCTAGGCAAGATGAGAGAGGCAGGCAGAGGCCAGATCATGGAGGGCCTTACAGGAATTTGGGTTTTATTTTCCTGATGTCTTTAAAAATTGTCTTCCCTAGAGGCCTGGCTTCATGCAAGTCCATGAGAGCACCGGGGTGGGCAAGGCTCTGCACCCTCACCCCATGTCCCCACTTCCAACCAAGATGTCTCCCTCTCTTCATCAGCTTTGCACATTCAAATTCTGTGTAAGATTTAGCCTCTCAGAGGTTTCAAACTTGTGACCCATGAAAGATAGCCAGAAATGTTTCACTTCCCCATCAAGAGGTGGAGTTTATTTACCCTGCACTTGAATCTGGGCTGGTCCTGTGACTGCTTTAACCACAGAGTTGGCCGAAGTGATGCTATACCAGCCTTTAAGCAGACTAGCAGCTTCCACTTCCCCCTTGACAATAGGCTTCGTGGCGCCTCAGCTGCCATCTAAGAAGTCCTCCTGCTCTGCGGAAGAGACCTTGCAGAGAGCCAAGGAACCAGCCAACAGGAGACTCGAGACACCACCAGATGCCCCCAGCTGGCCGCTCCAGCCATCCCCCAGCTCTCAGAGGCATCCTCGGGGACATGAAAACGTCATCTTGCACATTCTGTCTCCAGTAGGCATCACCTGGAGCAGAGACAAGCGATCCTGCTTGCCTTGTCATGGACCCCAGAATCGTGTCCAAAATAAAATGTTTATCCCACTGTGTTCGTTGTCTTTACCTTTTTAAAGAAAATATGTTTTTATTGATTTCAGAGCAAGGAATGGAGAAGGAGATAGATACATCATTGATGAGAATCATTGACCCACTGCCTCTTGCATGCCCACTACTGGTGATTGAGCCTGCAACCAGGGCTTGTGTCCTGACTAGGAATCGAACCGTGACCTCCTGGTTCATGAGTCAACGCTCAACCATGGAGTCATACTGGCCAGGTTATTCCACTACATTTTCTAGCAGTTTGTGGCACAACAATAGAAACCTGAAGCAAAACCTTTCCTCTGAGCAAAATTAATGGTTTTATGAAGAACTCAGAGAACTTATATCTGACAACTAGGGAGGCAGTGGAGTATAGTGGACAGGACAAGGACTTGGGAGTAAAACCGTCCTGGGATTGAATCACACCACAACTTTGATTCTTAGCTTCTTCATTTCTAAAATACATGACTTGAAGGTTTAATGTGAGACATAAAATCAGACACTCTATGCCAGGGGTGGGCAAACTTTTTGACTCGAGGGCCACAATGGGTTCTTAAACTGGACCGGAGGGCCGGAACAAAAGCATGGATGGAGTGTTTGTGTGAACTAATATAAATTCAAAGTAAACATCATTGCATAAAAGGGTACGGTCTTTTATTTCAATAGTTTTATTCATTTCAAACGGGCCGGATCCGGCCTGCGGGCCGTCGTTTGCCCACGGCTGCTCTATGCTAAGACCTTGACACATAATAAGAGCTCAATAAATTGTACGTGTTGTGTCAAGGCCCTTCCAGTGGGGGCTCACAGCAGGCTTCCTGGGTTGGGAAGCACACTGGGTGGGGCCCATGCCCTGTCACTGTTGGGCCCAGGTAAAGTCACAGTGCAGGTGTCAGTGGAACAGGGGAGGTGGCCAAACTTACTGCCAGTGTTCCTGCCATGGTAACTGGTCATGTGAACATAGTATTTTACAACACTAAGTTCACATTGAGAACATTCCCCCCTTCAATTCTCTTTTAATCCTTCTGATAAAATTGAAACAAAAATTGCCGGGGTCCAACCCCAGCGGGTCCAGGAGTTCCCAAAGGCGTAGACGGAGTTGGCGAAGAGGGAAAGACTCGGAGACAGTGTTCAGTTCATCAGCAGCCTAGCCAGGATCTCCAGCCAGGATCTCCAGCCAAGTTCTGGTTAGGATCTCCAGCCAGGTTCTGCAGGTTCTCCAGCCAGGTCCAGTCACCAGGTTCTAGTCAGGCTCTCCTGCCAATCTCCGCAGTCAGGTTCAGTCCAGGATCCCCTGCCATGCTCTCTCGCCAGGCTCCACCTCCAGGCTCCGAGGCCAGTCCCTGTCCAGGATCCTCCGGCATGCTCTCGCCAGCGAAGTTCTTCTGTCTCTAGAGAACGTTCTGTGTAGGTTCTGTACCTAGGCTCTGTCTCTCTTGGTCCTGTCTTCCAAGCCCTGTGTCCTTAGTTCTGTGTTCTGAGTTCTGTCTCTTGCTGTCTTGTTACATCTGTATTTATACCAGTTGATTCAATCCTATCAATCTCTATTACAAAGGTTAGGGCGTTTCTTATCTCCATTCCAGGGAGTAAAGATTATGTAGCTTAAGCATGATTGTTTGTAGTGATTAACTACCCGCCTGGCACTTAGTTAAGGAGTTTCATCCCCTCCCTGACTTCAGGGAAAAATTCCTACCTGGGGAAACAACCTTTCTAGGAGAGGCATCCCCTCCCTGACTTCAGGGAAAAATTCCTACCTGGAGAAACAACCTTTCTCGGAGAGGTGACCTTGGTTAAAACACAGCACCAAGAAGGTGAGCAAACATATTAAGAACTGTATGCCATATATGCCAGGTCCCTTGAAACAGCAAGGATGGACCGGCTCCCGGCAAAAAATGCTACTGATTTTTAAAAAATATATTTTTATTGATTTCAGAAAGGAAGGGGGAGGTAGAGAGAGATAGAAACATCAATGATAAGAGAGAATCATTGATTTGATGCCTCTTGCACGCCCCCTACTGGGGATCGAGCCCACAACCCGGGCATGTGCCCTTGACCAGAGTCAAACCCGGAACCCTTCAGGCTGCAGGAGGGCGCTCTATTCACTGAGCCAAAACAGCGAGGGCCAGTACTGACACGGAATACTTATTAACATACCCACCTTTCTTTCTTGTTTTTTCACTTCATTTTAGCATGGATAGTTTTGTGTTTTTTAAAAAATATATTTTATTGATTTTTAGAAAGGAAAAGAGAGGGAGAGAGAGATAGAAACATCAATGATGAGAGAAAAATCATTGATTGGCTGCCTCCTGCATGCCCCCTATTGGGGATTGAGCCCACAACCCAGGCATGTGCCCTTGGCCGGAATTGAACCTGGGACCCTTCAGTCTGCAGGTTAACGCTCTATCCATTGAGCCAAACCAGCTAGGGCTAGCATGGATGGTTTAATGAAACACACAGCTTTAGGTTTGGAGTATTTGGGAGGCAACAGAACCTAGGGCCCAGTGATGGTGAACCTTTTGAGCTCGGCGTGTCAGCATTTTGAAAAACCCTAACTTAACTCTGGTGCCGTGTCACATATAGAAATCTTTTGATATTTGCAACCATAGTAAAACTAAGATTTATATTTTTGATATTTATTTTATATATTTAAATGCCATTTAACAAAGAAAAATCAACCAAAAAGATGAGTTCGCATATCACCTCTGACACGTGTGTCATAGGTTCTCCATCACTGAGTCCTAGACTAAGATTGCTTGATATCATTGTTTAGTTGTGTGTGTTTTTTCTTGCCCATTACTAGTTTCCTATTTTGGACCTTGACATTGTACAAGTGGATGTGGCGAAGATTGCGATGAAGGTATGCAGGCAACTGATGCAAATGCTGCTTCACCAAATGTCCCCCAAGCTTTGTCAATGGGCCCTACTTTGGGTTGTCACAGTCCACAAAAGCTGATAAACCCATTGAGTGGGTACTCTTCCTCTGTCAGCTCTGAGGCCCATGCACACCACAGGGCCATCCGGGATGGCCAGAGCGGGCGACAGCTTCATGGTTAACACGCTAACACAGCTCTTGGCGTTCGGGTGATGGCCTCTTGGTTTCTGAACCTTTCTCAGAGCCACACTAGCCCACGAGCCACTGCACCTGCCTTGGGACTGCTGCCGGGGCGGTTCTGTTGGCTCAGCTCCCTCTGACCTTCCCCCTGTCTGCAGCTCTGGCCTCCCTAATGCGCTCAGCACTTTCAGCTGTTCTGTGATAGTCTCAAAGGGCATGGAGATGAGGGCTGTGCTGAAAATGTGCATGTTCTGCAGAAAAGGGCCACAGAACACTTAGAGAGGAAAAGGACAAAAAGATCAAAGTGGTTTTGGAACAGAAGAGAGAAGGAAGACTATAAAATTTGAATGAAGTGCCTGGGAAAAAAAAGAATCAGGAGAAAGGAGATGGCTTTGTTTAGTAGTTAGAGCTAAGAGGGGAGAAATGGTAAGAACAGAGATAGGTGCCCTTTAAATTAAGGGGCTGCTTAAAATCTAAAAATATTAGCATCATTCTGACTAAAGCAACAAAAACTACTACAATGTTGATCTCAAGCAGCGACGTGACTGTAGCAGTTTTGTCAGTGACACCATGTCTCGATGGCTGCTCTGTGTCACCTCCTCAGGGAGGCCTTCCAGGATCACACACCATCTGAAATAGTGCTCTCCCTTCTATCTATCTCTGATTTGCTGCATTTTCCCTCAGCACACTTACCACTACATGTAATTTTATTGGGTCATTTACTTACTGCCATTCTCTCCCCATTAGATAGTAACTCCATAAGGCAGGGACTGTGCCTCTCACATAGCATTCCCTGCTCTGCTGGCACAGAGGAGGCACACAACAGATAAATATTGGGAGAACGAATTCAACCAGTTAAGGTCTATGAAGCCCCTACTATGTGTGAGACAATAATAGGAATATGAGATAGGTTAGATATGAGTTTTGCCCTGAGGAAACTGTCTACTAACTATCACTGTCAGTTTTAGAGGACTTACTATGTGCTAAGTACCTTATGCGTATTGTGTTATTTCATCTTTGACACCTAGGGGTGATGTTAATGTAAACATTTTTAGCAGCAGGTATTGTGGACACTGCACTGGCACCATGAGCTGGCACCCAGGGATATTAAATAACGTTGCCAAGGTCTGAGAACCAGGAAACCAGGCAGAGCCAACATTTGAATGAAGGTGTGGCTAACTCTATGCAAATTCTTCTAATCCCACTACAGAAGTACCTATTCCTCTCTACTCATAAATATGTGTGAGCACCTCCTTTGTGCACAGAAATAAAATGATCTCCACCGTCAAGAACTGGAGGCCTCATGGGAGGAGCTGAGGACTCGGGGTCCAGAGAGTCCCCGGTGGACCCAGCCAGCCTCTTCTTCCACCGTTTGGCTTTAACAGGTGGTTAGGTCCAAAGGCCATACAAACAGAAACAAGGGAGAAAGGGACGGAGGGGTGAGGACGGGAAGAGCTGAGCAAACAGGCAGCTCTGAGGACATTTACAGAAGCCGAGGGAACACGCAGAGAGGGCCTGGGTCCTTGGGGGCAGCTTGCTGCTCTCCCTCCCCACTCCCTCTGAGTGACCTCCATCCTAGAAAGCCTGGCCCCTGGGGCGGCAGCAGGGTGAGTTCTCTGGCAGCGGATTTCACTGGCCCAGCAGCACAATTTAAATTTCCCTTTCAGGTGATGGCTGATACAAACAATTTCGCCACAGTCGAAGGAAAATTGGGAGCTGACCGCCCCTCTGCCTGCAGCACTGTGCTGGGGAAAGCTAGTTCACCCCAAATGTGCACGTGCCCCCTGTTGGCCAAGCAGTTCTCAATTAGCAGAAGAGACGGGCCACTTCCCATCTTAACTCTGCTCACCCACTGCATCACACGTCATAGTTACAAGGTCTCCCTCATGCAGGCAGCACTTCTTGCTGATGGTACTAAGGACTGCTAACAGTACCTGCCACACCCTTGCGAGATGAACATTGTTTGACCTAAACGTACATGGGCTCGGCTGTGGCACAGTTTATCCCAGAGTTGCTTTGGAGAAGGTAATGATGATAATTAAGTCTGTGCTTCTGTCCCCTCAGGGATGTGGCACAAAAGCACTCAGTAGCTTCCTAACACCTAGCCTCTACATACCACCTGGGTAGGTAGACATTTTTGTATTTACCCTGCTAGGTAACCCCCAACCCCACCCCCCAAAGTCACAAAAGGAGAAGGAAACTCAAGAAGGTCAATGAACTTGCCTCCTGGTTACTGAGCAGTGGAGCTGGGGTTCTCACCCACGAACTCTGATTCTAAAGCCCATGTCCCAGTGTCTGAGCCTTGAGTGACAGTTGCCCCTATTTAATTCACCGTGAGAGATGCTCCACAAAGTGAGAATACTTGGTTATTGACCTTAAGGAGAGTACGGGCCAGATGAGATCACTGGGCGAACCAAGTAAGATACTTAAAAAAGACCATTTTAATGCAACAAATTTTAAGTACCGAGACGAGGGGAAATGTGGAGGCAGAGTGGCTGGGAGCACAAGGTTTCCCAAAGCTTAGAGAGTTGAGGGAGGCCAAGAAAGACAGATAAGGTGTGGGCAGGAGGAGGAAGGGAGGTGTTCTTCCTAAGGGAGAGGTCCCTGCAGGGCCTGGAGGGGGAACCAGCCTGGGGCATCCTGGGGACAGAGAGAAACCACTGGTGAAAGGTAAGCTGTGTGAAGATGTGTCAGGGGAGACCCTGGGAGGCCTGGCTGAGGAGTCTGGGCTTGATACTGAGGCAGGGCAGAGCCATGGGAATGAAAAGGAAGGCATCAGTTGTTTGAGGAAGTTTTGACCATGTTGAGTGTTCTCTCAAAATGGAATTGATTTGCAGGTAGTTAAAGGCACAGCGATTTGACTCAGAGAAGATGAGGATCTAGAATGTCGATTCAAAAGACCGCCCGTGGTTGCAGTTCATTCTGCATCCTGACCAGCAGGCCACCCCTTCAATAACCTCCCCCATCCTACCTTTGAATGAGGAATGCATTCACGCACCATTTAGGCTCTGTGGACAAGCTGTTCGCTGGCCCTTCATCCCAAGTCACTTCATCTCTCCGGCCTCAGTTACTTTATCTGCACGATAACAGTGATGGACCAGACAGTCCCCGGTAGTCAGCCACGGTCACCAGAGCTCTTAATTTATGTCTACCCTGTCCTACTTTTCATAAAGCCATTCTGTTCCCTTTCTTTTTCTTGCAGGATGCCGGGATATGTGATCAAGTTTCCTTTTTTGGGGTCTATGGTTAGGAGGGAACATAAGCCTCTGACCTACTTTTTCTGGGGCCTGGCTGCCTGTTTTTGTGTTTTGGCCCCAGCCTCATGTCTCAGGGAATGCAGTTCCCTTCATACATGTTCAGAAATCACCTCCTTGGATACAGATTGAAATTATGTATGGATGAAATGATAGATAGACTATCTGGGAAGTGGGTAAGGCAAAGATGAAAGCTACAACCTGATTGTTGTTGAAGCTGAGGGACAGTATGTGGGTTTCATGGAACTGTCTGACAGCGTTGGCTTATGTCGAACAATTTCCCGTAATAAAAAAGTTAAAAACAGATGCACACACTTTGTTTCATGCTGCAGCATCCAGAAAGCTGAGCTGTGGAGGACCAGCAGAGCAGTTCCCCAGAGCAATCTTGAGACATGGGAAAGCAGTAAAGTTGATACAACAAAAAGTCGACTGCACGTGGTAGGGTCCCTCTGAGGACACTGGCCCTGGATGACTTGTTGACCAGAGCATCTCCCGTCATCGTGAGCTGTTATTTTCCTGCCTGCTGGAAGGCTCCGCCTCCTACTTCTCCTTCCCCTTCCGTTGGTTTGTAAGTTAATTTTCTCCCAGGGGCAGAGAGAGCTGCTCTTTCAAGGACCATAAAGGAAGGATGACAGGCCCTCCACTGAATGCCTTTCCTTTTTTTTTTTAAACCACAACTCAGAGTAAGAAATATACTTTTTATCACCACATGCAAACACAACGGACACGTATGTTTCATAACCTAACACCCATTACTAATATTTTCTGTGCTGTCCTACTTTAGACTATTCTATCCCAATATTTTAAAAGGCTGTTGCGATCCACTGAAATGATTTCAGAACCCTAATGGGCTGCAGCCTGCAGTTAGAAAATGGTTAATGAAAAGATACTCTGGGCAGGAAACTGAACATTTAAAACATCTGGCCTGGGGGTTGAAGTGACAGGCAGCTGGATCTCATTTGTATCCGAGAGTGGAAAAGGCCTCCACACTTCCCTTAAGTGGGTGGAAGGTCAGATCTGCAGCGCTGGCCCAAGGACTGACCGAAGGATTAAATTTCTGCAGATGTGTTAATCCCATCAACAGGGAGCGATCACAAGCTGTAGGTGTAAGAAGGGACTTTGCTTGCCCGGGGCTCAGCCGCACCCCATCTTGTAGTTTTATGACGGTAAAAAAAGAAAGGAGCCGTGTTATCCAGGCCCCACTGTGGCTGCTGCTCAGCCGAGGCACCAGCCAATGGCATTTGGCTGTTTGTGTCCTTTGGAACCAGACAGACCTGAATCGGAACCAGATAGACCCATGACCTTCTAACTATGTGACTTTAGACAGATCACTTGACCTCTGAATCTCAGTTTATCTGATCAGAATGGGGATAATAATACTGCATTAAATGAGATATAATACAGCATTTGGCCAGAATCTGACATAAGGGCAGACCCTCAACAAATATTGTTAATTTCTTCTTCTGGCCAGAGGCCGTGGGAAATTTCCTTCAATGGCTGCTCAGCCTGGTGCCCTGGATGACAGACCTGCCACCGCTGCTCTGCCCGGGGGTTTGCCGGAGGGGAAAGAAAGGCAGAGCACTCAAGCAGAAATGAAGTGATCTAGGGAGGGTCATTCCTCGGCTTTAGGTCTCGTTCCTCAATCGTGAAGTGAAGGTAGGGGAAACGCCACGATTTTCCGAAACTCCTGGCTGGCTCATGTTTCTCAGTGACATCGAGGCTCCTGGGCACCAACTCAGACCCATTGAATCACAATCACCCCACTCCAAGGTCCAGTAATTCACCAAGTCATTTCAAGTCTGCTTCCTAAACCTCCTCCAAGCCCTCTCATTGTCTCCTCCTCGCTGCCCCTGCCACTGGCCTCCTGGCCTCCTGGTCACTGGCCTTCTTGCTGGTTCTCCACTCTGTGGCCAGAGAGGTGGCTTTACAACCCCAAAGCGATACAGAAGCTGCTGGGCCAAACTTTTAATGATTTTTCTATGCCCTTGGAACAAACTCCAAACCCCTGTGTCATCTGTCCCCCAAGGCTCTCCTTGACCTGGTCAGACCTGGTCAGTGCCAACCTTTGCTCCTTCTGTTTAGATCACCTGCCCCAGCCCCGGCTGCCAATTTAAGGGCAGCAAGGACAGTGATTCTCCTGCTATTGCTGTGGACCAAGGCCCAGGACATGGCCTGGTGCGAACCAGGCACTGAATGAAAGAGCAGTTACTGAGCGCCAACGAAACCTTTTCTATAAAATCATGGCAAACCACCTATTTTCTGGACAAAATAACTTTCAAGTTATTGTCTCTTCAAGTCCCAATTGTATTTTCTGCTGGTTGATTAAGGAATAAATCAATTGTAATATGATTTCTGTCACTTTTATGCTTTGGTAAAAGATGATTTCCGGAACTTTTTTGGGTTTAGGTGAACAAATATAGTTTGGGTGCTTTCCCCACACTCCCCCAAATGCTCTAAGCGAATGCTAGTCGTTGCTCATTATTTCTAAAGCCTGGTCTTGCACACAGACATGATGGCTGAAAATTTCCCTTCGCAGGAAGAATGCCATGCATTATGGTTTTCACTTCCATTTAACCCGATTAAGTATTTGTTTAAGTGCTCTGTGCTCTGATTAGAGGTGTCTGTGTATGAAGTGCTCCTTGAACAAAAGTTATGGGTAGTCAAATGTAATTGAATTGGCTAATGTTCCATAATTAAGGCAAAACCACTTTACTTAAATAATTAGTGGTTACAGTAGTAGAGTTAATAGGTTTGCTCTGGTTTCATCTGTGCTACGGGTGTTAGCCAACAACACAACTATGTGACATGCTGTTTTGTTCTACGGAACCTCGGGTTCAGCAATGTCAGGTTCCAGGCCAGGCCAGTGCTGCTGGCTGCTTTCCTAAGAAGTCATCAATGAGCAGCAATAACCGGATTGAGTTTTTCCCTATGGTTTGTTCAAAAGATTGAATAAGAACTCAAAACAGAGCATTCTGGAGAGAATATGAGCAGTTTCCCCAAGCATTGTGGTTCATACTGGAAGAGATCTCACTCACAGATTTTTCTAGAATAGCAATTCCCAAATTGCTACTGATTTTAGGATGCTAGGTTGGCAGTTACAGGTCAGACTAGCCAACCCAGGATTTAGTGTCAGCAAAGGAATAGTTACTTATTCATTAGTTAAGCAGGTAGCAGAAAACCCAATTTATATTGGCTTAAACAAAAATTACCCCCACAGAAGGAAATATCCAGAAGTAGGGGCTTATTTGCATTGGTTCAGCAGATCAAAGATGTCATCTAGGCACTCAGGTGCTTTCTCTCTCCAGTCTGCCACCCTTGTAAGATGCTTTCCTCCTTGGACTCGTCACCCTAGAGTCACAAGTGCAGTTCCAGCCATGCAGCAAGCATGCCAGGTGACAAAAAGCGAGAGGAGGCAGGTACTACGTCCCCCTTTACGAAGACAACACAAGGCTTTTCCACAGCCCTCTACCCAGCAGGCGTCTGCTTGGATCTCATTGACTAGAACTGAGTCATGGTCCCTGGATCCCTGGCTCCCTGCAGCTCCAAGGAGGCTGGGGAAGTGGATAACAGGACCTTTCTGTTGCCCTAGACTCAATCCTATCACAACAACCCCCCCCCCTCCAGCCCCCCTGCCCCCCGCCTTTGCTGCCTCCTTTTAGGAAACAAATATTTTGTAATACTCCTTTATCCTGGAAGGCAATGAATAGATCATAAAATCCATCTATATCCATCCTGTCAGAAGAATGCCTTAACTGTAACATAAATATCCTAATATATAAAAACCCAGGGTCCGTAACGTCCAAAATGACTGAAGGCTCCACCAAAGGCCAGGCTGCATGCGCAGCAGGCTCCGGTGGGCGGGGACTGACGAGTGGGTTGAACTGTTGACCTCTTGGGGAGAGAGAGAGAGGTGGGGATGATCAGCGGCTACCACAGCTGCTGGCGAGTCCTGGAAAGAGAGAGAAGCAGGGTCTGATCGAGGCTCTGGATTAGACCCTGCTTCTCTCTTTCTCCAGGCCTCACCAGCAGCTGCGCCTCTCTCTCTCTGAGAGATCAGCAGTTCAGCCCGCTCGCCAGCTGATCAGCCCTGCCTCTCTGATCAGGCCTGGAGATAGGCCGAAGATGCTGACTGGCATAGAATCCAACCAATCAGAACCCAATCTGGGTGAACTGTGAAGGCAGAACCCAAGGTGAGGGCTGAGGAAGGGTTTTACGGGCAACAGCTGTTTGGTGTAAGGTGTAAGGTGTAAGAAAGTGGTTCAATTTTTTAATGACCGGTTTGACAGTATAGTGCATATGGCTGGCTATCAGTCCAGATATAGGGATTATGTATTTTTGTCTGTCAAGAGCATCTCCTCCTGCTGAAAAAGGCTCCCCTGCCCCATTTAAGCAATCCTATCCTATATAATCTATCTGTACTAATAAAAAGGTAATATGCTAATTAGACCAGGTCAACTGGCCATCTTCTGGACGTCCGACTTCCTTCTGGACAAAGCCATGGTGGTGGGGGCCGAGGCAGAGGCAATTAGGGGCGATCAGGCCAAGAGGGGGTTAGAGGCAATCAGGCTGGCAGGGGAGGGCAGTTGGGGGCAAGATCAGCCCAGCAAGGGAGGGCAGTTAGGGGCGAGATCAGGCTGGCAGGGGAGGGCAGTTGGGGGCAAGATCAGCCCAGCAAGGGAGGGCAGTTAGGGGAGAGATCAGGCTGGCAGGGGAGGGCAGTTGGGGGCAAGATCAGCCCAGCAAGGGAGGGCAGTTAGGGGCGATCAGGCAGGCAGAGGCAGTTAGAGGCAATCAAGCAGGCAGGCAAAGAGGTTAGGGGCGACCAGGCAGGCAGGCAGAGGGTTTAGGGGCAATCAGAAAGGCAGGCAGAGGCAGTTAGAGGTGGTCAGGCAGGCAGGCAGGTGAGCAGTTAGGAGCCAGCAGTCCCAGATTGTGAGAGGGATGTCTGACTGCCCACAGGGATCGGGCCTAAACTGGCAGTTGGACATTCCCTGAGGGGTCCCAGATTGGAGAGGGTGCAGGCTGGACTGAGGGAACTCTCCCCCCTCTGAGGAGGAATTTTGTGCACCAGGCCACTAGTAAGAAATAAGGGGAAAGTAATTTATTAAAAAATGTTAGGCATTTCAATGCATAATTGCCTGAGGGTGACTTCACTAGCCAACATACTGTCATAGTCAGAGGTTGCACCTATCTACAAGAAATAGTTAAGAAGAAAAAATGAAGGAAGATCAGAAGATATTCCATACAGGCAGGAGAGGAATATGAAAGAGCAGAGGTTCACGTGCACACTACAATAAAAACCACTGTAAGTATAACTAGTAACAAGCTAGATGTGCTTGCATTTGGGAGGAAAGCTTAATTGTCCTGACAAGTTACAGACTGTGAAGGGGAGACAATAACAATGACATTCTTTCCAGTGAGCTGAACTGTATTGCTAAGTGCAGTGTCAAAAAGAATTCTTTCTGTTATGACAGAGAACTGGGGAAGTACCACAAAAACCCCATCTCCTGTCTTGAAGACTTAACACGTGTCAAGATAGATGCTTAGCCTGGAGGACCTAAAAAAGCAACAACAAACAACAAAAAAACCTTGGAGGCCTCGGGCTTCAGTAAGCAATGGAATAGATGTTCTAAGGGAGAAAAATCATAACTAAAGAGGCTGTAGAGAAGGTGTTTTGTACAATTTAGGCAAGAGAATCAAAATAAGGTTGAAAAGCAACAAGCAACCCCAAAATAAATACGTCATTATCCTTACAACATAGATTTCTTTTTCTTTTTTCACTTTTTTTTAATTAAATCTTTATTGTTCAGATTATTACATTTGTTCCTCTTTTTTCCCCCCATAACTCCCCTCCTCCCAGTTCCCGCCCCACCCTCCGCCCTCACTCCCCACCCACTGTCCTCATCCATAGGTGCACGATTTTTGTCCAGTCTCTTCCCGCATCTCCCACACCCCTTTCCCCCCCAAGAATAGTCAGTCCATTCCCTGTCTATGTCCCTGATTCTATTATGATCACCAGATTATTTATTCACTTGATTCTTAGATTCACTTGTTGATAGATGCATGTTTGTTGTTCATAATTTGTATCTTTACCTTTTTCTTCTTCTTCCTCTTCTTAAAGGATACCTTTCAGCATTTCATATAATACTGGTTTGGTGGTGATGAACTCCTTTAGCTTTTCCTTATCTGTGAAGCTCTTTATCTGACCTTCAATTCTGAATGATAGCTTTGCTGGATAAAGTAATCTTGGTTGTAGGTTCTTGGTATTCATCACTTTGAATATTTCTTGCCATTCCCTTCTGGCCTGCAAAGTTTCTGTTGAGAAATCAGCTGACAGTCGTATGGGTATTCCCTTGTAGGTAACTGGGTTTCTTTCTCTTGCTGCTTTTAAGATTCTCTCTTTGTCTTTTGCTCTTGGCATTTTAATTATGATGTGTCTTGGTGTGGTCCTCTTTGGATTCCTTTTGTTTGGGGTTCTCCGTGCTTCCTGGACTTGTAAGTCTATTTCTTTCACCAGGTAGGGGAAGTTTTCTGTCATTATTTCTTCAAATAGGTTTTCAATATCTTGCTCTCTCTCATCTTCTGGCACCCCTATAATTCTGATGTTGGTATGCTTGAAACTGTCCCAGAGGCTCATTACACTATCTTCGTATTTTCGGATTCTTTTTTCATTTTGCTTTTCCGGTTGGGTGTTTTTAGCTTCTTCGCATTGCAAATCGTTGCCTTGATTCTTGCGGTCCTCTGGTCTGCTGTGGGGAGTCTGGATAATATTCGTTATTTCAGTCCATGTATGTTTAATTTCTAGTTGGTTCTTTATCATAACATCGAGGGTCTCATTGGATTTGTTGAGGATCTCATTAAGTTTATCAGCGGCTTCTAGACAGTTCTTGAGAGACCTTAAAATTGTGGTTCTGAACTCTATATCCTCCATTGACAGTTTTGTCCTGTTTCTTTGTCTCCGCGTTTTTTATGCTTTCTTGGTGCACCCCCTAGTGGTTTTTGTGTGCAGTCCTCCTGTAGTTAAGCCTTGATTGTTGTAGTTAATACTGGAGGGATTTGACCTCCAGGCCAGCTGGCTGTGAGAATCAGCTGTGTCTGCAGTGGGAAAACTTCTGTCCTCTAGGGAGGTGCTAATCTAGCCTTTGCCTGAGGCTATCTGGCAAATGGCTCTGCGCAGGGCTTGGGCGGGGCGGGTGGGTGGCTCGGGCTCGGGATCAACAGGGCGGGCCAGAGAGAGCAGTTATGGTGGCTTTCAGTTCCGTCCCTAGGGGCTCTGCCTCTCAGAGTCCCAGCAACCGCTGCAAACCTCAGAGAGAAAGCTGCCTTCGAGTTCCAACCAAAGCCAGACAGTCCCGCTTCTCCCGTTTGAGTCTGGGTCCCTAGAGAGTCGCCCGGATCTGGAGCTCAGAGTCTGAAACTCCCTCCTGATTGAAAGCACCAACCGCTGCCAGCCCGCTCCGCGCGTACTCCACACCTGAGTATTTCACTTCAGCACTGCGCCTCCTCTGAGTCTGGGTATGATCTTCTCTTTCCTCCTAGTTGTAGAATTTCCACTCAGCTGGCCTTCCTGTGGTTCTGGATGATGTCCGTTCCATCTTTTAGGTGTGTTTTGATTTGGTTGTTCAAGGCAGCAATCTCCGGCGTTAACCTATGCCGCCATCTTGGTTCTCCCAGATTTCTTATCATTATGATAAGCGTTTTTTAAAATCTGGGATGACAAACAAAATTATTTTTTTATTATTTATTTTTTTTCTCAAAATTATTTTTAAAACAACTTTTAATAATGAATTTAACTCATTCCTGTGTTCCATGCATCTCTCCTTATTTAATAACTAGAGGCCCAGTGCACAGATTCATGCACATTGAAAGGAAATTAATTAGAAGGTGGTCTGGGGGGGGGTGGGATTGGGTGAGATGGGCTGGATATGCCCTGGAGCCAACCTCCCATGGTCCCTCCCTGTCCAGCCACCCCTGGGCGGCCCTGGGGCTTGAAGGGCATCTGCGGAGTGAGCGGATCCCTCTGGCAGCTGGGACCCCTCGGCCTGGCCTGTAGGGATTGGGCTGAAATTGGCAGTCTGACATCCCCCAGGGGTCCCAGAGTGCGAGAGGGCACTCTGCAAAGTTGCTGTCACTCAGCAGCTCCTGCATTGAGTGTCTGCCCCCTGTGGTCAGTGTGCATCATACCTACCAGCCAGTCAGCCAGTCAGCTGGTTGCTGAGACTTTTATATATATAGACTAGAGGCCCAGTGCACAAAATTTGTGCATGGAGAGGATGGTCCCTCAGCCTGGCCTGCACCCTCTCCAATCCGGGACCCCTTGGGGGATGTCTAAACTGGCAGTCGGACATCCCTCTCGCAATCCAGGACCGCTGGCTTCTAACTGCTCTCATGCCTGCCTGCCTGATTGCCCCTAACCACTCTGCCTGCCTTCCTGATCACCCCTAACCAATCTGCCTGCCTGCCTGATGCCCCTAACTGCTTCCCTGCCTGCCTGATCGCCCTTAACTGCTCTCCCCTGCCGGCCTGATCACCCCTAACTGCCTCTGCTCAGCCCCTGCCACCATGACTTTGTCTGGAAGAACGTCCAGAAGATGTCTGGAGGACATCTGGCCTAATTAGCATATTACCCTTTTATTAGTATAGATATTTGATTTTAAGTCTGTTAACAGAGACTCAAATCCCCTCAGTCACATAATTGCATGAGACAGTGACAGTGCTAGAGTGTGGCACCATCAACTCAAACACAAGAGTGGCGCCCAGGAGTGATGTAACTTTCTGGAATTGTAAACAGCTCTTGGTCAGTTTCGAAACATAACGCAATCATAACAAAGCATCTTACAGTCTTTCCTAAATTTATGCGATAGCTGTGCTTCAGGAAATTTCAATGCTTGTTAAGGCTGTGAAACAAATACTTCGTGTTTATATGAAAATAGAGTTAGATGGTTAGGTGTAGATGATGCAAATCATTTTTTCACCTATATAATTTCCAGCGGGCATTGAGAGGCTATGCAGGGCTGGTCTTTGTGCCACAGAATTCTCCCACACATGGCAGGGCATCTTGCACCCCTCCCCTTCTCTCTGATGCCCCTCAATCACTGTGACATTTGCCACTGCCCCACCTTCCTCTCCCACAACTTTCCTAAACACCCTCTGGTGTGGTTAACAACCTTTCTGGAGAACCAGTAGCTTAGGTGAATTATGGTCCACCTTGGGTTGCACATAATGCTCCGGGGAACAAAATCAGGGTTTTGTAGGCAAGGAGGATGGGGCACAGACACGGGCAGGCAAATAATGTCATGTCTGCCACAGGGAGTGAGTGGAAGGGAGCTCAGGCAAGTCCCCTCTAAAACCACTTTCTGAAGAGAAGCTGGAGGTTGGAAGGGGGAGAGAGGACCTGAGGAAAGAGGTGAAATCTCAATCCCACCCGTGCCGGAGTCTATCTGTGGCATCACTCCCAGCTCCAGGCAGGAGCAGATGGCAACTCTCAATATGAAGCAGGTTCCTACAGAAGGTGGTGCTGGCCGAGGAAGGAGAAGAAGCCTCCTTGAACCTTGGGCTGCACAGCAAACTCAGGAAAGGGACTTCTGCACGAGACAGTGCTGCCAAAAATCTGCCTCCAGCCGTCAGCCCCCGTCTACGTCCCACTTGAAACCAGACCTCCAACCTGGAAAAGCAGGACTACAGAAAATCTAAACTCCTTTTCCTTACTTGGCCTGTGGGATTTGACCAGGGATCCACATGGTTGCTGCAATAATCTATCTTCCCTTCCAATGCTGGACACAGGGACAGTCCCTCTGCATGAAGAAAAACCACTGGACATAGTAAAAAATTTTCTTTTTTCTTTAAGGCAAAAGAAGGACATAACCTGAGAAAGCAGAGCAAAAATGCTTCCTTCAAAAGTATTACAGTGGGGCCTTGACTTACGAGTGTCCCGACTAACGAGTTTTTCAAGATACGAGCTGTCTCTCGGCCAATTTTTGCTTTGAGTTGCGAGCTAAAATTCGGGTTACGAGCCAGCTTCAGATACCCCACCGCTAGTTGGCGCAGCGAACATCACAGTGAACGCCACAACATCAGCCCAGCATCACGTGTCTCACGCGTTCACTTTTTGATTTGACATACGAGTAATTTGAGTTACGAGCTCCGTCACGGAACGAATTAAACTCGTAAGTCAAGGCCCCACTGTACTTCAAGCCTTTTAGGAAGCCTTAGCCCATCTCTAATTTGTATCCTCAGAGGGCCTAAGGCACATTGTCCCCAAGGCACAGGAGCAGGCAGAGAGGAACGGAGCACAGTGGGCAGGAGGTGGCTTACAGATAAGACGGTCGCCACATTTGGAAATGCCATGAAGGCTGGGGCACGGCTGACACTAAGTGAGAGCAAGAAGACAATTGAGACAAGAACGACAGAGAAGAGAGAAGCCGCGGTGCACAAATCCAGTTATGAGATAGAGACTTGCAGAATGAGAAAACAGCAGGCGCAGGGATTAGAGATGAATGGAAAGTTCCTGATCTTTCTTCTCTATACTTTTTGCTTCGCTTTCTTTTCCTTCGAATTTTCACGGAATGTGCTACTTACAAACTTAGAAAACCATGAACTACAAAAAGCATACCATTGAGATAAGAAAATCTGTTTAGGGGCCCTATTTTTTTCACCTTTTGGAAGAGAAAATCAGAGAGAGCTAGAAGGGATCCCGGGCTGAAGGCCAGAAGTGACCAAGTATGACTATACTTTTCAACTGCAGGTGAGCCTGGGCTCTAAGAGAAAGGTCTTCATGTGTTGACCTGCTTGCTTCCAGCTTCCCTTCACATCTGGGGGAGGCAGAGCCAGTTTCCCCGCCTGGGGTCCTTCTCCTGAGCAGCCTTTCACTCAGTCCATGTGCCTCATTGGTTGGGGCTCACAGAAGGGTTCCAACCTTGGAAGGTTTAGCTCTAGAACCCTCTTGCACAACCACAGCTAGAGCCAGGAGCCTGGGGCTGTGAGCTCCTGTGGTTACAGAGGAAAGGGTTGGAGGTCAGATGCCTGGACGAATCTGACTTTTGTGCAGTGAAAGCTCCAGACCTTCCATCCCAGGAAGACCTGGCTTCATGGCTGGTCTTCAGGTATTTTGGTCACAAAGTGAGGGTTCAATGCAACTCCCACAACTGGAGAAGCAGCTTGGGCCACTTGCCCTGTTGATGGGGTGTACGTGAAAGGAAGAGTTTCATATTGCATGAACTTCTAGTAGGTCACAGTTTCCTTTTAAGTGGAGTTCATGGGACATTTCATTTTCTCACAACTGTCAATGAAAACCGCATTACACACATACAATCTCCCTTGCACGTCCCAAATGGGCACTTGCTCTGTGGAACGTGGCCTCTTAGAGGAAGCGGGGGCATTGATATTTTAAAGTGAACAACATGGACTGCTTTTTTCATACTTGGATATGAAACAAGTCAAAGGTGGCCAACAATCATTTAGCATTTCAGTCTTTTTCTTCGGCATAAGCTGTAGGCATATCGTAACAGTTGAAAATATCAGCATGTTGCAAATTCTGAAAAAAAGTTTTTATTGTGCCCTCAGTCTTAATAGTAATTCACCTGGGTATAGAACTTTGTCCATCCGTTGATGAGTGGGTAACCAAAATGTGCTATATCCATAAAATGGAGTATTATTTGTCAATGAAAAGAAATGAAGTACTGATACATGCTGAACTTTGGAAACATGCTAAGTGAAAGAAGCCATTCACAAAGGAGCACATATTGTATGACTCCATTTATTTTAAAAGTCTAAGATGGGCAAATCTATAAAGACAGAAAGGAGGTTAATAGTAGCTTAGGACTGAGGAGGGGAGAGGAGAAGTGGTGGGCATGGTTTATCTTCTTAGGCTAAAGAAATGTTCTAAAATTGATGGTGGTGAGGAGGGCATAACTGTGTGAATATATTAAAAGCCAATGAATTGTACCCTTTAAATGGTTGAATTGTATGGTATATTCATTATCCTATATAATAAAAGGCTAATATGCAAATCGACCAAACGGTGGTCACTATGACATGCACTGACCACCAGGGGGCAGATGCTCAATGCAGGAACTGCCCCCAGGTGGTCAGTGCACTCCCACGGGGGGAGTGCCGCTCAGCCAGAAGCCTCTCCTGCCTCCGTGGCAGCGCTAAGGATGTCCAACTGACGGTTCACCCTCCCAAGGGCTCCCAGACTGCGAGAGGGCGCAGGCTGGACTGAGGGAACCTCCTCCCCCCCCTCCCCCCCCCGAGTGCACAAATTTCATGCACCGGGCCTCCAGTATCTCAATAAAACTGTTAACAAAACAAGCAGCACAGGCAGCCCCTCTTTTCTGGGCGTGTGCCTACATTTAGGACACTGCTTTCATCTCCTCTCTATGGCTCTCAGATTCCTGGCTCCCTGCTTCTGCTTTTAATGTCTCACTTTGGTTGTCCTATTTTTAATCTCCTTTCAAAATTAAACCTAGCTTTTGTTTAACTCCCAGCTCTGCTTGTTCTGTTAGTTTTGGTGAGCCTGCCAATCTTGGGGGAGGAACCCCTCTTCCATCTCCAACCCTCTGGATCCTCACTGGCAGGATTACCCGTGATCTTGCATGGCAGATGGGGAATTCAACAGACAGGCTCACAGCTCTCTTCCTCGGTGGATTTTCCTTGGACAACCACGGGTGCTAGGTTATTTATCATCGGTGCCACCACCTTCTGTGAGCGCTGTGCTTCCCAAAGCATCATTCCCACTCACAATGGCACTTACTTTTCACAGCAATCCTAGGAAGTGGATACAGTGAGTATTGTCATCTTTGTTTAATAGGTGAGGAAACCAAGCTCAGACATGCTGACTTGATCCAAGTCACACATTGGGTCATATAACTCAGATCTCCTGATTCCAGCTCCATTATTCTTTCCATTGATTCAGGACTCTCCAGCATGAAATTCTACTGCAGGATAAATCCTTTACTCTGAATAAATTGGTGTCTTTGATCTCTGCCGTTCCACCGTATTTATTTTAAAAAATATTTTTATTGATTTCAGAGAGGAAGGGAGAGGGAGAGAGAGAGATAGAAACATCAGTGATGAGAGAGAATCATTGATCAGCTGCTTCCTGCACACCCCCTATGGGGGATCGAGCCCACAACCCAGCCATGTGCCCTGACATGAAATGGAACCATGACCTCCTGGTTCATAGGTGGATGATCAACCACTGAGCCATGCCAGTCAGGCCCTTCCACTGTATGTATTGAGCTACTACTCTGTGTCAGACACTGCTAGGTACTAGAGATACATTTGCAAAACAGACATGGCCCGAGCCCTACAGACCATCAGACAAAGTAGACATGCCTACCTCCTTACCTTTGCTCTTATATATCTCCACTGCCACCTCAGGCCCCTGCCTAGCATCACCACTCCTACACACAGTTGACATGAGTGGCACAACTTTGTCTCCTTTCCACCAGGTCAATGACTGACTAACCTTGAAGGCTCCCTCCCTAGGATGACACTCCTTCCTGATAGTGCACAGTCTCTAGGGATGTTACTCTGCTTTCCCTTGGTGTTACAAATAGGTTTTAGCTGAAGGAAACCATGAGCTGAGTGTCCCTCCCCAACCACACTCAGAAAAAGGGAAAATAAATCATCATCTGAGCTCTGAAGGACTCAGAGCAGAGGTATGCAAAGTCATCATAAACACATAGAGTGGCTCCGGGGTAGCCCAACTGCTAATAACTTGATCAAACATACTAAATTATCTAATGAAAAAAGCATCATTAAGAGGAGTTGATCAGCCATGGAAATGAGTAAAAGGGCAGTCCCCAAAGGAAACACTACTGGTGTCTACTCAAACACTATTCAGGAAAGGGGCTTGCCCAACCAGTGTGGGGACAGGAATAAGTGCCGGGGTCCAACCCCAGCAGGTCCAGGGGTCCCCAAAGGTGTGGACAGAGTCGGCGAAGAAGGAAAGATACAGGGGCAGTGTTCAGTTGATCAGCAGCCTAGCCAGGATCTCCAGCCAGGATCTCCAGCCAAGTTCTGGTCTGGATCTCCAGAGAGGTTCTGCTTTGGATCTCCAGCGAGGTTCTGTAGCCATGTTCCCTCGCTAGGTTCTTCAGCCAGGTTCTGTCCAGGTTCTCCAGCCAGGTTCAGTCACCAGGTTCTAGTCAGGTTCTCTTGCCAATTTCTGTAGTCAGGTTCAGTCCAGGATCTTTTGCCATGTTCTCTCCAGCGAAGTTCTTCTGTCTGTAGGTTCTGTGTAGGTTCTGTCTGTAGGTTCTCTCTTCTTAGTTCTGTCTTCTTTCTTCTGACTTCTAAGTTGTGTGTGTTGCTGTCTTGTTACATCTGTACTTATACCAGTTGATTCAATCCTATCAATCTCTATTACAAAGGTTAGGGCGTTTCTTATCTCCATTCCAGGGAGTAAAGATTATGTAGCTTAAGCATGATTGTTCATAGTTAAAGTGATTAATTACCCACCTGGCACTTAGTTGAGGGGTTTTATTCCCTCCCTAACTTCAGGGGAAAATCCCTACCTGGGGATTCAACCTTTCTCAGAGAGGTGACCTTGGTTAAAACACATAGTGCCAAGAAGGTGAGCAAACATATTAAGAACCGTATGCCATATATGCCAGGTCCCTTGAAACAGCAAGGATGGACCGGCTCCCGGCAAATAAGTACAGTAGAGGTGGTTCAGTGGGCTGCACAAATCTCCTGGGACCCAGCCTTTGACTCGTGTCACTCCATCCCTTGCCCTGTGGCCATGCTGCCAGATAGACCCCCAGCTGTCTCTGGAGAAGAATGGGCTGCCCAGGCCAGCCCACCTTATAGTTCTTTTTCTCATCAGAAATTAATAAATGAACATGTGGCTTTGTACATTAGCTCCTTGTGACCATGAGTCAACTTTCAGTCAAATCTAGGACCTTTCGAAAACTGAATGTCTAACCCACGAAGGCTGGGTTGCCAAGAAAAATGACACCCTAAGGTGAGTGACAAACCCACTTCCTTCAAACTCTTAAACCTAATAACAAATGCTGGTTGATTGGTTGGTTGGTGTGTTACCCTGAACAGCGATTTCAACCAGTGTGCTGCAAGAATTTTTAAAACATGCAATATATGACTACTTAGTCAGGGACATTGGTCTATTTTCCCTTAGATTATAAAAAAAATGACAACAGCCAACACAACAGTAGCCATTCAGTGTGAATGAATCAAAATTATACCTATTTTTTTTGCCAAATGGGCAATAAAATCTTTTTGTTGTAGGCCGCAGAATTTTATTAAGTAGTTGAGGTGTGCCATGGGATGAAAAAGGTTGAACATCGCTGCTCTGGAAGGAAGACTTAGAGAAAAATCAGGCTCCACCCTTGCTTGTCAGGGGTCTAAGCAGCTCTGTGATTTTAGTTGCTATTGATGTTGCCTTTGTTTCTGTAAAACCGTGTGAGCAAGGCTATTGCATTTGACCAGGGAAACCTGGGAAGGAGGATCATTTGAGCAAACATACATTTTCAAATATCTTTAGATGCAAGCATATCTGGTGGGAATGTCTTTACTTAATATTTGATGTTATTTTCAAAAGCTGACCTTCCTGAATTCACTGTAAAGTTTCAACTTCTGGAACTTCAACGAGAGGTCCCATGTAGACGTGGACTGCCCACAAAAGTCCCTGTCTCGCTGGTATATGGCTCATTGGCGCAGAGGTAGGATAAAGTTGTTTTGTTTTTTAAAGTTTTTTTTTTTTAATGGTGATTTATCTAAATTTTATTACTTATTTGACCTTGTATGTTTTATCAAAGTTCATTTAAACTCTGACACCTCATTTATTGGAAGAAGAATACCCATTTTAGTCCTAAATAGTATTCTGCCATCAGTCACCTTGAATGAGAAACTGTCCTTTCGATGACAGAGCTCTGGGCAGAAGCAGGGAGGTATACTCTTGTGTCTAGGGGCTCTGATAAGTGATGAGTTGCTTACATTTAGGTCTCTTCTAATTTAAGAAAGAACTAAATTTGGTAACACAAGGGTATCTGTGTTTTTAGGCACAGACAAAATTGGGAAGAACAGTGAAGATTAAAGGAAACTTTAGAATTTTTTATACTATATACTGTGTTCTAGAAGGAAAAAAATAGTATCAGGTTGAGGTAAATTAACTTAATCCTATTATCTAGATTGTGTTCACGGGTAGACTCTTCCTTCCATTTGTTGACTAATTGAATATAAACCCCATTAAAGGACATTGGATTCATTTTTCATTTGAATGAAAGGGAGCTCAATTTCCTACCAGAAATGGCCTGCTGAGAATACAAACACACCACTCAACGTGCTCAAAATTTGCAATGGAAAAGCCAGGGATGCCAAATCTCATGACAGATATGTAGGTCTGCGCGAACGCGCGCGCGCGCGCACACACACACACACACACACACACACACACACACGATGAGTTAAATTTTAAAGTATTAACATTATGAAATAAATTAGTTTTCAGGTCCTTATAATTATCTTATTGTGAATTACAGACCCTTATAACAGGGAAGTCTAATTTCAGAGTTCCCTTTTTCCCTCCTAGCAAGTGGTTTAGGATATGCTTAGGAAATAAACAGTCTAAGTAGTGATTACTAAATTTCGAACATCTGCAGATTTTTTGGCAAAAAATTTAGCAAATTAAAAAACATATTGTAACATAAAAGCTAAAAAGTTAGGATTTTCATTGGGAGTATATTTGAACAGGTAAATTCCTAATCTAAACATTGGTAAATTTGACTTTTAATCTGAAATCAAGCCCTTATGGATTATACTATCACTGTTCTTTAATTTAATCTTACTTTTTATGTAAGATTGTTACAGAAAAAAAATATGGTTCCTCCATTCTCCCATGAAAGTTAAGCATATGTCTTCTTTAAAAAGCATGACTGTTCAGTCGGCATGGCCCAGTGGTTGAATGTCAACCTATGAACCAGGAGGTCATGGTTCGAATTCTGGTCAGGGCACATGCCCAGGTTGTGGGCTAGGTCCCCAGTGTAGGGCTTGCAAAAGGCAGCTGATCAACAATCCTCTATCATCATTGGTGTTTCTATCTCTCTCTCCCTCTTTCTTCCTCTCTGAAATCAATGAAAAATATATATTAAAAAAAAGTCATAAAAATGTCTGATTTGGAAACACAATTATCTAAGACTCCCATGCAAAGTCCTCCTGGATCCTTTCTCCCCCAGTCAAACAAATTAAAGAGTTTCTACTCTACAGTGCTTGCTGAGACCTCATGTAGTCCCAGTCCTGTACTTTAATTTACTTCTGGTAAGTCATCCAAATCAGTATACGTGGGTGAAGAATCTCTGGGTATCAGATATAGCAACTGGTAGAGTTGTGGGATTCGGGTAGGCAGGATAATACATCAGTCTGAACTGTTTCCCCCTTTGTTCTAGCCCTGATCTATGGGGAAGCTGGGCCTCCTAACCTGAAGGCTGAGTGGCAACTTCTGGTCCAAACCCAAAGTGCTCCTCTGCAACCCCCTGACATCCATGCCATTTGCTCCAGACCTGGCCTGTCTTGAACTCCTGGGTCTTTGGGTTTTTCCTAGCCAGAACCTTCATTTCCAAAAGTTCCTGGTCTTCTTAGTCCAGTTTCTCTGGAGTATTTGCTCCTTTTTAAAAATTTTATTCTTTATTGATTAAAGTATTACATATGTCTCCTTTTCCCCCCATTGACCTCTCCCTGGCCACTCCCACCCCCCGGCACATGCCACATCTTTGTTCCTTTTAAACTCAATCTTCACAAATAAGATCTTGGGAATCATGTCATATGATAAGATGAGGAAAAGAGAGAATAGCCCCCTTTGGGCTCAGAGGTACTGGCAGATGTATCCTTCCTTCCTCTCTCTTTCTAGAAGAGGAGGAAGGGAAGGTTTGGTAGGTGGGTAGGAATTTTACTTGGAAAATTAAAGATAATATGAAAGCTAATTAGGCACTTCTGGTGAACTCTTTGGAGACTTCTTGGCAAAGGATCATGGCAGATTATAATTTCATGGGGAGTGTGGGGTCTCTGACGGATGGCTCAAATGGGAAGAAGCCAACAATAGCCTACTTAGGTCCTGGGTCCCAGAAATAAAGAGTGCCTCCAAGTTTCCTTCTTAATGGTTTCACCCACTCCCTGAGCCTGGAGGAGGGGCAAGGATCTTGGGAAAAGTCTGGTCCTGGGATTGGTTTTTCAGAATCCTGAGCCATTATGTGCAGTGCTAGAAAGAAAGAAATCCAAGGCAGTATAGGGGAGGAAAAGTTTTTCTTGACCCTCTTGGGGTTGCTGGCTGAGTCTGAAGATGAAACCAACAAAGACAAATTAACAGGAGACAAGCATACACATTAACTTAATATAGGTTTTATGGGACAAAGGAGCTTCATAAGGAAATAAAGACCCAACAAAACAGTTAGACCTGAGTGTTTTAGGCTAGCTTGGGTGAAGAGTGCATAGTCATGGAGAAATATGATAGTCAAGGAGTATGAGGTAAGAGGGAAAACTTATCAAGATCTGTTTGTTAGGGTTCTCCTCAGTGTCCCTTTGTCTTTGGAGGTTAGGATGCTCCTTTTCTCCAGTATAGGGAGGATACCTCTTCTGTGAGGGTTTTGAGGCCATTTTTAGGGGAAAATGCTGGGGGAGTTGGGGATTGGTTAGGAGGATGTGATATTCCTTCTTGTTTTCATCATTTTCTCCAATTCCTTCAGCTTTAAATATTCAATATGCCAAGAGGTAGCATGTTCTGAGTCAGCAGTGATGACTTGCACTGGCTGATGGTCTGCAGAATGATCAATTCTGTCCCTGAATCCCTTGGCTTTTCCTGACTGTCAATGGAATGATCCTCTAAATGAAGTTCTGTTAGGCATTCACTACCTCTCATTGTCCAGACCACCATCACCATTCAAATGCCTGTTGTCATCTATCCTGGCGTGCCATCTGAACTGTGAGTCCAGAATTCCACGAGAACAATTTCTGTCTCTTTTGCCAGAGGTAGAGGGAAAGCTGACCGCTAGTATGGTGTTCCTAGAGCCAGCACCAGCTATCTCCCAGCTCACCTAACCCCCAACCTCCTGGCGAGGGGTCTTTATTTTGGACTTTTCATTTCTATTCAATATGGGTATTCACTTTCCTTCCCACATGGAATGTTGGGAAACACTCTGTCAGCAGACCCTCAGTTCTCTGTGACCTACAGCCATGGAAGGCTGTAGGGGGAGGCCATCACTCCAGTCCAGCTGTTCTCACTGAGCCATGGCCACAGACTCCCCTAGGAGGAAGCCCTTCTCACCTTCCATCTACAAAACACTTGACTTCATGTTTGTGGAGCCCCTTATGCAACACCCCTGAAGGTGTCTGGGCATACCACGAGTCATGGGGGCGGGGGGGCATTTGGTCATGACAACCCCTCAGCTAGTTTTCACCTCACTGAGCAGGCAAATGAGTCTTACAGTAAGCTTAATAGCATTTATGCTTCAGTTCCTTTGGATTCTGTGTAACTGCTGAGGCACCAGAGATGGAATAGATAGCACATTTCAAGTTTCCAACAGATTTATAGGAAGAGTGCCTGCAGACTCTTGAGCTCCTCATCCACTTCAAGGGCATATAAAGGATGGAAGGGAATAGAGATCAGAGGGAGGTGGGGAAGTGAATTTTTGGAAACATATTGGTGATTCCATGAGAGTCTGATCCTAGCCAAGGGGCAAGGATTGTTCCCACCTCAAACCCCATGCCAGGGGCCTCAGGAGAGCTAGATGGAGTCTCACAGTTGGGTCACAATGGTCGGGGATTAACTCTGGCCTGACAAGCGAGCCTCAACATTGAGGGGAGGGCTGCCAACAAACACCTTCGGTGGTGAGCAAGGGGGGGGGTTTTATGCTGGGACCAAACGTCACTCACAGACGTTGTCAGGCTACGAACAGGTGTTTCCTGTATACCAAAAGTAGGTCACAGCATGGGATCATCTTTAGTCCTACCCCAGACATCCACCAAGGGGCAAACAGAGCTTACTGGGTTCCTAAGGGCTGGCATCCTAGGTCAGATGCCAGAGGAATTGAGTTGAATCCCCCCGTTGAACTGAGTTGAATTGAGTCGTAAGATAGTTGCAAGTTGGATAATCTGCATTTTCTTTTTGTGGTGGTGGGGTGGTGGGGAGCAGAGCTCTCCATAATACCCATGAGAGGTTGCAAAGACTTCAAACACCTGCCAGACACAGAAAGGGCCTGGAACCAGCAGATGTCAGAACCAGTCAATTCAGAACTTTCCTGTGACCTTTGGACCCTGGAGAGATCAGAAGCCACAGCAGGAGGCAGAAATCAGCAAGACAGGAACAGGGAGAAGATACAGCACAAACTCTGAGGCTTCCTGCCTGCAGCTGGTCCTGGGCGGCCACATACTCAAGAAGAACAGTTCAACTTAGAATCATCATTGAGTTTAGCCTTTTCTCTTGGCTTAGACATATTAACTACTGAATTTGAGAATGGGTTTGTGACTTAAGATAGAAGAGTTATATGACCTTTTCTAAAAAATAATATTTGGGGTTTTTTTGAGAGAGAGGGAGAGGGAGAGAAGATAAAAACATTGATGATAGAGAAACATCGAATGGCTGCCTCCTGCACGCTGCCTACTGAGGATTGAGTCTACAACCCAGGCATATGCCCTGACCAGGAATCAAACCAGCAACCTGTTGGTGCATGGGATGACACTCAATCCACTGAGACATGCCGGCTGGGCCTGCCTGACCTTTTATAGAAAGGCATGGTATAACTAATGTCACCAGGTATATTGATATAGACAGAGATAGGCAAAACTAAGTTGCTGTGTGACAACATTCCACAAGTCCCATTTCTTCAATGTGCCATAACATACATTATGGCTTGCTGTGTATAGTCAGTATACATTTAGTGAGTTATACCTGGCACTGGGGGTACAAAGGTGAAATAACCAGGGTCACTGGCCCTGAGGAACTCAGTCTTGTCAGAGATGTGGACATCATCTCTTCAATGAGATTTAAAGACTCTAGTTGCTTACAACTATAGTTATTAAAGTTAGATCTAATGCCCATAATGACAAATCCAACAAGAAACCACGGGGCCTCACTCTCGCCAAAGTTCTAGTCTACAGCACCCTAACTCAGGAAGGGCCCACGGGGGGCACACTCTACTCCTCATCTCCTAATGCTGTGAACCATTGTAGGCGGCCCTCGCCACATGCTGGGTTACACCCCCTCTGTGGGAAGACACAGTCAACTTGATTCCTCCAAGGTGAAGTACAGGGATGCCCGTCACCAACCATGGAGAGTTACTCATGGAATGCCAGGCCTGAAAGCTCAGCAGTTGCAGTATCCGGACATTGAGTGAGCTACGCTTACTGCCTGGAGGGAGGTAGGAGTTAATAAGAAAAAGGTTGCCCAGCTGGCTGGCTCGGTGGTTGAGCATCGGCCTATGAACCAGGAGGTCATGGTTTCATTCACAGTTCCATTCCCGATCAGGGCACATACCTGGGTTGCAGGTTCGATTCCTGGTAGGGGGTGTACAGGATGTAGCCAATCTATGATTCTCTCTCTCATCATTGATGTTTCTATCTCTCTCTTCCTCTCTCTTCCACTCTGAAATCAATAACAAAAAAAGAAAAAGAAAAAAGAAAAAGGTGAATGCAGAGCCTCATTACAAGTGTGGGTAGGAAGAGAGACCAGAAGAAAGGCATGACAGTCCATCGTCTTCATAGACTAACTAAGCTAGAGAGAGCTAAGCGGCCATGTGTAACGGGTTCAGTGAAGCCTTTAGTTACTCAGTTACTTACTGCAATAGCATAAGCAATAGTACAAACCAGAGAAAGCACTGACTCTCCAGTGCCCCCCCCCCCCCACACACCGAGCACTGGAGCCCCATGGAACCTCATGACTATCAGTCCAGGGGAAGGTGGGTCAGTGCAGATGTGGAGGGCTGGAGGGGTCATGAGACTGCCGAGGGTGCCCCCAAACAAAAGGTTGAGGCAGTTTTATGAGCTGGGGGCAGGGAGTACAC
This sequence comes from Myotis daubentonii, assembly GCF_963259705.1. NCBI lineage: Eukaryota > Metazoa > Chordata > Mammalia > Chiroptera > Vespertilionidae > Myotis > Myotis daubentonii. Next base: position 24,383,946 of record NC_081842.1, on the reverse strand, counting down.
ATGGGGAAGAGCCAGGAGTGGAAAAGTACTGAGTCCAACTGGAGAAAAGAATCTTTGAGCTTCTCTGATAATGAGACCTCAAATGCAGGCACCTGGACCAGAAACACAACTATGCATAAGAGCACGGCTGGCCAGGGCCGGGGACAGCTGTCGAGAGAGAGAGATGTTCCTGAGGAATGAGGTTTTAAACCTGAAATGCTTTCTTCCTGGGTGACAGTGCAGTCCTCAGTCCCCTGTTGGATCTGGCTTTATGCAGGAAGGTGTGGGCTGTCCCTGTGTGGAGACTCAGGCAGCCAGGAAAGCGTCTGTGGGAGCACGTGTCTCTCTTCCTTTCACCAGCGCCCCTCCCTGGGGGCCAGAGTGCCATCCATCCAGTGCTGCAGACTTCAGGCTGCCATGCCTGGGATACGGTGGGGGTGTGGGGGTGTGGGGTGGGAGTGGTGGTGGAATGGGGGACGCTGAACCCAAAGTGATGCCTTCGCTATGGTAAGCAAAGGCAAGGGTTGTTTTATCTGAACAATTGTCAACTCCTTGGATTTCCACGTTAGGGAGTGAGGGGATTAAGAATGTCAGCTCTGGAGTTAGAATGTCTGGTTTACAACCTAGTCGTGACTGCCACGTACCAGCAATGTCTCTTGGGTTCATGACATAAATTCTCCGAGCCTCAGTTGTCTCATCTGTATAACAGGCATCTCAACAGCATCTCCCTTATGCAGTTGTGATAGTGAGTTAACTGAGATAACGCCTGTGAAGTGCTGAGCCGTAATGTGTACCTAATGGCAGTGACAGATATGGGCTTATTTGTCCGTCTGGGGGAGAGCGACCGCAGAGAGGGAAGCAGGGTTGAGGGGGCTGGGGGTAGACCCTCTGCTCTTTCTCAGCTTCATGGACGTGACTTCTGAGTCTAGAAGCTCATTTCGCAGGGAGAAAGACTTTTCCACGGTTAAGGATATTGAAAAAACCGCAGCTCCTGCTCAAATCCCTTTCAAGGAAAAGTGTACTAGGATGGACCACCTACTTGCCTGTGAATGTAAGCCGGTCTGAGAGCAGATAATCCCAGCTAGCTTCCAAGAAGAAGACCAACCCAGTTTGGGGACACTGCGTTCCTTCTCACTAGTAGTAGCAGAAGCCCGATTCATTTAGGATTTGCTCAGGAGACATCTTCCAAGGAGAAAAAGAATTTTTTGCTTTTTGCAATAGTAATTGCTATTCTTCAAATTGCTACTCTTTAAATTGTCTCATAGTATTTTAAAATCAACTTTATTAAAGTATAATTTACATATAATAAAGTGTACCTGTTTAGAGTTCATTGAGTTTTGACAAATCACACACCTTCAAAACTACCACCACAATCAAGATACAAGAACATTTCCTCACCTCCAAAAGGTTCCTTGTGCCCTTACAGTCTGTCCTCTCTCCATTCCTGTGTCCGGTAACCACTGCTTTACCGTCACTATAGATTAGTTGGCATTGCTTAGAATTTTCTGTAAGTGAAATTATACACCACATACTCTTTTGTGTCTGGCTTCTTTCATTTGGCACAGTGATTGTGCGAGTCATCCTTGTTACATATATCAGAAGCTCACCCCTGTTTTGCTGACCCCTTGTATGGTTAAACCATATTTTGTATATCCATTCTCTTGCTGATGATATTTAGGTTGATTACAATTTGTGGCTATTACTAGTATGAATAAAGCATCTAAGAATAATTGTGGAAGTCTTTGTGTGGACTTTTGTTTTCATTTCTCTTGATAAATGCCTAGAAGTTGAATGACTGAGTCATATGGTAAGAGTATATTTCTTAAGAAATTATCAGACTGTTTTCCAAAGTAACTGTAGCATTTTTTTCATCTCCACCAACAATGTCTGAGAGTTCCAGTTGCTCTACATTTTGGTCAACACTTGGAATTCTCAGTCTTTTTCTTTCTGGTTTTTGATTTTTAGAAAGAGAGAGAAACATTGAGAGCAAAATACTGTTAAGCTGCCTCCTGCACACCCTCTACCGGGGATCAAGCCTGCAACCCGGGCATGTGCCCTGGTTGGGAATCAAATCGGCAACCTTTTGGTGCATGGAAGGACACACAACCAACTGAGCCACACTGGCCAGGGGGGCGGAATTATTTAATTTTAGCCATTCTAGCAGGTATAGCTGTATCTCATTATAGTTGTTATTTGCATGTCCTGGTGACTAATGATGTTGAACATTTTTTGGTCTTTGGTGTATCTTTTTTCAGGAAGTGTTTGCTTTCCCACAATATTTTAAATTAAAAATTATGCTTTGAACAATACTGTCCAAATATTAATGACCACACAAAAGAACAACTGAGAAATCCCTCCTCCAAATCACCAATGTGCCTTTCCTATTCGTGCTGCTTTTAGAGACTCAACTTTACAGTGTTGCTAACACTGCTTCGCCATTTCCATATATTCCATATATTTCACTGGTTCCTCCTGATGGTTCTTTCTCTATGTCTACAATGAATTGGCCTGCCTTTTCGTGAAATAATATTCTATTCTAATTGCACAGATGGGTTGCATACCTATTCTCTTCAAATAGAACATTTGCACAAAATGGAAGCGTTACAACCTGGATTTCAATGAGTATGCTTCAAGTTATGAGATTCCATAACCAGATTTTATTTTATTTTTATCTTTAGGGAGGATGGTTATAGATGATCTGGATGGAAGGAACTGAGAAAAGCAGGAAATGATAAGAAAAACATTTCCTCAGTTTGAAGTTGTAATTTTATGCTCAGGGGCCTCCTGTTAGTTCTTGGCACTGCTTTTGTTAGAAGCTTGGGGGCAATTACTCATCACCATGCTCTAGAGAAAACTAAGCAGCCAAGGGAGCGAGGGTAGCCAAGAAATGGGATACCCGTATTCAGCCAGGCTGCCCAGCAGTGAACAAAAGCCAGGCTGGGTCCTTGAAGAGACCATGGTAGGCGGCAGGAAAACTGTGGGACTATTAGAAACACATAACCGGCAAGATGGAAGACATAGAGGGGCTTACCAAGAAGGATTATTAAGAAAAGTATGAGCTATGCAAATAGGGGAAACTTGACAAATGTGGCTGAAGTGAGGTGAAATTGTTCCGCTAATGATGATGCATAGCCAACCAAGTGTTGGCAAGATTATGCATTCGAGATAGTTACAGATTAACATTACAGAGGAGAAGGAGTATTTGTCACATTTTTGTGTGCAAACAGGGCTGAGAAAATGAAGCGTAAGAGAATGTAAGAGGAATATCAGGAGAGGGAGAACAGGGCTTTCCAAACCTGTATGGCTCTGGACTAGCCTCTCAAGGGTGCAGTGGGTGTATGACTCTGGAGTTCCGTAGTCCAGGAGTTAGCTGCCTTCTTGTACCAATGGGGAGTGGATGACTATGGTAATCGCCTTGAGCTGTCCCTGGTGACTTAGCAGAGCTAAGTGACCTCTAGTGTTTTGGCCAGCCCAGCACCCAGAATTTCCTTCAGTGAAACATACCTCCTCCAAAATAGATAGTCTGTGGGACTGTTATTCATGTCTCCTCACCTCCTCCCCTAGTGGTGAGCGTGTGTGGGACCCTACTGCTAGATCAACTAGACTTCTTTTTTATTATTTTTTTAATCTTTAATTTCTTTATTGGTTAAGGTATTACAAATGTGTCCTCATCCCCCATTACGCCCCCCGCCCCCACACTCATGCTCTCAACTAGACTTCTGATCACTTCTGAACACACGCTATTTGCCAGAGTTTCACATGTATTAACGCATCTAATCCTCAGAACAACTCCATGAGGCAGGTACATTTTACAGATGAGCAAACTGAAGGAAAGAAAATTAAATGACTTGCTCAGGCTCACATAGCCAGTGTGGACGAAAAGGGGCCACATGCTAACCTGACAAGCTCAGGGAAGGCCTGCATGGCGGTCTTGCAAACTCAGAGACCTACAGTAACCACAAAGGATGGTCTAAAACTAAACTCTAACTAAAAGCAGTTATGGTGGGTAGTTACATTCTAGGCCGGTATCTTCACTGAAAAGGTCAACCTTTACCTTAACTGAGCCTATCTGTCTTTTTGCATCTATAATAACATACTCTTGAAATGTCTGGGTAACTTGTAACTTCCCTTTTTCCAGATCCCTTGGGGCACAACCTAATGTGCCTGGGCGCCAGGACAGATACCAGAAATTCCTTCATTATCATGTTAATTGTTCCAGCACTCACCCAAGTATGTGTCTGTTATTTTACTTTTTATCCAATCCCAGGGGTTTCCCCGCTTTGCTTTCTCCCTCCTCTCTAGTCTATCACCAATGGATTTCATGTAACCCACCTACGTCCCTTCCTTTGATTGCAATGTATAGATGTAACCCGCCATTCTCCAGAGCATTATCTCAATCTGATGAGGTTCTACTTCCCGGCAGTTGTCGACAGTTTGGCTCCAATAAACTCACAAAAATTCTTTACAGGTTCGAATGTTTTTATGTGAACATCAGGAAGAGGCAAAGTTGGATTTGAACTTGGGCAGCCTGGTTTTTGCTGGCTTCAGGGAAGTCAGGGAGACGGGTTATTTCAGCTTTTCCAGCCTCTGAAGGAGAGGCAGGAAGAAAAGAAGAGGTTGGGAGATGCTGAATGAGCCACCTCCAGTGTCTGCCAAATCCGCTCAGTTCTCTCTTTCTCTGTTATGAACTGTTTCTTCCTGCCCGCCGTGGCGCTGTGCATAATTCAAACCGCCCTTTCATGTCAGACTCATTGCTTCACAAACCTACATCTTTTAGAAGACTCCCCATTTCATTTTGTAATTGATTTCACTGTAGTCTTCATAGTCATGGATGTCATCTGAAATGGCAGGTACATTTACAGTTTTTGACAGCCCATGAGAGACTGACCACAAGTCTGACTGATAGCTGATACGGAGACTAGTCCACCTGGGGGCGGGGTGTGTTTGAGTAAGGGATGATTTAAACAGGCAGCTCAAGAGAGCTTTTTAAAAAGAAGATATTTGCTTTCCTACAAAACCTGGTATCCCTGGTTCTTCCATAAAGACATATTTATAGACCAGAAATGTTGAAATGAATATGTAAATGGAAACAAACTGATTTCCACAGGGGCTAGGCAAATCAACTGGACTTGTGTCAGACTGGACAAAATTTGCATGTCCATGAGAACATTTTGCATTAACTATCAATTACTTGCCACAGAAACAGTTGTAAAGGAGCTCAAAGGCAGTGAAAGGTTAGAATGAGATAACTTGAGGGCTGACCTCTGGACAATGCCTAGCTGTCCACTGAAACACAATTCTTTTTCTGCAACGCCCCCCCCCCCGCCCCCCAGGCACCTGGTTCCCTTGGTAGCTGAGCAAGTCCTGGGCACCGTTCACACTGAGGTAGCTTTAACACTAACATTCCTGGGATTATCAATAGCTCCAGCATCATTTTTCTTGTTTCTTTCAGGGCCACTTGGTCCCTGTGTAAATAGGGCCGCTGGAGGTCGGCCACGCCTGCCAGAGTTCCCCTGTGGGGCGGACGTGGAGGCCAGGCTGCTTCTGGGACCCTCGCTGTAATGACAGGTGCTTCATGTGTGTTGGGCAGGGCGGGTTGAAGCGTGAGGATCGGTGGGGGAAGCTGCAGGAAAAACAGGATGGATCAAGTTGTCAAGGGTCTTCTGTAGCATGCCAAGGATTTTGGTCTGGACCCCAGAGGCAATGGAGAACAACGGCCTTTCAAATAGGTCGGTGAAGTGGTCAGAGCTGGACTTTCATTAGATAACGGTGGTGGCATGGAGGACACACCACAGTAAAATAAAAACTGAAGGTGTGTCAGGAGGTGGGAGGGGTGAGGTAAAATGGTGAGTGCTGGCTTGCAGAATTGTCTTGCGTGAATGAAAATGACTTTTAGAGACCTTTCCGCCCATCACAAAGGCACAGCTTTCGTTCTTCTCTTCAAAATACCTCCAGGTTTGTCCTGCGCTTCCTCTCTGCCTTCTTGGGACTTCTCGTTCTCCAATAGCCCCTCGTCAGGAGAGCATTTAGCCATTAATCTCGGTGCAACACTGTGACTCTGGTACGTCTGAAATGCTTAGAGGGGTTCATGCTTTGTATAAAGATGTTGGCCGGGACCGGTTTGGCTCAGTGGATAGAGCGTCGGCTTGCAGACTGAGAGGTCCCAGGTTCGATTCCGGTCAGGGGCATGTGCCTGGGCTGCGGGCACATCCCCAGTAGGGATGTGCAGGAGGCAGCTGATTGATGTTTCTCTCTCATCGATGTTTCTAACTCTCTATCTCTCTCCCTTTCTCTCTGTAAAAAATCAATAAAATATATTTTTTTTTAAAAAAAGATGTTATACAGTTTTCAGAATGTCAAAAGCCAAAAAAAAAAAAAAAAGGCAACAAACCAAAAAAAACCCAAACAAGGAAGGAAATGGATTTATTCAGACTACTGCAACAGGAAGGGCCTCCCAGTGTCAATATCAGTGTCTTCTCAGGGGTTTGCACCCTAGACTTTTATAGGGAGGAGTAGGCAAGGGTGATCGTACAGCTGGGATTGCTTCTGCGTCAGGGGGAGTCCCAGTTCGTTAGTTGAACAAGAAATATATATATTTCTGTGTCAAGTTAGTTGGTTTTTCAGGGAGGGAAAGGTCAATTCAGCTACTTATTTTTGAGACAAAGGATGAGATTAAGAAGTAACAAAATGATAGTTACAGAATAGTCATGGGGCTATAAAATACAGCATGGAGAATGTAGGCAATGATATTGTCAATACTACATATGGTGTCAGAGGGCACTAGTTTATTCTGGGTGAGCACCTCCTATGGTATATAATGTCTAATCACAGCATTGTACACCTGAAACCGATACAACATTGTACATCAACTGTAATTGAAAAAGAAAAAAAATTTTTTTTAAAAGAACAAGAATTTGGAAGATCTGTGTCTGGCCTTTTCATAGGTAAGCAAGGGGGTGTCAGCAAATCTTATCTAAGTCCTATGGAGATGGGTGGTTCTTTACAGAAGCCCTTTCTAGTGACACGATAAGGTGGAGAGTTTCAGAAAGCAAAAGGTTCGTAGCTTTAATCCTCCCTGTTTTCCAGAAGCACAGGGCTCGGGTAAATTTTACCACTGTCAGTGGTTACGAGTTATACAGAAATCAGAGCTCCAACCCCAGGGTAAAGAAAGGGTCCAGGAAGAAGTTCTAGGGCAGCTATCCTGACTCCCAATGTTGTAACTCACTCCTTTACCCAGGTTAAGAAATCAAAGGCCCGTCTGTGCCAGGCAGGTCTCAACGCAAGGGTCGTGGGCACCAGGGTACCTGAACAGGTTGGGCCCCATCCAAAGAGGGTTCCTTGGCTCCCTCTGTGGGAACGTGGGCCCAATGTTTTCTCCATTTTCACAAGGGATTCTGATTATTTGCTCTACAAATAAATTTATTTATATAAAGTCTCTAAAAATCTGATGGAGACCAGAATTTTAAGTACAATCAAGTTAAAAACCAAAACTAAAATAAGATTTACAAAAAATACATAAAAAAATGACAGGCCACCAGTTTGCAATCTCCCATGTAGATGTCACCCAGTTACAAATTCACTTGATCTTCCTTAACTCCCTGAAACCACAAGGTGGGCACAACAGCAACGATTGCACTTATGGGGGAGAAACAGGTTTGTAGAGGGGTTGACTGAAGGCCCAGGGTCACCCAGATGGGAAGCTGCCTTGCTTGAGTTGGAAGCCAGCTCTCCATGACGGTGCCTGCTCTTGCTGGGTACCACTCAGCCTCCCTTATAGTCTGGTCCCAAGTCTCTTCTATTAATACAAAAAAATGGGAGGGGGGTGAGTGTGATGTGGGATAGTCATCATGTTCTCTTTCAACTCTAAAATTCTGGGCAGCTTCTCTAATCCTATTTGCAATTCCAATTTAGCAAGTTTGTAAGTTACATCCTAGCTCACTCATTTTAGAAAATGAATTTTTATATTCGCTCTCAAGCTGGTCATGTTTTTTTTCAGAAGCCGCTGTCTCCCAAGGTGCAGAATCATCAGGACCTTAAAAGAGATGAAAGTGAAGAGCATGCCAAAAAGGAATAATTGTTCTATTCGTCAGTTGGCCAAGAAGCAAGACACAAAGCAATTATAAATAATTACAGCTTTTAATTCATTGAGTTAACTTTTATCATCAAGACAAAAGTCAAATGAAAGATGGCTACAGGTAGGATACATTTTAATTTCTAGAAAGACCCCTTCAGACATCACACGGGTAATAAATAGCTCCCCCACTAGTTATCTTATTTATCTGGCTATTAAAAATATCAGCTGCGATTAGATCCTCAGATCCTGTCTCAAAAAAGATGACCTTCTAACAAGTACATTTCATCAAGTAGGAGTTTCCTGTGTTCTCTTGTAATTTTGTCTTCCCTAGGTCCCCGTTAAAACTTTTGTATCTCATGTGACAAGATAACGATACTAACTCAAGTGGTTTCCATTTTCCCTTTTGCCTTGCTTTCCTGGGAGAATTCTATCTTTCCATGGTGTGTGAGTAAAAGGCTAGAAGTTTGCGAATCTGGGAAGACAGCCACAAAATGTCACCCTGAAAAACAGGAACCATGTAAATAAAAAGGGTGATGTTAACTGACTTCTGCTGAAATAACACATTTAAGTGACGGTTGGTAAGTGGAAAGCATTGGACCAGGGCAATGTTTCTCTAAGAAAGAATCCCATGCCAGATAACTTCTGCAAATGTCGGATTAGATAATGTTGAAATACATTCTTTATGAATTGACTTCTCGGAACTTTTATATGTCAATGTACACTGGGAACTTCCAAGAGAAGGTATAGTATGCAGCATGTCCCAAATACGTTTCTTTACCCACAAAATCAGTTTATAGAGAAAACTTGGTAAAGTTTGCTAAACTCCAGACTAATTTTCTTAATTTCAGCAAGGGATTTTGATGATCTGCTTGAATATATTTCCACAAGTAAGTATATTCATACAAATAAATTTATACAAAATATTTATGCAAATAAATTGTATAACTATGAGTTGTAATTACAGTTCAGGAGAGTTGAAAAAGAGAATTGGATAGGAGGGAGAATTTGTCCCAGGTTTTCTAGGCATTTCTTCAGATTGAGGTTGTATTGCTAGGGTTGCCATGCATAACAAACTACCAGAGACTGGGTGGTTTAAAGTTTAAACTTTAAACAACAGACCTGTATTCTCTCATGGTTCTGTAAGCTAGAAGTCCAAGATCAAGTCATCAGCAGGGTCGGTTTCTTCCTAGGCCTCCCTCCTTGACTTGCAGATGACCTCTCCTCTCTGGGTTTCATGTGGTCTTTTCCTCTGTGTTTGTGTTCTAATCTTCTCTTCTCATATAGACACCAGTCACGTTGGAACAGGGTCCATTCTAATGACTTCATTTTACCTTAATTACCTCTTTCAAGGCCTCCCCTTCCAATACAGTCACAGTCCTCGGAGGTACTGAGGTTTAGGAATAAACACGTAAATTTTCAGGGGGTGCAATTCTGCTCATAACAGTGGACCAGGAGCATAAATTATCAAGAGTTGGCTTCACATTCCATTGGGACCATAAGATGGTCTGAGCCTGAGATGGTTTCCCGAGAGGGTTCCAACTGGGAGGACCCAGCCTCACAGCCAGACACAGCATCGTTGACCATTACATTTCCCAACAAAGGTAATGCATCAGCCTGCTGCTTCATGCGCGAATTTCTTGATAGTTTGGCTAAAATGACCCCGTCTCCCTCGCCCTGGTCACACCTAACTGGATGGATGAAATGTGGGTTTTACATTCACAAAGCTGGGGTCCAGATAGACCCCTGTGGTGCCTCTACCAGGGAAGCCAAGGGGAAGGAAGGGCGTGTGATTGAGGGTCACTGTGCACAGGGACAATGTACGATAACGGCTCACATGTCCTGAAGTGTGTTGGGAATTTTGCGTCAGCATCATCTCATCTATTATTTACAGCATCACGTTGAGATGAAGGTATTATTATCTCTAAATTACAGATGAGGAAACTGAATTCTAAAGAAGGTACATACCGCCCTAGCTGGTTTGGCTCAGTGGATGGAGTGTTGGCCTGCGGACTGAAGGGTCCCGGGTTCGACTCCGGTCAGGGCCATGTATCTTGGTTGCGGGCACATCCCCAGTGGGTGCTGTGCAGGAGGCAGCTGATCGATGTTTCTCTCTCATTGATGTTTCTAGCTCTCTATCCTTCTCCCTGCCTCTCTGTAAAATATCAATAAAATATATATATATTTTTTAAAAAGAAGGTACATACCGCAGTCATATGAATAAGAAATCACTTGAAGTTTCCTATGCTCTTAGCTACAATGCCATGTACGGTTTGTATGATCTCACTGGACTTCGTTAGGGGGGCTGTTTCTCTACCCTCTGAGGTTCTTTAACTGCGGCCTGTGATTTAAACTGATGAGATATTATCAGGAGAAAAGGCAGGCAGGTTTTATCAATATATTTGTGTGCATGAGGGATTCACAGAAAAGAACTGAAAACCTGAAGAAGTGGTTAGATTTGGGGCATTGGGGCATAGATGTAATTTTAACAAAAGGCAAAAAAAAAAAAAAATGTGGAGAAGTGATTAGACAAAAGACAAGAGAGGTGGGGCTCCCAGGGAAGGTAAATTGGAGGAAGTTGCCTAGGAAATGCAGAGTGGATGAGGGTTGTTTAGTAAGATTTGTTACGCTGATTCCAACTCCAGGTGCCCTCTACAGTGATCAAGCCAGTTCTCTTCCTGGTTTGGGAGAGGGGAACACCTTTGCACGTGGAAATCTGTGTCACCTTTAGGAAGGGAACTCCATGTTCTGCTTTAGGCATACAGGGGGAGGACAGGGGGCTCTTTCCGTGCCTGCTATTTCTCAGTTGCCTTTAGCTTAAAATAATCAAAATACTCCTTATGCCAAAGTGCCCTATATGGAATGACATATCTGGATCCCCTTTGGTTTCCACACCACTTAGAGATGAAGAACATGAAGGCAAGAGTCGTCCAGGGTTATAAGGTTGTTAAGCAGAAACTGGATTACAAGCTGATCTCTCTGACTCCAAAACCAATGGGAATTGTACCAAAAGTGTCTGTTAAAATACACTTTTTACTTCAGAACAGTTTTAGACTTACAGAAAACCCACAAACACTAGTATAGAGAGTTAGATACTCTGCACCTGGGTTTTCCTATACTGAATGTCTTACCTTGATATGGTACATTTGCTACAAATAATGGACGAATAGTGATGCACTGTTATTACAGTCCATACTCTATTCAGATTTGCTCAGTTTTTATCTGAGGCTTCTTTCTGCTCCAGGATGCCATCCAGGATGCCACGTTGCATTCGCGTCTCCTCGGGCTCCCTTTGCTGGGGCAGTTTCTCAGACTTCCCTCGCTTTGATGGCCTGGACACTTTCCAGGAGAACTGGCCAGTGACTTTGTAGGATGTCGCTCCATTGGGCTTTGTCTGATGTTTTAGTCACGATTTGACTGAGTTATGCATTTTTTTTTTTTTGGTGTGGGGGGGAAACACAGAAGTAAAGTGCCAATTTCATTCCATCATATCAAGAGTACATACTAGCAACATAACTGATCACTGCTAGCGTTTGTCAGGTTTCTCCATTGCAAGTAAATAGAATTTTTTAATTTGCCTTGCCCATCTTACCTGTATTCCACGCTCACAATTCTGTGTAGCAGGGATCTCCAAGCCAGTGCTTTTACAATAACTCCATTGTTTCGACATGCTATGTAAAAGTAACTGCTTGTCATTTTGCTATTTGGATGAGGAATCTGTTCTTGCTTTTGTCCTTCCTGGGCGAGTTTTTGTGCTTTATACATATGCACACCTGTGTATAAAGGGAAGTAAGTGGCTTTTGGCAGCTGGTTCATTTGACCTAAGGATTTCACTGATCAAAAACATTGTGTCTAAGAGGGTTAAAGACCAGAGGCAACTGAGGGTTCTGAGCAAGTGACCAGGCTGGGGCCTTGAGGGGAGATGGGAAGTTTAGAAAAAATGACCTGAGCCTCCGTTTTCTCGGGGATAAAATAATAAGATGGAGGCATTGGAGTCCTTGAATGACCAGGTTCCTTCTCACTCTGAAACCAAGGGGCTGGGGTCTGTGGGTGGGAAAATGAGGCAGGCTCTATTCCTGCATCAACTTTATTTCTTGAGTAGCTCATTACAAGTTAAGCATTAAAAAGATTCCCGATTGCTAGTCCCTGGAGCCATTTCTTTGGCTGGAGTCTCTGATTTAATGAAGATACAAACATTTCTTGTGGGAACGGATCCCAGCTCGTAGCTTCGCCCACGCGCACTTCTTCTGTTTTCTGCGTCTGTCTGCTCCTTCAGCATCCAGCTGCAGCGGGACAGGCTTAAACAGTTCATTGCTCATCCTCCGGGAGAATTTTTTAAAATCCAGGTTGGAAATGCACCCAGTACATAGCCCCCTTTTAGGCCAACGCTGTCCCCATTTCTGCATTTATTTTAGCGTCAAAGTCAGAGTCTGAAAATCATTCTTGCTTTGCAAACCTGAGAAAAATCACAGTTCATTTGTTATGTGTGTCTTTGGTCATTTGACACAAAATAAAATTTGGTGAAATGTTTGCCCGCGGATGCCTTTTGTGGCTCCATGTTTCTTTAATTAAATCCTATGTGTTAACCCAATCACAGTAAATATTTACTTCAGCCTGTTGCCATATTTCCTTTTTTGACAAAGTACCCTAACGCTGGTCTATGTGACACTTAACTTGCCCATTTGTAGTAATAGGTGCTGGGTATGCTAATGCTTGCCTCTGGGTAGAGAAGGAGAAATCTAGGAAAATATCATCACGCTTCAATTTGTCTTATACTCCTTCCCCCTCCTTGGAAATGGACAGTTCAGGTTATTCTTCTGTCCCCTTTCCTTGTTTTTCTGTAGCTCCATTTAAGAAAAAAACTTCCATTTTGCATTGTCAATTCCTCTGGGTTCACTTACATCAGTGTTGGCTGGGCTGATGTTTAAAACATTTTTAGAGGGTTAAATAATTTATTTGGGAACTCATGGAGAAAGGCACTTTAAAAAATTAAACCAAGCGAGTGGATGTGAAGGAAAAGATGTTACTGGGCACCAGGATATATGGCTTAAAGACGAGGGAGAAATCTTCATTTCAAAAAGCAAAAGCCAATGTCATTGGAAGTGTTGCCTTCATACATATTGTTTCCTGAGTCTTGTTTGAGTGTATCAATATGGATGTCAATATGTCTGAGTGAGTAAAAAATGTCTTCAAAATGTTGGCATAAAGAAATTCTTCTGAGCTTTGATACTGTCCTGTGACGTGTTTATAGCTTCTAAGATTGGGAACAGTTTCACTAGCTCTTTAAATACTCAAAAACCTTTCCTACCCAATGTGCTCAGGTTCTCTGGGATTTTGAAAAACTATCCTGGACTTTTCCTAATTTATTTCTCTTCTAGACTCATCATCTCTTACTCCAGCCCGATCATTTCTAGAACTGATGCTATTATTTTTAACAAAGTTTCCCACTTTTCTAGAACCGTTCATTCAGAGGCCTAGCCTCAAAGTTTTTTAAAAAAAACACGTTGTTGTTGAATTGCCAGAAAACCCCCGAGGCCCCGAATGAGTGATGTGTCCCGGCACCCTCAGAAGAGGGGCTCGAAATAAAAACCGGGAGGTTTGTTGGGCTTTTAGTGAGCAGTTGACCCTCATGGGCACCTGCCAGGCCTTCAGTGGGCACTGCAGGAGCTGGAAACTGGAGCATCAGCACGGCTTCAGTTTTAATGCCATAGCTTCTGCATATATTATTTATTAGAAAATAGTCTCAAAGGCCAAAATGGCTGAAAGGCAACTGAGTTTACTGTATTTTATAACTTGGGAGTCTGTGAAAGGGTAAACGATAGGGGAGTTGGTCTGTGGTGGCCTCCAACCTGCACCCTCCTGCCCTTGACCAACTGTGGCCAGACCTGTCCCACATCCCCAGACTATGGCAGTGATGGCGAACCTTTTGAGCTCCGCGTGTCAGCATTTTGAAAAACCCTAACTTAACTCTGGTGCCGTGTCACATATAGAAATTTTTTGATATTTGCTACCATAGTAAAACAAAGACTTATATATTTTGATATTTATTTTATATATTTAAATGCCACTTAACAAAGAAAAATCAACCAAAAAAAATGAGTTCGCGTGTCACCTCTGACACACGTGTCATAGGTCCGCCATCACTGCTCTACGGTGTCCTTGGTCGATGGAGAGTTGCTTAATTTGGCCTGATGCCACCTGGATGTTGTGAATTAAATCTCCCTGGGAGGGACAGGAACTCTTATATATTCTCAGGTGATTCTGACGCCCAGCTTGGTTTGAAGACCCGTGTCCTGAGAGACATTGCATTTGGCTGTCAAAGGGACAGGGGTGAAAAGGCATGTGGAAGGAGCAGAGAAGGGAAACATTTGTGGCAAGGTCACACTTCAATGTGTGTATGATTGCCAGTCATATGCATATAGGATTGTAAATGAAACTGTTTTATTATAATAATATAGCTACATGCTAAAAAAAAAAAAAAAAAGGTCGAAACATGCATTTGGATATAAAATGGAAAGTTAACTGTCCCACCCTGCCTTAGGAACTTGTCTATTCTGTTCAGGACAGATGTTCCCATTCCTGATTACAGACTATGGAGATCTGAAAAAGACAGATGTTTGGTTCCTTCCCCAGAGCTGCTGAACCACAATGCCTAGGAGTCTGAGCAGCTGTATTTTACAAACTTTCTAGGTGATTCTATGTGCAGCTACATTTGAGATGGGATGGTTCATCGGCTCCTTTAATTTATTACTTATTTATCTGTACAGGTACTTGGGTTTTGCAGAGAGGCTTTATTTTCATTCTAAGATCCGTCAGAGTTCTGGGCTCTCATTTGGTCTCTCGGGGAAATCCACACAAACCCAGGCAAGAACCTACTTGCTCCACCACTGTTTTTGCACAACGTTGGATCTTTTTGGCTCCGGAGGAAGAAGCATCATGCAGGGAACTGTTGTGAAATGTGGTTACGCAATCATGGTAATAGTAGCAACATTAACATAAATCAGAAGAAAAAAATTACCCATAAACCCTCCATCCACCCCAATAAATCAGACTACTTTCATTTTCGCCCGTGACTTTTTCTATTTGCTTGAGCATGGACACATAAACAATGGAAAAGTTGAGGCGATTCTCCAATGTATGTTTGCATCTCTCTGAGATGAGACCAAAATAATGAAAGAGTTGGGATTGCCAGATGCTTAAGCATTTGCCTCAAATTATTTGGCTTTGAACTTCCTAAAGAAATAAGAGTGCTTTTCAAATCTCTCCACCAGAAGCTAAATGTGACAGTGTTTTATTCTCAACCCATCTACTTAAAATCCCCAAAGAATGTACTTTAAAATTCTTTCAAAGTATACTTTCCAAAAGTTTAAATTTATCTATTTTCTCTTTTTTCCCCCTCAGAAGCTGATGAGCGTCTAAACAATGAAAACAAACAAACAGAAAAACAACAACAAAAATAAACAATGAAAACATATTGGAGGCTTTGCCTTAGAGTATGAAGCTCTGAGTTTGAATTTTTTTAAGCACTTATTTTCAAATCTAAATATTTTTTAAATTTCCCTGCCTATTTAGGTCCTAAACAATAAAAGTGACAATAAACATTTTAAAACCAGAAATTTCATTTTTTTCTTTATTGTGTATAAGACCCAGCATCCCTCATAGTTTGAGTTTGTGCACTGTATTTGGGTTTTAGCCTTAGACGGATGGCTGAGCAACTTTGTAAAACCACAAAGCTTCTGAGTAATGGGAGCCTCTGTGACTCCCTCGGGCTCTTTTTGGCACCATGAATATTTCATTGTTTACCATTTGCTTCATGGTCTGGCACACTTTCTGGCTTTCTGTCCTCCTCCCAATCAGTAAAACTGTAGTTTAAGCAGCAGTTTCAGGGACGAGGGGGAGAGGGGAAAAGGTTGGTTGGGGTGTTCTGAACTAGAGGCACAGGAACAGGCATCTAAACCTAGCTTAGGATGACCCGTTTGGACTCCTAGGCCCATGGAAGAGCATCTCGGAGTGGGAGTTGAAAATTTATGAATGGAGTCTTGCCAGATCTACATGGCATGCCAGTGTTTCTGACCTAAAATTGTGACCCTCAGAAAACCAAATATGTTTAAGAATTTATAAAGAATGTTCATGACACAGAATCTAAAAACAATAGATGAGTTTAATTGGATACTGTTTTATAAATTTACAGGTTTACATTTGTTTTGGCTACTTGCCCAGTGAAAAGTGGGATTTTTTATTTTGAAGTTGCCTTGGGCATTCAATTAAAATGTCTTTAAGTATTAATGACTTGGGTGACTTTTGTCACCGACTTGGGTGACTTTAGGCACCTTTCCTGCTAGTAATAAGAAAACTATTGTCGTCTTCTGAATACTGCTCCTCATTAGAAGCAAATGAGGCTCATCCCATGGTTCCTGCACTGGTACCCATCTCCCTAAGGCCCTTTTCTGTTTTGTGGGTCAGTGTTGTTGAATCCACTATGCATGTAGTTGTGATTGGGTACTAATGGCTTAGGTGTAGTCAGGACACATGTTTTGTTGTAACCCCCATTCTAGGGTGAGATGAGCGGTAGTCACGCCTTCTGTAGTGTAGTCTGAGTATGCCATCAGGCCTCCCATAGCCTCCTTCATCTTGGATGGGGTCATTCTCCAGGGGAACTCAAATCCACCACATAATGACCACTTCCTTATTCCCATCAGAAACTCATTGTCTTTTCCTATTCTGCTTAATAGCTCTCCACCCACAAAAACAAGGGGAATATGTATTTGTGCACAGAACACTGTGACATACTGGGTGTGCCTCTGCTCCATCATAACTGGAGACATTTATAAGCATTTGATCATCAAGGTTTATTGCTACACAGTAATCAGTGGCCAGAAGCTGTACATTACATGGTCCAATAGCTCAGTGGATAGTATTTTCCAGAAATTCCCAACTTAATGATATCCTTTGTAGTAGATGCAACCCAAAAAATAAGAGACAAAAGATCCTGGAATATTCCACTCAGTCATTAAAAATTGGCTTAGTTCATTATTATGTCACATGACTAAAATGTCTCCCAGAGCAATGCCACTGAAGTTTGCAGATTTCCACTTGACCTTGTTAGATTCCAAAAGCAGAGGAGGTCTTGGCAAACATATAACTTTACCCCTGCAAGCGTCTGATATAATCCTGCTAAGAGACCGTATCTTTCTGTTGCTCAGAGCCTCTCTAGAGGTGCCAACGCATAATTGGATTTTTTCTTTTGCATAATTCATTTATTCATTCCATTACCCCTTCTCCTTCTCTCCATTGGTCATTGACTGTTACCCAAACTTTTCCACCTTTTGGAGGAATGTTAGGTTCAGCCACTGTGCTGGTCCAGATTGCTGGCAGCAATTATCAGTCTACAAATGCCTCCTCCTCAGTCCACTCCCATTCCGGTAGAGTAGGGTTACACAGGCACCAAACTAGTGGGCTATCTCAACTACTGGGCAGGACAGCTGCATTCTCTGTCAACCTGATTTTGCCGGATGAAGTGAAGGCACATGCAGCCCCATAGATTTAAAGCCACAGTTAGAATTTCTTGCTTAGGGATCATCCCTGCTTCATCCTGCTTCCAGGACTCACAGTTGCAGCCCTGGTCCCAGAACCACTGCGTCGATTAGGAAAAACAAAGCTGAGGTGACCTGGGGAATGACTGTAAAGTAATACTAGCATTCCCCCCCTCCCTCCCTTCTAACATCCCCTCTCCTCCAGAAAAGCAGAGAATTCTACTGAGCGGGGCACTCTCCTTGGGCCCCTCTACAAAGAATATGAGCACACACTCATGAATGCATGTAGCTCTTCATGCCGGTACCATATCTCCCCCAATGTCAGATGGTAAATGTTTCAATGGCCCCTGCAAGTTCTCTATCGACCCACTATGCTGAGGTTGGTAAGCTACATGATTTGTCCATTTGGTGTGATATGTCTTTGCCCACTTTTGGACACTACGGGCTGTAAAGTGTGTTTCTTACTCTGAAGAAATGCAACTCAGCAGTCCAAATAGGTAAAGCATTTTCTTCTGAAGTCCTTTCTTGGTGTTTTGAGCATTTGCATTATCACTGGGTATGAAACCCCAGTCCGAGGAAGTGTCTATTTCTGTCAAGACCCACTTATAGCCTCCCAGGGCTCCTGGCAGCAGCCCAGTACAGTCTACATGCCAATATGGGGGTCTTCTCCCTGGCAGTCTGCCCCACAGCCATCTGCTGTCTCGTCTTTTTTGCCAGCAGATAGAACAGTTCTGGAATGATCATCCCATGTCTGCGTTCCTGCAGCTTCCCCAGATCCACTCACTTCATGGACCCAGTCAAACACCTCACGTGAGTGCTCCCAAGTATGCCCTCACTGGCGCCAATCACCTTCCAGTCTGGAACAGAGGTTCTTCTGATGGGCATTGAGGTGTCCTATTTACTGCACCCCTTAAATTCCCATTGTGATTTCCACAGGGCCTTTTCCCATAGGGATATCCTCTTAATAACCCACTTTCCATTGACTTTCTGACGGACCATCTGGCAAAGCAATTGGCCACTGTCCAAGAGTCCCGATCTCGGGACTCTGACTGTTGTTCGATTCCTCCAGCACGGCAAGGAAAACCCACCGTCCAGCCCACTGAGCTGATTTGCTCTCACCTTCTTCAACTAGACTTTCCCCATCGGTTGGTCACACTGCGCAGCCTTCCAAACAGGATGCTGCCCGTCCACATTGGAACTGCCATCCTCGAACCAAGCAGCTTTCCCTTGGTCAGTCAGAGCAGTTCATAGGATACCACTCATGTGTCGGTAGGATCTGGCAGGTCCAAGATGGAGGCTATCGGACATGAGGCTACCTGCTCATGAATATGATGAAAACTTCCTTGATTCTTCCAGTAGCATGCTCTTGAATGAAACATTTTCATTCTATCGCACAGCTCTTCTGAGCACAGGCTCCTGCCCTACGATTGCCCTTTGCTAGGCACCCAGGTGTCTCCGACATCATCCAAGATAGTATGCATATTTCAGTTTTCAGATTAGTTTATGTCTGTCAGTTGTAGAGGCAGTTTTAATTAATGCCCAGAATATCAAGCCAATAATTTTGTCTCAAATGACAGGTACCATACTGCTCCATCTACAATTTTGCACTTCAGATTACAGTGGGCAGCATTCACGAGGATGTTGCCATAAGCTCCAGTCTGTGTTAAGTATGAGTTGCAGATATTTACAAAATCATATCTGAGTATGTATCATAAGAATCCAATATTGATTGATCCATAGATTTGCTGTTGTTAAGACTCCCGTTTAAATACATCTTTCTCTCAGGTAGTTATACTGTAGGAGCAAGCAATACTTCCAGGTGTGGAATACATGTCCTTTAATTCAAACAACCCAACAGATGCTGTTTTGCTCACTTAGTTCCTGCGGAAGTAATCATGAGTGTTTATTTTCAGTTCTCCATGGAATGTCAGGGGTTACTCCTGAGAATGTCATGTTTGGGTGGGGTCTGGGATCTTAGCTGGATTTGCCAACCAGCCTCTGTTAGGCATGTGTGTTACCACTGCACGTAAGTCATCCTGGCTTGTTTCTCAGTCTCTGATATTATCATGACATCATCAATGTAGTGCAAACCAAATTATGGCAGTAAGCTGGTGATTTTAAACAACCCCGTGACAATGCAGTAAATGTAAATTGAGATCCTTCCCAAATGAAGGCAAGCTGTGGTTGGCTCTATTCTGAGACTGCGATCAAGAGAAAAATCATTTGCAAGATCAACCACTGAGTACCGATCTCCTCTCACTTGTATTTTTTGCTGTGTTGAAACCAGATCAAGGACTGATAACCATATAGGTGGTACTACTTTATTTAAGCCTTGGTAATCTACTGTTAGTGTCCATGAGCTATCGCCCTTTAGTGATTACAGGTAAAAATGACCAGGGTTTGTATTTTAATTTATTTCTTATTATTTTGCATTTATAAATATATCCAGTAAGCCAATCCATTGGAAGCTGGGTCTCTCATGTCAAACTTTTATTGGTAACCTTTATCTCTAATAACCGATGGCAGTGCAGCTGCTGGCTCATCTTCCTTTTGAGAGGTGAGACAAGTAAAATGCAGAGAGGTTGTACAGCTTGTCTAAGGTCATGCAGCAAGAGAATGACAAAGCCCATCATTCTATTTGATATCAGGCCTGTTTGACTTCAAGGCCCTTAACCTTTAGCAACACTCCCTCTTATGAACAGATCCTGAACCTTAAAAACTAGAGCTTCTCCCACCCCCTTGGGCATTTCTTACTTTATTCCAGCCGTAACCTTCTTCTTCCCCCTTTGGGATTGGGCAGCCCTCTTAATATTGCTCAACTTCAGATGTGGGTTCAGGGTCAAAATATGCTCTTGGCTGCTCTTTGGGCCTTTTGTCTGTTTCCACTCAAGGACCTCTGCTGGACAAGGGGTGGCAGTTCAAATGGCTCAGTGATTCTTAAACTTGGCTGTACGTTGGGTCACCTGGGGAGCTTTAAAAAATATTAATGTCCAGGTTCTACCATAAAGAGCATACTTTAATTGGTTGATTTCTGTCTTAGTCAGTTTGGGTGGCCATAACAGACCACTATAGATTGGGTGGCTTATAGGAGGTCCAAGATCAAAGTGTCAGCAGATTCAGTGTTTTGTTTTGTTTTTTTGTTTTTTTAAATTGATTTCAGAGAAGAAGGGAGAGGGAGAGAGAGATTGAAACATCAATGATGAGAGAGAATCCTTGATTGGTTGCCTCTTGCACGTCCCCTGCTGGGGATCAAGCCTGCAACCTGGGCATATGCCCCTGACCAGACTTGAACCTGAGACCCTTCAGTCCACAGGCTGACACTCTATCCACTGAGCCAAACCTTCTTGGGCAGATTCAGTGTTTTATACATGGCCACCTTCTTGCTGTGTCCTCATGTGGCAGAAGGTGTGAGAGAGTTCTCTGAGGCCTATTTATTTATTTATATATTTATTTTATATATATATATATATATATATATATATATATATATATATATATATATATATATTTTGGAGAGTTAGGGAGGGGGAAAGATAGAAACATCAATGGTGAGAGAGAATCCTGCATGCCCCCTGCTGGGGATCGAGCCCACAACCTGGGCATGTGCCCTGACCAGGAATTGAACCTTGGTCTCCTGATTCACAGGTCGATGCTCACCACTGAGCACCACTGGCTGGGCTGAGGCCTCTTTTATAAAGGCACTAATCTCACTTATGAAGGCCCTACCACTATGACCTTATCACCTCCCAAAGTCCCCACCTACAAACGGCATTACATTGGAGAGAGCTGTGGGCATGATGGTAGAATAAGTGGACACTGTAGTCATCTTCTCTCATGACCACATTGAAGTTACTAAATTATAAAACAATCAACCTGGATAACCATCTGAAGACTAGCTGAACAGAAGTCCTCTAAGTAAGGATATAAAGAAGTCATGTGGAGGCTGGTAGGAGGGACAAAGACACCCACGTGTGGTGGATGAGAACCCAGAGGCATTTCTCCGCTGCAGAGGTCCCTCCTGAGGAGCCAGGGGTCTCAGCCCCATGCTGGGCTCCCCAGCTTGGAACACCAGTGCTGGGAAGAGGAGCCCACATGACATCTGGCTGTGAAAATCAGTGGTGATTCTGTCTGTCTGGGGAGATGGAAGACGGCTACAACCCAGGTGTCATCTCAGAAAGTCCGCACACTGGGCACTCACGTTGGGCTCCGGAGGTGGGACAGAGGGTCTAGGGCAGTGATGGCGAACCTTTTGAGCTCGGCGTGTCAGCATTTTGAAAAACCCTAACTTAACTCCGGTGCCGTGTCATATATAGAAATTTTTTGATATTTGCAACCATAGTAAAACAAATACTTATATTTTTGATATTTATTTTATATATTTAAATGCCATTTAACAAAGAAAAATCAACCAAAAAAATGAGTTCGCGTGTCACCTCTGACATGCATGTCATAGGTTCGCCATCACTGGTCTAGGGATTGCCAGAGACATACAGGGAGAAACTGAGTTTGTTGCTTCAGGGCAAGGTGTGGAGGCACGGCTGCCATTGTCCCCGTGCTGAGCCCTCCGCCTACATGGCCAAACCGGCTTCGGCATTAGCCTGGTGAACTCCACTAGCTCCACCCTTATGACTCCCTGAGACCCCGCCCCGTTTACATGTGGAATCTGAAGACCAAAACAAATGAACAAACTAAACAGAAACAAACTCATAGATACAGAGGACAAACGGAGGGTTGCCAGACAGAAGGTGGGTGAGGAGCTGGGTTGTAAAGGTGAAGGAATTAAGACGTACAAATTGGTAGTTAGAAAGTAGTCATAAGAATGTAAAGTACAGCATAGGGATATAGTCAATAATATTGTAATAACTGTGTGTGGTGCCAGGTGGGTACTGGAATTATGAGGGGGAATCACTGTAAATTATATAACTCCCTAACCACTATGCTGTACACCCGGAAACAAATACATATTTATTTATTATTTTTTTAAAAATATATCTTATTTTATATTTTACAGAGAGGAAGAGAGAGGAATAGAGAGTTCGAAACATCGATGAGAGAGAAACATTGATCAGCTCCTCCTGCACACCTCCCACTGGGGATGTGCCCGCAACCGAGGTACATGCCCTTGACCAGAATCATACTTGGGACCTTCCAGTCCGCAGGCCGATGCTTTATGCACTGAGCCAAACTGGTTAGGGCCAAATACATATTTAAAGAAAAACAAATACCATCACACTGGGGATTACGCTTCAGCATATGACTTTTGGGAGGCAAACACTCCAGCATTTGTAGTGAGTTTCGTGGAAAGTATGCCCACTTTCCAGAACCTGTGAATGTCACCTTATTTGTCTCTGCAGATGGAATTAAGTTAAAGATCTTGAGACGAGGTCATTCTGGATTATCCCGGTGGGCCCCGAATGGAATGACAAAGGTCCCTTTAGAAGAGACACCCAGAGAAGAGACACACGGAGGAGAGGAGGTAGAGCTAGAAGGTGGAGGTGAGAATGGCAACTACACAGCCACAAGCCCAGAAACATCTGCAGCCACCAGCCGCTGGAGCAGACTGAGAGCGTTCTGGCCTCGAGCCTTCAGAGGAAGCGAGGCTCTGCTGACACCTCGATTCCAAACCTGCAGCCTCCAGAACTGCGCGAGGATAAATGTCTGCTGTTTCAAGCCACCGTGTGTGTTAACAGTCACCCGAAACTGATACAGTTGGGGCGTAGCCTGGGCATTGTGCCTTTTCAAGGCTCCCATGGTGAAGCTAATGTGACGCCAGGATTGGGAACCACAGGAATGGGACATCACGGAAGCGTCTCCCCTGGTATTTTTCCACAGCTCAGGGCCTCATGCTTTTTGCAATATTGTGATGTCGTAATTATATTTTTGTTATCTTTTGGCAGAGGAAATACTTAATGCACTATGGGCACTGCCAGGATATATAGAGTTCACGGTAAGGAAGTGAAAATCTTTATGTGCAGGTACAGGGGTCTGTATCTTAAGGACAAACCCCGGCACCCAGGAGTTTTGCTCTGAGGCTGTTTGGGCTGTATCTGCAGCGTGGTTTGTGGCTTCTTTCTCTGACTATGAGTTATCCTGCCCCTTTCTTCTCCTGCCTCCCTGTCCCCCTCCTGCTGCCTGTTTTGGGGCAGTTTAGTCCGGGGCTCATCAGCGCCTCTGGAAAGACAGACCCGAGGAAGGAAAAGGGGCCGGCTCAGGTGCTCGCCTGCGGCTGTTCTGTCTGTCTGGCTGAGGAAATGTTGAGTGGGGGAGGAGGAGGGGGTGGTCGCCGCGAGGTTTCTGGTGCTCTGCCCCGTCCATATTGCTGGGCAGGGAGATACTGTGGCTAATGGACAGTCACCTTTCCATGTGATCCTCCAGGAAAAAGATGCTGGGAACTTAAGGGGGGATCTGTACTCAGGTAAAGAGACTGTTACTTTTTTAAGGGCGCGGGGAATAATTGAACTGACATTTTATAGTATCTGAAGCCTATGCTTTCTCCACCGTACCCTGCCTCTTTAGAAATATATATAGGTAATATATAAATATATGCAAAAAATACATACTGACACTGATATATATATACAACATCGATGAACCTCAAAAACATTATGTGAAGTGAAAGACGCCGACACAAAAGACTACATATTGCATGAGTTCGTTTATATAAAGTGTCCAGAAAAGGCAAACCTGTAGAGACAGAGAGTAGGTTAGTGGTTGCCTGGGGTTGGAGGTGGGAATGGGAATTAACTCTGATTGGGCAGGAGAGATTGTTTGGGGGTGATGGAATTGTTCCGATGGATGGATATGTGATAGTTGCACAACTTGGTAAACTTACGAAACATTATGGAATTGTACACTTAAAATTATTTAATGGTATATGAATTATTCCTCCATAAGCATATCTATGTAAAATCTAATTTAACCCTGTTGCTGTCAGAGTACATGGTAAATTTTTAATCTCTTGTTTAACACACTCTTGGCAGAGCCCTCCTTTCCTCTGAAGGGGTTGGACACATGCACCTGAGTCTGTGAAGTCAAGAGCAGCATCGGCCAGAGGACCCTGAGGCCCAGGGAGTTTTGCTCACTAGGTCTTCAGGGCCTTTCTCCTGGCAGATAGTTGGGGACACTGGTTTCTCACCTGCCAGCAGCGTCCTGGGATATGTACAAAGGTCCATAGAAAAATCACTTTAACCAAATCACTACTACAGAGTCTAAGCAGGGGCTCAGTTTCACTTCCAGTATCAGTCAGGATGGACGTGGCTATGCTGCGGTAACAAATGACATCCAAATCTCAGGGGCTGGAGAGAACGAAGTTTACCACACACTCACACTACATGACCTCGAGGGTTGATAAGTGGGCTCTGCTTCGTGTCGTCTTTACTCAGGGACTCAGGCTGACAAAAGCTCCACCAGCTATGGCATTGCCAGGGCTGGGGCAGGAGAAAGAAAAGATGGAGAATCACATCCTGGTTCTTAAATGCTTCTACCCAGAAGTCACAAGCATCGTTTCCACTCCTGTCTTATTGGACAAAGCAAGTCCCACAGCAAGTCAAACGTCAAAGGAGCTGGGAAATACAGGGACAGGGTGTAGGTGGACCGTAGTTGATGCCGGCCTCACACCCCTTCTCCGAAAGAGAGGCACAGTGGTAAGGATTCACAGGCTGCCCTCTGCTGGGTGAAAACCTTCCCATTTTTGCCTGGGACTGAGAAGTTTTCCAGGATATGGCACTTTCAGTGCTAAAACTGGGAGAGTTTCATGCCATTTGAGATGGTCAGTCACCCTAGCTGGGTTCTGCCTTGGGTTGTACATCCTGCCGATGGAGTGTGGAGGCATCTCTCCGCCCGTGATTATACCTTTCAGAAAAATCTGCCCCAAACTCTTTTGCGCTTTTTAATTAAGAATTGAGGTCGCTACAGAGACTGCCCAAAGAGTTCTCAATGGGCCCCTACTCTGAGAGGGGACTAGAGTACTTGTCTCCTCTGGTAGGGCCTAGAAACTTCCCTTGCTCATTAAAAGCCATCCCCGTTTTAGCCTTCACCAGTTGCATGAGGCTTTGGTTGGTGCGAGCAGCCACCTCGTGATGGGAGAGGCCACACTGTGAATGGAGGGAATCCTTGAGCCATCACCCACAGGGACAGCCACCCACTTTGGAGTAACTCAGCATCCATAAAAGGACAAAGCGGTCCTTGCAAATTCTTTAGTAACAATGCTACCAGTTATCATACCACGTTCCAGCTGCTTACACGTACTATTTTATTTAAAGGTTTCATTATCTAAGTATAGCAAACAAGGAAAAGCAGAGTAGAGAGGTTAGTTGCTCAAAGTTCACAGAGTAGGACATAGCAGGGCAAGGGGCCAGTCTAGGGCTGCCTCTTGATCCCAAGCTCAAATGCTTTGCTGTGCCCATCCCACACCATGAAATGGGTCTACCCCATTCCGAGGTCGAGCTGATGCCGTGGAAGCCTCGGATCCCTCACTTGCATGGGGCCCTTAATGTGTTTGCATGGTCATGAGTTTTATGAAATTGTCATAAGTCATATATGTTGGTATACTTTTTCTGAAGGAGGGCTTCCCAGTACATATGCACTCAGAAAATCTGGGTTGACTCCAGATTGCATTAGAACATGTCCTCTATGCTCTTCGTCAATCCCTCCTCATGCTTCAGACGGCCAAAGGGCATACCTTTCCTCAGGAAAACCTCTCTCCTCTCCCTGGGTAGCCATTTCCCCTCATTGTACATTTTCATGACACCATGTAACTCTTTTTTCTAAAAATATATATTTTTATTGATTTCAGAGAGGAAGGGAGAGGGAGAGAGGGATAGAAACATCAACGATGAGAGAGAATCATGATCGGCTGCCTCCTGTACGCCCCACAATGGGGTTGGAGCTTGCAACCCATGCATGTGCCCTGACGGGAATTGAACTGTGACCTCCTGGTTTATATGTCAATGCTCAACCACTGAGCCACACTGGCCAGGTGCACCATGTAACTCTTTTTCATAACACCAAAGTTACAATTTTAACATTGACTTGTGTAGTCACATAACTAGAGTCTATTAGAGTCTATCTCCTCTATGAGTCTGTCCACTCCAGGAAGACAGGGCCCATGTCTATCTTCACCTGTCACTGTACCCCCAGTGCCTACCAGAGTGCCTGGTGCATAGTCTGAGCTCAATAAATCTTGCATAAAATAATATCAGACTATTGTATATACTGCATACGTAAACATTTATTTTATTTAAGTTTATTTTAAAGAATTTAGCTGAATTCTTAGACATAATTGGAGATAACTTGAAATTTTGCAAAATTAAGGCTGTTACTGTTCTAGGTTATTTTCTAGATATATCTAGGTAATATAGGTTAACACACATATCCTCAAGTGGGGTCACCATTTCTATCTGGGAAATGAGACCTCAGTTGTCCAAGAATCTTGAAGTATTTTATTTTAATACTTGATTTAGCTCCCAGAATTCTTTGAAATATAGATAGGAGCAAGCTCAGTAATTATATGTGTTGGAGCATCTGGCTGTGCTGCTTATCTGGGACTGGAGCTAAAAGGTAACTGAGGCCTAGATATTATCTCTTGGGAGGAAAGGTCAGGTGGTCCAAACTGCATTACCAGTGATGCACGAGGGGAGGAAAGATCACCCTGCCGGCGAGGTCCTGCCCTACAATTGCCCTTTGCTGGGCACCCAGGACTTTTCCCCCTCAGTGACCTTCTGTCCTTGGCCCATCTCACTTGCTCTGTTCACGTCTGTCTAACGGCCTGCCACATACGGAAGGGGTTTGTGCTTCTTTTCTTTCTTCCTTCCCCACTGGAAAGTGGATTTGGTGGTAGAAATGGGGGAACCCTCTTGATGGTTATTGCCAAACTAATTCACTGGGATTTGAAGGCAGAACTGTCTGAATCTGGAGCCTATGCTAAGCTAGGCTTTCCAAGGCCTTTCAAAGGCAACTGCAGCCCTAGCCAGTTTGGCTCAGTGGATAGAGCGTCGGCCTGTGGACTGAAGAGTCCCAGGTTCCATTCTGGTCAAGGGCACACGCCTGGGATTCCCGGGTTGTGGGTTTGATCCCCAGTAGGGGGTGTGCAGGAGGCAGCCAACTATTGATTCTCTCTCATCATTGATGTTTCTATCTCTCCCCCTCCCTTCCTCTCTGAAATCAATAAATATATAATTTTTTTTTTTTTAAAGGCAACTGCATTTAGAAGGATTTAGCAGAACTCAGAGGTAATGTGCTCTTCGGAAGCAAAAAGGCTTTGGCAATGAACCTACATGGGATGGATGTTGACTCCAAAATTTATTAATCCAATGACCACAGCAAATTTCTTCATATCTCTGTCTCTCGTGTCAACGTAAGAAACGTCCAAACCTGTGGAGAATTCTTGTAGAGTTTATTTGAGCCAAACTGATGACATATACTGGGGAGCAAGATCTCAGATGCTTTGGAGAGTAACAGTGGTGCAGCTTCTTTTATGCCTTTGAAATTAAGGGACCTTGGAAGATTACATGAAGGTGAATTACATGGCAGTTAAGATTATGTGCTCTCACAAAGGGGGTCTGCTTTAGAAGAAGGGTCTGAAAGGGGCATTTCAAAGGTGCTCACCTAGACACACAGAAGCAATGGACAGGACTTGCTTACGCAAAGAGAGCCTTTTAGTAACGAAGTTATATGCCTGGAGTGTGCCTATCCACCTGTGAACTGCCCAGTTCGGAAGTCTGATCGGATCACCCTGTGAGGTTACTTTCCATAGGCTCTCTCCCCTTCCTCTACCCGGCCCCTCCCCTCCACAATGTTTCCTTATATGTAAAATGGGAAGAGATAACAGTAATAATCTTATAAGAAGAGTATCAGGCCCTAACTGGTTTGGCTCAGTGGATAGAGCGTCGGCCTGCGGACTGAAGGGTCCCAGGTTTGATTCCGGTCAAGGGCATGTACCTTGGTTGTGGGCACATTCCCAGTAGGGAGTGTGCAGGAGGCAGCTGAATTGATGTTTCTCTCTCATCAGTGTTTCTAACTCTGTATCCCTCTTCCTTTCTCTCTGTAAAAATCAATAAAATATATTTAAAAAAAAGAAGAGTGTGAGGACCAAGCAAGACAATGTATATGAGCTTAGCACTATTGCCAACTGCATTATAAAAAGCAGTAAAGACGAATGATTATTATTGTTACTGAAGAAATTAATGGGCCAGATTTCCCAGACACAAGTAGGAGTGGGGTTCTTGGGGTGCCGCTGAAATATGAATCTTCAGAAGCCCCACAGGAGAATGAGATGTGGTAAAGACTCTATTTGCATGGAGTTATATTCCTGGGGTTGTCAAGCCCCACACCCCTTAAGCCAGTCCCGAAGCAGGTGCAGCTGGGGTTCCAGCAGAGCCAAAAGGGGGCCAGTGTCCAGAGCTTCCGTTCCACGTTAAGCTGGGTCGGGTTCAGCCTCAGGTTAATTGACGTCCATTAGTCCATTGTGTGGAGCCCACATGGCCGTGGGTCATGTGGACGCAGGGGGCCAAGAGGGCCAGAGGGCCAGAAGCCAAGAGCCCAGAAAGCACACTCCTTTGCCTAGGAGTTAAAATATTCAGCTTCCTCGTGCTTGCAATGTCCACACTTATTCTGGCCACTGACTCACTTCCAGGTGTGACTGACAGGTAAGCACTTTCCCAATTACTTACCCCTTACTGGGCATGGGTCCAAACGGCCTTTGTCCAGTCCCTTCCCCCATCCATCAGCAGGGAACAGACTCGGAGAATGTTAAATTAGCAAAGCTGTGTAAATGGCATGCCTATATGATCTAGTCTTCCCTTATTCCTTTTCTGTCAAATAATAAACAGGTTATTATAATGGTATCAGTATGATTGTAATTAGTCAACTGTACAATGTTGATAATATTATTGATATGCTGATAGGACCATAGAGGGTTTGAAATAATACATTTTAAATACTTAGAATAGTCCATAGTGGGCACCATGGCTGTTATGACCCATACAAAATAGAAAAGGAGCCCTTTACCCACTATAAAGGAAAATAAGTGAATATAAATAAAGGTATTTCTATTTAGACGGGATGGTGATATTTATCATCAGATATTTGCAGAGCAGGGATTTTATAAAGTTAAAAAATGTAACAGTCCTTTCTCTGCTGCTTTAGCTGAGAACTTATTTCCCTGGGCAGCCTTTGCCAAAGACATTTGACCTTGCAATCTCACCCAATTTAAAACCCTGTTGAAAAGTCTTTCACTTGATGTAACATCAATAACAAAAAAAAGAACTAGAGTTAGTGGAATTCATATCAGATGATAAAAGAACCATGGGGTGTGACCTACTGTTAAAGGAGAGATAAAAGAAAACTATTGTGTCTTTCTAGAGAAAAAAATTGAAGAGGCTCATTATTTGAGAAACCCAAAATAAGCATTGATTTTGTAGAACAGAAGACCTGAATTCTGCGTGCTAGCATTGTCTTTGCCCTTTAGCTGCCCTTTAACCCCCTGGAGCTGGAATAGGACGTTGTAGAAGGACTTAAAAAGTATGAGGATAAACAACAAATAATTTAAATGGTTGTCATTTTAGTTCTTCAAAATAGTATAAAAGAAAAGTTATGATTTTCTCAGTTACTTTCTGCAGGAGACTAAACAAGGAAATAATTTTAGTTTGATCAGTTCCTTCTATCTGGATTTCTGTGGCATTCCTGTATAGTTCATTAATATGCACCTCACCACTGATGATGTTATTAACTTTTCCTGGGAATAGTTTTATCATGCCACAAGGAGAGAAAGGGGCTTGCAGATTCTGGATACACAAGCATAAGGACCTTTTATTATAAAAACACATCACGGTTTTCTATTTACTTTCACATACATGAACTCATTAGACTGTGGTGACAAAGTTACAGCATGAGGAGCTTGAACTCTGTGGTCTCAGCACTCCCAAGCAAGTCATTCTGCACTGCCTCTCTTTCCCAAACTGTAAAATGGAGATAACACTCCATTCTCTATCACACAGAGTTGTCCTGTGGCTCAAATGAAAACATAAGTATTCACGGGGATGCTTTGAAAACAGTAAAGCTCTGTGTAAATAGAAACCATCACTTAAAAATAACAGTAAAAAAAAGAGAGAGCCTTGGCTGGTGTGGCTAATTGGTTAGAGCACAAGCCCATGCACCGAAGGGTCGTGGGTTCAGATTTCTGTTCAAGGGCAGGTACCTAGGTTGCAGGCTTGACCCCCGGCCCTGGTTGAGATGTGGGAGTGTGTATGGAGGCAACCGATAGATGTGTCTCTCTCACATCGATGTTTCTCTCTCTCTCTCTCTCTCTCTCTCTCTCTCTCTCTCTCTCTCTCTCTCTCTCTCCTTTCCTCCCTCCCCCCTCCCTCCCTCTCTATCTAAAACCAATGGAAAAATATCCATGGGTGAGGATTAACAAGAAAAGGAGAGAGAGGACAACAGTGTGGTGACTGCGGGAGTGGGGGGTGAAGGTGGAAGAGGGCATAGAGGGGATAAATAGTGATGAGAAAAATAAAATAAAATAAATAAAAATAAAATGGAACTAAAAAAACAAAGTGACAATAGCATGGAGAGTGACCCCATCAAGTGGTCAAGCAGGCTCCGGGCAGCACAGAGGAGAGAACAACCGATCCGGAATGGGAGCACGGGAATGAAATCTTCAGAGAAGACGTGAAGGAAGAGGTGAGAGAGGCCTGTCATTCTTTTTGGCCACCCAGCAGCTGAGCCCCGCGCCTCTTTTGAAGACCCTCCCTGGCTTCCTTCCCCTTTGGAGGCACATCCTTCCTCTCATTACTTAAACTCATTACTTAAACTGGAAATGCTGCTCCCTCCCTTGACTTCCCCTGAGCGAGGGCACTGGCTGTGACCTGAGCCCCAGCAACTTCCTGCATCTGCTAGTAGCTCTTGCCTTGGATTGGCAAGGGGTTTTGTGTACATATCAGGATCACTCAGCTCCCGTGTACAAGCTGCAACCCTTTACACAGCTGCCCTTGGTCGCACCTTGGCCTGGTGTGTGCACTCCAGTGGTATGTTCCACCTTTGGAAAGGTGGACCTGGGGAGAGGCCTATGCAGGCCCTGGAAATGGGCTCAGGGCCCATTTGGACAGAAAATTTGGGGTCTCTCATTCCAGACTTTGGCCTAAAAGTTGGGGGGCAGTGGACACAGGCTCTGGAAGGCACATTCCTTGGGCCTCACTGACTCCTCACCCTGTGGGAGGTGTGGTTGGCAAAGGGCCATGGTGGAGCTCTCTGAAGCAAGGGGTCCAGGGCTGGGCCCCCTCTTACATTGCTCTAAGTACTATTCTGGGTTTGGGGGAGTCCTGGGTTCAGGTCCTCATGAGTTAAGGGATTTCAAGGGTCATTTTGACTACATTAGATGTAGAATCAAAGTCAGTGATTTAGCCTCATTCTTCCCACTTTGTATTGTGTTGGGTATTTATTTATTTATTTATTTTTAAATATATTTTTATTGATTTTAGAGAGGAAGAGAAAGAAATAGAGAGATAGAAACATCAATGATGAGAGAGAATCACTGATCGGCTGCCTCCTGCACTCCCCCTACTGGGGATCGAGCCTGCAACCCAGGCATGTGCCCCCGGCCAGAATCGAACCTGGGGCCCTTCAGTCTGCAGGCCAATGCTCCATCCACTGAGCCAAACCAGCTAGGGCTGTGTTAGGTATTTAAAAATTTGTGCAGCACAGCCAGCATCAAGGCTTACTCTTCAAGGAGAGAAGGAGTTAGCGCTCTATTTCTTGGCTCAGGTGGTGGTCACCAGGTAGTGGTTCATTGAGACGCAGGCTAATGATTTGTGTTTTTTTCCTCCGAATTTATGTTATAGTTTACTTTTTTAAAGTTTAAGAAATTTTCAGTTTTCTGGGGGAAGATTTATTTTGAAGGTACCCTGAAAACTGTCATAACTTAAGTACCTTTATTCCCCAAACTTTTTATCTCATACCTTGCCTTGGGGATGAGAGAGAGTGGTGCAAAATTCGAATTCTTGCCGCCATCTGTTGTTCGTAGATTTGCTTGTCATTCATTCAGGATTTTTTCTTTCAGATAATTCTTTGCTTTTATCTTCTAATCATCCACGGTAAATTATAGACAAATAAAAGCTCATTTTCTCTATTTAAAAAAAAAAAGACTTGCTCTTCTATGGGAGGTGATCAGGACTTGGATGGAGAACAGCGAATGGAACCAGATCCACCTCTTTCATCTCATCACCTCATTTCACTGGAAGAACAGGCAGAATTAGCAACACTCTATAGTGTCCTCTTTTTCTTTTTTGCACAACTATGGTTGAATTTACATAAAAGTACAAATGATGTGACTCCATTGCACTAACTATGGAATCTTGTTTCCTGTTTGTATTAGTTATTTATTGCTGCATAACAAATTACCCCCAAATTTAGCAGCTTAAAACAACAAATATTTATTATTTAATTGTTTGTGTGCCAGGAATCTGGAAGTGGCTTAGTTGAGTGTTTGTTGCTCAAGGTCTTTTAGGAGATTGCAGCCAAGGCTGCAGTCGTCAAAAGATCCAACTGGGACCAAAGGACCCAATTCCAAGCCCACTTATATGGTTGTTTTCAGGTTTTAGTTCTTGCAGGCTGTTGGATCAAGAGCCTCAATTCTTTGCGGGTCTCAGGTGCTTGTCATAACACACGGGCCTCCTGGAAGCCAAAGGAGAATTTCAGGAAGGAGGAAATGGTCAAGTGAGTCAGTGGCATACAGAAAAGGGCACCAGAGTCTAGCAGCTGCAAGCTCACTGGAGAGTGGGGAGTGGGTGAGGAACCACATCACAAGGTTGGTTGAGAAGGGAATTGGAGGGAGGGAAAGGGAGACAGCCAGTAGATCCTAAACCAGGGTCTGCAACAGCTGCTGGTTTGGGCCACCTGCGGAGCTTATAAAAAATATACCAATTCCTGCCCAGCCAGCATGGCTCAGTGGTTGAGCATCGACCCATGCACCCAGAGGTTGCCATTTCCATTCCCGGTCAGGGCACATGCCCAAGTTGTGTGCTCAATCCCCAGTAGGGAGTGTGCAGGAGGCAGCCAATTGATGTTTCTCTCTCATCAATATTTCTTTATCTCTCCCTCTCCATTCCCCTCTCTCTAAAATCAATAAAAAACATATGTAATAAAGAAAAATATACCAATTCCTTAGAGTTAATAACACTGTATTGTATGTTTGAAGTTGCTAACAGAGCGGATCTTAAAAGTTCTCATTACAAGAAAAGAAAAAAATGTAATTGTGTGGTGATGGATGTTAACTAGACTCATTGTGGTGATCATTTCACAATATATAGATATATTAAGTCATTATATTGCACACCAGGAACTATGTTATATGTCAATTATATCTCAATTTAAAAAACAATACCAGAAAGAGGAAGAAACCAAGATGGCGGCATAGGTAAACACCGGAGTTTGCTGCCTCGAACAACCACTTCAAAAATACAACTAAAAGATGGAACAGACATCATCCAGAACCACAGGAAGGCTGGCTGAGTGGAAATTCTACAACTAGAAGGAAACAGAAAAACATACCGAGACTCAGAGGAGGCGCCATGCAGAAGTAAAATACTAAGGTGCGGAGGTGCATGTGGAGCGGGCTGGCGGCTGAGGGCGTGGTTGTCGTTTTCAATCGGGAGGGAGTCTCAGGCTCTGAGCTCCAGTTCCGGGCAAGTCTCTAGGGACCCAGACTCATTCGGAAGAAGCGGGACCGTCTGGCATCGGTTGGAACTCGAGGGCAGCTTTCTCTTGGAGGGGCTTGTAGTGATTACTGGGACATTGAAAAGCAGAGCCTCTGAGAGCAGGACTGAGAGCAGCCATAACTGCTAGCCCGCCCTGTTGATCCCGTGGGACCCACCCCGTCCAAGCCCTGCAGGGAGGCTTTTGCTGGATAACCTCAGGCAAAGGCTAGATTAGCACCTCCCTAGAGATCCAGGAGCCAGGAAACCCAGAGGTCAGAGTGGGACCATCCAGTTTACAACTCCATTGAACCATAAAGGACACACTCAGGGGGCAGACTCAGTGAGCACCAAAGCCCCATTGAAGCAAGTCTTGCCCCAGAGGGGTGTCTCCAGCACAGAAGTTCTCCCACTGCAGACACAGCTGATTCTCACAGCCAATTGGCCTGGAGGTCAATTCCTCCCAGTGTTACCTACAACAATCAAGGCTTACCTACAACAAGACTGTGCACAAAGACCACAAGGGGGTGCACCAAGAGTGTCAGGTAACTGGGGAGGCTGAACCACTGGGCCCTAGAGGACATTCAGCACAGAAAACCACTTTATCAACACAGGGAAGCATAAAAAATGCGGAGACAAAGAAAAAGGACACAAATGACAGAAATGGAGGAAAGCAAACTACTGGATGTAGAGTTCAAAACCACACTTTTAAGGTTTTTCAAGAATTTTCTAGAAACTGCCGATAAACTTAATGAGACCTACAAGAAATATAATGAGACCCTCGAGGTTGTGATAAAGGACCAACTAGAAATTAAGCATACACTGACTGAAATAAAGAATATTATACAGACTCCCAACAGCAGACTAGAGGATTGCAAGAATCAAGTCAAAGATTTGAAATACAAAGAAGCAAAAAACACCCAACCAGAAAAGCAAAATGAAAAAAGAACCCAAAAATATGAAGACAGTGTAAGGAGCCTCTGGGACAACTTCAAGCGTACCAACATCCGAATTATAGGGGTGCCAGAAGATGAGAGAGAGCAAGATATTGAAAACCTATTTGAAGAAATAATGACAGAAAAATTCCCCTATCTGGTGAAAGAAATAGACTTACAAGTCCAGGAAGCACAGAGAACCCCAAACAAAAGGAATCCAAAGAGGACCACACCAAGACACATCATAATTGAAATGCCAAGAGCAATAGACAAAGAGAGAATCTTAAAAGCAGCAAGAGAAAGAAAGTCATTCACCTTAGGGAGTACCCATACAACTGTCAGCTGATTTCTCAACAGAAACTATGCAGGCCAGAAGGGAGTGGCAAGAAATATTCAAAGTGATGAATAGCAAAAACCTACAACCAAGATTACTTTATCCAGCAAAGCTATCATTCAGAATTGAAGGTCAGATAAAGAGCTTCACAGATAAGGAAAAGCTAAAGGAGTTCATCACCACCAAACCAGGATTATATGAAATGCTGAAAGGTATCCTTTAAGAAGAGGAAGAAGAAAGGTAAAGATACAAATTATGAACAACAAATACACATCTATCAACAAGTGAATCTGAAAATCAAGTGAATAATCTGATGAACAGATGAACTGGTGATTATAATAGAATCAGGGGCATAGAAAGGGAGTTGACTGGCTATTCTTGGTGGGGGGGAGGGGTGAGGGGGATGCGGGAAGAGACTGGACAAAAATCGTGCACCTATGGATGAGGACAGTGGGTGGGGAGTGAGGGAGGAGGGTGGGGTGGGAACTGGGAGGAGGGGAGTTATGGGGGAAAAAAGAGGAACAAATGTAATAATCTGAACAATAAAGATTTAATTTAAAAAAAACACCAGTTCCTAGGACACCCCATTATTTTTATTTTTACTTTGTTTGCAAGGAAGCTGAATTTGAGAAGAGTTAAATTACTTGCTCAAATTCCTATGGCTAGGAAAGGGCAGAGTTGGGGTTGGAACTCAGGCTCATTTGGAAGCCAAAGCTCACTTGAGTAAGGGACATGCTAGCCTGGCTCCCCACAAACCCACGTGAACATGAACCCTGGCTCTCCACAGATAGCAGGGTGGACTTTCACAGGCAGGCAAACAATCATGCCGAAATGGCAGGTAAAAGGCTATACGGTGAGGGCCACCAACAGTCTAAGCAGAGTTTCTGGCACTTTTTTGCACATTGAAATCATCTGGGATTTTTAAAACTACTGAAGCTTGCGTCCCACTCTACCTATTAAATGGATCTGGGATAACATTCCAGGCATCCCAATTAAAAAAACAAAAACAAAAAGAAACCTATCCGAGTGATTCAATTTGCAGCAAAGTTTGGGAACCACTGGTTTAATCCATCCATTCTTAGTTTGGGGTGGGGGTGGGGGTCACACAGCTCTTTAATCCAATGAAGGCTATGGTCCCTCACTCTAGACTAGTGGTTCCCAATTTGATTTTTAAAGGGGGCAATTCAAGAATGAGTTATTAACAGTGGATTTTTTGCATTTCTTATGGTTCTAGGGGACCTCACATACAGTATAGAAATATACATTGTGACATAGTTATGCATTTCAGTTCTCTATTACACGTTTTGAAACTTTATTTGCTATTTTTCATATCATTTTATATTGTTTTTTGAAACAATTTTTTAGTGATTTCTTCCTCAGTACTTCAACCGTCCTTTCGTTCTTTTATTTTTCTCTTTCATAGATGCCATGTTCTTTGGAAGCCTGTTTATACCAAGTTAATGGCCTTTTAGGCTTCCTCCCAGTGAATAGTTCACTTTCTGAATAGTAAGAATTCTATGTGGGATCAGGATTTTAGAGATGCTTAGGTGGGGCATGGCCCCCCAAAAGTTGGGAGCCACTGCTCTACACACTTATTTAGATACAAAATCTGGCATAGAATTTCAGGGCTTTTACAGATCCTAAGGCGAATCTGGGAACCCCTTGGGGGATGGTGTTTCGTGGTCCCCAGTAAAAATCCCGATACAGGAGTATCCAACTCCAATGACGGTGACCCGCGCTCGGTCCCCTCCAGAATGGCACAGGCCCTTCTCCTTTCCAGAAGCCTCGGTCTCACCATCACCCAAGCCGAGTTCCCGCGCGGCCGCGGTGTGCGGCTGTGCACGCTGCTGTGCACGCGGGGGTGCACCCGCGAGCTCGCGTTTCCGTTACGGGAGCCGGGCGCCTCTGGCTGGGGCCGCGGCTGCAGATGCAAGCCCGGCGCCCCTCCCCCCAGTCCCCTCCCCCGGCAGCCCTCCCTCGCCCTCCTCCCTCCCACCCGCGGCAGCGCCGGCCTCCGCGTGCGCAGGGCAGCGCTCGGCGTGCGAGTCCTTCCTGCAGCCGCCGCGGAGCAGCCGAGCGCCGAGCCGCGGGCGCGCGTGGGGCGCCCTCCCAGCCGCGGGGCGACCATGAGCTGCGGCGGGGGAGCCGCGGAGAGCAGGTGAGCGCGGGCGCCGGGCGGGGGCGGGGCGGGGGGGGCGGTCGGAAGGGGAAAGTGCTGAGCGCGGGGTGGGGGCGGGGGCGGCTGGGCCCGATGTCGCCGCGTACCGAGGGGCTTTGCTCTTCTGCAGCGCCCCGACCCGGGCTCTGCCCCAGCCCTGCACCGGGCGGGGCGCGGGTGCCACCGCCGGCCGGCATCTCCGGTTTGGCCGCACGAACAAAGAGCCCTTCGACGGCGGCACCTGCCCGCGTGGGGTGCGGAGCGTGCGGAGGCGGGGCGCCCCGACCCCGACTGCGAGCCCCAGTCCGCGGCCCCGGCCCCGGCGGGTCGCGCAGGTGCCCGCGCGGAGGCGGCGGCGCGCGGTCGGGAGGCCCGGCGGGCCCGGCCCGGAGGCGGGGCCGACAGGCGGCGCTGCTGCCCGGCGCGGCTTTCCCTCCTGCTACCCAGCCGCGGGGTGGCGGGGCCGCAGGTGAGCGCGATTTGTTCACCGCCTGGCGGCGATGGGGGCCGGGGGTGGTGGGGGCGGGCAGAGGCGGGCGGGTGGCGCTGCGGAGCCTCCCTTGCAATCGGTGCTGGCCCCGCGCCCTTCCCGCCTCCCGGGCCACTCCCAGCCCCGGGGCGCAGCTTCTGTGTCCTCATGTGCCCCCAGCTCTCGGGCTTCAGGTCTCCCGCGTCCCTATGCCCTCCGTACCAGGAGGAGGACTTGGGGCTGCATGCGGGTGCAATATATATAATTTTTTTTTCCTGAACACTGTCAGCGCTTTGGCCACAGATTTTAAATAGTTTGAGGGGAAGGCAGGATTAGTTTCCTCAACGCCCCTCTTCGCCCAGCGCGGAGTCCCCACCCTTCCCGCCAGCCCCTCACCCCCATGTGGCACTAACACCCAGTCTTGCCACAGGCCTTCCTGCTTGAAGGATTTCTGCAATTGCTGTAAAAGTGCCTCTGTCCCCAGAGTCCCACAGACCTTGCAAAGCAGCTTTTTGCATGAGAATGTTTACTAGGAGCTGACGTGGGAAAGCTCTGAGTGTTGTGGGCTGTCCGGTCCTCCAGAGGTACCCACTTCCTCTGCAAAAGCAGGCTTTTACCCCTGGAAGTCGTGTCGCATCTAAAGACACGTGATGGGCGTTTTGTGAAATGTCTCCTTTCAGCAATCCTCCCACTGCAGGAAGTCCACCCAAAGCAGTGCAGAAACGCTCAGATTCAGAGCCTGCAGAGAATTTACCTTTGGGACAGTCACACACTGCAAAACAAAGTTTCTATAGGAACCACTACTAGAGGCAGAAGAGAATGCCAAGGTTTAAAGGCTCCACACTTCATTTTTTTTTTCCATCCATCGTTAAACATTTGGCCCAGCTTCTTTCAGGGTGGGGGCCGGTATTCTTTTGTGTGTGTGTGTGTCTTCCTATCTTTATAACACTGTTGCAGTCAGAAAGACAGCCTAGACAGAAAAGGTCCCCCCCCCTTTTTATTTTAAAGAATACTTTATTGATTTTTAGAGAGGAAGGGAGAGACAAAAAACAATGAATGTGAGGGCAACAATGATTGGCTGCCCCCTACGCCCCTCCCTTCCATACCTGGATGGAGCCAGCAATCTGGACACGTGCTCTTGACTGGAATCTAGCTGGCAACCTCCTGGTGCATGGGACAACGCCCAACCAACATAGTCACACTGGCCAAGGCTCCCCCCCCCCCCCCCCCCCCCGCCATCCCTTGTTGTTAGGAGAATGAATAAAACCACACTGGAACATGAACCGAGTCCACTTTGAACGTCAAACACTTCTGAGAGGTTTCACTCAATAGCAAGACTTGTGAATTATTGTTAAAGAGAACATCTCTAAAGTTTTCCCCAAGAAAACAATAGAGGAAGGGAATTGAAATATAGTATATGAAATTAGCACAGTTTTTTTTTACACAAACAGCTAACCAAGTGCTGCAGGCCGCTCAGAATTGCCAGCTCTCCTTAGTATTGCTCTTAAGATGTGGACACTTCTCACCCCTTTCCATCAAAACTTGTTAGTCCACCATCTCATCGTTTGGCCTCCTCAGGGAGGTTGTTGCTAAAGTGTCATTTTCCCATTTCACTGTGGCAACAAAGTCCATATAGTTCTGTGTCAGACAAGGGTGAGGTGCAGTCCTTAGGAAACTGAAAGCACCCTCCAGATGCTTGCTACTGTTGCTTGCTATTTTTGGCGGCTGCATAATATACCACTCTGAGCGCTTCGTCATGTAAGTTGTTATTACAGATTTCTTAAGTATTGAGAAATAGAGTCTCTACCTTGTATCTAGCTGCCTCCCATATTCTGTCACTTATTTGTCTAATGAC
The DNA here is from genome assembly GCF_963259705.1 of Myotis daubentonii. Taxonomy (NCBI): domain Eukaryota; kingdom Metazoa; phylum Chordata; class Mammalia; order Chiroptera; family Vespertilionidae; genus Myotis; species Myotis daubentonii. The sequence continues at coordinate 24,343,927 of NC_081842.1, read as the reverse complement.
ACCTTTTTTTCAGTGCAAACTATATGCCAAACAATTTGTTGGATGCTGGGGATGCGGATTCCTTACACACACACTCACACTCACACTCACACTCATGCAGAGTTGCCCAGTAAAACCTTCAATCCAGTTGTATAGCAAACATTGGCTCAGGGAGGGAGTAGAGAAAGGATTGCTCCTACTGGGCTGAGTGGTGGAATCCCCCACCCCATGCTCTCCTTGCCCACCCTGGGCACTTAGGATTCCTTTCGATTCCTCCCTCCTCCTTGTCCCTCTCACTGCTGGCAATGTTCCTGCTGCTGCCCTCCTCTCTGCCAGCCTAGTCCCAGCCCTTTTCCTTCCCTTTGAAGTACATTATGCAGAGAATTCATTGACAGTTACCAGAAGGAAGAAGGGAATAAGCCCTAAAATTGTCCACCCCCTAATTCCTGCCCCCCCCTGCCCCCCCCCCCGGTCCTTTAGGGCACATTCTCAATGCATTCAGACATTTCACCTTGCTCCACTGCCACCCAGGGGCCCTCCCTGTTCAGAACCATGGCCAGCAAAGCTAAAGCCCTAGTTTTCCTTTCCCAAGATGCTGAAAACCCATCCTCTGTGTGTGTGTGTGTGTGTGTCTACAATCATTCAGAAAACACTTCTTAAGTGTACAACCTAATGAATTATCACAAAGTGAACACATTTATGTAATCACCCATGTCGAGAACTAGAACATGGCACCCTAGAAGCGCCCCTCATATTCCTTTTACTGTCATATCCTGCCTCCCCGAAGGAACCAGAGATGAGTTTTACTTGCTTGTAAACTTTATCAAAATAGAATTAATCACACAGTATATACTTTTGTGCCTGGCTTATTTTGTGCAATGTTATATGTGTGAGAGCGATACTCATGGTTGTGTGTAGTAGTTCTTTTGTGCTAATGGCTTACAATATTCTGTTTTATGAGTAGATCACATTTTACTTATCTAGTCTATTTTTTAAAAATGTATTTTTACTAGAGGCTTGGTGCACACACTGTTGGGATCCCTTGACCTGGCCTGCACCCTCTCGCAATCCGGGACCCCTCGGGGGATGTCGGAGGCCCCATACAGTTTCGACCTGATCCCCACAGGCCAGGCCCAGGGACCTCACCAGTGCATGAATCGTGCACTGGGTCTCTAGTATGCATATAAGATCTTTGGTTAATCTCTTCCTGCTCTCCTCCTTCTCTCTGAGAATCATCAGTCTGTTCTATGTTTCCATGCCCCCTGGTGGTCAGTGTGCATTATAGCTACCGGCCGAACGGTTGCTTAGGTTTTTTATATACATATATAGATTGATTTCAGAGAGGAAGGGAGAGGGGGCAAGAGATAGAAACATCATTGAGAGAGAATCATTGATTGGCTGCCTCCTGCACACCCCTTACTGGGGATCGAGCCTGCAACCAGGCATTGTGCCCTTGACTGGAATTGAACCTGGGACCCTTTAGTCCACAGGCCAATGCTCTATCCACTGAGCCAAACCAGCTAGGGCAGTGATGGCGAACCTATGACACGCGGGTCAGAGGTGACATGTGAACTCATTTTTTTGGTTGATTTTTCTTTGTTAAATGGCATTTAAATATATAAAATAAATATCAAAAATATAAGTCTCTGTTTTACTATGGTTGCAAATATCAAAAAATTTCTATATGTGACACGGCACCAGAGTTAAGTTAGGGTTTTTCAAAATGCTGACACGCCAAGCTCAAAAGGTTCGCCATCACTGAGCTAGGGTCATCTCTTCTGTTCTTGATGAGCATGGTAGTTATTTCCAGCTTTTGCCTTTTACAAATAACGATGTAATGAATCCTTTAGCCTTTTCATACCCAAAGAGCCACCAGTTGCACCTGATGTGACTGAAAAAAGGGAGGAAGAGGAGTAGGTGGAGGAGCCAGCCTGGAGAGCCAGCCCTGTGGAGTTCCCAGAGCTAAGGTCTTCAGAAGCATCGAAAGCTGTGCTCTCACTCAGGGACCCGGACATAGAAGGAAAAAAGCCATGGGATGGCTTCTGTCGTGGGCCAGTTGATTGGAAGTGGTCTTTGGGGTGTTTAGAAAAGAAACTGGGCAATCCTGGGAACCCAGCCTGGCCCGGGCAGTGTCCCCTAAGGGCGTCGTAGCTGGCAGCTCAAGGTGCCTACATCTCTCCTACCTGCCCCTCCTGCCCTCCACCTGCCCGGTCCCCCCCAGGGCCTGGTCCTAGAGGGCTTGGCCCTGAGGAAGTCCTGTCCTTGCCAGCGTGGAGGTGGCTCTGTGGGCTTCTGCCAATGGATTCTGAGGGATGGCTGTTTTCCTGAAGGACGCCTTAAAGCTACCAGCCTCCTTGGCAGGGTTTTCATCTGGTCTGCAGCTTCTTGAGCTGGGTAGACTGGCTGATGTGGCCTGGGAGAGAGGCTTTTCTTGAGGGAAGCGCTTGGGCCTTTTGGATTCCACCCGGCACTGTCTGACCCTGCAGATTGCCAGAGGCCGCCCAGGGCCAGGCGGTGCCCATGTGTGACGTGGGAGGCAGCAGGGTCTGGGACCCTGCACTGTGGACTTCCTCCTCCGCGCTCCAGTGTCAGCCCTTCCTGGAGCCTGCCCAGCAGACTCAGTGCTTGCCATCAGTTTGGTTACACAGGGAGGGTTTCTCCCCCTACCTCCCCCTCCTCATCTCCTGCCTCTCCCCCTGACCGCACTTGCTTTCCTCCTGTTCCTGGATCTTGATCAACTCCTTCCTGCCTCAGATTGAATCCCACCCTTGCCCCCCCCCCCCCCCCACGTTCTTCCTCTCTTGTCCCTTCCCACTGGTTCTCTGTGGCTCAGCTTAAAAGTCACTTCCCCTGCAGCCCTCCCCAATTCCTCAATCTTAGACAAGCTCTCTTGTCTGCTCTCAAAGCACTTCCTGTTTCAGATACAAGAAGAGCCTTCCCCATTGGGCTGACCTGACGGTTTCTCACAGGCACAGGCCCAGTTGCTTTGCTCACTGGTGCCTAGCACACAACCCAACATGTTTGCTAAAGGAGTGAATTGAGACGTCAGCCAGGAGGCGGTGAGAGACAGAGACAGGTTGTAAGGTTGTCTCTGCTTGTAACTTGCTATGTGATCTTGGGTATTTATTCTCTTGACCTCTCCTAGAGTCCCATCTCCCGCTCTGTAAAATCATTCGTTAGACTTGGAAGATCTCGTAGGTTCCTTTTGGCTTCACCTTTTCCTAACATTCGGAGGACCCTGTTTGGGGAATGGTTGCACCCTGAAAATGCAAGATGGCCTTAGCATCAGAGTTTCCCTGGCCTTGTAGCTAGATACATGCCTGTGTTCTTGATAAGAGCTTGGTTCTTCCCAGTGCATTGTACTACAACTTACATTTGGTTTTATTTTGCTTTTCCCATCCCATCTACATTTATTTTCGGATTTGTCCTCCATTTGTGTGCCTCTTGGGGGCAAGGTTCACGTGTCACGTGTTACTTTTATATCCTCCTCCGCCTAGAATAGGTAAATAGGCATCTGTTCATTTGAGTGGATGAAAGAGATTTGTATTTTAGAGAATGTTACTTTCGTTGACATTGTGTTCTGGGAAGCATAGCTACTTGGGGATTATGCAGATTAACTCTTAGTTTGTGACTAATATAAACTCTTTTCCCCTTTCTTTAAACTGTTTACTTCTTATGGCTTATTTCCTAGAAGGTGTATAGGGGCTAAGAGAAGCAAAACAGTGCTTGGTTTAATTCTGGGGAAAAGTTAGTTAAAGGAGGATTTGGGGCTCATTAGGGATTTAATTGTGCTTGAAAACTTTATACTAGCTACTATAATGTGGTTATAGTTGAGAATTACCTTCACAGGCGGTACGAGCCATAGGAAGAGAGACTGGGAAGTGTTTTGCTTTTATAAAACATACTGGTCAAAGCTTGGGCATTGTACTCAGATGGACCAGTGTTCTTGGATATGTTTCCCAAGAATTTGGGGGCTTTATTTCCTCATCTGTAAAATGGGGATAATAGAGGTTCACTGTTTGGCACTAAAAGGTGGTTATGATGAGCTAATCCAGGGGTGGGCAAGCTTTTTGACTCGAGGGCCACAATGGGTTCTTAAACTGGACCGGAGGGCCGGAACAAAAGCATGGATGGAGTGTTTGTGTGAACTAATATAAATTCAAAGTAAACATCATTACACAAAAGGGTATGGTCTTTTTTTTTTTTTTTAGTTTTATTCATTTCAAACGGGCTGGATCCGGCCCGAGGGCCGTAGTTTGCCCACGGCTGAGCTAATCGATACAAGCCAAGTCCTTGGCTTCGTTTCAGACACACAGTAAATGTTAAGTAAATATTAGCTATGATGACATTACATATTACTTTTACTTAAAGCATCGTTAAACATCTTTAACTGGAGAATCATTAGTTATTGAGCTAGATTTGAGCTAATGCTTCCTGACACCTAATACCAACCTGTCTAGGCTGCACAAAGGTAGGCCAGGGGCCACGATGGGGGAAAAGTTCCCGCACAGGTCAGAGTTTCGGAATTCTCCCTCCAGCTCCCAGCTTCACCAGCCAGGGTAGGTTTGGCCAACGGGTGTAACACCTCTGGGCTTGGTGTCCTCGCTGCCGGTGGGATGGCAGTGCTTCCCCTGCATTCCTAGCAGTTACTGGGAGGAGTTGGTGCACTCCTGGGGTTGAAAGCGCTAACATACTGTGCCTCTTTGAGGATTTGCTCTAGGTCTCATTTTGCTGCCACCATGACCTAATCCAACCACAAGTTTGTTGTTTTATTCATTTGCACCTATCCTATATAATCCCATATAATAAAAGGCTAATATGCAAATTGACTGAATGGCAGAACAACCGGTCGCTATGACATGCACTGACCACCATGGGGCAGACACTCAACGCAGGAGCTGCCCCCTGGTGGTCAGTATGCTCTCACAGGGGGAGCACCGCTCAGCCAGAAGCCGGGCTCACAGCTGGCGAGCACAGCTGTGGTGGTGGGAGCCTCTCCTGCCTCTGTGGTAGCACTAAGGATGTCCGACTGTCGGACATCCCCCGAGGGCTCCCGGACTGCTAGAGGGCACAGGCCAGGTTGAGGGACCACCCTCCCCCCTCCGAGTGCACAAATTTCATGCACCAGACCTCTAGTTTTAATATAATCCACATTTTTTCCCAACAAATATGCAATAAATACCCTCATTTTATATTACCCCCTTGAAGTCTTAAGCCTGTTCTTTACATCCTGTTGTAGCTCAGAGATTTTACTTTTCCAAGATGCAGGGTCCTCACCGTCTCCCCCTGCCCCCCTCACCTTCTAAGGGAAAGGTGTAATAAGGTGGGGCCTGGAAGCTGGTGGGCATGAAGTTATACCTAGTCATAATGATTGAGTCTTGATCAAAATTAAGGCGTTTTAAGTGCTATTAAGTAAATGTCCAAGTCCCCTTCCCTGCTGATCTCTAGTCCCTAAATCACGCTGTGAGCATTTGGAATGGGTGCTCTCTCTCTAGGGCTGCTATGGTTTCCTTATAACAGACCACACGGGAAAAGCAGAAAGGAAGAGATGTGGGGATCTAGCATTCATGGACCAGCAGGGGCCCCGTAGGGTCTGCTTCCTCCACCTGCTGTACAAGGCGGCAGGGGGGCTCCATGTGGATGGACTCCTCCTCCCGGATCCAAGCCTATCTCCCATCCTTCTTAACTGGAAGGTGTTTTGTGCAGAAATCTGGCCATCTGCCCCGCAACTTCACTAATCTTGTCTTGGACACCACTTGCTGTCGTCTGCTTCATGGAGGGAATAAAGGTTTTATACAGAGGTTTCTGGGTCTCAGCAGCAGGTCTAATATCTGAGCAGATGTGTACATGCCTGGAAATAGAGATAAGCAGCTGCAGAAAGGGGATTATGAAAGTGCCAGTTAAGAGAAAAATGCGCTGTTGTCATCGAGGACACAGGAGTGGGTCTTAAGCAGAAATATTTTGTAAAATAAGAATGGCTCACTTTCAACCCATGTTCTTATAATTATTTTAATATTGAAAGACATAGTGACTGCATTATAAAAGGTTTGAACTGAGAATAAAAAAGATGTAATGGTTGGCTTGCTCTTTTATGCATTTCATCAGAACCATATATTAGTCTTTTTTAGTTTCTTGAAGCCTTAACCAGTTTCGGTTCACCTCTACTCTTGATTTTTTGAGCAGTTTAGGATTAAAAAAACAAGAAGATTTAGGTTTGAAAATGAGAATACATGTATTTCCTAAGATCATGGAGCTGGGAATACTGTATGTATACCAGGAAAGCTCACCAGTGTAAAATCTTGAGTTAGGGAGGCTTCCAAAAATCTGTGGGTTCCCACTAACTTGGGCAAAGAAGGGAAGGAGTAAGCACTCGGTCTGCACCTTTTCATTTCTTCCTCAGTTTACTTTTCCTAAGCTGTGGAAGCAGTTGGGATTTTGAGGTGAGGTGGGGAGTGAGGGAAGACATGGTACCTGGCAAGTACATGGTCTTTGAAGTCATAATGGCCTAGGGTCAAGGGCATCCTTTTCTGATTTATCAGCTGTGTGACCTTGGGGAACTTAAGTAACCTCTCTGGGCTTTAGTATCTGCATTTGTAAAATAGCCTTCATAAGATTTTGGGGTTGATTAAATGAGAAAAAAAAATATTTTCAACACTCCTAAGTGCAGATAACACCATTATTGTTTTCTTCCTGCCTTCTCATTTACCCATCAAAGATTCCGATTCAGTGGATGAGAAAAACTATTTTTAGTGGGCATCAAATAGAGTGCGGATGGTTCTCAGACCACACCTGGAGAAGGGATATTCTTAAAGCACGAGTAGGACTTTGGGCATCAAGGGAGAGGCAGGGCTGTCACTTGCATGCACACACACAACTCCAGGGGGTACCCCAACATCATAGTACGTGTCCATGGAGCACCCAGAGTTGGGGTGCATGACCTGCAAGGCCGCAGGCAGTGGCCCTGCGGGGCTTCACAGAGAGGTGTGTGTGAGAGAGTGTGGGCTATTCAGGGTGTGCTTGGCACACTGAAGATCTTTCACTCGGAGGGAGCAGGCAGGTGGAGACGGGGCATGTGGAGGTCCTTCGTGCCATGCCAACGGACTTAGGGAGCGGTGAGGGGCCACAGACGGGTATAAGCAAAGCCAGGATTATAACATGCTGATGGTCACCTGAGGGATGAGCCAAGGGAGAGACTGCAGGCAGACATGATCATTAGGAGGAACTTATAATGAACAAACCAGGTGAGAGCCAATGAGAGAGGGAGGGAGAAAGAGGGCTTGAATGGAGGCCGAGACAGTGTATGTGGGAGGGGGGCAGATATGAGGAGACTCAGTTGACCCAGGTCCCAGGCACCTGGAACTCAGAGAAGAGGCCCGAGAAGGAGGTGAAGAATTGGGACCTGAAGCCTTGGTGTGAAGGTGAGCTCCGAGGCCGTGAGGAGCGGTAAGAGGAGGGTGCACAATGTGATTTTGGGTCACATCAGTCCCCAGGAGGCGGAGCCGACAGAGCCGGGAGATGAGAGAGGAGAGGCCCCTGAAACAGGGGAGGTGGGAGCAGACCAGGTGGGGGGTCTGGAAGCCATGGGAGGAGGCTGCTACCTGCTTCATCTAAAGAGAATGAGGTCACTAAGCCCACTGGGTCTGCCGGGCAGTGGTCATTGGTGGCTCCAACAAGAGCAGTTTCGCTCACACGGGAGAGAATGGAGAGTGGGAACGTGGAAACCCAGTTCTTTTGTGAATTGGCTGGAGAAGGGCAGAGAGGTTCAGGCAGTGGTGAGGATGGCACTGACACGCACTGACCATCAGGGGGCAGACGCTCAATGCAGGAGCTGCCCCCTGGTGGTCATTGCGCTCCCACAGGGGGAGCGCCACTCACCCAGAAGCTGGGCTCATTGCTGTCGGACATCCCTTGAGGGCTCCCAGACTGCTAGAGGGCACAGGCCACACTGAGGGACCCACCCCCCCTACGCTGAGTGCACGAATTTCATGCACCGGGCCTCTAGTTTTAATATAATTCACATGCAATAAATACCCTCATTTTATAATACCCCCTTGAAGTCTTAAGCCTGTTCTTGAAATCCTTCGAGATTTTACTGTTCCAATGTGCAGGGTCCTCACCCTCTCCCCCCTGGAGAGCAGGGGGACCGGGAGAGGAGGGGGACCCGGGAGAGGCTCTCAAAGGAGCCAGGTGAGGGCTAGAGGCCAGTGCAGGATGGGTAGTTAGGATTGGGTTACGGGAAACATGATCAAGAAGGCTGATGGCTGGGCATGGACATGGCAGTGCTGTGAACCTGGGAAGGTGTGCTGGCTCTGGGGGTGGACCAGGACAAGGGCACGCTGGGTAAGCCGCCTGTATTCGTGCGGTTTGGAGTCAGGCCATGGAGATTGAGAGGGGCAGGAAGAGGATTGAGCAGGGAGAGAGTTCTTTCGTCTGCAACATTTCTGGAGAAACATAATACAGTGGTCATTTTGAAGGTTTTCATAATGATTGTGTATAAAATTAGTATCAGTCTATAAAACTATTTCTCTTTTCTTGTTTTAGTGATGATCGTAGTGTCTCTTCAGAAGAAAAAGGTATGGTACCTCTAAGTCAGTGTTATTGAAAAACTGTATGAAACATTGGCAGTTTTAGAAAATGATTTCTTTATTGATTTTACTTACTGGCTGCAATTGCTGTGTTACGTTCATGCATTCACTGACTTATGGAAGTGTACTAAGATAATCATTAGGTTAGGATGATAGGATATGATTTTTCTTTAGAATTTTAAGATTATTTTTCAACTGATATTTAAAAGGGTGAAATGTAAAGAACTTGGGCCTTTGTAACTTTTCACAAGTTGATGGTAGGACGTAAATGCTCTTATTATAATACCCCACTCCTTTCAAACTCTGGGTCTAATGTTCTTTTTAACGTAAGTTTAAATTCAATAACGTAAGTATTGGATGCAACTGGGAAGAATTGCCATTCAAGTTTAAATTCAATGACGACGTAGTAACCACTGAATTCTATAAATTTTCCATACATAAAAACTAGGTGTTATCTGTAATACTTGAGTGTGATCATCAGTTTTATACAGTTAATGAAACAGCAACACGATTCTCTCCCCGATTCTGGGTCAAATCAGAACTCTCAAATTAAAGGACTAAACTAGGTCTGCTCCTGGGTTTGGTGGGACTGCTGAGGATCGAGTCCTCTCTCGACGTGTGCTGTGTTTTGAGAGTCTGTAAACCGTGTGCGGGCTGTAGTTCTTGCTTTGGCCTCTGGCCCACGCTGCATGGCTGAGAGCCATTCTGGAGGAGGGTCCCAAGGCCGCTAGAGGTGTTAGTCTGTGTCACTCAACCGCGGACCAACTTGGAAACTCCTTAGTCCATCCTTGGGCCCCTGTCTTACTTTTGCAAGGTCTGTTTCCGTCTGGTGGCTCATGTTTTTCAGTGCAGAGCAATCACCTGCCTAATAAAAGTATCACGATTACAATCTGATAAAGGTTTGTGCAGCGTTTGGCTGGAGTGTGCAGTGCATGGGGATGCCAGGCATCTGTCAAGACTGTGGTCAGACCTGGCGGCTCTCCTGCTTCCCAGCGCTGACATGTACCGCCCACCCGCATACACGCCACCCCCACTCCCTCCCCCACCCCAGCTTTGCGTTTGCCCATTTCTGCCTGCCTGAGGTGCCTCCTCCCTCCCCTCACATTTCCCCCCCAAGACTTGTGTCCGCTCACCCAGATTCATGAACTTCTGCTTTTTAACGTGATTGGTCTCAGTTTCTCTCTTGGACCAACAAAACACTGGCCTAATTTCGTATAGTATTGTGATTTCTTGCAGTGGTTTGTCCAATGCACAGCTACGCCTGCCCTCATGGCTGCGTTGGCCCATCAGCTGTTTTCTGGGGCATGGATTTTCTCCTCATTTTTGCCGAGTGCCCACCGCACAGTAGGCGCTAAGTCCATGTTTATAAAATTGAGGGGGACAGTAGTCTCGGTCCAAGCCCAAGGGGATTAGTTAACCCGTAGTTACTAGTAAGCCGCTGTGTTCACCGGCCCAGTGTGGACGCCTGTTTGGGGTACCGGGGGCATGAGAGGCTGCTAGGTCCCACTCTCTGGGGCAGCCTAATTGAGCGTGGCATAAATACAGGCATGGGCATGATAACTGAGGGGCAGCCCTTCCCCACACAGACATGTTCTGGCTTCATTTAACATTGGAGGTGACTTCTGCACCCCCTTCTCCTCCATCACCTGCCATTTCTCCTTTCCCGCACCCACTCACCCTGGCCTCCTCTCATCACTTCCCATCCGGATCTCTGCAGTGGCCTCCTAGGCTGAGGCTCGCGGGAGTCTGGTCCATCCTGAACATCAGTGTCCCCCAGTAGCCACCATCTCAGGGACCGCCAGGGCCAGTCTGAAGCTCTTCTGTCGTCTGTGCCTCCATGGCATTCCCTGTCGAACCATCAGGGATGCCCGCTCTTCCCAGTGGCATTCAAGGCCTTCTCCGGTCTGGTCTCCACATATCCTGCCAACTCCAGAGCCTTCGCGTCAACCCATTTGTGTCATTTCACCAATTCGTTGACAGTCCTTCTCCTGGGGACCGTCCTCTGCCTTTCAGTGACAAAATCTAAAACCAGGTGCTGTTTCTTTCTTTCTGGTGTCAAGTTACTTAATTGCCAGGAATGTTTTTAGGGAGCTGCTGAGCTGATCAGAGAAACAAATGCAGTTACTTTGGCACAAAACTCAGAGTTTACCATGGAACCAACCAAGTGTAAATCTCAAGTTTGTTGGCTTCCTGTTCTCTCTTTACTGGAAAAGGCTTAAGGTTTCTTGGACTATCTCTTTTTTCTCCTGAGACTATGACATCATTTGCATTAGTTTGACATGCAAGGTTGCTGTGGGTCTAAAGAGGTAATTCAGTTTGTAGTAGAGGGAGCTTCTACTATTATTGGCTTAGTGGCTTTTACAAAAAAGAACATAATCTTTTATTTTATGCTTGTATTTACACATTTCTTTCTTTCTCAAAATTTAGATTGCCCTAGTTCCAACCTAGACACGTCAAAGGACTCTAAATCAGGTAAAGGATCTGACTGATATTGGTAAATGCCCAAGTGAAATTTTTATACAATAACTAATTCATAGCAAGATAAATTACAGTTCATTTTTCTGATTCAATTCAAACAATCTGAGTGAAAGGTGGGGACTTCCATTTTTCAACTTGAAAGAGTTGAATAAATTTTAAACTTTTATGATTACCTGTTCTCATGAAATCAGTTACTTTAAAGTTTGGTGATAAAGCTGTACTTAGTGGAATTGAGAATTTACCTAATGAAGCATTTAGGTCATTTTAAGACTGGCCACTTTAACTTAATACAGGGTCCCGAGGGAGTCCAGCCAGGTGGTGGGCACTTGGCCAGGGTAGTCCTGGGAGGCTTCCTGGAGGAGGTGATAAATTGGGGTAACAGGGCAAATGTGGGGAAGAGTTGTCCTAGTTCAAGAGACAGTGCTGCTTTTAGAGACTGAAGGTCAGATGGCTGGAAAGGAGGCTGGGAGTGGGGAGTGGGGCCTGGGGCTTTAGTAGTCGGGGGTGGGTGGTGAAGAGAGATGGGGGTGGATGGTGGAGAGAAGCCCAGAGGCAAGTGGAGGGCACTCAGAGAGGCTGGAGGAGAGCCAGGACAGGCTCCACCGGAAGGTCATGTGGGCAAGAGGAAGTGGCTGGTGTCTTTCCCTGTGGATGCCATGGGCCTGGGGTTGAGCAGGCCTGTGGGTCATCGGGGAAAGGATCCCCAACTAGTTTTGGGAACAGAAGCCTGACTGCAGTGGGCGGAGGGGCTGAGTTGGGGGGTGAGGAAGTGACGGGGGCATTCTTGGGGCCCACTCCCGTAGTGTCAACAACATGGACTAAATTTGTCCTGTGCTTCCGTGAAATGGCACCCACACTCCAGAATTCTGCACCCTCCTCATTGAACGTGCGCCTGGGAACCTCCTAGACGTGCAAGTGCAGGGGCGAGATGGGCGCAGGAGGCAGGTCAAGGCCGGGCAGGACTCGGGTGACACCCATGTACAGCGACTGCAGCCAGCCTGTGAGCTGCGCTCATGTTTAAACGGCTAACGTTTATTTTATCCATTTCCAGAGAAGCCTAAGCCCCCTTCGTGGTGGACTTGGGAAGTGACTAGAAGGAGAAATCAGTTGAGTTTGGACTTGTTTTTTAACAGAATAGTTACAGTGCTTCCCACTTCTTACTTATATTTGTGCTTCTGACACGTGTTTTTATTAGGAGAGGACAGCAGCTCCGAGAGCAGTTCTGAAAGTGACTCCGGTAAGTGGGATGTGCATCTCTTTCTTTAATTCGGGCGAAGCACATGGCCCTTTATTTTTATTTTAAAGTCATACACGCGCCTCTCATTGCTTCAGGACAGCGGTTCTCAACCTGTGGGTCGCGACCCCTTTGGCGGTCGAACGACCCTTTCACAGGGGTCGCCTAAGACCATCCTGCATATCAGATATTTACATTACGATTCATAACAGTAGCAACGTTACAGTTATGAAGTAGCAACGAACATAATTTTATGGTTGGGTCACCACATGAGGAACTGTATTTCAAGGGCCAGAAGGTTGAGAACCACTGCTTTAGGACATATTAATTTCTAGCGTGGTGGTTTTGTACAGTACCAAAAAAGCACTTACATGGGAAATAATTCTAGTTGGCAAGCGAAGTAGCAAAACAGGATGAGCTGAAGAAGAAAGGCAGGAAATGGTTGCTATTGGTGAAAGGCAAACATTTTACCTATTCTCCCATGAGCCTGGGTTTTCTCTTAGCTGGCATCTGAAGCTGACTTAGGCTTTTTTTTTTTTTTTTTGTAGATAATGAGGAGCCAAAAACAAGTAAGTACATCCTTCCTCTGAATTTTCACGTTTGTTGTTGAAAGGAAGACAGAGAAGGTTATTAGCCCTCGGGGCTTTTAAGCGGCAAATGGTTTGTTCATGATCTTCTGTGCAAAACTGGGCTAGACATGAGGCACCGTCTAAGCATTTTGAACATGGGAGCTCGTGTTCTCTGCACGGGCACCGACGGGGGTTCTGCTCTCACGGTTTCCCCGGGGAGAGAAGAATCAGGCCGAACCCGATATGCAGTGTGGCCACAGCGGTGCCGGCTTCCTTCCTGGTGGTCTCTGCTCAGGAACGATCGCAGGGTAAACACGCTGCTGCCCAAAGCGCGGCGCCCCTTGTGGTCTGCAGTTCCTGGCTTGCTGTTCTGGCTCTTTGTGAGCAACTTGAGTCTGAAACCACTTTTCAGGACACAGATTCTAAATATAAAGTATGGTTTGCGTCTCCAGTTTGGTGAGTGACTAAGCTTGTATTGTCACTGATTTTATTGTACGAAGGGATTTTGTCCCCGTTCTGAGAATCTGATCTGCCCGTGACCACAGACACTATCCCAGGCAGTCGGAGGGCTTCTTCGTAGCCCTTAAAATAAATGAGGTCTCTTCACTCAGAAGTCCTTCTGCACTGAGTCTCATTCTCTCTGCAGTTTCCCAATGGGAATCTCCCAAGGCTAGCAGTTGTAAGCTCTTTGCAGTCATGTTGTGTGTTGATAGAAACCTGTAATTATCTCCCTATTACGCTCGTGGAGTAGCTGCCCATTCTGATATGCAAAAGGGAAAAATGTGAGCCAGCCCTCCGCCTCCCAGTCTTCTTTATACATCAATGGATTATTTAGTCAAAAGTCCGGCCTCCACCGATTGGCTTAGGGCAGGAATTAAAGTAGAAAGCTGCGTGTAGGGTCACATCTTCGTGGTCTCTGGCTGCTAACTGGGTAAATGGCCATGGGGACCCAGGGTCCAGAGGCAGGAGCTTTACAGTCCAGAAGTGAGGTCTGGGCCACGGCCGGCAACCCCGGCGGAAGGCATGTGGAGTCAGCGAAGCTCACGATAGGCTCAGAGTTGGGTGGCGGGCTGGGGTCAGTGCGGTCAGGCGGGGCAGGGCATGTGCGCGCAGGAGCGGCTGGCCCTGGCCCTGCTGGATTAGACACCGAAGTCTCTGGCAGTGAAGGTGCTCTAATGTCTTCTGTGGGCAGAGGGTGCTTGTCCCTAGAGCCCCAGGTTCATCCACGGGGCCCTGCCTTCCCCCAGGGTTACCCTTTTTTGTGAAAAGGCCTCTTGTTCTCCACACTGGGGGAGAGAGGGGGCAGACACCCTCCCACTCACCTCCATTCTCAAGTCAGATGTAGGAGGAGGTGGGCCCCCCTGGGATGCTTGCTCCTGTGTGGGCTGGCTGGCACCATGGCCCATCCATCTTCCTTGTGATTGGATGTATCCCTACTCCCAGGCTCTGCGATCGTCCTTGTGTATAGAGCGAAGAGAAGCTGTGGCTCATAGGCTGGGGAGAATTGCTCCAATTCCTCCACCTCGGCTGGGAAGACCTAGTCAAAGACAGGGTTTGCCTGCTGGTTAGGATTCTCTAAACTCTCTTCCTTTTTCTACTCCCAAGGCAAACAGCGAGACAGAAAAACATGGGATGTGGACGAAATACAATGTGATGTATGCATTACGTAGTTTAGAATTAATGATCCTCTAAAGGACTGGCTGAGGAAATCTGATTGGCGGGTGTGTGGTGCAGGACTGGGTCAGTAGTTCAGAGCCTTTTCATCTATCGTATTCTGAGTCCAGGATTTGAATACTCAGTCTCCTTTTGCCGTTCATTTTAGTGCTGTTTTTTGAAGTTGGTTCTCTCTTGCAACCCTGGTCCCTGGATGCTGACTGCTCTGAGAGTCCCAGAGATGAGGCAGCTTGTGTAGCTACGGATGGAGCTCTGTCCTGCGGGAGGGCCGCACCTCTGGGCACTGGTGATGGCACTGGGCCTTACACCCGTGTTGAGGAGTGCCCGTGCCACCCCAGGGTGACCCTCCCAAAGGCTGTTCAGACATTTACAATATAAAACCAGGCATCTGACCCCAAGTGACAAGGTTGTTGTCTACTTTAGAATTCTTTTTTTTTTTTTCTTAAATGTCTTTATTGATTTTAGAGAGAAAGGAAGGGAGAGGGATAGAGAGATAGAAACATCGATGAGAGGGAAACATAGATTGGCTGCCTCCTGCACGCACCCACTGGGGAGTGAGTTGCAACCTGGGCATGTGCCCGGGTTCATGGGTTGATGCTCAAACACTAAGCCATACTGACCAGTCTACTTTAGAATTCTTGAATTTTTTAATGATTCCTACCCATCACCATAGCGATATAATAGTTAACAGGTAACACGCATTGATGAATTGTTGAGTTCGAGGCACAACCCCTAACTATAATTAATTTTCCTAACTTTGTGGGGTGGTATTATTTTTGTCCCTATTTTACAGATGAGGAAAGTGAGGCACGGAGAGATTTAGTAACATGACAGCCCAAGCTCATGCAACCAGTGGCCAGTGTAGATAACAGGAAGATCCAGTACTATTCCCTTTCATAGTACACTGGAGGCCCAGTGCATGAAATTTGTGCACCGGGGGGGGGGGGCTCTCTCAGCCCGGATTGTGAGAGGGCACAGGCCAGGCTGAAGGACCCCCACTGGTGCACGATCGGGGTTGAGGAAGTGCGCGGGAGGTTGGCCGGCGGGGAGGGGCCGAGGGAGGGCTCTAGGGTGTATCCAGCCCGTCTCAGTCCCAATTGGCTGGAACCCAGCACCAAGCTAACCTATGGGTCAGAGCGTCTGCCCCCTGGTGGTCAGTGCATGTCATGGCACCTGGTTGACTGGTCGACTCTCTGCCCCCTGGTGGTCAGTGCACATCGTAGTGAGCGGTTGAGCAGCCTTAGCATTTCATTAGCATATTACGCTTTGATTGGTTGAATGGACGACCGGGCACTTAGCATATTAGGCTTTTATTATATAGGATTTTCGGTATTACGGAATTCTGGTCACGCAGGAAATAGGCATTGCACACTTACCAGGCCCTAGCGGTAACAGCTCTGAAGCTTACATTCTGGTGGGAGAGAGCCAGGAAGCAGACACACAGAACTGCAGGTGCCAGGTCCGGGGGTGTGGGGGTGGGGTGGGTGGTGCTGAAGGGAAATGAAGGGGGAAGAGTGAGTGCATCAGGCAGGCCCTGTTTCAGGGCGGCCAGTAGGACAAGGTGACCCTGAGCACACACCTCAAGGGTGTGAGAGAGTGAGCAACAAGAGTGTTTGTGGGAGGAGATAGGAAGTGCAAAGGCCCTGAGTCAGGCTTGTGCTTTGGGGTGGAGAAATGGCAGGGGGTGGGGTGGTGGTGGTGGTGATTGCGATTGGAGGGCAGTCAGTGCCCAGAGGTGGGCACCTGGGTCCTGTTGTGTCTGGAACCACATAGAAGGAGCCCGCGTGCTAAGTCAGAGAGCCTTACAAACTGCCTCAACTCAGATTCCAGTTTATGCCTGAAATCAGTTGTTAACCCCTTCCTCCCAAGCTAATCCCTCCCTAACTCTAACAGCCTAGAGGGCTGGTGCCAGCCAAGCCTTATCTGGGGAACAAGGACTCCTGCTTAGTTCCTGGCTCTGGTCAGCCTTCAGGAGGGGCCACAGTGCTCTGGTTGAGAAGCTGGCCTGGGGGAGGGGGAGGGAAAGAGGAGATTGTTCTAGAGCACCTGTGCCCTGAGCCCTTCTTGTCTCCACAGATGGGGAACTGGGAGAGGTTTCCGCCGAGGGCGCTTCCGCTCAGGGTAAGAGCCAGGCAGCGTGCTGCCCTCTAGTTTGTCTGATTCACCCTGCCGTCTCCATGCAGTGCTGTCAGGAGGATGTGAGGATCAGGTTGAGGGATGCTGAGAGCAGTGGCTGCTGTATAAAAACGTCAGATAAAGAATTATGTGCCCAAACGGGGTGCGTTGAAACTTGTCACATTCAAACTTATTTTCATGCATTACCAGGGCTGGGGAACGTCCAGCCTGCAGGCCATCGAAGGCCCACGACATCATTTGGTCTGGCCCTGCCAAGGCATTAGGGATGAGTTCATCAAATGCTTGACCAAAAATGGCAGGCTACTTTTTAAGTTGATAATTTTGTTTGACCCACAAGTGATATAAAGATCCAAAGGGCCCTTGTCAGAAGCAAAGGTTCCCACCCCTGCATTAGACCTGCAGTGGGATTCTCAAATATGGTGACATTTCATGTGTCATGGAGTCAACACACAGAGACCGTTAATATGTGTTTAAAGTTCCTGTTGGTTGTGAAGCTGAAGGGGGGTGTTTAGTAGGAGATTTACCCCGTGATTGACTTGTGCCAATACATGTGTGACATCTTTTACAGCTGAAGAATGGGGAGACAAAGAATCACCCACAAATCATTTTAATTCAGGTATGAACTGAAGTTTGCCAACACATTATTTTAAATATCATTATTGCTGAGGGGCATATATACCTTTGAATTTTATAATTGAGCTTATTACACATATTTATTTAATGTCTCTATTATTTAGAATGTGTTAAAATTGAACCTCACTGTCAACACTGTAATGCTGAAAATGTAAGTATCTTTTAATTATAAAATATGACTCTCTGATTTGTTTTATTTAAGGAGACACTTAATTATATATTATTTATATATTACATATTATTTTTCTCCAGAAACACAATGAACAAGTGACCCCCAGACTCCTTTCCAGGGGACAGTTTTTGTAAGTAATTGTGAATACAGGAGACTTAGTATGATCAGTAATTTAATTTTCTGCATAAACATAACGCCAATTAGGGGAGACACAAAATAGCATAACTAATGTCACACATTTTATGTAATTACCTGGATTGTTGTCTCTGATAATGATGCTTCTTCACAATGCACAGTTTCCTTAATGCTTTTGAGTGAAATTAAAAACGTAAGTAACTGTAAGAAGTCCTCTCCTAACCAAACATTAAGACTCAGCAGGTGTTCTTATCTGTCCATTGCAGGCTGAAGGTGGACACAGAGGGAGTGTATGAGTGCACGGAAACTGGTCTGATCTTTGAGGTTAACAGAAAAGTTGACATCAAGTATTGCGTTTTGTCCTGGAGCAAATACGCAGACCTGGTTGTCAAGCCCTGGGCTGTTGGGGGACCCATGTTTGATGTCAAATGTGACCCAGCCTGTCTTACCTCCATTCAGTTTCCACATTCCCTCTGCTTGGGGCGTAAGTACTTGTTTGCTGAAATGTTAACGATGGTGTGTGTGTGTGCATGTGTGCAACCCCTGTCACACCTGGACCACTCCTGCACCTTCATGTTTTCACAGACCATGATGCCAATATGACATTCAGAGTCTTCCATGTTAAAAACTCCAAGGCCTCGTTAGAATGTGCTGTGGACCATTCTGCGACCCACGTCAAGTGGCACGTGAGCTCTCTTTCTCCTGTGGGACCTGTCATTCAAAGCGAAGAGACATTATACCACCACGGGGCTGTGATTCTGTACAAAGTCATCGACCAGAATCCCTCCTTATCTTTTCGGGTGTACGTAGCAACCAATAACGAGTCCTTCATCAAGGTAAAGCCAATAAACATGAATAATAAATGTTCGGTTCTTCGTGTTCGAACATGACACCGCGTGAGGGTGTGGGTCCTGTCCCTGTTAAGTGCCCCCGTTTGGGTCTAATTTGGCCCTTAACCTACAGAGGCTATATTGTCAGCGCCGGGGTGGGCCCTGAGTCCTCAGATCCACGGAGTACGGTTGTCTGTACACGCAAAGAGCATCACGAAGACAACAGATGGGGAAGTAGCTCTTCAGGGGCGGGGTTGGCCCAGGCAAGCAGGCCTGGCCTTGGAGAGGGCTGCCTGATGGACAGCCGAGGCCGGCTGCTCTCTCCAGCAATGCTGCTTAAAACGTCGTCTGGGAACCAGGGGACCAGGACCCTCGGCATCAGCTGGGAGCTTGTTGTTGAAATTTTAGCGCACTCTCAGCCCTATCCCAGACCTACCAAAGCAGAGCGGGTATTCCCAGGGGACTCGGGCATGGTTTAGAGTGTGAGAAGCACCTGTTCCAGAAAACACTGGGGGGACATCTGGGGTCTTTGGGTCCAGAGTAAGGCGACTTGAGATTTCTTGTTGGCCTAATGCTTCTCAGATACGATGGGCCTCCCAGGTTAACTCATTTAACTCAGAGTGATGTTTTGGATAAAAATTGTCCTATGGTTCGTGGGCTCAACAGTCTATGTTTTATGGCAGCAAATATTCATGAGTCACCTGTTGCAGTGAGGGAAGAGGAGGGAGTTTGGATATATTCATCGTGGTTCAGTTTTCCAGAATGTAGAAGAAGGCTGAGATATTTAGCCCATTTTCTGAACTAAATAGATTAGAATAGTGGTAGTTGAATGTCCTTTCATACTTTTTGCCATTCTTAGTGCTCTTGTAATGGTTTAGAGGTAGGTGGAGAATAAATAGACAAAGTAAACAGATAAAACAGTGACTTGAAATTATACTTTCAGATTTTAGATCAGGGATTGACATAAGTAATGTAAGCATTAAAAAACTAAACAAAAAATTAAGCATTAGATTTGAAGTGTACTATACTAATTGAGGAGTTCTAGGTTGAATTACAGAATTTATATCAAACTATCTACTCCCAGTGGTTTAGGTTGTAGTATTTCCTTGACTTTAAAATTAATCATACTGATTATAATTAGCAATATGTATGAAAGTTTAAATACTTTATAGTAAATAATAGGCTTTTAGTTTCTTCCTAAGAAGGTAAACCTGCTTTTTGTAATCTCATTAATGATAACATGTTCAATTGGGAAGCTAGTTTTCAAAATGGTATAAAAACAATCCCATCTAAAGTATAATTAGCGTAGCTTTGGAATAAATACTATTATTTTATGAAGTTTGTATTAAAAAAAATTTTTTTTGTTCAAAATAATAAAGGTTCAGTTTTTAAAGCAAACCCAAGGTGGGTTGGTTGATTTCTGGGCAGCTTAAAAAAAAAAAAAAAGTTTTTATTGATTTCAGAGAGGGAGAGAGAGAAAAAAACATCGATGATGAGAGAGAATCACTGATGATCGAGCCCACAATCTGGCCATATGCCCTGACTGGGAACCGAACCCGTGATCTCTTGGTTCCTGGGTCGACATTCAACGGCTGAGCCACACCTGGCTGAGCTGGGCAGCTTTTTAAAAAAATAAATGTACTGGGGTGACATTGGTTAGTAGGATCATGTAGGTTTCAAGTGTACATTTCTATGATACAAGATCTGTTTACTGCAATGTGCTAACCTCCCAAAGTCAAGAGCTTTGTATTTTAAAAGTAAATTCAGTTCATTAAACGGGCATTTTCCATGCTTGCTGGGAAGCTGGGTAAGAAGCTGTCCTGTCAGCCAACGGAGAGGAGGAGCCGCTGGAACAAGAGGGAGCACGCACAGCGAAGGCGATGTTTTATGTTTGCATTCTTCTCCTGATTTTTTTCCCATGTAGGAAAAGACTTCCTTGACCTTTGCCTACAGGAAACCCACATTTCACGTCAGCTGCACAGCTGCTTTATCAGGGGAGCCTGGGCCAAAGGTTGCTTTCACCTCTTGAGGTCATTCGAGCAATATGTACAAAATCGGTGTCCCCTTCTAGGGGGGTGGTTGTGACAATCCGCTGGAAACGAAGTGCTGGGTAGAAACAGCTCTGAGTAAACTGGAACCGAGTCCTAAAACAGTTGCTTTCCATTCCCATGGTGGGCATGTAACGAGCACCCATGTATACGCTGGTGCTAACCTCAGTTTGTCAGATTCTCCAGAAGCAAGTTGCTGGTGCCCCGCCGGCTGCCTGTGCTGCTTTTAGCTCTCGGGCACAGAGGATGTTTGGAGACCTAGGAGCCCGCGGTGCAGACTGAGGGCGCCTGAGCTTCAGCATTTCTTTTGCGGGCACCGAGGAGGTCACTCGGGCCGGCACTTGGGAGGAGGACATGAAGAACCTGCAGCCTGGCCTGCACGGCTCGGTCTCTTACAGCTCGTAGAGTTGTTGCTGGTGCATTTCACAGCCAAAACCTATCTCCATCTTTAGGATATTGCCAAGGCTGTCAAGCACTCCTCTAAGAAATTCATGAAGATCGACAAGCCTCCTGTGTGCCTGAAGTTATTGGAGAATGGGAAGAAGTACAGACTGGTCAGTGAACCGGAAGCCGACATCACCCCTGAGGTATATATTTTACACACCAACTTGGAGTAATAGCAGGGATGGATGGATATTTCTTAGCTATAGTATTTTGAAGGTTGCAAAGGAATCCATTTTGTTCTCGTTTTTTATTTCCTACTTATAAGAAAACAGTTGTCTGGCTAATCTTGTAGGTTATTCCAAAGATGCTTTTTTTTTTTTTTTTAACCCTCACCTGATTTTTCCATTGATTTTTGGAGAGAGGGTAAGGCAGGGAGATATATTAATGTGAGAGGAACACATCGATTGGTTGCCTCCTGCACGAGGCCTGACCAGGGCCCGGGCCGGGGAGGATCCTGTAACTGAGGTATGTGCCCTTGACCGGAGTCGAACCCTGGACCCTTTGGTCTGTAGACCAATGCTCTATCCACTGAGCTAAACCGGCTAGGGCCCAAAGATGCTT
The DNA here is from genome assembly GCF_963259705.1 of Myotis daubentonii. Lineage (NCBI taxonomy): Eukaryota > Metazoa > Chordata > Mammalia > Chiroptera > Vespertilionidae > Myotis > Myotis daubentonii. The sequence continues at coordinate 24,322,449 of NC_081842.1, read as the reverse complement.
TGAATTTAAGGTTTAGTCTGCAACCATTGCAAAGATAGATTAGCTGATCACTTTCCCTTTTAAAAGGTTTTAAATTTTCCTGAATGTTTTATTAAATTCTTCAGTGTTAGCATCAACGGAATGAAAAACTCAACTTTTATTGTAAGTTGCAATACTATATACTAAAAACTCAACTTTTATTGTAAGAGCATTTAAGGTTAATGGGAAGGAATTGCTAACAAGGGAGTTTGGGCTTTTCTTACTGGAAGACATTTGAAAAATAGTTATGGGAACATATTGCCATTTTGATTTAAGCTCTTTGCTGAACACACCATGGCATTTGCAAGTGATTTCAGTTTCTCGTAAATGACTGAGTTATTTTTAAAACTTATTTTCATTATGTGCTCTGAACGTGTGCCGTAGCTTATCTAGCCTAGCCGTCGGTGTAGAAATTCCTTTTGAACACCTCTCTTTGTTTCTCTAATCCTATCTAATAAAAGAGAAAGATGGTAATTGGCGTACAACCGCTACCCTTCCCATTGGCTAATCAGGGCGATATGCAAATTAACTGCCAGCCAAGATGGTGACTGGCAGCCAGGCAGCTGATGCGAACAGGGAGGCTTGCTTGCTTCAGTGACGGAGGACTCCAACATTCCCCGCCTGACTTGCCAGCCTCTCAGCTGCAACTCTAAGCAACTATGTTGCAAATATAGAAGATAAACAAAACCCCAGAAATCTACTTTACTCAGCCGGGCTTCAGCCAGCCGGACCGCAACATTGTATCAAATACAGATGGTAAACAAAGGCCAGAAACCTGTTTTCAGCAGCTGAGATCTCAAAGCTAAAGCTGGCCCAGAATAAAAAAAAAAAAGAAAGAAAAAAAGGAGCGGTTGGGAGCTTCAGTCACCAGTCAGCCTGAAAACAGCCCTCAGCCCTTCACCCAGACTGGCCAGGCATCCCAGTGGGGACCCCCACCCTGATCCAGGACACCCTTCAGGGCAAACCAGCCGGCCCCGTGCACCAGGCCTCTATTCTATATAGTAAAAGGGTAATATGCCTCCCAGCACTGGGATCATCAGCGTGACAGGAGGCAGCGCCCAAACCCCCTGATCGCCCTGCGGCTCTGTGTGTGACAGGGTGCAGCGCCCCAACCCCCTGATGGGCTCTGCTCTGTGGGTGATAGAGGGCGGCGCCCCAACCCTCCCCCACCCCCCCACGGGCCTTGCTCTGTGTATGACGGGGTAGAGCCATAACCTTCCCGTCGGACCTGCCCTGAGTGTGACGGTGGCGGCGCCCCAACCCCCTGATCGGCCCTGCTGTGGCTGATAGAGGGCGGCGCCCCATCCCCTTGATCCGCCCTACTCTGTGTGTGATGGGGGGCGGTGCCCCAACCCCCCCTGATGGGCCCTGCTCTGTGAGTGACAGTGGGGAGCTCCTCAACCCCCTGATCAGCCCTGCTCTGTGTGTGACAGGGTACGGAGCCCCAACTCCCCTATTGGCCCTACTCTGTGCGTGACAGGGGTGAGCTCCTCAACCCCCTGATCGGCCCTGCTCTGTGCGTGACAGGGGGAGCTCTCCAACCCCCTGATCAACCCTGCTCTGTGTGTGACATGGTACGGAGCCCCAATCCTCCTGATGGGCCCTGTTCTGTGCATGACAGGGGTCAGCGCCCCAACCCCCTGATCTGCCCTGCTCTGTGTGTGACAGGGGGTGGCACCGCAACTTCCCTATCGACTCTGCCTTGAGTGTGACAGGGGACGGTGCCCCAACCCCCCAATCGGCCCTACCCTGAGTGTGACTGAGGGTGGCATCGCAACCTCCAGATCCTCCCTGCTCTGTGCATGGCAGGGGGCGGCGCCCCAACTCCCCAATCAGCCCTGCTCTGAGCCCGACCAGGGGCTGCACCTAGGGATTGGGCCTGCCTTCTGCCACCCGGGAGCAGGCCTAAGCCAGCAGGTTGTTATCTCTCGAGGGGTCCTAGACTGCGAGAGGGCACAGGCCGGGCTGAGGGACCCCCTCTCCCCACCGAGTGCACAAATTTTTGTGCACCGGGCCTCTAGTAGTATATAAAGAGTCGAAAACATGTTTTGATTTTATTATATTAAAATATGAAGCAAGAGAGAGCTAATCGTGATGATCTGTGTTGCATTATTTTATTATCAGGAGGCTCGTGCTCTTTGGAGCAATCAGGTTATCAGTTTCCTGTAACTTTCGAACACAGACGGTCTTATTTCATTTCCAAGGGTCTCTTTGCACCCATGTCATTTGAGCCTTACGACAGGGCAGCTGTGGAAACGAATGTGCAGAGCAGGCATGTGATCAGATCGCATACCTGGGAGCAGGAGAGCCTGGCCCCGCGCCCCATCTGCCCTTGGCTCCTAAGGCCAAGGTCGTGTCACCGATTCTGATCAAGCCCTAGCAGACGGTACCTCAAGACAATTACAGGAAGCCGACTGCAGCCTTGTCTGGGAGGTGCAATTCGATTTGAAGGGTTTGCTTAGGACAGTGATTCTTGGCCTTTGCTGCCTCATGGAGTCCCCGAGGAGCTTTTAAGAAGCCGATAGTGACTCACTGCTCTGGGAAGGGCCTGGGCCTCGGGCTTGTTAACCCGCCCACGGTGACTGTGACGTGCTGCCAAGGTTAACAGCCACTCGGAGAGGGAATCATGCATAGTGAGCGCATGGATCTGCCCAGAAAGAGACCGTTGTGGTCCCACAAGGTTTTTCTTACAAAGGTGGTGGTGGCTGGGGACTTTCAATGGTCTAGTTCTGTCACTAGCTGTGTGTGCTCTCTTAAGCAAATTTAGGGCATTTAAAAATGGGGATAATCTCCCAGCATTGCTCAAAGGGTCGTAGACGTGGTTCGGGGGGCACTCTGAAATTTGAAAAACTCTGTGTAAATCTTAAGGTGTTCGTACTCGTTTTATACCATTCATGATTTCTTTAACTGACATTTGTGAGAAGTGACTATTCCAAGTAGGCCTGGGATAAGAGCTAAGAATTAAAAAAACCAGTAAGTCATGAGCTTTTCCCTCCAAAGACACCCGCGTAGAGGGAGAAATGCTGCATTTCCGTAAAGAAGTGATTTTCATATAATGCGATATTACCATCGAGATGGGTGCAAAGTGCAGTGGGTTTTCAGGAAGGTTACCACGTGGTGACATTTGGTTTGGGTTTGGACGGGGCGGGAATCACTGGGGGAGGGAACGCAGTGCCTAAGTGAGGTGGTGGATGTGCAGCAGGGCTCCGCATGGGGGTCGTTCCAGGGAGGGGAAGACATGGGGCTTTGGGAAGAGTGGAGCCAAGGGAGGGCTTTACTTTCGCTTTATGGGCCTTGGTGAACCTTTGAAGATTGTGAGGATAAAGCTAGCGATTTGGAATAGAAAGGGAGAGGGCCTGCCTGGTTAAAGCCATTGTTTTATGATGGCAAGGCCCCGGGTGATTTAGTGATGCAAAGGCAACGAGATACTGCGGGTTGTGTTTTAGATTCACCACAATAAGGTGAATCTAGAAATAAAGTGAGTCACTGGTTTCCCAGTGCATATAAAAGTTATAATCAGTATTAAGTGTGCAATAGTATTATGTCTAAAAAAACCAACATACAGCCTGGCTGCCATGGCTCAGTGGTTGAGCATCAAGTTATAAACCAAGAGGCCGCGGTTTGATTCCCGGTCAAAGGGCACATGCCTGGGTTGTAGGCTCGATCCCCAGGGCGAGGCATGCAGGAGGCAGCCGATCAATGATTCTCTCATCAATGATGTTTCTATCTCTCTTTTCCTCTTCCTTCCTCTCTGAAATAATAAATAAATAAATAATGTACATACTTAATTTAAAAATACGTTCTTAAAAAATGCTAACCATCAGCGAGTCAAAATGTTTTTGCTGGTGGAGGGTCTTGCCTCAGTGTTGATGCTGCTGAATGGTCAGGATGGAGGTTGCTGAAAGTTGGGGTACCTGTTGTCTTAGTTTTTTTTTTAAATATATATTTTTATTGATTTCAGAGAGAAAGGGAGAGGGAGAGAGAGATAGAAACATCAGTGATAGAGAGAATCATCGATTGGCTGCTTCCTGCACATTCCCTACTGGGGATTGAGCCCGCAACCCAAGCATATGCACTTGACTGGAATCGAACCTGGGATCCTTCAGTCCACAGGCCAATGTTCTATCCACTCAGCCAAACCAGCTAGGGCTTAGTTTTTTAAAATAAGACAACAATGAAGTTTGCCACATAGATTGATTCTTCTTTTCACGAAAGATTTCCCTGTAGCATGCAATGCTGTTTGATAGCATCTCACCCACAGGTAGAACTTCTTTCAAAATTGGAGTCAATCCTCTCAAACCCTAGCACAGCTTTATCAAGTGAGTTTATGTAATATTCCAAACCCTTTGTTGTCATTTCAACAATCTGCACAGCGTTTAATCTTTCTGCATGTTGTTTTTGAGTTTGACACGCATCTTCATCCAGTAATGCTTGTAATTGTTGGTCTTCAAACTTTTCGGTTGACCTGGACGTTCTTTGTCTTTCACATAGAAATCATCACTTTTAAAGCGTTTAAACCAGCATTCACAAGTATCTTTACCAGGAATGGATTCCATCTCGAGGAACCATTTTCTTTGTTCATCCAGCTTGTCATTTGTTAAAGTTTTATCATGAGATTGCAGCAATTCAGTCACATCTTCTGGCTTGACATGTAATTCCACTTCTGTTGCTGTTTCCACCACACCGACAGTTACTTCCTTCACTGCAGTCTTGAACCCTCAAAGTCATCCCTAAGGGTTGGAACCAACTTCTTCTAAACTCCCGTGAATGCTGATATTTGGACCTCTTCCCAGGAATCATGAATGTTGTTAAATGGTATCTAGAGTGATGAATTCTTTCTGGGAGGTTTTCAATTTATTTTCCCTGGATCCATCAGAGGAAATCACTATGGCAGTTATAGCCTTAGGAAATGTATTTTTTTTGTGTGTGTGTTTTGTTTTTGTTAATCTACACCTGAGGATATTTTTCCATTGATTTTTAGGGAGAGTGGAAGAGAGAGGGAAAGACAGAGAGAAACATCGATGTGAGAGAGACACATTGATTGGTTGCCTCCCACATGTGCCCTGACCAGGGCCTGGCCAGGGAGGAGCCTGCAACCGAGGTACATGCCCTTGACTGGAATTGAACCCGGGACCCTTTGGTCTGCAGTCCAAAGCTGTATCCGCTGAGCCAAACGGGCTTGGGCAGGAAATGCATTTCTTACATAATAAGACTTGAAAGTAGAAATTACTCCTTGATCCATGGGCTGCAGAATGGGTGTTGTGTTAGTAGGCATGGGAACATTAATCTTATTGTGCGTTTCCATCAGAGCTCTTGAGTGACCAGGTGCATTGTCAATGAGCAGCAATATTTTTATTTTTTTTATTTTTTAATAATTCTTTATTATTGAAAGTATTACATAGGACCCCTATTTCCCCCATTGACTCCACCCCTCCCCCATGTCCCCTTTTCCCACCCCAGGCCTCTAGCACCCCACTGCCTGCATCCTTGGGTTATACATATATGCATTCAAGGGCCCTGGTTGATTACCTCCCACCCACCCACCCTCCCCCACCTTTCCTCTGAGATTCTGCACTTGAGCGGCAATATTTTTAAAGGAATCTTTTTTTTCTGAGCAATAAGTCTCAACAGTGGTCTAAAATACTCAGCAAGCCATGTTGTAGTCAGCTGTGCTGTCTTCCAGGCTTTGTTGTTCCAGACCACAGGCAGGGTAGATTTAGCAGAATCCTTAAGGGCCCCAGGATCTTCAGAATGGTAAATGAGCACTGGCTTCAACTTCATGCCACCAGCTGCATTAGCCTCCAACAAAGGAGTCAGACTGTCCTTTGAAGATTTGAAGTCAGGCATTGACCTCTCCTGATGGCATCTTCTTCCAATGGAAGGCTGTTTTGTCTGCATTGAAATCTGTTGTTTGGTGTGGCCACCTGCATTAATTATTGTATCTAGATTTTTCTGGATAACTTGCTGCAGCTTCTAGATCAGCACTTGCTGCTTCACCTTGCATTTTTATGTTATGGAAATGGCTTCTTTCCTTAAACCTGTGCACTTCCTCACTTCTCTTGGCCTTCACAGAATAGAATAGAGGTAGGGTATTGCTCTGGGTTAGGCTTTGGCTTAAGAAAATGTTGTGGCTGGTTTGGTCTTCTATCCAGATCATGAGAACGTTTTCCATATCAGCAAGAAGGCTGTTTCATGTTCTTACCATTTGTGTGTTCACTGGAATAGCATTTTTAATTTCCATGAATAACTTTTCCCTTGCAGTCACAACTTGACTGACTGGTGCAAGAGACCTTGTTTTCGGCCTGTGTTGGCTTTCAACATGCCTTCCTCACTAAGATTTTGAGCTTTTGATTTAAAGTGAGAGATTTGTGACTCTTCCTTTCATTTGAACTTTTAGAGGCCATTTTCCTGTTATTAATTGGCCTATTTTCAGTATGGTTGTGTCTCAGGGAATAAGGAGGACTGAGGAGAGGGAGAAAAGTAGGGAAATGGCTAGATGTTTGAGCAGTCAGAACACATACATACTTATCAATTAAATTCGTGATGCCCCCAAACAATTATAATACTAACATCAAAGATCATGATCGCAGCTCACCATTGCAAATCTATACTAATAAAAGGGTAATATGCTAATTAGACTGGTTGACTGAACATTTTCCAGACGTCTGACTTCCTTCTGGACAATTAGGGGGTGACCAGGCCAGCAGGGGGACATTAGGAGGTGACCAGGCTAGCAGGGGGGCAGTTGGAGGGCGACCAGGCCGGCAGGGGGCAGTTGGGGGGCAGCCAGGCCAGTAGGGGGGCCGTTGGGGGCAGTCAGGCTGGCAGGGGGGCTGTTGGGGGGTGACCAGGCAGGCCGGCAGGGGGGCGAGTGGTTAGGAGCCAGCGGTCCCACAGGGATCAGGCCTAAACCGGCAGTCGGACCATCCCCCGAGGGGTCCCTGATTGGAGAGGGTGCAGGCCAGGCTGAAGGATCTGCCCCCCTCCATGCACAAATTTTGTGCACTGGGCCTCTAGTATAATAATAATGAAGGAGTCTGAACTGTGAGAATTCCAAAATGTGACACAGGGACATGAAGTGAGCAAGTGCTTTTGGGAAAATGGCGCCAGTAGGGTTGCCACAAACCTTCAGCTTGTAAAGAGCGTAACATCAGTGAAATGCAATAAAACAAGGCACAGGTTGTACTTTATAAAAAGTGCATTTCTCCCTCCAGGCTCGGTAGGCAGCCCGGAGAGGAACAGCGGAGGTGTAAGGCAGGAGGCGCTGTGTAGCGGTTAAGAGCGCACTCTTTGGCGTCAGGAGGTGTGGGTGCACGTTAAATTCTACCACTTCCTACATGTAAAGTTGGGCAAGTTTAATTTGCTTCTCTGAGATTCTTTACCCGTAAAATAGCAAAAAGAGGATTTGGTGGGGGAAGGTGTTCAGTGAGGGAGTGTGGATAAAACACGCAGCATAGTCTGTACGTGTTGTTGAATCTGTTCCATCCAGATTGTGTGGCATGATCTAAGCCAGAGAGGGTGAGGAAGTTCAAAAGCACTGACGAAAGGGCGGCTGGTGGGTGAGCACACGTTCTAGTTTGGGAACAGGAAACAAGAAATCAGGAAAGGGCTGAAAAGTTAAGCTTTAGGAAAATGAAACAAAAAAGGAAGTTGGAGTAAGGGGGGCCGAGAAGCAAGAGAATAAGAGGGTGTGTGATTCAGGAATGGGATTTCCAGGGCCAAGGTGTCTGTGAGCATTCAAGTAAGCATTAACCTATCTAATAATTGTCATCGTTTGCTAATGATGTCATCAGTGAGTGAATACAACTTTTCTATTAAAAAAGTCACTTTTTTTTTTTAAAGGAAATTGAATTTGTGGATGGTTCCCTTTTAAAACTGAAAAATTATATTGAAGTTTATTTGGAGCAGCCAATGGAGTTTAAATTACTGTTGGTTGAAATGGATTCCGACGAGATTGTATGGAAAGCGAAACTGAGAGAATGTAAGTGTTTTATATCCTAAAGGAAAACTGGTTTGTGGGTGGTGGGGGTGGGAAAGCAAATAGAGTAATTGTCTGTCCCGTCAGCATAACATTTAAAGATCCGATGGAGGGAAAGGCGCTGCTCCTGGGACAGAAGTGCGGCCCTGGTTCTCAGGCACCCACATCCAGATCCTGGGGGTCAGTGGGTGGCTCAGCGTGTTTGCGGAGACTTCAGAGAGTGGGGGGGGAGTTGGCCAGTGGAGTTGTTGTTTTCTTGAGGTTTGGACCTCAGTCAGATATTTTAGGGGTGTTATGACACAACCTGGATGTAGCTCTGCATTTTGGCTGACTGTGTGTCTCATTGGCTGACTCTGCCTCTTTGGTCTTCAAGGGATAGCTCCCGTTCTGTGCGATTACAGCTCTGCCGGGGGACCCCACAGCCCCTATGTCCCCCTGTTCAAATTCTTGGGGCTGGGAAGCCCTCTGACAGCGCCCCCCTCCCCTTTAACATCCTCTCCTGCTCATTATTTATCTCCAGAATTCAAGCCCAGCGCATTTGTGCGCATACCAAGGGAAACTCCAAACCCATACGCGAACTTCAGAGAGGTTGCCAAGACCCTAGAGCTCCATACACTTTCACAAGTTGATTTCTTGAATTCTGATTTCATACCAGTTTTTCTAAGTGATGCTTTCCATCCTTTAACAGGTGACTGGGTTCAACATGATCAGAGTCAGAACGTTTCAAAAAGCAGAACAAGTGGTAAGTGCTGGTAACTGGACACTAAGCGAGTTGTGCCCAGCCTTGGGTTCCTCCCATCCGCTAGGATCTGTGCTTTGCTGCGCCGAGGTGGTTGCATTATGAATCTGTTAAGTGCTCTGTGACTCTGTTAATCATCTGAACAATCTTGGAATCCATTTTCAATTGGTTTCTACCTGAATGATGATGCTTTTTAAAAAAAAAATCCAGATTGAAGGTAATAAACATAATGGAAAGCAAACTTGTTGATTCTTTTTTTTTTTAAGGTAAAAGGCGACGTAAAGTAAGTAACACTCTACCTGAAGAGGAGGTCAATGCTAAAAGAATGAAGCAGGTTGACACTTCAGGTTTGTAACACTGCCCTCCGTGGCCATCAGTTATTTCCCTGGGCTCTCCCGTCGATGCGCATCCATCACACATGCTCTTGGGTCGGTGTTCCTCGCGCCACATCCGGTTGTGTGCACCTGTGTCCCAGCGCCTCGGGCCTGGATAAGGGTCCTCCGTGGCCTGCCCCGGCCTATATTCCCATTTGATTCCCCACTTCTCCCCTTCACCCAGCAGAACTGTGAGGCAGGGGGGTTCCTTGCAGTCCTTCAAGGTAAGGCTGTACCTACCCATCTTTACATTTCATAGCACTGCGCATGGAGCCTTCGTGTAGGAGACAGTGAGCATAGTTTGAGTGAACGGAATTGTGAATGTCCATGTGTGCGTTCATTGGCTCCACTGTTTTTAGCTATTTCGGGGTGAAGCACCTCCAGTTCAGTCAATAGAGGCAGGTCTCAACTTAGTTTCTTTCAATTAAATGGCAGAGACCAAGGCTCAAAGGTTGTGAAAATACAGTGGAGATTTAAAACATTAAACAATACTCTAAGGAGCCAGAAGATGGAATTCGTAGTTCAAAAATGCAAGTCCAACAAGAATTCACAAATCTAAGTTTAAAAGCCCAGACCCAAATTATATGAGACAAGATCTCAAGCATTTAGGGACCTCACATAGGTCTCCAAATTAACCCTTTCACCAAAGTACCTTTTCTTTTACTATTATTGTAAGAAGGTATGAATCTATAAAAGCAGACAAACTCTCTATAAAATGAAATAAGATATCTATCCACACTTTCTAGAGCAGGAGACCATGAGAATGACATGTGTGGTTTTACTGTATGTTGCTATAGAGATGTTTGTTATTTTTATCAGGTCAACACCAAAATAAGTGAGGCTCTGGAATTATTTTTCAAACCTAACTACATTGAGATACAATTTTTTCCAGTTCTATTGAGGGATATTTGACAGATAAAATTGTATATACTACAGTGTACAACATGATGATTTGGTATACGTGTACATGATGAAATATTTATCAATCAAGTTAACACATTCATCACCTCACAGTTGCTTTTTATTTTAGTGGTGAGAACACTTAAGATTTACTCTCAGCAAATTTTAAGTATATAATACGATACGGTATTATTAGCTATAGTCACCATGCTGTACATTAGATCCTCAGAAATTACTCATAACTGAGTGGGACATAGTTTTTATTTGATTGATTTATAGGACAAGTTTTTCTTCTTTAAAAAATATGTTTTTATTGATTGTAGAGAGAGAGGAAGAGAGAGGGATAGAGAGAGAGAGAAACATCGATGAGAGACAAACATCAATGGACTGCCTACTGCACGCCCCCTACGGGGAATCGAGCCCACAACCCAGGCATGTGCCCTGACCAGGAATCAAACTGGTATGCTCTTGGTTTATAGGTCGACACTCGACCACTGAGCCACGCTGGCTGGGCAAGTTTTTCTGTTTCATGCAATTATTTGGCTATTTATAATGAGCCCAGGTGTCGTGGCTCAGTGGTTGAGTGTAGATGAACCTTGCCCAGGTTATGGGCTTGGTCCCCAGTAGGGGTTGTGCATGAGGCAGCAGATCAGTGATTTTCTCTCATCATCGATGTTTCTATCTCCCTCTTCCTTTCTCTCTGAAATCAATAAAAAATATATTTAAAAATATTAATAAATAAATAAAATAAAATGAGTTCCAAAGACAAGTAGCTAGAAATAGAATCAAAACAATCAGATTCACCCAGAAAGATTAAGGATTTCCAACTGTTTTGGAGTTGACAGTGTAGGATCTAAATAAATAAAGATTTTTTGTTTGTTTGTTTAGGTATTCCCTCAATAATATTCTTTGAGATGTCCAGTCACTAGCTTGGTAGTTTCAAACTCAGTATATCACTGTGTTGCTTTTAAAAATATGATCAGCCCTCAGCCCGAACAGAATTATTTTGAGATCTTGTTAAAATTTAGGCTCAGAGTCTGATACAATGAGTTTTGGGATGGTCTTGAGAACTTTCATCTAAATAGGTTCCCTTGCAGTCGTTTTCATCAACAGGAGTCTTGAGAGCTAGGAGCGGTCAGCCATGTATCAGGAAACCACCAGAGGGTGAAGGCCTTCTTTAAGAACCCATTCTTCAGACTAGAACAGTGGTTCTCAACCTTCCTAATGCCGCGACCCTTTAATACAGTTCCTCATGTTGTGGTGACCCCCAACCATAAAATTATTTTCATTGCTACTTCATAACTGTAATTCTGCTACTGTTATGAATCGTAATATAAATATCTGATATGCAGGATGTATTTTCATTGTTACAAATAGAACATAATTAAAGCATAGTGATTAATCACAAAAACAATATGTAATTATACATGTGTTTTCCAATGGTCTTAGGCGACCCCTGTGAAAAGGTCATTCGACCCCCAAAGGGGTCTCAACCCACAGGTTGAGAACCGCTGGTCTAGAAAGTTAGAGAGAGGAGGCCCAAGTGGAAAAGGGTCCAAGAACAAATGTTAGATCCACATGAATAAACTGTTGTCTTTAGAGCAGAGGTGCTGCAGTCCTGGAGGAGGGGCAGGAATTCTTCTTACCTCTCACTCCCTTCTCATATCCTCCAGTATTTGTCATGCCTTGAGGGTCCTTACCTGGAACTCCACAACCTGTGAGCTTGGCTGCATCATAGCACAAAGTGATCGTTGCAAATCTAGTTTAATGATAGTGCTAATATTTTTTATGGGGCCAGTGGTTTGCATTGGCAGATATATGCCCTTCCAAGATTATAACACTGCTTCTCGGAGATCAACAGCTATTACAAATACCATTCCATGACTTTCCTATGGAACGTGCTATTCCCCTCGTGCCAGGAGATGGCGAAATAGAGACTTCAATGCAGACATCTTGCGAGCATTTATATGAGATACAAAGGTGGGCAAGGGCAGGGCTGTATATTTTTCTTTTTGAGCCACATAAGTTCTTTTTGATATCTGAATTTTTTTATTCCAACCTGATTTGTGCTGTTTTATGAAAGTCACATTTGTAATTATGAACATTATACCCCAGTTTAATGTTATTATATAAAAGAGTTCCCTTTACTTCTTAAGATATTTTGGATAGCGAGGATTTTTTGGCATTTAAATATATTTTACAAGCAGTTACAATTACTACAAATGTAGTCTCCTTTTTTTTTTTTAATCCCCACCCGAGGATGTTTTTCCATTGATTTTTAGAGAGAGGGAAAGACAGGGAGATATATCAATGTGAGAGAAACACATCGATTGGTTGCCTCCTGCACACGCCCTGACCAGGGCCTGGGCCAGGGAGGAGCCTGCAACAGAGGTACGTGCCCCTGACTGGAATCGAACCTGGGACCCTTCCGTCCACAGGCCAAGTCTCTATCCACTGAGCCAAAGTGGCTTGGACTAGTGTCTTTTCTAATAGGAGGAGAATGCATTTTCATTGTAAGTAGTTATCAATGATTAAGTGTTGAGAGGAACTACTGAATTCCTCATCTGCTTTTAGATGGAGCCAAGACCCTGTTAACAGACGATCAGTTGATTACCCTTGCTGGGAAGTTGGGGAAAGATTGGATAAAAATTGGCATTGTCAACCTGGAGTTGGACACCAGCGATATTGATGATATCCAGAAGAAGGAAGAAAATGTGACAATTTGTAAGTTTCGGATGCTGAAGAAGTGGCAAGACAAGGAGCTAAGCAACGCCACAGTCCAGAATTTATATAACTGCTTGAAAAACGTCTCAGCTGAAGTCCAGGATGTGCTGGAAGGTGAGCAGGAAATGGTCTGAAGTCATTGGCTTGGAGTCAAGCTGTCTTTGTGGGTAGCAAATTTCCACTGTAAAATGTGAGGCTTGTTTATTTGTAAGCTTGGGTTCAGATTCTTACGCAAATGCCGCAGTGAGCTCGTGGCCTGTGATGGCCTAAGTAATGATGTTATGTGCACGGAGTCAGAGGAAGGGGTTCAATCCCAGCTCAGGTGCTGGCTAGCTTTGTGACTAAGCAAATTCTTTTTTTTTTTTTTAATATATATATTTTTTATTTCAGAGAGGAAGGGAGCGGGAGAGAGAGATAGGAACATCAGTGATGAGAGAGAATCATTGATCGGCTGCCTCCTGCCTCCTGCTGGGGATTGAGCCCATAACTGGGGCATGTGCCTTTGACCGGAATCAAACTGGGGACCCTTCAGTCTGCAGGCCGATGCTCTATCTACGGAGCCAAACTGGCTAGGGCTTTTTTTTTTAGTGGTTGAGATACTTTATTGCACCTTTGGTGACTGGTTGCGGGAAGCAGTCCCTGCTGGTGTAGCACCCTGAAGAGGTGGCCATCTCAGGCCCGGTCCCTGTAGCTTAGGAGCCAGATTGAGCCCCCGGGGCTTCCTACGGAAAATGGCACGGTAAAATTACCTGTGATTATCGATAAAACCATCACAAAGTCTCGGTTCTGACTGCTCTTCAGGTTTTCCACTGGAAGTTGCGAAGGGGTTGAAGGACATAGGCAAAGCTTTGTCTTAGCCTTCAGTGGTGCCGCCCACTTTCCTCTCATAGTTTGCTCAATTCAGCAGGTGCAAAGGGGCTGGCTCGTTCTCTTTCTGATTTCCTTCACAAGGTCTTCTCTTCGGACATCCACCGCTTCTCTGCTGGCCACTGAACGGAGCCTGATGACCCCATCCCGAGCTCCTGCTCACTGATGACGGGATGCCTGCCTCCTCACAGTACCGCAGCTGGTTCAGTAACTTCGGGTTTTTCTTGTAAAGCAGCTCAGCCTTGATCCCGCATCCCACAGCTCTGAGACGAGCTGCATTCTCTCCTCCAGCAACGTCTGTGCGGATGCTACAGCACCTGTGTCTCTGTGGTCCATTCCTTCTCCTTCAACACCTCTAGCCTCTGCTTCACACTGGAGAAGACCCGCTCCACACCAATGCTGAGCCCCACACATGGCACCTTGCACTCTTTGGGGTCAAACAGGCCCATCAGAGCGCCCTCCAGCAGCCACACTGCCCACACCAGGGGCTCGTCCCCTGCCTGGGCTGCAGTCTGTAGCAGCACCGCTTCATAGGCCACCCTAATATAGGAGTCCAGCCCTTGGGCAAGGCCCAGGTTGAAGGAGATCTTGTCAGCAATGCCAAACAGGGTCAGGCCCTTAAACAGCAGCTTCAGGTCTCCCAGGCCCTCCAGGGCCTGCTTGTTTTGAGGACGTTGAGGACCCTGGAGCAGCTGTTCCACCAGGGATACCCGACCGAGCTGCTGGCCATAGTCCCCAGTGCGGTCAGCCACCCGGGTGCGAAGCCCTTCTCTCCCACCATCTCGTTCTTTACTTCCTCCCAGGACACCTTGTCCAGTTTGTCCACTGACGAGCAGATGGTGCGGAACTGGCTGCCAGGAACCCCACAGATCGCAGACATCCCACCTGGGATGCGCCCATGGTTCACCTTGACCAGGAAGTCACCTGTCTCTGTGAATTCAGGATCTGACACATGATCTTCAGGCACTCTGCATCAGGGGTCCTGGGGCCACATAGCCCAGCAATGTCAAAGTCACACTGGTAGAATTCCCGATCTCTGCCCCGGGCTGTGGCTGGGTTATGCCGCCGATTTACTTGTGCTGTGTGGTAGCGCTTATTGTTGGTCAGTTTATTCATTGCCAATTATTGAGCAAAAGGAACAGTGAGGTCATAGCGAAGGGACAGCCGCTCCCCACCCTGGCCCTTCAGGTCATGAATAAGCTTTAGAGCAGTGGTCCTCAACCTTGGCTGCACATTAGAATCACCTGGGAATCTTTTTAAAATCCTGGTTTCTGGGCCTCATCCTCCGGAAATTCTGTTTCTTTGTTATGTGGTGGGGGCCACAACATTAGTAACAAAGAAACAGAATTTCCAGAGGATGAGGCCCAGAAACCAGGATTTTAAAAAGATTCCCAGGTGATTCTAATGGGCAGCCAAGGCTGAGAGCCACTGGCTTACAGTCTTCCCCATACTTTGCCGTCAGTGTTTCCTTTAGTTCAGACACAGGTGTAGCAATTACTTGTGCACCTTGGCGCTTGAAGCAGCTGATGATTATATCAAACACCTTCTCCCGAACTGCCACCTGCCTGGGATTGTGGTCTCTTGCCCCGTTGGGGATTTTGAGCACAAACTTGTGCTTCGCTTCCTCAGGCCCCCGCTGTGTGGCTGTGCCTTCATTTTCAGTAGTTTTGCCAACTCCTCCTCGATCTGCTCAGTGCCGGCCTTCTGCTGTTTCAGTTCCCGCACATGCTCTCCCTGAAGTCGCACCAGCTTCTCAGCGCACCCTTTGCCATACTGGCTGCAAACTGGAGAGCGCAAATTCGTGGCCTAACTTTAAGCCTCTTTGTCCCCATCTGTCAGATGGATGCAAAAACTTCTAAGTCCTGGTCTGTTGTGAAGACGAAAAGAGGTCCTGCATGCATGTAAAGCTTCAGGCAGCTGGCCGGTGTGGCTCAGTGGTTGAGTGTCGACCTATGAGCCACTTGGTCACAGTTTGATTCCCAGTCAGGCCACATGAAGGTTTCGGGCTCGACCCCCAGTGGGGGGCAGGCAGGAGGCAGCCGATCAATGATTCTTTCTCATCATTGATGTTTCTCTCTCTCTCTCCCTCTCCCTTTCTCTCTGAAATCAATAAAAAACATATTGAAAGCTTCATGCAGGTAGTAAGGCTCTGTAAAGAATAGATAAGAATGTCATGGTACGTGAGACTACTGGTAGCACTGGGCCTGCTGGGCCTTCCCCGGCGCTGAAGCAGTGCTCCAGGAGTCCACTGGGTGGCACTAGTGAACCTCAGTTGGCAAGGAAGGGAAGGTGAGTGGGAGAGGCCAAAGGGAGTTGTTCCTGGTCTCAATCCAGAAAACCACAGGGTTCCTTCCTTTGTTTTTAAGCACTTCTTTTTTTTTTTTTGTGGTTTTGATTTCGTTATATCCAAGATCAAACCAATTCAAAACGTTGGTTATTCTATATTGTTGCCATAGTTAACAAATGCAGTGTTACTTCTCAGAAACCTCAATAGGTCGGAGAGAGGTTTTTATTTGGAATGCTAGTTAAATTTTTATTCCACAGAGGATGCAAAGTGTATACTCGCCCTGAAAGTCTATAAGCACTCAGTGATCCCTCGGGATGCTTTCAGGGGTGGTGGGCAAGGTTTCTGAACTCCCCCAGGAGACGTTGGGTGCCGAAGCCTCAACCCAAACAGAATGGCTAGTTTCGTTGTCGAGGTTTTCATTCTTGTTCTTGGCTATGTTGAAATTCTGTGGATTACTGAGGCCCACGTGTGGAAATCTGCTCATTTGCATGTTGGCGCTGTGGACAGCAGTGGCCCCGCACGCAACTGTGATGACCAGATGGCTCAGAACATCCATCTCAAACCCTTTATAGCAAGTTGTTATCTTATGTTGTTTGTTTTTATCGGCTCCTGGCCTCACTGACACCTGATTTGCTGATACATTAGAAATACAAAAGGGCTTGTGACATTTTTTGGCAGTATAGGGATCATCAACACTTACTGTCCCAATCTCCTCATTAAATAGGAAAAAAAATCTGTCCGCTAAAAACACCCCCCCCCTTAATTTACCAATATTTTATGCCCTCCTGAAGCCAGAATACCTGGTTAATTGGCTGAGTTTTATATCTTTATCAGGATGTTTTAGTATCTTATCACCTTTACATCGCAGTGGCTTCTCTTAAGCTCGGGAAACGCAGCAATGAAAGGCTCAAGTCATTGTTGAGTGGGCAGGCTAAATAGCCATCTCAGATGGTGATTACAGGAAATGGAATTTATTTACGGAAAAGAGGGTGGGGATATCCAAAGCGAAGAGCTGCCCAGCCCGGAACCCAGGGGGCATTGGATCGGTGATGGCGGCGTAAATATACTCAGGACAGTGACACAAGGAAGGGCGCAGAAGCAGCAGCAGGAGAGCCTGGCTGGGCTGCCTTGGCTCTCTGGGAAGTCAGAGAAAAGGGGGCCTTGGAGGCAGGTGCAGGGGGTGAGCCCAGGATGAGCTGCCACTGCCCATTGCTCCCCTGGTTGCAAGTCTCGTGGGGTCCTTTAGAAGATGGGGGACACATGCATGTGGGAGAGAGAGAGGAGGAAGGGAGTGGCATGGGCCTGCTCCTTGTGGGGAGAGCGTGCACTGGGGCCTCTGTCCTGAGCACATTTATCTCTGTTTTGCAGGTGGGAATCTTAGGGGAGGCCTCAGGGGAGGGTCTTCATAGACTATTCAGCAGCTTTTCAGGTGTGCTCTTTCAGGGTGGCGGTCTCCCCTCTTTCAGGCGATTGGTCCGTGCAGGGCAGAGGGTCTTCAGTCAATGCAGCTGGTCCTGTGGCAGCCATGGTGCCACTTGTCTGGTTTTGCTGCTTTTCTGGGCCTGGAGCCGAAATACAACTGAGGCCTGGCTGTTATCTCTGGGGAGGAAAAGGTCAGGGGGTCTACACCACTTGACCAGGGATGAAAGATCAGAGGTCCAGCCCGCATGACCAGTGACAGCGAGGGGAGGACGGGTTACCCTGGGCGGAAGGTCTTGTTTTCCCAGCTTTGCCCCTTGCTAGGCATGGGGGTTTCCTGCCCTGGTGAGTTTCTTTTTTATTTTTTTAATTTTTTTTATTAATTAAATCTTTATTGTTCAGATTATTACATTTGTTCCTCTTTTTCCCCCCATAACTCCCCTCCACCCAGTTCCCACCTCACCCTCCTCCCTCACTCCCCATCCACTGTCCTCATCCATAGGCCTGGTGAGTTTTTGTACCTAGACCATCATCTTGCTCTGCTCATGTCTAACAACTCCCAGGAATTCCTTTTTTCCCCAAGTTTCTTTTTCTTTTTCTTTTTTTTAAATAGAAAAGTGATTTTATTTCAACACTTGCCCCATTTTTTTCCATTAATGAATCTCTGAGTTTGTTTAATTCTTTGTTTTGTCAGGTTTCTTATAGGCAACATGAGATTTGGAAGATGGACCAGAAAAGGAAGCCTCAGGAACTTTTTATCTGCAAAGCACCATTTCACCTGGTCATTGGGTATCGCCTTAATGAGACCTTGAACTTAGTCTCTGGAAGCAACTTCTCCACAGCCAGCCACTCTGGAGCTCACACTAATCCAGGAACAAAGAGAATGTAAAATTTTGGAAAACTTGAGGAAGAAAACACCTTTATAATATCAATATTTTTTTTTTCTTTTTTGGCACCTCCTGCTCACACCATCCCACCAGCTCCCCAACCCAAACGGATATCATTACAAAGGGTGCTTAATATAACTCAACTCAGGCAGGTGAGACATGTGGTAATATTCTTTTTTGGAGTAGTGTGGACTCTGAAATTCTTACCAAGTGCTTGAAACACTTTTAGCAATTAAATAGTGGCGCACTTAAACGTGCACCAATTTAGTTTAGCTTTTATCGGGCTGACATTAATAACGAAGAGAGGTTCCTGATCTTTCAGCCTCCACACAGACACACGTGCCGCTGGGTACAATCTGTCTCTTCATGTGGGATTTCATTTCTGCATCTCACCTTACTAACCTCTCTGGTTAGTGGCCCGTTACACCGTCAAACCAGTCATGTTGCCTGGCCCTGGAGTGATGAGAAGGGAATGTCATCCTCTCCCCATCACAGAGTTGGTAGGCTCGCTCACAGGTGATCTCCTCACCTTACCGGGCAAGTTCGACTGGATCCATTGTCAGAGTTGCTGTCAGAATCACCAGCCCAAGCACTATCTGTCTTGGCTTTCACCCCGGGATCGTTTACTTTGGGGGTGGGGGCGGGGAACGCTGCTCAGAAACAGCCTCAGCAGGACCACGGGAAACTGTCACCTCTTCTTGAAGAAGACGCGCCCTCGGGGATAATGGGTCACATTGGCTCTTGATAATTGGGGAAGTGTTTGTTTGTGTTTTGTATGTACAGGTGTTGTCGCTCTTCCGGAATCATGCCTGTGGTGATTAGCCTATCGGATATGTTTTGTTAACTTATTTGAAGACACTATAAATTACCATTAGTCTTCTGCCCTCATTAGCTGGAGCGTTAAAATGAATCTCAATGAATTAAGCAGAGAGACACACTTGATTGTTTTGCCTGTGAAGAACAAATTTACTTTATAGGGAATAACATTTTTAACTGTCCGGGATCCTGTGGAATTCAAATCAGTGTCACTTTAATGAGTTTTGTTTATTTAAAAAAAAATTGTACTATATTTTAGGAAACACGTGGAGTTTTAACATTCAGAAGTGTAAACTACTTAAAAGGACTTGAATTTTTTAAATGTTTATTATTTTTTTTATAAGTTGTTTTTCCAAGAAAAGCATAATTGCAGAGGTGCTTTGTATATCAGCTGGTTTGCTAGCCATTTTCAACCTTTTTCATACTATGGATGAAGGGAAGAAAAATAAACCTACATGTATGTGTACAGTGCACACGGGCTCCCTTGTGTTCTTACTTACACGTGGTTTCTCATAGCATCGTGCTCCTCGGTTGCTGTTACTGTGACTGGATGTTGGCTGGTCTTGCACCCAGCGGTCCAGGTCTTGGACAGAGGCTGAGTGAGTGTACCCACCTCCTCCCAACCCCCTTGACCTATTGCACCCAGAGTTTGCACAGGTCTCTCTCCAAGGATGCTTTAATTTTTTTAAAATGATTTTTTAAAATATATTTTATTGATTTTTTATAGAGAGGGAGAGGGATAGAGAGTTAGAAACATCCATGAGAGAGAAACATCGATCAGCTCCTCTTGCACACCCCCTACTCGGGAGGTGCCTGCAACCAAGGTACATGCCCTTGACCGGAATCAAACCTGGGGTCCTCAGTCCACAGGCCAACGCTCTGTCCACTGAACCAAACCGGTCAGGGCTCCAGGGATGCTGTAGAGCAGTGGTTCTCAACCTTCCTAATGCCACGACCCTTTAATACAGTTCCTCATGTTGTGGTGACCCCCCCAACCATAAAATTATTTTCATAACTAATTTTGCTACTGTTATGAATTGTAATGTAAATATCTGATATACAGGATGTATTTTCATTATTACAAATTGAACATAATTAAAGCATAGTGATTAATCACAAAAACAATATCTACACTAATAAAAGAGAAAAATGGTAATTGGCGTACGACGATACCCTTTTCATTGGCTAATCAGGGCTATATGCAAATTAACTGCCAACTAAGATTGGCAGTTAACTGCCAACAAGATGGCAGTTAATTTGCATATGTAGGCACAATGCAGGGAGGCGAAAGGGAAAGCAGGAAGAAGCCCCCTGCCACTGACAGTGATTGGAAACCCAGGGGGGAGCTAAGAGCTGGGGGGCAGGGCAAAGGCGGCCCTGGGGCTGCCTTTGCCCTGCCCCCCAGCCATGATCGGAGAATCAGGCGCCTTTTCTGCCCTGGCCAGTGATAGCAGGAAGTAGGGGTGGAGCCAGCGATGGGAGCTGACCACGGTCGAAGCTGGCAGTCCGAGGAGCTAGGGGTCCCTTGCCTGGGCCTAAAGCGAAGCCCACGATCGCGGGGCCGCTGCAGCTGTGGGTCCCCGCTGCCCGGGCCGGACGCCTAGGCCAGAGGCCTCAGGCCTGGGCAAGGGGGCGATCCTGTGATTGGAGGGTGATGGGGGTCAACGCCGGAGGGCTCCCAGTATGTGAGAGGGGGCAGGCTGGGCTGAGGGACACTCCCCCCACACACACACCCAGTGCACGAATTTCATGCACCGGGCCCCTAGTGTAATTATATGTGTGTTTTCCGATGGTCTTAGGCGACCCTTGTGAAAGGGTCGTTTGACCCCCAAAGGGTTGGCGACCCACAGGTTGAGAACCGCTGCTTTAGAGCTTCCCCTCCACTCCTGGCCATGGGAAGGTGTGCTTTTATTTGAAACCAGGTGGATCTGGATGAGTCCCTCACCTCTGCGGCTCTCTAAGGGATTGTTCTGCATTTGGAACTCATGTTATTTCACTGTATTGCTTTAGGGCGAAAGTTTCCTCCCTGGCTTTGTCATGTGGAAGCACACTTTCACTCCGTTGTCTAAAGAAGCCACTGTCGTTGCCGATGTCAAAATGTGCTGTCAGGAGGCGGTGGCTCCAGCAGCCGTCACAAGGCCTGTGTGAATCAGAGCACTGCTGGCTGAAGGGCAGGTCCCAGCCGGGTAGCCTGGATGTGGCTGCTGGCATTGCTCTTTTCCATTCAGTGTGAGCATGTCTGACAATGGCCCTGTGGCTGCTGGAACTAAAATAGAGGCCCTGGGGTTGAATTCTGAGCTCAGGTCCCAAAGTTCTTCCTGCTTCTCCGCTGAGACCTCCAGCTCTGCGGTGGGGCCTCCCAGGGACTGAGATCCAGTCTGTCCCCACCACGGTGCCCATCACAGTCTCTCCCAGTGGGACAGCCTGCAGGTGGCCGGCCATCGTCCTTCCGTGGAAGCCCATCCCTGCTGCTCGCTGTGCCCTCTGGCCTGAGCCCCACCTATAGACAGGGCCCGCGCTCTGCAGTGACAGCAATGTTTTATTGTCAAGAGAGTTGGAAAATCGAAAGGATGGTTTTGTTCCTTAAGAAAACCTAATGGCAGGGAGGAGCTTGGAGGAGTTCAGTGAGTGTGGAACTTCTCCTTGGCTGTAGAGGCCGATTGTGAAGGGAAATCTCACCCGGACCCTGCACTGGCCAAGCATTCAAAAGTGGGGCTGCTCTGGCCGGGGGCACTACCGGGGCTACTGTGGGGTTACCAGGGAGCCCTGCCGACCCTGACCTACTCTTGTCGGGCGGTGTGGGGACCAGCCGATGAGATGGCTACTAGCATCTCTCCAACGATCGTCCAGGAGTTTGTTTCTAACACATCTGCCACGGGAAGCGATCGTGTCCCAGTCACCCGTGTGGCGTGCTGGCACGTGGTTTCCGAAGGATAGTAACCACATCATCCCAAACGGTGGATTGTTTAAGTCAACGGGCTTATGAATTTGGGAGACTCCTGTCTGCGGGTCACTCGTGGGTCATTCCAGTTTATGGAGGAATCTCTAAAGAAAAGAAGGTATGTGATGGGGTCTAGCTTCACCAACGATTTCTATCAAATAGGGCGAGAATCTGAAAAACGAGTAATTTGCCACACAGATGAGGACATGTGTTGGCCAAACACATTTCCCTCGCTGTTCACAGGGGTCTGAATTGGGATCTGGTGGGAGGGTTCACATGATGGCGGGGCAGGGGGGGCCAGGGTGAGGGGAGGGGGGCGTACTCTGAATAGTTTGTTCCCAAGGGCACAATATGATTATCAGAGTACTAAAATGATGCGATTCCATCAGGTGCATCTTTTAAAATTCACATGGTTTAGAGAATTAACAAGATGGAATTTAATATTTGGGTCCTTAAGAGCACCTCTCTTAAGCCAACGCAAGGCAATTACCCATGTGGTTCAGGCAGAAGTTCTATATAATTTAAAGCAAATGGAGAATTTTTCTCATTGCAATTTAGAAACAGCTTCCCCCTGCGGGCCCAAAGGGTCATGAAAATTAGAATAATTTAACTAGAAGGCCTCTTAATGATGCTTCTCCCAGTTGGAGGGTATTATTATGTATTTGTCTAGTGCACAGTATGTTATAGAGCTGTGGCTAGCAGGGAAAAACATGCTCCTGTGTTTTAGACTCAGATAGTGAACAAAAATAAAGTGACTCACTCGAGGACTTCAGTATTAAAATGTATCTGGCCTAACCAGGCTCCCTTAAAGCAGGTGATTAAAGTCATTAGGAAATGGGTAAGAACATTGCCACAATCGTTCCTAGGTAATTCTGTTCAGATTCTATTGGTGTTTTCAGTTTCCCCACAACGTGTATTTCTGACACTGAAAGTACTCCAATTACATTAGAGAAATATGAAAATTACTTTAATTCCATCATCTTATTTTTAGAACAACATCAGGTATTTCTCAAATCCATTTGAAAATAAATATTTTAATAAATATGACATAAATAAATATAAGTTAGCCCACATGCCTTCACGAACACACCCTTCTATAAATAAATATTTTAAAATAAATTATGCTTGAGTGTTTCAACAAACACTTTGATATAGAAATAGCTTATAAATTCCTGTTTTTCTAAAAATCACACACAGTGAAGAAAACTTCCCCCTTTAGCAATCTGCGTATGAAAGCTTTAAAAACAACTTATCCCTAGTAAATGTGGAATATACGCGAGGAAAGGACCCATTTAAGTAAAGTAGTTACATGTTCAACTTTTGGGTGGTTGACTAATGTAAACAACAAGAAAATTACTAGCTTAAGTAGGACCAGGTCAAGCCACCACCTCCCGCACAGCCTATAAAAATCGCTTTGGTTCAAATGACTTTAAGGTTGGGCGAGACCTGAGCCTTTTTAGGAAGAATTCAGATAGCTCATCATCCTGTTGATAGTCACTGCGCGGACTCTGAAAGCGTGAAGGAGGATGCAGAGCTTGACTTTCGTCTTGTAAAGATCCAGTTCTTCCAGGGCGGGTTGCTGTGGCCCAGCCGCACTGTTGAAATCCAGGGCCTAGGAGGACGGATAATGAGCATGGCATACATGGTATTCCAAAATTGAAGCATTCACCCATAAACATGGGGGAAGCCAACACGTGTCTCAGAGCCTGCAACCCGTCCCCTCATTACATCTCCTAAACCCAATCCACTCTCCCAGCCAGATGGCCAGGCAGAACCTGAAAGAAGAAATTCTCATGATCCAAGCACATGTATCTTCATTGAGCTTGGAAGAGACCCTGAAAGCAGTTTCAAATGCCATCAGTATTTTAAAAAATATATTTTTCTTGACTTCAGAGAGGTAGAGTGAGGGAGAGAGAGACAGAAACAGCAATGATGAGAGAGAATCATTGATCGGCTGTTTCCTGCACACCCCCTGCTGGGGATCGAGTCTACAACCCGGGCAGGGAGCCTTCAGCCTGCAGGCCAACGCTCTATTCACTGAGCCAAACCAGCTAGGGCTGAAGTCTTTTTTAGAACAGGGAGGTGATGGATTGCTATTGATCAAAACTCTCTATCGGTACCAAGGTGTTTACTGCAGAAACTTGTTTGTGTCAGATAAATAAACTTGGCAATGGACTTCCCAGGGTTAGCCCTTTGATTTGATAACTCAAAGCAAGACCTTATGTTTGCACAATGATCGGTAATCTCAGTTATTCTCACAAAAAGCCTAAAAGAAAGGTAGGGTGGGTCAAGTCCTCCCATTTTACATAAGGAGAAACTGAGGCACAGAGGTACCAATGGCTTTGTCATAGTTGTCTGATTACTGGTAGAAATGACTCCAGTGCCTCCTCTTTGTCCTGAACATGAAATTATTATCTATAAGTCTGTAGATGGTAAGATTTTTTGATGCTATATGATGTTCAGTGCCTATCAAACAAGTAATTTGGTGAAAGAAAGAAAGAAAGAGAGAAAGATTCCTTTTCAGACAATGATTTCTGACACCATATTTTTATCGCATGCCTGGTCACTGAAGCATTGACCTTGCTGTTTCTTATGTGAATACTAGAGGCCTGGTGCATGAGATTTGTGCACGGGGGTTCAGGGGTGGAGGGTGGGGTACCTCAGCCCGGCCTGCCACCTGTCGCAGTCCAGGTACCCTCGGGGGATGTCCGACTGATGGCTCAGGCCCCCTCCCTGGGTGTAGTGGGCGCAAGCCTCCTTAGCGCTGCTGCAGAGGCTGGAGAGGCTACCAACACCGCTGCTGCGCTTGCCAGCCGTGAGCCCTGTGGGAGTGCACTGACTACCAGGGGGAAGCTCCTGTGTTCAGTGGCTGCCCCCTGGTGGTCAGTGCATGTCATAGTGACCAGTTGTTCTACTGCTTGTTCGATTTGCATATTACCCTTTTATTATATAGGATTTCTATGTTTTGTATTAGCATTATGTGCTATGATGACTTAGAAACTATAAACCAAGTTCTTGTCTCTAAGTAACATTGTGGCTCTCCCCAGGTGACAGGCCATTCTTTTATTTCATTCACACTTTGGTTCAGAATGGGTCAGACCCAGGCACTAGCTCTGCTTGTTTTCTCTGGTTAAATTTGCAGATGTGTAGGCGGGCCTGGAGCCTTTAGAGGTGAGCAAGAAGGGTAGTGCAATCCCTTTGCTGGGGGCTTAAGCCCTGGCTCTGCCATTTGGAAGCTGTCTGCCCTTGGACAAGTGGCTGTCTAAGCTTCGGTTTCCTCCTTTGTACAGAACCCATGTGTTTGCTGTGGGGACGACATTAAGAAAATGTGTGAAAACATTCGCAGAGAGCCTGGTGCACACCACTTGGTCAACAATGGGTGCCTGCTTTTCTAAATGTGTCCTGCTTGTGTCTGCTCTTTCTCTAGAGCCGTGGTTGGCAAACTGCAGCTCTCGAGCCACAAGCGGCTCTTTGGCCCCTTGAGTGTGGCTCTTCCTAAGCCTTAGGAGTACCCTAATTAAGTTAATAACAATGTACCTACCTATATAGTTTAAGTTTAAAAAATGTGGCTCTCAAAAGAAATTTCAATCGTTGTACTGTTGATATTTGGCTCTGTTGACTAATGAGTTTGCCGACCGCTGCTCTAGAGCAGCGGTCGCCAGCCTTTTGGACCTCATGGACCACCAGTGGTCTGCGGGCCACCAGTTGGCGACCCCTGCTCTAGAGGACACCCTCAAGGCAATAACTCCGTAGGGGTTTTAGGAGGGGGCATTTCAGACCTCTCCCAGTCCAGGAAGGGCTGACTGTATACGTCTTCATCTGGGACTCTGATGGGCTGTCTAGGCATGAACAAGGTGCTCTCACTGATTGGATGAAGGCCTTACCTGCATCAGCTCATCAATAGCTGCCAACATGTTTTGATCCAGAATGATCTGCCTCTTAGGATCCATCAAAAGCTTTTCATTTATGGCCTTGAACTCCACCTGGTACATCTTCAAGTCTTCATAGATACTACTGAGGCACAGGGTCTGGGTGATATGACAACATGGGGAAGAAACCATTGAGATGAGCTAGAAGTGTTTTCCTCCCCCTCCCCTGCCCATCATATTTGAGGAAAAAGTTCCGTGTCTCACCGTCATAAAAGAGGCCGTTCTGGAGGGCAGGCAACTCCCATTCTAGAAGAAAAAATAATCAGACATCAATCAATGATATAAATTCATAAAATGAGTTGAAACCTTTAGTTTTCTGACTTATAGTTATGAAAGCGATCTCTCTGGAAACCAGGCAATTCTCATTCTAGAGGGGAAAAAAATCGCACACCAAAGATATTAATTCTTAATATAAAATTTTCTGACTTTTCCTCTCAAAGATATGTTTTTTTTTATTGTGGTTAAAAATAACTAACAAAAAGTACCATCTTAAGCCCGTTTCCATAGTGTAATGGTCATCACGTTCGCCTAACAAAAAGTACCATCTTAACTATTTTAAGTGTCCAGTTCAGTGGTGTTAAATATATTCACATTGTGAAAAACCATATCTGTTTTTATAAATTTTTCTCAAATCTAACTTTGAAGGGGGATCTCTTAAAGTTTCAGGATGGTAGAGACCAGAAACATGCACATTTTTGTAAGAAGATGAAGTTTGATCCACAGCTTTTAATTGCATGATGTGCTTTGGGAGGAATGTTGTCCATACCGTGGTTAATTCCAGTGGTAGGCAGGCTTCTACGGTGCTGGTTTTATCTTTTGTGATATCTTCATGATCAATCTCTTCAGAAGTGCAGGAGTAAAATTCTAATGTTTGTCTGGCCTGTAAAAGTCATAAGGAGAAACCCAGTTCATAATATTAATACGGTACCTGGCTCCCCATACCCTGGGGTGCCAGCAAAACACCTGTTATTCCTTTGACCTGTAAGAAATTCAGGGTCTTCAGGAGACAAAAGGAAACAGGTCATTTACACTCTCTCTCCCTCTGCTTTTCGGACGTGTTTGACTGGATGACAGGCTTTTCCATTGTGTAAACACCATAAATCATTTCAACGGGCTGTGCTAATCAGAATCTCCGACACGCTGTGACACTTGCTCCTGGTGAAGGCGTTTTTTGCTTCTGCCAAAGCACCTGTGTTTTATGAATATCTTGTTCAATTACAAGTTCTAAAGGGGAACTGTTAAGGTCACAACGTGATGGATATAACAAACATGCAACCCTAAAGACAAATTGAGATTTAATTTGTGGTATGCACATACACACATACATACACACACACCCACACACACACACGTCATCCTACAAGCACCTTGGAAAGCACTGTTGAATATAATAATGAAATTTATCTTAAGAAGTTGATGACTTTTTGATTGAAGGTCGAGATCATTTTCCCACTCCACAAGCCTGGTGTGTGCCAGGCACTGTGCTAGGCACTACGGAACATGACAGAGAGGAGGCCTATGTTCTGTCCTCAGGATTCCAGGTTTATCCAAGGGGATAGGCAAGTGCCCACATGACTAGGAGACAGGTCAGCTGGAGAGAAGAGCTGAGAAGGCTCTGAGGAGGAGGTGGAAAGGGAAGCAAAGACTTCGCGAGAGATGGCACATCTGCAATAGGAAGATTAGAATGTTGGCCGGCAGAGGAGGGGGAATTTCAGACAGAGGGAACTTCATGAGCCATGAATCAAAGCTTGAGAGTTCAGAACATATTTGGGAACAGACAGTAAAATCCCCATCTACGCTGGGCAGAATAATGCCCCCGACACACACCACCCAACAGATCCACCTCCCAACCCCCTGGAACCTGAGAATATGTTGTGACATGGCAAAGGGGAATTAAGGTTGCAGATGAAATTAAGGTTGCTAATCAGCTGGCCTTACGATAGAGAGGTTATCTTGGAGTATCTGGGTGGCCCGATAAGTGGAAGAGGGAGGCAGAAAAGTCAAGGTCAGAGTGATGCAGCACGAGAAAGACTCAACTGGCCATTGCTGGCTTTGAAGATAGAAGGGGGACACATACCCAGGGACCTCAGCAGCCTCTAGAAACTGGAAAAGGCAAGAAAAAATAATCTCCCTCGTCTCCAGGAAAGGTTACAGCATGGCTGACACTTTGATTTTAGCCCAGCGAGACCCATTTTGGATTTCTGACCTCCAGGGCTGTCAGATAATACATTTCTGTTGGTTAAAGCCACTAAGTTCATGGCGATTTGTTCCAGTAGCCAAAGAAAATGAATACACTCTTCCTGGAGATGCTCACACAGACCCGGGCAGCCACTGGCTTGAGCGGGTTGTCAAAAGTTAGGTTTGGAAACGTGGGCCCGCTGTTATAGTTCTTCGGATCTTTTCAAGAGGAGTTGGAAATTTGGTTTCTTTTATGAAAAGACCACTTTTTTTTTTTTTCAATAGCATCAAACTAAATAAATCTAAATAAAATCCGAAAGACATGGGCCAAACTCTATGAACCTGTGTGCTGGATACGACCTGTGGATGGCAGGCACTGGCCACCTGTTCTTGGCAAATGTGACACAAGAGTGATGTAAAAAACATCAGACCGAGTTCTGCAATCCCTTGACCTTTAGTGCGACGTCTGGGAAAGAGCCAGCCTTTACATAGAAAGCTTCTGTTTAAATTGGAGCGCCTACATTTTATCCATATTGAACCGTTCTCTAGGAGCCACAGCACTTATCTCAGCAGTGCTCCTCCGGTGAGCCGCCTTTTTAATTAAGATCGATTGAACCGTACAGAGCAGTTGGCAGCGCATCATGAAAGATAAGGGGAAAAAGAGTTCTTTCAGAAGGCCCCGTGGCATTGAGCTTATTTTAAGATACTCGTAAAACAACAAGCTAAAAATATTCAAGAAAGATTTACTAGAGAGCAGGACGGCAAAAGGATGTCTTTGAAAACATCCATCTTCGGCCGTCGCAGCAAAAGCAATAGCTCCTGGAGCACTTTTAAAAGAAAAAAAAAATTTTTTTTTTTGCATTAACATAGGAAACCTAAAAAATGAATGAAGCTGTAAACAAAATGAGATAATTCTCTCCCTAGAAAATGAAGGCTGGGCGTGCACCGTCGCAGCTCTCTGAAACGCGTTGCTCTGACAACGAACCGAGTCACCAGACTGAGAAGCTGGCGAGCAGCGTGAGGGGCAAGTCTAATTCATCTCTGTAGCCCCCGGAGCGTGGAGGCTGCACCTAATAACGGTTTGCTGGATTGATAAGTGTGTCAGAGAAACAGTGTGGGCCCGGCACAATTCATTCCATCTCTGTTGGCAGGCTACAGGGAACACGGTAAATATCCACTTTCCTCTGTGTAGACACAGCCCAAAGGGATGCCATTATAATTTATTACCACTCCTGCTTTCTCTGGAGACACAATTTCATTGAGACTCTTTAGCTAATAGTCGGGCCATTTGTAAAGGCCCCTCTTCCTCTCTTGACAGCCCCTGACAAACGCCCACCATTTCCCTGCAGGTGACCCGGGGTTGGGAGAGGCCCCTGCCCTAGAGCGGCTTGCAGGGTGGGAGCAAGGACGCGGAAGAGCTCACCTTGTGAAGCGTGCTGCTGACGGCCTTCAGCAGGTTCTGGGAGTGGCCGAGGCACGAGAACATGCCAGGGCCTGCCGTGGCTGTGGTGGGGAGGTTCCTGGCCAAACTGAGGTGGTGCAGGAGGACCAGAGAAACTGCCAGGAGGAGGCCTGGAAGGGAACGGGGCGGCAGCTGAGGGTGTCTCCCTGACTTGGCCTGCCTCTCCCTTCTACCGGTGCTGGTTGTCTCCACCCATCTACCTCTGCTGGACGCCAACCTCCTCCCACCCTGGAATCTTCCTGAAACACCTGAGATGCATCAGGTCCCTGGAAGGCAGTGCTCCATTCTAAGCTGAGAAACCAACTTTCTGCAAGGAACCCCAATGAGCTCAGACAAGGGTATTGACTCAAACCTCAACCAGAAAACGTCTCCACCTCACTAGTGGGAAACTGAGGCCAGGTGGTCAAGTGACTGGCCCAGACTCACGACCCAGTGTTTTGGAAACAGTGGGGTGACAAAGCCTCAGTGTGCAGTGGGCTGGGATCTGCCCGCTTAGAGCTGTAGCTGAGGGACCCTGGGCAAGAAACCCGCCCGGCCGGTGTGGCTCACTGGTTGAGCACTGACCTATGAACTAGGAGATCAGGGTTCCATTCCCGGCTGGGCACATGCCTGGGTTGTGGGCTCCATCCCCAGTAGGGTGAGTGCAGGAGGCAGCCCATCAATGATTCTGTCTCATCATTGATGTTTCTCTCTCTCTCCCTCTCCCTCTCTCTCTGAAGTCAATAAAAATATATTTTAAGAAAGAAAGAAAGAAAGAAAGAAAGAAAGAAAGAAAGAAAGAAAGAAAGAAAGAAAGAAAGAAAGAAAGAAAGCCACCCACTGGGGCCTCCGTTTGTCACTTGAGAAATGGGCATAACAATACTTAGCTCAAGGGGTTGTTTCAAGACCAGAAGAGCCATGTCCCTTTCAGCGCTTGGAAAGCAAGCAATTAGGTCTCCCGCCCCCTCCCTTCGTTCTCCTCTAACTAGGAACGGCTGATTGTTTGCAGCCTCCCGGTGAGCGGTACCGAGGTTCTGCCTCCTCCTGCCGGGCGCCGCCCCTCCCCTCCCGAGCCCGTGTCCCGGCCGCCGGGTACTCACTGCGCGGGGGGCGCATGCTGGGCGGGCGCGGACACGGAGCGGCAGCCGGCGGACCGCTGGGCGCAGCAGGTGAGGGCGGTGGTTTGGAAGCCGACCGGGGGTCACATTTTTATAATTGCCCGGAGGCGCGCAGGACTTTCCCCGACTCAGATCACTTGCTTTCTCTCTCTCTCTGTCTCTACCTCAGCTTCTCGGTGACACGTGGAGTTGGGCCCGCGGGGCTGGCGGCGCTTTCGGATTAACTCCCCCGGGCCCCGGCCGCAGTCGCTCGGGACGGCCCCGCCGCCTCCGTCCCGGCCCGAAGCGAAAGCGAAAATTCGCGCAGAATCGCCCCGGCACAGGGTCCACCCCCCGGGTACGCCCGACCCCCTGCCGCCCCCTCAGTTCCGGGTCTCCGACGCCCCTGCCCCCAAATCCCAGTACCCAGCCCTCACCCCTCCGCCCTGCAGCGCCCCCTGCTGACGGAGCGCCTAGTGGTGCTGCCCACTTTCCATCTAGTATAGTGAGGATGTGCCCTGACGGCGTCCACCCGCCAGGTTCGGATGGGGTTGGGCAATTGATTTATTCGTTCGTTAGTTCATTCGTCCGTCCGTCCGCCCGTCCACCCACCCATCTATCCATTCTTGTGGTCTACAATGTGCCAAGCGGTCATTGTGCCCGGAGCAGAACACCTAGCGGTGAACAGATCCTTTTGGGGCACTGCCAGACCGAGTCTGACTCAATGTGTTTTGCCCATGGGTACTCTCTTAAACAGGAAAAGGGATGAAACCAGACTATGTAATAACTTACTGTTTTCAAGAATCCAGATTCTTACAGAGTCCAGGAGGGAATCGTGACAATGTAGTGGGATGGATGCTCAGCTCCTGGGAGGAGAAGCCCAGAGAGAGGGCACCTCAGCAGGAGCCATGGGGGTGAAGCAGCAGCAAAGGCTCCCAAGAGCAGAGGTCCCTCCTCAACTCCTCCTCCCCATCCCCTGCCCACCCCCCAACCTGAGTGTTGAAGGATGAATAGGCCTTAAACCACTTCCAGTGGAATGGGAGGCAGGTTCTAGGTAAGGGGAACAGTCACCAGAAGCAGTCAGGGAGGGGAGGGCAAGTGGCTATCCAGGGGTCCTGCGGCCAGGGTGGGAGACTGAAGAGGATGTGAGGCCGTGCCGTGAGATTGGTAGATGCCACAAAAAGGAGTGTACATTCTGCTGAGGGTGGTGGGAGCCTTCTAGGGCAGCAGTTGCCAACTGGTGGTCCGTGAGGTCCGAAAGGTTGGCCACCGCTGTTCTAGAGTGTTAGGCAGGATATATGGTCTGATTTGCATGGTGCAGAGATTTCTCCAGCAGTAGCATGGAGGATGGATCCCAGGAGTGGAGCGGAGGGAGAGGTTGGGAGGGTGTGGCCAAGGCCCCATTTAGAATGGAGAACAGGGTGGACAGAGAGGGGCCAAGGCTGGGTAACTCCTCAGGTGTAAGGGCCAGACAGACACTGAGAATATTGAATGGAGGTTGTTCCAGGCCCTGCACAGGGGTTCCTGGAAGAGGGGAGTGAGTTTGGAGGCGACAGTGAGAAGTTCCATTTTGGATGTGCTGGGTTTGAGATTCCTGTGGGACTTTTCAGTTCACTCATTTCTACCCAAGCATTAGTCACCCTGGGTGTCTATGAAAGGGAAGGGTGTGTTTGGTCAACACTCAAGGCTTCTGAAGGGTCACACTGCACTAAGGTCCCAGGACTTCTCTATGGGGCCGTTGGTGACCACCATGGTGCAGATTCACCAGTCTTGGATAGGGATAAGCCTTCGGGAATACAGGAGAGAAGAGTGGGTGTTTCTTCTTCCTCTCCTCTGGGTCTCCATTGGCGTCGGGGTAGATGAGATCACTGTAAGCCCTGAGATGCTACCATGAACACTTGGCTGGGCCAACCTCTTTGTAGATGGGGTGATGAAGCCAATTAGGAGAAAGCTATATTAGCCCCTGGTCTGATTCAAGCTCTCTCTGTTGTTGGCATCGACCCCGCCTCCCCCCCCCCCCAACAGATCATTTGCTTGAAGATGATGAGGCTTCCACCTTAGGGACGTTTATTTTATTTTTTTAAATATATTTTATTGATTTTTTACAGAGATAAAGGGAGAGATAGAGAGCTAGAAACATCGATGAGAGAGAAACATCGATCAGCTGCCTCCTGCACATCTCCTACTGGGGATGTGCCCGCAACCCAGGTACATGCCCTTGACCGGAATCGAACCCGGGACCCTTCAGTCTGCAGGCCAACGCTCTATCCACTGAGCCAAACTGGTTTCGGCCACCTTAGGGACTTTTAGATGTGTGTAAAGGAGAGCAATATTTGATCACTAAGCCTCCTTCCAATGCTACTGTCTGAACTCCCCCATGGGGATAGAGACCAATGGGTTGTCAGAAACAGTTACATGTAGCAGATTGTGTAAAGCAAATGACAGGTGCAGAGCTGTGTTGTTGCCATAGGGTTTAGGATGGAGTTAAATATACTTAAAGTCAGAAGTCAAGTTTATCACAATTGAGCTATTTCTCCCCTGGAAGGCCGACTCCGATGGAAAGTAATTTCTGTGGCATGAGTAAGCACCGCCTCTCTGCTCAGAAGGCATTCGTGGCCACCAGACACGGTTTCTAACCTGTTCTTTTGTGAAACAGTTCTCTGCACATCCTATAGCCAAGATAAAATGAAACATGCTCTACATGAGGCATTGTCGGAGCCATGATCACCACTACATAGTGTCTGACATTGTACTGGAAGTCTTGGCCAATGCTATAAGGAAAGAAAAAGACATGAGAGGTTTACAAATTGGAGAGGAAAAAACCAAATTTTTATTATTTACAGTTGATGTACAGAAAAGCAACAGAAACAATAAAGCCAATAGTAGAACTAATAAGAGAATTCAGCAACTTCACTGGATACAAATATCAACTTACAAAAATCAACTAAGTTTTCTGCATCTACAACAACCAATTAGAAAATCTATAATAATAAAAGCGTAATATGCTAATTAAACGACGTCCTTCCGGACATCCTTCTGGATGACCTTCTGGACAAAGCTGCAGTGGGCGGGGGCCCAGGCAGAGGCAGCTGTCTCGGCAGGTGGGGTTGAGCCCCTTGCAAGAATTTCATACATCGGGACTCTAGTATAATAATAATATTACAGATAATACATAAATAATGAAAAAGATACTACTACTCACAGTTGCAGTCAAACTATATAAAGTAACTGCCTGTAGAAAGAGAGGGAATACAGTGGTTAAAAGTATGGATTCTAAACTATTTGAATCCAGGTTTTGTTACTTGTGTTGTTACTGTGTGTTCTTGGGCAAGTTACTTATCACTCTGGGTTCAGTTTCCTCGTCTGGAAAATGGTGATAATAAAATACCCATATTTTTGGGTTGTATTTATTACATGAGTTAGTATAAGTATAGAATAGTCTTTGGAGGAAAATTTAAAAGTCTATTCAAGGACATAGAATGACTTAAATGAAATGGAAATACATTCCATATCCTTGGGTGAAAGATCTTAATATATAAAGAACTCAATATATAGTCTCCTTTAGTTAACTTATATACTCAATGGAATCCCAATACAAATTACAGATAAACTTTCTGAGGAACTAAATAAAAACCTATTCTAAAATATCTATACTAATAAAAGGGTAATATGCTAGTTAGACCAGACATCTTCCAGACATCGTTCTGGACAAAGCCATGGTGTGGGGGCCAAGGCAGAGGCAGTTAGGGGTGATCAGGCCAGCAGGGGAGAGCAGTTAGGGGTGATCAAGCTGGCAGGGGAGGGCAATTAGGGGCAATCAGGCTGGCAGAGGAGCAGTTAGGGGGTGATCAGGTCAGCAGGCAGAGGTGGTTAGGGGTGATCAGGCAGGCAGGCAGAGTGGTTAGGGGCAATCAGGCAGGCAGGCAGGCGAGTGGTTAGGAGCCAGTGGTCCGGGATTGCGAGAGGGTGCAGTGTATATGATAAGAGCAGGGATCGGGCCTAAACGGACAGTCAGACATCCCCTGAAGGGTCCCAGATTGGAGAGGGTGCAGGCCGGGCTAGGGATCTCCCCCCCCCCCATGAACAAATTTTGTGCACCAGACCTCTAGCCCTATATAATAAAGAGGTAATATGCAAATTAACCCTTAGTCCCTCACAAGATGGCTGCCTACAACCAGGCCAGCAGGGGGGTTAGTGAGGGATGACCAAATGACTGAACAAGCAGGCTGCATGGGGTGACCAGGCTGGTATGGGGGCTGTGAGGGGCAACTAGGCCAGAAGAGGGGGCAGTTGGGGGCAACCAGGCCAGCAGGGGGGGCAGTTGGGGGCAACCAGGCCAGCAGGGGGAGCAGTAAGAGTCAACCAGGCCGGCGGGGGGAGGGGGCATTTAGGGGCAACCAGGCTAGTTGGGGGGGTGCAGTTAGGGGTGACCAGGGAGGCAGGCAGGTGAGTGATTAGGAGTCAGCGGTCCAGGATTGTGAGAGGGATGTCCGACTGATGGTTTAGGCAGGCCCAATCAGGCCTAAACCATCAGTCGGACATCCCCCCAAGGGGTCCTGGATTGGAGAGGGTTCAGGCTGGGCTGAGGGGACCCCCCACTCTGTGCACGAATTTCGTGCACCAGGCCTCTAGTATAAGAATAAAAGCCTATGGATAAAACCTAAGCACCTAAGCTAAATTCGTAAAGGAATCATAAAGATGTGGAATATAAAAACATAGTTCAAAGCAATAGTAATA
The DNA here is from genome assembly GCF_963259705.1 of Myotis daubentonii. Classification (NCBI taxonomy): domain Eukaryota; kingdom Metazoa; phylum Chordata; class Mammalia; order Chiroptera; family Vespertilionidae; genus Myotis; species Myotis daubentonii. The sequence continues at coordinate 24,287,117 of NC_081842.1, read as the reverse complement.
AAAATAGTCTTTGTCAAAAGAACACTAGTAGAACTACTATTAGTGCTAGTATGGAATATTCTGCCAAATAAATTATTGAAATAAAAGTAGAGAAACTAGAATGGACTCATATGTCTGGGTATTTAGTATGAGGTACAGATTAATGAGGGAAGTGTGGATTATTAGTAGAAAGTGCTCCATGTGTGGTGAAAAATAACACTAGACTCCAACCTAAAACAAAATACAGAGGTGAAGCCATTTGGAAGTGGATTAAAGAAAAAATATGAAAAGTAAAATTACTACAGTAGTAAAAGGAAATGTAGGAGACTATGTTGTCACTCAAGAATGGGAAAGATTTTTTTAAAAACATCAAAGCCCCAAGCCATAAGGCAAAAATACTAATAAATTTGATTACACAAAAATTAAGAATTTCTGTAGCATGATTTCCTGTTAACCATGGACAAAGTTAACAGACAGCTGACAGATTAGGAGAAGATATTTTGCAATGCCTCAACCCAATAGGGAAGTACACAAGAACGCCTGTAAATAAGAAAGAAAAAGACAGAAATCCCAGTGAAAATGGTCAAAGCCTATGGACAGGATTTCCAGAGAGGAAACCCCAAAGGCCAACCAGCATCACGAGATGCTCAGATATATTATAATCAGAAAAAAATGCAAATGAACACAAGAATGCAACAAGTAGACTGATGCAGCTATGTTGGAAGGCATTCTGATATAGCTTGGCCAGATTAAGTATGTGCACCCCTGAGGGCCCAGTGTTCTACCCTAGGAATGTATCCCAAAAGCGACTCTTATCCAGGTTCCTAAAGGGACATGCGTGAGGATGTTCAGTAATTCACTGTTTGGAGTGGTGGGGCGCTGGAGGCCATTAGTTGCCCACCACGGGGGCAGTGAGGAGGTAAAGTGTGAGGGATCCGCTTCATGGAATATTCTGCAGCAGTCATAGTAACGACCGGTTGTACATGCAGCAACAGGGATAGATCTTAAAAAACATAATACTGGGTACAGATATAAGGTAAAAACAGAATAAGCTCTGTATATAATAAACCCCGTGGAGTCAGATTTGGTTTGGAATTTTAAAATTTTGGATTTTAGAAAGGGAAGGGCAGCATCTCATGATTAAACACAGCATTTCTGCAGCAGCATGTCGGGATGGTTATACTAAATGGGTAAGGAATGCAAATAATCTCCTCTCCCTTGAGTTAGATTTTGCTGCTGAGTTTAAGAAAAGGTGTTTGGTGTCCAGAACTCTGTAGGTTTCAGAAACGTGAGTAAGTGATTGTGGACCTCTATTTATTTAAATAAGAAGAATATATTCAAAATGATACACATCGCACAAGGACACTTACAAACAAAAAGACACATGTGAAGTATATGAGGATAGATCCCACTGAGGAGTGAGGAGGCCGAGAATGAGAAATGGGGATAAAGAAAATAAATACACGAATACCTGCAGATACACATAGAAGAGAAGGGGCTGATGATGCCACTGGTTGAAGAATACGATCAATTTAATTTTCTTTATCTGAAGTCTTTAGAGCTATGAAACAACACCCTTTGTAAGCAGTTAACTTGACATAGTTGTTTGCAAACTTCAGTTGTAGTTTTGCACATTCAGATAGTTTTTCTCTTAGTTATTTCTTTTCCATTAACTTTGAGTAGTGGGCCAACCTGGTAGTCTAGCTTTATCTTGTGAATCAGAATATGTAATGTAATATGGGATTTCACATAATAGTTTCAACACTGTGAATCAAGGGTCTTTTTGAGAATTTGGCACAATATATTAAGGCCCTATATCAGGGGTTCTTGACTGGAGGCAATCTTGCTTCCCCAATGTATGGAAACATTTTTGGCTGTCATAGTGGGGGAGGTTGCTACTAGCATTTAGTGGGTAGAGAATGAAGTTAAATGCTGCTAAACATTCTACAGTGCACAGGATAGCCTTGCCCACCCCTCCAAATATCAAAAGTGCTGGATTGAGAAATATTGGCCGATATGAGGCCAATAAGTAGATCAGGATGCCTGCTTTTATCGTTATTCTTGATACATAGACAGTTCATAGTCATAGGCCCTGAACAGAAGACTTTGGGCTGTATGTTTAGTGCCATAATTTAGAGTGGCAGCTCATCTTTGGAAGAAGTGAGTGTGATCCCAAAGAGGCTTATGATCAGTTGAAACTGTAAATGTGAATCTGTAGGTAGGTACTGCCAATGCTAGAGTCCCTTATATGGTAACATAGTAAGGACTCTACTGTCAGTTTGCCTGCAGTTCTGTTCCATAGATGTTATTGAATTTGAGCATAAATCAGCCAGTGCTGTGATGCCATCTGACAGTCTGGGTCCAGTACAGCTCTAAATCTGAAAGGTGACCAATCAGGGTAAGAAGCCGAGCTTTATGTTCCTTATTGCATAGCAACCCCAAGCATGACATGCTAATGAGGCTGGTTCTTTGGTGGTAAAATGTTTCAGCAGCAGGGAGAAAAATAGTGAGCTGAACCAGAAAGACTGTGGTAGAGTAACTTTGACTCTATGATCAAAAGACCTAGGTTCTAGCCCTTTTCTGCTACTTGGTAGCTGTGTGAGCATGAACAAACCACTGTGTTTCCTAATTTCCATATCTGCAAAATGGCGATGGCAATCCCTGGTGGTCTAGCTTCATCTTGGGAATCAAATTATATAATGAACAGGTAAGAATTTTGTTAAGTGGCCTGGCCGACATGGTTCAGTGGGTGACCTGTGTGATCCAGGAGGTCTTGGTTCAATTCCTGGTCTGGGCACATGCCTAGGTTGTGAGCTCGATCCCCAGTGTGGGGCGTGCAGAAGGCAGCTGATCAATGATTCTCTCTCATCATTGATGTTTCTATCTCTGTCCCTCTCTGAAATTAGTACAAACAGTAAAAAGATGTTTTTGCTTATGTTATTTTCTTTCAGCTTCCATTGTTTCTATTTAGAAGTTGCTGTATTTTTGTTGTTTTTAATTGTTGCTCCTTTGAAGGTAATTTGTTTGGGATGATAGTCTGTTGATAGGATTTTCTTTTTTCCCTGGAAATTTGATCATGACCTTCCCAGAAGTGTTTTCCTTTGCATTTATTGTGCTCGAGGTTTGCAGCACTTCTTGAATCTGTAACTTAATCCCTTTGAATTCACTATGGAAAATTCTCAGTCATTAAAATATTGTTTCTATTGCTCCCAACTCAATCTCCCTCTGGAACTCTTCTGAAACCCTGATTACACATATGTTAGACCTTTTCACAATGTCCGATGTGGTTTTCATGCTATTTTCTGTGTTTTCCATGTTTTTTGTTTTGATCTGCATGCTTCCAACTGGATATTTTCTGGCAATCAATCTTCCAGGACACTAATGCTTTCATCACCTGTGTCTAAAACTATTGTTAAATTAATTTATTGATTTTTTAATGTCAGTTATTGTATTTTGAAGTTTTAGAATTTCTAATTGGCTTATTTTATACATGGATTTCAGTTCTCTAATAAAATTATCCATGTTGTCATCTAATTTCTTGAACATATTAATCACTGTTATTTTACAATCTGTCTTATAATTCTAATATCTGGATTATCTGTGTGTCTGTTTCTATTGTATATTTTTTCTCTTGTCCCTGACTCTGTGTATGCCTGGTAATTTTTGACTAAATGCCAAATATTGTACATGAAAAGTTGTAGAGCTTCTTGATGATGTTAACTCTGGCAGGCAGTAGGATTAAATGTGGACACCTTAAACCAATCACGGAATACATTGATTTGAGGTTGGGTCTGTATCTATTTATCCTTATTCCTATGAGTTTCACTTGAAAGCAGGAGTGTTTACCAAGGCCACCATGCTTTGTCAGGCTCTGAATGCTCATGTTTATTTATCTAGCCCTGTGGTACTGTCATTTAATTTGTTGAATTTCTTAGTCTCTTCGTGGCCACTTTTTGTTTTGCTTTTCTAACTCTTAGCCTGTTCTGTCTACTAATTGTCAAATATGTAGAGGCAAAAAGCAGCTCGTTCTTCACTTTCTTTCACTCCAAGATCTTGGCATTTCAAGTTCTGGTTGCTTTGGTGGCCCTGAACATCAATATTTGTCACTCCACTGAGTCTACCGAAACCTCTACTCAACATCTCTGCTTTTTAATAGCCACTTTCTGCTCAGTTTCTCAGTACTATATTCATTATGCATGTGAGTCAACAAATGACTCAATGGGGAATGTGGACTTATCTCAGTGAGTTTTCCTTCTTTCAGGGATCTTGACCCTTTAAGTCCTGATGTTGCTTTGGTGGTTCTTCAATGTTTTCAGAATATATATATTTTTGAATTTTATTTGGCTCTTATTGTTGTTCTCATGGGAGAATTCTCCTTCATGGCTGTAAATAGAAACCAAATAGCCATTTATAAAGCGGTCTGCTCAGAGTTCCAAAGTTGAACCTCAACTCAGAGTGATTATGGCAACTGATAGTGTCCTCCTTTTTAAAGATAATGTGTTGTCCTTGGTACTGGAAGAGCTGCGATGGACATAGAATAATAATACTAACCTACAAGTTATGTATTACTATTATCATCTTCATTTTCACAGATAAGCGAACTGAGGAACATGGCATCTAAGTCAGTCACTGAAAATCATGTAGCTAGTAAGTAGCAGTGCTAGGATTTTAATCCATATGGTCTGGCTCTTGAGGTCACTCGTAACAGAAGAGTAGACTTTCTCACAAGTTATTATTGATAAAGTACTACAATAAGCTTTATTGTATTATCCTTCAGAAATTCCATCATTATCCTTCAGAAATTCATAGACTCCTTCTCTAGACTCCTAGAGGCCTTGCACAGAGCTTGACACATGCAGATTCACAATACAAACATTTTAATTTCTGGATTTGAGGTCTGAAGCTATATTTCATTGTTTGTCCCTGCTGCTTTTCTTATGTTGTTGTAGGAATTCAGCAACATGTATAGCATTTGTGCAGATGAATTTTATGGTGCAGAGTACGATTTTGCAGGCCAAAGAGCCCATTTGGGGCAAAATCTAGAGCTTTGCTTGTCAAGTTGTGATCTTTACTGCAGCATGAAGGAAGGGGTTCCTTTTTCTTATTCAGGTATTGGGATACTCTGAGTTGCATTTTTTCCTTAACCCACCTCACAGGAGGAATTACCCATCTTTTTAGGCCAAAACAGTTGGATAGGAAGATGTCTAAACTCAACTGTTTGTTGTCATATACCTCTGTTTATTTGGTGGTTCACCGCATGGGAAATTTACAGATCTGATAACACTGATCTCAGAGTAAGGAGAAGGAAAATAGGACAGGGAACACTGACCATATTTGTACTTCAGAAAGGGAAAAATTGACTCAGTTCCCAAATGCTACCTTTGGTGTCAGACCAAAGCTTTTTATTGAGTAGATTTCCAGAGAAGAAACTTCAGGTGAAAGCAGCAGCAACAATTTCATTTCCTCTGTTGTTTTTACAGTATGAAATGCCCCAGTGTTTCTCTCCTAAGTGATGACACAAATTTACCCGATGTCAAGAAACTCCAAAGAATTGAGAACACGTTCTATGTATTTATCTAACTGGTAGTTATAGCCTTTTAGACAACAGATACAGAACAATTTTGAGTGGTTTCTCTCTAGAAGGTAAATACTTATGTTCCCACACCTAATAAATATCTAGCTTTAGAAAAAGATTAAGGCGATGCATTGGCATAAAGCAATAGAAAATGATCTATTTTTGGTTTGAATAGGGCTAAACTGACTTCATGGGACAATTTAGGGCACCATCTGCTAAACAGCTTTTTACAAGTGATTTCATTTGTCTTGGGTTTATCTCAACCAAAAATTCTGGGTACAGCCAGCCCAAAAACTCACCAAATTCTGCACAAAGTTCCAACGGACCTTCCAAATTAATTGGAATGGCTTTTTCTTATTAAGTTGCTTAGGGATATTAAAAACAACAACAACCCAAAGACAGCACAGCCCAACATTGATCTCTATGGAGAAGCAATGGCCAAAATGTACTAGGTGCCAATGAGGCCTATTTTTGATGATGAAATACAAAGCTATTTATGTTGATTTCCTCTCTTTCTGGAAATCCCCCCCCCCCCAAATTGAAGCCATTGCCCCTTAAATAAATATGTTTTTCTTGAAACAATAAAGAACAATTAATCATTATTAAAATAAAATAATGTATAAAGGGCAGAAAAGCACCTTTGCTAAGATCTTCTTTGCCTCCAGATGGTAACCAATAGGCTACTATTTTTAGAATAATGAGGCTTTGTGTGTGGATATAATAATTGAGTGACTTCAGCTAGTTTTATTAAATGGGGAAGCTTAGTACTTTTCTGGACTATGTGTAGGAAATTTTGCATCCATATATTACTCTGGCGAGGAGAGACTTGGGGAAGAGTGATCTTGCAGGTTACTGGCAGCAATTGTGCTAACATTTGTTGACTACATGTTATGGTGCCAGGGTCTGTACTAGGCAACTTTATATTATCATTTCATATAATCCTCATAATAAGCCTGTGAGCTAGATACCATTTCTATCCCCATTTTACAGATGAGGAAACTGAGGTTACACAACTTCGCTAAGATAGTAAAGCTGGCATTTGAACCCAGCATGTCTTTGCTACTCTCTTGGGAGTGGGGGCTGGTTGAGGTAGCAAGAGGGGCTTATATATAACCTTCTTGGAAAACAGTTTGAAATATTCATCAAAAACCAAATAATTCCAAATAATTCCACTTCTGACTTCTGAGACTCTCACTTAGGGCATTAATCAGAGATTTGAACAATGATTATGGAAATATCTACTGCAGTACTGTTTATAAGAGTTTATGATATAGATCAGAATACAACTAATTGTCCATAATAGGCACATAATATAAATTATGTCAATGGCACAGTTGGAACTTACGTATCTTTTTCTTTTTATTGCTATCAGAAAAGAAGGAAGAGGGAGAGAGATAGAAACATCAATGAAGAGAGAGAATCATTGATTGGCTGCCTCCTGCATACCCCCTACTGGGGATCGAGCCAGCCAGGCATGTGCCCTGACAGGGAATCAAACCATGACCTCCTAGTTCATAAGTTGACACTCAACCACTGAGCCATGCCAGCCGGGCACATAATCTATTTTTTAATAGTAATATTAAAAACATATTATTGGGAAAATGTTCAGAATTTGTTGTCAGGTGACAAAGAAAGATATAAAACTATACATGTATAGTATGATCATAATTATGTTTAAAAATCAGCAAAATGTTAACAGTGGCTATCTCTGGATAATGGATTATGGGTAATTTTTATGTTCATCTTTATGCTTTTCAGTTTAAAAATATTTTCAGTAATGAGTATGAATTACTTTTATAATCAAAAGAAAATATTCTTTTGTTTAAACTAAAGAATGGTAAATTCGTCAATGCTACAATTTCCATTGTCAACAAAGCACTTTTTTTCCTGGGCTTAATTTTTTAAAAATTCATTTTTCTCTTACTGAGTCTTATTTTTTTCTGTGCAACTTCTGAAGCATCACTGTAGAGGAAATTGTCATTTCAGGCAGATATTCTGTGGCAGAGTGAAGCATGGTGTCTACTCAAACCTGTGCCCTAAATGCTATCTGCAGTTGCTCTCATGGGGCACATTTAATTTCCCTGCCCCTCCCAGCAGATGGTAAGAAGGCGCCCAAAGGCCCAGCTCAGAAAGCTCTACTCAAAGAGCCTTACAATTGGAGAACACGGTCAGGATGTATCCTCTGAAACTGACACAAATCAAACTAACAGGAGAGAGCACCTACAAAATAAAGGTATCTTGAGAGAAAATTTGTGAATACATTATTTTGTTTATCCAGCATATATTTCTAGAATATGTTTCGTATTAAAGATTCTGTGTTAGATGGCTTGGGGAAAGTTTATATATTAGCCACGATGAGCCCATGTTGCTGAGTTTTTATTAGGTGCCAGTGGGTTTCCCACTAGGAAGCGGAGAATCCCTTAGTTTAGTTAAGAGGCAGGCAAAAGAAGCTTTCAAATCTGACTACAGTTAAGAGGCATAATAAGACCTCATAATAATACCTGCAAGGAGAGCTGAAGTCACCTCCCAGGTGGTCTTGACAAACCCCAGGTGTAAGTGGGAAGGGATGGGGAGGAATACAGACGTTCTAAGCAGTGTCTAATGAATGGAAGACTGAGACGCGGTGCTTAAACAAGTAAAAGCCGACCTTGTTCCAGCTTTCTCCTTCTCCTTTTAATATTTTCAGACCAGAATCTCAGATTCCTTTGGTCAACATCATAATGAATCCAAACACCTCTGCAGATGGCCCGCAAGCCCGTCACGGACATGCCTCCCCCTAACGTGCATCTTCTGGTCTGACCCGACTAATCTTCACCTACATTTCCCACGACTTCCTCTTGTTCGAGTCTCCAGGGACACTGCTCTTCCAGCTCTGAAACATGCCAGGCCTGTTCCCAGGTCAGAGTTGTTTGCACTTCCTGTTCCTTCTCTCTGAACCACTGTTCCTCTAGGTCACTCACGTGTGTCATCACGTCTCTTCCTCCTGGTCCTGGCCCCACCACCTTGTGTAAACTGCACTACACCTTCCCTGCACCCATGACTCTCCAGCCCCTATTCAGTTTTATTTTGCTTTACTAGCACTTACCACCACTTGATAGCATATTATATGTTTAGCTGTTTATTATCTGTTGTCCTGCATTAGAATGTACACTCCCTGAGGACAGGGACTTTGTCCATTTTATTCACTATTGTATTCCCAGCACATAGAGCAGTCGTAGGTACATAGTGGAAGCTGAGAAATAGTTATTGAGTAAATAATAAATGAATGGATGTACTTTTCTGGAGGGCAGTTTGGGAATATGTATCCACACATAAAATGGTACATAACTTTGACTTAGCCAATTCAACTTCTTAGATTTGTACTAAGGAGATAATTAGGCAGGTGAGAAATGATATGCAAAATAAGGTTAAACACAGGCTTGTTTATGGTAACATACACAGAGAATCTAAATATCTATTAATGGAACACTGATATAGGCAATTGACATTATGATATGTAGATCAATACTTATCAATAAGGATGAAGATACTTTTTGAAAAATCCTACAGCCATAGACCAAAACTTTGATTTTTTAAATATATTTTTTTATTTACCATGTAAAAATACTTCTTTCATCTGGAACTCACCGCTAGAAGAGAATGGCATGGACTGTGGGTACAAGATATCTCATTTCCAAAGGACAATGTATGTTAGCACAGGATATTAATGCAAGCATAAGACATTTTTTGCAAATTTTTTTATTATCTTGTTCTAATTCTTTAGACATTGTGGAAGCTTATTTTGTGATATTTCTACTAAAAATAGAGTAAGTTGACCTTTCAGTGTCTAAATGAGAAAGGAAAAATTGTAATTGGATGTCTACCGAGATTCATCTTGTTTATAAGTAAGAGGCTAGGAGACTGTCCCCATTTGGACTTTTGGGACAAAATAAAATCTAGTAATAACATTACTGATTATTATTTAATGTTCCCTGGAGTAGATAGCAAAGGGAAAAGCCTTTTTGAATTATATTTGTCTCTGAGTTCTGAATCTTTCATTAATTTCTCAATAAAAAGAACTAAATACTTAATTTATGGCCTGAAAAAGCAAAGGGAATTATTGGCCAAGAATCCCCCTAAAACATTTAGGGAAAGTACTGAGATAGTATACATTTCATTAATTTTTTTTTATTTGGAAAAAATGGCCATAAAGATGCCCTTCATTTTATTATTAAGGGTGTAAATATTGGTGTTATTTTAGAGACAAAGCTAGCATCAGTAGCTTAAATAAAGTAGACATTTCTCTGGATTATTTTTCTAGCAATGTGGGTGGAAGAAGCCAGGGAGGCTGCATGGAGTTAGAGATCTAGGTTTCTTTCACTTTCTTGCTCCACCTAACATGCAGCTTCCACCTGGTGGGCCAAAATGACTGCTGTGGCTCCAGCCATCACATCTGCATTTCAGCTGTTGAGAAAGAGGTAAGTGGAAGGGGATAGCATAGTCTTTTCCCTCAAGGGTATGATCTCAAAGTTGCATACATCATCTACTCACATCTCACTGGCCAGAACTTAGACACATGGCTATACCAAGCTGCAAGGAAGACTGAGAAATGTCAATTTACCTAGTTGGCCATATGATAAGCTAAAAACTCTATTCATGTGTAAGAAGATGAGAGTGGAAATGAGGGAACAAACAAGGAGGGAAAAGAAAGGAGAATGAAATGATTTGGAAATTAAGTGGGAGAAAGAGAATGGGAGAAGAAAAAGACAAAGTTTATATTGATAAAGGTAGACTATATTTTACATTGTTTTCTCATTTTCTGTTGTTCAGTTGATTTTCGACTTCTGAGTTTATTTATATCATTGCAATTTGCAATGTTACATAACAAACTTAAAACTTTGTTTATCTAGTCTCTGTTTTATTTAACTCCATTCAAGGAATACCTATTTGTGAGTGCTTTCTGCAAACCTGAAATTGTGGTAGAGGTCAGACATACAGTGCAGAAAAGAAAGACCAGTTCCTGCCTTGAAAGAATGAAATGAAAGCATTCATATGGTGGTGGGACAGATACTGGCCAAGTAATTACAAAGTGGTTAATGATATAAAATGAGGAGTACAGGGAGCTATAGCAGCATAGAAGTGAGCACCCAGGCTATGTTGCAGAGAGAATAATTTGTCTTATTAAATTTCTTTCTGAGCAAGATACCCACAGAATCCCATTAGAAGAAGAACTATTTTTCTGAACTGCATTGATCCCAAGAATGTTACACTAGAGGCTAAAGAATCAAGCCCATTTAATTGAACCCAATGGAACAACTATGCTTTGAGAACCCACTGTGTCTGAGATATGGGCCAGGCTCTGTGGGAACTACAAAAGAGAGTAAGAGATGATCTCCCATCTGAAGTAGCTCATGATCTAGTGAAGAGACAACAGTGTGACACATGGTATCTGTGACCAAGAGCTAAAGCAGAGATGCCCATAAAACCTAAGGGGAAGGGGAATAAACATTGAGCCTTGAATAATGTGATTGGGTAGAAGGGTCTTTTAGGAGGACACAGCTGGAACCACAGGCAGAAAATGCAAGGTATATTTAAGACTGATTTTTAGTCAAATGCAGCTGATAGGGTGGAGGAGGGGCATGAGGGTGTCATGTGACCCCGGGGGCATGCTTCATAGATACTTCTGGAAGGGCAGGGGGTAGATATGGTCACAATGCTAACAAAGAACTTTCTTTTATAGGAGACAGGAGTTTGATGATCAGTTACTCTGCTTTTGGAAGCTTATTATGGACAGGGGGATCTGATGACAAACTAGAGAGGAGGCTTTTAAAATGGGCCAGACAGCGAGGATTGAAGAGAGAGGCCTTGATGAGGAGGTTTCCTTAGACTGAGCATCTGACTGGGTGTGGGTGGGAAGGAGAAGCACAGAGGTGAAGAAAACTCTGAGGGTTAAGCCTGAGTCATTGGGAGGATGATGATGACATTTAGTGGTTTAGGGAAGAAAAGGAGGAAAGCAGCAGGGTGTAGACACTACTGGTTCTCTACCCAACAGCCATGGCTCTGTTCTTCACAGAGCCCTGATTTTCTCAAATGTCCAGTCCATCCTCAGCCCCCGAGGAGTCTCCTAATTGGTGTCAGCCCATCAACTCGAGGACTCCCTCTCCCTGCTGACTGGTGTTGATCCGGGGTAGGGGAAAGCATGGCACTCAAACTGGCCCTCTCATATTGAGTGCATAGTTCGTGTTTGGGAATGCATACTCCATGTTTTAGAATGTACACAGCAGAGTGGGGTTACTAAACAGCCAGCCTGAAAAGGAAGCCTCAGGGAATCGAAAAGTATCAAGGAGATCATGGAGAGAGGCGGGATCAGGAATTCAACTCCATCAAGTCGTGTAGGAACCCCTGGGCTCACCCTTGACCAGCATATGTGTAGATTTAACCCTAATTAGATGATCAGACTTTGAGAACTGCACTATGGGACAGAGGAACCCGCTGGTTCCATACTGGTCACTGGACAGCACACACAGGGCACAGATCCAAAGGCTTTGAAAACTGAACTGTCATTAGAACCACAACCCACAGAACGCTGGTTGGAACTTGTGGCCTGAATCCAACCAGGTCAATTGCCTGCTGAAACACAAATACCAAGATTCTCCCTAGGATTCAAACAAGACCCCAGGTCTCATTTCAAAATATTCAAACTGTCAAAGTACAATCCAAAATTACTCCTCATGTGAGAACCAGGAAAATATCAACTCACATGAGAAAAGATAAGGTACAGATACCCACACTGAGATGACACAGATTTTGGAATTGTAACTTAAAAAAAATATTTTTATTGATTTCAGAGAGGAAGGGAGAGGGAGAGAGATAGAAGATCAATGATGAGAGGGAATCATTGATTGGCTGCCTCCTGCACGCCCCACTCTGAGGATTGAGCCCGCAACCCGAGCATGTGCCCTGACCGGAAATCTAGTTCAATGCTCAACCACTGAGCCATGCCGGAGGGGTGGGAATGGTAACTTTTAAGTAGCTATTATAGAAATGCTCCAAGAAGTAAAGGCAGGAGGACTTGAAATGAATGGAAAGATAGAAAGTCTCAGCAAAAAAAAAAAAAAAAAAAAAAAAAAAAAAAAATGAAGATAAAAAGGAACCAAATGGAAATTTGAGAACTGAAAATACAATAGCCAAATAAAAAGCTCTCCAAAAGGACTGAATAGTCAAACCACAGATAACAGAAGTCATTACATTTAAAGACCAGTCAATGGAAATTGTCCAGTCTGAACAGCAGAGGGAAAAAAAGTTTGGCGGGTGTAGGAATTGAAGAGCTCTCTCTTTTCTGCGGGCGAATACCAAAAGGTCTCACATTTGTGGCATCAGAGTCCCAGAAAGAGAGTAGAAAGAGGAAACTTTGGAAAAAATATTTGAAAGAATAATGACTGAAAATCCCCCAAATTTTTCTAACAAGCAACAGAAATATAGGATAAGAATAAAGAAGAAGGCAAACAAAATGTCATAGAATATAACCAAGGGCTGAAAAGGTTTTGAGCTATGAATGCCCAGGAATGACACTTACTTACTTACTGTGTGATCTTGGGAAATTTTGCTTATCTCTCTAGTCTTAGTTTCTTCATCTGTAAAATGGGTAGAATGGGATCTACCTAAGATAAGGCTGTCATGAAGATTGAACACAATATTCTAAAAAAAAAAGAGAGAGAGAGAGAGAGAGCGAGAGAGAGAGAGAGAGAGAGAGCACTTAGCACAATTCCTGACTTATAAGAAGTGCTGAATAACTTTTTTAAAAGGAGAAGAATGGTCAGCAAAGATGTCAAAGATGATGAGGACTGAAAAGAGATCACAGGGTATTGCAAGAAGGAAATGATTATCTTAGATGATTTTGGCCAGAGCAAGAGCCAGACTATTTTATTTTTTTAAGTATATTTTATTGATTTTTTTACAGAGAGGAAGGGAGAGGGATAGAGAGCCAGAAACATTGATGAAAGAGAAATATTGATCAGCTGCCTCCTGCACACCCCATACTGGGAATGTGCCCGCAACCAAGGTACATGCCTTTGACAGGAATCGAACCTGGGACCCTTCAGTCCACATGCCGACGCTCTATCCACTGAGCCAAACTGGTCAGGGCCAGACTGTTTTAAATTGAGGAGTCATGAGGGCAGAGGAAAGAAAGGAAGCCAGTGTAAACACTTCTTGGCGAAGTCTGGTGATGAAAGGAAGGTGAGAGAGAAATACTTGCGTGAGGATGCAAAGGGGCTGGAACATTCTCCCTTTTTTTAAGATGGAGAATTTGATCCTGTTTTTTAAGCTGAGGGATGAAGCTCAGGAGAGAAAAGTTGTTTCAGAAGAGAAATGAGAGGGCTGACAGCACATGGCCTTGGAGAAGGCAGGAAGTAATTGCAGCAGACCCACAGTTTGTTTTTCTTTAAAAATATTTTTTTTTATTGATTTTACAGAGAGAAAGGGAGCGGGATAGAAAGTTAGAAATACCGATGAGAGAGAAACATTGATCAGCTGCCTCCTGCATGTCCCCTACTGGGACTGAGCCCATAACCAAGGTACATGCCCTTGACTGGAATCAAACCCAGAATCCTTTAGTCTGAGGGCCAATGCTCTATCCACTGAGCCAAACCCATTAAGGCTTTCTTTCTTTTTTTTTTTTATGTTCTTGTTGATGCAATGGCTTAACGCAGAAATTAAAAGTCTGTTATAACAGGGGGTGCATGATTATCATGATTTGCAGATATATTTCCTATCCTAAAACAGTAATTCTCAACTATTTTCCACTTTAGGGCACATAAAAAATGATAATATCTGTAAGATATATTGGTGATATAAACAGAGGATTTGGCGACAATTTTCTGTGGCTTGGTGAAGAACTTAGTATATCTTTATATTAAGTGATAATAAAAATAAAATGTAGGGTATTAGGGAAGATGTTAAATGTTGAATTTATGTAAAGTTTCCATGTAAAATATTCTAAAATTGTTTACTTAAAAACTTAAGCTTACTTCTGTGGACATAACTTGCATATAAGATTATATGCCTGAAAGGACTATAAGCATGTCTTAGTGTTGATTTTTTAATGATCATCTCTTGCTAGTCAACATGAATGAGAAACTTTATTCATGTAAATTGATGATTTAAAATACTTAATTTTTAATCTTTAAAATTTATAATAGTTGCCAAGAGAATTTAATAGATCTTTCATTCTTTCATAGACAAATGTTACATCGAAATGTGTGATGATGTAAACAGATTTTTCTCAACAATAGAACTTTTTCATATCACATACTTCAAAGTAGTGATGCAGCTCCAATATGAAGGAAAGGCAGGTCTTACTGGAGCATCACCTTGCAAGTAGCTTGAATGTCACTAAAAGAATCCATCAGCCACAGATAAGTGGCAGCATCTGCTGTGTGTCAGGACCAAGATTCCAAGTTGCCACCTGGTGAAGTGCCTGCCCCAAGCCCCTAACCAAGTGCACCATGGGCTATGACCCGGGCATAGTGGGCACCTGGAACCCACACCCCTCCAGCAGCTCCATGGACCCAGATGTGTTCTGTAGCTGGTGCTGGCGGAGCATCCTGGCTGGAGGGCGCTTCATTGGCTGGGTTTAATGCAGTGCCATGAAGGAGGGTGAGCCAGATGAGTCCAGCTGTGCTCATTGCTAATAGTGACCACACATAGTCAGAGCTACTCTGTTTACCTGCTACAGGCACTCTCTGTAGCCTTCAAGGAGCTTCATGATCATAGGTGACCAGCTACAAGTGGCTGCACCAGACCGTCCTTGACGGCTGGGGCCGTCAGTATTTCCCAGGGCCCCGAAGTCTCATCCTGTGCACGCCAGTGGACTGCATGCAGCACACCAACTGGAAAGCTGTTGTCTAGAATGCCCGAGGGAGAAAGTATTGACATTAATAAAAGAGTGAGGGAATGACTTAATATGTGAAAGATACACACATACATAAAGATAAAGGTCTGAAAATTACTGGATTTTCTATATACTAACTATAACCAGTGAGCAAACATAATGGAAAAACAGATTGCATTCCCAATAGTAACAAAATAGATGAAATACCTAGGAATAGCTTAACAGGAAATGTGAAAGATTTATATGAATAAATGACAAGATTTTACTACAAGATGTAAAAGGACGCTTCAGTAAAAACCATACTATGTTCTTGGATGGGAGAACTGAATATTATACAATGTCAATTCAGACCAAATTAATTTATAGTTATACTATAACTCCAATCAAAACCCCAGCAGGGTTGTTTTAGGAATATGACAAAATCATTCTAAAGTGCATCTAGAGGACAACAGGCCATGGTAACTAATCCATTTTGAGGAGAAAAAAAGGGAGGGGGGTTGGCAGAGATGAATTAGCTTTCCCAGAAAGTAGAAAACAGCAGAAAAGAACAATAATGTTATCAATTTGTTTCTATTACTGGCATAGATTAGTGAAATGGAGAGGTAGGCCAGAAATAGCCCATAGAATATATCTGATGATGATAAAGAAGGCATCACAAAAGAGGACGGCAGTGAAGGAGAAGAGGGAGCTGGGAGTGGTGCTGGAGGATGAACGGAGAGGAACTGTTGTCCTGGGTGTGTGTGTCTGTGTACAGGGTCTTCAGCTAGACTCCCCTTTCTCTCTCTCTCTCTCTCTCTCTCTCTCTCTCTCTCTCTCTCTCTCTCTCATCCTCTCTCTGCCCTCTGCTCCATGGTCCCTCATGAGGAAGGTTCTGTCCTGCCCTTCTGGGATTTGCTGGGAGTTTAGCAGGGCTTGGGTTTGGATGACTGAGGCAGCTTAATTCAGGGGGACGATGTATTAGCAGATGATTTGGGCTGTTTATTTAAAATCACATGTTCTAATCTAATTCTGAGCTTTACTCAGAAGTAAAGACACCATACGCCCACAGTATGTCTTTTCTTTTAATTGGCTTCTAACTCATGAGGGAGAAAGGGCATTATTTGTTGGTCCAGTTAAAACTTTCAAACTAGAACAAGTGACTAGCTAGCATGCCAATAGATGAAGAATAAGTTTTATAAATGTCAAACTATTAAATATGAAAATATAAGACAATATCAAATTTTTCATTCAGGGAAGACCCTCTAACGTTAAAAGCAGATGCAAAGATCCTAAAGGCAAAGAAAAACCCCTCTAACAATATTTAAAAACAGGGTGTACATATAAAAAAAGCAAAAATGAATGAAAAGGCAATTATCAAACTGGAAAATTATTTTCAGTATACTAGTATGTTACACATAATTATTACACTAAATTTGTCAAGTACACAGACAAAATGATCAAGGACGTGAATACCTCAATAGGTGAGTGGGAAAAAACATTAATAGACAATTCACAAGAAGAAAAGCACAAATAGCTAATGAATATGTGAAAAATGTCAAACATGAATGGTCAAAGAGATGCTGTTAAAATAAAAACACCTTGTTTGTCTATCCAGTTTGGAGGAAAAATGATAATACAAGAATCACTAGTCCTAGTGAAGGTATAATGAAATGATCACTGTAACTGAACCAGTACAAGCTTTCCGAGAAGAACTTTGGCAATTATCGTGAGTCTTAAAATACTTATACCTTTTGACTCCAGTAAATCTAGTTTAAGTACATTATTTTATAATGGAATATTATGCTGTTGTTAAAATTAATCAGAAAGAGTTTTTAAGAAATCACCTAAGAATATTTGAAAAACAAACAAACAACCCACCATAAAACCCTCTGTTAAAAGTGTTTTAAGGTAGCTTGTGAATAGATTTAAAATTCAGCGAGATTGCCTGAGTTAGAAGTAGTCGAGGGAAAGAAGCCAATAAGAGTAGGGACAAACTAAGAGCTGGGAAAAAACTATCGAAAAAATGAAAAACTGTTGTTGACATTTGAACACCGGCTGTGG
Source organism: Myotis daubentonii (assembly GCF_963259705.1). Taxonomy (NCBI): domain Eukaryota; kingdom Metazoa; phylum Chordata; class Mammalia; order Chiroptera; family Vespertilionidae; genus Myotis; species Myotis daubentonii. The sequence continues at coordinate 24,269,652 of NC_081842.1, read as the reverse complement.
GTAAGCCACAAATCTGACTCCATGAAAATTCGAACAGGAAAGGTGTTTTGTAACATCACAGCTAGGATTTGCTAGGGAGGCAACGTGAGATAAATACAGAGATGTGTTAGGCATGATGGAAGGCGCGTGTGAGGCTTGGCAATAGGATTCTGTGGAGGGTCCACTTGGCAGACACCGGTGATGTTTCTCCAGCAGCTCTCGGCAGCCTGTAAGAGACGCCACACGTGGGTTCCAGGCCGGTTCGGATGCCCGGGCAGCGTGGCGGCTGCATGGAACGGCTGCCGTGCCCAGGCTGCTGGAAAGGTAGCCACGTCCTCCTGCCCAGGCCTCTCTGCCCCCCTGGCCCGGCCCTGGGTCTGCACCGAGGCTCCCGGAGCCCTCGCCCTCTCCTCCTTGGGATGCGTTGGCCAGGCCCTTGGCCGGGGCGGGGGGCGGCGGCGGGGGGGGGGGGGCTGTCTGCTCTGGGGGGAGGTTGGAGCTGTCCCGGCTGGGGCTTTAAGGGTGCCGAGGATATACCCTGCTCCCCAGAAGCCGAGGGTCGGGCAGGAAAGCACCCCAAAAGGGTCCCGGCCCCATGCTAACGGCTCTGGGATGGAGGAGGAGGACTCTGCGCTGAGGGCGCACGGGTGCGGGGAGGAGGAGGACTCTGACGGCGCGTTCCGCAGGGCGCCCTGTGCCAGGCCCCGGCCCGGGGCCTCTCCTCCCACCGCTGTGCCTGTGCCCTTGGTGGGCAGGAGCCCCGGAAACCTCCCTGGCTCTTGCTAGGGTGCACGGCTCCCCTCCTGTGGAGCTGGGGAGGGGCTCCCCCACCCCCACACTGTGCCCGGCATACTTGCCCCTGGAAGCCCCGCAGCCAGGCTCAAAGTGGGCGCGGGCGTGGGCTCGGCAGCCAGCTGCTCCCTCTGGCCCCGGGGGAGGAGGGGGGGCCTGGGAGACCGCCTGGAAGGGGGTGTGGGCTGCACGGTGCTGGGGTGGCTAATGCCACTGTCTCCTCAGCCCACTGGACCCCAGCTCGGCTCCCAGCGACTCCCCAGTTTGCAGCCGGCTGGCTCCCTGATCTCCGGGCCCCCACCCATCGCTTCTCCCAGCTCCGGGACCAGGGACCTTCCGTAATCGAGGCTGCGGTGACCTCACCTCCCTGGGGCCCTTCAGGCTGGGAGAGCCGAAGGTGGAAACAAAATATGTCTTTATTTATGCTTTTAATTTGAATTCTAGAGCTGGCCCAACGTGGTAATACGTTTATTTATTTATTTTTTTATTGCTTAAAGTATTACAAAGGGTATTACATATGTGTCCATTTTTTCCCCCGCCCTAGACAGTCCCCTAGCCTCCCCTATCCCCCAGTGTCTTATGTCCATTGGTTATGCTTATATGCATGCATACAAGTCCTTTGGTTGATCTCTTACCTCCCTACCTCCTGCACCCTCACCCTCCCCGGCCTTCCCGCTGCAGTTTGACAATCTGTTTGAGGCAGCTCTGCCTCTGTATCTATTATTGTTCAAAAGTTTATAATGGTCTCTATTATCCATGAATGAGTGAGATCATGTGGTATTTTTCCTTCATTGACTGGCTTATTTCTCTTAGCATAATGCTCTCCAGTCCCATCCATGACGTTGCAAATGGTAAGAGTTCCTTCCTTTTTAGAGCAGCATAGTATTCCATCGTGTAGATGTACCACAGTTTTCTAATCCATTCATCTACTGATGGGCACTTAGGCTGTTTCCAGATCTTAGCTATGGTGAATTGTGCTGCTATGAACATAGGGGTGCATATATCCTTTCTGATTGGTGTTTCTGGTTTCCTGGGATATATTCCTAGAAGTGGGATCACAGGGTCAAATGGGAGTTCCATTTTCAGTTTTTTGAGGAAACTCCATACTGTCTTCCATAGTGGCTGCACCAGTCTGCATTCCCACCAGCAGTGCACAAGTGTTCCTTTTTCTCCACATCCTCTCCAGTACTTGTTGTTTGTTGATTTGTTGATGATAGCCAGTCTGACAGGTGTGAGATGGTACCTCATTGTTTTGATTTGCATCTCTCGGATGATTAGTGACTTTGAGCATGTTTTCATATGTCTCTTGGCTTTCTGAATGTCCTCTTTTTGAAAGGTGTCTATTTAGGTCCTTTGCCCATTTTTTGATTGGATTGTTTATCTTCCTTTTGTTAAGTTGTATGAGTTCCCTATAAATTTTGGAGATTAGGCCCTTATCAGATATGTCATTGGCAAATATGTTTTCCCACACAGTGGGTTTTCTCGTTGTTTTGTTGATGGTTTCTTTTGCTGTGCAGAAGCTTTTTATTTTGATGTAGTCCCATTTGTTCATTTTCTCTTTCGTTTCAAGTGCCCTAGGAGTTGTATCAGTGAAGAAATTGCTTCGGCATATGTCTGAGATTTTGTTGCCTTTGGATTCTTCTAGAATTTTTATGGTTTCCTGTCGTACATTTAAGTCCTTTATCCATTTTGAGTTTATTTTTGTGTATGGTGTAAGTTGGTGGTCTAGTTTCATTTTCTTGCATATATCTGTCCAATTTTCCCAACACCATTTATTGAAGAGACTATCTTGGCTCCATTGTATGTTCTTGCCTCCTTTGTCAAATATTAGTTGAGCATATTGGTTCGGGCCGATTTCTGGGCTCTCTATTCTATTCCATTGATCTATATGCCTATTCTTGTGCCAGTACCAGGCAGTTTTGAGAACAGTGGCTTTGTAATACATCTTGATATCTGGTATTGAGATCCCACCTACTTTGTTCTTTTTCAGGATTGCTGCAGCTATTCGGGGTCTTTTTTTATTCCAGATGAATTTTTGGAGAGTTCGTTCTAGATCTCTGAAGTATGCCGTTGGTATTTTAATGGGAAGTGCATTGAATTTATAGATTGCTTTGGGTAGTATGGACATTTTAATGATGTTGATTCTACCAATCCATGAACATGGTATGTTCTTCCATCTGTTTATGTCTTCCTCTATATCTTTTTTCAACGTCCTGTAGTTTTCTGAGTAGAGGTCTTTTACCTCTTTAGTTAAGTTTATTCCTAGGTAGCTTAATTTTTTTGGTGCGATGGTAAACGGGATTGTTTTTATAATCTCTCTTTCTGAAAGTTCACTATTGGTGTATAGAAATGCCTCAGATTTCTTGGGGTTAATTTTGTATCCTGCTACATTGCCAAATTCATGTATTAAGTCTAGTAGCTTTTTGATGGAGTCTCTAGGGTTTTGTATGTATAATATCATGTCGTCTGCAAATAAGGACAGTTTTACTTCCTCTTTTCCAATTTGGATGGGTAATACGTTTAACATCAGTAAAATGCTGAGGAAATGGGGGGAAAAAATAGACGCCACAGCATCGGAGGCTGAGAAAAGGAGTGTTGGGTAAATTAAAGTTTGGAAATCCATACAATCAAGGGGAAAAAGTCAGGGTGATAGAGGCATCCCATGTGCTTCTTTGAGCAATCATTTATTCATTCAACAGGAAGTTATTGACACCAGGCGCTGTCCTACTCATTCCTGGGATACATCAGTGAACATCACTAAGATCTCTACATTGGCCCAGGGTTTGAGTTTGGGAGGGGACACAGAATAACTAATAAACAATAGATTTGTGTCACTCGGTACAAAAGAAACTATCCAGCAGGGTATAGGAATTGAGAGTATGGACTCTGTGTGTGTGTGTGTGTTTGTGTGTGTGTGTGTGTGTGTCTGTGTGTGTGTGACACTGGTCAGTAAAAACTTAAAGGAGATAAGGGAGCGAGTCACAAAGGTATCTTGGGGAAAAGGCCAAGGAATGAGGGCATCTAGGATCTAGAATGGCAATGAGGAAAGAAAGGCGAGGCAAGGGCTTGAGTCTTGGAGAGAGTAGAGAGGTCTAGGGAGAGAGAGAGAGAAAGAGAGAGAGAGAGAGAGAGAGAGAGAGAGAGAGAGAGAGAGAGAAGGAAGCTATTCCAAGAGGGGAATTCCTGAGCTTGGAATCTTAGAGACTCACAGCTCTTATCTTAACCTCACTCCCTTTCCTCACAGAACTATTTTAAGTTTCCAATTCCACACGTCTCTAAGGTGCAGCCCTTTCCCTACCTTGATTTCAGAACACGTGCTATGTAGCATAGTGAAAATTAGGATATTGTAGGAGAAAAGTCCTTGATAAAAAATTTAAATAATTGAGTGACTCACACATTCAAATTAAAAATAAAGAGAATTCTAAAGCATGTAATTATACAAATAGGATGATCATAATTTTGCCAGATAATAACATAGTCCAAAATCAAATGCATAGAAAAAGAAAAAGGGGAGAATGAAAGAAAACACCAAAATATCTACTATGGCTGGATGTTTTTGGTGGTGGTACTACACAAGCTCTTTTATTTCTTTGTTTCTCCTTATTTTACTTTTATAATGGCTGAAGAATCTTTTACTTAAAAATAGAATAGGTTTTTCTCTCAATTTTTCTTTAAGTATTGTCCTGATAGAAAGGAAGGGAATACAATGGCCAAAGGATATTCTATATATTAAAGGAGATAATATGCAAATTGACCATCACTCCAACACACAAGATGGCTGCCCCCATGTGGTCAAAGATGGCTGGCAGGGGAGGGCAGTTAAGGATGACCAGGCCTGCAGGGGAGGGCAGTTAAGGGTGACCAGGCTTGCAGGGGAGGGCAGTTAAGGGTGGCCAGGCCTGCAGGGGAGGGCAGTTGGGGGCGACCAGGCCTACAGGGGAGGGCAGTTAAGGATGACCAGGCCTGCAGGGGAGGGCAGTTAAGGGTGACCAGGCTTGCAGGGGAGGGCAGTTAAGGGTGGCCAGGCCTGCAGGGGAGGGCAGTTGGGGGCGACCAGGCCTACAGGGGAGGGCAGTTAAGGATGACCAGGCCTGCAGGGGAGGGCAGTTAAGGGTGACTAGGCTTGCAGGGGAGGGCAGTTAAGGGTGGCCAGGCCTGCAGGGGAGGGCAGTTGGGGGCGACCAGGCCTACAGGGGAGGGCAGTTGGGGGCAACCAGACTGTCAAGGGAGGGCAGTTAGGGGTGACCAGGTGGCAGGGGAGGCTAGTTAGGGGCAATCGGGCCAGCAGGGGAGAAGTTAGGCATTGATCAGGCTGGCAGGGGAGTGGTTAGGGGGTGATCAGGCAGGCAGTCAGAAGCAGTTAGGGGCAATCTGGAAGGCAGGCAGGCAGGCGAGTAGTTGGGAGCCAGCAGTCCTGGATTGTGAGAGGGATGTCCACCGGGATCGGGCCTAAACGGGCAGTCGGACATCCCTCGAGGGGTCCCAGATTGGAGAGGGTGTAGGCTGGGCTGAGGGACACACACACACACACACACACACACACACCCACCCATGAAAGAATTTCGTGCACCGGGCCTCTAGTCCTATATAATAAAGAGCTAATATACAAATGGTCATCATACCCTCAGACACTCAACACTGGGGAGAGAAGAATGGGGACCAGCCAGGCTGCGGCCCGGGAGAGGGACAAGCCACCCACCTGTGGTCCCAGGTACCTGTGGCTGCGCCCTGGGTGAAGCCGCCCACCCACAGTCCCCTGTGGCTGCAGCCGGCCCGGGCAAACCGGCCAGGGTCCTGGGTGCCTGCGGCCGGCCAGAGGGAGGGAGGCCTGGGTTCCGGGTGCAGGTCAAGGCCGAGGTGGTTAGGAGAAATCAGGCCAGCAGGGGAGCAGTTAGGGGTGATCAGGCTGGTAGGGGAGCAGTTAGGGGCAATCAGGCAGGTAGGCAGAGGGGTTAGGGGCAATCAGGTAGGCAGGCAGGTGAGCGGTTAAGAGCCAGCAGCCCCGGATTGCTAGAGGCAGTCGGACATTCCCCTAGGGGTCCCGGATTGGAGAGGGTACAGGCCAGGCTGAGGACAACCCCCCTCCGCTCCACCCCCCACTGCACAAACTTCATGCACCAGGCCTCTAGTAAAAATATAATTAACATAAGAAATAAAAATAGTAAAGGTAGTATGAGAAGATACTCAACATGACTAATAACCAAAGAAATGAATGTTGAACCTTTAAAAATTTTATCTTTTTTCCTCATTATATTGGCAATTAAAGAAATGTTTGTAATGTGGAACTGAAAAAAAAAATGGAGGCAAAGAAACCATTAAGGAAATGATTCAACAAAATTGCCTAGAACTAAAGGAAATAGAGCCCATTGAGTGACCATCAGCATGGATGAAAATAGACTCACATCAAGGTATAGGTTCACGAAATTTCACAACACTGGGAACATAAATAAAATCCTACAAGCTTCTAGAGAGAAAAGAAAACAGCTTATATAGAAAAAGGATCATGAATCAGAACAGTTGTGGACTTTTCAAAGGTAAAAATTGGCACTAAAAGGAAGTGAAGAATTGCTCTCAAAATGTCAGAATAAAAATTATTTTCAACCTCCAACTGTCAATCAAATGAAGATACAACAAAGATCTTTTTAAGAGCTCATAAATTTACCTCTGATTTATTCCTTTTTAAGAAGGCAACTGGAGGGTGTGCACCATGAAAATTAAGGAGTAAACCAAGAAAGAGAAGTGCGGAAAGAAGAAACAAGGAAAGAGGACATTTAGGGTGATGTTAAGAGATGATCCCAAATGGAAGCCAACCCAGATCAGAGCAGAAGTCTCCAGGAGAAAATTCTTCAGGAACATGTTGAGAGGATGTTAGATGATGAACAGGGGCTTTGCAGTTGGGTCAGTAGTATGTTGAAAATAAGCAAATAAAAATAGGTAATTATTAACTCCAGGAAAAAAGCAAATTTGTACAAGAAAGAGAATATAAATCATAGTATGAGTTTGAATAATGTCTAAACGGTCCTTAGAATGTAAACACATCTCTCTAATCAAAGCTGTGGAATGACTGTATTGGGAGGACGGGGGACTGGGGAGGGCATGTGTAGAGCAGGGAAAAGAAAACTAAATCCTTTTTCTTCATAGAGGGAAGTTAATAAATAAAGCCAGATACTTCTTCTCCCTGTAGACACTCTTTTGTCTGGGTGGGAAGTTATCAGAAAGCCAAATAACCTGAGGATCAAAGTGATATACTAAGGATAGCTGAATGCAAAGACAGAATCTGGGTCTTTTGTGACTTAGCATTGAATTAACCAGTCCTGGAATCTACTGGGTGTGCAAGGACCTCAATGATGACACTGTAAATGTCTATGGTTTCCAAATTCAAGTACTTTGCACAACTATCCCTACACGTTGGCATATCTTCTATATAAGATTTTCTATAAAACTCTATAAGCAAAGAAAAAGCCAATGTTAATGACAAGATAAATCATTATTAAGCACTGAGAATGTTCCATATCCTTTAGACTACCTGAAGATTGATAGTCCTTACAGACTATGAAATTTACTGCCTATTGTCTTAAATCTTTGCATACACAGAATCATTTAAAGAAAAAAAATACTTCACTTAAAATAGCCTCTGATATTTGTATACAAGTTTAGGCTTTTAAAGAATAAGTTCACACATGAGAAGTTACTACTCTAAAGAAACACATTATTATGTGCTAGCTACTTGAGAAATGCTACACTAAAAAAATGAGTAAGGCCACGTAAATTTCTACAAGGACTTTCAAATATATACGATGCCTCAATCATTATTGAATAGATTTCTATATTAAATATTCAGTGTGGCTATGTTAAGACGGGCCAAGTATTCTTTAACTGCAGGTACACACACCTGGTATTCCTCTCAGCTCCTGATCTCTCTTTATGCTCAGATATACTTGATCCTGGACCGGAGGTACCAGGTAAATACTGCTTCCATATTTGTTTGGGATTTTAGTATTCTCTCCACTTATCGTATCACAAGGTCTGGTTTTGATTGCATGCTCCCATAGACCAAGGAACGCATCTGTCTCCCCTAATTACTACAGAGTTCTGTCACGGTCCTGAGTTTGCCAAACATTCATGCAAACTGCAAGTAATTGGAAAAACGAGTGAGCAGGAGGGGCTCAGTAAGGGGAGGTGATGATCAGACCCCACTCAGGCATGGAGCCTCGGAGCCATGCAAGCAAGCGCACAGGGGGGCATAGGCCCTTTCAGCACCAGAGAATCACTGAATCCGAATTCTCCTGATATGGCCACCATTGGCCTGCTACACTCCAAAGATGTATTTCATTGGCTTGCCAAGAAATTGGTACAAAAAGACTCATGAACAATGTCCCCATATGCTCCTGACAAAACCCAAAATGGAATTAGAAAGCATTCAACGGGATTGGATTGTCAATAAATGATAAGTAAGAACATCAACATAAAAAGCCTTTGTGTTTGTCTCAATTATTTAATCTCTGCCAGTTCAGATGTGCATCTTCCCTGCTCTGGTGTTAATGAAACTGACATCTGAAGTGAAGCGAGCGGCTTCCATCTCCATTGGAAATGGAAATGGAGGTGTCAAGGGAGCTCAGAGAATGGAAATGGGGAAACGCTGTTCATCATCATGGCCGCAGAATGCACAGTAATACCACCAGGGCCGTGAATGTGTACAGCGGGCCTTCTGAATGACAGAAGTGTTTGTCAGATTGGGCCTTTTGCGCTGATGGTGCCGACAGCCCAGCTGTGGGGCTGTCAGTGTAGATGTCTTTTGAGGCTGGATGTGTCCTCAAATTTCCCTTTTATGGCAGTTTTAGGAATATGGAAATTCCATGCTGGAAGGGACCTTAGAAACCACGGAGTCCAGTGCTTTTGTTCTACGAGGAGTAAATATAACCCAAAGAGAGGAGGCAGCTTGCTAAGTTCAAAGTGATGGTTATGTCAGCGGCTAGGACAGAACTCGGGCCTGCTGAGCTCCCACCAGTGCTCTTTCCTCTGCTCTGAAAAACCTTCCCTAGTAAATTACCTTGTTGCTGGTTAACGCATTGACAAGAGACATCCTTACATGGTGCAGACAGCACATGGTTTAGTGGAGGCGACACGCCCATCCTGTGAAACACAGGTCTAATCTTTTTCTCAGGCGTCCAGACTCCTTGGGGCAGACAGGCACAGTTACATTCTCTTATTTCTGGAGCGTGGGATCATGGGTGATTTTAATTTTATTTTTGTCTCTTTTTGAAAAAAAGTTAATACTATTTACATGGTTTCTCCTCTAGTGAGTGTGTATTGCTTTTGTGCTTTAAAAATAAGACAAGCCCTGGCTGGTTTTTCTCAGTGGTTAGAGCATCGGCCTGTGGAACAAAGGGTCTGGTTTGATTCCCAATTAAGGGCATATACCTGGGTTGCAGCCTGATCCCATGTGCAGGAGACAACTGATCAATGTGTCTCTCTCTTATTGATGTTTCTCTCTCTCTCCCCACTCCCTTCTTTTCACTGTCTTTATGAACAATGGAAAAAATATCCTTGGGTAAGGATTAACCAAAAAGAATAATAATTTAAAAAAAAACAAGACAAAATATTTTGAAGGATTTTAGGGTCCAGGATATGTCCACGGGAATGGGTTGTTGGATCAGAGCAAAGAGCTTTGTAACAGAGGGTGAGGGTGGTGTCAACATTTAAGGCTGGGTTGTCAGCTGTGGGCCAGGAAGATGATGAAGTCATTCCTGATGATGGTGTGAGATGGGTCAGAGAGAAAGCTGGAAGTCAGGGGCCAATGTCTTCAACAAATGGGCAGAGCTGGGAGGGCTGCTGTGGAAATGAGGAAAAATAGGGAGTGAGGTAGATAGATGGCATGGACTTCAGTGATAAATAAAAGTCATGGAAGCAGCAACAAGACCCTAATAGGGGGAGAGGGATGTGGGTAAGAGCCAGAGCACCACCAAGACAAGAAGGTTGAGTTAATATTTTGTGGTTGAAGGTGTAGGGGAGTTTTCTTTTTTCTGTTTCTCCTCCGTTTATTATGAAATATAACACAGAGGAAAAAGTACAAACTGTTACCAAATGTATGGTCACTTACATGGTCAGTTACAAGCCCATTCCTGGTGGCCACAATGGACTCCAAGGCAGGGACACTCCTCTTTTATTTCTGTTTACTTAGCCTAGAAACCAGGAGCTAGGGTGCAAAGAGACCAGCTTTGGATTCTGCTCTGAAATTAGCCAGGGGTGTGTATATATATATATATATATATATATATATATATATATATATATATACATATCCTATCTAATAATAGACAAACATGGTAATTGACTGTACCTTTGCTATGCCTCCCATTGACTAATAAGCATGATATGCAAATTAACCGCCAACAAAGATGGCGGCTAATTTGCATACTGCAGGCAGGGCAGGACAGCGCCATCCTGCCTGCCCTGCCGCCATCCAGGCCTGCTATCTGCGACCTGGGGTGGCGGGCGTCCGTGTGCGACCTGACCCGGGACGGCGCCCCAACCCCTGGATCAGCCCTGCCATGTGCACGACCCGGGGTGGCTCCCCAACCCACGAATCGGCCCTGCTGTGTGCGTGACCCGGGGAGGTGGGGCAGGCACTGAGGGATCGGGCCTGCCATCTGCCACCCGGGTAGTGGGCCTAAGCCAGCAGGTGGTTATCTCCTGAGGGGTCCCAGACCGTGAGCGGGCACAAGTGGGACTGAGGGACACCCCCCTACCCCTCCTCCCCCATCAGTGCACAAATTTTTGTGCACCAGGCCTCTAGTATATGTATATTCATTCTTCATCACTGCATCATTGCAAGGTTCATTGTTGGATGACTATGAAGCAACAAAACTAATTTTAAAAATAGTAAATAATTAACATTGCTCTTTAAAATCCCTTCCAGAATCATGTTCTTGTCCTTCCAAGGAGTCACCCAGACGACTATACATTTATCCTCAAGATCTTACAGTTGCTCCAATCATTTTGAGAAGAACTCTTTCTGCACTGTCTTTTACACACATGAGATAAATCAGTCTCTACCCCACAGTCATCTGTTGGTTGAGTCTCTGTGGAGTTAGAGCAAAAGCAGATTGCTCAGCTTGGCCACTCATCTGATTCACCAGACTTGAGTTCTTAGCATTTTTGACTGCTTTGGAATCTGCATTGGATTTCGATTGCATATAAAACTTCTTAGAATGGTACAGAGCTCTTTAAAATTTGACCTCAGCCTGTTGCACTCCCATATCTCTTGCTGCCTCCCAACTTCATTCATCTTCTATATCCTGCTAATGATATTCTATGTTCCAGCTTCAAAAACTTCACTCTTCCCTAAATCACCATGTTCTTTTGTGCCTTTGCTTCTCTGCCCACAATAACTTTCCACACATCATTGGCCTCCTCATTCTCAGGGTATAAATCAAACATCACCAGATCCAAGTTATTGCTTTCTCTAAGCTCTCTCATCTCCCTGAAAGTATTGCTGCTTTAGCCTTTGTGCTCGAGGGGGATTATTATTATTTTCAGTCTGGCTTCCCCTGTAGAGTGTATGCTCCTCTAGGATAGGCTCCAGGGTTGTGTTGATATGATATTCCCAGGGCTTCACACTGAGTTAGACACAGGGTAGGGAAGAATGATCCCAACATTAAGTCTCCTTCAAAGGAGATATTTTTAAACATCTGCTACAGACTGGAAGGCTTTAAGCATGTGTGTATTATATGCATACTAGAGGCCTGATGCATAAAATTCATGCAAGCTTAGGCCTTCCATCCTCTAGCTGCCAGCACCAGTTTCCCTCTGGCACCCAGGACCCGGGCTTTGCTCCAGCCCTGACTTTGGCTGGAAGGATGTCTGGAATGACATCTGGTTTAATTAGCATATTACCCTTTTATTATTATAGATTACTCCAGGTGCTGGGCAGCCTGCAGGGATTTATAGATGAAAAGGAGCTAGTCCTTACACTCAAAGAGGTACAGGCTACAGGAAGAGATGAAGAGGAAGCAGGAAGTCAGAAGCCAATGGGGTATGTTGTGGAAGAGCCGAGGAGGAAGGGGGTCCATGTGACCCTGACACCTTATGAAGCGGCTTCATTAATCACACATGATTAATAAATACTAGTCCTGTTGTTAAAACAGCAATCTGTTGGGGTTGTGAAGGCATCATCTACGTTTATTTTGACCTCAGCTAACGATCCCTCACTGTCTGTTCCGCATTGCCTGACATTCCATTACAAGCCACCAATTTAGAGAACAGCCTTATGTGCTCCAGAGAGTTCTGTTAAAATATGCACGTGTGTTATCAAGATGGCTAACAGTACCTCAGAGCCTCCTGACACCTAACCTTTAGGTCATCTTGACTCCTCCACTTCCCACTCCTCATACCTCAAGTCAAAGTCCTGAGAATTCTTCCTTGTGTCTCTCACATCTGGCCCTTCTTCAGACTCACTGTCACCATTTTAGTTCAGGGAATGACCTCTGGAATATCTTCAGTCTCTCCTCACTGTATTTCATGCCATTGTCTAGTTAATGTACCGAAAACAGTTATTTTCTGTTCAAAAATCTTCAGAGGTTTGCCCACATTTTAAATATAATATTTAGGGACCTTTGTGAGTGGATTCCAGCTGACTTTTCTAATTTACAGTGGCAGTGAATTAGTTAGGAGATAGATCGAGCAGCTGCAAGAAAACGACCTAATTATGGTAACATAAACAAGCAAAAATCGAAGTAGATGGGCAGGGACTGAGGGAGGCTGCTTTCAAGATGACCCCAATAATTCCTGCCTCCTCCCATCCATACACTTGTGCAGTTCCCTCCTACCTGCATCAAAGTAAATGAGGAAAAGTATTTTTATTTACATTGTATATATGAGAAACTGATACTCAAAAAAGTTAAGTGATGTGATTGGTATAATGGGTGAAAGGGACAAGAATCAGGGGTCCTGATATCAAATCCAAGACTTTGTTTATGATGCTATTCCTTGGGAGGAGAGGAAATTGAATGAATGAAATTAAGCATTTTCCATTCATTCAAATGGTGGCTAACACAGGTAAGCAGAGCCCTCACATCCAGAGATAACAATGCACAAATACATATTTACCCTTCAAAATTCTTTTCAGTTAAATACATTAGTAAATGATGAGTAACATCAAAAGGGATGTGGACACCCCCCCCTTTCTCCTCTATCTTTTTAATTAATCAACCCATCCCCTTTTCTGTTGGCTCAGAGATAAAAAGATTTGCATAATATCCGGGTTGCCATGGCTGTTAACGTGCTTGGTTAATTAACTCTTAAAGGAGGAGTCATATAAAAGCCTATAAATGACCACATGAATTATGCATAAGGGACTCAACTCAAGTCATGCATATAAGATGGGCATTAAGAACACAAACTTGACTCTCTTTTTCTTTTATAAAGACCCCTACACGGGTCTTGCTAGCCTAGTCCGCAGCCTTCTTGTAGAACAAAATGGAATTTGACACAGTGGTTTGAACAAATTTACAAAATGAAGAACAGTAGCCAAGAAAATCAAGTTTTATAAACACAGTTGGCATCTGACAAATAATAATAATAACAATATGTCTTTTCAAATTTCTGTATATCTTAATAGAACATTATATAATCATTCACGTAGTGACTGATAAAATCCAAACCTTCTTCCACCCAGCTAAGAAGAACCAGTTTTAGACTAGCAAGTGATTTGCTGACAAGCTCAGGAGGCGCAGAAGAGGTTCCAATCCCATCTCCTGTTCTCCCCATTTATTCTCTATGATACTTTTGAGGACAAAACTGAGTCTCAATGGGGATAATTTGGCACAGGAGGGACAGGCCATTGCTAATTTAGGAAGACCGAGATGCAGGGGAGACCCTGGTCTTCGCCACAACAGCCAAACTCCCTTTCAACTTCAGCTGTCCAAGACCTAGTCCAGTTAGTTCAAACCCATCTTCTCACCAAATTCCCAGGCTATTAAAGATTCAGGGACACCTCAAAGGGAATGTATAGGCTGTCCTTTTGTCTGAGACCCTGATCTCGAGCATGGCCTGGAAAAGAGCACTCCTGTGTTGGTTTGATTGAACCTTATTTGGGAGAATTTGTTTTTGTCTTTTAACCACATGTAACTTAAGAACAGCTTGCTGATGCTTTCCCATGGTGATCATGGAGAAATCAAGATTTGGGTCAGTTGGCATGTAAGTCCACTCCCAGCCATTGCCATCTCTCACCAGGCTAGGGCAATAGTCCCCGATGTTGCCTCCTTGCCTCCCCTCTCACTCCACACAGCCCATTTTCCACACAGCAGCTGAAACTACCTATAGCTTTTTATCACACTTAGAACAGACTCCAAGCCCCTTAGCCCTGCCTACGAGGCCTTCCATGACATGGCCCTGGCGGGCTTCCCTAAGTAACTTTGTACCACCCTCCTCCTTGCCCATTACTCTCCAACCCTTGGTTTCTTAAACACACTAAGCTTGCTTCTACCTGAGATTCTTCACACTCCTTCCTTTTACCTGGAATAATCCCACCACTCTATTTTTTCCTTTCCAGCTCCTTGTCATTTCCATTTATTTTATTTTATTTTTTTGTTACTCCTCACCTGAGGATATTTTTCCATTGATTTTTTAAAAAATATATTTTATTGATTTTTTACAGAGAAGAAAGGAGAGGGAATAGAGAGTTAGCAACATGGATCAGGGAGAAACATCGATCAGCTGCCTCCTGCACACCCCCCACTGGGGATGTGCCCGCAACCAAGGTACATGCCCTTGACCGGAATCGAACCCGGGACCCTTGAGTCTGGAGGCTGACGCTCTATCCACTGAGCCAAACCAGTTAGGGCTGATTTTTTTTTTTTTTTTTTTTTTTTTTAGAGTGGAACGGAGGGGTGGGGGGGGGGGGAGAGAGAGAGAGATCGATGTGAGAGAGACACATCGATTCGTTGCCTCCTGCATGCACCCCATCCTGGCCAGGGATCATGCTTGCAACAGAGGTACATGCCCTTGACCAGAATCAAATTTAGGACCCTTCAATATGAAGGCCAATGCTCTATCCACTGAGACAAACCAGCAAAGGCTCCATTTCTTATTAAATGTCACTTCCCCCAGAGCATCCTTCCCTGACCATCTGATCTGAATTAATAGTTCTAGCACATGACTTGGTTTTATTTTCATCTTATTGCTTCCTGATATGTCATTGTTTGTAATTTGATCTGTTTTTTTTTTTTGTGACCCAACCATAAAATTATTTTCTTTTTTTTAAATATATTTTTATTGATTAAGATATTACATATGTGTCCTTGTCCCCACGTTACCCTCTACCCCCTCCCCCGCTCATGCCCTCCCCCCCCCCCCCCCCCCCCCGTTGTCCGTGTCCATTGGTTAGGCCTATATGCCTGCATGTAAGTCCTTTGGTTGATCTTTCCCCCTTTCCCCCACCCTCCCCTACCCTCCCTCCAAAGCCCGACAGTCCAATCAATGCCTCTCCGTCTCTGGATCAGTCCTTGTTCATCAGTTTATGTTGTTCATTATATTCCACAAATGAGTGAGATCATGTGGTATTTATCCGCTCTCCAGTTCCATCCATGCTGTGGCAAATGGTAAGAGTTCCTTTTTCTTCTTCCTCTTCTTAAAGAATACCTTTCAGCATTTCATATAATGCTGGTTTGGTGGTGATGAACTCCTTTAGCTTTTTCTTATCCGTGAAGCTCTTTATCTGACCTTCTATTCTGAATGATAGCTTTGCTGGATAAAGTAATCTTGGTTGCAGGTTCTTGGTATTCATCACTTTGAATATTTCTTGCCACTCTCTTCTGGCCTGCATGGTTTCTGTTGAGAAATCAGCTGACAGTCGTATGGGTACTCCCTTGTAGGTAACTAACTGTCTTTCTCTTGCTGCTTTTAAGATTCTCTCTTTGTCTTTTGCTCTTGGCATTTTAATTATGATGTGTCTTGGTGTGGTCCTCTTTGGATTCCTTTTGTTTGGGGTTCTCTGCGCTTCCTGGACTTGTAAGTCTATTTCTTTCACCAGGTGGGGGAAGTTTTCTGTCATTATTTCTTCAAATAGGTTTTCAATATCTTGCCCTCTCTCTTCTTCTGGTACCCCTATAATTCTGATGTTGGTACGCTTGAAGTTGTCCCAGAGGCTCCTTACACTATCTTCATATTTTTGGAATCTCTTTTCTTTTTTCTTTTTCAGTTGGGTATTTTTTGTTTCTTTGTATTTCAAATCTTTGACTTGATTCTTGGGATCCTCTTGTCTGCTGTTGGATCTCTGTAAATTATTCTTTATTTCAGTCAGTGTATGCTTAATTTCTAGTTGGTCCTTTTTCATGTCCTCCATGGTCTCACTATACTTATTGAGGGACTCATTAAATTTATCGGCGGTTTCCATAAAATTCTTGAAAAACCTTATAAACGTGGCCTTGAACTCTATATCCAGTCATTTGCTTTCCTCCGTTTCTGCCATTTGTGACCTGTTTCTTTGTCTCCGCATTTTGGCTGTTTCCCTGTGTTGATAGAATGGCTTTGTGTGCTAGGTGTCCTGTAGGGCCCAGTGGCTCAGCCTCCCCAGTTACCTGAGGTGGACACTCTTGGTGCACCCCCTTATGGGCTTTGTGCACAGTCTTGTTGTAGCTATGCCTTGGTTGTTGTAGGCTCACTGGGAGGAATTGACCTCCAGGCCAATTGGCAGTGAGAGTCAGCTGTGTCTATGGTGGGAGAACTTCTGTGCTGGAGACACCCTTCTGGGGCAAGACTTGCTTTAGTGGGGCTTTGGTGCTCACTGAGACTGCACCCTGAGTGTGTCCCTTATGGATCTGAGGAGTTGTGATCTGGATGGTCCCCCTCTGACCACTGGGTACAGTGGCTCTTGGATCTAAGGATGTGCACAGCAGGAACTACGAAGAGAACTGCAGATTCCCCTTCCTTTTTTTGGAGTTTGGAAGTGCCCTGATGATGCTCAGCTGTGTAGCAATGCAAGCCGCTGTGGGGCCTTGGGCCTTCTCTTGGAAGCTCTGGGTCTATCTGGCCCGGCTGCAGTTAGGTAATTACAGGTTGCAAATGGCCGGGGCATTCATATGCAAAAGCCTCTGCCGCAGCCTGGGCGGGGCGGGGGCTCAAGGAATCAAAGGGCAGAGCAGGCAGCTATGGCGGAGCCTCAGCCCCGCCCTAAGGAGTCGCGAGTCCCAGTGTCCCGGCAATGGCTGCAAGCACCTCTGAGGGAAAGCTGCCCTCAAGCTCGCCCGCTGCCAGAGAGACCAGTTTCTCCCCGTATGAGTGCTGGGTCCCCAGAGACTTCCCGGAGCCAGATTTCAGAGCCGTGGGGAGCTTGTCTCCCTCCGGATTCAAAAAGACAGCGGCGTCCTCAGGTGCCAGACCCTTTCCGCGCCCGCACCTCTGCACTCCACCTCTGCAGCTCCTCTGGCTCAGCTCCTCTGGCTCTCAGTGTGCTTTTCTTTCCTTCTAGTTGTAGAATTTACACTCAGCCAGCTCTCCTGTAGTTCTGGATGAGTCTGGCTTGTGTTTTTGATGCATTTATCAATTGTTGTGGGAAGCAGCAATTTCCCAGTGTTTATCTATGCCACCATCTTAGTTTTTCCTCAATTTGATCTGTTTTATTGTGTGGCGTTACCCTTCCAAACTGTCAGCTGCAAAGGCAGACACCTCGGTGTCTAATTCTCCATTGTGGCTCCAGCGCTAGAACACTCGGCTGGCACTAGGACACACGGTGTTTGTGGAGTGAACAAATGAAAAAATAAGTGCCTTTGTTTTAATTTGGATCAGTCATATGAGAAAAATATGTTGGTTTATGTCCATGGAATTGATTCAGTCATTTCATAAAAACAGATCTTTCCCAGTTAATGTCAATTCATAGTTGAATAAAAAAAATTAGTAGGAAATTTAGCTTTAGAAAATTAGTGTCCAATTCAATGGACGCAGACAACTAAAAACGTCATTCGAGTTACAATTGCTGGTCTTGGGATTGCCTTATCTTTCTCTGGGCTCCAAGGACACAACACAAGTCCTGTGTCCTCTGTAAGTTTTTGACCTCCCAGCCCACAGAATTGCTCTCTTTCTTGGATGGCCCTCCTTTCATAGCACTTAGAATTTTAGTCACTCCTCAGGACTTGGGCAGAGGTGGCTATTAGGTAGTCTCTGCTCTTTGGGGTGAATTTGCAGGTGGGCAGAGTGAGGCTAGGTGCCCTTTTATATCTCCTGGGCTCCTATTTCTCCTGGGCTCAATCGTGGACTTTTTAGTACAGCATTTGTCCTGTGGATATTGTGTTGACCCCTTGACCCAACTCCAGTGTTTTTTTTTTTTTTTTTCTCCAGTTTTGTTTTAAATGAATGTCTGCTCCTTGCAAGGGTAGGGTCCCAGGATAGTCTGACCCCAGTTTTGGCCATGGCCAGTGGCAGTGGGCAGGGCAGCGTTCAAAGGGGGAACCCTTTCCAGGATGTCCCAAATGTGGAGGGCGCTTCCCCTTTCCCTTTCAGTTGAGATAATTCAGTGAAGTCATTCTTAGCCAGAAATAAGTTGTAAAAAGGCAAGAACTAGATCCCTTTACCTCCCACCATAGCTTTCCACAAAAGAGGGAGATCCTCCCAGCTGAGATCTAGTCTCATTTTAGCTGATACTACTGGGCAACCCACAATAATCCCCCTCCACAGCCAGGAACCCATTAGCATCTCTTTACCAGATAAGTGATGAGGCACGAGCAAGTCTCCAGACATCTCCCCCTGTAAAGGGGTTTGAATCTGGGAGAAATCAAGTCCTTAGTATAAAGATATGGTAAAAATCTTACTTTTCCTAAGAGCAGACGAACGTTTCCCTCTTTGTAGAGAAACGTGTTGCTATCAGGTAATTCTTTTGATAAGATACTTGGAAAGAGGGTGGGGCATCTGAGCTACAGTCTTGACTCCTGGGATTGTCTTATAAGGAAGGTGGATTCAGATGATTGAAAAGTTCAAAGAAATTCCTGACCCTAAATCTCTCATTGATAAGGAGATTAATTTTTTTTTCCTTGAAAGCCTTTCTGCCTTTCAGAACTTTTATTAAAACATAACTCTCCCAACTAGGGGTAAACTCTAAGTCATTCATCAGGTGGTAGATTACAGACCCTCAGGTACACTCCATGGAGTCCTATACTAATATAATAACCCTACAGTATAGAATTTACCATGTTGCTTTTTTTCCATGGTTGTGACCCCACCAGGTTGATAAGGACTCTAGAAAGCAGACAGTTTATCTTATCCATCTGTTCTCTCCCAGGCCTGATACGATGCCTGGCACGTGATAGGTCCTTGATAAATACATATTTCTGGAAGAATGACCAACATTGCTAGATGCTTCCAAGTCTGGAAGCCAGCTGAGCTGAGGAGTAGACCACAGACGCTGGCCCAAGAATGGCTGTGGGGAGAAGGTCTCTGGTAAGAAAGGGAAGAGGATCCCTAGACTTCTGAATCTTTCCCCCTTGGCCACACACAACGCACATGGCAAGGAGAGCTGCTTCAGCGGGCAGAGAGAAGTTTCTCAGAGGATGCCATGGACATGTTTGAAACACTTTCTCTCTCCTCTGTGACTGTGACAACTCAGCAAAGCCATTTCATCTCCTCACTAATCAGTAACATTCTCTCCCTGCTAAAGCATTTGGAGTGTGAATTCTAACGATAACTCTGGGAACTGCTCCTGCAATAAACCCAGGGAATTAATGCGGGCTGCAGGGCCGGCTGTGCCAAGATCATGGCAGTTTGATTTTCTCAGGTCACAGCTCCCCCTGAAAGGAGAAAGCGGTGGTTCCTCACCAACCACATGCTGGGGACTGAGGCTTGTGGGGGCTGCGGGATGGCCCCCACAGTGTGGGCTGTGATAGAACTCGGGCCCCAACACCGGGCAGCTCCCCATGCCTTCCAAACAGATGATGGAACAGGACCAGGGGCTCGGCCAGCATGTACCACCCCCTAGAGCAGAGGGCGGTCAGCTCAGCAGGATGTGTTCTGAAAGAGTTGGCAGCATGCTGTCAAGATTGGGAGGCGTGTGGTTCCTCTGGCGACTTTCTGGGAGCTTTTGCTGCTTCTGTGCAGGTTTAGAAACAACAGACACCACCAATCCTTATTAAGCACCTGCTGTACTCTGTGCCAAACATAGTTCTAAGTGATGATACACACATGAATTCACCCAGAGCTCATAACAGCTGATGAGTACGATTATCGCCCCCATTTTACAGTTAGAAACTCTAGAAAGAGGAGCACAGTGTAACGGCTTCTCCTTAGCCAGCTTTTTCCCATTTCAGAGTGACATTTTATAAAAAGGTCTCAGGTTTTGGATTTCCCAGCTGAGAGGGTCTCTATCTTGCTGTCTCCTCCCTCTCCACGGCCCCCTCACCCTAACCCTTCCTTTCCATGGAATGTCTGGCAGTTGACTCTGACCTCTGTCTGAGTGTCCTGGGTTCTGTACCCATAGCCACAAGCCAGCCCTGCCTCACCCCAGCACCCAGCTGGCCTCTTACCCCTACCAGGGGTCAGGTGGGTGGT
This sequence comes from Myotis daubentonii, assembly GCF_963259705.1. Taxonomy (NCBI): domain Eukaryota; kingdom Metazoa; phylum Chordata; class Mammalia; order Chiroptera; family Vespertilionidae; genus Myotis; species Myotis daubentonii. The sequence goes on along the minus strand of NC_081842.1, from coordinate 24,249,348 downwards.
TCCACAAGCTGCCAGGGTCGGCAGTGGAGCACATGGTTGATGGGAACAGCAGGTCCTCTTGTGAAAGCAGGTACTAGCACCTGGCAGGTCTCCGTATGTAGGAGAGATGGATTGCTGAAATGTGTGGTGGTGAAGTTAGATGTGGGTTGACTGGCAAGTCAGGAGTATGAGATGCAGTAGCTGAGTGGTGGCTAAATGATGCAGATGCAGAAGGGTAAAGATAGAAGGTGCAGAATTGCTCTCTCTTGCTTACTCCAATGCTATCTGCCTCTCTTCTATCCAATCTATGAAACTGGACTAACCTCCTACTTTTCTTAGACTTTATTTTTTAGGTTTTTTTATAGACTTTTTTTTAAAGAGAAGTTTTAGATTCATAGCAAAATTGAGTAGGAAGTGCAGAGAGTCCCTATCTACCCCCTGTCCCTACCTACATGCCCGGTTTCTCCCACTGTCAACATCCTGAACCAAAACAATACAGTTGTTACAATCAATGAACCTACATGGACACACCAATATCACCCAGACACCACAGTTTACATCAGGGTTCATACATTCTGTGTTTGGATGAATTAATAATGACATGTGTCTATTATTACAGGATCATACAGAATAGTTTCACTGCCCTAAAAATCCTCTGTGCTCTGCCTACTCATTCCTGTTTGCCCCTCACCCTTGGCAACCACTGATCTTTTTACTGTCTCCCTAGTTTTGCCTTTTTCAGAATGTCATGGAGTTAGAACCATACAATATGCACCCTTTCATGTTCAATGTCCTACTTTTCATTTTTCAACCACTTTCCATGTTGTACCCTTTTCAAATCCAGGGTTTGGGTCCCTGGGTATCTGGGTAATCACATAGTGGGCACAGCCTGTAGGGTGTCCACATAGAGAGAAAGACCGGGGATGCTGCGAGGCAGCGCTAGGGATCTCCGAGGGCCAGAGATTCCCCTCCCACTCTGCCTAATGCTGCGACTGCCCTTTATGTTAGGATGTTGAAGTTCCCTGTTGAAATACAAGCCTAGCATGTGGAAGGGATGATATATGTTATTAAATATTAACATGCTGACTCACATTAGATGAGCCCAAGAGCTGAAGGACAATATGAATCCAGGGGAATGTGCCCAAAAGGGAGCCCAGGGACAGAGGGCGGGGGGTTCCCTGGGCTGTATGTACTGCACAGTCTGAACTCCTGGGAAAGTGGAGAAAGGTAGATAAAACATGGTCTAGTGGAAGTATACACAGAATGAAGGGTTCCTTCGTATAGTAGTTACCTATGTCTGTGGATCAAATTACCCCCAAAACTTAGTAGTTTGGAACCATAAACAATTGTCATCTCACAGTTTCTGTGTCAGAAATTTGAGAGTGGCTTGGCTGGGTAGTTCTGGCTCAGAGCCCCTCATGAGGTTGCAGTCAAGATGTTAGCCGAGGCTGCAGCCGTCTCAACACTGATGGGCAGGTCCCCTTCAAGATGGCTCACTCATAAGGCTGTTGGCAGAGCCCTCAGGTCTCTGTTGGCTGTAGGAAGGTCTTCCCCTCTGGCCCCACCATTGTTCTCTCAGGGGGCTGCTTGAATGCCCTCCTAGCATGGCTGCTGGCTTCCCCCAGAGTGAACAATCAGGAGAGAGCAGGGAGAAGGCCACAGTGCCTTTCGTGACCGGCCCACTACACAGCCATGCCTACCATGTCCCATTTCTTAGAAGTGAGTCGCGGAGTCAAGTCCATGCTGAAGGGAAGGCTCTACTTTTTTTTAAGGAGGAGTTTTGGAGAATTTGTGGATATATTTAACACTATGATCCCTCTGCTGTCTGTACTTACACAGTCGGACTCCTGGAGTGAAAGGACAGAGAAATGTGTCCTGGAGAGAATCATCTATTTGCCATCCAAGACCTGGCTCGAGTGGCCTTTCCACTCACCAGTGGTGGCTCCTGGAAAATCTCACATGCTATGAACCTGGATTTCCATAGTCAGAATTATCCGGACAATATGCCCTGCCCACAAGCTGCAGAGAGCCTTACAGAGGGCTAAGGGTGATGCTTGCGAAACCCTCTCTGTATGTCACAAAATGCTATGCAGACTCAAGCTTCTGTAGTCACGCTAATTTTATAGTTTGCACGTGTGGTCAAGGGAAACATCCATTCAAAATTCGCACAAGCATTCCCGCCTCCCCTGCGGGCAGCATCCAAATCTTTGCCTCTTCCTCATCCTGAAGTGCAGGTCACAGAGTTCTGGCCCAGGTCTGTTTCAGGATCAGGGAGGCATTCATAGGGCGAGGCCTGGTTAACATGCCCCTTCCTGAGCCCCTCAGGATGCCTGGAAACATTTCATACAGGTTGTGGTCCTGTTTCTTGTAGAATCAAGCTAAAGTCATCTACAATTAGGATCATCAGACTCTAATTCAGAAAGCAGAGTTTGTGTTTTGTGTCCTCTCTCCCTGTTGTTAAACCATACTTGATTTCTGCTTTATTTACTGGCCTGGTGGCAGTATTTTATCAAAATGATGTGAAGACAGATTTGTGTGCTAGGAATGCTGTGTTTTTCCTCCCTGCATGCCCTTCCATTGGTTATTGCATTCCAGGTCCCTTTTTAAAGGAATTCTTTGTGATTGAGTCATCGAGCGCTGGAAATTGTATACCTTAGGGGCCTAGAAGGAGGAGTTCAAATGATGTGTTTGTTCCAAGAGACTCTGTAATGGTCACCTCCACCCACCTAAATGTTTTCCATGTTGGGAAGGAGCTTGGAAATGTAAATGAGAACAGACTTTCAAATTTTGGGGAGTAGTCAGTGACATCAGTTTCAGCAGTGGCTGTCTGAGAAGGCACCATCTGAAATATCTCTGGATGTACACTTCAGAGGGAAGAAAAGACCTTACAGACTGGAAATGGGCTCCTGCCACGTTCATCGTAACTTTTATTTCTCAACCAGGCCAGGCCCTCCAGCTGATCCTGGGCGGCGTTCAGTGGTGTGATGCCTGAACATGGCACTATCTGTTTAGGTTCTTGGTCTACCCAGCATTTCCACTCTTTTGGAGCATGATGGACCATCATAGATTGAGCCAGGATTATTTTCAGGGCAAATTTTCCCTTGTGACATAGCCTGGGGATTCCTGTTGTCTCAGGAAATTCAAAACTCTTATAGTAAAGTCAGTTTAAATTCTCTGGAAAATATATAAGAACAGAGGATAAATTAAAAAGAACACAAAACAAACAAACAAACAAACAAACAAACAAAAAGAAAGAAAGAAAAGGTTGGGGAAAGTAAAGAAATGAGGGATTAACATGGCTCCAAAGTGGAAATCACTTATTTCCCCTTCTTTTTTGTGGCAGAGATTGCCAGTGGCCTTGATGTCAGATCTGCTCTTCTTTTATACTCTAGAACCACAGAAACATGCCTCTAGTTTTTAGATGGCCACAAGGTCACCCAACACCTCTTGCAGCGAGGTGCACCATGTGACTAAGTTCTGGACAGGGGCACATTAAACAGAAAGAGAGTCTGCATCTTCCCGGAAGTTTCTTTAAAAGACGTGGTGCATGCTCTTCTCTTCTTTTCTTCTTCCCAATGGCTGGAATACAGATGTGATGGCTACAATTGGAGCAGCCATCCTGAATCAGGAGATGATGTTGGAAATGGAAACCACACACAGCAGAGCCATAGGATAAAAGCAGCCTGGATGAACACCATGGAGCACGATGCCAGCCCTAGCCCATCCATCATCCCTATACATGCAACTGAAAGGTGGTTCAGCTGGCATCTTCATTCTACCATGTTGCCTCTTGGTGTTGTGGCCACGGGAGCAGTGTCACCTGGTGGTTTAGAATGCTAGCTTTCAAAATCAGGTGATTTGGGGTTGAAATCCTGGCTTCACCACCTATGAACTGTATGACCTTGGGCAAATTACTTAATCTCTCTGTTATGATCATGTATTGCTGTGTAACAAATTAACCCCTATTCTGCATACTCATACATTTCAGGGTCAGAACTGTAGACAGGGCACAGCAAATTCATCTCTGTTCCCTGATGTCTGGGTCTGGGGCCTTAGCTGGGAGACTCAACGGCTGAGGGTAACTCAACAGCTTGGGACTGAAATCAAATGAAGGCTCATTCACTCACACATCTGACTGTTGATGCCAGCTGTTCGCTGGGACCTCCAATGGGACCTCAACTGGGACTGCCAGCCAGAGCACCTACACTTGGCCTTTCATTTGGGCTTTTTCTATATGGTGGTTGTATTTCAACAGCGAGTGTCCCTAGAGAGGACCAAGTGGAAACTGGACCTCCTATGCTAGCCTCACATTCACAGAAGTCACACATTCTGCTCATTGAGACAACCACACAGTCCCACCCAGGTTCTAGGGGAGGGGAGATAAACATCAAGACTTGATGGAGAAGCAGCAAAGTTCTTGAAGAACATGCATGACTAGAAATATTATTGTAGCCAGTTTTGGAAAAGAGAGTCAGCCATATTCTCTAAAGCCTTCAGTTCTTCATCTGCAAATGAGGATAACCGTATCTACCTGATAAGGCAGGGTGACATTAGGAGTATTTAACTATGAGCACAGAATGTACACTGACCCATTCACAAGTCACCAAGATTAACACTTCAGTCTCAGATCATGGAACAGTTGTGGAGGTCCCCAGGGGAGAGGAAAGGGTGCATGGGGAGCGACGCTTAGTGGCTGACACTTAGTGGTCTTAGGTCAGGGAATACAGACCACCAGGAAAGAAGCAGGTCAGTAGCTTAACAACCTACTGTTGCATATAGGCTGAATGTCAGCTCTGCTCACATCATTTTGAGGATTGAGTAAGACACTGCATATACAGCACTGGGCACATGGTAAATACAGAATAAACAATGATTATTGTTATAGCTATTTCTGGTACTTTGCCATTCTAATATGCAGCATAGAAATTAAAATCTGAAAAACAGGGGACCCCCTAATGTTTTATCTATTTAACATGAGGACACATGTCTCCGCTTCCCCAAGAGCTTATAGACCATGTGAGTATCTAAGATCTTGAATAAATCAAGTGGATGACCTTTCAATAGATAGATTATTCTTGAGAAATAAGGACTCTGGTTTTTTCCCCCTCTGGTTGGAAACCATGAGTCAATGACAGTATTGCTCTGTATTAGTTTCTTCAACAGCTGTACAAAACTTGAAAATTTCCTAGATGTTTGGTACACATTGTCAGCAAATTGATACGATAAAGGAATAGAAACAAGAGTATTACCCAGCTGTAATTTCAGAAGGGATTTCTGTGGCTTCATAGAGAAGTGTGCTTTGTACCCTAGAGCCCTATATCCTAAAATTAGAATAGGCCAAAAGGGACAGAGTCCAGATCTATAGTTCCTCCTAGAATAGGAACCTCCTTTAATAATGAAATTATGCTCACAGAACCTGACTCACTAGCACATTTCCTGGACATGAAGGAGGCCCCCAGGGTTGGGCTGGTAGATATCTGAATTCTCAGGAAAAAGGCTGATTGTTGTTGAAGAATTTTCCACAATGCGGGGGTAGCCCTATTTTCTGCCAAGCCACATCAGCTGGGAAAGGTCAGATGAAGGGTTGGCTAATGATGTTGACAGGAGCAAAAGCTGACGTTAGCTTTGAGCACCTGTCCAACAATCTGGGTCAGAACACCCCTTCGGGTTCTCCTTCCCTCTGTCTCTGGGGACCCCATAGTTCTCAGAGGTGCCTTTTAGAGTGTTTCTGCTGCAGCTGTAGGCTCCAGACCCTGTTCCCACCAACCGGTCTGAGCAGGAGCTGCTGCAGCCATGGTCCCCTCCACCTTAGGGAATGACCTAAGGCTGCCTCTGTGCAGCCATTGCTGTCTGGAGGTTCACTCTGTGGACTGAGGTGGGCAGTCGCTCCACTAGGGTCACATCACCTGAATTAGCACAGAAAACGTGCTGTGTGGTCTGGCACTAAATTCCCTGGGGGCAAGGTTAGGGAACAGCTGAGGGGTGTCGTGTGTGTGGCATCCAGAAATGTCTCTCCTCACCACTTGGTTTCCAGTGTGGCACCCCAGCTTCTTCTCTGGCCTCTGGGTAGTTTCTGATCCCCCCTGGGTCCTCTCTGAGAGTCCAGGCCTGCTATTGCCCCTCCCATTTTTTGTTGAGCAGCCCCCTCCCCAAACACAGAATTGCTTTTTCCTCCCACAGGTATTGTTCACCTTCTCAGGCAAATAACTGGCCTTCTGGTCACTCTCACAGGGTGCCACCATTTATTAGATGGAAACACGCGTCTCTTGGATCTTTGACTGTAATTTGGTGACCTTCACTTAACCCTGATAATCAGCGGAAGATGAATTTTAATTGGGTTCAAAGCCAGACATTTACCGTGCAAGCAAATCTCATTAACCCCTTGTTTAATGAGAGCCCTTACTAAAGTTAAATGTGGTACTTCACTTGACTCATCTTAACTGGTAGCAAATTCACTTTTTTTGTTTGACAAACATTTGCCAGGTGCCTACTGCATAGGAAGCACTGAGTTGTGGGGACACAGCAAAAGTAAATAGTTCCCAGCATAAGGTGCTAATAGTTTGGTGAGAGAACTGAAGAGGTGGTGACGTCTCCAGTGGTCAGTCAGAGAGGGAAGCAGCACCAGGTCCTCACTCAGCATGGGCTCTCCAACCCAAGAGATGATCAGAAATTTAAGACGGTTTGAAGCCTTCTTAGGTGGTTAGGAAAAAGGGTTCAGGAGATGGTCCCTTGTGTGTTTCTCTGCCTCTGTGGATGGAGAATAGGGAGGGCATTTTGGAGACACAGTAAACAAACCTAAAAGGTTCTCAAACTTCTCCCTGGAGCTAAGCTGCATTCACAGGAAGCAAAACTTTGTAAGGGTCTCCATTTAGCCCAGTAATTGTGGAAATTCAATTGTCTGTATTTTGAAGAAAATTTTTATTTCAAGGATCAAGGCCAGTGTTTCTCCAATGTTTTTAGACTATGATTTTTTTTACATTGTGTTCCAGTAAATATGTACTGAAAAATGATTTCTAACTAAAATTGTCTCATAAAACAATACTTAATCATACTGCTTTGAATATACTCTGTTTTCTCTCTTGGTCTTATCCCCTTCTCTCTCTCTCTCTCTCTCTCTCTCTCTCTCTCTCTCTCTCTCTCTCTCGTTGGTTACTACCCACTAAATTGACTTAACAGATAACTAATGCTTTTTAAAATCACAGCTCTGGATCACTGAATGCAAAGTCTTGAATTGCCAATCATCCCTTCCCAGTAGCTGAGTGACTCAGCTACTGAGCTTTGCTCATCATGTCTACAAGGCAATTAGAGCCCAGGTGGGATCACTGGCTGGGTCAGGATGACTCACCTAAAGTACCATTCTGTTCTGTAAAATTGGGTGAATTTATTTTTCTGCCTGTGGTGGGTGAAGCTTTCAAAACTGGCAGAGCAGGCAGTTGGTCTTTATGTATCATGTAACAGCTTTATTCTATAACTAAAGGCCCGGTGCATGGATTCGTGCACTGGTGGGGTCCCCCAGCCTGGCCTGCAGAGATTGGGCTGAAACCAGCTCTCCGATGTCCCCCAAGGGGGTCCCGGATTGTGAGACGGCAGTTCTCGGGTGAAACACCCCAGAATCAGGCAGCCTACTCTCTGGTTCCTGGTGCGTCACCTGAGAACCACAACTGCCAAGTCACCGCAGCTCAGCAGCTCCTGCGTTGAGCGTCTACCCCCTGGTGATTATTGCACGTCATAGCTACTGGCCAGTTGGCCATTCGGCTGGTCGGCCAGTTGCTTAGGCTTTTATATATATAGATACCCAGAGCTTTTTTGGCACATTAAAACTAAACACTTGGAAATTACTTCAAATAGTATCTGCAGCCGTTTTATTTATTTTATTTTTGCTTTTCAATTTTTTTTTATTTTTCAGTTATAGTTCACATACAATATTTATTAGTTTCATGTGTACAACAAAGTGATTAGACATCTATATAACTTATAAAGTGATCACCCTGTTAAGCCTAATTCCCATCTGACACCATGCATAGTTATTACAATATTATTGATGACATTCCCTATACTGTACTTTAGATTCCCCACAACTGTTTTTATAACTGGATATTTGTACTTCTTAATCCCTTCACCCATCTCCTCTGGAGCCATTTTAGAAAAATCAACTTCAGAATCACTTTGTTCTCATAAAGAATACTCAAGTCATGTTTAATATGTTTCCATTTCTTGGACTTGAGCCTCAGTAGTGTTATAAAAACCCATTCAGTGTGGTGTAGTGGTCGGGTTTATGCTTGAAAGTCTGCATTTCAGTTTGCTCCTCTGTTAAATGGGGGTAATACTGGTCCTGTTTTCACGGGAGTGTTGTAAGGAGTACTGATAGTGTGACTGTAATGAACTTTTCAGAGTGCCTGGCTTATGGCAGATGCACGGTGGTGGTGGAGATTCATTGGTGTTACCATCCTGCATTGCTTCAAAACTTGTTGCCTTCCCTGTGTTGCTCAGGTCAGCAGTCCCTGCCCGTGGCTCTGGGAGACAGTTTTTCTGACTGTAGATACTTGACATATAGACTTCCTTGTTTAGATCCCACTTGGTTCCTCCCTAGGTGACCTCCTTCACTTATTGAAAGATAGGAGAGAACTTTACAATAACAAGGAAGTGAAATTCCATTGCTTTTCTAGAGGACACAGCAAGGGTGCCAGATTCAAACTTCCCATATCTTTATATCAAACTAGAGGCCTGGTGCACGAATTAATGCACGGGTTGGGCTGGCCGGCAGGAGGGGCTGTGGATGGTTGGCCAGTTGGCCCCACCCCCTGGTCGAACTCTCAGTTGAACTGGTTGAACTCCTGGTCAAGGGGACAACTTGCATATTAGCCTTTTATTGTATAGGATAATTATCTTTATATGAATTTTCATGGGGATGTCCTCCATGTAGAAAACTCCCCCTAAGTGAGAGATACTGAGAGGGGAATCTAAATCTGCCTGAATTTGGATTAAAATGTGACAATAATGCTCTGTGACTCAGGGAGAGGGACGATGGGGAGAGATAGGGTCCAGTGAATAACTGAATTCTGAAAAACATTTAATGAAAAACATTTACTGTGTGTCTCCCATTCATGTTGCACTGAACCATTAGGAGATTACCACTTAATTGAAAGTTAAAATATATTTATATATTAACTTCTAAAAAATAACCCAAGAGTGCCCAGCTAGTGTGGCTCAAGGGTTGAGTGTTGACCTATGAACCAGGTGGTCCCTGGTTTGATTCCCTGTCAGGGCACATGCCTGGATTGTGGGCTTGATCCCCAGTGAGGGGGCATGTGGGAGGCATCCAATGAATGATTCTCTCTCATCATTGATGTTTCTATCTCTCTCTCCCTCTCCATTCCTCTCTGAAATCAATAAAAAAATACAGTAAAGACATAAAAATTACTCAAGAGAACTCATGGGCCATTGGATAATGATGCTTCCTGTTTCTTACTTGACACAATGTGTTGTGAGTTGTAAACATTTTCTGAAAGTGGGATAAACCCTAGATAAACCCTATATATTTGGTGAATGAATAAAGAAGTAATTAAAGAACATGTGCAAAAGTAAAGAAGAGTGTACAAACTCAGGGGGAAATAGACATACAGTCTAGAGAGAGAAAGTTCATCATTTACAGTAAGTTTTGTACACAGGGAAATGCTGAGAAAGCTAGTCTTGGCCTTAGCTGTATTGTTGATACATGTGGACTGTTCTGGTGTCCATGTACTCTGCTCTGGTAGAGAACTAGTTAGTTAGATACTTGGGTTGGCCCATCTACAGCGACATCAAAAAAACTATGGAAGAAGTATAAGGTGCATGTGGTTGACATCAATACAGAACTCCTGACTTTATAGACCTATATCTACTTATCCATATCTTATATCTCTATCTCTATCTCTATCTCTATCTCTATCTCTATCTCTATCTCTATCTCTATCTCTATCTCTATCTCTATCTCTATATCTATCTATCTCTCTCTATATATACTAGAGGACCAGCGCGCAAAATTGCACGAGACTCAGTCCCACTCTGCCACCATGGGACCCCAGACCTGCCGCCCTGCAGTGCCGCAAGACCCATCAATGCACCTCCTGGTGACTGGTTGTTTGGTCATTATGGCATTATGGTGTTACGGTGTTACTGCCACTGGCCTTTTATAATATATGTGTGTGTGTGTGTGTGTGTGTGTGTATCTTATGCATAAATACTTCTTTATAGGAACAACCTATGAAGCTATATCAAAGATCCTTATTTTGTCCCATTCTTCCCAAGGTGGATCATTTCCAGAGTTATAGGTAGAAATTATAGGTAGAAAGTTGTTGACCCAGGAGACGATCAGTGTTAACATGGCAAGACTCATAAGAATGGGTATAAATTTCTTTCTTCTATCGCAATCTATTTTACTTTACTTTCTCTCCTCAGGCAATGGTTGTGGAGTGGGGGGCAGGGGCAGAGTTCTAAGACCACAAGAAGCGGAAAAGGACAGGACAGGTTGAGTCTCTCTCAGATCCTGACAGGGTCAGGATGTGGCCTTCCTGCCTTTAAGGACTAGGCAGGCATGGCCTTCAGGGGCTTCCTAGGAGTCTTTACCCCTAACTTCCTGACCACATTGACCATGGCGCTTAGCTGGAACCTCTTCCATGGCTAATAATACGCCTTGTATTATTATGGCTCCTCTCAAAACACTAGCACACATATTATCTTCTTTGAAACTGACAGTAGCCCTTGTTCTGGGCTTTATTTTCATAGAAGAGACAAATGCAACCCAGATCTTCACACTGTAAAGGCCTCTGCACTAAGCCAGTCCGTTTGACTTAGTGAGGAACCCACAGATCCTCTCTGTAGAGGAAGACACATATGCCGACACATAGGAATGGGCTATTTCTTTTTCCCCATAAAGAAAACAGGTTTCATTTTTCCTTAGTGCCATAGAAACTAAATGCTTGACCATGCTTTTATACGCAAAAATATCCCCATAGCAGAGAGAAATAAAGTTAATTCAAGAAGCAAATATGTCTATATATAAGTATATAGGACAAAGGTGGTGATATAACCTATATTTTAAATAAAAATCCTAATTTATAGTGTTTAAAAATTGTATAGCTGATTACATTCTATACTAATAAAAGACAAACATGCAAATTGACCGTACTTTCACTACGCCTTAAGCCATGCCCACCAGCCAATCAGAGCGACTATATGCAAATTAACCCAACCAAGATGGTGGCCGGCAGCCATGGAGCTGGAGCGAGCAGGAGGCTTGCTTGCTCCAGTGATGGAGGAAGCCAAACTTCCCCACATGCCTGGGCCTGGCTCTGAGCTCCACTGAAAACAAAGTTTCAATTATAGAAGGAAAACAAACCTCAGATACCTGCTTTCAGCCAGCTGTGGCCATGGAGCTGTAGCAAGCAGGAGTGGGTTGCCCCTGGTGATGGAGGAAGCCAAGCTTTCCGAAGGCCTCCGCTAAAGGCAACAAAGTTTCAATTATAGAAGGTAAATAAATCCCAGAATAAAAAAAGAGAAAGAAAAAAAGGAGAGGCTGGGAGCTTACGTCACCAGGGTGCTTGGCCAGCCTGAAAACGGCCCTCAGCCCTTCACCCAGACTGGCTAGGCACCCCAGTGCGGATCCCCCACCCTAAAGGGGGTGTGGCCAGCCTGAAAACAGCCCTCATCCATGGGATGAGGGTCCCCACTGGGGTGGACATCCTCTGAGGGGTCCCACACTGCAAGAGGGCATAGGCCAGGCTGAGGGACCCCCCAAGTGCACAAATTTTTGTGCACCGGGCCTCTAGTATGAATATATAAAGCTGAGTTTATTTCTTTGTATGGGTTTTGCTTCAATAAAAATAATTTATTAAATGAGCCACTAAATGTGATACACAAGTCAGAAAATAATTTTTCATCAGACTTTATGCCTTAATTTTTATTTTAGAAAAAATGGAGTCATCATTGTTAAAGGAAAAAAAATCAGCTTACAAATTAGTTATGTCCTAAGGTAGACAGGCCTAATCTGACTTCATTGGAGATGATTTTGATATAAGGCAGGGATATAGCTCCAGAACGTGGTTGAACTCAGACAAACTGGGGCATTGCAGTCAGAGCAGGACTTGAAGACCAGTGTGATGCTGAGCTACTGAGGAACTGACCCTGAGCTCCTTATCCTGTTCCCAAGAAGGATGGCTTCCAGACATGAGACATCAGTGGGACTTACAGGTGTGATGAGATAGGACCCACAGCTATCAAAACAAGACCATGCAAGACAAGGAGGTGAGTGGATCATTTTGCAGGGCCATTCCCCCATCACCACCAAGGCACAGCTGTATTAAATGCTAATGTGGCATTTGTGACCATTTGTGACGTTATGTTAGCATTCCAGCCACAGTGCTCCTGGGCTTCTCCTTCTGGGCTTTCCTCAGGGAGCGGAATTGTGGTGTTGGAGCTGATAGTTAATGTTGGATGGGATTTTCCCATAGGCAGTGAAATGTGACACCGAAGATGAGACAGTAAGTGAATTAGGGCTGAAACAAAAAAAGCAAAACCTAAGTTTCACGGACACTTATCGAGAGGCTCTGAGAAGATCGTAGCTTTAGGGTAACAGAAGAGCATTGTAGGGAACCAGACTAGAGCAAGGGGTCTTGCATCCAAATGTGATGTGAGGGAAGTCCAGAGAGTCCTTGACGTCTTTGAAGCCTGTTTATCATATCTTTTATAAGGCAACAGGGCCCTTGGCCATGAATAGCAAGGGGACTTTTAAGGACAGAGTGATAGCTAAGATAATCTGTGTAAACATATGAAATTTTATATTTTACTAATGATCTCATATTCTGTTAAACACCAGTCAACAGTTGTTTGGCAGCCATTTTGAGAAATGATAGCTGCAGAAATAAAGCCATAGGATGAGTTCAGTACATGTGGTCTTGAGACACACACAAACTCCAAGGTTCTCTAAACAGCTTTTGGAGCAAAGGATAATAGTTGGGGGAAGGGAGTTGTGCAAAATGGGTTGGAGGACTGAATTGCTGGTTAAGTGCATGTTCTCACTTTTTCCTGGTGGATTTCAAAAGACCTTACTCACCATCTTTCATGTAACTTTTAATATATCTGATGACTATTATCAAGTGCTCTTTTCCCCAAAGACAGTCAGCTTCCCTGGGCTTTTCTTCTTTAACCAATTTCTCTAGAACAAAAAAATGAACTCAATTTCTGTAGCCTTCCTGCATACTGATCAATTTCCCAGCCCATTTATCATTTTCATTGATTACCAACAGAGTCCCTTGGTTTATGAACTTATTTTAGAAGCCAATTCATGTGAGTCTCACCTGCATCAAGAAAAACTCTCCTCTCTGAGCCCAGAGCCTTCAATACAAGGATCTTGGTCTGAAAAGACCCCTGACTCTGCTGCTGCTTTGGGACCTCTCACTTGCTCTCAGGCCATCATTTGTCCCATATTTGGGTGGACCACTAGTTTGAGCACTTGAGTTGTGGTGCCAGAAATGGGACGCTATGCTTCCATGGGACAATTTTTATTTTACACACATCTATAAAATAACTGCTAGTGTCTTGCATGAGAAGTGCTCATGATTCAAGACATGGTTCATGTTTACATTTGTCAAGTTTTAATCAGTCTTTTCAAGATGGCCTTTCAAAGGTAAAGTCGAGTGGAAACTTTTGAGCCTTAGGGCCTCATTTCTTCCCGGGGTCCTCTGGGTATGGAGCCAACCACAGGCAGAAACAGAGCACTATGGTGATGAATCATTCATTGCTTTCTGTCTGGTCAGGAGACCTGCCTCATGAAATCCTCATTCCTGAACAGCAAGAATAAATTCCACTCACCCTGGCTCCACTCAGAGAGCCACAGCTCACATTTGTGAAATTTTTAGTTTCCCTCTCTGTGAGGTGACCAGCTTTTTTCCAACCAACTCAGCATTGATGCCTCTTCTTTATTTTGGTTTCCAAAATGCGTGCCAAATCCCACTCTTACAGAAGGCTGTGCTGGGCTTCCTGTAGTACCATCCCCACCTGGGATGACCTCAGAGGTCCCCCCTTCTCTCACTTCTCTCAGGGTTATGCTAAGCCTGTGGGGTTTTTAAACCATTAACTTGAGTAATGAGACTCTGTCAGGGTGGTTTGTTTGTGAAAATAACCCTGTTTCTGGTGAAAAGACTCAATATTTTGGTGTTGCTGTTCATCCCTGCCCCAAGGCCAAGAGAAAATGAAAGTTTCTATTTATCCTTTTATGTGAACATGCCCACATTCTCTTCAGAGTTCTTCCTCAAAGACCTGGCTTTGGTTCCCTCTGCTGTCCACTACTGTAAGGGACCAGATAGTCCCTGACCTTGAGGAACTGGTTTGAATGAAGAGCCTCAAACCGTTGATTAGAAGTTGGAAGGCTTCAGTGTTCCCAAGAGCTGTGACTGATGGAGCCCTGATGACCCCCATTTAGAATTGAGGAAAGGAAAGGACTCTTTCTTAAATGTGCAGAGACTTAGCTTTCTTTCTGTTGACAGGATCCAGCCCAGCCAGATCACATAAGTTATCAATCATGGTCTAGATCAGTGATGGCGAACCTGAGCTCGGCGTGTCAGCATTTTGAAAAACCCTAACTTAACTCTGGTGCCGTGTCACATATAGAATTTTTTTTATATTTGCAACCATAGTAAAACAAAGATTTATATTTTTGATATTTATTTTATATATTTGAATGCCATTTAACAAAGAAAAATCAACCCAAAAAATGAGTTCGCGTGTCACCTCTGATGCTCATGTCATAGGTTCGCCATCACTGGTCTAGATCAATCAAAATTTCCAACCTCCACGCAAATCAGAGCTCTGCCCATCCCCTCGTGTAAGCTAAGGTGCTTAGGGAAGGCTTTTCTGGGGAGGTGACATATGAGCAGAAGGGCCAGGTCACTTACTGACTGAATCATGGCCTGTGGTGTAGTGAAGAGTCAGCCAGACACTCTCTTGCTTATATAAATCCCAATAATGACCTCTATTGTCTTCATAAATCCACCTTCTACTGGGTCTACAAGGCCTTTTTCCATATTCCACTGCCATCCTACCCCTTGTGCTTTTCACAATTTTTGTTCTTTGAAAGCCAAGCATTTCTTCTCATAATGGTCTCTGCATATATCCTTTTCTCTACCATGAATACTTCCCTACTCAGTTGTCCTTCCTTTAATTTCTGCTTGGTTAGCTCCACTAATCCTTCAGACCTCAGCTTAGATATCTCTTCCTCCAGGAAGCCTTTTTTGACCACACAGGGAAGCCTAGGTTTCCTATCCCTGTAATTGTTAGTTCTTGTCCTGACTCCTCATGTCCCCACTGGACTATAACTTTCTTATGGTCAGGGATCATATATTTTTTATTCACCACTTGATCTCTGGCATTGAGCACAATGCCTGGCACATAGTAGATGCTGAATAAATATAGATGGCCCTAGCTGGTTTGGCTCAGTGGATAGAGCATCAGCCTGTGGACCGAAGTGTCCCGGATTTGATTCCAGTCAAGAGCACGTACCTTGGTTGCAGGCTCCTCCCTGGCCTGGGCCCTGGTCAGGGCTCCTGCGAGAGGCAACCAACCGATGTGTTTCTCTCACATCGATGTTTCTCTCTGTCTTTCCCTCTCTTCCACTCTTCCTAAAAATCAATGAAAAAATATCCTCAGGTGAGGATTAACAACAACAACAACAAAAATGTCACAAATGATGACCTGAAAGCAACTGTAAGATCCCAAAAGCAGCAGCAGAGTCAGGGGTCTCTTCAGGCCAGGTTCCTTGTATTGCAGGGGTATGAAAGGGGCTGATGCTGACAAAGCTGGGACCTGGAGACATCTGTGCAGAGGAGACCAAGTCTGTGCTCTGGCATCAGGAAGGAGCTACAAAAATGTACTGATGGGGAGAAGAGAGTGTTTCTGCAGCTCAATAAGATTCAGGGCTGGCAGGCTCAAGGCCTCTGTCCAGATTCCACGGGTCTGCCTTGCCCAGGGCCAGCTGGAGTGCTTTGCTTGAGAGCCCCCTGGAAGGGGCTTTTGACACCACATTTCATGAACCCCATAGGTCCCATCAGTATATCTGCCTCCATCTGTTGAGGTTCCTCCACTTAAATGTCAGCCTAATTGGAGATTGATGATTTGTTCCCTCAAAGTCAGGTAAAGGACAAAGGAGCCTGCAGGTGAGGAAATTGTGGGGAGGGCTCAGCTGGACAGATGGGGGGCTGTTTACTTGGTCCCACTGTGGCTTGGGCTTTTCTGTATGACTTGGAGATGCTGGAAAATCACTCTCGCAGGCGGACTAAGAGCTGGACAAAATGGAGAGAATAACTCCTCTCTTGTTTGGTCCCTGGTTTGTCACTGACAGAATCTCTGCTCTCCGGCTCCAGGCTGGGCCTTGTCTAGCCTGCTGGATGATGGGTGGGATGGGGGCATCCTGGCAGAGGGACCTGAGGCCTGCAGCTCTTAGTGGCATCCTACTCTTTACTCGTTGAGACTGGTTGATGGTGTGAATGCTGAAGCCAGAATGTCTAGGTTGAATCCCAGCACTGCCATTTATGCCTGGCTATGTGATTGTAGTACTTTCCTTGCCTCCCTTTTCTGCTTCGTAACTATGTCACATATTTAAAGTCCTTAGAATTCTGCCTGGCACCAAGCAAATGCTGAAACAGCATTTTCATCTTTAAAATGGGAGGTTGGACCCAGTGAACTCAGAACCCTTTCAATATAAAATTCTTGGCCTTTCTGGGTTCAAATCCTGACTCCACCATTGGCCAGCTGGAAGTTCTTAAGGTCAGGGACTGACTTACCTGGGTCAACTCTGTACCCCTAAAGGGCCTGACACAGTGCCTGCCAGTGTAGCACGCACTCAGGAAATTGGAAGTGCATGAATTGCCTGGTGCAGAGGACTGCAGACACTCAATAAGAAATTGAGTGAATGGTTGAATGCATACATGAGTGCAATTTACTCCTCTAGAAAAGACTTTTTTCTTAAGTTGTCTCTCTCATTTTAATAGGAGAAAGGATGCTTGGAAACAAAATAAAAAAACAAACCCAAACAAATTATGCCCTTTAGTCTTGTCATTCTTTCTTGCCAAACTTTACTTACTAGTTATGAAGATGAATTTCTTTTTTTTTTTTAATCCTCCCCAAGGATATTTTTCCATTGCTTTTTAGAGAGAGTGGCAGAGAGAGGGAAAGACAGAGAAAAATATCAGTGTGAGAGAATCACATTGATTGGTTGCCTCCTGCATGAGCCCAGACCAAGGCCCAGGCCAGGGAGGAGCCTGCAACCGAGGTACATGCCCCGACCGGAATTGAGCCTGGAACCCTTTGGTCCACAGGCCAATGCTCTCTTCACTGAACCAAACTGGCCAGGGCTGAAGATAAATTTCTGACACTGTTTTTGTTTTTTCCCCAAGATGCTCACTGTGAATGCTGATTGGTTGAGGCCTGTGGTGATGGCTTTTTATCAAATCAAAGAGGTGTTGCTGGCTCCTGCTGGTAAGAAAACTATGCTGTGTCACAGCAGGGGAGCAGAAATGAATTCAAATCACCCCCCCCCCCCCCGCTACCCCCCCTCAGAGCAAATCACAGAGTGGGAGGAGCTGCATAGAGATCTCTGGTTCAGCCCAGAGATCAAGGAAACGGAATCTAGTTTTGTTTTTCCTCTCTCGCCACCCCAACCCTGATCCTAGGAAGAGCCTGGTTCTGAGTTGACAAGTGACATCATCATTGCCCTGTGGGCCATTCCTCACCAAGGTCTGTTCTGATGGGGTCACCAAGGGCTGTATTGTCAGTGGCCTGCTGTCCCTCTTGAGCACTTAGGAATGTGCCTGACATCCTGAGTGTCCTCCACAACTCTAGTTTTGGTTACGTGTTCCATGAATTTAGTGAGACTTTAGGGGAAGGTTATTGTTATTCTCAACTAAATCATGCCCTAAGGTTAATGGGCTTCCTTACTTTATGACTTAGTCTGTAGGAATAAAACTTTTCTTCATTTATCATTAATTTGCTTCTTGTAAGATCTAAGGTGAGGACCACAACAGGCAACTTGAGAGTCTCATGTGGCTTGAGTGTCTCATGGCTCTGCAGGTAGGTGTGCTTGGTTGAACTCCCACAACTAATTTGAATTAATTGCCAACATTACAAACTAGGCAGTTTTACATAATTATCTGAGGTTATGGCTTCTCTTGGAAAATAGAAACGTCCAGCAATTCTGGGCCGCAATCCTTCATGGTAACAGTTGGCTGGGCCTGATTAGCGGTTTCCCCATGTAGACCCGGGAATACTCTCCTGTTTAACGCGGTCAGCACCATTTTCAGTTGCCTTACTCCAACAGAACAGCAGATACTAAAGCAAAGTCAGTCCAGAGCGATTTGGAGGACGGATGCAAGGGAAACTCAAGATCAGGGGTAACTATTTCAAATTAGAAAAGAGGGCAGGTAAAAGTTCAGAGAAGCTAAAGTGTTTATCGCAATGGTAAGTAGAAACTTGATCGTTGTGTCTTCCAGTGAGTTTCTTCTGGTAGGCACTATAGGACTGTGCATTAGTTTGCCATGGCAGCCGTAACAAAGTCCAAAACATGAAGGCTTAAACAACAGAAATCTATTCTCTCATAGTTCCAGAGGCCAAAGTGCAAAATCAGTATCACTGGGCCAAAATCAAGCTGTTGGTACTACTGTGCTCCCTCTGGAAGTTCTTGCCTCTTCCAGAGTCTGCTCTCTGCCTGTGTTCCTTGGTTTGTGGCCATGTCATTCCAATTTTCAAGGTCAACCTTTAAATCCCTCTCTGCTCTGTTTTCATGTTGCCTTTTTGTGGTGTGTGTGTGTGTGTGTGTGTGTGTGTGTGTGTGTGTGTGTGAGAGAGAGAGAGAGAGAGAGAGAGAGAGAGAGAGAGAGAGAGAGAAATCTCCCTCTTATGATACCTGTGCTTGCATTTAAGATCTACCAGATAATTCAGGATCATCTCCTCCTCTTGGGATCTTCTTTTTTTTATAGCAGTGTAGTATTCCATTGTGTAGATGTACCACAGTTTTTTTTTATCCATTCAACTGCTGAAGGGCACTCAGGTTGTTTCCAAATCTCAGCTATTGTAAATTGTGCTGCTATGAACATAGGGGTGCATATGTTTTTTTTCTGATTGGTGTTTCTGATTTCTTGGGATATAGTCCTAGAAGTGGGATTACTGAGTCAAATGGGAGTTCCATTTTTAACTTTTTAAGGAAACTCTATACTATCTTCTACAGTGGCTGCACCAGTCTGCATTCCCACCAGCAGTGCACGAGGGTTCCTTTTTCTTCACATCCTCACCAGCACTGTCGTTTGTTGATAGCCATTCTGACAGGTGTTAGATGGTACCTCATCATTGTTTTGATTTGCATCTCTCAGATGATTAGCGACTTTGAGCATATTTTCATATGTCTCTCGGCCTTCTGTATGTCCTCTTTCGAAAAGTGTCCTTTGCCCATTTTTTGATTGGATCGTTTTTCTTCCTTTTGTTAAGTTGTATGAGTTCTCTGTAAATTTTGGAGATTAAACCCTTATCTGAAATAGCATTGGCAAATATGTTCTCCCATGCAGTGGGCTTCCTTGTTGTTTTGTTGACGGTTTCTTTTGCTGTGCGGAAGCTTTTTATTTTGATGTAGTCCCATTTGTTTATTTTCTCTTTAGTCTCCATTGCCCTAGGAGCCGTGTTGGTAAAGATATTGCTACAACATATGTCTGCTATTTTGCTGCCTATGGAGTCTTGTAGGACTTTTATGGTTTCCCGTCTTACATTCAAGTCCTTTAGCCATTTTGAGTTTGTTTTTGTGTATGTCATAAGTTGGTGGTCTTGTTTCATTTTTTTTTTTTTGCATGTATCTGACCAAATTTCTCAGCACCATTTATTGAAGAAACTGTCTTGACTCCATTGTATGCTCTTGCCTCCTTTGTCAAATATTAATTGAGCATAATGGCTTGGGTCAATTTCTGGGCTCTCTGTTCTGTCCCATTGGTCTATATATCTGTTCTTGTGCCAGTATCAGGCAGTTTTGAGAACCGTGGCTTGGTAATATAGCTCAATATCTGGTATTGTGATCCCTCCAACTTCGTTATTCTTTCTCAGGATTGCTGTGGCTATTTGAGAGACAAATAATCCCAAAACCAGATAAAGACACCACAGAAAAAGAGAACTACAGGCCAATATCATTGATGAACATAGATGCTAAAATCCTCAACAAAATTCTGGTCTTTTTTTTTATTTCATATGAGTTTGTTCTGGATCTTTGAAATATGCCAAATGGAGATTGCATTGAATCTGTAGATTGCTTTGGGTAGTATGGACATTTTAATGATGTTGATTCTAGCAATGCATGAGCATGGTATGTTCTTCCATTTGTTTATGTCTTCCTCTATCTCTTTTTTCAATGTCCTGTAGTTTTCCAAGTACAGGTCTTTTACCTTCTTAGTTAAGTTTATTCCTAGGTACCTTAATTTTTTTTTGGTGCAATGGTAAATGAATTGTTTTTTTAGTTTCGCTTTCCGTGAGTTCATTGTTGGTGTATAAAAAGGCCATAGGTTTCTGGGTGTTAATTTTGTATCCTGCTACATTGCCAAATTCATTTACTAGTAGTTTTTTTGATGGCGTCTTTGGGGTTTTCTATGTATAGTATCATGTCATTTGTGAATAAAAACAGTTTTACTTCTTTTCCAATTTGGATGCCTTTTATTTCTTCTCCTTATCTGATTGCTATGGCTAGCACTTCCAGTACTATATCGATCAGGAGTGGTGAAAGTGGGCATCTCTTGTCTTGTTCCCGTTCTTAGGGGAAATGAGTTTAGTTTTTGCCCATTGAGTATGATGTTAGCGGCAGGTTTGTCATATAAGGCTTTTATTATGTTGAGGTATGATCCCTCTATTCCCACTTTGCTGAGAGTTTTTATCAAGACAGATTTTGTCAAATGCTTTTTCTGCATCAATTGATATGATTATGTGATTTTTGTCTCTCAATTTGTTTATGTGATGTATTACATTTGTTGATTTGTGGATATTGTACCATCCTTGCATCCCCAGAATAAATCCCACTTGGTCATGGTGTATGATCTTTCTAATGTAATGCTGAATCTGATTTGCTAGAATTTTGTTCCGGATTTTAGTATCTATGTTCATCAATGATATTGGCCTGTAGTTCTCTTTTTCTGTGGTGTCTTTATCTGGTTTTAGGATTAAGGTAATGCTGACTTCATAAAAAGAGCTTGGAAGTGTGTCTTCCTCTTGAATTTTCTGGAATAGTCTGAGTAGGATAGGTTTTATTTCTTCTTTGAATTATTGGTACAACTCCCCTGTAAAGCTGTCCAGACCAGGGCTTTTGTTTGCTGGAAGGTTTTTGATCACTGCTTCAATTTCTTTGGTAGTTATCAGACTATTCAGGTTTTTTTATTCTTCCTGATTGAGTTTTGGGAGCTTGTATTTTTCTAAGAATATGCCCATTTCATCTAGGTTGTTTATTTTGTTGGAATGCAGTGATCCTTTTTTTGACATAAGGCAATATTTATTACATTCCAGGGATTAAGACCTGACGCCATTGGGAGCACTAGTAGGACTACTACAGACTGCTATTGATTTTGGTGTGTTAACCTTGGATTCAGCAACATTTAAAGAGTTTGTCTGGCCCTGGCTGGTTTGGCTCAGTGGATGGAGCATTGGCCTGCGGACTAAGGGGTCCCAGGTTCGATTCTGGTCGGGGGCATGTGCCTTGATTGCTTGATTGTGGGCGCATGCCCAGTGGGGAGTGTGCAGGGGGCAGCTGATCGATGTTTCTCTCTCATCGATGTTTCTGGCTCTCTGTCCCTCTCCCTTCCTCTCTGTGGAGAATCAATAAAATATATATTTTTTAAAAAAATAAAGAGTTTGTCTGAAGAATCAACTTTTCTATACAGACAGATATATCATAGACAGATAACAATTTCTGTTTATTTACTGATGCAAAGAACTTCTATTCTTCATTTTCATTCTCACTCCCCCTTTCCCTGCACCTTTTCCTTTGCATCCTTCTTTTCTTTTTCTTCTTCTTTTAAAATTTCTGGTGTTACTTAATTATTTTTTAAAAATTTGAGTAATTTTCAAACTATTTTTTTTCTGTTTGTAACAGCTTTATCAAGACATCATTCATATACCATACAATCTCCTTATTTAAATTAAAAAATTCAATGGCTTTTAGTATATTGACAGAGTTATGTAACTATCACCACAATCAATTTTAAGAACATTTTATCACTCCATAAAAAACTGCATGCCCCTTAACCATCAACCCTCCACCCTTTCCTCTCCTTGAGCCCTCAGCAAGCACTGATCTGTTTTATGTCTCTATAAATTTTCTTATTCTGGAATTTTATATAAATGAAATCATATCATACCTGACCTTTTGTGACTGGCTTCTTTCATTTAGCATAATCATATCAAAGTTTATCCATGTTGGAGCATGTATCAAGATTTAAATTTTTGTTGTGGTAAAATATATATAACACAATATTTATCAGTTTAACCATTTCTAAGTACACAATTTGGTGGCATTAAACACATTTACAATGCTGTGTAACCATCACCACTATCTATATTCAAAACGTGTTCATTATCCTCAACAAAAACTCTAAACTCTTTAAACAGTAACTCCTATCTCCTTCGCTACCCTGGCCCCTGGTAACCTCTATTTTACTTTCTGTCTCTTTGAATTTGCCTATTCTAGATATCTCATGTAAGCAGAATCATACAATACTTGTCCTTCTATGTCTGGCTCATTTCATTAAGTATAATGTTTTCAAGGTCTGTCCATATTATAGTAAATATTAAAATGCCATTTTTTTAAAGACTGGATAATATCTCATTTTATATATTCACCACATTTTGTTTAACAAATCATCTGGGTGCTTGGGTGTTTCCCCCTTTGTGAATAATGATGCTATTAACATCAATGTGCAAATATCTGTTTGAGTCTCTACTTTTTAATTCTTTACATTCTTTGCAAGTTCTTAGGAGTGAACTTGAGGGGCCATATGGTAGTTCCATGTTTAATGTTTTGAGAAGCCACCAAGCTGTTTTCCACAGTGGCTGCACTACTGCATCTTCCCACTAGCAAATCATGATGGTTCCAATTTCTCCAGATGCTCACCAACACTTATTTTCTTTCTTTCTTTTTAAAAAAATCATTATAAAAGACATCTTAGTGTGAAGCGGTATCTCATTGTGGGTTTTGAATTTAGTTTTTCTAATAACTAATGATGTTGATCATTTTTTATGTGCTCATTGGATATATATATCTTTGAGAAAGTCTCTTTAAGTAATTTACCCATTTTGAATTGTCTTTTTAATTTTTAATTGTAGAGTTTTAGGAGTTTTCAGTATATACTGGATATTAATGATTTGCAAATATTTTATCCCTTTCAGGAGGTTTTCTTTCCCCTTTTTTGACAATATTTTTTAATGCACAAAAGTTATTAATTTTTATGAAGTCCAACTTATTTTCTGTTGCCTGTGCTTTTATTGCCATATCCATGAAGTCATTGCCAATCTTTTCCTTTCTTTATATTGCCAATTGATATTCCATTATATAGAGATGCCATATTTTATTTATCTATTCATCGGTTGTTAGACTTTTTGGTTGGTTTCTACCTTTTGGCCATTATGAATACTACTACTTTAAAAGTTTCTAAATTCATATTCTCATGAAGATGTATCTTTTTATTTCTCTTGGGCATAAATCTAAAGTAGAATTAGTCTGGGTCATGCAGTAATTGTTTGAAGAACTGTCACACTGTTTTTCAAAGTGACTGCACTACTATGTATAACATGCTCATCCTTAAGCTCTGAGGGTTTCAATTTCTCTGCATACTCACTAACAATTGTTATTATTTAACTTTTTGATTAAAGCCATTCTAGTGGATTTGAAGTAGTATCTCATTGTGGTTTTGATTTTCATTTCCTTAATGGCATCTTTTCATGTACTGACTGGTCACTGATATATCTTCTTTGGAAGAATGTCTAGTCAGATACTTTACCCATTTTTAAATTGGGTTGTCTTTTTAGTATTGAGTTGTAATAGTTTTTATATTTTTAAGATATGTCTCTTATGAGATATATGACTTTCAAAATTTTTCTTCTATTCTGTGTGCTGTGTTTTCACCATCTTGATGGTTTTCTTTGAAGCACGGAAGTCTTAAATTGTGATGATGTTACCTTATGTATTTTTTTCTTTTGTTGCTTGTGATTTTGGTGTCACATCTAAGAAATAATTGCCTAATCCAAGGTTATTTGTACCTATGTTTTCTTTAAAGAGTTTTTTAATTTCAGCTCTTACATTTATTTCTGATCCATTTGAGTTTATTTTAAAAATATGGCATGAGGTGGGGGGAGGGTCCCACTTTATTCTTTTGCATGTGGCTATCCAACTGTCCTAAACCCATTTGTTGAAAGGACTGTTTTCTCATCAGTGGATACCCTTGTTGACCATATATATGAGGATTTATTTCTGAACTTTTCTTTATTTAACATAGAAGTCATAGCAAGCATCTTGGTATGATCCTGATTTTAATGGGAAAACTTTTAGGCCTTCACCTTTTTGTGGTGTTGCTGTTAGATTTTGATAAATGGCTGTTTCTTTGCATTTCTAATTTGTTAACAGATTTAAAATTTTGTGTTTAATGAAATTCAGATGCTTTCTCTACATCTATATAAATGATTATATTTGTTTTATTTTTTAATTTATGAACATGTTAAGTTGTACTGAATGGTGTTTTTAATGGCAAATTCTTGCATTCCTGAGATAAACCCCTCTTGGACTTGCTTGTATTTTATGTAGGACTTCTGTATCTATGTATATAAGTGAGACTGACCCATAGATTTCTTTTCTTATGTAGTTTTGATCTGGCTTTGGTAGCAAAACCCAAAGTATCTGGGGGGGGGTTTTTTTTTGTGTGTGTGTGTGTGTGTTTTTTGCCGGGGTCCATCCCCAGCAGGTCCAGGGGTCCCCAAAGGTGTGGACGGAGTCGGCGAAGAAGGAATGACACGGAGACAGTGTTCAGTTGATCAGCAGCCTAGCCAGGATCTCTAGCCAGGATCTCCAGCCAAGTTCTGGTCTGGATCTCCAGAGAGGTTCTGCTTTGGATCTCCAGGGAAGTTCTGTGGCCATGTTCCCTCGCTAGGCTCTCCAGCCAGGCTCTGTCCAGGCTCTCCAGCAAGGCTCAGTCACCAGGTTCTAGTCAGGTTCTCTTGCCATGTTCTATAGTCAGGTTCAGTCCAGGATCTTTTGCCATGTTCTCTCCAGTGAAGTTCTTCTGTCTCCAGGCTCCCTGTAGGTTCTGTCTTCTGAATTCTCTTCTAAGCTCTGTCTCTTTCTGTCTTGTTACATCTGTATTTATACCAGTTGATTCAATCCTATCAATCTCTATTACAAAGGTTAGGGCATTTCTTATCTCCATTCCAGGGAGTAAAGATTATGTAGCTTAAGCATGATTGTTTGTAGTCCTTTGGTTATTTTTTGGTTTCCCACATTTTGACATTTTTATTGTGATTCCTTCTTGAATCCACACATTATCAGAATGATGTCTGTCCTTAAAATTCCAAATGTATTTTTTCCTACCTTCTTATATTGATTTCCAATTTTATTGCTCTGTGAAGAGAATATTAAATCTATTCTTTTAGAGTAGTTGATGTTTCTTTTATTGATCTGGAAAGAAGCTCATGACATATTGTTGAGAGAAAACATCATTATGTTCAAATATATCGCATTGAAGAGAAAAGTGTGTGCATGCCTGCAGGGAGAAAAGATGAAACAAGCCGAAATATTTATCTGCTAAATATTATCACCAAAGTGAAAGGCTATTATGGAAGTTGTGTGTGTGTGTGTGTGTGTGTGTGTGTGTGTGTGTGTGTTTGATCATTTTGTTTCTGAAATTTCCAAAACAATTTTTTTTTCCTGCAAAAAGCTTTATTGTTTCCATTTGGTCCAATGCATGGGAGAGGGCTTCAGGGTGGTTAGAAGAATGGCTAGTAGTTTTAGGGAGAGGCTCAGACAAAAGCCAGACACCAGGGGAATGTAGAGGGGTCCCTCAAAGGCCTCTGGGCTCCAAAGGTTCCTAGTCATGCTTGAGGGTGGGCCTTTTGAAGAGATACTCGCCCAGGCGAGCCTGGGGGCCAGCCAGCCTGCAGAGGTGAGTCAGGTGGTCCCCCATCTTCTTGATGAGTTTCACCTGCTCACCCTGGCAGTGGATCTCCAGGAGGTCACAGAGCTGAGGGTCTGCACAGGTAGAACCCAGGGCCTGCAGCTCCCAAAGGGCCTGGTTCAGGTTCCTCTCCAAGGCCAGGGCGGCTTCCATGGGCCCTGAGTTTTGCCCCAGTCATCTTGGGAAGCTTCAGCACATACTGGAGAGAATGTGGCCACCATGCTGGTTTTGCATCTTTAAGAGACACTGGGAGGCCTCATGCGTCTTCTCCACCAACTCAAGGAAGAAGTAGTGCCTGCCCTCCAGAGCCACATACTCAAGGTTGAAATAGAAGCCCAGAGAGAAGTAGGTACAGGAGGCTGGCAGATGCAGGTCCGGTGGTTGGCCGAAGTCTCCACCTCGGTGGAATAATTCTGACGAACTTGAGAGCTCACGGTTGTTTGGCAATAAGGAGTAAAGGTAAAAAAAACCAAAAAACAACCCAGTGTGTTGGCTGGTCCTGGAGGTGGTACTGAAGGTGGTGGTGACTGGATAAGACACAGGAGAGTGGCCGGAGGCTGGAAGAAGGGGCGTCCCTGGGTCTGTTCCATTCAAACGCTATTGAAGCAAGAGACAGATCCAGGACTGCCGAGGGCACTCTCTCCAATAATTTCTTAATGACCATGTGTTCTCTTTTAACAATTAAAAATTAGTTTACATATTTAAAAAATATCTTCCCATGTAAAAATAATCAATACACATTCAAAAAACATAAAATATAGAAATGTATACTATAGAAAGTTGTTGCTTGATTTCTAAACATAGATCCTACATTTATTAATTTTAAATAGTAGAAGGAATCTAATAAATCATGTAATTCAGGATTTCTCAACACCAAGCCACAGCCTCCCAGTGAGTCCTGAAATCAATTTTGTGGGTCACAACAACATTATTTTATTCATTAAAAATTTAAAAAAGCCGAAACCGGTTTGGCTCAGTGGATAGAGCGTCGGCTTGCAGACTGAAGGGTCCCAGGTTCAATTCCGGTCAAGGGCATGTACCTGGGTTGCGGGCACATCCCCAGTGGGAGGTGTGCAGGAGGCAGCTGATCGATATTTCTAACTCTCTATCTCTCTCCCTTCCTCTCTGTAAAAAATCAATAAAATATATTTTTTAAAAAAATTTAAAAATTGAGTAAGATATACGAAAACAGAAAGTATCAGAGTTCATTGTACATAGAAAGGTTATACATTTCCTATTGGGAAACTGTGTTTTACAAAATGATTTGTGTCTGTGTGTAGTGTGTGTTCCTATACATGTGTATGGTCTGTATATGCATAAGTGTTCTTTGTGTGTGTGCTTTTTAGTATGTGTTGTGTGTTTATGCATAGGTATGTGTGTTTTGTGGTTTTTTTTTTTATTGCTTAAAGTATTACAAAGGGTATTACATATGTGTCTTTTTTTTTTCCCCTGCCCTTGACTATGCCCTGGCCTCCCCCACCCCCCAGCGTCCCATGTCCATTGGTTATGAATATATGCATGCATACAAGTCCTTCAGTTGATCTCTTATACCCCTCCCTCCTGCCCCCCAACTTTCCCCGGCCTTCCCACTGCATTTTGACAATCTGTTCGAGGCAGCTCTGCCTCTGTATCTATTACTGTTCAAAAGTTTATAATGGTCTCTATTATCCATGAATGAGTGAGATCACGTGGTATTTTTCCTTCATTGACTGGCTAATTTCACTTAGCATAATGCTCTCCAGTTCCATCCATGCCATTGCAAATGGTAGGAGTTCCTTCTTTTTTACAGCAGCATAGTATTCCATTGTGTAGATGTACCACAGTTTTCTAATCCATTCATCTGCCGGGAGCCGGTCCATCCTTGCTGTTTCAAGGGACCTGGCATATATGGCATATGGTTCTTAATATGTTTGCTCACCTTCTTGGCACTGTGTTTTAACCAAGGTCACCTCTCTGAGAAAGGTTGAATCCCCAGGTAGGGATTTTCCCCTGAAGTTAGGGAGGGAATAAAACCCCTCAACTAAGTGCCAGGTGGGTAATTAATCCCTTTAACTACGAACAATCATGCTTAAACTACATAATCTTTTCTCCCTGGAATGGAGATAAGAAACGCCCTAACCTTTGTAATAGAGATTGATAGGATTGAATCAACTGGTATAAATACAGTTGTAACAAGACAGAAACACTCAGAACTCAGAACACAGAACTCAGGAGACAGAATTCAGAAGACAGAACCTACACGGAGCCTAGAGACAGAAGAACTTCGCTGGCGAGAGCATGCCAGAGGATCCTGGACTGGGACTGGCCTCGGAGCCTAGAGACAGAGCCTAGTGGGAGAACATGGCAAGGGATCCTGGACACTGAACCTGACTACAGAGATTGGCAGGAGAACCTGACTGGAACCTGGACACTGAACCTGACTGGAGAGCC
The DNA here is from genome assembly GCF_963259705.1 of Myotis daubentonii. NCBI lineage: Eukaryota > Metazoa > Chordata > Mammalia > Chiroptera > Vespertilionidae > Myotis > Myotis daubentonii. The sequence goes on along the minus strand of NC_081842.1, from coordinate 24,220,735 downwards.
TGGACAGAACCTGGCTGGAGAACCTAGCGAGGGAACATGGCTACAGAACCTCGCTGGAGATCCGAAGCAGAACCTCTCTGGAGATCCGGGCTGGAGATCCTGGCTAGGCTGCTGATCAACTGAACGCTGTCTCCGTGACATTCCTTCTTCGCCGACTCCGTCCACGCCTTTGGGGACCCCTGGACCCGCTGGGGTTGGACCCCGGCATATGGCGCCCGAACAGGGACACCTAGGTAAGCGCCCCACACTCGGGACAGATTGGACTCCACCGTAGGAAGAAGGTGGATAGTCTTCGCCGACTCCGTCCACACCTTTGGGAACCCCTGGAACAGGATTCCCCTAGGTAAGCCCCCCTCCCCCATTGAGAACCCCCACACTCGGGACGGATCAGACTCCACCGTAGGAAGAGGGTGGATAGTCTTCGCCGAATCCGTCCACACCTTTGGGAACCCCTGGAACAGGATTCCCTTAGGTAAGCCCCTCCCATTGAGAACCCCACACTCGGGACGGATAGGACTCCACCAGGGTGCTACAGACCCCCCTATAGAGGATAAGTAGGGTAAGAAGGTGGATAGTACAGAACTTAGATTGAGAAGATGTGCCATACTGAGTCCAAAGAAAGAAGACTCTGTATTGATCTTTAGATTAAGAAGATGTGCCATACTGAGTCTAAAGAAAAAAGACTCTGTATTGATCTTTTAACATATGTGCTTGCTAGCAGAGGAATTAAGGTTACTCCCAGTCAGACAGAACGTTTTATACAAGAAGTATGTCCATGCTTTTCTGAGGAAGGAAAGGTAAATGTAATGGCATGGGAGAAGGTAGGCCCAAGGAGCCTTATCCTTAACCCCACTGCAGCCTTTCCACCCTGGGAAAGTGCAGGATTGGCAAGCTCTCCCTAGGTGATAGATCAGGACTCAGGTAATAGCAGAAAGCGCCAATCCTACTCTTAAAATGGATACAAGAGAGCGTTTCAGGTTTTTCTTTTTAATGCTTGCTTTTAAAAAATAAAAAAGGGGGAATTTGCCGGGAGCCGGTCCATCCTTGCTGTTTCAAGGGACCTGGCATATATGGCATATGGTTCTTAATATGTTTGCTCACCTTCTTGGCACTGTGTTTTAACCAAGGTCACCTCTCTGAGAAAGGTTGAATCCCCAGGTAGGGATTTTCCCCTGAAGTTAGGGAGGGAATAAAACCCCTCAACTAAGTGCCAGGTGGGTAATTAATCCCTTTAACTACGAACAATCATGCTTAAACTACATAATCTTTTCTCCCTGGAATGGAGATAAGAAACGCCCTAACCTTTGTAATAGAGATTGATAGGATTGAATCAACTGGTATAAATACAGTTGTAACAAGACAGAAACACTCAGAACTCAGAACACAGAACTCAGGAGACAGAATTCAGAAGACAGAACCTACACGGAGCCTAGAGACAGAAGAACTTCGCTGGCGAGAGCATGCCAGAGGATCCTGGACCGGGACTGGCTTCAGAGCCTAGAGACAGAGCCTAGCGGGAGAACATGGCAAGGGATCCTGGACTGAACCTGACTACAGAGATTGGCAGGAGAACCTGACTGGAAACTGGACACTGAACCTGACTGGAGAGCCTGGACAGAACCTGGCTGGAGAACCTAGCGAGGGAACATGGCTACAGAACCTCGCTGGAAATCCAAAGCAGAGCCTCTCTGGAGATCAAGACCAGAACTTGGCTGGAGATCCTGGCTAGGCTGCTGATCAACTGAACGCTGTCTCCGTGTCATTCCTTCTTCGCCGACTCCGTCCACACCTTTGGGGACCCCTGGACCCGCTGGGGTTGGACCCCGGCATTCATCTACTGATGGGCACTTAGGCTGTTTCCAGATCTTAGCTATGGTGAATTGTGCTGCTATGAACATAGGGGTGCATATATCCTTTCTGATTGGTGTTTCTGGTTTCCTGGGATATATTCCTAGAAGTGGGATCACAGGGTCAAATGGGAGTTCCATTTGTAGTTTTTTGAGGAAACTCCATACTGTCTTCTATAGTGGCTGCACCAGTCTGCATTCCCACCAGCAGTGCACAAGTGTTCCTTTTTCTCCACAGGTGTGAGATGGTACCTCATTGTTGTTTTGATTTGCATCTCTCGGATGATTAGTGACTTTGAGCATGTTTTCATATGTCTCTTGGCTTTCTGAATGTCCTCTTTTGAAAGGTGTCTATTTAGGTCCTTTGTGTTTTGTGGTTTAAATGTATTTCTTACTGTTGGTCCTGGACTAAAAAGTTTTAAATTCATTGTCCTAGTTCAAAATACCTTACTTTATGGATAAGGAAATGGAGGCTCAGACAGGCAAAGTGACTTCCCCAAGATGAAGAGCATAATTAGAATTTCTACCCATGTGTCTGGACTTACAGGTTTTATCCTATTTCATAGATGCCTCTGCTGCCAGAGCCTTAAGGACATGCAGGAGTGGAAAGGTAGGTAATTGGATTTTCATTTTTGAAAGACCCTGAGAAACAATGTAGAGGATGGACTATATTGGACTCTGGCCGGAGGTGTTTATATCAGCCCTGGTGAGAATTGATGACTCCACTAAGGCATTGGCCCTAGGCCTGCTGAGGAGGAGAAAGGTGTGAAATTTACTTAAAGGCAGAAATGACAGGACCTGGTAATGACCAAATTTGAAGTGGTACTCTAAAAGGAGTCAAGAATATGTCCAAAGTTACAGACTTAGGTGCCTGGATATATGGTAGGGCTATTTGCTGAACAAGAGAAAATGGGAGAAGGAACAGTTGCAGGGACAAAGACAACAAGAATAGATGTGAACCCAGTTAGCATGGCTCAGTGGTTGAGCATTGACCTATGAACCAGGAGGTCCCTGGTTCAATTCCCTCTCAAGGCACATGTCTAGGTTGCGGGCTCGATCCCCAGTGTGAGGCAGGCAGGAGGCATCTGATCAATGATTCTCTCTCATCACTGATGTTTCTATTGCTGTCTCCCTCTCCCTTCTTCTCTGAAATCAATAATAATAATAATCTATACTAATAATAAAGAAATATGCAAATTATCCATTACAGCGTCACGTCACAACCAGATCAGCAGGCTGCGTCCCCGCCCTCTGCTCAGGCAGCTGCAAGACCCAGGGTAGGATAGGTTACGATAGGAGGGGATAAGAAAGGAGAGGGAGAGGAAGGCAGACCTACATGCAGACGGGCTGAGGGGAGAAACAGAAATACAGAAAGGGAACAAGAAAAAGACGCAGGAATGGAAAAGGGAAGGAAATGCGGGAGGGGATGGTAACCGCGGGAGGAGGGAGCAGGTGCGCCTGGCGAGAGGTGGGGCAGGAGCGGGAGGAGGGTGGTGGCCCCCGGAGTGGGCTGTTGGTGGGGAGGCGCCCACGGGTCCGGGATGGATTGGTGGATGGCCCAAGGCCTTCTCGGTGGAGGCGCTCCTGCTTCCCAGTAGCAGCAGCACCTGTGCCACGTGGGCCTCGGCCACCCTTGCTGGGCTGGGTGTCCTGGACAGAGAATGGGAGCAGGACAGCAGTGGGGAGGCCAGGGAAGGGGAGCGGTGAACACCTGGCTGGGGCTGAGCCCTGGGCTGGGGATTAACACCCCCCTCCCCCAATGGAAGCTTTAAGAAGGGAAGGAGGGAGGGAAGAACTTTATAAAGGAGTCAGTAGAGAGCAGAGTTAAAGAAGAAAAGAGGATGTGTGAGTGAACTGTAGGAGCTATAATGAAAATCAAGTATAGTTGTGTACTGGGGACAGATTTTAAAAGTAGGAATCAGAAAAGAAAAAAGATAAATGATAGTGAATAATTAGGCAGGTAGATAGACAGATATTAAAACAGTGGAAGTAAATAGAGAAGAATGTATGGGAAAGGTAGGATGAGAGAGATAGAGGGAGGGAAGAAAAGTTTTAAAGGGGAGCCAGTAGAGCTTAAAAGGAGAATGGGAAGAAGGAAGAAATGGGGGAGGGAACAAAGCAGGTCCGAGGGAGGAAGTGAAGAAAAAAATTAAGGTGGGAAGGAAGGAAAAAGGGAGGGAGGGCAGAAGTAAAGATAAAGGAAAGAAGGAATGTGGGGAGGGAGGGAGGGTAGGAGAAAGATGGGAAGAAGGATGATGGAACAGAAGTAGGAAATAAGGAGGAAAGAAAAGTTTATAAATGATGAGTCAGTAGGAAAAAGTGTTACATAAAGGAGAGAAAAATTGTGTGAGAGGGAGAAGCCAATAAGGAAGAAGATTAAAAAAAAAGTTAATAGGGGCAACCAGGTCAGCAGGGGAGGGCAGTTAGGGGGATCTGGCCAGCAGGCAGAGTGATTAGGAGCCAGAGGTTCTGGATTGAGACAGGGTGCAGGTCGGGCTCAGAGAATCCCCATCCCCCCATGCATGAATTTCGTGCACTGGACCTCTAGTAGTAATAATAATAGTAATCCTATCTAATAAAAGAGTAATTTGCAAATTGACCATCACTCCAACACAAGATGGCTGCCCCCATGTGGACACAAGATGGCTGACAGGGGAGGGTAGTTGTGGGCAATCAGGCCAGCAGGGGAGGGCAGTTGGGAGGGACCAGGCCTGAAAGAGAGGGTAGTTGGGGGGGACCAGGCCTGTAGGGGAGGGCAGTTGGGAGGAACCAGGCCTGAAAGAGAGGGTAGTTGTGGGGGACCAGGCCAGCAGGGGAGGACAGTTAGGGGTGATCGGGCTGGCAAGGGAGGGAAGTTAGGGGTGACCGGGCCAGCAGGTGAGGGCAGCTGGGGGCGACCAGGCCTTCAGGGGAGGGCAGTTAGGGGTGACCAGGCCTGCAGGGGAGGGCAGTTAGGGGCAATCGGGCCAGCAGGATAGCAGTTAGGTGTTGATCAGGCTGGCAGGGGAGTGGTTAGGGGGTGATCAGGCTGGTAGGCAGAAGTGGTTAGGGGCAATCAGGCAGGCAGGCGAGGGGTTGGGAGCCAGCAGTCCTGGATTGTGAGAGGGATGTCCAACTGCCCGTTTAGGCCCTATTCCACTGGGATCGGGCCTAAATGGGCAGTTGGACATCCCTTGAGGGGTCCCAGATTGGAGAGGGTGCAGGCTAGGCTGAGGAACATCCCCCCCCCTCCATGCACGAATTTTGTGCACCAGGCCTCTAGTAATCAACACTAATAAAAGAGAAAAATGGTAATTGGCGTATGAGCTACCCTTTTCATTGGCTAATCAGGGCTATATGCAAATTAACTGCCAACTGAGATGGCAGTTAACTGCCAACAAGATGGCGGTTAATTTGCATATGTAGGCACAATGCAGGGAGGCCAAAGGGAAAGCAGGAAGAAGCCCCCTGCCACTGACAGTGATTGGAAACCCAGGGGGGAGCTAAGAGCTGGGGGGCAGGGCAAAGGCGGCCCTGGGGCCGCCTTTGCCCTGCCCCCCAGCCATGATCGGAGAATCAGGTGCCTTTTCCACCCTGGCCAGTGATAGCAGGAAGTAGGGGTGGAGCCAGTGATGGGAGCTGGGCACGGTCGAAGCTGGCAGTCCCAGGAGCTAGGGGTCCCTTGCCTGGGCCTAAAGCGAAGCCCACGATCGTGGGGCCGCTGCAGCTGTGGGTCCCCGCTGCCCAGGCCGGACGCCTAGGCCAGAGACGTCAGGCCTGGGCAAGGGGCCGATCCTGCGATTGGAGGGTGATGGGGGTCAACGCCTGAGGGCTCCCAGTATGTGAGAGGGGGCAGGCTGGGCTGAGGGACACTCCCCCCCCACACACACCCAGTGCACGGGGATCAGCGGAGCCGCGAGGCCTCCCGGCACCGGCATCAGTGTGACAGGGGGCAGTGCCCAAACCCCCTGAACCCCCTGATCGCCCTGCGGCTCTGTGTGCGACAGGGGGCGGGGCCACAACCTCCCTCCCCGAGTGCACAAATTTTTGTGCACCGGGCCTCTAGTAATAATAATAAAAGAATAGATGTGAGATGGCTTTGGAACTTTACAGTAGACACTTCCAGAAAAGCCAGTTAAAAATGAAAAACAGCACTCAGGGACTGAGCTGATGATCTAGGGCAGGGGTGGGCAAACTTTTTGACTCGGGGGCCACAATGGGTTCTTAAACTGGACCGGAGGGCCGGAACAAAAGCATGGATGGAGTGTTTGTGTGAACTAATATAAATTCAAAGTCAACATCATTACATAAAAGGGTACGGTCTTTTTTTTTTTAGTTTTATTCATTTCAAACGGGCCGGATCCGGCCGGCGGGCCGTAGTTTGCCCACGGCTGGTCTAGGGTGACCTGGGGGTCATCTGTGGAGGTGAACAGACAGCTATGAAATGATTCTTCTGGGCTCCTTTGGTCCTCACCGACCGACCGAGTGTGGTTTCCAGGGTTTCTTATTCGAAGGCCATCAGCAGAAACTTCTCACGACTCACCACCTCCACCAAATGCAACAGAAGTGCAAAGTGAAACTGTTGGGAACTGACTCAGAAACCAAACCAACAAATTCTCCTCTCTGAAGCTCTTTATTTACTCATTTGGTTTCCATTTGTGCCAGTGTAATTAAACAACATTTTCTTTTACTTGGAACCTTCTATTTGGCCACCGGGACTTCCCTCTGGTCGGCCAGCAGCCACTCCAAGGACTTACCCCAGAGACCTCAGAACAGAAGCAGCTCCATTTCCACTTGCACTATTATTTCTCTGCCTAAGGAATCTTCCTAACCAATAATCCTGCTAACCCATGATGGGAAATTTGACCTCTGGGCACCACAGATATTGAATTCATAACGAAACAATGGAAGACTCCCATTCATTAAAAATTCCATTCATACTCTCCAACTTGAAAACACAAAACCACATATTGGGGTGTAGGAGTAGCCACTTTAAATAACACAACTGAACAACAACTTTTTCCTTTATGTTATACTAGAGGTCAGGTGCATGAAATTTGTGCAGGGGGAGGGGAGTGTCCCTCAGCCCGGCCTGCACCCTCTTGCAATCCGGGACCTCTGGCTCCTAACCGCTTGCCTGCCTGCCTGATCACCCCTAACTCCTCTGCCTGCCTGCCTGATCACCCCTAACCACTTGCCTGCCTGCCTGATCACCCCTAACTCCTCTGCCTGCCTGCCTGATCGCCCCTAACCGCCTCTGCCTCATCCCCCGCCACCGCGGCTTCATCTGGAAGGACGTCCAGAAGGTCGTTTGGCTGTCCGGTCTAATTAGCATATTACATTTTTATTATTATAGATGTGCCCTGTGAATTCCAAGAAAATTCATTAACTAGAGGGAGAGAGAAGTATTTTCTTATTTCACTTTTTATTTAGATGTCTAAAGCTTTGTTGTGAGTTTACATAGGTATGGGTCAGGGACATTCCTTGGTGGCAGCTATCAAGCTGGGGCTATTTTAAAGGAGGCAGAACTTGCCTGGATTGAAGGTATCTAAAAATTTTCCATAGATTCATGATTCTGATAAGTTACTTCACCTTTCCAGGCCTCATTTCCTTTTCCTCAAGAAAAGGGGAAATGGCCCTGACCAGTTTGGCTCAGTGGCTAGAGCGTCAGCCTGCGGACTGAGGGGTCCCAGGTTCGATTCTGGTCAAGGGCATGTATCTTGGTTGCAGGCACATCCCCAGTGAGGGGTGTGCATGAGGCAGCTGATCGATGTTGCTCTCTCATCGATGTTTCTAACTCTATCCCTCTCCCTTCCTCTATGTAAAAAATCAATAAAATATAAAAAAAAAAGAAAAAAGAAAGAAAAGGGGAAATGGGATCATGTGGTCACTAAGTTTCTTTCAGGATCTAAAACTGCTATAGTTTTATGAACAACTTTGCAGTACTCCTCATTTAAAAGACAACTGTATCAGACACTTAAGAATAAGCATGTCAAACTCAAAGGCTAACACGGGCCAAATAAACAAGGTTTAAGTTTATGTGGGCGGCAAAAAACCAAAAGCTTCAATTTTCATAGAAACGTAGGTTTATTTCAATAGAGACGTGCTGAATACAAAGGGTTGAAATAAATGAATAATCGTTAACATAAAATAATAGAACATTTTAATAAAAATTCATATTTTTTCTTGAACATTAACTTACCAGACACTGAATAACTGCACAAATTAATAAGCATAATGCAAATATAGCTATTTTTCTTGTTCTCCAAAAGTGAAATATTTCCTGTTGCACGCACCAAACAAGTCAGTCCAAAACTAATGATGTGGTAATTGGCTGCTAAAATATTTGCTGCTAGTATTAGTGGAGAAAAATGGTGCACCTGTGCATAACGTGTATAAGGGAAATGAATGCAATATGATTATAGTAATCGATAATTAGTGAACATTTTGGTTTGTTATTAATAACTAGGGGCCCGGTGCACAAAATTTGGGACCAGCCTGCCCCCTCTCACATACTGGGAGCCCTCAGGGGATGTCCTACTGATGGCATAGGCCCGCTCCCTGCTCCCCTTGGAGCCGGCTCCGCCCCTGCCCCCTTCAATCGCTGGCTCCGCCCCTGCCCAGGCCTAAAGCCTCTGGCCCAGGAGCCCCCTGGCTCAGGCCCTTCCTAGGCTGCTCAGGGCCCACACAGGGTCTACTTTGGAGTGACCTGGGTGCTCGATGATGTTCCTGGGATCCAGGCTGCTGGGCGCCTACATATGCAAATTAACCACCATCTTAGTTGGGTTAATTTGCATACTCACTCCTGATTGGCTAGTGGGAGTGGCTTGTGGGTGTAGTGGAGTGGCAGAGTGATGGAGTGATGGTTAATTTGTATGTTTCTCTTTTATTAGTGTAGATTATGTATAACAGGATATTGTAAAAAATAAGCTATGAAATTTTTATTAGATGTTTCTTACATACCATTATATTGGCTGGGATGCAAAAATATTTATTGTGGGCCACATGTGCCGCATGGGCCACGAGTGTGATATGTTTGCTTTAGAAAGATAAATACAATTTTCTTTGACTTCCAACTTCACTCAATTAATTGGGAAAATATGTATGGACAGCCTATGAGGTGCCTGGCATTCTGTTTGGTGTAGGGAAACTTAGGACAGGGGCATGGCACCCTGTCCTTGCAGCTACAGGGGAGACAAGCCAGCCATGTATCAGGGTCACAATGGCCCGAGCTTTCTATTTCTGACTTGTCATGTCCCAGTGTGCTCAATATAAAAACGGAGTCAAATTCTGATAAGTTATTTTCTCTCTTGTCCAGTAGTGTGAATTTAATATATTTTCTTTGTTGTTGTATCTCCGGTACTTAGAAAAATGCCCAACACATTGTTGGTGATTGATGTACAATGTGTAATGATGGGGTACACAGTTGGAGGATTTATTCAAAAGTGGTGGAAGCCCGAGCTAATACAAACTGAAGTATGCTTATCCCCAAACAATTCACAAACTTTCCAAGGGGTAGGTGGTCATGGATAGCTTTGGGGGAATCAATTTCCAGATGCTCAACTTAGGTAGGAACCATCTGCCTGAGAGCCACTGAGAAAGTTGTCCTGCTGGCTGCTTTCCCATCTTCCCTTTCACAGTGTTTTCTTACTTGGCAATGAATGGCTTTTCTCTCCAGTCTCACTGAGATGCATTCCCCCAGGTGGTAAAGAAACACTTGAGAAGAAACCGTTGAAGGTAGAGGGACAGGATTGAGAAGGTAAACTGCTGTAATGATGGGCTAATAAATGTTTGCAGATCAAGTGGTTGCTGTCAACAAAATTCAAGTAGAACCTAATGGAGCTGTCATTTGATACATCATTAAAACGATTTTTGATAATAGATCAAATGTAAATTTTGGCATATCATTCAAAGGGAACTCAAATAATTAATTAACATTGTTATAACAAGACTCCCTCCATTTCCACTTACTTATTTATGAACACATTTCCTCAAGGTTTACATCTACACATATACAAATAGTGGGAATAGAAATGATGGAGAATCTATATCTCATTCTGTCAATAAGTAATATTCATTAGCAGGTACATGATTGAATTGTAAAAGAAATCAACCTCCTCTCAATAAAAGATGTATTTCCAATACAATTTCCTTTTTCTTCTATAATTATTCATCAAACCTTATAATATATTTATGTTGTTTTTTAAAAATCAATTTATTAATAGTATTTGTAACAGAAACTCAGTATTAAAGAATTCTGTTACTTAGAAACTTATGGTCACAGGAAACTTAAAAATTTAAATTCATATTTATATGCCTTTTTTGTATAAGGAAGTTTGATAGGGTTATCAATAAGATGTTTTTAAAAATTACATAAGGACTAAATTCAGAGGGGAAATTGGAATGAAAATATAAGTTCAAGTATAAATAAATGAGCCCTAGCCGGTGTAGCCAGCAGGGCATGTACCTCGGTTGCAGGTTCGATTTTCACCCTGGTTGGGGTGAGTGTGGGAGACAACCTCTCTCTCTCTCTCTCTCTCTCTCTCTCTCTCTCTCTCTCTCTCTCTCTTCTCTCTGTCTCTCTCTCTCTCTCTCTCACACACACACACACACACACACACAATGATATTTTTCTTTCTCAGTCTCTGCCCCTTTCTTCTACTCTTTACAAAAATCAAAGGAAGAAACACTCTTGGGTGAGGATTAACAACAACAACAACAACAAAAATAAATAAATGACACAAAATTTCCAACAGTTTGCCGGGAGCCGGTCCATCCTTGCTGTTTCAAGGGACCTGGCATATACGGCATACGGTTCTTAATATGTTTGCTCACCTTCTTGGCGCTGTGTTTTAACCAAGATCACCTCTCCGAGAAAGGTTGAATCCCCAGGTAGGCATTTTCCCCTGAAGTTAGGGAGGGAATAAAACCCCTCAACTAAGTGCCAGGCGGGTAATTAATCCCTTTAACTACGAACAATCATGCTTAAACTACATAATCTTTTCTCCCTGGAATGGAGATAAGAAACGCCCTAACATTTGTAATAGAGATTGATAGGATTGAATCAACTGGTATAAATACAGTTGTAACAAGACAGAAACACACAGAACTCAGAACACAGAACCAGACAGAGAGACAGAACTTCAGACACAGAACTTAGGACACAGGGCTTGGAAGACAGGACCAAGAGAGACAGAGCCTAGGCACAGAACCTACACAGAACATTCTCTAGGGACAGAAGAACTTCGCTGGCGAGAGCATGCCGGAGGATCCTGGACAGGGACTGGCCTCGGAGCCTGGAGGCGGAGCCTGGCGAGAGAGCATGGCAGGGGATCCTGGACTGAACCTGACTGCGGAGATTGGCAGGAGAGCCTGACTAGAACCTGGTGACTGGACCTGCCTGGAGAACCTGGACAGAACCTGGCTGGAGATCCTAAGCAGAACCTCTCTGGAGATCGAGACCAGAACTTGGCTGGAGATCCTGGCTAGGCTGCTGATCAACTGAACGCTGTCTCCATGTCATTCCTTCTTCACCGACTCCGTCCACACCTTTGGGGACCCCTGGACCCGCTGGGGTTGGACCCCGGCATCTGGCACCCGAACAGGGACCCCTAGGTAAGCGCCCCGCACTCGGGACGGATCGGACTCCACCGTAGGAAGAAGGTGGGTAGTCTTCGCCTACTCCGTCTACGCCTTTGGGAACCCCTGGACCTGCTGGGGTTGGACCCCGGCAACAGTTAAAGAAGAGCTTGTTCATTTATTTAAAAAAAATGGATATGATAGTCAAATTGCTTTGGTATTTAAATTCCACTGGATACAAAGAAAAGATATGTTTAATTGGATATTCCAGATATATTTTTAAATCTTTTTATTTAGAAAGTTCTGGAGATAATAATTTTTTGCAATCCTTTAAAAATATAATGGGCAAATTCTGAAGTCAGTTTAGAAACATATGAGGAGTAGGTAGTTTCAAACATAGCTATGTAGGCAGCCAACTTTGAAGACCCCGGGGCTAATTAAACAAGTGTGGCATTCTAATCCTGGCTGCATGGTTGCTATCAAGCCTTGGGAAATGCCCTTCTTAATCCCTCTGTGCCCATTTCTCTTTCTGCAAAATGAAAAGCACACCTGCCCGCTTTTCCTTATTCTCAGGAAAATTCTGAGATCATACAAGATAATGAAACAATGGGAAAAGGTCTAGCTTATTTCCTGGACGGTAAGTTGGACACCTCTGGGAAGTTTCAATGACTTTTTGAGGCTAGCAGGATACTGGTTAGTTCCCCAGAAAGTATAAATGAAAGGTATTCTTATTACTACCTCTACTTTACCGTGGCCTCCCATTTCCCCTAGTTTTGATTCAGCCTTTGGAACGTCACGAAAGCCATCTAACACTGTAAAGTTAGTTTCTGCATCTCTGCATCATAGGATTATCAAGAAGGATCTAACTTTAGTTCTGGTCTCTGTCCAAGATTCTACTTTGATGGTTGGCAAGAGAAACCATAGAAATGGCTGTGAGAGCACATGTGACTTAGCCCAAAGAATAGTGACTGAGCTTGTGAGTATTGCCACTATTAACACCTCTTCAGGTAACTGTGGGTGGTCCATGCTCACCACATGCCCACCTTTAGTGTGGTGGATCATCTGACATATCGTGTATTAAATTCCTCTCCTCTTAAAGATGCTTATAATTTTGTAAACAATGAATGGAAAGTTAGACCTGAGCCTCTCATCCGAGTTCATAAAGCAGATCGAATGGGCTTCAGAATTGGTTTTTCCTCACAGGCCTTATGAGTACATTGAATCTCGAAGACTTTTAAGACAACCGCAGTTTTGAAAAGACATGGGGTCTTAAGTTGTTGCTTAAGCCTAAGAACTTGTGGGGAAATTGGTCGGTGAAGAACTATATATAAAAAGAGAAATTAGGAGTAGGCTTTCTCTATGAGGTGGCACTGAACATTTATTCATTCACTCATTTAACATATATTTATTTCGCTCCTATTGAGTGCCATTTGCTTAGCTGGACATTAAGAAACACAGATAAATGCTTTTCCTTGTACTCAAGGAGCTATGAGGATATGGTGGGAGCAGAGGAGAATAAACAGCAAATTCTATCTAAGGAGGCAAAGAAAGACTTTCTAGAGAAGATGGCATTTGAGCTCAAAGCAGGGGGAGGGAATTTCAGAGATAAACTAATGCCATGTACAAAGGCCTGGAGGCCAGGGAGAAATTGGGATCAATAAGGAGCTCAAATGTCACCTGCTCAAAATCTGAGAGGGGGGTGGCAAGAGTTAGGCCCGATGAGAAGTCTTGAATATCATACAGAGAGATCACAACGTGTCTTGAATATCGTGCAGAGAGTTTATATTTTATCTTGTGGGTGATAGTCTTTCAGGACACTGAGCAAGGACATGTCAAGATCCAATGTTTGTTAGAAACATTACAAGGTCACTTAGCTCTGTGGAGGGTGGATTGAGGTGATAGGGCCAGGGCCACAAGACTAGAGATAAGAGTATAATCAGTAGGACTCTTTCAGTCCTGACAAAAACCCAACTTAAATCAGCATAAGCAAAATGGGATATTATTGGCTGCTGTAACAAATGTCAAGGGGAGGATCTGACTTCAGACTAAATCCAAGAACTTGTAGGATGTCATCAGGGCTTCTCTCCTTCCCTCTGGCCATCTCTCACCTCTGCTGCTCTTTTAGCTTCTGATGCAAACTTTTCCTCTACATAGTAGACAAGCTGGCTGCCAGGCTCTAATTGTCTCAGTTTAGCAAATCCAGTATTCATAAACCAATCCCGGGAAGCTTCTGATTGGTTCTTCTGGGGACATATGTACATTACTGAACCAATTATTGATGGAGGATAGGGGTTAGGTATTTCATTCTGGGTGACTGCCTGGGTCATTCCTTTCTGTGAAAGAAGGGGCAGACACAAGTCTGACAGCCTCAGCAGAACCACATAAAGAAAGAGATCTCCAAAGAAACCAGAAGAAGAATGGGAACATGCACTGGGGTTTAAAGACTGTAGCTACCACTGACCATAACAATAAAATTTGATTACAATTTAAGAGTGGAACTATGGAAAAGAGGACAGACAAAAGAGGGTTGGGGCATATAATTGGCATCAGAACTTGGTTTTTATTCACTTGATCTTCTAAAACAAAATAGAGTCTGCCTCTGGAAGGTACCTGGTTGCTGTAGTTAGAAGATTCCAGGTGTTGATAGCCAGAGAGGGCTAAGTAAATATCTATACTAATAAAAGGCTAATATGCTAATTAGACCAGGTAACTGGACATCTTCTGGATGTCCAACTTCATTCCGGACAGTCAGGGGGCAACCAGGTGGGCAGGGGTGTAGTTAGGGGGGGACCAGGCCAGCAGGGGGGCAGTGGGGGGCAATCAGGCAGGCAGGCAGGCGAGCAGTTAGGATCCAGCAGTCCCGGATTGCGAGAGGGATCGGGTCTAAACTGGCAGTCGGACATCCCCCTGATTGGAGAGGGTGCAGGCCAGGCTGAGGACCCCTCTCTCCCCTGTCCATGCACAAATTTCAGGCACCAGGCCTCTAGTATAAGGATAAATATGTAAATAAAAATACAGATACATATAAAGATAAATACATAGAGATATTTATTTTCTTATGATGCCTTTTTTTTTTTTGGTTTCCCAAAAGGTGTGTAGCAACTTAAAGGGATAATACAGTAAACTAGGAATCACATTACTCCAAGCTCTTCTTCAACTTGTCATAGGTGGGCTGCAAATTTAGTTCTTTGCTTCCTAGAAGCCAATGCAAAGAGGCAACATTATGTGTAAAAAAATTTACAATAGAAACTTGACTAGTATTGGTACTGACATCTGAAAGGAATCTCTCCCCCAGACACTCACAAACTTGTCATTCTGCAGTGCGGTAGTAATATTGTCTGTAAACATAATACATTTTGTGGGGCTCTTTTTAGAATGACTTTCAGTGCTGGCAAATGTCATATGGCTGAAACATTAGTTAACAGAAGTAATGAGCTCTGTAACAAATGTAGAATATTTTGAAATCTTAGAAAAGTCCTGCAGAAGCCAGTTCAGCCCAGCAGTTAGATAGCATTTCCTTGACTGTGAATCCCTTTAGTCAGGTCATGTGCCTCTCATTGTCTTACACCCAACTTGTTTCTGTTACTGGTATTACCAGTGTGGCCCCTAAGTGCACTTGTACATGTGACCTCTGGAAGAGATGCATATAACCAGTGGTCCAACTCCTTTCCCCTCTACACATCTCAACCTACCTATTAGCATACTGCCTGCTGTGCGTCTTCTCTTCTCCATCCCAGCTGCCTCTAGTACTAGATTTATCAAATACCCCTTCCATTCTCCTCCAGTCTGCCCTGGGCAAGTCCTCACATTCTCCCTTCTCCTGCTCTGGGCTTCAGGACTGGAAGGTAAAGCTACCCCCTTCCTCAAGACCCAGCACCCCCACTTGCAGTGTGGTGAGACTGGTCCATGTTTTTGGACAGTTCGCATGACTGGGTTGGAAACTGAAGCCAAGGAATTCCTGATGAAAATGCTTTCATCTTGAGCCAAGAAGCCGGGGATAACTGTGGGTCGGGAATCTCAGAAATATGAGGTAGCCCTAAGATTTGGCTTTCACTTTCTGGTGTGATGTGAAAACAGTGCTGCTGGCCCAGTTAGTTGGCAGTAAAGGAAGATCCACGCATGCTCCTGAAATGAGAGTCATTTGTATGTGAGCTTGCTGCTTTTTTTTTTTTTTAAATTGTCAATTACAGTTTACATTCAGTATTATTTTGTATTAATTGCAGGTGTACAGCATAATCCTGTTTTCTTTAAAATTCAAAATTCTGAGAATGAGGAAGTGTATTTTGCCCAAGCTCGTAAGTATGAGACTCCTAAGATATGAAATGAAGGCAACTGTGATGTTTTAAAGGAGCAGTTACTGCCTCAGATAAACACTTGGATAATTTCATAGTTCGAAATTCTGGACAATGAGTATAATTTAGGAAGTGACACACATGTGTGTACTTTGAAAAAAGGGGAAGTGGGCATTTAGACTTTTTATTTTAGTGGGCTGGGGAGGGCATTGTTAGTACAATATTGGCTCACCAGCTATGCAAATCAGGGGGTTGGGCTAATATTAAAAAAAGAGAGAGAGAGAGAGAGAAAATAAGACTTGAAATGCAACATAGATATAAAAACCATGACAATTTATCTAGGACTCTTTCTTATAAGGAGCAAATAGACAACACATTTTAAGTGTGGCCCTAAAGGGCATAATTTAAAACTTTTATGATTTATCTTTTTATTGTTGGATTTGCCCCTTCTGTCTCAACCCCATTAACTTATATTTCCTGATTGTTGCCTAAGTGTTTGGGAGAGGTAGCTTCAAAAGCAGTTTGAGAAGTAGAGGAAACTCAAAAGAGGTATTTAATTGTTTACATATTACCTACAAAATTTAAAAAGCCTAGATTATTCAGCCCCTTCAGTCCTATCAAGGCTGCCTTTGGCAATTCTGTAGGCCTCAGGCCTCCTGGGGGTGGGCCTGGCCCTGAGGGGTCCCACTGCAGCGATGAAGAATGTTCTCATAGGAAAGTGCAGGTCCCTAGAAGGCAGGCTCCCTCACTGCCTCCGGGCAGTTCTCTAGCTCTGACTCTTACAGAGGCAACACCCACCAGGTGGCTCCTTGATGCAGGGGTTCCAGGCACCAAAATGCATTGGAAGTGCTGTGGCAGGGCCAAAGGTGGAGCATCCGATGCTGTCCTGGTTCTCAGGGCCTCTTAGTGAACCGCACTTCCATTCTCCAGTCCTCACACCCTCCTGCTCTGGGCCTCTGGTCCAGGAGGTGAGAGCTGCTGTCTCCCTAGAGACCCAGCACCCCCACTGGCAGCGTGGGTGAGACTGGTTTGGGAACTCGGAAAAGGCCCAGGTACTGTACTGTTTCACTCCCACTCTTGATTTAGCCAGAACTGCGGGGAGATGGATTCATTAGTCCCATACAAAACATCCCCGTACCTAATTATTCTTCCCAAGGCATTTATGACTTCCCTTAACAAATTAGTTAGCTCAACGGAGTTGCCTGGTGCTTGATTCTCAGTCTGATTTGCATCTGAGACGATGACTCATCTTAAAACCAGCCTTTTAAAGCCACATGGACAAGAGTCCTTCACATCACTGGAAAGAGGAATGGGACACTTTGTGAGAATTTAGTAAAGTCCTTTCTTCCCTTTGCCTGTAAGAGTCAACACGGCGTCTTTAACCCTCACATCTAAATTGTCCTCAGGTGAAGAATGGGCTCCCGCTGTCTTTCAAATGCCGTTGCTAATACGCAGGGATGCTCCTGGACCTAAAACAACCCCACAGGGTGAGATGACATGTCATTACAGACTAATTTCTACCGAGAACTAACAGACATCTGGAAGGAAGTAACTTTATGAGCCAGAAAATTAAAGAACTTATTTCCAGCCTTGTCTACACTTTACTAGAGCCAGGTTCTATGCCACTATTTCCTGCAAAGTCAAAAAGCAAATAAGGTATCGATTGAATATAAGAGAAAAGAGACTGTGGTTGTAAATAATCACCAAGAAAGTTTGAACTGCCCTAGTCTGGAGGGTGGAAATAAAATCTCTTTTCCCATAACTGTCGCTTTCTACCCTGTGCTCTTGTATATTGGTGCAAGGTAGTTCATTCAGTGGTTTCTATTTTTATATATATTTTTTCAACTGGTTTTTATTCATAAATATGTATCAAGTTCACAAGACTAGTTTTCACTTGTCTTCTCAATCATCTGGTCATTCAATGGTTTTTAAAACAAGGGCAGTGTTACAACCATAGGCAGAGCATTGTTTTAGAACAGAGAAATGTATGAAGAGAAAATGCGATGGGAAAGAATTTCTTACAACCAATGAATTCATCCTGGTAAATTATGTCCTACTAAATGAAAGACCTTTTGGATTCTCACTCAGAAATTTTCATTTTGCATAGCCAGACTATTAATTCATAAATTATTTAATATAATATTAATTTATACCAACAATGAACTATAAGCCTCAATTAAAATATCCTGAAAAACTCATTACCCATCAACCTATCTTATAATGAATGTGTCATATCTTATTTAGAAAAAATAAATGAACATCAGTACAAAAGGTAATTGCTTTTTCTAAGCATCAGAATTCAGCTGTGGGACTAAACAATCAAAGCGTGGTCTTGAGGATTGTGGGACACCAACAAAAGTCTCCTGTAGCCACTTGATAAATATTTGTGTTTCTGGCATCATAATAAAATCCATTTCTGAGGTGAATTGTTTGTTTATGACAAATCTCTTTCTGACCCAATGACTAAAGGAAAAGATAGAAGAGGGGACAGGATTTGAACTAACCTAAAGAGGTCCATAAACTGAAAAAGGTTAAGTCACTGACCTAGAGAAGATGTTTCAGAGGAAAGAGGTGGGACCTCTAGAAGCATTGTGGCACGATGGTGAAGAACACAGACCTGAGGGTTTGTATTCAGAGACCTGGATTTGTGTTTTAGCTCTTTTATAGAGGACTATGGTTTTCCTTGTTAAGGACCTGCATCAGTTATGGTAGTGCCAGCTGTTGTAAAAAAAGATGTGATGCCGTATAATGGCTCTAACATAATCATGCCTGTAAATGTCTGAGGCAAATCTTGCTGGACAGCAGACAATTGTCCCCATGCAGTGGGCTCAAGGACCCAATGCAGACTCCTTCCATATTGTGGCTCTGCCATACCCTAGGTTCTTGTTATTGCAGCTGATAAAACAAGGAGAAAACATGGAGAAGGCAAATCCCTTCTTCAAAGGCTTGGCTGGAATTAAGACACATCACACCCACTCACATTCTCTTGATGAAAATCAGTTATGGGTCACATCTAAACACAAGGGAGTGGTGGGAGAGAAATGTAGTTCCTAGTTAGCCACTTCCCAGGGACAACTCTATAACTGTGAACATGATGGGAGGCATAAATTTTAGCAAATGGCTAGCCCAGGGGTGGGCAAACTTTTTGACTGGAGGGCCACAATGGGTTCTTAAACTGGACCGGAGGGCCGGAACAAAAGCATGGATGGAGTGTTTGTGTGAACTAATATAAATTCAAAGTAAACATCTTTACATAAAAGGGTACGGTCTTTCTTTTCAATAGTTTTATTCATTTCAAACGGAGTTTGCCCACTGCTGGTAGCCGTACCTGCCGTAGGGCAGTTTAATTAGAGAGAGAGTGAAAAGAAAGTCTCTGGACTATAATCAAAACTTTGGAGAGATCAGGGACCTAAGGAAGAGTCAACAAGTCATGGGGGATCAAGCTTGAGAACAGAAAGACTAAACCTGCGGGGAAGTCAGGCTGAGAGGCTCCGCCCTCAACTTCAAGGAGCAGCATAAAGAGGGCCACCTGTTAATGGAAGTGACGAAAAGGCAGATCCCGATGATCACAGAGTTTCTCTTCGGAAGACTGCCTGCTTCTGTGCTGAGGGCTATAGTTACAAAGGTGACAGGTTTGCCTCCCCTCTCAAACAGGAAATAGAGAAAAATCTGCATTCAGAAGTCAGATGACAGTCCTTGGAGGCTGTGTGCGTGTGTGTGTGTGTGTGTGTGTGTGTGTGTGTGTGTGTGTGTGAGAGAGAGAGAGAGAGAGAGAGAGAGAAACATTTGCATCAAGGAAGTGATACCCATATTCTTTAAAGATGAAAATGAGTTTGTGTTTGTCAGGCAAGGGGATTGGTCCAATTTTGTTGCAAGAAATTGAACTTTCCTGCAATAGCTTCATCTGGTCTTCCCTATCTTAATTTGCTCTCTATATAACACTATGCAGTGTCCTATATAATAAAAGGCTAATATGCAAATCAACCGAATGGCTGAATGACTGGTTGCTATGACGTGCACTGACCACCAGGGGGAAGATGCTCAATGCAGGAGCTTCCCCCTGGTGGTCAGTGCGCTCCCACAGGGGGAGTGCTACTCAGCCAGAAGCCAGGCTCATGGCTGGCTAGTGCAGCGGTGGTGGCGGGAGCCTCTCCTGCCTCCAGAGCAGCACTAAGGGCCCCTCATGGGGAGTGGGCCTAAGTCGGCAGTCAGACATCCCCCGAGGGGTCCCAGACTGCGAGAGGGTGCAGGCCGAGCTGAGGGATGCCCCCACTCCCAGTGCACAAATGTCGTGCATCGGGCCTCTAGTCTAAAAATAATACTAAGTGAGGGTTAAAGAAGAAAGATTATCACAGAATAAAAGCACAAGTAGATGCAAGTACAAGCATATTTATTGCATCACTGTGTTTAGTGTAAGAAATATGGAAAGATCTTAATGCCCATAATTAAAGGGAATAGCTGAATAACTAAATAAACTATGTTCCATCATATGGGGGTGATTATACAGCAGTTAAAAATGACTTAGATCTGTATAGGCTCACCTGGAGAGGTGTCCATGGACAAAGCAGGTTGCAAAGCACTATGTTTTATTTATTTTATTTTTTTCTTTATTGATTAAGGTAGTGCATATGTGTCCTTATCCCCCCATTGCCCCCTCAGCCCCCCACTCATGCCCTAACCCCCCTGGTGTCTGTGTCCATTGGTTAGGCTTATATGCATGCATACAAGTCCTTCGGTTGATCTCTCCCCCTTACCCCCACCTTCCCCTACCTTCCCTTTGAGGTTTGACGGTCTGATTGATGTTTCTCTGTCTCTGGATCTGTTTTTGTTCATCAGTTTATGTTGTTCATTATATTTCACGAATAAGTGAGATCATGTGATATTTATCTTTCTCAAGGCACTATGTTTTATATGATCCTACCTTTTATAAACAAACTGAAACACAAAACTTAATTGGTTGTATCTGTTTGTATCAGCATGGAGAAAGGTGTGTGAGAGCATACATTCCAAGTTTTAATGTTAATATCTGGAGGAGAGATGGGTCTTGAAGATTGATATTATTTTTTCCTTAAGCATCTGTGTTTTTTTTTATTGCTTAAAGTATTACAAAGGGTATTACATATGTATCCATTTTATCCCCCCGCCCTAGACAGTCCCCTAGCCTCCCCTATCACCCAGTGTCTTATGTCCATTGGTTATGCTTATATGCATGCATACAAGTCCTTTAGTTGATCTCTTACCCCCCTCCCTCCTGCCCCCCAACCCTCCCCGACCTTCCCGCTGCAGTTTGACAATCTGTTTGAGGCAGCTCTGCCTCTGTATCTATTATTGTTCAAAAGTTTATAATGGTCTCTATTGTCCATGAATGAGTGAGATCATGTGGTATTTTTCCTTTAGTGACTGGCTTATTTCACTTAGCATAATGCTCTCCAGTTCCATCCATGACGTTGCAAATGGTAAGAGTTCCTTCCTTTTTAGAGCAGCATAGTATTCCATCGTGTAGATGTACCACAAGCATCTATTTTGTAAATTAATGATTAATAAACAAGAAAAAAATCCCGTAAGGATGTGTTAAATCAGAAACTGGTAAAATGCAGAATTCCTCCTTCACCCAAATCCCGTTCATTCACTTCTTGCAACAATTATTTAGTGAGAACCTACTGGGTGCCAGGTGCTTTCATAGATACTATTTTATTCAATCTTTAGAATAATCCCCAAACAGCTTATTTTCAGGTGGTAAAATAAGATAAAATAGAGTTGTAGTAACTCACTCGAAGTCAAATCACTAGGAAGATGGTGAGTCAGCTTTGGTGTCCTACCCCTTCTGACCCCAGAGCTGGTGCACTCTCACTCCTTATTTTCTTAAAACTGGGCAGCAAGGAGGGCCTATTTCTTAGGTCACATAGTCTAGCATTCCAATTAAGCCTGGTTAAGGGTCCTAGTTTTGTTATATAACTTACAAAACAGATGCTTATGGAAAAAATAATGTCACTCTTCAAGCCCCATCACTCCTCCAGATATCAACGTTAAAACTTGGAATGTATGCTCTCACACACCTTTCTCCATGCTGATACAAATAGATAACAACCAATAGGTTTTGTGTTTCAATCTGTTTTTACAGAGATGGGGTCACATAAAACAGTGCAGATGGGAATCCTGTTGTGAATAATCCCAGTCCTTGCAAAAAAAAACCCTAAGCCAGCGGTTCTCAACCTGTGGGTCGCAACCCCTTTGGCGGTCGAACGACCCTTTCACAGGGGTCGCCTAAGACCATCCTGCATATCAGATATTTACATTACGATTCATAACAGTAGCAACATTACAGTTATGAAGTAGCAACGAAAAGAATTTTATGGTTGGGGCACAATAGGAGGAACTGTATTTAAAGGGCCAGAAGGTTAAGAACCACTGCCCTAAGCAATAGGACTAGAAAGACCCAATTAAAAAATAAAATTAAAAATTAAATTTAGCACCCCTATGTTCATTGCAGCATTATTCACGGTGGCCAAGACATGGAAGCAACCAAAGTGTCCGGCGATAGAAAGACTCAAGATTGAAAGAATCCCCTTGGAGGTGAGTCATGTGGTGACAGCTCTGTCAGGGGCTGCGAAGTGTGGAAGGAACGTGGGACACCAAGTGTAATCTCCTTTGAGGGTCTCGGGTGTGGGGAGAACTCTCTTCTACTTTCGGCTGGCTTTGACCCCGGGGGTGTTTCCAGGGGCCCTGGTGATGTGACTTCACTTTCTTCCTTCTCCAAGTGGGGCCTCTAGTTATGATTGTGGGCTTCAAACAACTGGAGAGTTTAGAGTCCACGGGTTTCTTCAGAACATATTTCTAGCCAGAGAGTTTACATTGCCTAAGACAAAGAGAAAACTCATTTCTAAATTTTTATTAAAATGGGCAATTCTAGCAAGAATTGGTGGGTTGAGTTCCAGCGTCAGGACCCCAGGCTGCGGATGTCACTGAAGGAAGTTTTTAGGTCACACTACCGCTCTTAGTTGGCACTGACACTCTTCCAGATGGGCTCTCCCCGGAAGTCCAAATTAATAGTAATACATTTTAATTAGAAAAAATTAGAATTTGTCTTTGGGTGATGGGCTCACGGGGCAATATACAGATGTTGTAACATAGAAACCCACACCTGAAACCTATATGTTCATGTTGACCAATGTCACCCCAATAAATTTAATAAAAAACCAAAAAACTAGATACTAAAAATTGCTTAAAGGAAAGCTAAAAAGGAAGAAAGTCCAAGGTAGCATCAGTATTACCTAGGGACCTTAAAAAAAAATCCTGATACACAGGTCACATGCTGGACCAATTAAATCAGTACCTTTGGGAGTGGAACCCAGGCCCTGGTCCTTGCTAAGTTGCCCAGGTGGTTCCCTGTGCAGCTAAAGATGGGAGTCACTGCTTACTGACCAATATTCTCACCCAGCTGCCAGGCCTGGATTCTGAGGGTTGGGATCAACCCAGATGAATGCAGCCACCGTTCTGGTTTTGCAACTTTAAGATATGCTTGGAGGCCTCATGCTTCTTCTCCACCAACTCAAGGAAGAAGTGGCCCCAGGCCTACAGAGCCACATCGTCCAGAGGGAGATAGGTGTGGGAAGCCTGCAGATGCAGGCTGGCCGGGTGGTTGACCGCAGCCTCCACCCATTTGGAATAATTCTGATGAATTTGGGAGCTTATCGTTGTTCGGCAATAAGGAGCTAAGGTAGGAAAAAACATATTGGCTGGTCTCTGAGGTGGTTCTGAAGGTGGTGACTAAGACGCTGGAAGAGGGGCATCCCTGGGGTCTGTTCCATGCAAACACTGTTGAAGCAAGAGACAGATCCAGGACCATCGAGGGCACTATCTAGCTGGATATTTTTAAGAAAGGAAAGTGTAGACAGTTGTCTAAACTTCTATTTCAGGTTACATCATGGACCTTCGAGTGAAACCAGGTGGTCTGTGGGTGGTTCTGGAAGGTTGATTGTTCATCTCTGCTTTAGTTTATGGTTCCCTAACACCTACATGGATGCTAGCTAATCATTTTGATTTTCTGAAGCTCTCTACTTATTGGAGAATACTCTTTAGACTTGGCATTTTTCTTTCATTTTTTAAAAATATATTTTTATTGATTTCAGAAAGGAAGGAAGAGGGAGAGATAGAAACATCAATGAGAATCATTGATCGGCTGCCTCCTACACACTGTACATTGGGGATTGAGCCTGCAATCCAGATATGTGCCTGACCAGGAATTGAACTGTGACTTTCTGGTTCATAGGTCAACACTCAACCACTGAGCCACGCTGGGCTAGACTTGGCATTTTTCTTCATGAGACCAGTGGAAGTGATTAAAATTGGAAAAATGACCACAGCTGGCCTGAAGAAAAGCATGAGTGCAAGCATTGTGCATTCATGTGGCAAATTTGGTAAAAGGAGTTTTGATGCAGTCATGGGCTCTAACAAGACCAGCAGCTGTGAAATGGTGCAGTGCTGGAATTCCAGATTAGTAACTCTGAGCAATAACAGAAGCACCACACACACACACACACACACACACACACACACACACACACACACACACACATTCTGATTCATACATACCCTCACAAACATACACTTACACTCACACACACTCATTCACACATACCCTCACATACTCTTACGCAGCCCCCCCCCCCCACTCTTCCCCATCTTGTTGGCAAATCACTGTATTGCTTGTCCTCTGGAGAGCACTTCATTTATTCACTGATAAAATAACCTGTAACCTACTTCTTTAGACTTGGCAATTTTCTTCATGAGACCAATAGAAGTGGTTAAAACTACAAAAAAATTCCTGGTGGGGAATATGGTTGAGGAAGAGTGAAAAGGGAAGAAATATAGCCAGGGTAGGGCTTGCTAGTGAGCAAAAAGACATAATCATATGAAACAAAGTTTTAATTTTTATTTTACATATTTATACATAAAACTTTCAAGGAACCCTCTGAATCCAACAGAATGTTAATAGCACATCTAAAAATGAACTTCAGGTAGTCAACATTCACAAAATGTTGAAAACTGATTCAAATATACATATTACGGAGAGCTACAACTTCACTACGAGGCAGGCATGGATTTTTGACTTGTATAGCACCGTCATTTACAGTTCTTTAAAACTACAGTGAAGAATGAAAGTAGTCAATGGTAAAATACTGCTTCAACTGAAAATCTCTAAACAAATAAAAATAAAAACTACCCTTTTGGATTTTGTGATGGTGTAAGCACTGTACATTTCTGTAACAATATTTTATTAAAATGCCTGATATTTAGTGGCACAGTAAAAAAAAAAAATTAAAATAAATTAAGAAGCAAAGGCCAGGAAACTGCCCTGCTTGAATGTTGTGGCGTGAGGTGGTCGGCTTATCTAGAGAGAGTATTGGGCTCAGGAGTCGAGAAAAGCGGAGGGAAGGCGGGGCTTCTCTGAAGCTCGTGGGCTCTCGTGTGAGAGAGAGGTTTACCTTTCGGAGGAGGCTGGACGTGTTGCCCTTGGGCTCCTCCGCCAGCCCGGGAGGAGTGGCGCGGGAGACAGAGGGCACGCTACCACATTCCAGACAAAAATCTGGGGAAGATCCACAAAGCTGCCGGCCCAGGCAACATATGGAAAGTGAAAAATTCTCTTGTCCAGGTGAAGTGGCTTGAATGATAGAGGTAAGGGGAAAAAAGGACTGCTCTAGGTCTGGCCTGCGCCAATGGCCATCTGGGAGTGGCCACTCTCCCTCCTAGCCGACAGAAAATGCCTGTTCACAAAACTGCCGGCCTGGGCAACGTATGGAGAGTGAAGAATTGTCTTGTTCAGGTGAAGTGGCTTGAATGATAGAGACAAGAAGAGCAGGGCTGCTCTACATCCGGCCTGCGCCAATGGCCATCTGGGAATGGCTACTCTCCCTCCTAGCAGATGGAAAATGCCTGTTGCACCCCTGTAACAATGAAAACAGAACAGCTCTAAGGCCATACGATGCCAGGAAGAGGACGGGGCAACTATTCTGTTAGACCATGGTGCTGGTCCAAATGCAGTGGGCATTGACGGCAACACTGCTCTCCACTGTGCTGCCACTGGTCAAAATTCAGCTATAGTAGAAGGGCTGCTTTCACACAAGGCAAATATGGAAGAAAGACACGAGGATGACCTCGGACCACTTTCACTTAAGGAGTCTAAAGGAAAGCAAAGAGCAAATGGTGGAACTTTTATTAAATAGAGGCACAAAAGTCGATCAGATGGAAAGCAAAGACCAGCTAACATAGAATGAAGAAGACCTAAAAAGTGTGCTGAAAGTATCAATCTTGGTCTACAGGAATCTATCCAAGTATCAAGAAAAACAAATTCAAGGACAGCGAATGAGAGTTCTGGAGACTAAGAAGCAGAACAGGTGAAGTGGCTTGAATGACAGAGATAAGAAGAAAAAGACTGCTCTAGGTCTGGCTTGTGCCAATGGCCATCTGGGAGTGGCCACTCTCCCTCCTAGCCGACAGAAAATGCCTATTCACAAAACTGCCGGCCTGGGCAACGTATGGAGAGTGAAGAATTGTCTTGTTCAGGTGAAGTGGCTTGAATGATAGAGACAAGAAGAACAGGGCTGCTCTACATCCGGCCTGCGCCAATGGCCATCTGGGAATGGCTACTCTCCCTCCTAGCAGATGGAAAATGCCTGTTGCACCCCTGTAACAATGAAAACAGAACAGCTCTGATTAAGGCCATACAATGCCAGGAAGAGGCCTGGGCAACTATTCTGTTAGACCATGGTGCTGGTCCAAATGCAGTGGGCATCGACGGCAACACTGCTCTCCACTGTGCTGCCACTGGTCAAAATACAGCAATAGTAGAAGGGCTGCTTTCACACAAGGCAAATATGGAAGAAAGACACGAGGATGACCTCGGACCACTTTCACTTAAGGAGTCTAAAGGAAAGCAAAGAGCAAATGGTGGAATTTTTATTAAATAGAGGCACAAAAGTCGATCAGATGGGAAGCAAGGACCAACTAACTTAGAATGAAGAAGATCTAAACAGTGTGCTGAAAGTAGCAATCTTGGTCTACAGGAATCTATCCAAGTATCAGGAAAAACAAATTCAAGGACAGCGAATGAGAGTTCTGGAGACTAAGGAGCAGAACAGGCTGCACAAAACTCCAGCTTGTGGTCGCTGTTTCTGGGCTTTCAGCAAACCTGGAATTAATCAACTCCTGGCCTACATCAGATGATGAAGACTTCAAGATGAAGTGCTCTCTTGTGAAATTGATTTTCCTTCTCTGAATTTAATTTTGTGTGCCACCTACTCTTCAATTTTAGTAGGGGTCTGCCTATCATTATGTTTTTAAGGGAAACCTTGTCTTTTCTATTGTGTGATTCCTTTTATATGAAATTTCCAGAATAAGCGAATCCATAGAGACAGAAATCAGACAAGTGGCTGACAGTGACTGTGGGTGGGCATGGGGAATGACCATTTCATGGGTATGTGGTCGCCTTTTGGGGTGATGAAATGTTTTGGAACTAGATAGAAGTGATCATCACACAACATTGTAAATGTATCAAATGCTACTGGATTTTTCATTTTAAAATAGTTTTTACGTTTGGTGAACTTTACTCACTAAAAAAAAAAAAAGAATACTTCCATAATAACAATCAATCAATCCAATGAAGATCATGGTACACATTTTAAAATAATCCAATGGGCTCATTCAAAACCTGCCTTCTGGTGAAAGGTTCCATTGCTGGTTTGAGACTTTCTTGTTTCTTGAGGTGGGCCCGTGTTGTTGCTGCTTTCCCTCTTGGGACTGCTTTCCCTGTGTCTCATAGATTTGGGGTTGTGTTCTTATTTTACTTGTCTTGAGGTATCTTTTTTTTTTAAAAAAAATGTTTTTATTGATTTTAGAGAGAGAGGAAGGAGAGGAAGAAAGAGAGAGAGAGAGAAACATCAATATGAGAGAGAAACATCGATTGGCTGCCTCTTGCACGCCTCTTACTGGGGATTGAGCCCACAACCCGGGCATGTGCCCTGACCCGGAATTGAACTGGATGGCACTCAAGTAACTGAGCCACACCAGCCAGGGATCAAGGTATCTTTTGATTTCTTCCTTGGTCTCACTGTTAGCCCATTCACTGTTTGGTAGCGTGTTATTTAGCCTCCATGTGTTTGTGTGTTTTTCAGGTGTTTTTTTTTTAATTGATTTCTACTTTCATGCCATTGTGGCTGGGGGTGGGGTGGGAGGTGTGTGGAATGATTTAAATCTTTTTAAGTTCATTTAAGCTTGTTTTGTGGCTTAATATGTGGTCTGTCCTAGAGGGTGTTCCATGTGAGTTGAGGGGAATGTGTGCCCTGCAGTTTTGGGGTATAATGCTCTGAAAATGTCAATTAAATTCATCTGGTAAAATGTGGGGGAAAAAAAGAAAGAAAAAGAAGCAAAGGCCAATCACTGGACACGAAGCTTCAGACATTATCAATGACTAACACTGATGTTTGTTTGTTTCTGCGCCACCTTGCACAACAGCATTTTTACAACCACAGAAGCAAAAAGACGTCTAGCTTGTCCTCTGATGGGATGGCTCCTCTTCACTTCGCAGGCATTTTCTCTGCCATGTGCTTTTGCTGACTTTCGGCATGTCTGCAAAATTAATAAATCAACTGGTTAGTGTGAAGGGGGAAGATCCAAGCTGCTTTCCAATCAACAACTAAAACATCCTCCAAACTGAGGTTCAGTTACTCATAGTGAAATCAGGAAATAGATCTTAATTCAAATGGATTTTCCCTCTTCAGTTTTCTATGCGCAAGTTCTTTTATTTAATGAGCCACTGGATTAACCTCAGACCGGTTAAAGTGCTGTGTTTAAAAATGAGGAGAGATAAGTCTCTGGGATCATTTATTCAACAAATGTTCCCTATGTGCCCGGCACGGCTGCTGACGTGAGGGGTTTGGTGGTGAGTAGACAACGAGGTCTTTGTTTTCACGGAGTGAATATTCCAAAGGAGAGAGACAAGAAAGGAACAAGTAGCAAACAAGGAGTGAGCAGACAGAAAATAAGTGCTAAGCAGAGAGTCAAAACAAGGGCGGGGGAGGGGGCGGGTGACAGAAAGTAACTTCGTGACTACTTTATCTGAACACGTGCACACAGACACACGCATTGGCAAGGCTCCTGACAGGAATCGGAAGCCAGCAATCTAACGCCATTCTTACAAAGCTAATGTCTTCCTAGCAAATGGTAGGCTTTTGTAGATGTCAAGAATGTCCATGTTTGTATACTTTTTCCCCCTCAAATAGTCCAAAGGGCATGATCGTGTCAGTGAGGGTAGGGGTAGGATGGGGTGAATCTTCTTATTCATCCAGGCCTACTAAGGCCTTTGAGCCCAAAGTGTGGTCCACCCGGCATGTGGTCGGTGGAGACGGTGGGAGGAATGGCTAAGCTGCTTCTATCACTTACATGGGCGCTAATTAACCGTCTTCTCAGAGAATGGTGGGGTCTGAAGGCTGCAAAAGACACGTGTTTTGAAGAAAGATAAGGATATTAGGAAATTGTAAATTTGGCAAGAGAAAAGCATCTCGGGGTGTGGCTCCCAGCTGTACCCAAAGGATCGGGCAGTTTTGTGTGCTGCCCTCATCTGGGCGGTCAATGACGTCAAGTTTAACTCGCTGTTCTATGCAGAATGTCTCATATCTATGGTACAGAGACCACAAATATGTTCAGAAACAGGGAAGTCACAATAGAGTCCTTGCCACAGTCAACAGCCCACAAATAATTGGTGATATTCATTTAAGAATAAAGAAACTCAAGAAAAAGATACACTCTTTCCCTAAAAAAAAAAAAAAAAAAAAAAAAAGCTCTTTAACAGACCAACTCATGGCCCTAATTCTATGTATAAAAGAATCTTGATCATATTCATAAAGTAGCTCCTGGGCCCCCCTTAACAAATTCAGTTCAAGAAATATTTTGATGCACAGTGAGCTAAGATTCCACTATTGCTAACTGGATTCTAGTTCTTATGGCAGTTTTAAAATATGTATCTATGAGTGCATGTGCACACACACATGTGTATGCACACACAGAGTAAGGGTTTTTTTCTGAGAAAGAAGAAAAGAACAGATAGGGTATTGCTTTGGGAAATATTTAAAATTGGGTATTATTTACAAGGTTGAAAACAGATATACCATACAACCCAACAATTCCACTTATAAATACTTCCCCAAGGAAAATGAGAACACTAATTCAATGAACACCCATATGTTCATTGCAGCATTATTTACAACAGCCAAGATATGGAAGCAACCTAGGTGTCCATCAATAGATGAATGGATAAGGATGTGGTACACACACACATACACACACACACCACAGAAATATTGTGCAGCAATAAAAAAGAATAAAATCTTGCCATCTGTGACAACATGGATGGATCTAGAGCAGTGATGACGAACCTATGACACGCGTGTCAGAGGTGACATGTGAACTCATTTTTTTGGTTGATTTTTCTTTGTTAAATGGCATTTAAATATATAAAATAAATATCAAAAATATAAGTCTTTGTTTTACTATGGTTGCAAATATAAAAAAATTTCTATATGTGACACAGCACCAGAGTTAAGTTAGGGTTTTTCAAAATGCTGACACGCCGAGCTCAAAAGGTTCGCCATCACTGATAGAGGCCATTAGGCTAAGTGAAATAAGCCAGACAGAGAAGTACAAACACCATATGGTTTCATTTATATGTAGAATCTAAAAACAAAACAAATAAATAAAACAAAAATAGATTCATAGAAACAGAGACCAAAGAGATGATTACCAAAAGGGATGGGTTAGGTGGATGGGTGAAAAGGGGGAGGGGAATATAGTCAATAATATTGTGATAAGTTTGCACAGTGACAAATGATTACTAGAATTAGTGGAGTGATCACATTGTAAGATATAAAAATGTTGAATCATTATATTGTACAGAAACTAATATAACCAATATAAGATTGTATAACAACTATGCTTAATAATAATAATAAGTTTTAAAAATGGTGTATTTCATTAACATCTTAAACAAAGGAGGGAAAAGAGTTTCAGTCCATACAATTAAAAGGTACTCATCAGTTATTTATAGGAAAGCCCTAAAGGACTCCTTTTTATCAACAATCGTTATTGAGGACCTACTATGTACCTGGCAGTCCTTGTCCTCAGCTATGGGGATGCAGCAATGAATGAGAATGGCACCATCTCTGCTTTCAGGGTGTTTACAGTCAGGCAGGGACAGACAGCAGACGATGTAGCACGGATGATTAGGCTCCACATGGGAGTGTCCTACCCTAGTCTCGGGGAGCCAGGGAGCACGTCTCCAAAGAGGCTTCATACAAACCAGTTGTCCTCATTCGGCTGTGCACTGAAATCATCTGGGGAGCTCTAAAACCTCCTAATGCCCAGGCCACGCCACATGATAATTAAATCAGGATCGCTGGGGGTCAGACCCAGGCACCCACACTTTATAACGGTCCCTGGGGTTCCAGTGTGCAGCCAAATCTGAAAGCCCCACAGCCAAGCTCTTCGCCAGTTCAGACCTGGCTGCAAAGCTCTGGGACTGCTACCGCGAGGGACGTTTAAGTACCCTCCTTTTCCCCCATAAGCAAAGTTAAAACCCACCAGTCGGGAATGGACATAAAAACTTCTCCCTACTGACTCCAATTTAAAGGATGCCTCCAACACCTTTAAATTAGCGACTGCTCTTCTTTTAACCCCCTGGTTTTGCCTGCCCTGCTTCCCAGGATCGCACCATCTGAAAGTAGACACAAAACACCACACTGCAATCCCAATAACTTAACCCTCTGAGAGAAGGGGAGCCTCTCAATGTCCTCCTTGCAACGAGTGAGGTCAAAGCTGCTTTGAGGGGCAGAGAACAGCCTCTGCTCCCACAGGCAGATCATAAATTTATCAAAGACTTCACATATTTTTCAAAGATGCAGGTCCCGGGTGTATATTTCAATAGTGGTTTCCCATAATTTTAATACATGCATGCAAACTTCTTAGATTGACAAAAAGGGCTGTATCTTATAGCTATTGGTGCAGTGCCTGAATACATCTGTAGATGGCAATAATATTACTGAGTGTTATTGCAATTTGAGTGTTATTTCAGATGCAGGCAAATATGCTAAGAAGGTACGGGAAGGCCTTCTGGTTTTTTTGGTTTTTGTTTTTGTCTTTTTGTTAGGGATGAGGCAGTATAATATTCAAAGCATACAAAACAGCGTGCTGCCCCTGGATAGGTCTTAAAAAAAAAAAAAAAAGCCTAAACAGAGTTCCATGGCATTTATTTTGCCACCCAAACTATCTTTATAACATCTGCATTTAGAAAAATATTTTCCCCAGCGTCCCACACCGAGAAGGGGTCCTCAGGAGCAATTTCACCACATACGTTTTCAAGCTCCTTTAGGATGGTGGTGGGTCACGTGGCCAATGCCTGATGTTATTGTGACAAGCAGTGTTCTTTCTTTGCTCGGAGAGCCTTCTGCTCTCTGAATACCATTTCAGGGATTAATAGTAACCGTTGCCTCCTGGCTTAAAGACTTCAGATAAACTGTCTATGAAAAGGTGCCTAAGTAAATGTGAGATACCAGGAATGCTCGCAGTATTCTGTGTACTTTCTACACTTTCAGTGACGAGCTTTTCTACAAGGAAAACAAATGCAAGACCTTGGCCAGCATTAGCCTTGTTTCCTTGTCCCCTGGGGAAGGAGGCACTCGTTACCGCTTCACAGAGAGGCGCTTGGAGCCAGGCCCGGCTAGAGACTCAAGTCTTAGCGTCTCCCACCCGGTGAGAGCAATCTGGTGGCACTGGTACTGTGGAAAGATGCCAGTGCCCCTGCCTTCTGGGCATAGCAGATGCGATCAAGAGTCAGGTCACAAACCAGCAAGTGCCATTTTGTGGCACTCACCCCGTGGCGGCTCATCCACTGGAAACTCGCCAGCCTGGATTGGCTTAGAGCCTACTCCCTGGGGCCACGCAGTCTTCCTGGGCCAGAACCGCTGACCGACCTGGGTACGCTCTATGACGGTCCAGTGCCCTGGCGCCTATCACACCGGAGGACGGCTGTGACAAGCAATGCATTTGGAAAGGAGCAGCTTTGGCCACTTCCCCTCCATCTAAACAGCTGACACCAGCAGGGATTAGGTGAGGAGCCCATGGGAGGGAGGGAGAGAGTTCTCCAGAGCTCGCTCTTGCCCTAACTCGTAAACTTCAGACCAGGGCTTCTCTAGAAAGGGCGAAAGATCACCAACCTGGTCAAGTCTTCAATGTCCACCAGCATGGCGTCCTGTTCCGTGTGCAGCTCATCTCGGATGAGCAGCAGCTGGACCAGCTCTTCATTCAAGCCTGGGGCAGAGAGAAGAGAGCACTTAAAAACAGGCAGGACTGCATCCAAGTAAGACTGCATCCAGGTCAGAATGGATAACTATTTCTGGGCACATGTATCACAGATCTATCTATCTATCTATCTATCTATCTATCTATCATCTATCTATATCATTTCTGTTAAAATTTAGAATTTTTATATGAGCTTCTCATAAGCTCAGGGGAAGCCATCAATTTGAGAACATGACTAATCTGCATAATTATAAGAGTGTTGGAAGGAAAGGAGTAAAGTAGAAGGGATTTCCAAGTACATTAACATTAGAGTGTGAAAAACTGCTCACTATTAGGGAAATAGCTTGTTAGTAAAAGTGGCGTTTTGTTTGAAAAACAAAAAACAATGTGAGCAAAAATGTCTGGGGTTTATTAAGTTTTCCACTGCACCTGCCACACTGAGAGTCGGAGGGGCCGCCGGGCCTGACTCAGGTGCCTCAGGGATGCTCCGGGCTTCCCACGGCCCAGGGAGGAGCAGCCCCGTGTGCAGGTTGCTCTGGGGAAAGTATTAGCTCAAGCGGTCGGAAAGCCAGGGTGTAAGGCCTGAGGAAATCAGCCCCGAAGTCTCTGGACAACAGGTGCCAAGGGAAATATTCCTCAGGGCTTATGCTGGGGAAAAAAATGCAAGGACACATTTCTCATCTTCCTGAAATCAGTGAACGGGTCAATCCGGCTTCTGCCTCTGAAGGGGATGAACAAGCAAGGGCTCTCTCCTGCGTTTTCCCCTCAGTTCAGCTAAGAATCAAAGCTTGTGAGTCTGGACACATGGACACAAGGGGAGAACACCCGTTTAGCGAGAGCCCTGGGCCCGGAAACCAAAGAAAGGAAGTGGATACTCAGCCAGGTCCCCCTGGGAAATGCTTTTAGAGATCCTGACTTCAAATGATGCATTTGTCTGCCTTTAGTTCAGACTAGTTTCCAATTTTAAAAAGAAAGGGAGGGAAAGAACCATACAAAGAGGCCTGATACATCATCAGCCCCTGAAAAGGACGAGATGGCAACTTATTAGTATTTAAAAATCCAAGGAAGATGCTTCAGTCCTAAAATAGCACTTGACAGAGTAACACTCCCAGTAATTTACTCAACTAAATTAAAATGCAGAGTTTTTATAAATCCACCGAATCTATGGTTTCTTAATTAAAATGTGAAACTCTTTCTCTCAATTTTATTTTATTAAAAATATTTTTACGATTAAAATTTTTTTATGTTGACATTATTGCTGACTCCCCCATCACCCCCTTTGCCCACCCTCACTTCCCTCAGCCTCCCCCCCCCCCCCCGCTCCTCCCTCAGCCTCCCCCTCCCTTGGCCTTCACCACACGATTGTCCCTGTGCATGGGGCAGGCATATATGTTCTTTACTAATCCCTTCGCCTGCTTTATCCAGCCACCCCACCGCCCTCCCCTCTGGCTCCTGCCAGCCTGTGCCATGTACCTATTATCCATGCTTCCAGTTCCATTTGTTCATTAGATTCCACATATTAGTGAGATCAATGGTATTTGTCTTTCTCTGACTGGCTTATTTTGCAGATGAAAGAATTCTTTATCTCTTCTTGATTTTAAAACAATACTGAATATATTAACTTGACACTGAAGATGTCCAATTCTAATTTTTCCAATGTGTTCTTGGGGTAGGCTTTTATGCTAGTACCCAGTACAGTGCCTGCATCGTGCATAGGAATTTTTTCCCCATATGAAGTTTTTAACTTCTTATTATGGGAAATTCCAAACTGATACAAAAGCAAAGAGCATAGTTTAAGAATGCCCCATGCAACTAGCTTCAACTAGCCAATCTTGACGCAGCTCTCTCCCTTTCTCCTAGTGGACTATTTTAAAGCAAATTCCAGACATCATATTATTTCATCTATTGGTGCTTCAGTATATATTTCTAAAAAATTATAGGGCTCTTTTTAAAAAATATTACCACAACCACAATATCTTCATCGTATCTGAGTAAATAAATATTTAATAAAACATTTAGTCAGTGTTCAATTTCCCCACTTAGCTCCTAAAAATGCTTTTTATAGTTAGTTTGTCTGAATGCATTTGGTTGGCATATCCCTTAGGTGGCTTTATCTGTAAGTGCCACCATATGTTCCAGAGGATTCGTGAGCCCATCTGGCCTAACCACTCTGGCCAGGTGGGCATGCTCTCTCCTTCATCGGGCCAAGCAACGGACCTTCTCTGCACCTCTAATCAGTGCGAGCGAGCGCCACTCACTCACTACCCCTCCCCACTGCAGTTATTCTGGGGGAAACAGGCCCACATTTCATCACCCTGTAATTTTCACATATTGGTCCTATCTAATCTTACCACCTGGAGGAGTACAACAGATAAGTCGACTTTGATTTGATGACCCCAAATGAATGTATGTACCAGTAAAGTTGAGGATATCATTGTATAACAAATGACCTGTAACTACTAAATTGTATTCTAGAAATAGGTGTTGCAAGCCAGATGCTTGCCAAGTGCTTGCTATTTAAAATAAATAATAAGGACCTAACCTTGAAAAATTCTTAAAGTTTCTGAATATTTCTAAGGAGAGAGAGAGAGAGAGAGAGAGAGAGAGAGAGAGAGAGAGAACGAACTTGCAGGCACACCCACAGGAGGAGCACAATGAAATGCTGAACAAAGGGTCTAAATTGAGGAAGTGGTGCTGTCCCATTGCATTTCCCACTTATTACTCCATTTTCAAGCACACCTGACACTTACTTTCTATCTGAGAATGGAGATCATTGACTATGACTTGTAGCTGCCCAATAGTCATGTCCCTCAGGTCAGCGGGCTTTAAACTCCTCTTCATCAAGCATTCGCTTATATGAGGCATGTGTGGCAGCTGCAGAGACAGAGGGATGGGATGGACGTGTGAACAGAGCAGCAAGTACATTGAACCCAAGACCCAGTTTCCCCCATAAAGACCGCCCCTCTCATTCACCCACTTTCAAGTTCTGGGCTTAAAAGCTTTCCCAGTCTAACTTTCTCAACGAGAGGCCCTACGTACTACAATGTCTGGAACACTATCAGCATCAAAATGCTACCCTACGCAAACCAAAAGCTTTCAGACTGGCTCTTACACAGGCTGTGACAACCGTGAGTCCATTATTCTATACATAAATGAATTACCAGGGAGCTCAAATAATATCGATGACATGGATGAAATTAATAATATCAGCTATGTATTAATGCATAGCATGCCACAAGCACTGTGCTCTGACACGGGTGTTATTGTTTATACCCATTTTATAGATGAGAAAGCTGAGAGTTATGTAACCTGACCAGAGCCCCACAGTAGGGCAGTGACAGAGACAGATTTAAACTCCAAAGTGCCGGGCTCTTATCCACTATGCTACACTGTCTTTGTTGGAAGGTGGGACTGAGAGCATAGCAGTAGTGAGTCTGCCACAACCAATAGGTTCTTAAACTGAAATTGCTTTAAAGGAATTTAAATAGTCCCATGACAGCTAATATTGTCCCTAACAAACAAAGTAGACCTGAATCAAGAACAAAGTTTACTTTTGTGAAATCTGCTGCTTATGTATCTTTCAGTGATGCAGCAGAAAGGAAAAGGAAACAAACATTTCTCAATGACAGTATTTCTTACAAACTGCCTCGGAGAAACCCAAGTTTGCATAACTCGGGTAAAGGAGCGGGACAGTGCCAACCCTTTGCAGCCACCAGGCACTCGCTTGCGTTTCAGTGTCTGCTACTTACTAGGTCAGCGACGGGAGACTTTTTCCTGTTCTGTTTTTCCACTTCTACTTGCATTTTGGCCATGGGTTTGGCCATGGCGAGGGCCATTTTGGCTTCAGCTTGCAATTTCTTTTGCCTGGTGAGGAAATCCATATCATCTAGGGATTCAGATTCCTCTTCAGTAGTGTCTCTATCGGAATAGGAAGAGCTCTGTTTGCTCTGCGAAGGGAAAAAGAGCAGCCCTGAGCGTTGCATGCCGGGTAGCACCTGGGGAGAGGGGCCAGAGCATCCCCGAGCCCTCCCGAGACTCCCCTCCGTCCACTCAGCTCGCTGCACAATGTTATCTGTACCAGTCTCAACTAAAAAGGTAGTTTATTGCCTCAGTGTCAATACCAGACTGTGATTTTTAGCATAAAGAGTAGCAGAATCCTATCTAATAAAAGAATAATATGCAAATTAACTGTCACACCCTCACTCCATCACTCTGTCACAAAGATGGTGGCGGCCACGGAGCTGGAGCCAGCAGGAGGTTTGGTTGCCCCGGCGCTGGAGGAAGCCAAGCTTCCCGCCTGCCCTGGCTGGCCCTGAGCTCTGCTCAAGGCTACAAAGTTTCAATTATAGAAGATAAATAAATCCCAGATACCTGCTTCCAGCCCGCTGCTGTGGCCAGCCTGAAAAAGGCCATCAGCCCCTCACCCAGGCTGGCCAGGCACCCCAGTGGGACCCCCCAACCCCCACCCTGAAGGGGCTGTGGCCAGCCTGCAAACAGCCCCTCACCCAGGCTAGCCAGGCACCCCAGTGGGGACCCCCACCCTGAAGGGGGTGTGACCAACTGCAAACAGCCATCAGCCCCTCACCCAGGCTGGCTAGGCACCCCAGTGGGGACCCCCACCCTGAAGGGGGTGTGACCAGCCTGCAAACAGCCATCAGCCTCTCAGCCAGGCTGGCCAGGCAACCCAGAAGGACCCCTACCCTGATCTGGGACACTCTTCAGGGCAAACCAGCCGGCCCCCACCCATGCACCAGGCTTCTATCCTGTATAATAAAAGGGTAATGTGCAAATTGACCCTAACAGCAGAACGACTGGGAATGACTGGTCACTATGACACACACTGACCACCAGGGGCAGACGCTCAATGCAGGAGATGCCCCCTGGTGGTCAGTGTGCTCCCACAGGGGGAGCTCTGCTCAGCCACAAACCAGGCTGATGGCTGCCAGCACAGTGGTGGTGGCGGGAGCCTCTCCCGCCTCCTCAGCAGCACTAAGGATGTCCGACTGCAGCTTAGG
Organism: Myotis daubentonii; assembly: GCF_963259705.1. Taxonomy (NCBI): domain Eukaryota; kingdom Metazoa; phylum Chordata; class Mammalia; order Chiroptera; family Vespertilionidae; genus Myotis; species Myotis daubentonii. Next base: position 24,182,677 of record NC_081842.1, on the reverse strand, counting down.
CCTGCTCCCCACTGGCAAGTGGACATCCCCCGAGGGCTGCCGGGCTGCCAGAGGGATGTCTGTCTGCCAGCTTAGGCTCAATCCCTGGGGGAGTGGGCCTAAGCCAGTAGGTGGACATCCTCTGACGGGTGCCAGACTGCAATAGAGCACAGGCCGGGCTGAGGGACGCCCCCCCCCCTAAAGTGCACAAATTTTTGTGCACTGGGCCTCTAGTAAATAAATAATAGGAGAAACAGATTTATGACACGCTTGAGACATTTCTTTGATTTGGTCTCAAAAGACACAACAATGTATTTAACCCAGAGCTAAGGCAGTGTGTTGCTCTCTGGAGTGGACAGGACCTCAGGTACCCAGTGACCAACATGGGTTCCTTGGTAAGAAAACACGATTGGTTGGTGAGAAAAGAGATGCGCAGACCTCACTGAGTGATAAGAATTCCGGCAACAGGCTCCCATGATCAGAAGGCAGTCTGTTATAGCATGTGGGCAAGGAATGAGTAAGAAATACTATACGCACTTCATCCTGCTGGTTTCCCTGAACATCACCTCTGTGCGTGAGCTTTCCCCTGAGCCCTGCCGCCCATCCTTTTAAAACGTGTCGTACTGCTGGTCTGTACTCATTTTTCTACACCCAGTAGGGAAGGATTGGTGTGCAGCATATGGTCCTTAAAAATTTTTTAGGACACGTGCAATTTCTCTCATGGTCTAATATGAAAGTAGTTGCTAACTTTAACAGAGCTTATGTAGCACTGCTGTGTCACAGGTTTGGGTTTCCAATCATTGTCACATCTTAGGAGCACGCCACATCAGGAAATGCAAAGAGGCTGCATGGCCAGCCAAGCACACCCACTGAGCGTCGGCGGCAGCTTTGACTCACCATGGGCGACAAGGGGGTGTCCAGGCTGGTTTCCGTCTTGCTGTCATCCGCATCGCTGTCCTTGTCACTGCCGCTGTCGTTGACAAAGCAGATCTGCAGGTTCATCCCACTCTGCAGGCTGGGCAGAAGCAGACAGGACACCAATCCACTCAGCTATTTGCGATCTGGGCGCACCCAATAGAACTGTCTGGCTTTGCTAATAAAAAGCAGTTTTATGTATTCTTCACATGGAGAAGTGGGTGACCAATATGACTCCTAATTCATCAGCAGTAACATACCAGAGGATACTAATGATCACTTGATAACTTGGTAAGTGATAACATCACAACTTTTACTCATGTTGTATTACTTTTTCCACACTCATTTCCCATTAGGTGAAAAATAATTTAGGCCACATATTTTGCCCCCAGCACAACGCCAAACACACAGTTGGTGCCCAATAAAAACGTGTGAGTCACTGAGTTTATATTCCTGTCGACGAAGACGATGGGGGGTCCTCGGCCAAATGAAGCCGCATGGTGTCGTCTAGTGTCCCGTCCCTGGGGGACGGACCAAGGACGCTCTCTGAGCCAGCACCCCGGCCACAGTTCTCTGAAGACTCCTTTCTCCCTCAAACAGACAGAATAGGGTCAACTGAAGGAAAGTTTTAGTTAAGGCAGTTGCCAAAAGCCAACCAAGGGAGCTCACTTCTGTCATTAAGAAAAACACACACCGCAGTTCCCCCTAGAGGTCAATGGGGAAAAGGAGGACCTATGTAATACTTTTAGCAATAAAGATTTAAAAAACAAAAACAAAAAACCCCACCACGGTTCGCCCTAGAGCAGTGGTTCTCAACCTTCCTGATGCCCCGACCCTTTAATGCAGTTCCTCATGTTGTGGTGACCCCCAACCATAAAATTGTTTTCATTGTTACTGTTATGAATCGTAATGTAGATATCTGATATGCAGGATGTATTTTCATTATTACAAATTGAACATAATTAAAGCATAGTGATTAATCACAAAAACAATATGTAATTATATATGTGTTTCCTGATGGTATTAGGCGACCCCTGTGGAAGGGTCATTCGACCCCCAAAGGGGTCGTGACCCACAGGTTGAGAACCGCTGGCCTAGAGGAATGCAAGGAAACCCCCAACCCAGGCAGAAGCACAACTGTGACCCAGTGGGCCCCGCAGCCGCCTGCCTCCTGCACTCCGTGCCGCAGGGGGCGCTTTCGGGAGCTCCTGAGGCTCCAGGCGTGATGGTGCTGGGGGTGGGGTCACAGAGGGTCACCCAGCTGTGGGTCTGCTGTCCACCAGGCCAGACCGGGAATCCAGTTCTTTGTCCTAACCTCTCTCGAAGTGGAACACATTTCACTGCTGCCCGGCGATGGGGAGTTTTTAAAGAAGTAATTTTCTTAGCATCCCTAGTAGCCAGGACTGTGTGTAAGAGAAGAGAAAGAAAAGGCAAATGGAGCCCCTGGGTTGCCAGGATGGCAGGCTTGTCTAAACCAGCATCACTGCTTCACAGGGACAAGGCAAAGAACCACTGGCCTGATGGTGGACATTTGTATTTGATTTTTAAAAAATTCCAGTGGGTAGGGATGCTTAGTCCAAACTGCTCAGATGACTCTCTAAAGTGCTTCTTTGAAAATGATACAGGATCCAGAAAAAGAAATCTACTGGTTTAACTCGGCACCACCCTTGTTGTGTGTATATACTGCCACCTATTGTTCGCTGCCATCATTAGGGAAAGTCCCAGCTTATTTCCCCAGTAGGCGGGGTCTGTTCCCTCCCTGCCCTCATGTGCTGCAAGGAGAGCCAGGCCCAGGGCTGGGCCCAGGGGCCGGCAGGTGCTGTGTGATCAGCTCAGGGTGCTTGGGTTCTGTTGGACTTGGGTTCTGATTCCTCACTTCTATGCCTAGGCAGATTACTCTATGGCCCTCGGTTTCCTCATCTGTAAAATGGGGTGAATAAGTCAGTGTTTTGTAGGAAGAATGAAAAGAGTTAGCTGAGAGCCGGGCACAAGGCAGGTGCTCTGTGCATGTTAACTACCCTCCTTTCTGTTCTGTCTGAAAGCCCAGAGGAACACAGAATTTTAAAAGTGGGGTGACTTTGCAAAGGGCCCTCTAAAGTCTCGTACTACAACACCTCGCGTGGTCACAGCAATTCCCTTACGGACACTCAGCTCTGTTAGGCAGCTGCACGTCTATGGGCCTGGAATTTGTCTCCTTTAACTTTCTTCTAGAATTTTTTTTTTTTCTTGAGAAATCTGATATGTACAGGTTACCCTTGGATCCCATATAAATTAAGTTTTAAAATTTATTGTCTGTAGTTGGTAAAAAACAAACAAAACACACACCCAAATATCAACCCGTTTTTAATAATAAAACCCAAGATGTATGGATTGGAAGATAATGGGAAATAAAATGGAAAATTAAAAACAAACATTTAAAAATAAAAAGGCATTTATAAATTAAACTTAAATTGAATCTAAGATTAGGTAACACTTTCTATTTATTGAATAGCTAAAGTTTTGAAAAGAAGCAGCTGGCCACGGGATACACAGATTATAAAAACATAAAACAACCCAGGATACAATTACAAAATAATATTGAAAACATCTAAAGATATATATTCTGAAGAAAGTTGATTGTAAATTCTATTGTTCTGCCCCCAAACTGAACTTTGTGCTAGGATCAACTCAGTCCTAAATCAACCATCCCACACCACATTTCTAACTCAAGAAAGGCATGGGGAAAGGGGGAGGGGGAGGGGAAAGGATTTAGCAGTCAGAGCAAAATGAAAAAGCACCTCAGGTAGAAATTCAGAAAATCGCCTTAGTCCCACATTATCTCCGTGGGAAACCGAACAGAGCTTCTTACAGGGTGAGACTTATAATTCCTCATAGCGGTAATCACCAGGAATGTTCCTCTCAGGAAAAGGAAATTATGTGACATAACAGCTAATGGTTCAGAGGGGATTTTTGTAAAGATGTCTTAAAACGGACTCAAGTTTCAAAAAGGATTTGTTTGCCTTTAGCCTTTAAGCAGGTTTTAAGATGAAGGTGGTTTTGGGGAAATTCACCCACAGTCCCAAGCGGCGGCCTGGCTGTGGGTGCGCAGGGCCACCCGGTGCTGCTGAAGGCCTCTGTGTCCAGGGTCAAGTTCGATAACCCGTCCTGGCCCCTGCCGGCCCGGTCTCCATCCCTCACACTGCAGGGCACCCATCCAGCCTCACTCACACCCAGGCTACACAGTCTTCAAAATCCAAGCTGCGAGGGGTCTAACCTGTCGACCTCCCAAGCACAGTCTGCAGTGGGAACAAAACACACCGCTCATCCTGTTAATTAGGGATATGATTTAAGGTATCCACGCCAAGGCTGCTTGATGTTTCGAGTGGCATTTGGCAGAGCATTGCCTGCAAGGGCTGCCTGACTTCTGCCTCGCCTGTGGATTTTCCTCCTGAAGGGTCTGCGTCCTGGTTCTCCCAGAAACCTCTTCTCCTTATGTACCACGAGGCAACGGAAAGCCACACTGCTGACCAGAGCTGCTGACAGGGAGCCGAGAGCATCTGGAGAGAGGGTGTTCTGGACGGGGAATGCTCTCAAAGGCGAAGAGATAAAGACTGTGCACAGAGATCCATTAAACTAAATGGAAATAATATATTTTAACTGCCCATCCACAAACCAGTTGAGTAATGAATGGCACAGCAGGGCCGAGCGACCGTGCCTATTGGCTGGGAGCACGAGGGCATTTATTTAGTGGAGAGGATGTTCAGCACCCACGTCTGCTTGGCATTTTTAGAGAGGAAGATGGCTATTTGGAAAACGCTTGTGCTGAATTCCAACCACTGCTACCAGGGATATTACAAAAATATGCACAAAACTGAGAGGGTGGTAGAGATGAGAAGAGAATGCTTCAAAAACTTAGCCAGTGGTCACTGGAATAAAGATGCAAAGACAAGACCGATTTATTTCCTGCCACAAACAATGCAATGGTCCTAAAGTTTGCTGAATGGTGAGTCGGGCCTCAGTCCCTGCCCTTGGGTGTAGTGACTGGGACTGGGCGTCTGCAGGCAGCTCTGAACCCCAGAACTATTTGGTGCTTTCTGATTTTAGAAATAGGAATCTCCCAGGACCAGCATGGCCACCAGCATTTTCATATATTTAAAATTCGTTGGCTTTACCCCCTACACCACCCCTTTGTTAACTGGACAACCAATCACCTGTGGATTACAGGCAAGGTAACACCTACTCAGAGAAGTCAAACTACCTGCCCCGGAACCGGAACCGTGACAGCCTGATTATAAACATGGTCCCCATTCCTCCCCTCTGTGATAAGACTCTACGGCTCCTTCCAGGCTGGCCTCCTGACTTGTGTTGGCCCACAGAATGCAGAGGAAGGGACTTCGTTCCGGCTCCAAGCCTCCCTTCTCAGGGGGCCCTGCCCCACGTCCAGGCTAGCCTGCTGGTAGATGAGTGACTTTGCAGCACAGAGTTCAATCAGCAGCTGTCTCAAGTGAGCCTGGGGACACATGACAGAGCTCAGCTAAGAGTAGTAGCGGCACCTCACCAACCCACAGTCTCTGCAGACATACGAGCTGCTCAGCTGACCTATACAGGCTCCCAAGCCGAAACCAATGCTTACTGTTGTAAGCCACTGATGTGGGTGGTTTATTACACACCATCACTGTGGCAACAGATAACTGGTACAAGGTCACAAAGCAAGAGACTACAGGCTAGATCTCTGGTTTTGGAATCCAATGTCCTTTCCTCCATACTACACTTGACCTTAGGTTTGGATTTATTAGATCCTGACTGTGATGGCCATATAATTTTAAAGGGCAGATACCTCCTGTAGTTGCTAATACTTTTAAGGCAATTGTACAGTTTCCTTAAGAACAGAGTGAGAGGGAACTTCCCATGTGCCTATGGATCTCAAACATGTCTTGCTCATTATCTGTCCACAACCAGAGTGACTAAGAACCACGGGCCCTGCTGTGCCATTCATTACTCAATATCCTCAACTGGTTTGTGGATGGGCAGTTAAAATATATTATTTCCATTTAGTTTAATGGATCTCTGATGCATTATTCAAAGACTTTATCCATAATGAATAATCACCCATATTATTATAATACCCTATCTTTCTCTCTTTGATGAGAATTTCAAAAGGGAAGGCACATAAAATGTAGGTTGTAATTACCCAAGAGTAGCTGTAAACACATTTCATTTTTTTAAAATATATTTTATTGTTTTTTTACAGAGAAGAAGGGAGAGGGATAGAGAGCCAGAAACATTGATGAGAGAGATCGATCAGCTGCCTCCTGCACGCCCCCCAGTGGGGATGTGCCCGCAACCAAGGTACATGCCCTTGACTGGAATCGAACCTGGGACCCCTGAGTCCGCAGGCTGACGCTCTATCCACTGAGCCGAACCAGTTCGGCAACACATTTCATTTTTCTAAGGATTTGTGAAGAAAGAACGTGAGAACAATTGAGCTCTGGACAAGTTCTGGATGTACCATGTGTGATGGTATCTTTGTGGACTGTGCTGAGGTGGGTTGATAAATTATAAAATACTTTTCCCATCCCCCAAACCCTGCATCTTCCTCTTCTTTTCTTTACTGACTGTTCCAAGTTGATTTTTTATCATTACAGTAATAGACATACCTACTACTATTTATTTAAAAAAAGCAAAGATTTTGCTTCCTGACATTTGTTATTGTCAAAATACAGTATTTCTTATTTTACTTTAGTGGGATTGTGTGAACTTTCTTTGCTACAGACTGTGTGATGCATAAGATGACACTCTGACTTTTAGAAAAGGAGTGGTACTCATATAACCGGTGAGAATATTGCTGGTCCAACACATACCATCTCACACAAAAGGCCTGTCAGTGATTTTTTATAACTATGTTAGAGAGAAAGGGGTGTTTAACTGTTCATCCACTCGTTCATTTGATGATCAGGTAATGACATCTCTGCAAGCACCATGGTGCCAATAGCATAGCATAGCTGCTGTCCCTTTTGCCCAGGGCACACATACACTTCCTAGTTTGCTCCAGTCTCACCCATGGCCTTTTATCTAGGCTTACTCGACTCATTTATATTTATTGCTGGCCCCTGAAGACATTTTATAGTTCATGACCCCTATAGTAAGTGCATGTACAGTAGTAGTTGAACAACAGAAACTAGGTCTTCTAACAGGTACTGGTGGTTGGATCATTACATCATGATGTACAACTGCAAGTGTGGAATATACAGGGCATTGGAAGAGGACTAAAAACAAACAAAAAACCAAACCCTATCTATCTATATAAAAGCCTAATATGCTAAGTGTCCGACCATTTGTTCGATGTCGCTATGACATGCACTGACCACCAGGGGGCAGACTCTCTGACTGGTAGATTAGCTTGCTGCTGGGGTCTGGCCGATTGATGGGGACTTGGAGAGACTGGGTGGACATGCCCTGGAGCCCTCCTGCGGTCCCTCCCTGGCCCCGATTGTGCACGGGTGGGGTCCCTCAGCCTGGTCTGCGCCCTCTTGCAATCTGGGACCCCGTGGGGGATGTCAGAGAGCCGGTTTCAGCCCAATCCCCACAGGCCAGGCCGAAGGACCCCACTGGTACACAAATCCGTGTACCGGGCCAGTTTCACTCGATTCCCACAGGCCAAGACTAGGGCCTCTAGTCTTATATATGAGAAAAAACATACTTCAGTAACCTGGAATGCATTAATAAGTTGTTAACCAAGAAGAGTGAACAAGCAGGAAAGTGCAGAAGAAAGGAGGGCCTGGTGAAGGGGGTTGGAGGGGTTAAAGACAGGGGAGGGATGGAAAGCCGACCCTCCAGCAGTTATGAGCCCCGAGATGTGAAGGGTAGTTTCAAACCATGTGCTAAAGAGGACTGGGGGGAAGGGGAACGTTTCCCTCTTTGTGGCCTGTCCTGACCCTACCTGACCCACATCTTACAGGGCCCAGGCTTCCTCAGCAGAAGCTGAGAGCAGCTGCAAAGGTGCGGACGTGTGAAAGGCCCTCTCTGGGTGTCCCTGGCTTTTCTGGTGGAGCACCCGCCCCTAACCTGTTCTCCAGAGAACTATAAATACCGCATTTCTCAGGCAGCTGCGGGACCTGATTCCACACCAGTGTCTGGTTCCTTCACTAATGCCCACTTCCACATAATTAAATTCGGAATTACAGGATCTTAATGTTAGGAAAATGCATTTCACCACAACTGTTCTTTAGCATTGGCTGAAGACCCAGAACGAGGCTTCTCCTAGGCACTAAATGTGTTCTCTCATCCTAATGAAAGCCTATTGACTCCTAAGCAATCTGCATTCGAAATAAAAAGAGTGACCTTTTTTGAGCATCTACTGCGTGCTAGGTATTTTATAGTTACCTCTGATCTTCAGACATACATAAAGTAAGTATTCTGACCTCCATTTTACATACAAGAAAACTAAGGCCCAGAGGTTAAATTATACAGGGTCACTTTAAGAAGAATAGAATAAATTCATGAATGGAAGAAAAAACGAGAAGATGAAACAATAAAGCAAAATGAAAATGAAACAAATTACTGAAACCAACTCCAATGTCTAAGAGATGAATTAAGTATATTTTGATGAAATATATGAAATCTATATGATAGTAGAAAGTTGTGAATATGGGCAAATGTTCATGATATATTGAAAAACAGCCTAAACAGTAGGTATAGTAGGATTTCAACCTTGTAAACAAAAATATGGAGATATATGCACCAAAAAGTAAATATACCTAGGCATTTTTTGGTCGGAGTAATTGAACTGACTTTATGTTTTTCTCTTTTGAGTGCTTCTGAGTTGCCATGTGGGCATTTCGCAGGAATTAAAAAAGGAAAAGGAGAGAAAATGGGCGAGTTGATTAGCGCTTATGTGTTGGAGAAAAGGTGAGTGGGATTAAATGTTTGACAGCTGGGAGAGGATGGCAGGGAGTCTGACTCAGACAGTGCCTTTGCAGGGACCATGACTCACAGATGAGTCAGGCTGGGATTTTGTTTTCGACAGGGTGCTGGGTGCTGGGAGATCATCTTGGAGGAAGGATGGGCTCTTTGATTTAACCAGTCTCAACCCCATTCTCTCCTTGGACCCGCAGTAGATAACAGCCTCTAGAACAGCGGTTCTCAACCTGTGGGTCACGACCCCTTTGGGGGTCAAACGACCCTTTCACAGGGGTCGCCTAAGACCACCGGAAAACACATATATCATTACATATTGTTTTTGTGATTAATCACTATGCTTTATGTTCAATTTGTAACAATGAAATTGGGGGTCACCACAACATGAGGAACTGTATTAAAGGGTCGCGGCATTAGGAAGGTTCAGAACCACTGCTCTAGAACAATCGACATGCATTGAGCCGTCTGTACTGTGAAAGCCAGCCTGCCTATTTATCCCGCTCAGCCCCGACCCGGACAGAGTTTAAACTTGTATCTTCCCAACGTGCTGCTGACTTTCAGCTGCTCCCCGCTTCCAGACCTGGGTAACATTCCTGTGGTCGGGGCAACATTATGGCAGCTGGAGAGTCAGCGCCTGGATTTTGTGAAAATGGCCAAGTCTCTTAATCCGGTGAATGCTGAATCACTGCCTGCCTTCACCACTTTTTATGTTCACGTTTAAGAAAGTGTTGGGGCTGCCATTTAGGCTTGGTTGCACAGTAAGCTTTATCTCAAAGGCGTTCTCTTTCATGATTTAATTCATGGTCATTCGGATTCTATGCAGTCATGGCACAGAATGCAGTAGATGTGCTGAACCGTCTGGGCTCTGTGAAGCGTGGCTATGTGCATCTTGCCATCTTTACAATCAGAAAGCGCCTCACGATCCTGGCCACGCAGGCAGCTGGTGGCAGTTCTGCTCGACTGAACTGTAACCCCGTCGGCCAACAAGCCAGTTAAGGACCAGTGAGGCGGAGGCGGCCCTGGGAGTTGACCAGTCCTGTCCTCTGATGAGAACAACGAAGACCCAGCACCACAACCTGCCGCCCGGGGACAGTGGCTCAGAAGGCGATGCGCAGCGTCCTCACCACCACAGGTGACAGCCAGGCGAGAGGCAAAGGCGGACAACTCTGAGGGAACGTGCTTACACAGACAACTGGGCTCTGAATATGAAAAGGGTTATGGAAAAACTCAACCAACAGATTTCACTTTTTCTTCTTCTTTTTTTTTTTGCATGCACAAAGACATGTGTGATAGAAGCGTATACCCAAATGAGTCTGAAAGGACGCTTGCAACAACTAAAATAAAAATTCTAAGTGTGAGGAGGCATGTCATCATTTAATTGGCAGCGTTTTTCTGAAATAGCTTCCATGGGTCTTTAATGCCTGTGACAATCTGAATGAGAGTAATCTGAGGGGCACAGAACATTCGATAGGATCGAACAAAGAGACTGTGTTCAGCCCCTAGAGGACAGCTCACCCCTAGAGGACAGCTCACCCCTAGAGGACAGCTCACCCTAGAGGACAGCTCACCCCTAGAGGACAGCTCACCCCTAGAGGACAGCTCACCCTAGAGGACAGCTCACCCTAAGGCAGCGAGAGTGTTTTCCGGTGGCAGTGAATGCTCTTGGAAGCTGTCGGAGGAGCCCAAGCTTCACACGAGCAGCGTGGGTCCCGACACGTGTCCCAGGGGAGTGTGAACTGCAGTAATAAAGTCGTGACAACTTGTCAAAGTGGATGCACCAATGAAAAATCATCCCCAGAAGCTCTTTTAATTAAACATTCGGCTGTCCGCTGGAGCCATTTTTAAATATAAACCCCAGCCCTGTGGCCTTTTTCTTCCTGCTTCCCACCCTTTCGCAATAGCTCCGACAGTGACTTCTCATTGGTGATTAAAAAAAAAAAAATTCATAAGACAGGGTACAGCTGGTTATGCCTCTAGCAAGATGTCAAATTTCGCTTGCACAAAATTAATTGCACCTAATTAAACTGGGGTCATTGGCATTATTATAAAGCGAGGCTATTTATTAGACAAAGAAAATTTCTCAAATACCAATTTGCTTTTCTTTCAGGTTTGTGAAAGAGAAGAATTGCTGACATAATTAAATTTGTTTTGCCATTTTAATCTTATTGATCCTCAAAAGATCCACTTCAAATCTTGCTTCACTTATAAAACTGTGTAACATTTTAAAATACTAGAGGTAATACTTAGAGGAGGACATAAAAAAATGATAGGTTTTCTGTAGATTACCCGATGACTTTTCAAATAATATTTAAGAATTTATAAACTCCCATTAGCAAAGATGCATACCTTGGAATTACTAACACAAAGGGTTTCTAAGCTAATTATTAGTACATATGTATGAGATCAATACGAAATTTAAAACATAGGCTGCATGTAGTAAATAGGTTGCCATAGTATGCACTTATTACTGCAAGAAAGATGTCACAGAAAGCAAATGTCATTGCCATGAAAGAGGACAACCTCTTTCCTCACCCATGTTGGGTATGTATGACCATTCTGCTCACTTCTTCCAGGAAGCTATGCAAACATTATTACCATTCGAGACAGAAGGATGATTTGCTTTCCTGGCAAAATGATGCTGGTTCGACCTGTGATTCCGTGGCAGATTATACAGATTCCCAGTTCCTCATAGTCAAGGCTCCTGTGAATCTAATTTCCTTAAAGGCTCTCTAGATCAATGCTACCTGTCCAGTGGATACCACTCCCTAGGCTATGGTGCCCTCCCCCCCAGCCCCACCCGCCGCCCCATCCCCTAACCCAAACACCAAAGGAGATGGTGGGTATCTACTACTGGTCTTGTCTCAGCCATTCACCAATAAATCTGTAACAACAGGAATGGAATGCATTTTGATTTGGGGATGTTGGAATGGTTGAAATAAAGAAACAGTAATCATTATTCAAACCAGCTGCTCAAAAGCTCTCTGGGGAATTTCTGCTTTTCACAACATTCACAATATTTGCAGCGAAGAGTATGACCTATTCTAGGCTACACCATATGCTTTATGAAAAAGACTGTGTGAGATTGCATTTATGTTTATATGCATGTAAATGAAACCTATCTTGGGGTAAGGTAAGAAGAGAGGGGGGGAGCCAGGTTACTGTGCAGCTCCTCTGAGAAAAGGAGCAGGAGGAAGGCGGAGAGTTTTCTCCACAATGTTGATCAGGTTGTAATGCCTGAACAACGAAGGATCTCCTGGACGTCTACCACTAACGACCACTCTGCCTTGTGTCCCCCAGCAGCCACGCCAGGTTCCATTCCTTTTATAACACAGAGATTGGTAAACTCAGAATCCAAATTACAATGCTGATCAAGATTAATGTGGTCAATAAAAATATTTTATAGGACATTATTATACTCCTAATAAAAAGAATATTTATTTTAAGAACATAATTATACCTAATATTTCTTAGAAACCTTTTTTCAAAAATAGGTAATTTATTTTTTTCATTCCTTTTAAGCTTTTAAAAGCTTTTTGCTGGAACATTTTTACATAGAAAAAAATGACAAAGGTCAGACAGTCTCAGTGTGAAAGGCTGATTATGTGTGGATGAGCAAATTTTGAAGAAAAAAATGGCACTTCCTATATTTGTCACATTTCAGTATAAGTCAAATTTAATTAGTTGAGTTATGAATCAGTATAAAAAATTCTTTTGCTACAGTATTAGGCATGAAATATTTTTATGGGATTACTGTAAGCCAAGCTTACATCTAACAGCGTGTCACTCTTTAAAAAAGTGCTTTAGGAGATACACCAATTAGAAAAATTCAGTGGGGACAACTGAGAAGGACTTATCCTCACAGGAGCACTTAAACACACCTTCCCAGAAGACCTCAAGCTACTTCATAATTGCTCACATAATGTGTGTACAAAGTTAATTTTTACAGGTAAGTGCACATCTTTCAAAATAGACAGTACTCCGTACTCCATTACTCTGCCAAATATCCCACGTATTTGGGGAGCCAGTCCCCGCCTTAAAAGTAAGTGCAGCATTTTTTAATTGTTTGGCCAATTAATTTTTAGTCCTCAGCCTCATTTAAAATTGAGTTCTGAGCTCTTCAGAGTAGTGCATTCATATAAGATTTACCTAGTTCTGATTATTTAACCAACTCAACACATGTGAGCACTCCGGTGACCTCAAAGGTCTAACATCCCTCAAGTACTCTTGTTAAGTAAGAGGTGAGGTATTTCTAGCTCAATGAAGAATTTCGGGGACTGGGATACATTAAGAAAAAATTAATTCTAACAGGGATGGGGAATATGGGTTACACAAATGCAACCGAACATTTCCTACGGCTTTTCTCCTACATTATTACTGATGAGGGGGAATGACAGTCAGTCTTTGCAGACTTTAAACTTACAGCAATAAAGAGATATTTCTTAGAAACATTAAGTGTCATTATTAATCATCATCCTAAGGGGTATCCAAGAAGTCATCCTGTTCTCACAGAGGATGAGCTCATCCCAGCATGTGCAGATAAAGACATCTAAAGAACAGGATAAAAATAATCTTCCTTATGGCGAGTCAACAAGTGTAGCTTGTTCTGAGCTGCTGTGAAATACATGTGTTTCGATATCTGTGTCTCCAAAGGGGGTAGATGACTCAGTGATTTCCAAGGTTTGCTCTGCCAGAAGGGTTTCAGGTGGGCTCTGGGGGCTTGCAGGGGAGCGGGGGAGGGGCACTGAAGGGAAAGGATGGGGGAGGCACCTTCCGGGCAGGGTTCTCCAGTCCCTCTCCTTCAGTCCTCCTGAGCCAGAGGAGGACTGCTTTGTTTTACACACAGGGTTTCTGCACAGGTTTTTATTGGAGAAGATATTTCTTTTATCATTTCACTTATATGTGGAATCTAAAGAAAATAAAATAGAAACAGACTCAAGAGATACAGAGAACAGACTGACAGTTGACAGAAGGAAGGAGAGCTGGGAGACTGGGTGAAAAAGGTGAAGGAATTAAGAAGTACAAATTGGTAGTTACAGAATAGTCACAGAGATGTAAACCACAGCATAGGGAATATAGTAAATAATATCATATAATTATGTGTGGGATTAGGTGGGTACTGGAAATATTTTGGGGGACCACTCTGTAAAGTATAGGATTGACTAAACACTATGCTGTACATCTGAAACTGATGCAGAATAATATTGATAATACTGAATATAAACCATAATTAAAAAATAAAATAAAAACCTTCATGAGACTTCTATTTAAACATGGCATACTGAACACAGCTACTGAATCTCTCCTCTGAAACCCTACTACTATAATGATAAAGGAAGAAAAAAGGTGTAAACCTACACAAAGAAAATGGAAGAGTTGATAATAGCACACAAAAGAGTTTGAAAAAATTTGGGAGATAAAATGTAGATGGATGAGAGGTATCTGACAACATCTGACAGGACTACCTAGACCAGGGGTCCTCAAACTACGGCCCGCGGGCCACATGCAAATACAAATATTGTATTTGTTCCCGTTTTGTTTTTCTACTTCAAAATAAGATGTGCAGTGTGCATAGGAATTTGTTCATAGTTTTTTTTTAAACTATAGTCCGGCCCTCCAACGGTCTGAGGGACAGTGAACTGGCCCCCTGTTTAAAAAGTTTGAGGACCCCTGACCTAGACCCTCACCTTGCTCTGTTTGTACCATATTCAGAAACCAACTCCTAATTTACTACAGGCCTTTTAAAAAAATCAACACTTTCAACTCTTGGATTGACATCTAGGTTAGTGACTTTTGGACATTGGGGTAGAAGAAATTTTTTTTTTATTTTAGACACAGAAAAGCTTGACTCTAAAAGAAAAGTTTGATAAAAATTTACTGTATTGAAATTAAGAACTTGTGGTCATAAAAGATACATTGAAGAATTGGAAAAATAAGCTACAATCTGTGAGGATGTTCTTGCAATACCGACAACGTATTAAGGATTAGTATTTTGACTACACAACTTTGATAAAAATTAACTTTAAAAAGCACAGAGAATCCAGTAAGACCCGAGTAGAAACTTTGCAGAAGAGGAAACAGGATGTCTAATAAACACAATGAAATATCATATTATATCCATTGAATTAACAAAAGTTTAAAAGAAATTGGCAATATCAAGTGTTAGAAAAGTTATGGGTCCACAGGACCTCTGAGACGTTGCTGGTAGGCATGAAACTTGTTGCAACCATTTTGGAAATCAGATCGGCATTATCGTCTAAATGTGAGCATTCATGCATTTTCCTAGCAATTCCATCCTTAGGTATACACCAAAGAGAGGAAAAGACACGTATAAGCACATTTATAAGCAGCACTGTTTACAAGAGTGAAACCTCTGCAACAACCCAATGCCCATCATCACAAAAGTGGCAGAAGAAACTGATTATATTCACACAGTGGAATATGATATTGCAATCAAAATCACAGATCAGCAAAAAGAAAAACGGGGCAATTTTAAATTCAGGACAAACAACATAATTTCTCAAGTAAACATAGATTAGCATATGGCTCAGTATGAATAATACAGGAGCTTAATAAAGTCAACATTGAATAGTTATTTGACCTCAAGTTGTGAAATGGCCATGAAGAGAACAGAGTTTGGAATATACTATAGATATATCTGTGAGGGGGCAGTAAAAGAGAGTTAAATCCCAAATTTCCACAGAAGGTGGTCAAAAGATGGTTATTTAAAAGCAATCACTAAGAAGATAAGCATTGTACTTAGAGATATGCAGGCAAATACCAAAAAAACAAAGAATTAAAAGTTTCTGGAGAGGGAACAAGGATAGAGAAGGCTGTCATTTTTTTTTTGTGTTACTATATGCCTTGCAGTTTTCATTGATTCTATTTCACTTTCACAGCCATATATATGTATGCATGTGTGTGCATGTATAGATATATACAGATATATCTATATCTGTATCTATATCTGTATCTATATCTATATCTATATCTATGTCTATATCTATATCTATCTATTGAACTAACTTTCATTTAAAAAACAAGAATCTTCCATTTGGACCCGATAGATCTGACATTGCTGAGCAGAGAAATAAAGTTTCTAGAAGAAAACTTTTTGGCATTTTGGGGAACATTAGAGGGCAGTAGCAGAAATCTATGAAAACTTATGGTCCAACCCCCTCATTTTACAAAAATGAAACTAAGGCGTGATAAAACCAAGTTTCAAAATTAGAAGCTCAACTAAGACTAATCCTCAGGTGCCCAGGTGCCCAGGCCTGAGCTCTTCCTGCCGCACCCCACTGTGGGGGGAACAGGTGGCTCTGCAGCAAAGGGAAGGCTGACCCCCCAGCTCTGAAATGGCACATGAAAAGGGTGGGAATGAGGAAGAGGTGCCTCAGCTCTGCACGGGCTAACTCACCTGCAGTGACCCTAAACATGCATATATGTGAGCATGCGTGTGCTTTCTGATTCTTGCTGACCTAGACGAGTCTAAGGATCAGACTGAAGTACAAGGAGTAATGAGAGCCAGAGAAATGTAAATAGATATGAAGGTGCCTAATTCCAGGCTTCAGATGAAGGACAGAGTGGACATCTACTGGCTGAATGAGTGTGTAAATGCCATCATGTGTCTCCCACCCCTGGCCTAACATGGCGAAATTAGCTAGTATTTATACGGGGAGTATTTACTCTTAGAGAGCCCAGAGGAAGACGCAGGCATTCCAACCAGAAATAGCCATTTGAGAAGTCATCAAGAGAACACTGATGGGTCTTCAGTTACTATCACCTTTATTAAAACAAAGTTCTATGTGTTTTAACCACTTGGAATATCCATATTTATAACAGTTAATTTTTGAGATTGTCTATATCCTCGCACAGCAAAGTGTCACTGGTGGATGGGCAGTCTGGACATCAGCTGGGAGCTTGTTAGAAATACAGCATCTTGAGCCCCACCCAGACCGAGTGACTCAGAATTTAACAAAATCCCCAGGGTTTTCACATGCACATTACAGTTTGAGAAGTTCTGGCTGATAGCCTTATGTTCCAGGTAAAATTATAATTTTAATTGGAGTTGGAAGCTATGTAAATAATCAAAGATATCCTGAAATTGTGATAAATAAGCAATGATATCTTGAAATAAATTAAGATAAACAAAAACTGCCTGGCCCGGCTGGTGTGGTTCAGTGGTTGGATGTCAACCTATGAATCAGGAGGTCATGGTTCGAATCCTGGTAGGGGCACATACCCAGGTTACAGGCTTGATCCCCAGTGTGGGGCGTGCAGGAGGCAGCCAATCATGATTCTCTCTCATCACTGATGTTTCTGTCTCTCCCTCTCCCTTTCTCTCTGAAATCAATTAAATATATATATATATATATATATATATATATATATATATATATATGGAAAACCGCTGGAGGACAAGCTAAGCTCTGTAATAAACATCAAATGCTCACAGTGGGAACTGTATTTCTCAGCTATGGTATTTACTACAATCAAATGGAAGAGGGGAGCAATGCTGGGTGCTTTGGGACTGCTTAATGGGAAATCTGGTGATCTGCCATGCTTCTCTAAGCATCAGCCGCTTTGGAGTGTGCCCTGATTCCCCCATCACAGTGCAAAAACAGTACTGTGTCTTGGAAAAAAAAAAAAAGAAATATAGAAATCTGACCTCAGGTGGCTTGGCAAACTGGCCAAAAAAAGCCCCAAAACGAAACCCCAATAAACAAACCCAACAAATGGGAGAAGTCTGTCCAGAATCCAATAAAGTTGATAGTATTATGAAAAAAAATACTCAAGGACTTAAAGGCTATCTTTTATTAGACAAGTGGTCAGATGACAAAACCCATTAGGTACACATATCAGAGAATCAACTCAAAGGAACACTCACCGAGAGGAAAGGCTTGGCTTCCCAC